>NC_141694.1:1572067812-1573294541 GCF_964263255.1 Lissotriton vulgaris | reverse complement strand
AAGAAGCAGAAAGGAAAAGGCAAAAAGTTCCGCCGGACCTAGTGAAGCTGCAGCAGGTGCAAATAAGCTTCAGACAGTCTTACAAGCACTGCTCAGAACTCTCAACTGAGGCACTCAACATCCAGGACTTGCCATTCGGATCTTGGCGCCTTGTGCTGGTTCCGACCTATTCACACATCAGTCCACTACTGACATCACCTCATAAGCCAACGGGGCACCCCACGCCGACTTTCGGTGCAGCATTGTAGGATGGCCACACCAGTGCGGCAACTTGCTGGACACAACATCGGGGCCATCCAGATCTCGGCGCGTTCGACTCACTGTACCGCAAGAGTGACCGCAACTCAGCTGGACACGCCATCTTTCGGCGCAGCATTGTAGGATGGCCACACCAGTGCGGCAATTTGCTGGACACCACCTCGGTGCCATCCGGATCTCGGCGCGTTCGAGTCACTGTACCGCAACAGTGACCGCAACTCAGCTGGACACGCCGTCTTTCGGCGCAGCATTGTAGGATGGCCACACCAGTGCGGCAATTTGCTGGACACCACCTCGGTGCCATCCGGATCTCGGCGCGTTCGAGTCACTGTACCGCAACAGTGACCGCAACTCAGCTGGACACGCCGTCTTTCGGCGCAGCATTGTAGGATGGCCACACCAGTGCGGCAATTTGCTGGACACCACCTCGGTGCCATCCGAATCTCGGCGCGTTGTGCTGCCTTCGGCCTATTCGCACATCGGTCCGCTACTGACGCCGCCTCACGTGCCAACGGATTTTCTACGCTTTTTGTAGCCCTATGCCGCATAACAGGTCATGTGACTTGTTTATAAAACTTTTCATTGGTTCATTTTACTTTTGGTTTCCTAAAGATGGAAGGCTTGGTCATATGACCTAAAAATAACACTTTTCATTGGTTTAGAACATTTTTTTTCCCCAAACGATGAAAGCCCCACCTTGTTTCTGGATCATTCAGACTGAAGCTGGCGTCAGCATGAGAGCACCACCATCTCGTGGCTCCGTCGTGGTCATTCCGCGAGCAATCATGGCAGCCGCTCCCCACCGGAAGCCTGCGGGAGTCGGGGGCCCCCAAGACTTTTGTAGAATCTTCACGGCTGAGGGGACGCTTTTCGAGAATGGAGCCCAAGCCCTAGCAGGCAAGCGTCCGAGTTCCAAGGTGTCCCAGGGCCATTTCAGTGGACCAGGCCCAAAACCGAGGAGGCGTCCGCCATTTTAAGAGCCATGTGGCAGCCGCCTATCGCTGCACTGCAAGAGGGGGAGCAACTCAACAACATGGTGAGCGAGACGCTGTAGCCGCAAGAGCGGGCGCAACTCAGCTAGATGGCCGCCACCTGGGGAGGCCCGTTCACGCCGCCTCCCCCACCCCCGGGCCGCCGCACGCCAATTTTCGGAGCAGCATTGTAGGATACCAAAACCAGTGCGGCAGTTTACTGGACATCACCTGGGTGCCTGTCGTACATGTTGTGTCAGCCATGTGACACTGGACACAGTCCCATCAACATCTCAACGCGTTCTGCTGCCTTGGGACTATTCGCACAACAGACCGCTACTGACGAGGCCTCCCCCCGCACCACCCGGGACGCCCCACGCTGTTTTTCTGTGCTGCATTGTAGGATCCCAAAACCAGTGCGGCACCCAGGCGACATCACCTGGGTGCCGTCCAGAACTCTGCACGTTGTGCTGCCTTGGGACTATTCTCACAAAAGACAGCTTCTAACCATTGTTGCTTTTTGTGTTGAAAAATGTTTAAATGTTTTTAGTTTTTGTTCCGTTCGTTATAGTTAATAGTTAATAAAGTTTTATAATCTTACTTTGTTGGAGTGTTATCTATTTTTTTAAAAACGGGTGAATGGGGCCTTGAATCGGGTTATTGTCATGTGTGGGCTTTGGAAGTGTGATGCTGCAGGATCGGACATTTCAAACTCAAATGCACGTTCTTTTTCTTACCTTTCCGAAGCATGGAGCGCAATAGCAGGCAGAGAAAGGGTGATGCACGTGTTGAACACTACCTGACCTGGCAAGTTGCTGGCAGTGCCCCCCCCGCCCGCTCCTAAAAGAGGGCACACACACACCGCTGCCCCGAGTACTTCACAAATCTTTAAAAGACCATGCGCTTGTTCATGAGGCTTAAATGGTTTATCACCTCTTCTAGAACCCCTGCATCGACCCTCTGACGTTTCCTGGAAAAATTACCATGTAACACAATACCAAGCCCTGTCAGCTGAAACCCCCAAGGAATCGTGGGGCATATTATCAAGGGGGTTTATCTCCGCTTTTTTGGCTTTAAAAGCCATGAAAGCGGAGATAAAATTATCTCCCTATTACCAAGCTGTCGCTAACACCAGTTAGTGACAGCTAAAAGGAGATAGCGACCATCTTGGGCCCCGCTTTGCATGTCAGTGATACTTATCACTAATGACATGCAAAGTGGCGTACCAAGATGTTAGCGACTGGAAACAGTCCCTAACATCGCTATCTTCTATTACCAACTTTTGGAGATATTCGCGCTAAGCGTGAATATCTCCAAAATCTAACACCTGCCCTGAGCAGTTCTTAGCCATGTTATCCAATGGGAGGTGGATAACATGGCTAAGAGCATTTGCTCGATAATACATGAATATCGCTGACTTTTCTGCGATAATAGCAAGGTTTATCTGCGATAAAAATCGCCGATGTGCGGCGATAATTTTTGTCTCTAAACAAGTTAGAGACAAAAATTATCGCTAGTTGTTCGTAATATGCCCCCGGGTTTTTGCTTGCAGAAATCGGGAGGCGGGAGACTAGCACTGAAATCAGTAGTCACACGCCTGAATCAGGAGGGTTGGCATGTCTGAATTCTCTACAGCTGGGGCCATAAACTACATCCGCAGGGGTAGGTGATAGCCTGGGACCAGCCTGGCATCTAAAATGGCTGCCGTGCACGACAAAATTGTGGCATTGGAAAAAAGGCAAGATGGCGCAGCCGCTGGAAGAGATGTATCAACATATATGAGCCTCCTCAGCCACCCTCAGGAAACATAGGGGATTAGGATACGTCTCCCGCACCCCCTTATACCTATTAATTTAATTAACGAAGCACAAAATGGCGAATTCCCGTTTTGCTACCAGTTTGCGGCCCAGTTCGCGGGCCGTGAAGCGCTTCTACCGTGAAAAATCATTTTTTTTTTCTTTTCCCCACGGGACCCTTTAATAACCCCAACAACATTCCTAGGGGGTCAAGAGGGGGATACCTTGCCCCCTTTCATTAAATTCCCCCTTAGTTTTTCACCTCTTCTTCTCTCTCGATCCTACCGAGAGACAAGATGGCGGCCGCTCCGGACTGTCACGCAGCAAAATAAAAAAAAGCTCACGCACAGCCGCTGGAAGAGATGTATCAACATATATCAGCCTCCTCAGCCACCCTCAGGAAACATAGGGGATTAGGATACGTCTCCCGCACCCCCTTATACCTAGTAATTTAATTAACGAAGCACAAAATGGCGAATTCCCGTTTCGCTACCAGTTTGCGGCCCAGTTCGCGGCCCGTGAAGCGCTTCTACCGTGAAAAATCATTTTTTTTCCTTTTCCCCACGGGACCCTTTAATAACCCCAACAACATTCCTAGGGGGTCAAGAGGGGATACCTTGCCTCCTTTCATTAAATTCCCCTTTCGTTTTTCACCTCTTCTTCTCTCTCGATCCTACCGAGAGACAAGATGGCGGCCGCTCCGGACTGTTTAGAATGTTGACAGACACCGGAGAGCCAATCAGCTTTCTGCGCGCAAAGTTCCGAAACGCAAAAAGTAAGCGGACCGGATCGCTGCCCGGAGCGCTGTTACAGATATATATCTTGATTTAAACGTTAATTTCTCAAAATCCACTGAAGCACATATATTGAGACCTAGCAAAGGCACATCGGGCTACCAGTCCCTACAATTTTGCCAAGTTTCGTGCAAATCCATTCAGCCGTTCGAGCTAAAAGTGAGGCCAACCGCCCTATGGAAAACTCAATGTAAAAAACGCGTTTTGGGACCCCCCTTTTTTCTCAGCCCCCCCTTGACGAAACCCCACCAAATTTTCAGGGGCTGCTCAGAAACAAACTGTGCCATTGTCCTGAAAATTTCAGCCGATTCCGTCCACAAACGCCAAAGTTATTAGACATAGAATTTTCAGAAATCCCATAGGGAATTAATCCTAACTATATATACCTACTGGCGATAGCCAGTAGGTAATATATATATATATATATGTATACATATTGCACAAACAGTTCCGGTAACTGTTTGTGCAACATTATTGAAAAGACGCCAGTCCGTTCCCCCGCCTGGATTTATCAGCCGACTTGGTCATGTACCATTGGATTGTTAAATAAACGGAGCCAACTCTGGGTGCAACCAGAAGACAACCGGCAAGGCAACAAAGTATCTATCCGTAAGGTAACAGTGGCAAGCCATAAGTTTTGACGGAACGCGCAGACGCGCTGCGGTGCGTTAGTGCGAGTACGTCTGGCCGAGGCGGGCTACTGATTGCACATCGGAATCCAGAGTGGGGTTTGGGAGCCGGTTAAGAAATAGGAGGAGACGTCCTCCAGAATCGGCCGTTTTTGCTGGTGGTTAAAAGCAAAGAAAATTACAGCTAACGAATATATAATGGCAGCGTTGGATTCCAAAAGGAAAGCAACTGCAGATAAATTATTTTTCATGCAAGGTGGTCCAAGCAACAGCGAAAATATCCAGGCGACCAGCATGAGTGACGAAATACACCTTCAGACATTACTTGGAAAAATGGAGAAATTACACAAGAAAGAACTCTCCAAATGGTGGGAGGCGGAGTCACTCCAACGCTACATAGAAGTAGCGAGGGTACCGCGTGGCTTAAGGATCTTTACCATTCCAACTTTTGAAGACCCTGACCCCGAAATGCTGGAGGAATGGTCAAGCAACTCTGCGCCGTGCTCCACAACTATGATGCGAATATTGGTAAAATATGCACTAAAAGACCGCAGCAAACTATTAGAACAAATCGAGAGCCTGATGGTAGAACTAGGCACTTTGATGACTAAAGAAGCCTTGGATGATTTCATGAAGAACTTGGAAATCAAAATGGCTAAAGTCGAAGAGGAAATTACTTTAAAAAAACAGCGTAAATTCCTGAGAGACTTTAAAGATTACCAATCAGGTCGTACTCTCACTTTCCATCGCAAGTATGACCATTTATTTGATAAGCCAACAACGGGAACAAAATTAAATCAGAGTACCACCTCTCGAGCTGAAGTAACCGAGAGTGATATATCGGATGGCAGCCACCCTGACCTATCTACGGTGGGTCTTAACCAGCCAATCAACGACGATCTTCTGAGAAAACAGCGCAATTTTTTATTACAGTTCCAAGTACTGAATCAAGGAAGGGCAGAGCAACAACAGGACCAGGGGATTCAAAGAGGAAGAGGACGAGGAGGTCGGGGAAGAGCAAGAGGAACAAGCAAGCCAAAACAAGACAGAAACGCAGAAAAAACGCCCGTGGGAGTAATGACGAGGGGCAGCAAAGCCAAAGTATGACGGTAATAAACCTTTCGCAAAGACTATTATCTGTACATGAGACTGAAGTTCTGTCGCTAGGACTATCCTTTTGTCCCTCTACCAATTTTAACTATGCACAAACCAGAATAGACTTGTTCTATTTTTCTAGAAAACTGAAACTGAAAAAATGGTTTGAAACCCATCCTAAGAGTATAGCCCTTGATGTGAATGTTGGTGTAGTTAATGCTATTGACAGCCATGATGTTGATCTTTTGAATATAATCTCCTCAGGTAACATTGTAAGAGAAGATTTTTTAGACAATGAGGATTGTGATGTGAACCCAGGAAGCGATTTTCGACCTAAATCAAAGTTGTTACCTAATATTGTGTGTGAAGCCGTTGAGGTTTTTGAGAAAGGAGTACTATCAGATATAAAAAAACTAAGAAACAAAAAATTGCCTAATACTAAGAAAAACTTATCTCCAGCTCTTAGACAGGCAATGGAAGACTTAAAAAATGATACTGATATTGTAATCCGCAATGCAGACAAAGGGGGGAATATAGTGGTGCTCACTAAGGAGAAATACTTACAGGAGGGTAAGAGACAACTAAGTGACATCACGTGCTATCAGACCTGCACCCCTGAAGACATTAGATCATCTAAAATGGCCTTTGAGAATTTGCTATGTGATTACCGAGACAAAGGGTTGTTGGAATGGGACGAATACAAATATCTTAAATGTGACCACCCTAAGACTCCGATCCTCTACCTTTTACCAAAACTTCACAAAAACGCAACAGACCCCCCTGGGAGACCCATTGTCTCATCTATGGGATCACTACTTGAACATACCTCACAATATATCGATCACTATTTACGACCTTTCGTAATGTCTCTACCCACCTACCTAAAAGACACAACCCACTTCCTGAAACTATTGAAGGAATACACTGGGAATCATCGTATACTTTAGTTACTCTAGATGTCAGTAGCTTATACACCTGCATACGACATGACCTAGGGGTTACAGCAGTTGAGCATTTTCTAAAAATGAGATCGATTTCCTTTGCAAATCACTCTAAAATGCTGTTAGAGCTGATTCTGTTTTGCCTGACCAACAATTTTTTTATTTTTGACGATCAGATGTACCGACAGTCACAGGGCACAGCGATGGGCACCTGCTTTGCCCCCAGCTATGCCAACCTATTCATGGGCTGGTGGGAGGAGCAGGTGTCCACGCAATACAATGAATTCAACAACGAAATTGTCCTGTGGCTTAGGTACATTGATGATATTTTTATGATTTGGAATGGCACTACAGAGTCTGCTAGGAAATTTGTACAGCTCCTGAACAACAACAATTTGAACATCACACTGACAGAACACATACACAAAACTCGGATTGAGTTTTTGGATGTTTTAGTGGAAATACAGGACGAGACCATACATACCAGTCTGTTCCGCAAGGAGACAGCTGGCAACAGTCTTTTGAGTGCGAGAAGTTCTCATCCACGTAACCTTGTGGACAGTATACCCTACGGGGAACTTCTCCGAGCCAAAAGAAATTGTAACACCGATGAAGCATATGAAGCTGAGAAAGAGAAAATGTGTATACGTTTCAGGGAACGTGGGTATAAGAACAAAACCATCAGGCAGGCGTGTTTGAGGGCAGATGCCACTGTTAGAAATTAACTGTTAAACCCTAACTGGGTAACAACGGAGGATGAAAAAGTAAGGTTTATTACAACCTTTTCGGGCCAAGCCAATGAAATTAAAAAGATCATACACTTTGGAATCAGCACCCATCAACAAAGTTGTTCTTGTGAAATACAAGTAATATCCTTTACGATAATAGGAAACATCCGTGTCAAATGAACAGGACCGAGCTGGAGAGACGTATATTTTAAATCCTTTATTTTTTTGTAGACAAATGATCCAAATCACAATGAATTTTTCTTTTTCTCTTTTCTAGCCAACGCGTTTCGTCTCTTTTGATGAGACTTCTTCAGGGCTCAAAACACCTGTTTTTGTACTTTGAATCCACGCTGTTTGTTTAGCAGGTCACCATGCCGGTCTCGAGTCATTCCTGAATACCCATAGGATATGACAGATTCTACAAGTTCTTTGTGAATACCAAGAATTCTCCAGCCCATACCGCTTAGTGCAAAAACAGGTGTTTTGAGCCCTGAAGAAGTCTCATCAAAAGAGACGAAACGCGTTGGCTAGAAAAGAGAAAAAGAAAAATTCATTGTGATTTGGATCATTTGTCTACAAAAAAATAAAGGATTTAAAATATACGTCTATCCAGCTCGGTCCTGTTCATTTGACACGGATGTTTCCTATTATCGTAAAGGACATTACTTGTATTTCACAAGAACAACTTTGTTGATGGGTGCTGATTCCAAAGTGTATGCTGTTTTGTTTAGGACTTTTGTCCTTGAGAGGAACTTATAGGGTTGTGTTCCTAGGTCTCTCAAGCACCATCATATTATTCTAAGTCACGGACTACGACAGGTGCAGGTACTTTGCTCCAACCCTTCCTCTGTTAGTTTGCTGAAATTAAAAAGATCTTTAGAAAACATTGGCATATCCTTCTAACAGATAACCACCTGAAAACGCATCTAAACTCGAACCCCCAGATTACATTTCGAAAATGTAGATCATTAAAGGATGAAATGAGCCACAATTCTGTTACGGGGAAAAACCTTATTAAGGGCAAGCCAGGTTTCAGATGCTGTAGAAACTGTAAGGCGTGTAAAAATAGTAAAGATTGTGTGACTTTAACCATCCCCACTTCTGGCAGGGAATTTGCTATTCGCAAATCACTCTCATGTAACACCATGTACTGTGTCTATGTACTCATCTGCCCATGCGACAAATGGTATGTAGGCAGTACAATACATACAGCGAAGAAGAGAGTTATGGAACATCTAAGGGCAATTAAGAATCTTAATGAACAGTACCCTGTAGCACGACATTTCCATGAGCAACATTTCCAGAATGTGAACAATCTAAGAATGGTCGTAATAGACAAGATCGATATGGGAATTCGTGGAGGTGACAGGAAACTGGCCCTACGAAAACTTGAGTTGAGATATATAATAGACTTTGAATGCATGACCCCTAATGGGTTAAATTCCAATGAAGAATTGGCTGTACACCTTTCATGAATACTGTATGACATATGTACTTAATTTACATTTACTGTTGCTTTCCAGGTGTCTGATTTTATACATGTTTTTAACTTTTATAGGCTTTTTGAAATGATTTGGTTGGACCATTAACTTCAAAACTACTCTATGGACTGATCTGCAACGGATGGGTCAAAACTATGGACTAATGCTATTACACATCAGGTCACATGCCCACTGGGGCGGGACCTTAGTATGTGATAAATCGAAATGGACGCTGTGAACAAACAAACTTTTATATAAAATAATATGCCCACTGGGGCGGGACGTCAACAACATTGGAAAGTCGGACTTTTATAAAAAATGTCGTATTATACGCTAACACAATCATGCGTACATCTATGACTAGACAATGTTTGTGGCAAAACAGCAGTACATTCGTGACATTTATTTAGAAGGTCCACGCAAAATGCTAAAACACATTAGCGTTATTGTATTGTTATATGTAACTGAAACGTTGCATTTTCAGTCCGATATTGCATTATACAAGTGTAACACACTGTGTAACATCACTCAGTAATGGCCGGCACTATTTTGCACTGTTTGTTTTTCACACTGGGATAGTCCTATTTCATTGTTTATTAACAAAATTTAAAGGACACTGTTGGGTTTCACGGCTGAAACGTGATCAAGCCGAGAGGTGAAACGCGTTGTTTCCTGCCATTAAACTTCATGCACCAGCAAATTTGGAGTGTCGAGTACGTTTCTTTAGACGAGTATGGAAACTTGTTTTAAATATATATATATATATATATATATATATATATATATATATATATATATATATATATATATATATATATATATATATATATATATATATATTGAAAAGCAAATGTCCCAAGATGAGAGGAGCACTTTCAGGCTGGTGCCGGCGGCAAGGTTCGGGACACCCTTGCAAAATACTTTTTCAGCAAAACTGTCTCAATAAAGAAACACGCCGCACACTGCTCCGTTTATCAAGTTTTTTGGTTTATTTTCTGTGGGTTTCCCACCACCTACGCGTTTCGGACATAAATCTGTCCCTGGTCACGGTACAAACATTGGTCCTTCATTGCTTTCTAGTATTTATACCTGTGGTCACCACTTAGCAATTAGGGTGCATTGTGGGCCCAGTAGTTTAGAGGAATAAAGTGACTCCAAACTGTGCGCTGTCTCATGCCAGTTCCAAGCAGTTCAACGACACGATTTATTCGCTTTTAACTGAATGTGGTGTATGCCAATGCGCGCACTTTAGTCGAGTGGACATTATAAATGTGGTATAAATGACTCACATTGTTGGCGCATTTATGGCCGAAATGCGTAGGTGGTGGGAAACCCACAGAAAATAAACCAAAAAACTTGATAAACGGAGCAGTGTGCGGCGTGTTTCTTTATTGAGACAGTTTTGCTGAAAAAAAAAATATATATATATATATATATATACATAAATATATATATATATCCAAGAAATCCCCTTCAACGAAAGAGAAAGGCCACAACAAGGGAAACCTTTTAAAAGCGCTTTAATGTGCTGCACAAGCCAGAGTGTCTGTCATCATCTATGGCGCACCCTCTATGGCGGATGCATTTCGGCGTGGTCTGCCTCTCCAGCGCCAGGTGCAGATGCTCATGTGTGGGGGCGTGATATATAAATATATATCACGCCCCCATATGGGACTCTGTTCGCAGCTCGCGCCCTTGCGCTGGCATTAATTCCTACCTGTAAGTGCATTCCCACCTAGGTGGCAACCTTTTCTTCCATTTGTTAGCGGCCGGCCATGGTCGCGGGTTTGCACATCCGCGGACAAACTGCGGGTCCACGGCTGCCTCATTTGGGCAGCTTTTTGTGGGACAGGAGGTGCCTTTACTTGCGGGGTGCTTGCGGGGACATTGGCAATCCCTTTAAAACTTTTTTTGCATGCGAATGGCGGCGGCGACCCACTTAGGTTTTATCGAACCACCAGTCCCAGAAAGCATTGCTTCAGGTTTCACACCTGTGCATAATCACTGAGGGTATTTACTGGTGCCTGCAGCTGCCGTCATGTCACATGTGCTGCCACTGAAGAGGGCGTTGGCCCGAAACGCGTCTGGCAGGAAAGGGACTCTGTTCGCAGCTCGCGCCCTTGCGCTGGCATTAATTCCTACCTGTAAGTGCATTCCCACCTAGGTGGCAACCTTTTCTTCCATTTGTTAGCGGCCGGCCACGGTCGCGGGTTTGCACATCCGCGGACAAACTGCGGGTCCACGGCTGCCTCATTTGGGCAGCTTTTTGTGGTACAGGAGGTGCCTTTACTTGCGGGGTGCTTGCGGGGACATTGGCAATCCCTTTAAAACTTTTTTTGCATGCGAATGGCGGCGGCGACCCACTTGGGTTTTATCGAACCACCAGTCCCAGAAAGCATTGCTTCAGGTTTCACACCTGTGCATAATCACTGAGGGTATTTACTGGTGCCTGCAGCTGCCGTCATGTCACATGTGCTGCCACTGAAGAGGGCGTTGGCCCGAAACGCGTCTGGCAGGAAAGGGACTCTGTTCGCAGCTCGCGCCCTTGCGCTGGCATTAATTCCTACCTGTAAGTGCATTCCCACCTAGGTGGCAACCTTTTCTTCCATTTGTTAGCGGCCGGCCACGGTCGCGGGTTTGCACATCCGCGGACAAACTGCGGGTCCACGGCTGCCTCATTTGGGCAGCTTTTTGTGGTACAGGAGGTGCCTTTACTTGCGGGGTGCTTGCGGGGACATTGGCAATCCCTTTAAAACTTTTTTTGCATGCGAATGGCGGCGGCGACCCACTTGGGTTTTATCGAACCACCAGTCCCAGAAAGCATTGCTTCAGGTTTCACACCTGTGCATAATCACTGAGGGTATTTACTGGTGCCTGCAGCTGCCGTCATGTCACATGTGCTGCCACTGAAGAGGGCGTTGGCCCGAAACGCGTCTGGCAGGAAAGGGACTCTGTTCGCAGCTCGCGCCCTTGCGCTGGCATTATATCCTACCTGTAAGTGCATTCCCACCTAGGTGGCAACCTTTTCTTCCATATATATATATATTCCTCCAATCCTGCTTTCATGAAACCAGGTCTGACACATGCTCGGGTTGCCAAACAGAAATTTATTATCTCCGGTGCACAATTGCCATTCAACGCGATGTCCACAATTACAGCTTCTGGCAGACGCGTTTCGGCATGTGCCTCATCAGTGCCAGGTCAGTGCTGCAAGTGTCAAGTTGTTTTCTTCGCGGGGGTGCTGTTTAAATACCATCCGAGTAACCTCATTGGCTGGGAGTCGTTGTCATAGAAAGCAGACAGGGAAAGTTCCTCCGATATATATATGGCAGCTCGTGACTTCACGAGGCGCGCTGATTTACTTAGATCAGCCCATGACCAGGCGGACTCGCTCTTTGGAGGTTAGAGCGCATGCAGGGACCCAGGGAGGCCTGAGGACTTTCATTACTTTTGTATTCAGCGCACCTGGCTCTGCAGCACACCATTTTCACACAGAGTTTTCACCAGAAGTTACCCCCACGCACCACTGGCCCAGTGATAATGGATTCTGGGAGTTGTAGGAATCAGTCACCTACAGCAGGTGAGCGATCACATGATTGGGGAGGTGTGTCCTGGTTAGTACAGGAGGACTGCAGAACTATTTAAAGCAGAGGCGCTGTACTGTTTCCAGAGTAGCAGTGGCGTCTGAGGAAGGCTACGATGCCGAAATATATTATGCCTGTACTGCTGTCCAATTAAAGGCTTTTCCTGGAACCCTGTGTGGCCCCTTCCTTCTTTCAACTGGAGGCTGTTTTGGATATTTTCGCGTCAGCCAGAGACGCGTTAAGGGGCCTCGCTCTGTGAAGTTGGCTGGCGGCATTACTGGCGTTCTGCTCTGCAGCTTGTGTTTTGCCCGAGGTATCGGATTGCTCCAGCCCGCACCCCCTAAGTGCCGGTCCAGCAAGGGACACTGCCACTTGGCAGCTCGTGACTTCAGAAGGTGCGCTGATTTACTTAGATCAGCCCATGACCAGGCGGACTCGCTCTTTGGAGGTTAGAGCGCATGCAGGGACCCAGGGAGGCCTGAGGACTTTCATTACTTTTGGATTCAGCGCACCTGGCTCTGCAGCACACCATTTCCACACGGAGTTTTCACCAGAAGTTACCCCCACGCACCACCGGCCCAGTGATAATGGATTCTGGGAGTTGTAGGAATCAGTCACCTACAGCAGGTGAGCGATCACATGATTGGGGAGGTGTGTCCTGGTTAGTACAGGAGGACTGCAGAACTATTTAAAGCAGAGGCGCTGTACTGTTTCCAGAGTAGCAGTGGCGTCTGAGGAAGGCTACGATGCCAAAATATATTATGCCTGTACTGCTGTCCAATTAAAGGCTTTTCCTGGAACCCTGTGTGGCCCCTTCCTTCTTTCAACTGGAGGCTGTTTTGGATATTTTCGCGTCAGCCAGAGACGCGTTAAGGGGCCTCGCTCTGTGAAGTCGGCTGGCGGCATTACTGGCGTTCTGCTCTGCAGCTTGTGTTTTGCCCGAGGTATCGGATTGCTCCAGCCCGCACCCCCTAATTGCCGGTCCAGCAAGGGACACTGCCACTTGGCAGCTCGTGACTTCACGAGGCGCGCTGATTTACTTAGATCAGCCCATGACCAGGCGGACTCGCTCTTTGGAGGTTAGAGTGCATGCAGGGACCCAGAGAGGCCTGAGGACTTTCATTACTTTTGGATTCAGCGCACCTGGCTCTGCAGCACACCATTTCCACACGGAGTTTTCACCAGAAGTTACCCCCACGCTCCACCGGCCCAGTGATAATGGATTCTGGGAGTTGTAGGAATCAGTCACCTACAGCAGGTGAGCGATCACATGATTGGGGAGGTGTGTCCTGGTTAGTACAGGAGGACTGCAGAACTATTTAAAGCAGAGGCGCTGTACTGTTTCCAGGGTAGCAGTGGCGTCTGAGTAAGGCTACGATGCCAAAATATATTATGCCTGTACTGCTGCCCAATATAAGGCTTTTCCTGGAACCCTGCGTGGCCCCTTCCTTCTTTCAACTGGAGGCTGTTTTGGATATTTTCGCGTCAGCCAGAGACGCGTTAAGGGGCCTCGCTCTGTGAAGTCGGCTGGCGGCATTACTGGCGTTCTGCTCAGCAGCTTGTGTTTTGCCCGAGGTATCGGATTGCTCCAGCCCGCACCCCCTAAGTGCCGGTCCAGCAAGGGACACTGCCACTTGGCAGCTCGTGACTTCACGAGGCGCGCTGATTTACTTAGATCAGCCCATGACCAGGCGGACTCGCTCTTTGGAGGTTAGAGCGCATGCAGGGACCCAGAGAGGCCTGAGGACTTTCATTACTTTTGGATTCAGCGCACCTGGCTCTGCAGCACACCATTTCCACACAGAGTTTTCACCAGAAGTTACCCCCACGCACCACCGGCCCAGTGATAATGGATTCTGGGAGTTGTAGGAATCAGTCACCTACAGCAGGTGAGCGATCACATGATTGGGGAGGTGTGTCCTGGTTAGTACAGGAGGACTGCAGAACTATTTAAAGCAGAGGCGCTGTACTGTTTCCAGGGTAGCAGTGGCGTCTGAGGAAGGCTATGATGCCGAAATATATTATGCCTGTACTGCTGTCCAATTAAAGGCTTTTCCTGGAACCCTGTGTGGCCCCTTCCTTCTTTCAACTGGAGGCTGTTTTGGATATTTTCGCGTCAGCCAGAGACGCGTTAAGGGGCCTCGCTCTGTGAAGTTGGCTGGCGGCATTACTGGCGTTCTGCTCTGCAGCTTGTGTTTTGCCCGAGGTATCGGATTGCTCCAGCCCGCACCCCCTAAGTGCCGGTCCAGCAAGGGACACTGCCACTTGGCAGCTCGTGACTTCACGAGGCGCGCTGATTTACTTAGATCAGCCCATGACCAGGCGGACTCGCTCTTTGGAGGTTAGAGCGCATGCAGGGACCCAGAGAGGCCTGAGGACTTTCATTACTTTTGGATTCAGCGCACCTGGCTCTGCAGCACACCATTTCCACACGGAGTTTTCACCAGAAGTTACCCCCACGCACCACCGGCCCAGTGATAATGGATTCTGGGAGTTGTAGGAATCAGTCACCTACAGCAGGTGAGCGATCACATGATTGGGGAGGTGTGTCCTGGTTAGTACAGGAGGACTGCAGAACTATTTAAAGCAGAGGCGCTGTACTGTTTCCAGGGTAGCAGTGGCGTCTGAGGAAGGCTACGATGCCGAAATATATTATGCCTGTACTGCTGTCCAATTAAAGGCTTTTCCTGGAACCCTGCGTGGCCCCTTCCTTCTTTCAACTGGAGGCTGTTTTGGATATATATATATATATATATATATATTACCTACTGGCTATCGCCAGTAGGTATATATAGTTAGGATTAATTCCCTATGGGATTTTTGAAAATTCTATGTCTAATAACTTTGGCGTTTGTGGACGGAATCAGCTGAAATTTTCAGGAAAATGGCACATTTTGTTTCTGAGCAGCCCCTGAAAATTTGGGGGGGTTTCGTCAAGGGGGGGCTGAGAAAAAAGGGGGGTCCCAAAACACGTTTTTCCCATGTTAATTTCCATAGGGCCTTTGGCCTCACTTTTAGCTCGAACGGCTGAATGGATTTGCACGAAACTTGGCAAAATTGTAGGGACCGTTAGCCCGATGTGCCTTTGCTAGGTCTCAATATATGTGCTCCAGTAGTTTTTGAATAATTAACGTTCAAAACAAGATATATATCTGTAACAGCGCTACGGGCTGCGCTCCGGTCTGCTTACTTTTCGCGAAACGGAACTTTGCTCGCAGAAAGCTGATTGGCTCTCGGGTGTCTGTCAACATTCTAAACAGTCCGGAGCGGCCGCCATCTTATCTCTCGGTAGGATCGAGAGAGAAGAAGAGGTGAAAAACGAAGGGGGAATTTATTGAAAGGGGGCAAGGTATACCCCTCTTGACCCCCTAGGAATGTTGTTGGGGTTATTAAAGGGTACGGTGGGGAAAATAAAAAAAAAAATGATTTTTCACGGTAGAAGCGCTTCACGGGCCGCGAACTGGGCCGCAAACTGGTAGCGAAACGGGAATTCGCCATTTTGTGCTTCGTTTTAAATTTTTTAGAGACAAAAATTATCGCCGCACATCGGCCACAATGCATGAATATCGCTGAAAAGTCAGCGATATTCATGCATTATCCAGCAAATGCTCTTAGCCATGTTATCCACCTTCCATTGGATAACATGGCTAAAAACTGCTCTGTGCGTGAGCTTTTTTTTTTTTTTTGCTGCGTGACGTTTATTAACGTTCGATTCGATGGAAATCAGGAAGTGTTGACCACCATTTTGTCACTGCGAGTAAATATTTTGTTATAAATGAATCCTTATTGATAAACATTGTCTGCGCCATCTTGCGTTTTTGTCCAATGCCACAATTTTGTCGTGCACGGCAGCCATTTTAGATGCCTTGACCAGACCCACTCTCTGCACGCCGTCGATTCTCAGCACGGCTCCCCACCCT
The DNA here is from genome assembly GCF_964263255.1 of Lissotriton vulgaris. NCBI lineage: Eukaryota > Metazoa > Chordata > Amphibia > Caudata > Salamandridae > Lissotriton > Lissotriton vulgaris. The sequence goes on along the minus strand of NC_141694.1, from coordinate 1,573,278,344 downwards.
CGCAAGCATCTCCCCCACGCACTGGTCACCCCCGCTCTCTCTCTCATGCATGGGCCATATACTTCCCCCCATCTGCGCTGCTCTTCTCTGAGAATCACACCCTGTGCCCGCCCGACACCTCCCTTTCACCCTATTCACTACCGCACCCTCTGACACTCCTCTTCCTCTGTGTCCGATTGTCTAGGCTGGACCCAGGCTATCACCTAGCCCTGCGGATGTAGTTTATGGCCCCAGCTGTAGAGTATCCAGACATGCCAACCCTCCCGATTCAGGCGTGAGACTACTGATTTCAGTGCTAGTCTTTCGCTTCCCGATTCCTGCAAGGAAAAACTCGGGGGCATATTACCAACAACTAGCGATAATTTTTGTCTCTAACTTGTTTAGAGACAAAAATTATCGCCGCACATCGGCGAATTTTATCGCACATAAACCTTGCTATTAGCAAGGTTTATCGCAAATGCGATAAAAAACGGCCGCAATGCATGAATATCGTTGAAAAGTCAGCGACATTCATGCATTATCCAGCAAATGCTCTTAGCCATGTTATCCACTTCTCATTGGATAACATGGCTAAAACTGCTCAGGGCTTAGCGCGAATATTTCCAAAAGTTGGTAATAGGAGATAGCGATGGTTAGGGACTGTTTCCAGTCACTAAAATCTTGGCACGCCCACTTTGCATGTCATTAGTGATAAATATCACTGATATGCAAAGCGGGGCCCAAGATGGTCGCTATCTCCTTTTAGCTGTCACTAACTGGTGTTAGCGACAGCTTGGTAATAGGGAGATAATTTTATCTCTTTTTTTTTTGGCTTTTAAAGCCAAAAAAGCGGAAATAAACCCCCTTTATAATATGCCCCATGATTTCTCGGGGGTTTCAGCTGACAGGGCTTGGTATTGTGTTACGTGCTAATTCTTCCAGGAAACGTCAGAGGGTCGATGCAGGGGTTCTAGAAGGGGTGATAAACCATTTAAGCCTCATGAACAAGCGCATGGTCTTTTAAAGATTTGTGAAGTACTCGGGGCGGCGGTGTGTGTGTGCCCCCTTTCAGGAGCGGGCGGGGGGGGCACTGCCAGCAACTTGCCAGGCCAGGCAGTGTTCAACACGTGCATCACCCTTTCTCTGCCTGCTATTGCGCTCCATGCTTCGGAAAGGTAAGAAAAAGAACGTGCATTTGAGTTTGAAATGTCCGATCTTGTAGCAGTACACTTGCAAAGCCCACACATGACAATAACCCGATTCAAGGCCCCATTCACCCGATTTTTTAAACATATATAGCACTCCAACAAAGTTAGATTTTAAAACTTTATTAACTTTTAAATATAACGAACGCAACAAAAACTGTAAATATATTTAACCATTTTTTGAAATTAACCAGAACTATAACGATAACAACAACAACAACAATAATATAACTTTTATGCCTAAATTACGCAAACATTTAGCTAATCTGCTAAAGGGGGGAGTCGCCATTCTTTACAATAATCAATAATGAAAAATCCACATCAATAGGGTTGTCCGTTTTCTCGATGCAGCACTATAGTGCAACATACACAGCACCTGGGGTGTCAAGAGTGAACAGGTCTTTCTTTGTTCCTTAAGATGTTATCTGTGTCAACCTCTTCCGAGAATGCTGATGCGTTAGGATTTCCTTGTGTTTCTTAATAGCATTGGTGTCTGCACACTTCTTTGTCAATTCTGTGAAGATGATAACTGCTTCATAAACAGACGATATCTTTGTTTAGTCATTAGTGTTAAGTGTGTCTGAAACTACAGTGCCCGTGTGTTTTTTTTTCTTCAGGCTCTACAGAGTTTTGTGTGTTGTTCTTTTGAGCGACAATTATTCCAGAGGTTTCAGGTTTACTTGTTTTGTCCTGCAGTGAGTTAACAGCTTTAGAGAGTTCATGTTTATTTGCTATGTCCTGCTGTTCCTCAACTGCTTCAGAGACGTCAGCCTCATTTGTTATGTTTCAGTAGATCCTGGACCTGCCCGGCCGCGCCCAAAATGGCGCCGGTGTAAATGGGACTCGTAACTGCTTGTTGTGTACTGGTTGCCCAACCTTGATATCACGAGATACATATGCAGTTTTGAAGCACATGGCGGAGGCTTGTCTGCTGTAGTGGGGCGCCCCTTTATCGTTTCAGTCGCCATTCCGCCCGCTTTTGCTACACTGTGCCTTTTCCGCCATTCAGCTGTTTAGCGCCCGCTTTTTCGGCTACAGCGTCTCGCTCACCATGTAGTTGAGTTGCTCCCACTCTTGCGGTGCAGCGATAGGCGGCTTCCACAGGACTCTTAAAATGGCGGCCGGCTCTTCGGATTTGGGCCTGGTCCAGTAAAATGGCCCTGGGACACCTTGGAACTCGGACGCTTGTCTGCCAGGGCTTGGGTTCCATTCTCGAAAGCGTCCCCTCAGCCTTGAAGATTGTACAAAAGTCTTGGGGGCCGTCGACTCCCGCAGGCTTCCGGTGGGGAGCGGCTGCCATGATTGCTTGCGGAATGGCCACGACGGAGCTACGAGATGGTGGTGCTCTCATGGTGATGCCAGCTTCAGTCTGAAACATCCAGAAACAAGGTGGGGCTTTCATCGTTTGGGAAAAAAAATGTTTTAATCCAATGAAAAGTGTTATTTTTAGGTCACATGACCTAGTCTTACATCATTAGGAAAAGAAAAGTAAAATGAACCAATGAAAAGTTTTATTAACAAGTCACATGACCTGTTATGCTTACGTTACGCGCTGCGCGGCGCGCTCTGGATCGTTTCCGGGAAGCTGCGCCTTGCGCACCGGAGCACTTCCGGGTGCGCTAATGCGGCGCGTCATATGACGCATTACGCGACAATGCAGGTCCAGAATATAGTCAAAATGTCTCCACCAACCAGCGGTCGGAATACAACCGCTTTCAGCAGTCGAAAAAGTTCGGTTGAATCTTAAGAGCGGGAGCAACTCAACTACATGGTGAGCGAGACGTTGTAGTCGCAAGAGCGGGCGGTAAACAGCTGAATGGCGGAAGAGGCACAGAGTACCAAAAGCGGGCGGAATGGCAACTAAAACGGTAAAGGGGCGCCCCATGACAGCGTGTCTTCAGGTCAAACGGATTGTGGGACAAGGTCCAGAATGGAACATTCTTCAAAAGGGAAAAAATTCCGCCGGACCCCGGGAGCCGGCCGCCTATGTCTGGGGCGATCTCAGGCCTCTCCAGGGCAACACGACTTGGGGAGGGGGCAGGAGCCAAGCGCCCCCTCTCAGTACGCGCCATCTCACCGCCCCTCGGGGGCCTCCGTCAAGCGGTTTAGGGAGGCACCGTATCACATTGTTTTCCAATGCAGTCAGGTCCACAAATGGACCCCACTTACTTTGAATAGTGAAGCTGCAGCAGGTGCAAATAAGGTTTAAACAGTGTTACAAGAGCTGCTTAGAACTGTGAAGTATGGCACTCAACAACCAGGACTTATGCCATTTGTGTAAGGCAGTGACATGGAAGCAACTCAGGGACAAAAAGCATGAACGAACATTCACGTGTGAAAATCTTATTTGGGGAAGGGGTAGAATCCAAACGCCCCCTGCCAGTTCGCGCCACTACACCGTATGTGGAAAATCTGAAGCCATCGTTCTACAAACTCTCAACGCTTGCTATCAGTGCATGAGTTTCATGCTCGATCGATTGAGCTAGCCGGATCGGGCAATAAAAAGTATAAAATAGTTATGTAAATAGTTATTTAATAAAATGTTTTACTCTGTTTCTTTGCTGGTGTGTTGTGTATATTTATAATATTTGCAGAGGGTTTGTCGTTATTTTGGGCGGTGTGGGTGGCGGAGTCGAGCTGTCTTGCAGCCCTCATGGTGTGGAGCTCAGTTCATTTCACTATTTTCGTATTTCTCATGAAGGGTTGTTCCTAATGTTTGTATTTTACCGAGGTCAAAAAGAGATCGAATTAGTGGTCTACTGATTTTGCTCGATTACTTTTATTTTTTTACACGATTTTTCACTATCTGCAAAGACTAAACAGAGTATTGCGACTTTGTGCTTGTTTGTAAATAGAGAATGATCTATATATATATATATATATATATATATATATATATACATATACATATATATATATATTCACAGAAAAAACCATAGGTTATAGTCGATATATAGTTAGGAATTTGCATTTACAAAACCTTGAAAATTCAATGAAAAAACCATTGGTTTTAGGCCATATATAGTTAGGGATTTGCATTTAGAAAACCTTATTTTACTCGCATAAAACCATTGAAATTCCATATGGCTGAGATACCCGCCACCCCCTCTCAACACAATCCCCAAAAGGAAGGGAAACCGGAAACTGTTCTTAAAGTTTTTGGATGTGGGATGGAGTGACCATCCCGGCCGTATTTATTAAAACAAAAGATTAAAACATTAAACGTTTTCATGTTATGTACAATTTCATTATCACATTACGATGTTTGGCTAACCTTAACATAATCTCTAATACAGAGGTTCTCCTAGCCGAACTAGCATCCTACAAAACATTCTCTAAGAACACTGAAATTGTACATCCTAACGTTTAAGGGCCAACGGCAAGGTCATAACCGGTGTCAAGATCCCTAACCAGACTTACCCCTCCCACTTAGGAGGGGCGATGGCACAGGGGCTTACCACAAGTGCAACTACTAACAATTTCCCTTGACTTGACGGGGGCACTTAAGACTCGACGCCATTTAAAGGTCGTTCGAACACTTGTGTGTGGTATCTAGAAGGTATCGTTGACCTCTCCCCACCCCACACAACTTACCGCATCTGCCGTCGCAGATGACACTAGCCCCGGGAAATTCCCCAGGAGGGGGCTGTAACCCCTCCTACAAAGGAAGGGGCCTTGACCGCCTTTCCTTTACTTCCGGCGACCCGCCCTTAGACGGGACCGCCTCCCCACTGAGGGGCCAATGGCCACCTCTCCCGAGCGCTCCCATCCGTGTTGGGTGACGCCCACTCATAGGGATCTACCAATTAGTGCTCACCGATCATGACCTTACCGCCTACCAAAAAATAAATACGACAGTTCTTCAACCTATGAAAACATTGGTCGCTACGACCGAAGGAACATGCTAAAAATGCAACATCACATCAAATCACTTTAATCGTAACAACCTAAACGATATTCACCATCTTTATTAACCACAAACTGATACTGTTATAGCCTGTAAACGAAACGGAAAAAACAAACTTATCAATTCACTTTATTGCACAACACTTTGCTGTCCTCAGGGGCTGGTGGGTGGGTTCAAAATTGGCTCTTCGTTCCGTCCCGAGCTCACGTGTAGCGAGGAGGTGCAGCTTCGGGGCACAAGAACAAGAGGACGTCTTCTGGTCTTGCGCCTTCTTTTATCCGTCTTCAGGGCGGGCGAAAACCCGCCCCTGCCCGCCCCGGGGGCGTGGCTGGCTGTGTCGGTGTCTAGGCCAGCCCACTCTAGGGCGGGAAAAGGCGCGCCCCGGCTACGCCGCTTCGGGCATACCAGCCGAGACGCGCCTCCCGCCCAAAAATGGCTTCCCGGGGGGATGGAGCACTCATCCATACGTTCGGGGGGACCGAGTGGTCGCCCCTTTCCATATGGCTGAGATACCCGCCACCCCCTCTCAACACAATCCCCAAAAGGAAGGGAAACCGGAAACTGTTCTTAAAGTTTTTGGATGTGGGATGGAGTGACCATCCCGGCCGTATTTATTAAAACAAAAGATTAAAACATTAAACGTTTTCATGTTATGTACAATTTCATTATCACATTACGATGTTTGGCTAACCTTAACATAATCTCTAATACAGAGGTTCTCCTAGCCGAACTAGCATCCTACAAAACATTCTCTAAGAACACTGAAATTGTACATCCTAACGTTTAAGGGCCAACGGCAAGGTCATAACCGGTGTCAAGATCCCTAACCAGACTTACCCCTCCCACTTAGGAGGGGCGATGGCACAGGGGCTTACCACAAGTGCAACTACTAACAATTTCCCTTGACTTGACGGGGGCACTTAAGACTCGACGCCATTTAAAGGTCGTTCGAACACTTGTGTGTGGTATCTAGAAGGTATCGTTGACCTCTCCCCACCCCACACAACTTACCGCATCTGCCGTCGCAGATGACACTAGCCCCGGGAAATTCCCCAGGAGGGGGCTGTAACCCCTCCTACAAAGGAAGGGGCCTTGACCGCCTTTCCTTTACTTCCGGCGACCCGCCCTTAGACGGGACCGCCTCCCCACTGAGGGGCCAATGGCCACCTCTCCCGAGCGCTCCCATCCGTGTTGGGTGACGCCCACTCATAGGGATCTACCAATTAGTGCTCACCGATCATGACCTTACCGCCACAGGTCCGGATAGTTGACCGGCTATCCGGACCCCCCACAAAACTCCTACCTATAGGTCATGCTTTAAAGATTTTAACCAGGCTAGGAAGTCTCCTATGAGTAACTCGTTCCCCGCCCTCGACAGATGCACACCATCCCCCAGATACATACTATCATCATTAATACAATTATGCGAGATTGAATGCAATGTCTTGGACCGGAACAACCTACTTACTTTGTTATTCAACTTTTTAACAGAATGATTCAAAGCAGGGATCGAGATAGCCCCCCGCCACACTTTCCGTGGAATCATATGAGACCACGCAATTAGGCACCCCGGAACTCTCCTCGCTAACCAACTTACCGTGGAAAGCATAGCCTCCAGGAGCAGTCGTCTACCGGTGGTGACCAAATCATTGCCCCCCAAATGTACTATGACTATGGACGGCGGTGACCTCATCCGCCCTAACAGGCCCTCAAAAAATTCCTGAAACTGGTCAATACAGAGACCGCCCCTTCCGTAGAAGGACACTCTGTACCCGTATTCCCCAGCTATGTGAATCATGTCACCTGCTTTGAATACGTCTGCGGCCCGTCTCACGTATGAGTGGCCCACGACCCACACCTCCTTCTTCACAGCCGGTGACGTGCGACCGCTGGCCTGGTGTTGGGTCGACTGCTCAGTCTGCCCTGCCGCGTAAGCTTGCACAACTGAAAATAAACAAAAGACAAGAGGCGTGAGTACATGAATACAGCTTCACAACATGTGCAATCGCACGTACCTCTTATAACAATTGGAGGACCAACGCCCCACACGTTTCACTTGTTCTACATTAAGACCCCTGGCTGTAGCTTCAGTGGCAGCCCCTATACGAAAGGAGTGGGTCCCAAATTCGCCCGGGTCCAAGCCCGCTGCGGCAATGGCCATTGCAAGCACCCGTTGAAACTGAAACCTCGTCAGCGGGGTGGCGTCTGCATGCCTCAACAATGTCCCCCCCCATGATGCCACTCTCTGTGCTAGGTAATCTTCCAAGCACTGTACCGGACACATGGATGACTCGGGGTTCCTGCGAATGATCGTACAGTCCCCTCTCCCATCTTGGTCAGTCTTAGACCGGAGAAAGGAGACAATCATCGCGTCCCCCCTGATCTGAACATGCTCCCTGCACAAGCCCCCCGTAACATCCTGTTTGTTCCTTGCAACCAGCTCACTAACTCTCATAGCCCCGTGAAACGCCAGCGTAAATGCAGTCCGGAACAAACAGGTCTCAAAAGGGGACGAGCATGTATTCGGGAGTGTGGCCAGTAACAGGGACAATCTGTCTAGACCTATCGGTCGTCTCACGTCTACTCTGCGACCCTCTAGGCGTTGCCACCCACGCAGCGCTTTCTGTACTGTGAAAGACGCTGTTGGGTCCAGGATGCCATGGGCCCTGGCAACAAAGGAAATGGCGGCACAATGCCTTTGGGCCGTAGCCACCGATTTCCCAGCCCTGTGTAAAGACATAAGAAAGAGTACTACCCACTCTTCCTGACCCCAAAGACCCCCTCTCTCTGCCCCCAAAAAGGCTAAATAGGCCTGGAACGCCCCTTCATATGCCTTCCTTGTCCTGGGTGCTAGACTCTCTCCCACGAGGTGACGAAGTTCGGGGCACCGAGAGACCAGAGAGCTTCGGGGAAGGGTGCCGGCTCCGGGTCCGCTGAAGGAAGGAAACCCGAGAAAGCCTGCATGTGAAAACGAGACAGTGCATCAGCAGCCTGATTCATCACCCCTGGGACATGTTTTGCTCTGAAAACCACGTTCAGTTGCATACATAGTAAGACAATTTCTTTGAGCAGCCTCAAAATCAATTTACAATGGGCTGACTGACTGTTGATGCATTCTACCACGGTCATATTGTCGGACCAAAAAACTACAGAATGATCTCTGAAACCTTCTGGCCAGGTTCTCAGGGCAACGAGAATGGGAAATAATTCAAGGAAAGCGATATTACTCGTTAGCCCCTTCTCGTGCCACCATAGGGGCCATCTTTGAGCAGACCAGCTCGTGCCGAAGATGGCGCCAAACCCTATGCTTCCTGCTGAATCCGTCCATAGCCCAAGCTCTTCCGAGGACACGGCTGGCTTGTTCCAGACGACTCGGCCATTGAAGTCCGCCAGGAATGCTAACCATATCCGTATGTCCTGGCGGACCTCAGCCGATAACCTCGTGCGATGATGACCCTCCTTCAGGCCGATCATCGCTTGGGCAATGGAGCGGGAAAAAGGGCGAGCCATTGGGATTACTCTCAAGGCAAAATTCAACTTCCCCACTAATTGTTGCAACTGATGCAGTGTAACCTTGGGTGTATTTAAACATACTCGGAGGGCTGACCCGAATTGTAACACTTTGCTAGCCGGTAAACGGAAACACCCCTCCCTTGAGTCCAACTCGATCCCCAAAAACTCGAGGCAAGTCGTGGGACCCATAGTTTTACCCGGTGCCAACGGCACACCAAAATGACCCATCAACCCACAGAATTCGTTTAAGGCCTGGGCACATTCGGGATTTCCGGCGGGGCCAAGGAACAAAAAGTCGTCAAGGTAGTGCATCACATTTCGAAAACCCGTCTTTTTAGTAAACACCCATTGCAGGAAAGTACTGAATTGCTCAAAATAGGCACATGATATAGAGCATCCCATTGGCATACACTTATCCATGTAAAATGATCCTTGGAACCCGAATCCCAAAAGACGCTGGTCGTCTGGGTGTACCGGGAGCAACCGGAACGCTGACTCGATATCGGATTTCGCCATCAACGTCCCGGGCCCCAGGCGATTCAAGATGGCTACTGCCTCATCAAACGATGCGTATCGCACCGAACAAACTTCAGGATCAATTGCGTCGTTCACCGAAAGGCCGTGTGGCGCAGACAGATTATGGATCAGACGAAACTCACCTGGGTCCTTCTTGGGGACCACCCCTAACGGAGAACAAACAAAATCCGGTACCGGGGGAACACTAAACGGGCCGGCGACCCGTCCCCGGCTGACCTCTTTCTGAATTTTTTCCTGCACCACAGATGAATGTTGTAAAACAGAAAGCTGATTCCTGCAAATCCCTACACCCTGAAAGTCCCCTACCGGGATGCGGAAACCATGTGTAAAACCGTTCCGCAGCACCCCGGCAGACGCACGATCCGGGTAATCACTGAGCCAGGGGATCATTGCCAAGGTATCAATCGGGGTCGGTAGAGGCGCCCCTCGGACTAAATTAGACCTGTTTGGCGCCTCCCTTGCCCCCATTCTCACCCGTTCTGGCTCTGCACGCTGACTCAGGATGGGATGACCCACACGTACTACATTCGTGTTTAAATTTACAAGACCCCGGAGGCCTGGTACATTTCCCTTTATTGAAGTTATAACAGAAACCCTTTCTCCCGTTATTACCTGCGGGCCTCGACTGGTCGTCGGTGCTCGTACTTGGTCGAAAGGGCGACCCCCCATTTTGGCGGGAGTAGTCAACAACATTGCTCCCGACCAATGGCATTCGTAACATTCCCGATTCTTTCATTTTATCCCACGTTAAAGAATCGTAACAATCCCAGGTCAAACTCTTGTTATGTTCCTTTTCCTTCCTGAACAGATTATCATAACAAAACCAATGGTTACCTTGATACGCTGTCGAGTAACCCATAATTCGTGATTGGTAAACGGGAAACTCAGGAAGCAACTCAGGCCTACGTTCCCCCAAGATCGACGTAAAAATACCCCAGGCATTGCCCCAGTTCCCAATGTTCTCATTTACCTTAAAGGCGGCCATTTTTGCGCGCCAAACACTCGGATGCATTAGGTCCTTCTGACTTTTTACATGCTCCACATCGTAATGATCAACAAGCAAGGAAAAAATATTCACGTATTCCCCTGCCCAGATCTTTTCCTTTATGGCTAAAGGCACATGCTGTCCCAATCTCTCTCTACGAGAGGGTGCTGACTCGTCCCGTGCAATCGGCAATGGCCGCTTACCTGAACTGGACGCAGCTTCAGCCGCTTGCGGCTTGTCTATCCCTGCCAACGGTGCGGCCACTCTAGCTGCCTCCTTCTTCTCACGAAGTTTTTTGATCAGCGCCTGTGCCTCAGCAGCCGTGGCGCCATCACTGCTATCCCCCAACCATGCCGCTAGCTGTGCTGCCAGCTCGGGGGGCATGTCTTCCTTAGGCGTCGGGGTGACGACAACGGGGATTGGATTCCCCTCGATCGGTACTGGGGTCGGCGCCTCGAGCGGGGCAGAGGGAGCCGGGGCGTCCCCCCCAGCTGGAACCCTTTTCGATCTCTTAGGTCTCCCTCCAGCCGGTGGTTGGCCCGATCCCTCCTCCCCATCTCGCTCCGCCAGCCGCTTCTTTATGTCGGACATATCCTTAAAAAGGGCCCGAACCATCTGCTCGGTCGTCATTCTCTTTGGGCCTTTCTTGGGCATCTCTCCGACGAAGTCTCTGAAAGACAAAGAAAAAGATCAAAACGCTCAAAATTGGCTCTTCGTTCCGTCCCGAGCTCACGTGTAGCGAGGAGGTGCAGCTTCGGGGCACAAGAACAAGAGGACGTCTTCTGGTCTTGCGCCTTCTTTTATCCGTCTTCAGGGCGGGCGAAAACCCGCCCCTGCCCGCCCCGGGGGCGTGGCTGGCTGTGTCGGTGTCTAGGCCAGCCCACTCTAGGGCGGGAAAAGGCGCGCCCCGGCTACGCCGCTTCGGGCATACCAGCCGAGACGCGCCTCCCGCCCAAAAATGGCTTCCCGGGGGGATCGAGGCACTCATCCATACGTTCGGGGGGACCGAGTGGTCGCCCCTTTCCATATATAGTTAGAAGCGCTAACTATATATCACGCACCCGTAATCCACTGCTGATGATGTCACATATTTCATCATTCATGACATGGTTAGTGACATCACTGATGACATCATTGATGACATCTCAAATGACATCACTGATGACATCACTGATTACAACATCCAGTGACTGTATGTTTCTGTAAAGTTAAAATATGTTTTACATATTGAAGAATGAGTGGATGTATAAGTGTCTGGATGAAGGATTTACTAGGTGCATGGCTAACTGATTGAGTGAGTGATTAAATGTGTCTCACTAAGTGCATGGGTTAGTGACTGGGTTTTAATTTGTGCATCATTATATCTGTTGTTCTACAAACTGCTGCATATGTTGATCAGTAGCTATATGAGTAACTGTATGGGTTATTCATTGGTTGTCCAAGTATTTGTATGGGAAACTGACTGTGTGTGTATGGGTGGCTGGGAGGTGTGTGACTCTGTACATAGATATGTGAGTAGTTGATTCACTATATGTATAGATTCAAAAGTGCATGTGGAAACAGCTGTATGGGCGGTTGGCTGTGCATGAGTGTATTAGTGAGTGAATGGATATCTCAGTGCTACATGTCAAATTAAGTACATATGTAAAACACAGTACATGTGAGAGTTGACATCTATAAATAACTGTGCATAAGAGCCAGTGAATGTGTGAGTGGCTGTATGGATCATTGTGAACATGTATCAGAGATTGTATAAGAGAGTAAAGTAAATATGTGTTAGTATATGTTTGAATAAGTAACGTGTATATAACTGTATAGTTGAGAAAATGGAGGTGTGATTGATTTTTGGCATAACTGACTAGGTGTGTGAGTAACTCCATGGATGAGTGACAGTCTGTGACTGTCTGTTTACACTGATTGTATCTAAGGTTATATTAGAGTCTGAAGAGGTTCATGGTATTATCACATGAATGATATCATCAGTGATGTGATCAGTCATGTCAAATGAGATGTTATCAGTGATGTCATCAGTGATGTCATTTGAGATCTCATCAGTGATGTCATCAGTGATGTCACTAACCATGTCATGAATGATGTAATATGTGACATCATCAGCAGTGGATTGCGGGTGCGCGATATATAGTTAGCGCTTCTAACTATATATGGAATTTCAATGGTTTTATGCGAGTAAAATAAGGTTTTCTAAATGCAAATCCCTAACTATATATGGCCTAAAACCAATGGTTTTTTCATTGAATTTTCAAGGTTTTGTAAATGCAAATTCCTAACTATATATCGACTATAACCTATGGTTTTTTCTGTGAATTTCAATGGTTTTTTAATAGCAAATATCAAAAGCTGTCAAATGTCAAGTACGTGATAGGTAAAAACGTTTTCGTGTTTATGCACGCTGATGTGCTTTGAACGCTGCCCTCCCCCCCCCACTCCCCTCTTTTCTCTTAGTAGTACTCTCTCTTTGCAGATAGTGAACGGTAGTTAACGCAGACCTTTACCCCTGTTGTAATCCGTCGTACCTGCTTGTCTCTCCATTTGATTGATTATTATCCAAGCATTTACTGTTTTACAATTGGTTCTCTTTGGATCATTCTCTATTTACAAACAAGCACAAAGTCGCAATACTCTGTTTAGTCTTTGCAGATAGTGAAAAATCGTGTAAAAAAATAAAAGTAATCGAGCCAAATCAGTAGACCACTAATTCGATCTCTTTTTGACCTCGGTAAAATACAAACATTAGGAACAACCCTTCATGAGAAATACGAAAATAGTGAAATGAACTGAGCTCCACACCATGAGGGCTGCAAGACAGCTCGACTCCGCCACCCACACCGCCCAAAATAACGACAAACCCTATGCAAATATTATAAATATACACAACACACCAGCAAAGAAACAGAGTAAAACATTTTATTAAATAACTATTTACATAACTATTTTATACTTTTTATTGCCCGATCCGGCTAGCTCAATCGATCGAGCATGAAACTCATGCACTGATAGCAAGCGTTGAGAGTTTGTAGAACGATGGCTTCAGATTTTCCACATACGGTGTAGTGGCGCGAACTGGCAGGGGGCGTTTGGATTCTACCCCTTCCCCAAATAAGATTTTCATACGTGAATGTTCGTTCATGCTTTTTGTCCCTGAGTTGCTTCCATGTCACTGCCTTACACAAATGGCATAAGTCCTGGTTGTTGAGTGCCATACTTCACAGTTCTAAGCAGCTCTTGTAACACTGTTTAAACCTTATTTGCACCTGCTGCAGCTTCACTATTCAAAGTAAGTGGGGTCCATTTGTGGACCTGACTGCATTGGAAAACAATGTGATACGGTGCCTCCCTAAACCGCTTGACGGAGGCCCCCGAGGGGCGGTGAGATGGCGCGTACTGAGAGGGGGCGCTTGGCTCCTGCCCCCTCCCCAAGTCGTGTTGCCCTGGTGAGGCCTGAGATCGCCCCCGACATAGGCGGCCGGCTCCCGGGGTCCGGCGGAATTTTTTCCCTTTTGAAGAATGTTCCATTCTGGACCTTGTCCCACAATCCGTTTGACCTGAAGACACGCTGTCATGGGGCGCCCCTTTACCGTTTTAGTTGCCATTCCGCCCGCTTTTGGTACTCTGTACCTCTTCCGCCATTCAGCTGTTTACCGCCCGCTCTTGCGACTACAACGTCTCGCTCACCATGTAGTTGAGTTGCTCCCGCTCTTAAGATTTAACCGAACTTTTTCGACTGCTGAAAGCGGTTGTATTCCGACCGCTGGTTGGTGGAGACATTTTGACTATATTCTGGACCTGCATTGTCGCGTAATGCGTCATATGACGCGCCGCGTTAGCGCACCCGGAAGTGCTCCGGTGCGCAAGGCGCAGCTTCCCGGAAACGATCCAGAGCGCGCCGCGCAGCGCGTAACGTAAGCATAACAGGTCATGTGACTTGTTAATAAAACTTTTCATTGGTTCATTTTACTTTTCTTTTCCTAATGATGTAAGACTAGGTCATGTGACCTAAAAATAACACTTTTCATTGGATTAAAACATTTTTTTTCCCAAACGATGAAAGCCCCACCTTGTTTCTGGATGTTTCAGACTGAAGCTGGCGTCACCATGAGAGCACCACCATCTCGTAGCTCCGTCGTGGCCATTCCGCAAGCAATCATGGCAGCCGCTCCCCACCGGAAGCCTGCGGGAGTCGACGGCCCCCAAGACTTTTGTACAATCTTCAAGGCTGAGGGGACGCTTTCGAGAATGGAACCCAAGCCCTGGCAGACAAGCGTCCGAGTTCCAAGGTGTCCCAGGGCCATTTTACTGGACCAGGCCCAAATCCGAAGAGCCGGCCGCCATTTTAAGAGTCCTGTGGAAGCCGCCTATCGCTGCACCGCAAGAGTGGGAGCAACTCAACTACATGGTGAGCGAGACGCTGTAGCCGTAAGAGCGGGCGCTAAACAGCTGAATGGCGGAAAAGGCACAGTGTAGCAAAAGCGGGCGGAATGGCGACTGAAACGATAAAGGGGCGCCCCACTACAGCAGACAAGCCTCCGCCATGTGCTTCAAAACTGCATATGTATCTCGTGATATCAAGGTTGGGCAACCAGTACACAACAAGCAGTTACGAGTCCCATTTACACCCGCGCCATTTTGGGCGCGGCCGGGCAGGTCCAGGATCTACTGAAACATAACAAATGAGGCTGACGTCTCTGAAGCAGTTGAGGAACAGCAGGACATAGCAAATAAACATGAACTCTCTAAAGCTGTTAACTCACTGCAGGACAAAACAAGTAAACCTGAAACCTCTGGAATAATTGTCGCTCAAAAGAACAACACACAAAACTCTGTAGAGCCTGAAGAAAAAAAAACAGAAGGGCACTGTAGTTCCAGACACACTTAACACTAATGACTAAACAAAGATATCGTCTGTTTATGAAGCAGTTATCATCTTCACAGAATTGACAAAGAAGTGTGCAGACACCAATGCTATTAAGAAACACAAGGAAATCCTAACGCATCAGCATTCTCGGAAGAGGTTGACACAGATAACATCTTAAGGAACAAAGAAAGACCTGTTCACTCTTGACACCCCAGGTGTATGTTGCACTATAGTGCTGCATCGAGAAAACGGACAACCCTATTGATGTGGATTTTTCATTATTGATTATTGTAAAGAAATGGCGACTCCCCCCTTTAGCAGATTAGCTAAATGTTTGCGTAATTTAGGCATAAAAGTTATATTATTGTTGTTGTTGTTGTTATCGTTATAGTTCTGGTTAATTTAAAAAAATGGTTAAATATATTTACAGTTTTTGTTGCGTTCGTTATATTTAAAAGTTAATAAAGTTTTAAAATCTAACTTTGTTGGAGTGCTATATATGTTTAAAAAATCGGGTGAATGGGGCCTTGAATCGGGTTATTGTCATGTGTGGGCTTTGCAAGTGTACTGCTACAAGATCGGACATTTCAAACTCAAATGCACGTTCTTTTTCTTACCTTTCCGAAGCATGGAGCGCAATAGCAGGCAGAGAAAGGGTGATGCACGTGTTGAACACTGCCTGGCCTGGCAAGTTGCTGGCAGTGCCCCCCCCGCCCGCTCCTGAAAGAGGGCACACACACACCGCCACCCCGAGTACTTCACAAATCTTTAAAAGACCATGCGCTTGTTCATGAGGCTTAAATGGTTTATCACCCCTTCTAGAACCCCTGCATCGACCCTCTGACGTTTCCTGGAAGAATTGGCACGTAACACAATACCAAGCCCTGTCAGCTGAAACCCCCGAGAAATCATGGGGCATATTATCAAGGGGGTTTATTTCCGCTTTTTTGGCTTTAAAAGCCAAAAAAAAAAGAGATAAAATTATCTCCCTATTACCAAGCTGTCGCTAACACCAGTTAGTGACAGCTAAAAGGAGATAGCGACCATCTTGGGCCCCGCTTTGCATATCAGTGATATTTATCACTAATGACATGCAAAATGGGCGTGCCAAGATTTTAGCGACTGGAAACAGTCCCTAACCATCGCTATCTCCTATTACCAACTTTTGGAAATATTCGCGCTAAGCGCGAATATCTCCAAAACCTAACACCTGCCCTGAGCAGTTTTAGCCACGTTATCCAATGGGAAGTGGATAACATGGCTAAGAGCATTTGCTGGATAATGCATGAATGTCGCTGACTTTTCAACGATATTCATGCATTGCGGCCGTTTTTTATCGCATTTGCGATAAACCTTGCTAATAGCAAGGTTTATGTGCGATAAAATTCGCCGATGTGCGTCGATAATTTTTGTCTCTAAACAAGTTAGAGACAAAAATTATCGCTAGTTGTTGGTAATATGCCCCCGGGTTTTTCCTTGCAGGAATCGGGAAGCGAAAGACTAGCACTGAAATCAGTAGTCTCACGCCTGAATCGGGAGGGTTGGCATGTCTGGATACTCTACAGCTGGGGCCATAAACTACATCCGCAGGGCTAGGTGATAGCCTGGGTCCAGCCTAGACAATCGGACACAGAGGAAGAGGAGTGTCAGAGGGTGCGGTAGTGAATAGGGTGAAAGGGAGGTGTCGGGCGGGCACAGGGTGTGATTCTCAGAGAAGAGCAGCGCAGATGGGGGGAAGTATATGGCCCATGCATGAGAGAGAGAGCGGGGGTGACCAGTGCGTGGGGGAGATGCTTGCGAGGGTGGGGAGCCGTGCTGAGAATCGACGGCGTGCAGAGAGTGGGTCTGGTCAAGGCATCTAAAATGGCTGCCGTGCACGACAAAATTGTGGCATTGGACAAAAACGCAAGATGGCGCAGACAATGTTTATCAATAAGGATTCATTTATAACAAAATATTTACTCGCAGTGACAAAATGGTGGTCAACACTTCCTGATTTCCATCGAATCGAACGTTAACAAACGTCACGCAGCAAAAAAAAAAAAAAAAAAAAAGCTCACGCACAGAGCAGTTTTTAGCCATGTTATCCAATGGAAGGTGGATAACATGGCTAAGAGCATTTTCTGGATAATGCATGAATATCGCTGACTTTTCAGCGATATTCATGCATTGTGGCCGATGTGCGGCGATAATTTTTGTCTCTAAACAATTAAAACGAAGCACAAAATGGTGAATTCCCGTTTCGCTACCAGTTTGCGGCCCAGTTCGCGGCCCGTGAAGCGCTTCTACCGTGAAAAATCATTTTTTTTTTATTTTCCCCACCGTACCCTTTAATAACCCCAACAACATTCCTAGGGGGTCAAGAGGGGTATACCTTGCCCCCTTTCAATAAATTCCCCCTTCGTTTTTCACCTCTTCTTCTCTCTCGATCCTACCGAGAGATAAGATGGCGGCCGCTCCGGACTGTTTAGAATGTTGACAGACACCGGAGAGCCAATCAGCTTTCTGCGCGCAAAGTTCCGTTTCGCGAAAAGTAAGCGGACCGGAGCGCTGTTACAGATATATATCTTTTTTTGAACGTTAATTATTCAAAAACTACTGGAGCACATATATTGAGACCTAGCAAAGGCACATCGGGCTAACAGTCCCTACAATTTTGCCAAGTTTCGTGCAAATCCATTCAGCCGTTCGAGCTAAAAGTGAGGCCAAAGGCCCTATGGAAATTAACATGGGAAAAACGTGTTTTGGGACCCCCCTTTTTTCTCGGCCCCCCCTTGACGAAACCCCCCCAAATTTTCAGGGGCTGCTCAGAAACAAACTGTGCCATTTTCCTGAAAATTTCAGCCGATTCCGTCCACAAACGCCAAAGTTATTAGACATAGAATTTTCAAAAATCCCATAGGGAATTAATCCTAACTATATATACCTACTGGCTATCGCCAGTAGGTATATATAGTTAGGAACGCCAAAGTTATTAGACATAGAATTTTCAAAAATCCCATAGGGAATTAATCCTAACTATATATACCTACTGGCTATCGCCAGTAGGTATATATAGTTAGGAACGCCAAAGTTATTAGACATAGAATTTTCAAAAATCCCATAGGGAATTAATCCTAACTATATATACCTACTGGCGATAGCCAGTAGGTAATATATATATATATATATATATATATATATATATATATATCACCAGTAGGTATATATAGTTAGGATTAATTCCCTATGGGATTTTTGAAAATTCTATGTCTAATAACTTTGGCGTTCCTAACTATATATACCTACTGGCGATAGCCAGTAGGTAATATATATATATATATATATATATATATATATATATATATATATATATATATTACCTACTGGCTATCGCCAGTAGGTATATATAGTTAGGATTAATTCCCTATGGGATTTTTGAAAATTCTATGTCTAATAACTTTGGCGTTTGTGGACGGAATCGGCTGAAATTTTCAGGAAAATGGCACAGTTTGTTTTGTATATATATATATATATATATATATATAATTACCTATATTCAGTGAAAAAAAAAAGATTACACAGACGTTATAGTTAGGCTCAGGTTATATATGCACAAAACCATACCCCTTCAACAGTTATAGTTAACTGTGCTAACTATAACTTACGCCCCTGCAATGCACTGCTTATGACCTCACATATCACATCCTTCATGCCATGGTCAGTAACATCACTGATGACAACTTAAATGACATAATTGATGACATCATCTGCAGAACCTCTCAAATATCCACACAACCACTCATAGTAAGTAATTAATTTATAAAGTAAGTATATAATGTATAAAGCGCATGATTTGCAAGTATCTTGGCACTGCCCACCCACTCACACACCCAAACAACCACTTACTCTCTCATCCATACAGCCACTCACTTACCCATATACCTACTCACACAGCCACTTACTCACCAAAACAGTCACTCACAGCCATTCACTCACCCATACAGCTTCTCACACACCCACATATTCACCCCAACAGCCACCCACACACCCAACTCACTAACCCATATAGCCTTTCAACAGAGCCATTTACTCAGTCATACCACTACTTACACACCCACTCATACACACCACTAACATACCCATTCATAGATCAATACAAGCACTCACATCTACTCGCACACCCATACAGCCACTCACACACTCATTCATTCACCCATACAGCTACTCACTCACCAGTACAGCCACTCAACCACTCACTTACCCAAACACCTACCAGCACACTGACTTATTCACTCATACAGCTACTCACACACCCACTTATTCACCACACAGACGTACACAGTCACACAGCCACTCACATAATATATGTTAGAAATAGTATCTCTCAGTAGTACACCTAGTATGCTAATTTAACTTGTGTAGTACCTTAGTATATGTTTAACATTCAAACTTTCAGAAAACACTCACAATCACTGGATGATGTCATCAGTGATGTCGCTGACCAAGTCATGAGTCATGTCATATGTGCGGTCATTGGAAGTTCACTGCGAGGGTGTTAATTTTAGTAAGCTCAGGCAACTAAAACTGCTGAATTTCTATGGTTATGTGCATGTATAATATGAGCCTAACTAGAACGTCTCCGTAACCTATGGTTCTTCATATATATATATATATTACCTAGTGGCGATAGCCAGTAAGTATATATAGTTAGGATCTAGTTACCATGGGAAATGCAGAACATTCTATTGGGAATAACTTTGGCGCCGATTGAGGGATCTGCCTGTAATTTTCCTCAAATTTGCCTCGCTGCGCTCTGCTCTTTCCCTTAAAATTTCAGTGGGATTCGTCGAGCGGGGCCGAGAAAAAAGGGGTGTCCCAAAACGTGTTTTCCCCATGTTAATTTCCATAGGGACATTCTGACAAGGATACAGCTCGAACGGCTGAACGGAATTACACCAGATTTGGAAAAATGGTAGGGACTGGTATGGAGCAGTGCCTTTTGTATGTTTGGTGTAAATCCCTCCAGTAGTTTATGAGAAAATTGACTGTGAAATTGAGTCAAATGCAATTTTCCATTGGACCTTTAGACACAGCTACAGCCCGAACGGCTGAATGGAATTACTGCAAACTTGGCAAAATGGTAGAGCCTGGTATGCAGAAGTGTCTTTTGTATAGTTTATGAAAATCCCTCCAGTAATTGTTGAGAAAATCGACTTTTTTAAAATTATATATCTATGGGCAGGACACAGTGCCCGCACGGGCATGCTCCTCCCTTGCACTGTCCTTGCACGTGCGCGGACCTTTGCGTGCGTGCGTGGAATTCTGATTGGCTGTTGGACATCTGTCAACATTCCAGTCAGTCGAAATGAGGAAGTGTTGTCCGCCATCTTGTTTTTGTGGCAGATGAGAGTTGTTGTAAACAGAAGTGTAATAGTTGACAAGGAGGCAGGGTAGAGATTCCTGAGCCCCCTAGGTTTTGTCATGGGGTCTGTAAAGGACCCCGAAGGTTGAAAAAAAAAAATACAAAAAATTAAAAAATCGCGGGGTCCTGCACCGTGCGCGGACTGTGGCTCAAAAAGACAAAAAGGAAATACATTAAAATAACAAGTTTCAGTGTTTAGATGTTGGTTGAGTGCAACATTGAGTGATGACTCTTTCACCTTTGGGTTTTGGTACGTGTTTTGTGGAGAATTAGTATGGTAATTGGTAGAGAGCATTGGGGGTAGGTTGAAGATTATGTGAGTTTGAATGTGTTTTAATTTGAACCAATTAAAATTTTACTTTGGTTTTGATTTTGTGTGTGATGAAATGTGATTGGCTGGGTATTTGAATATGTATGAAAAATGAGAGGGAAGCACAGCCATTTTGAGATTTTAGTGTTTGAGTTATACTTCTGAGGTGTGAGATTGAGACAGATTTTACTGTACAACAGTTTTCTAGAAGGTGAGTTGTTAATTTGTAAGGGGAACTCTGTTGTTCACTTTAAGTTAATAGGAAAAATGTTTTCTGTTAATTATTTATTGTTTTTCTGTTATACTTATGGATTGAGTAGGGCAACATCAGATACAGTGCTTTATATTTCTAATTCTTGCTTGATACTAAACACTGTTCAGGGAAATTCGGCCATTTTGTGACTATAGTGTCTGAGGTACTTTTGTGTGGAATTTTTGGTGTTCAATTTCTGGTGTGTGTTTTACACAGTAGTAACTCTTCTTATTGAATTTAATAGTTTTTCTCTGCCCTATGTCACTCTTACCCTGCAACATCTCACTGTCTTTCTCTTTCTTCTAATAGTACAAAAAAAGACACTTTGATGGATGAAATTTCTGATGAAGAAATGCTCCAAGTTCTTTTAGATTTTGAAAATTCAGAAAAATACATTTTAATTAATTAATGAAACATTTGCTTTAATTTGTATACTTATTTAAATATAATTTATGAGGTAGTAGTAAAGTGATGCAATTTTGTGTTCTTCATGTCCTGCATCCTTTCTTTTACTGACTGTCTCTGATTCACTAGTTTACAACATAAGTAAGTATATAGAATAGCAAGTGTGTTTCACCAGAGTAGGAACTCATGACCTCCTACGCCAATTCTGACCACACATTGAGAAAGGAAGGAATCATGTGAACAAATCTGTTTCTGCCTTCCTGAAATACTAGAGTATAGATTCAATATACCATAATAACTTGCATTACAACCTTCAAGGTATCTACAGAGGAGACGATGTCCATTTCCCTTTATTTTTTTTGTTTTTTAAATTCCAATAGGTCCGCGCACCGTGAGTGCTCGGTGCATGCACGGTGCGCGAACCCTTTCGCCGCCATTTTGTGGTTTCAGAAGAGAGTGAAAAATATAACTTAAAAACATGGGAAGTGGGTAGGGTAGACTGTCCCTGACCCCTTAGGTCTTCTCAGGGGGTTCTTCAAGGACTCCTAAGGTTAAAAATAATGTTTATTTTTTATAAAATACCAGAAAACACAATAGGTCCGCGCACGGGGAGTGCTCAATGAGTGCTCGGTGCGCGGACCTCGGTAAAAATTAATAAAAAAATTAAGTTAAAAATCATATTTGAGTATTTACATGTTAGTTGGCTCTAAAAAGAGCCGTTGTGTTCATTGTGTTCTTTTTGGTACCTACAAGTAAGTACCAATGCAGAGTCTGATGTTACAGAGAAAGACTATGGGGCATATTATCAAGGGGGTTTATCTCCGCTTATTTGGCTTTAAAAGCCAAGAAAGCGGAGATAAAATTATCTCCCTATTACCTAGCTGTCGCTAACACCATTTAGCGACAGCTAGTAGGAGATAGCGACCATCTTGGGCCCCACTTTGCATATCAGTGATATTTATCACTAATGACATGCAAAGTGGGCGTGCCAAGATGTTAGCGACTGAAAACAGTCGCTAACATCGCTATCTCCAAAAGCTAACACCAGCCCTGAGCAGTTCTTAGCCATGTTATCCAATGGGAGGTGGATAACATGGCTAAGAGCATTAGCTCGGTAATGCATGAATATCGCTGACTTTTCAGCGATATTCATGCATTGCGGCGATTTTTATCGCATTTGTGATAAACCTTGGTAATACCAAGGTTTATTTGCGGTACAAATCGCTGCAGCTCAGCGGTACATTTTTGTCTCTAACCAAGCAATAGCGATAATTATCGCTATTGCTTGGTAATATGCCCTTTTGTTCCCTTTATCGGTGAAATGTACACCATCTGTCCTATAGATGCCTTGCATGTTGTAACGCAAGTTGTTGTGGTATATACAACCCATTCCATAGTCTCTCATGTATGCAGAAACTAATTTATTTACATGTTTCCTTGCTTTCTCAATCTGCGGACAAAATTGATTGGACCAATTCCATTTTTGCCTTTTGCATATATTGGAATAGACAAAGGCAGTTTGAGGGAAAAGTGACATCAATTGTCCAAAGATGTCCTTCAATAGCATTTCCAGACCAACCCCAGTCAAAGTTCATAAGTCATTTCCACCACAGTGCACAATTATGAGGTCAGGATGTGGGAGATGCATGAAGGATTTCACCAATGGTATCAATTGGGGACATCTCAATCCTCTCTGGCCAATCCATAAAATATCCACATTTGGTAAATCAAGGTTTAAAATTCCTCTGTTTATTGCATACCTTTTAGACCAGAATACAAAGCTGTGTCCTACACACAATACTGAAAGCATGTTCAAGGCAGGTCTGGTTGTACTCAGATGAGGGCTGTAATTGAAATGGCAGGGATATTCTCTGCACTTGAAGCTTAAGAAATGTTTGGTGCTTTCTGAAAATGCAAAAGAGCATATTAGGGTGCATAGTTTTGTTTTTTTAAAAGAACCAATTCTAATGGTTCAGAAAAGGTCATTGAAAGGAACATTGCACATGATTAACTGTTATATTGAAAGCTCTAACAACCTTGATGGATTCAATTGCAACATAGCATGATGAACTTTTAAACTCCGTTCTTCCTTAGGTGGGAGTTACCATGGTAACTGTTTGAATGAGCAGTAGGGGATGAGTGAATATTATGTGAGTTTGAAAGTGTGGAAAAGTAGAACCAATTGAAATGTTAGTTTAGTTTTGAAATAGTGTGGGAAGATATTTCATTGGTTATGAGCAGAAATAAGTGAGAAGAATGAGTGGGAAACTGCCATTTCTGTTTCCAGTGTCTGAGCTGCAAGTTCAGGGAGTGTGCTTAAGAAAATTTGGTGTGTGTTTCACACTGTTCTACATTTTCAAAAGCGATTTTAAAGGTGAGTAATATAGAGAGAGTGCTGTTTGCAGTATTTGAAAGCATAACAAGCATATTGGGCTTCATTACTGTTGTATTTTGAAAATGCGTCAGTTTTCTGCATTGTAGTGAAGTGCTCATTTAAATGGGTTGTGCTCTGTGTGTAAAATGATTTTCCATGCTAAATGTTTTTTGATAAAATGTGTGGCTTAAAGATTTCTGACAAGGGTCACACTGTATGTGTATGTGAATTGAGGAATTATATTTTCATCTTTTTCCATAATGTTAGCTGTGTGTGTTAACAATCTGTATCTTTTAGTTTACAGGGTAGACTTCTTTTTAAAGTGTTTATCATGCTTGGATTCAATGCTGGTATAGAGATAGTGTAATGGTTTAATTGGACTTGTAAGTATGCTCTTTTTTTACAAGCCCCTTGTGCAACATTTAATATGGGTGGAAGCAGTGAATGTATGGAGAGGGATAGGAATAGCAGATAGAAAACCTTATGAAATGGTGTGGGAGAGGCATAAAGGATTTCATTATTGGCATCATTTGAGATGGAATATAAGATAAAGAGGGGCATATTTACAAGCCCCTTGCGCAATGTTTGACATGGGTGCAAGCAGAAAATGCATGCAGAGTAATAAAATTGCCACACAGACAAGAGTGTGAAATGTCTTGAGAGATGCTTAAAGGGTTTTTCTAATGGCATAAATTGAGAGAGGCATATTTACAAGGCCCTTGCACAATGTTTGACATTAATGCTAGTATAGAGATAGTGTAATGGTTTCACTGGCATTTTTACAAGCGCCTTGCACAGTGTTTGACATTAATGCTGGTATACAGATAGTGTAATGGTTTCATTGGCATATTTACAAGCCCCTTGCGCAATGTTTGACAATAATGCGGGTAAAGAGATAGTGGAATGGTTTCATTGGCATATTTACAAGCCCCATGCGCAATGTTTGACATTAATGCTTGGATAGAGATAGTGTAATGGTTTCATTGGCATATTTACAAGCCCCTTGCGCAATGTTTGACATTAATGCTGGTATACAGATAGTGTAATGGTTTCATTGGCATATTTACAAGCCCCTTGCGCAATGTTTGACAATAATGCTGGTATACAGATAGTGTAATGGTTTCATTGGCATATTTACAAGCCCCTTGCGCAATGTTTGACATTAATGCTGGTATAGAGATAGTGTAAAGGTTTCACTGGCATATTTACAAGCCCCTTGCACAATGTTTGACATTAATGCTGGTATAGAGATAGTGGAATGGTTCCATAGGCATATTTACAAGCCCCTTGTGCAATGTTTGACATTAATGCTGGTATACAGACATTATAATCATTTCATTGACATATTTACAAACCCCTTGCGCAATGTTTGACATTAATGCTGGTATACAGATATTGTAATGGTTCCATTGGCATATTTACAAGCCCCTTGTGCAATGTTTTCCATTAATGCTGGTATACAGATAGTGTAATGCTTTCATTTGCATATTTACAAGCCCCCTGCGCAATGTTTGACATTAATGCTGGTATAGAGATAGTGTGAAGGTTTCGTTGGCATATTTATAAGCCCTTGCACAATGTTTGACATTGATGCTGGTATAGAGATAGTGTAACGGTTTCATTGGCATATTTACAAGTCCCTTGCACAATGTTTGACATTAATGCTGGTATAGAGATAGTGTAATGGTTTCATTAGCATATTTACAAGCCCCTTGTGCAATGTTTGACATTAATGCTGGTATAGAGAAAGTGTAATGGTTTCATTGGCATATTTACAAACCCCTTGCGTAATGTGTATTCTTGTCTGTGTGCCAGTTTTATTACTCTGCATGCATTTCCTGCTTGCATCCATGTTAAACATTGCGCAAGAGGCTTGAAAATATGCCTCTCTTTTTTGTATATTGTATCTCAATTGATGCCATTAGTAAAATCCTTTACGCATCTCTCACACCATTTCATATGGTTTTCTATTTGCTATTCCTATCCCTCTCCATACATTCACTGCTTCCACCCATGTAAAAAATTGCACAAGGCACATTTAAAAAAGGAGCATATTTACAAGCCAAATTAAACTATTAGCACTATCTCTGTACCAGCATTGAATTTAAGTATGATGAACACTTTAAAAAGAAGTCTACCCTGTAAGCTAAAATATACAAATTGTTAGCACACATAGCTAACATTATGGGAAAAGATGAAAATATAATTCCTTAATTCACATACACACTCAGTGTGTTCCTTGTCAAAAAACTTAAAGCCAGACATTTCAACAAAAAACATTTAGTATGGTAAATCATTTTAGACACAGGAAGTGAGTTGAGACACTCACGCAAACAGACAGATGGTGTAGGCAGAGATTGAGATGACACACACATACAAACAGACAGATGGTGGAAGGAGAGAGTGAGATGAAGCATGGAAAGACGGAGATGGTGCAGGCAGAGAGTGATATGAGACACACAAAGAGAGATGTGAACTAGTGTTTCTATGTTATAGTTATTGTAATTGCTATGTGCCATGTTGGTAGTGGTCTATAATATGTCATATTTTTCTTTTCAACATACTGTTTTAGAATAGTGTAATTATGTATATCTTGTATTTGCTGCCTACTGTTGGCCAATGTGTTGTCCTATGTAATTATGTATCCCTGCTTTTATGGTTTTTAACCGATAATAAAGCTTTCTGACTGACTGACTGAATGAGCAAGTTGACATTTCCAGTCGCTTAACTTGGAAGAAAATTTAAAGTGGCTCCGTATATGAAACAAAATTTAAGCAAGCTGACAACTTGAAACAAAAAATAAAGCATCCTCTAACGTTTGAAAAAGATGTAAGACGCCTTGGCCATCGCCAAGAAAGCGCCCGATAACTGTGCTGCCTTTTTTATAAAATAAGACATTTTTAAATGTAGGTGCGTGGGTGTGTGTGTGTTACAATGGAAAAGTGTTTGTAATAGTTTCATTAAAATACATACAAAATACATACTAGAGATAACCTCAGGATGATCGCACGTCCCACTGAAGATGACGAAAAGTTCAGATGTCTCCACTATCAACTTTTGATGCTACTTTCTCTGCCTACCATGGTATCAAAAATCAACAATACTGGGCTCTATTGAGGGCCTGTAATTTGAATTAGAATTAGAATAGGAATTGGCAACCACATCTAACGAAGGGAGCAGACGTGCACATTACCCACTGCATTTTCAGGAAAGTAGTTACAAAAACTTTATTATTGGATTAAATATTAAGGTCTGCAAAATCGGGACGGATGTCCAGATGCGGAGTTGATAGTGCTGTGTAAGCGATGGATACAGCTGGTGGAGGGTCTTTCCACAGCCTGTCGCAAGCAGCTCTCGCATTATTGTGGGGATGAAAAGTTTTCACATGTAAATACAGTTGTCTAATAACGTCTGCTGGTTTGCCATTTCAGAGTCTATAGCTTCCAGTAACTCTACGTAATCCAGTGCTTCCAAATAAACAGCATCATTGCTTTCATTTTCAAATTCACAGATGACATCTGCAGTACTGATGTCCTCTGAATTAGTCTCAATGCCTGTTATATATTGATTTTATAGTTCAATTACACTGTTGCTCATTTTTAAAGTATCTTCTATAATATTGCCCTCTTTATCCATAACAAATCTGTTATGTTCTATGTCCTTGCACAAAAACTTAAAAATATAACTTTAACAGTTTTCTTAGCACATAATACAAAAGTAGGTTTACCAACTATTTTGACCCCACAAAAATATTATGTTAATACAGTGGTCTAATAACATTCCAACAGTATAGTTTTAGTACTTTATAAGGTTATATAAATATAATTGCTTATAAAGATATCCTGTTCTTAGAATTTCGTAAAATTCTAAACCAGTCACTGCTTATGACTATGGAAAATTACTCAGGCTGTTATACTAAAATGCAGTACTAAAAAATGTTGAATATGTCTATTCACCTTACCTCACCTAATATAGTAACTGAGTTAGCAGCACACAATATTAAAGGAATTACTTTACATCGTTTACTAATGCTACCAGTAGAGCATGAATGGAAAGGGGCGACCACTCGGTCCCCCCGAACGTATGGCAGAGTGCCTCGATCCCCCCGGGAAGCCATTTTGGGCGGGAGGCGCGTCTCGGCTGGTATGCCCGAAGCGGCGTAGCCGGGGCGCGCTTTTTCCCGCCCTAGAGTGGGCTGGCCTAGACACTGACGCGGCCGGCCACGCCCTCGGGGCAGGCAGGGGCGGGTTTACGCCCGCCCTGAAGACGGATAAAAAGGGACGCAAGACCAGAAGACATCCTCTTGTTCCTGTGCTCTGAAGCTGCACCTCCTCGCTGCACGTGAGCTCGAGACGGAACGAAGAGCCAATTTTGAGCGTTTTAATCGTTCTTGTTTGTTTTGCAGTTACTTTGTTGGAGAATGCCGAAGAAGGTGGGAAAGCGCATGACTACCGACCAGATGCTGCGTGTTCTCATGAAGGAGATGTCCGAGCTAAAGAAGCGGGTGGACAAGAATGAGGAAAGGGGTCCAAAACGTCCTTTGGCGGGAGCAGCCCCGGGAGGGAAAAACAAGAGGCCCAGGAGGGGGGCAGCGGGTGATGACATCCCGGGTCCCAGTGCCCCGCTCGAGGCTCCAACTCCCGTGCCGGAGGAGGGGAATCCGATTCCCGTGTCCGAGGATGATATGCCGCCCGAGCTGGCAGCACAATTGGCAGCGTGGTTGGGGAAAGGTAACGAGGGCGCCACGGCTGTCGAAGCGCAGGCGCTGATAAAGCAATTGCGTGAGAAACGGGAAGCAGCCAAGGTGCCCGTGCCGGCTGCAGTAGGGGACAAGACACCAGGGACGATTGCGACCACAGAGGCAGCGTCAGGTGCAGGTAAGCGGCCATTGCCGATCGCGAGGGATGAGTCAACACCCTCTCGGAGAGAAAAATTGGGGCAACATGTTCCTTTGGCAATTAAGGAAAAGATTTGGGCGGGGGAGTATGTGAACATTTTTTCACTACTTGTTGATCATTATGAGGTAGAGCATGTAAAGAGTCAGAAGGATCTCATGCATCCGAGTGTTTGGCGCGCAAAAATGGCCGCCTTTAAAGTGAATGAGAATATCGGCAATTGGGGCAATGCTTGGGGAATCTTTACATCAATCTTGGGGGAACGTAGACCTGAGTTGCTTTCCGAGTTCCCAATCTATCAATCACGAATCATGGGGTACTCGACATCGCACCAGGGTAATCATTGGTTCTGTTACGATAATCTGTTCAGAAAGGAAAAGGAGCATAATAAAAGTTTAACCTGGGATTGTTATGATGCCTTGACTTGGGATAAAATGAAGGAGTCAGGAATGTTGAAAATGCCGTTGGTGGGAAGTAATGTTGGCGAATCCTCCCGGCAATATGCGGGGACGCCCTTTCGATCAGGTACGGGTGCCGACGATCACTCGAAACCTACCGGCAATACCGGAAAAAAGGGTTTCTGCTTTAATTACAACAGAGGTAGATGTACTAGACCCCAGGGATCGTGTAAATTCAAACATGAATGTAGTGGTTGTGGGTCGTCCCATCCTGAGTCCTCGTGCAGAGCCAGAACGGGTGATAACGGGGGGAGAGGAGGTGCCAAACAGGTCTAATATAGTCCGAGGGGCGCCTTTACCCACTCCGATCGATACCCTGGCGATGATTCCTTGGCTCAGTGACTACCCGGATCGTACTTCTGCTGGGGTGCTGCGGAACGGTTTTTCGTATGGTTTCCGCATCCCGGTAGGGGACTTTCAGGGTGTGGATAAGTGTAAAAATCAACTTTCCGTCCTGCAGCATACGACCGTAGTACAGGATAAGATCCGGAAAGAGGTGACTCGAGGTCGGGTCGCCGGCCCGTTTAGTGTACCCCCGGTCCAGAATTTTGTTTGTTCTCCCTTAGGGGTAGTCCCCAAGAAAGACCCCGGTGAGTTCCGACTGATTCATAATTTATCAGCTCCACGAGGTCTTTCCGTAAATGATGCAATCGATCCAGAAGTGTGTTCGGTGCGGTACGCATCCTTCGATGAGGCCGTTGCCATTTTGAATCGCCTGGGGCCCGGGGCACTGATGGCGAAGTCAGATATCGAGTCAGCGTTCCGTTTGCTCCCGGTACACCCAGACGACCAGCGTCTCCTAGGATTCATGTTTCAGGGTTGTTATTACATGGATAGGTGTATGCCAATGGGGTGCTCTATATCCTGTGCTTATTTCGAGAAATTCAGTAGTTTTCTACAATGGGTCTTCACAAAGAAAACAGGTTTCCGAGATGTAATGCACTACCTTGATGATTTTCTGTTTCTTGGGGCAGCCGGGGGTCTTGAATGTGGCCGGGCCTTGGCCGAATTTTGTGTGTTAATGAAACAGTTTGGTGTGCCATTGGCGCCGGGTAAGACAGTGGGTCCTACGACTTGCCTCGAGTTTCTGGGGATCGAGTTGGACTCCATTGAGGGGTGTTTCCGTTTGCCAGCCGAGAAAGTGTTGAAGTTCAGGGCTGCGCTGCAAATGTGTATAAATGCATCAAAAGTTACGCTGCAACAATTACAGCAGGTGGTGGGACAGTTGAATTTTGCCTTGAGGGTAATACCAATGGCCCGCCCCTTTTCCCGTTCAATTGCCCAAGCGATGGTCGGCCTTAAAGAGGGCCATCATCGCATGAGACTATCGGCCGAGATCCGCCAGGACATGCGTATTTGGTTAGCATTCTTGGCGGATATCAATGGTAGAATCGTCTGGAATGAACCAGCCGTGTCTTCTGAAGAGCTGGGGCTATGGACAGATTCGGCAGGAAGCATAGGTTTTGGCGCCATCTTCGGCACGAAATGGTCGGCACAAAGATGGCCGACATGGTGGCACGAGAATGGTCTGACGAGTAATATTGCTTTCCTGGAACTGTTTCCCATCCTGGTGGCCTTGAGAACATGGCCCGATGGGTTCAAAGATCACTCTGTCATATTTTGGTCTGACAATATGACCGTGGTCGAGTGCATCAATAGTCAGGCAGCACGTTGTAAACTGATTTTAAGACTGCTTAAGGAAATTGTTTTACTGTGTATGCAATTGAACGTGCTATTCAGAGCAAAGCATGTTCCAGGGGTGATGAATCAGGCGGCTGACGCACTGTCTCGTTTTCAAATGCAGGCTTTTTCGGGTTTCCTCCCCTCAGCGGACCCAGAGCCGGCACCCTTTCCCGAAGCTCTCTGGTCTCTCGGTGCCCCGAACTTCGTCACCTCGTGGGAGAGAGTCTAGCACCGAGGACGAGGAAGGCATACGAAGGGGCGTTTCGGGCCTATTTAGCCTTTTTTGGGAGTGATAGAGAGCGACTTTGGGGTCACGAGGAATGGGTAGTGAATTTCCTGATGTCCTTACGTAGGGCTGGGAAATCGGTGGCTACGGCCCAGAGGCATCGTGCTGCCATTCCTTTGTTGCCAGAGCACACGCTATCCAGGACCCGACAGCGTCTTTCGTTGTACAGAAAGCGCTGCGTGGGTGGCAATGCCTTGAGGGTCGCAGAGTAGATGAAAGGCGCCCGATAGGTTTGGATAGATTGTCCCAGTTGTTGGCCACACTCCCGGCCACATGTTCATCTCAGTTTGAGGCGGTGCTGTTCCGAGCCGCTTTTACGCTAGCATTTCACGGAGCAATGCGGGTAAGCGAACTAGTTGCAAGGAACAAACTGGATGTGGCAGGGGGTTTGTGCCATGAACACGTTCAGATCAGGGGAGAAACAATGACTGTCTCCTTTGTAAAGTCCAAGACTGACCAAGATGGGTTGGGTGACTGCGTCATCATACGCAGGATTCCTGGGTCCTCCATATGTCCGGTAAAGTGTTTAGAGGATTACCTAGCACGAAGGGTGGCATCATGGGGGGGGGACTTTGTTAAGACACGCTGACGCCACCCCACTGACGAAATTTCAGTTTCAGCGCGTGCTTGCGACGTCAATTGCCGCTGCGGGCTTGAACCCGGGCGAATTTGGGACCCATTCCTTTCGGATAGGGGCTGCTACGGAAGCTACAGCCAGGGGTCTTAATGTTGAGCAAGTGAAACGAGTGGGGCGTTGGTCCTCCAATTGTTATAAAAGATACGTGCGGTTGCACATGTTGTGAAGCTGTAATAATGTACTCACGCTTCTTGTTTTTGTTTGGTTTTCAGTTACGCAAGCCTACGAGGCGGGGCGGACTATGCAGTCGACCCTACACCGGGCCAGCGGTCAGACATCACCGGCTGTGAAAAAGGAGGTGTGGGTCGTGGGCCACTCATACGTGAGGCGTGCCGCAGACGTATTCAAAGCAGGTGACATGATTCACGTAGCTGGGGAATACGGGTACAGGATGTCCTTCTACGGAAGGGGCGGTCTCTGTATTGACCAGTTTCAAACATTTTTCGAGGGTTTGTTAGGGCGGACAAGGTCACCGCCGTCTATAGTTATAGTGCATGTTGGGGGCAATGATTTGGTCACCATCGGTAGACGACTACTCCTGGAGGCAATGCTTTCCACTGTAAGTTGGTTGGCGAGGAGAGTTCCGGGGTGCACGATTGCATGGTCCCATTTGATTCCACGAAAGGTGTGGCGGGGGGCTATCTCTATTCCTGCTTTGAACCATTCTGTTAGAAAGCTTAACAATAAAGTGAGTAGGTTGTTCCGTTCCGGGACATTGCATTCTATTTCGCATAGCTGTATTAATGATGACAGTATGTATTTGGGGGATGGTGTGCATTTGTCTTGGGTGGGGAATGAGTTACTCTTAGGAGACTTCTTAGCATGGTTAAAATCGTTGAAACATGACCTTTAGGTAGGAGTTTTTGTGGGGGGTCCGGATAGCCGGTCAACTATCCGGCCTGTGGCGGTAAGGTCATGATCGGTGAGCACTAATTGGAAGATCCCTATGAGTGGGCGTCACCCAACACGGATGGGAGCGCTCGGGGGAGGTGGCCTTTGGCCCCTCAACGGGGAGGCGGTCCCTTCTAAGGATGGGTCGCCGAAAGAAGAGGAAAGGCGGTCAAGGCCCCTTCCTGTGTAGGAGGGGTTACAGCCCCCTCCTGGGGAATTTCCCGGGGCCAGTGACATCTGCGACGGCAGATGCGGTAAGTTGTGTGGGGTTGGGGGGAGGTCTACGATACCTTCTAGATACCTCACACGAGTCTTCGAACGACCTTTAACTGGCGTCGAGTTGATAAGTGCCCCCGTCAAGTCAAGGGAAATTGGTAGTAGTTGCACTTGAGTACGCCTCAGTGCTGTCGCACCTCCCAAGTGGGGGGGGTATGTCTGGTTAGGGATCTTGACACCGGTTACGACCTTGCCGTTGGCCCTTAAACGTTAGGATGTACAATTTCAATATTTCAAGTAAATGTTTTGTAGGATGTTAGTTCGGCTAGGAGAACCTCTGTATTAGAGAATCTGTTAAGGTTAGCCAAACATCGCAATGTGGTATGAAATTGTACATTAATGTTTAAATGTTTTAATTTTTTGTTTTAATAAATACGGCCGGGAGGGTAACTCCCTCCCACTTCCAAAAACTTCAAGAACTGTTTCCGGTTTCCCTCCTTTGGGGATTGTGTTGAGAGGGGGTGGCGGGTATCTCAGCCATATGGAAAGGGGCGACCACTCGGTCCCCCCGAACGTATGGCAGAGTGCCTCGATCCCCCCGGGAAGCCATTTTGGGCGGGAGGCGCGTCTCGGCTGGTATGCCCGAAGCGGCGTAGCCGGGGCGCGCTTTTTCCCGCCCTAGAGTGGGCTGGCCTAGACACTGACGCGGCCGGCCACGCCCTCGGGGCAGGCAGGGGCGGGTTTACGCCCGCCCTGAAGACGGATAAAAAGGGACGCAAGACCAGAAGACATCCTCTTGTTCCTGTGCTCTGAAGCTGCACCTCCTCGCTGCACGTGAGCTCGAGACGGAACGAAGAGCCAATTTTGACCCACCCACCAGCCCCTGAGGACAGCCAGTTGTTTTAATAAAATTGATCAATTATTCTATTTCGTTTACAGGTTGCTTTAGTGTTATGTTGATGTTGAATGTGTAATAAAGATTGGTCTAATTTTACAAGTTTGTGATTAAAGAACTTCGAATTTAAGGTCCATTTATAAACAGGGTTTTTCGGTCATAGTGGCCAATATAGTTTCGTTTAATTAGCATTTGTCGTATTTATTTTGGTCGGGCGGTAAGGTCATGATCGGTGAGCACTAATTGGAAGATCCCTATGAGTGGGCGTCACCCAACACGGATGGGAGCGCTCGGGGGAGGTGGCCTTTGGCCCCTCAACGGGGAGGCGGTCCCTTCTAAGGATGGGTCGCCGAAAGAAGAGGAAAGGCGGTCAAGGCCCCTTCCTGTGTAGGAGGGGTAACAGCCCCCCTCCTGGGGAATTTCCCGGGGCCAGTGACATCTGCGACGGCAGATGCGGTAAGTTGTGTGGGGTTGGGGGGAGGTCTACGATACCTTCTAGATACCTCACACGAGTCTTCGAACGACCTTTAACTGGCGTCGAGTTGATAAGTGCCCCCGTCAAGTCAAGGGAAATTGGTAGTAGTTGCACTTGAGTACGCCTCAGTGCTGTCGCCCCTCCCAAGTGGGGGGGTATGTCTGGTTAGGGATCTTGACACCGGTTACGACCTTGCCGTTGGCCCTTAAACGTTAGGATGTACAATTTCAATATTTCAAGTAAATGTTTTGTAGGATGTTAGTTCGGCTAGGAGAACCTCTGTATTAGAGAATCTGTTAAGGTTAGCCAAACATCGCAATGTGGTATGAAATTGTACATTAATGTTTAAATGTTTTAATTTTTTGTTTTAATAAATACGGCCGGGAGGGTCACTCCCTCCCACTTCCAAAAACTTCAAGAACTGTTTCCGGTTTCCCTCCTTTGGGGATTGTGTTGAGAGGGGGTGGCGGGTATCTCAGCCATAAACAAATTGGAATACTACAAGCTATATGGAGAAGCTTGTTGTGAAGTTTCAAGAGTCTTGAAGAAAATTAAACTTCTCATCATTGATGAGGTAAACATGGTATTAACCTTAATGCTTGCCTTTGTGCATTTAAGAATGCAACAAATTCTTAAAACAGAGTACAACGTGTTATTTGGAGGAAAACTAAGCATGGGCGCAAAATCCGTTCCGCTCGCGGATTTTCGGCAAATTCGCAATCCGAGAATTCCCGCGAATTTGGTGAAAATCAGCGAATCCGCAAGCGGAATGGATCCGGGGGGCAAAAGTTCAAGCTTCAAGCTTGTAACTATTTTAGAATGGCGCCGGCAAGCTGCCAGCGCCATTCGAAAATAGTTACTAAGTTAGCTTCAACAGGAAGCACTAATAGAAGCAGGTGCTCGAGCTTAACTGAATTCGAGCACCTGCTATATTTTATCTATTAGTGCTTCCTGATGAAGCTAACTTAGTGACTATTTTAGAATGGCGCTGGCAGCTTGCCGGCACCGTTCTAAAATAAAACAGGAGAGGGGCAGAGGGCAGAAGGGCACAACAGCGAGTGTGGCAGATGGCAGAAGGGCACAACAACGAGTGGGGCAGGAAGCAGAAGGGCACAACAACAAGTGGGGCAGAGGGCCGAAGGGCACAACAACGAGTGGGGCGAGGGCAGAATGGCACAACGAGTGGGGCAGAGGGCAGAATGGCACAAAAACAAGTGGGGCAGAGGGCAGAATGGCACAACAACGAGTGGGGCAGAGGGCAGAATGGCACAAAAACGAGTGGGGCAGAGGGCAGAATGGCACAAAAACAAGTGGGGCAGAGGGCAGAAGGGCACAAAAACGAGTGGGGCAGAGGGCAGAATGGCACAAAAACAAGTGGGGCAAGGGCAGAAGGGCACAACAATGAGCAGTCTCGCACAAAAAAAACCCAGCAAACACGCAAAGCGCCCCGCGAGCACGCAAATCGCCCCACAAACACGCAAATCACCCAGCCAACACACAAAAAAAATACGCAAATTCGCACAAATTCACACATTTTGCAGATCGCGAATCCGCAAATTCGGCCATACTTAAGGAAAACACGTCATAGTTTTTGGAGATCTACTACAACTTACTCCTGTAAAAGGACAACCAGTAATTTTTGAAAATCAAATTTGATCAAATTAAATAACTATAACATTTTAGTCGTTGTACAGCTCAGTTTTTGCAAACTTCTTAAAATAGCTGCTTCGGGCTGTTGATTTATGTAAGACACTGCAAACAGGGTCAATATCTGGGGCATTATTAGTGTCAGCATGTGTTGTTTGAATGTTCAGCTATTCATTAAAATGTGTCCCCCTGCCTACCCCGCCAACACTTGTGGTTGTTTCATGTTATTATTTATTTCACATATGCATTAACAACTCTATCTTACACATACTTACTCCATTATCAAACTCGTGTCTGAATAGAAACAATGGAGTCGATGCCCACACAGAATAAAAAAGAAGAGGAGGAGTGACCTTACTCGCAACTTGAAAGACTTCTTCAAATAAATACTACTTATGATAATCTGGACACAACACTAGATGGCAGGAGTATGCAGCACATGTAATTCTACAGCTGGCATTCAATCACATCGTTACTTTCTTAATACATACTTTTGTTAAATTTGTAACATGAAAAAGGTAACTAAGATCTTGCATTCATTTTGATACTTTCAAGGTAGACCCATTGGCAGCATTCTAAACATTGTGCCTGTTGGGAAGAAAGTAAAAATTAATTTGTTACTCTATTTGCATTGTGTTAAAGTCAAAAGCTTTTTGTTATGCTAACTTAAACTTATTTACATAGTAAACATAGTGAACTGTCCTCAGTCAGTGGCAAAGTGGTGTTTAGTCCATTACTAGGAAGGTTGTATAGCCAGTGAACCAACATGGCTGACTCAACTCAGAAAAGACCCTTACCATAAAGTTTTCCGTATATATTGCTAAAGCTTTTTGGTTGCAGACACCACAATACTTTTCAACAGAGTCTAACTGTAAAAAAGATGTACATTAGCGCATCAAAACAGCAATGCTAACCATTGAAAACTTAATTTGCTATATATTGTACATGCTTCCAAGTGTTTTCAAATCAAGGAAATGAGTCAGTCACAACTGTTCCAAAGAAATTGTAATGGCTAGACAATGAATATAATTGAAATATCCCATACATACAGAAAATGTCTTCCTATACTATGTTAAAATATAAAGTTATACCTTTTTCTAAAAATAAATTATATGACAAAACAAAATACCAAATAATCCAATCTTCATGACATCACTAGAGTATTACACCTTTTTTATCATTGAAATGTTGAAGTCAAACCTGATGAATCCATTAGGTCCATTGCAATTTTCAATAGACAATTCTCCTGAAATATTTCATTAATACAAATCTGTACAACTGGCAGCTGATTTATGTAACATTCTGTAAACTGAAAAGAGAGTTAAAAAAGTATATGTTGTACAAATGTCCAACCTGAATTTTAATTTACATAAAAACAATTGTTCGCAATAGGATTGGGGTTGAAAAGCAATCATAGGTTTCAGAGCAACAGCGTTAGGACCATAGTAGTGGTCAGACAAAATCAAATGCGAATAGCAATATGCTTCCAACAGGCACTATAGACACATTCAGTAGACGTTCCCAAATGTCATCCCTAAAAACCCTGTTTCCTATTTACGAGTATTCTACAGAAGTAAGCTAATAAGATAAATTAATGTATCTTTAACAAATTAGGATTAAAAAAAAACATAATGGAAGTATCATTACCAGCATACAAAAAACACCTTAATTGTAGTAGTCCTTTTGCTTTTGGTTACATTCTACGACTAACTGCCATTGGTCATAGTCGGGACGCTTCAATTGCTGTAGGAAAACCCTTTAGAGACATACGAATGGTTAATTTCATAAAGAGAAATCATATTGACAATTTTATATGTATGCAATATAAGAAAAAATAAAGAGATAACAGAGATTTTTTTAAGGAAAGGTTACCTTCAATTTAGTAAAAACTGTTGATAGGTCTGAATTTTGTTACTCAGTGAATCATGAACGATTATTGTCTTGGTTAAAGGTTTCAAAATCTATAAAAAACATTATAGAAATAAGATTTTAGGTATGGAGAGTTTACATTTCATGGTACAGATGTCTACTCTAGATACATTACAAAATTATTTAAGAATATTAGCCTTTAAATTATTTGAAAAAAAAATCTGGGCACTTTAATCTATTACAACCAGTCATATTTTCCAACAATAACTTTCAAAACGGACTGATAAATCTTGAAAAACTTGCACTTACCAGTATTTGTCTGACAAATAACAATGTCCATTTTTTAAAAAGTACCTGTAGTTAAAAATGCAGTCATTAATAACGTTTTAATACAACCCAAATACATAAGTTTAGACTTACAAAAATTCAAAAATGTGAATATCAATGCAATATATATTCAAAATAAACAAACATCCCTTGAAAAACATCGTACATTTCTCATACTCTTCTAAACATTACTCGATTCGTCTGTCAAACATTAATTCAAAGAATCACTAACTTTCAATATTCCTTTGCACCTCTAACTCTGAAAAGTCACATAACAGATATAAATATTTACCCAAAAAGCAGATGAGCGATATTTGCCCAGGAATACAGGACGACACTGTTGGTGAAATTGCTAAACACTAAGGTTAAAATAAAAGGTTTTCAGTACATACATTGATGAAAAATTATTATTTATCGCTAGGTAACTGGAACATCATTACACCACAAGATTACCTTTCACGCTCGATTTATAAGGTCTCAACATTTCAAAATTATATGTTCTACGTAAAGGAATGTTGCTACTATTAACTAACTTTACATGCTTTCCTTGCATTTTGTA
The DNA here is from genome assembly GCF_964263255.1 of Lissotriton vulgaris. Lineage (NCBI taxonomy): Eukaryota > Metazoa > Chordata > Amphibia > Caudata > Salamandridae > Lissotriton > Lissotriton vulgaris. The sequence goes on along the minus strand of NC_141694.1, from coordinate 1,573,239,761 downwards.
AATACAGTAGGATCCCTTAAAGTTGTGCTCCAAAATCCCTCCTTTCCTCGTTGTTCGACCGCAAATTTTTAGAAGCAGTAAATCTCCTTCTCTGAAGGTGCACGGCTTATATTACTTGGAAATTCTCTTTTTATATTTTTCTTTCTGATTTTCTTGGGCAAGCTCAATTTTCTGCTTTGTCTGCTTCTGCAAGTCTGCTTTTCTAATGTTCTTTTCTGCGATAATGCCTGCATATTCGCTTTTTATTGGTAGTTCAAACTCAAGCTAATAAAGGAAACATAAAACTCAATCACTGATATTTACCATTTAAAAATATATACTCTATTCAAACTTTAAAAAGTAACATTTTTATTAATCCATTTTATGACAAAAACAGAAAAATTAGCACAGCATAAAATAGATGTCATGTTTTTAACAAATAAAGTATTCAACAAGTAAATGTATGTATAAATACATACCACATATATTTGCAGATTAAAATACACATTGTAGTGCTCTAAATTTCACATTGCAATGATAAATCAATACTCAGAGAATTATACTACCGTCAACTGTGAATTTTTTAGACAGTCTACGCAATCCATGCTTCTGGATTTTACTGAAACCATCCGGATACACATTACGGCTTACATAATCCAGAAGCTCTTGGTACGTAGTGGCTTCCATTTCTATTTCAAATAAAGATAAACGATAAAAAAAATGAAGAGAATTGCATGATAGATATAAAGAACCAATTTTACATGCTCACATTCAAATACAAAGACATTAATAACTATAAAGGTGTGTGAATACACAATTACTAAAACAACTGTCACTCCGTCTTCACAGCTCAATCCACCCATGAACTTTAAGCGAGGGACGGAGAGTACCTAATACATGGAGTAAGCAATTTCTTGAGCAGGAGAAAACTTACATTGACTTTGGGGTTATGACATGGATGATTTATAAGAATAGAGGTCTGGGAGGGCCACGTGACTCAGCAATACATATTACATTCATGCACACATGATTTAAAAGAATAGAAGCCTGGGAGGGCCACGTGATGCAGCAACAAGTATTATAATCATGGGAGGATTAAGAGGGAGCACATTACAATAAGTTCAGCGTCAGACATACAAGATATTTGAAAAAAACAGGACAGGAATGACCACGCGGCGCAGGAATAAATATGAAAGTCAAGGGAGGATTAAGTGATTGGCCCACCACAGAACTAGGATTAAACCTTACACTACCATTACATGCAAGGAAGCACATAACACGTGGCACAGCACAAAAATGCAACACAGAAATTCACAAGATTCAATTTTCTGAGCGGGAGAAAACTTACATTACCGTTGGGGTATGGCACGCACAATTTATAAGAATAGAGGCCTGGCAGAGCCACGTGACGCAACAATAACTTTTACAATCATAAACGCACGATTTAAAAGAATAGACGTCTGGGAGGGCCACGTGACGCAGCAATAACTATTACAATCATGCACGCACGATTTATAAGAATAAAGGCCTGGGAGGGTCACGTGACGCAGCAATAACTATTACAATCATGCACCCACGATTTAAAAGAATAGAGGCCTGGGAGAGCCATGTGACACAGCAATAACTATTACATTCATGCACGCACGATGTAAAAGAATAGAGGCCTGGGAAAACCAGTGACGCATGAATAACTATTACAATCATGCATGCACAATTTATAAGGTTAGAGGCTTGGGAGGACCATATGACACAGCAACAACTATTACAATCAAGGGAGGATTAAGAGAGAGCACATTACATTAACTTCAGTCAGTGTCAGACATACATGATATTTGAAAAAACAGGCCAGAAACGGCCACGCGGTGCAGGAATAAATATGAAAGTCAAAGGAGGATTAAGTGATTGGCCCACCACAGAACTAGCATTAAACCTTACACTACCATTACATGCGAGGAAGCACAGGGAACGTGGTGCAGCACAAAAATGCTGCACAGAAATTCACAAGAATCAATTGCCTGAACGGGAGAAAACTTACATTAACTTTAGGGTATTCCATGCACGATTTATAAGAATAGATGCCTTGGAGGACCACGTGATGCAACAATAACTATTACAATCATGCACGCACGATTTAAAAGAATAGAGGCCTGGGAGGGCCACGTGACGCAGCAATAAGTATTACAATCAGGCACGCACAATTTATAATAGAGGCCTGGGAGGGCCATGTGACGCAGCAACAACTATTACAATCAAGGGAGGATTAAGATAGAGCACATTACATTAAGTTCAGCATCAGACATGCATGATATTTGAAAAAACAGGCCAGTAATGGCCACGCGGCGCAGGAATAAACATGAGAGTCTAGGGAGGATTAAGTGATTGGCCCACCACAGAACTAGGATTAAACCTTACACTATCTTACATCCAAGGAAGCACAGTGCATATGGCGCAGCACAAAAATGTGACACAGAAATACACAACGATGTACGGGCAGCAATACAGTACTCATAGTTACAGTATAGACTATTACAAAAAGAATGCAAATTTCTCACTGTGCAAGGACAAGAAAAAGATGAGGTATGCACTTGATGAACTCGATGAATGAGGTATGCACACGATTAACTGGGCGAATGAGGTATGCACTCACATGATTTAACATCATCATTATCGCAGGTTTTTCACCCGCTCAGTCCTTGTGTTACCACTAACTCAGTGACCAAAGAGGCCACGCATGTAGTAGTGGGCCTCCTTGTTCGGTAGTTCGGGCCTACATGAAGCGTTCAAACCACTAGGACGGACCATTACAGCGGTTGGGATGGGAGCAACTCTAAAATGGCATAGAGCACGTGTGCCCCGTTTTATTTATAGGTAGGGTGAAGTGTGTAGTGACGGATGGGCTTGATGGGTGTGGTGTGGGTGTACACCAGCCTTGTGTGTGCTTTTCTGACAACTAGACCTGGAACTAAGAAATCACTACAATGGAAATCTGGGCCATGTAGTGTTGTTGGGTTTTCCTGGTAGCGTAAGCGAAGTGGGCTGGCCTGACGTAAATTAGTACTGCACAAGGCTTTGAAGCATGATTCCAGAGCTATGGGCATGATTCTGTCGAGAGCTACATGAAAAATCATGTGATTCGGTGTCCGTTTTCTATTGCTGGCGTTTCCCGGGTCTTAAAAGTAAATGTGTCATTATATCTGTAAAGTTCCACAACTTGGCCAACAAGTGTCTATTCTCCGTATAAACGGACATGACACCACGCGGAAGCGCCGATGCGAAGCGTAACGCCAAAACCTATCTGTGACGTATGCACGGGTATGCGTACAGTACGACTACAGTGTGCGAGGACGGTACGCGTGCTCTACGTTTACCACACAAAAAATTGCAAAAAAAAATATGTTGCAATTAATTTTAATATATTGAATATATATATACAATTAAAAAAATCATTTTTGATTTTTTTTATCAGTTTACATTACAAAATTGTAATGTAATTTAAAAAATAAAATAGCTAAAAATAATTATTATAAAAAATGTAGTAAATTAGTATCAAAAAAATAAATATAACAATTAATACATTTAGAAATTGGCATTTACAAAACCTATGAAATTCACTGAAAAAAACATTGATTTTACTCACATTATAGTTGGGAATTAGCATTTAAAAAACCTTGCAAATTCAATGAAAAAACCATAGGTTTTAGCCACGTTATAGTTAGCATTTAAAAAACCTTAGAAATTCACTGAAAAAAAACATAGGTTTCACACATGTTATAGTTAGCTGGACATTTCACTCATACACAACCATTGAAATTCCCCCGTTATAGTTAGTTCAGCTAACTATAACTTGCGAGCCCGCAATCCACTGCTAATGACGTCATATATTACATCATCACTCATGACATGGTCAGTGGCATCACTCATGGCATCACTGATGACATCTCAAATGACATCACTGATGACATAAGCCTTGTGAAACAGTGGCAGACCTCCTCTGACTCTAATATATTCTTTGATACACATAGTAGATAATAGAAACTAAAATTTTTCAAAACAATGAAGATACCATTACCAGTTAGAACAACCTATTCAATAATTCCAAAATCAATATACACATCCAGTCATTGACCAACAGTTATATATAGTCACTCATACATGTACTCACTCACCATATGTACTCACACACCTATACATCCTGTTACACACCTACACCCATACATAGAGTTACTCACACACATACTCACACATGCAAATAAACTATTAAACATCCATTTACTTGCATATACAGCTATACATACACCACTACACTTATTTCTACAGAAACGTGCTAACACAGAGAGAAGCCGACTTCCTGGATAGACTAGCACCCACCTAAAGGCCCAATCTACATGGCACCAGGCCACGAGGTGCGTAGCAGGTGAACTGGGCTGGACGCTCCACGGATGGATTACCCAACCACTCAAGAGAGTCTGAGGAGATCACTTGGGGCCCACAATGCAGCAGCCAAGTGCAATGAAGCTGGGACCAAATACAAAGGAGCAAAATGTCAGAGGGTGCGGAGGTCAGGGAATAGTGGAGACCAGCCATACAGAGAGAAACACAAAGCAGCACCCAGACTCCTATGCACCATCCTGTGCCGAACACACCCCAATGTTGCTCCCACACCAACAATATCATCTCGGACACGTGAACCCCCACCAACCACCACGGACACAAACAGATTCCGGAGAGACGTTGTATAAGTATCCATTGTCAGTCATCCACACGTTGAACACCAACTGGACATATCCTAACACTATGGAACACCAACGCATAATGGGGAACCACAAGTGCCGGCGAATCAGAGGCAGACCTCCCCAGAACCCACAATAACCCACTCAGAGGGGGAGCCCTGCCGAGCAGAGTCCATGTCCGACAAATTGGACAATTTTCTCGTGGCAATTGAATTTTCCAGGGTGACCATGGAAAACAAATTTGGGTAATTAGCCACTAACCTGAATCTTCTGTGGGGGAATCATAGGAAACAAGCGGAGAAAGTCAAACAGGGTGAGAAGACACTCCATACCATAAACCCGAAAATACAGACACACCAAGACGCCATAAAAGACCTCCAATTTCGAGTAAAGTTCCAGGAAAGCAAGACAGACGATTTGGAAGGCCGCTCTCGCAGAAGTGTATCCGCATTCTGAATGTGCCAGAGGGGTCGGAAGGATCTAACCCTCTCTGATACATCCAGACGTGGATCAAGACATTCACTCAAATAACATAAAGAGGGCACATCAAGTACCGGCCCGTAGACCACAGCTGGGATCACCGCCTCGACGGTTCCTCCTGAAACTGCTCCAATACCAGGACAGAGACACTATTCTCAGAGCTGCTAGACAGGAAGGGCTGCTTCGAGAGGAAGATAAGCAAGTAATGATATTCCTAGATTACTCCTGCGCCATCCAGCAACAAAGGGCCACCTTTCTGGCAGTCAAACAAACACTACGCCAATAGTAAGTACAATTATGCTCTCCTTTACCGTGCCCGTTTGAAAATCTTACAGGACGCTACTGCACATTTCTTCACTGACCCAGCTGAGGCAAGTGACTGGGTGGAGCAATGAATATCAGGACCGGACAATCACAGAAGCACAAAAAGCTGTCAGCCCACTGGCAGCCAAAGACGTCAACACAAAAGAATCAATCTCACCCAGCTGATCCCACACTCGGATTCCCTCATGAAACGCTACCCTGACCTGGAGCAAATTATAGCAGAGTACAGGAGAGCACTGCAAGCGGTAGCAGTACTGCGATCGACAGGAGACACTACGGATGGAGAAAAAGGCCCCCATCTGTTCACCTTAGGAGAAGAAGTCAATGATGCACACTCCTACCAAGATGGCTCAATCACACCTCCAATAGTCAATCCTCAAACAGTGGATACCCTGATATAGGGCTCAATTCACCGCGAAGTGACTACAGGGTACACTATACATGATGATATCAGCTCCCGAACACTGGGCATTGCTACGAGTGCACAGGACACCGCAACCAGATATCCAGAGCAGCAAAACATGACATGCCAGACTGGGACGCTGTGAATGGACAATGGTGAGGGGGAATATTTGGGCAACTCTGATTCAGCGTTACAAGCCGGCAGACGAGATGCCTGTGACTGGAAGTACTGCGCAGCCACCCCCCACAAATAACAGACTAAAAACAGTACATGAAGTACAGTTTGGACATATCGTCCCCAACGACATGTCCTCGCAGTTGGGAATGCTCCCTGTTGTTTAGGTTTAGTTTGTCCTTGTTTTAGGTTTCCCAAATACCCTTAGCCGAGCAAACTAGTGAAATTGTAAGATGCAAGTGGGCAGCTGACATTTGGTTGGGCGAGACCGGGAGGGGGCTAATGGGAATTACAAATACATGATCTGATCGTAGACACAGAACGACATGACCACTAACATCCCCAACACAGACATATACATTTTTACGATAAATGTTAGGGGCATGCACACAGCAAATACGCGCTTTACCATCTATGCATATATAAAAAGGCAGCAGGCACAGATAGCTCTCGTACAGGAGATACACCTATGCAAGAAATGAGGGGTATTCTCTGTGCCACCACATACTCAGCATTCACCAGGGGCTCCCTAATCTGGATTTGGCCCAGGATCCCCTTTAAGGAACAGTCATGTATTGTAGATAAAGAAGGTTGATAGTCCCTAATAGAAGGAATGTTGGAGGGCCAGTCAATTCTGTTAGATAGCATATACGCTCCCAATGTAGACCAGGACCAGTTTTGGAGGTGCCTCACAGGAGTACTAACCCAATACACCTTGGTCCTGTGGCTCTTAGGGGGTGATTACAACTGTGCTCTGGACATCTCGATCGATAGATCACATCCCCCTCCGGTACACTCACCAGCTCACAAGCAGACAGACCAATATCAAACATGGATGAAACACTGGTCATTGGTGGACCCGTGGCGGGGACAGAATCGGGACACTAGAATTTACTCCTTCCACTCCATCCCACACAACCTACCAGTACAACATACAGACTATCTGGGTAGGGTGCTATCGAACCACGATGCACACATAATGACCATCAGGTTGAGGCCTCTGCAACCCTTGTTGCCACCTGGAAACTGCCATGTGACTGTCTCATAGACCAGGTGTTTCACCACGGACACAGGGATTACATTCAAGCGCATTTCACCCTCAACTCTGGTACAGCGACATCTAGACTAATAGAATGGGAGGCATTCAAAGTTGTGGCTAGGGGGCATTGCATACAAAAAATAGTGGGAGTACGCAGGACACTTGAAAGAACATTAGAAAGTACGGATTTGGCGCTAGCAGCTCTTATGAAACAAACAGATGCTGCTGGAGCCACCCCTGACCAAATAGCAGTGGCCAAAACATTCCACGTGGAAGCAATGAAGGACTTACGCAAATACAATTTGGGGGCTTATGCCTCTGAAGTACACAAAGAAGGCAATAGAGTGGGGACACTCCTGGCTTGGAAAGCCAAACAAGAAACAGACGTGAAACCGATTACGGAACTACTCGACAAGACTGGGACCCCTCGACATTCGCAAATAGATATTCTGCACATTTTCCACGACTATAACTCGAGTTTCTATCGGGCCCCTGCACAAGCAAATCAACACACAATCACCCAATTCCTTGTCCCATTGACTATTCCCTGCATTCCGCCCGCAGACAAGAAAGCCTTAGAGACAAAGATCAAAGTCCCAGCATTACCCACGCCATTAGAACACTCGCTCCAGGAATGGACGCCTTCCCCCTTGAATATTACAGTATCTTCTCAGCTCACCTGATCCCCCTGGCTGTAGCCATGTACGAGGATGCGCTAGACAGTGGTGGACTCCCAGGTTTGTCTGATTCTAGATCTCGAAAAAGCCTTCGATACCTTGCTATGGCCGTACTTATTTGCCGCCCTTTGTAGAATAAACATAGGAACTACACTGCTGAAGTACATGCAACTCCTCTACAAAGGCCTAACGTCACGGGTGAGAATAGATAAATATATTTCCACTTCCTACCCAGTTGAAAGAGAAACTAGACAGGGGTGCCCCTTGTCCCCCCTCTTATTCGCCCTGGCAGTGGAATCCCTGGCAATAAGGCTAAGACAGGAGGGCGACACTTGGGGTGTTCCGATAGCGGATACGGTGCACTGTGTATCATTAAATGCAGATGATCTCTTGATATATGTCAGAGATGTCACACATGACCTAACTCCAATATGGACGACGCTGTGTGACTTTGCGGGGGTCTCCGGTGCCAGGACATAGCTCCAGGGGTGGAGGAAAGGGATACATCGTTCCTCGTCAGGACCCCGGCAGGTTCTTGGCTCTTGTGTAACTATCAGCCGCGGGATAGGGCCTGGGAAGCTCAGGCCCCTAGGAGTCCTGCCCTGCTGTAGCTGGAAGGCCAGCTCGGTCTCTGGGGTCCTCCTCTCCCCAGATGACAACCTTCGGAGTAATATTTGCTGCCAACACCGTCCGGTCACCCTGTGTACTTTTGTTTTGTGGGTGCACTGCATTTTCCACGGTCATGTGGCTCTCTTTGGCCACAATGCCCCCCTCTCTTGTGTTGGCCTGGGCACTCCCTTTGGAGGACCCTCCGATCAAACTGGATGTCTTGTCCTGTGGGAACTAGATAAAGTCATTGCTGCGTCTTTCCGATTCCTCCGTAGTCCTGCTTTGTGAGATTTTTACAATGTTATTGCTGTGGTCCAAGGATTGTACCTTTACTGCCACTGCCTTATCCTGTGAGCAAATCCAAATCCCTCATTGTTGGGCATCACTCTCTCATTGTATTCTCCTGTGGGACCCTCGGTTTAGGATCCCCAGATGTCCAGTATTTGCAGTGGCAGTCAGAGTTTTTGGACATCAGTCCCACCGTCCTGACGCTTTTCATTTACAAAAATACATGCCTCTGTTGTTGAAATAGTTTGAGAAGAGCATGCACTGCAGAGTTAAATGTTGGCCGTGCTCACATTTCCTCACATCTTCCTTCCCTTGCTGAATCCACAGTGGGAACACCGATAGAAACTACTTTAAAGACAGGCCAACACCACAATGAGCAATGAAAGGCATTCAGGACTAGGCTTAACACATTTGCAATTATACAGCAATAATACTGAGCTCACGGAGCCTAGGTCATCGATGCAAAACGACCATCCGAGGTCACCGTGTTTCTTCCTTGCTCGCAAAGGTGCCTCTAGTACATAGTTCATCTACAGCGCATTTCGCAGGTTGATGGGCTCCAGGACTTCTCGCTAAATGACTTTGCCTGTACCTTTGAGTGAACTGGAGTCGTAGCCCGAGACACTGTACCCTGCGTCATGAGTACCTCTCGCATCCCCTCCACCACTCCCTCCCATGCATAACCTCTCCCAGCAGTGCTTTGTGTCAATTGTACACATAGTGAAAACTCCTATCCAGCACTCCACCCCTCCAGCTCTTACAAACCACCTCTAAAAAAACGCTGCATATGACGTTTTCCCTTCCGACATGATGATGGTATGCTGTACAGTTCATTTTAACAATCCTGCGGGGCACAACTCCCCGGTAAATGCCCACTCACCGGGGCAGAACTAAATTAGGTCCTGCTTTAGTTGAGTGCAAAGTTTGGAGCTATAACATTGTGCCGCTCACGGACTTAGACGCCGTCGAAATACGTAACATGATTAAGATGATCTCTTTCAGGTTGTATGGCACACTTAAAGTCAGTGTCTTATTTAAAATTGCACGAGAACAGTAAAGAGTAGCAATTCAAAAGTACAATGTCCAAATAAAACAAACGCGCATACAGTCTCTTTTGCAGAGAGTTTTAAATGTGTTGGCCCGGAGTCGTGGAAATCATAACCAAGCACGCAAGTGGTGTACGCGTGCACGGCACAGGCCTACATCTGTTTTGCATTATTGAGCACAATAATGCAAAACAGATGTCGGCCGTGCGTGTGCCGGACACGGACGGGAATGGGCGGAACAAAGGTGGGAAATGCGCCCTCCTTTGCCCAATTGCGTGCCGCTTTTAATTTAAAAAGCACGCTACAGCCAATGTCAGCATGCGAAAGCAAAACCACATGCACAAGCGTGTGGTTAGCTTTCATACAAGAGGCCTCGCGCTAACAGATTTTCATTCTATACACTTTTTCAGAAATATTGCATAATTATGCAACTCTTCTACTAAGATTCCAGTTTACTATTGCAACTCCATATTAAACCACTTTTGGGAAAGTTTTAGACTTTGGTAGGGTCAAATTTACAATTTCCATTCCAAACTTAACTACGGGTAAAGTATTGCACTTTGGATGGGGGTCATTTTTACAATTCTACACCAAACATGACCACATTGGGGAAAGTGTCTGACTATGGGGGTTTACTATTTATTATTCCCACTACAAGCTTAACCACTTTGAATAATTAATTAGACTGTGGGAGAGTCAGATTTACTATTCACACTCCAAACTTAACCACACTGGAGAAGGTGTTGAACTTTGAGACATTGGTGAATTTACTACTCCAAACTTAATCACATTAAGATTGGCTGTCTGATTCAATTTTTCCTCTCCACATTAAATCAGACAGGAAAAAGCGTTGGAATTTGGGGTGGAGGGTTATTTATTATTTTCTAATGGAGGTTTTACTGAGTTTTACAGATTTACTTTTTTCAGCCCAAGCTTTGGGAACATATTGGGCTCTGGAGGTGTCATTTTTGCTACTCCACTTTGAATTTAACCACATTATACAAAGTATTGGACCTTGGTGGATGTGATTTACTATTCCCACTCCAAATTTACCACACTGAAATAACTATGAGGAAGTTGATTTTGAGGGGTTTAGATTTACTATTCCCACTCAAAACTTCACACAGAGGAAAGTGGTAGACTTTGAAAGGGTCAAATTTATTATTGACATTCCAAACTTATTCACACTGGAGAAAGTGTTAAACTTTGGGGAGTTAGAATAACTACTCCATCTTGGGGGCCTGGCCAAGATGGCGGCGAGCACGGACCTGCTACACTGAGCTCGGCTCCGGGCCCGCAGAAGAATCCTGAATAAACTCTCACCTGGCTGAATTAAAATTGTGTCCCACACAGCGGTGATATCCTGGCAATGGACTCAACGTCTGCAGCCAAAAAGCAGGAGAGAAAAGGGCCACAGGACCTCCTGTGGGGAGACCCCACCCGGCTGCGTGGCGGTCCGGCGTGCGTTGACTGTGCTTCCCGCTCACTGTGCCGAAAGAGCCGGAAGAGGCGCAGGACACTGAGGGGGTCACTGACCCATACTGGACCAGCAGGGAGGCCCTGCGACTGATAATCGCCATCTCTTCTTGGGACAGGACAGGGCAGGGGACGAGGCACTCCTGTGCTGCTGTGCCACCAGAGTGGTACGGGGCTGTGTGGCCTACAATAGGGCATCCCCCTCATCGAGAGTCTACTGGATGGTCCTGGGACACCAGGATGTCACTTGGGGCATGCTGTGGCAGCAACTTGTGGGCACCCAAAGCAGTGTGTCCCCAAGGCACATCGGTGTGGTCGCACCACTTAGGGTGTCCCCACCCCTGAACTGCATAGTTGGGGTGCTGACGGCCCCCCCTTGCTGGCGGTCCCTGCTGGAAACACTGAGCTCACTCTGGACAAACCCTTACAAGGCTCTCAGATAGTGAGGTGAGCATCCACCCACTGCGTATAACGTCAGGGACCACCCTGGGCTTCCCTGGACCTGGGGACTTTATTGAGGGTGCACCGAATGGCATAGAGGTCCCCGGATCCGCAGCATGGGAACCTACAAAGTAGTGGCTCAGCACAGAGCTTTTGGAGAGTGACATGAATGCAGTGCACACACTACCTCGCTCCCCTCTTTGGCAAGTGGCCCCTATTTGCATCTCCACAGCACCGTAATAGGTGTAGGACCCGCAATACCTTGGTTCCCCATATCACAATAGATAAAGCACGCATCCTGGGTGTAAAGTCACCACCAAGTCACACGAGCCCTCTGATCTGATGAGACACTACTGGGCTGTCTGGCGGATAGGACAACGGTGACTGGTGACACTGCTGGCATCCATACCTGTGCTTCACACTCTGCCCAACTGAACCGTGGTCTTAGTCCTGAGTTTTAGTGGTTTACCACAGATATTTACTATTAAACCAATACTAGTCTCTCTCTAGTGGACCATAGTGCACAGATAATCCAACTACCAAGCAACACATGTTGCGTGCTTATCTAGGTTCCTGATCGATACTGTGACCTTATGCCCCTATTCGGCTATAAATCCATTTATTCCCTATATTGGCATAACCGTTCAAGTGCGATTTTCTGTAAAGTCATCTCTGGCCTCACACGAACAGAGCCACATTCCAGCATGACTCTCTGCTACTTCCTTTGCGACCAATTAGTGCAATGACAGAGCAGCAGTCACTATCTGATATTCCTAGATAACACTCCGAGTTCTTCAACAAGATAAAAACTTAGCAAACCTGGAAATCCCCGCTTGCTATGTTTTGATTAGTAATGGAACTCTAATGAGCAACTGATAACTGTCACTTCCTAGTGACATCTTTAATTGACGTCTTATGTCCAGCAAACTTGCGTCAAACCCGGCACCTGTCAGGTATAAATATTACCAACGTTGCCTTAAGCAATGAGCGAACATGTTGCTGATGCCAGCTGCCTGCATGACCCCGTGTTGGTAAAAACTAGCACTCTGTCGCTGCAGCCTGCTATCCTGTGGTGGTGAAGCTACTGATTACCATTATCGCCGCTACAGCGCGAACTATGGTGCAGTACGCTTGAGGAGCCGTGCAGCCGTCCTCTGCGAAGACATCCAGCCCAGCTGCCCGCGGACGCTGTCACCCCTCCTTCCTCGACGCGCTGAGAGAAGCCGCTGCCTTTCTCGTGCAGAGAAATCCAGTCCCGGTGCTTCCAGTTTACCCTCGCGGGTGACTGGGATATCGAGAGAGACCCCTGAAGGAGATACCAATCCTCCATCATTCTATTCAGAGGTATGGTGTTGACTAAACCCTTAGACGAGAATTCTTGAAACAAACCTTGGCAAAACCAACTTAACTTAAGCTACTTACTTACTCCCCTTCTCACGTGTTAGGCTTAGGTCAGGCACACTGGGGTAGGCTTAGTTAGAAGCACCAGTTGAGTATGTTAGCCTAATGTATATATGACTGTATATATGTTTTATTACTTTTAAACCATTGTATGGCTAAGAAACCATATCAATGCTTTTACAGTTCTATTTCGCAATACTTATCTTACTGTACGTACTTTTTATAATAACAATTATTGCAATTGTGGCAATACATTTCTCTTGTACGAGAAGAAAGACTGTTCAATAAATGTTAACCTTTTATTGATACACGCCCGTCTCTCTATTCTCTACATCTCGTGAAAGTAAACTGCACTAGACTGACTGAGTGAAATCTGTGTCTATTGTTTCACACGACCCTAGAGATCGACTCTTGATCTGAGGAGCAAAGTTGTCATGTTGCACGGTTGTTGGAAAGCTGAATCCCTTCTTGTCTGTGCCAAGGAAGCTGATCACTTCCTATGCAGAGAAGAAAGTTTCCAGTGACCTCTGAGCTAGTTGGTAACACAACCCAATTAAGTTTAGCATAGTCAGTGGAGGCCTGGAATATCCGCAGTTCCACGTCGATACTACTGTTTATGTTATTCCAATGCGCAGGGCCTAGTGGGAAACTAGGAACTACACTACATGGCGCCCAACGTTTGGTAAGGCGATAAACTAACGCAAGACTTGTAGAGTAACTCAGTCGTGCATATTTCACACCCTTTTCTCCCGTAAATACTCCAATAGACGTCTGGAGTGGGTGAAAGGTTAAAATCCGCCCGACCTTAGTAGGAAGAGATTCCTATGTAAAGCTCTGGTTTATTCAACGTTGAAGGATACAGTGTTCCAAAATATTGTGCATCTAATCTTTGTCTCCTTGGAGACCTACTCTGCAAACCTCGCATTTTTACAATGCCAGAAAACGGAGCCCCTGGGGCCGCAGTAGATGCGACTCAGCAAGGTCCGGAATACACAGACCCGGGTGCTATTATCATCCCGGTCCAGTTAAGAAGATCAATAACTTTAAAACTTATAGAAAACGGATTGCCACCTCAAGGTGGTACAGTAATTTTCGTGATAGAGGCTCACGAGTATCGGCAGACAGAGGTATTCTATTCATGGATAAACTTTCCAGCGGTAAACGCTATAACACAAGAGTTTCACTATTACAAAATAGAGGAATCTCCGGATGAGTACGCCCCTTTCGAGGAGGTTGAAATTCCACTTAAATTTCAAGAGCACCTGCTCTGGTTTAATGGCGCCCTAAAACACAATGATCACATAACTAGGCTCGGTCCACTAGGTAGACCAGGAGCCACGTGGCCGGTTCTAGCCAGCTACACACCACATCCTGACATTACAAGAATGTCTAGAGAAGAGCTGTTAGCACAGCTAAACACATTAATAAAAATACATAGGCAATTAGTCCAATATGTAATACGGACTGCAACAGTCCAGCCAGCTGTTAATACGCCACAGCTGACCCCTCATCAGGGGAACACAAATAAAATTACACCACAGAACATACAGTCATGTCTTGGTAAAACACCCGTAAAACGGGAACAAATTCCTTTCTGGTTAGCCCAGAAAATCACTCAAATAGAGGCAGTATTTCCTGATACTACCCCTATTGAGAAACACAGAATCTTGACCATCTGCCTTCCTATGGGAATCGCACCACACGTGGAGGACTGCGACACTTGGGGTACAGTCTTTGCTTCCATTTACACAAAAACACACGGTGTTCCGTCTATGGCGGTAATACCAGAAGTGCTAAAACAGATTCAAAATGAATTCGGTCCAGAGCCCGCTTTAAATCTAGGTATGAAATTACTGAAAGATTTCAAGCAGGTCACGGCTATATTATTGGCCAATGTAAAGGGAGAAGCAGCATCTGTGGCGATTCGCCAGAAGTTGATGGAAACCGATATAAAAGATCCTGTTGAGCTTGCAAAAATCATAGAAAAATGCTATGAAGAATTAGGTAGAGACAGCTTGGGTGGAAAACCAGCTAAGCCCCAACTGCTCGAAAATCCTGAAAAATTATTTATTAAAAATAATTTAAATACTCCTAAAAAGAGCTGGGATGGAAATAAACAATCCACTCCCAAGGAAAAAGTTTTCCAGTCCAGAGGAAGGTCTCGTCGACGGAGGGAAAGAACTCCGACTCGAGAACGCCAGTCTCCCCAGAGGGAGCCCTCTGAGAAAAGATATAACCTTAGAAATAGGGATAATATAAAAAAACCTGATAGATATCAAAGTATTGATACACGTCCCTCTCGATCTTTTCCACAGAATTCGGAAAGAAGAGGACGGTCAGACCCAGGAGAGCACACCAAGTCCAAAGACAAGGAACCTGCTCATAGTAAAAAATCTCAATTTCAGAAAAAGAAGGTAGCCAGTATTAGAGTAATCAACCATGCCGAGAATACTGAGGACACAGTTGAAGAACGGGGAGTGGGCATTGACAATGTTGGACAGTGCAGCAGAAATCAGTATAGCGCGCAAGATCTTGATGAGTCATCTGGAGACAGTGGACACGAATGAATTCATTCAGGTTGAAACTGCCGACGCCAGACTTAGCGAGCCCCATAAAATATACGAAATAACATTGCGTATAGAGGGTGATAAGACTAGGAAAATTAGGGGTCTATTTTGGGATAAGCTCTCAAAAGGCTATGATATTCTGTTAGCTGAAAAAGATTGGCCCCCAGAGTTTGTCAGGGAGTGCCCTCGTGGCGAAGAAGTGATTATGCCTGCCTTCTCGAATCACATTCCGATTCATAAAAAATACACATATGCAAGGAAATGGGCAGTAGCCCAGGCACCTGCATTGTATAAAAATCATGTAGGATGGGATGAGGATTCACCGCCTCACAAAATCCAACTAAAAAGTGAACCAACTGCCCAACGGCAGTATCCCATAAAGCAAGAAGCTAAAAAACAAGTCAGGGAGATCTTAGATCAACTTGAATACCAGGGGGTGATTGAAACATGCACCTCTCAAATGAACAATCCTTTGTTTCCTGTCTCCAAGCCAGACAATTCATATCGTCTAGTTTTGGACTACAGACACCTTAATACATGTTGCAAAACTTTTGCAGTACAAAACTCGCATAGTGCAGCCCTAATGAATAACATAGTTAGGAAAAAATATAAAACGACATTAGACATATCTAATGGTTTCTTTTGTCAAAACATTGCACCAGAAAGCAGATACTTGACCGCTTTCTCGGCATTTGGGTCGCAGAAAAAATTCTGTCGACTCCCACAGGGGTTCAAGAACAGCCCAGGACTATTCTCAGCTAGGGTAACAGAGTTACTACAAATCTATGATGATGAAGCATTGTCTTACGTAGATGATATTTATCTCACAGACGACGACTTGGATACTCACTTGAAAAGAGTGAACACCATTATACTTGGGTTCGCAGCAGAGGGTTACAAATTCAACTTTAAAAAGTCCCGAATTGCCCATCTGACAGTACTGTTTTTAGGGTACGAATTATCAAGTGAAGGGAAAAGCCTAGCGGACAACTTCTTAGAGAAGTGCGCTGTACTCCAAGCTCCAAAAACGCTGAAGAATTTACAATCAATTCTAGGTTTTCAGAATTTCGGAAGAACTTACATACTAAATTACGCAGAGAGGGTTAAACCTCTCTACGAACTAATAAAACCTGATTTAAAACAAATCAATTGGACTCAAAAACACACAGAAATTTTGAGATCACTGCAAACAGACATGTTAGCAAAAACAAAATTAGATACACGTGACAACACGATCGATCTAGTAATCCGAGTCATCCCAGGAAGATGCGGATTCACGTACCTAACCTCTAATGAGGGAGAAAAGGTACCAATTTCAATTAAATCTCACTTGTACACACAAGCAGAAAAAACATTCAGTCACACAGAAAAAACTGTGGACGCGGTGCAAATCGCATTAGCAAATGAAAGAGAACTAGCACACGGCAAACGGATTAATATCCTTACAGCGGAATCCGCCTTCGAGGCGCTATTCAGCCCAGTAAACCTGCCTACAGTGTCACTGGATCCGAAATGGATACAGTGTATAGATTCTCTAGGAGCGGAAGATGTGAAATACTATTTTGCCCCGCAATTTGAAGAACTGAATGATTTAGAATATGAAGAAGAATATCCTCTGCCAATCGAAATCCTGCCTCTCCCACAATATGCCTGTATAATCTATACAGATAGCTTTGTACAGCATTTTAATGTAGAGAGTAAATCCTACAATGCAGCATGTGCGATCATTAAAGGTCGTTGGCTGTGCGGTAAATTCAGACCGAAAGTAACAAAAACTGAATCTGTAAAAAACTGTTCGGTTCAGAGAACTGAAATCAGATCTTTAAAGATGGCGCTCGAAAATGCAGAACGCGAATTCCCCACACTTATCGTGTGCGATTCTCATTTTTGCGTCAACTCTTACAACAATAAGCTGCAGAGTTGGATTGAAAACGACTACAAAGATGACACAGGTGCCACAATAAAGCATAAATTGCTCTGGAACGAGGTAGCTCTTTTACACAAAGAACTACAAAAGACTCACGTGATTCACGCACAGAGTCTTCAACGTGATGGCGTTCACGTTGCAGGGAATTCATTGGCTAATACAGCCACCGCGGAAGCAACTAACCCGGCTTCCGTAGCCACAAAAAAGCGTACAGATAAGTACATAGACGGGGAAACCATGCTGGCAGTAAAAACGACCGTAAAAGGCGACTGTGCAGCACTACCCGTAAACTATCCACTCAATTATGCATACATAATCGATGCAAACTCCGTTCCTTTTGCTCGAATCCCTGGAGTGGGGGACAGAGTAATTCCAAACATGAACAGGAGAATATTTTTAATAGCAGACACACACATGGGTTTGGGTCTAAGGCACAGAGAGATCAAGGAATCACTGACTGAATTACAATCAGTATTCTGGTGGCCGGGAATGAGTGTAGAACACCAAATATATGCAAACAACTGTGAAAACTGCAATAGGGATCGCAGTAAGGAACCTTGCTACCGGCTACCAGTCAGAAAGAGCGTAACGCTGCCTACACCCCATCCTGCGTCCTATTAATAGTTAAGACGAAAAGCACTTAAAAAATGAGGCCACCATCGCTCGGCTGACGCTAGAACGGTTATAAAAGATTAGCGAGTCCATATCGGCACATACGCAATTACCACGTTCCATTCTGACCAGGGTCCTGCTTTCAGCTCTCGAGCCTATAAGGAGGCCATGGCCAGCATGGGAATTGGGTTGCGGTATTCTTGTCCGTCGCACAAGTGTGGTAGAAAGAAAAAGCCGGGATATAAAGCAATCTATAACAGCGAAGGTATTAGGTTCAGGCGCTGGGTGGGTCAAACATTTAATAAGTGTCCAGACTAGTCTTAACAACATGCCAAGAAATTCTCTAAAAGGTTTCAGCCCATACGAACTATTGTTCGGAATTAGAATGAACGTTCAAGACCTCGATAGTCAGATGTCAGTGGTACAAGAAGAAACAAAGCAGTTTGAAGTAAAAGACCGTTTGGCTGTTTTACAGGAACTGAATGAAACAAGAAAATCATTAAGCAACATAAAGTTAAAGCAACAGCCAAATACCACTGACGAGGCACCACCCGCAACAGCCCCAGCAAGGCCTGTCTGGATTCCAAAGATTGGGGATCTAGTCAGAGAAAAGATCGCGGTTAAGAAGGAATTTGGGCCTTCTTACAGAAAAGCAGTACCTGTCTTGGCAGTCACCGGAACAAGATCAGTTGTGCTACCGCCCCTTGCTGGTAAAAAGGAGAACAGAGTCGTGTCTATCGACCTGGTAAAACCACAAGCATGTGGCCTATAATCAACAGTAGGCCCAGTGGACTCCCAAGAAACAACAGAATACCCAAACTTGCAACAATCCAAGAGGTTCAAACTGAAAGACTCATCACATTCGATAAGCCTGCAGTGCACAATGAAGGACTATGCAATAATGCCATGGAACTCGTGCCTCTTGAAACACAGATTGAAACAGTTCGTCAAGAAACAACACCAGTCTACAATGATGTGGCATCAGAAAGTGCTACCGAAAGACAGATTGAAAGAACAATCCCATCAATTGACAGAACTGCCTCTGGTTATTTCATCAACTTCGACAACTTCTCTGAAGATTTAAACGACCCCGAAGTGATGCCAGAAACAAAAAAGTCTTTTAAAGAAAAAGCAACGGAACTCTTTCATCAACTGAAGGAAATCTACCTTATTTCCCCTTGGCTAGAGTTCTGGTTCGGTCTAGGTGTATTTTTCCTCCTGCTTTGGCTCATCATGGTACTATGTTTGGGAAAATTCATTGAAGGAAAATATATTACAATGGACACAGCAAGTCAGAACATCAACCTAGTCCTGAAACCACACAGATCATCCCACGTGAAGAAAAGAGAACTGTCAACAGTAAATGTCACAGCAATTCCAATACCTGGTGGGGTAGTATGGGAGAAACTTGTAAGAGATGGGAGGTGCACAGCTTAGGTACTGATAAGTTCCGTGGTTAGGTGTGTATGAAGTTCAGGGTGCTCTCTAGGGTGGTGCAAACCGTCACTGCACCGGATTAGATAGACTCAGTTGTGTATACAGAAGGACTTCTGATACATCCCCTCATGAGGCACACCATTGGCGTTCACAAACAAATGATTCGCAAGTTGGGGTTGAATGAGTTTCTAAGTTTTTCAACGTTTTATTGACGCGTAGTTCATGCTGATATTTACATCATATCAGTTGCGATGTGAGTACATTGGATTGATGTCAAACATATTCCCAAGTTATTCCCGATGCATTTCGGGCGGGAAAGCCCTTGATCACGGAATCTCCGGCGCCCGGAGATCTTTAAAAATCCAAACTCTCTGCTTCGTTTTCGACTCTTCAACAAGTGAAGGTAGTATGGGAGAAAACAGACTATGAGATCTATGGTCCGGTCGAAATCCTGAAGTATCCTCATCAACTAAAGGTTTCCTTAAGTGACTTTGTGACACCAAGTACATTCTCTGATGATTGGGACTTTAACAGTATTAATGACATGATGTCTGATTTAGTAATGTCAGCTAGATTCACAGATCATGATTATTTACAAGGTTCATCTAGTTATGAGCAGTTATTCTGTTACACCCACTATGGGGATCATTACTTGCATAAATCTGCACAGCCTAGAAATGTTTTTTATGTATAATCAATGGGAACATTGTTCTACACCACCTAAAAGCAGTTCTAAAGCATTTTTTGAGAAATTCAAATACTTCTCAGGGTTTAACACCAGTGATGCAGAAACGTTTTATTACAAACTGTTAGATAAAACAGGAATGAAAACAATGCTGACAAATTCTAAATTGATATATTCAGAAGCATTTTATGACAAAATGATGACATTTGGTTTTGATTATTGGAAAAATAATATTGAAACGAAAACAATTTGGGGTACAAAAGATTGGCAGGTGCAAGGCATAGAAGCACTATTTAGAACCTGCATGATACCTGAACAAATGTTATTTTTAAATGACACTGTACACCAAACATCTTGTCTTGGCCTAGCCAAGAACAAAGAACTTAAAACACCGTCTATACCAAAGCCAATTCCTGAGAATGCAACAGCTGATATTGAGTTAGACGTGTCACAAATTTTACATTTCAACAGAACACATCCTGATTGGAAAAAGTGGTTAATCTGGCCTACAGACACAAATAACTGTCAAGATAGATTCCTGAATAAAACACAGGGGTTGAAAATGACCAGATTAGACTCAAGATATTCCCAGAGACAACATCCAGGAATTATAACAACATACAGTGTAGGGAAACTCTGCCTAGAATGGCTAACTACATCCACACTAGCTGAAATTAAGCAACACTTGTCTTTATTAAAAGATGGTGCTGATTTGCGCGACTTCATTCTTGGACCACGCAAACAGCGTCAAAAGCGTTTCATAGCGACCAGTATCTATGCTGCTTACAACGAGGCTTGGAAAGTAAAGCAAATTGAAACTGCTGAAAAAATACGAGAAATTGATCGTATTAATTTGGAGAAATCACTTTCTGTGGTAGACAATGGGTTAATGACTCTGTCTTCCAGAATATATTCTTTGGACAATATTGTATCCTTTGCCTTTGATGTGATAGACAGAGATTTGCTAATGTTACAACATGGCCAATCTCAATTACGCTCTATTATAGAATTAGGCTGGACGCTGCAAAATCTTCGTTCAGGCTATGTGCCTTGGCGTTTAATCAACACAACGTCATTATTTTCCATTTTTAACCTTACTGATAAACAGATCAGTTTGGCACAGAAAGGAGCAGACTATACAATCTTGAGCATCGAGAAACTCGAGAGATTACCATTGACAATGTCAGAGAGTCCTGTCATTGAATGGATAATACACGGAATTATCACAATTCCGATAACAACTTTCCGATTTCATAAATGCCTTGAGTACATACCTGCTGGCCAATATGAACAATTGGGTAAGGGATATGTTAAATCCGAATGGAAATTACCATACACTCATTCTTGCTATAGTGACAGCGACAAAAATGTATTTCTTAGTGGTGACAACTGTAAACACTCACTAAGCGGTATACTTTTGTGTCAGGGTATTAATTTACACGGAGCATGTGATGGAAATTCAAACAACCTCTCGTGCCACCAGCTAGTCACACCTGCAACTCAGATAGAGCCCTTCTTTATGCAACTCGCGAACGGGAGTTACATTCTTAGAACGGATCACAGGTGCTGTGGCCTCGCGCCAGGGAAAAGTTATCTAGTACAAGTAACGTCCATGGTCAAATGTTGCATGCAAGCATTGTTTCCGAGCGGGCCTCCAGACATAGTGACTCCCCTCTGGCCTCGTCTGAATCTCTATTCAATACGAATTGATACATTAAGCAAAATGAAATCTGTGCTTTTACAGACAACAGTGCCTATAACGTCATCTAAAGAGACGTATGATCTTCTAGTCGCAAGGACGGCTACTGAAGTCCATGACCTTTTATCAACAAATTGCCCCGTGCATTTCGTAGAAATGTTCAGCAAACTCCTTAACATGTCTAGTGCAACAAGCATCCCAGGCATATTTAAGACAGTCTTTACGGGACTGCTAACACCCTTCCAGGCAATTTTGGGAATCTTTCCTAATTTCGTGCACTCCATTTTTGGTGGTATTCCACTATTTTTGGGACTCATCGAAGGGATTCTATTTTTGACCATCCTGCTACGTTATGGCAAGCCTCGGCTCAGACATAGCTCCCATGGGAATGGAAGAGACAATCCTAGCAATGCGCTACAGGGACAGGATAACTAACGTCCTCCGATTGGCCAGGCTGAGAGATCTAAACATGACCTGGTTCCTTTCATTCAGACCGATATGGCAAAATTGCATTTTACCTGTGCTACGGTGTATGCTTTGCGGCGAGGAATGCGTGTTGGACATCTGTCTTTCACTTCCATCAGCAGTACCAATGGACGTCGATACTTTGCTAAGTCCAATAACGGCTCACGCATTGTGTTGTCCCCAGCGGCTACCAATCCTGATGACGGCATTCGTGGAGACTCCTGTACTACAGCCAAGTGGTAACAGTGGAGCGAGTGACAAAAGCAACATCATCCAGGTACAACGTTCTGTGAGCATTGCTGGTCCTGCCTTCGATGACAGCAATCATTCTCACACCTGCCAAGTTACAGCGCTATCTAATTTGGTTGAACTATCACCTGATTTTGTAGACCAATTCTTTGCGAGCCTGTCTGATACGATGTTCTCACCCATAGAGAAACAATAACTTTTGAAAAGCTTTCCGACACACAGCGTTCCCATGAACTCTGAATTCGGCCTTCAGTTTTGATCAACAAAAACTGCCAGGAGCTTTGGAAATCTATTTTCTTTGAATTGGACAATTTTTTTAATATTGACCCTTTTTGGCACGAAAACTTCTTTGCTTAACGTAAAAACTATTCTTAGAGAACAGAAGCTTCACACTTCTATTTCTAAACACATCTAGAGACATAACAACATAACACCAGCCTCTAGCACACATGTTATTACAATGCATTTTTATGTGATGATTTATCTCGCATTTCTTCTGTCAGAGATACTTCATGTGTAATTCCTTTTGCATAATCGTTCATTGATTTCATATGCAATACCTTTTGAATGGTTACTATGCTTTAAAAAGAACGTACAGTACCTAAATTCATGTATTACAAGTACGCCTATTTCGAATGCATTTATGTGTTTTGGGGTGGGCAATGTTACACATACATCTAATTGCTTAGTTTTAGTAATTTTGATGGACATGTATACGTGGAGTGGGTGTTGCGTGCTTATCTAGGTTCCTGATCGATACTGTGACCTTATGCCCCTATTCGGCTATAAATCCATTTATTCCCTATATTGGCATAACCGTTCAAGTGCGATTTTCTGTAAAGTCATCTCTGGCCTCACACGAACAGAGCCACATTCCAGCATGACTCTCTGCTACTTCCTTTGCGACCAATTAGTGCAATGACAGAGCAGCAGTCACTATCTGATATTCCTAGATAACACTCCGAGTTCTTCAACAAGATAAAAACTTAGCAAACCTGGAAATCCCCGCTTGCTATGTTTTGATTAGTAATGGAACTCTAATGAGCAACTGATAACTGTCACTTCCTAGTGACATCTTTAATTGACGTCTTATGTCCAGCAAACTTGCGTCAAACCCGGCACCTGTCAGGTATAAATATTACCAACGTTGCCTTAAGCAATGAGCGAACATGTTGCTGATGCCAGCTGCCTGCATGACCCCGTGTTGGTAAAAACTAGCACTCTGTCGCTGCAGCCTGCTATCCTGTGGTGGTGAAGCTACTGATTACCATTATCGCCGCTACAGCGCGAACTATGGTGCAGTACGCTTGAGGAGCCGTGCAGCCGTCCTCTGCGAAGACATCAAGCCCAGCTGCCCGCGGACGCTGTCACCCCTCCTTCCTCGACGCGCTGAGAGAAGCCGCTGCCTTTCTCGTGCAGAGAAATCCAGTCCCGGCGCTTCCAGTTTACCCTCGCGGGTGACTGGGATATCGAGAGAGACCCCTGAAGGAGATACCAATCCTCCATCATTCTATTCAGAGGTATGGTGTTGACTAAACCCTTAGACGAGAATTCTTGAAACAAACCTTGGCAAAACCAACTTAACTTAAGCTACTTACTTACTCCCCTTCTCACGTGTTAGGCTTAGGTCAGGCACACTGGGGTAGGCTTAGTTAGAGTATGTTAGCCTAATGTATATATGACTGTATATATGTTTTATTACTTTTAAACCATTGTATGGCTAAGAAACCATATCAATGCTTTTACAGTTCTATTTCGCAATACTTATCTTACTGTACGTACTTTTTATAATAACAATTATTGCAATTGTGGCAATACATTTCTCTTGTACGAGAAGAAAGACTGTTCAATAAATGTTAACCTTTTATTGATACACGCCCGTCTCTCTATTCTCTACATCTCGTGAAAGTAAACTGCACTAGACTGACTGAGTGAAATCTGTGTCTATTGTTTCACACGACCCTAGAGATCGACTCTTGATCTGAGGAGCAAAGTTGTCATGTTGCACGGTTGTTGGAAAGCTGAATCCCTTCTTGTCTGTGCCAAGGAAGCTGATCACTTCCTATGCAGAGAAGAAAGTTTCCAGTGACCTCTGAGCTAGTTGGTAACACAACCCAATTAAGTTTAGCATAGTCAGTGGAGGCCTGGAATATCCGCAGTTCCACGTCGATACTACTGTTTATGTTATTCCAATGCGCAGGGCCTAGTGGGAAACTAGGAACTACACTACACACACACACATATTGGTGAGAGGGGAAAGTCTATAATGGATAAGGCACAACCACAGCCTTCAGACACAGTGACCTTGGCTCCTGGAGTGAAGACTAAGGAACACTCTGGGCCCACGAATACTGATGAACACAATAATCAGTCACACCGGTTCAACGAACTGATAGCAGCGATATTGGACATCAAGACCACCCTGGGCACAAAGATTTACTCGCTCAGTGTTGACATAGTATACTTAAGGGAAGACTGAAAGATAGATAGAGCTGAAGAAGATAGAGTGGAGGAGTCTGAGTCTACAGTTGAGTCATTGCGCCCCACAGTCAATGCGTCAAAGGACCAGATTCAATCCCTCCAGCAAGAAGTGGAATACCTGAGAACTCGCGTGGAGTGCCAGAAAGGACGATCGCGTAGGAACAACGTACGCATAGTGGGCCTGCCAGAGCGGGCGAAGGGCCACATCATAGAGCTCTACTTGGAGACCTGATTCTCCATGGAAATCCTCCAGGGCAAGAATTTGAAATTCTTTTCGGTCGAACGAGACCATAGGGTACCGGGGGCCCCCTGCATTCGGGCTACCCTCCCAGACTTGTGCTGGTGAGGTTGTTCAATTATCGAGACAGAGACCACATTGTGCAGGTAATTAGAGCATGTGGGTCATGGCAGGTCGACAATGCGACAGTTCACATATACTCAGATTACATCCTCTCTGTGAAGCATTGCAGATTCTCCTACTTGGAGATCAAGAAAGGCCTGAGAGACCGCAAAATTCAATGTTCACACCAATACCCAGCCAAGGTACCCATCCGTCATAAAGACAATACCATCTTCTGTCCCACTCCTGAAGAGGCCTGGGCTTGGATAGATCAATACAGACTCACAGACATACCACCAACTATGGTGACAGATTCTCACCAAACATGGAAACTGGTGGGCCTGCGCAGGGGCCATGGCAGGGGTAAAATGCAACTGAAGCCCAGCTAGCACAAGAACATGCGCAAGCCATAAAGTCAGCAGAACACATCGGCAGCTCCACATCTCCCCAAAGATTAGAATCAGACTGAGACACAGCAATAGATCAAGACACTACTTCTCACTGCCTCACAGTATGCAGCACTATTGGGGGTGGCTCGGTTCTCACCCCGCAGTCTGCGAAGGAACTTGGTTGATAACCTAGAGGCATGTCTGAGGAACTACAACAGTACCGCGCACTGTAAATAAGAACGTTATTTGTTCGAATTCGATAATGCGGCCAGCCAGCCGCACCAATATGACCTTCTGTGCCCCCAGGAGAGCGATAAGTAGCTGATACAGTACCTTTATAATCTTTTGTCTTTTCTCTCCTACCCTTTTCTCTTTTCCTTCCTTTCAGTGTTCTAATTTATTTTTTTATTCTTCTCTTTATCCTTTTGTCCCTCTGCTCTTTTATATTTCATTCATTGGAATCGAGATCCTTAGAATGCATTTTTGTATTTTCTCTAGCAATGTTATTTTTTGTTCAAATAAATTGCATTTCAGTGCAAATGGCCAATTGCCCATTGGCAAGTTGGCCTGGGTTGTACGGAGATTGCAAGCTGGCTGTTCATTCTGGGGTTGTTGGGGATGGGGTTTGAGGCATTGAGGGACAGACAACTGTAGGGTGAGAGGCTTGGTCTGCAATCCTGTGCTCACGTACTTCTTTATCACCAAGTAGATGGCTGACAGTGATTACACTCTACTGACTTGGAATGTGCGTGGACTGGTGGGTTGCGCCAAACGCTACAAGGTGTATTAATATTTGCTTAGCCACAAGGTTTCATTAGCACTGCTGAAGGAGACACATCTGACCCCCCCAAATTCTGGAGAGGCACAGTCCTTCGCACCACACAATCAGGATATTCTAGGGGCGCTCTTATATGGGTGGCACCTGGTGTCCTGTTAAAGGTACTACACTTCTGAATTGACACACAAGGCTATTATGCTTCCCAGATGACCTCTTAAATGGATCCCCACTGGTACTTATATCCCTCTATGCCCAAACTCCGGTCAAAAAACATTTTTGCATTAAACCACACCATCTTTACTTACAGATGTACCTACATACTGGGGTCGTGATTACAATGGTGTGCCGGATCAATATGCAGTTACATGATGCATGACGAAGCAGGCACCCTGCGTTGCAAACTTACTCTCACTACTCTGCAATTCATGACCCCCACAAGAATAGACACCAAATATTGCTCAGACAATGCCCTACATAGCATACTATATGCAGAATATTGAACGCTCACAATCTCAGATCACAGCCTGCTGCAATTGTGTTATGTATGGGGGGTGCAGAGACCCAGGATTTTGACCTGGTGATTCCCCCATGCAGCGCTCACTGACTCGTTTCGCACCACTCTTTCACGATCCATCGACTCATGCTTCCGAATCAACTCAGGCACGGCCTCGAACACGGGGATGGGGATATGCATTTAAGGCTGTCCTGAGAGGACATGCCATCAAAACTACATATGGTTCCCTCAAATCACTCACAGACGTTGTCAAAAAACATGTATTGGAAAAACAGAGAAGCGAGCTGCTCTCTCCCACAGATCCCCATGTTGGCTCCTTGTTGTCCCAGATACCTCTAGCATATAACACCTTGGCTGCGGAGCATATTCCCCTCCTGTGCTGAAAGTGCTTGAATTCCATTGTTCATGACGAGCTCAGCTCGTCATGAGCACACGAGCACCGTGCCTCATGACGAGCTGAGCTCGTCATGAGCATGGAAAGGGATAAAGAGTCACTTGATAATCTCTGAGTACTGGATTATAAAATATACTTGGCCCTTCGGCAATCCAAGGGGGGGAAAGCTGGTAAGATGATGGCATGGCTCCTAAGAACTGACACTTCTCAACCTCCCATTACAGCACTACTCACGCCCACAGAGACTATAGCGAATACTCAGGAAATGATCAATGACTCTTTTTGAGTATTATACCTCCTTCTACACAGCCTCAGACACTGATGATCCCATCGTTATTCAGAGGTTCTTGTCAGAGGGTCAACTCCTTCAGACAATGCAACCACACTACAACTCACTTGAAAACTCTATGACTGTAGACGAGATCTCTGAGGACATTGGGCAAATGGTGGTGGGCAAGACTCCTGGGCCTGATGGCTGGCCGTTGGAGTGTTACACAACATACTCTGAACAAGTCATCCCCGACTGGCTATTATTTATACATAAGCATTTGAAAAGGGCGAACTCCCTCCCACCTTGCGAGAGGCTATGCTGGTAATGTTGCTCAAACCGGGCAGAAACCCCTTCCAGAAGACATCCTATCACCCTTTGTCAATGCTGAATGTAGATTACAAAATCCAATGGAAATTACTAGACAATAGACTCATCAAGGCTGTGCCTGTGCTGGTACCTGAAGACCATAACAGTTTCATTCCAGGGAGGAGCACCGGATGGAATTTGCGCTGTCTCTTTGCATAACTAGAATGAGCACAAATGAGGCCTGGAATACCTTGGATAGGGTCTTTAGATATCGAAAAGGCATTCAACACCTTGGGCAGGTGCCACCTGCTGGCAGTATTTTCTGGTTTAGGCATAGGGCCTAATTTCCTTCAGTGGATATGTGTACTATATACAAAGCCACAAGCCAGCGTAAGGACGGGCTATACCTTTTCTCCACTATTTGAGATAGAACAGGACACAAGGCACGGATACCCTCTGTCACCCATCCTCTTTGCCAGGCCATGGAGCCGTTGGCATGCAAACTGGGCCAACGCGTGCTGGAATGGGGTATATACGCAGACCAGCAGTTGCACATAGTGTCTTTGTATGCAGACGATGCAATAATCTACTTACGTGGTCAGATTGACGCCCTCCGAGAACTGATTGACCTGCTGAATAAACATGCACGGGTCTCAGGCCTACGGTTAACTGGTCCAGGTAGGCAGTTTTCCCAATAAAGCCACTATCCTCACACTAGAGACATGCCATGTCTCATACAACACTGGAATGGGTGTTTGACACGTTCAAATACCTGGGGGTCCAGGTCTATCACTCAAGCAGAGACACGATAGATGGTAACATGGGACGCGCTATAGCCAGGGCTCCGAAGCTCTTCCATATTGGTTGAGTTTGCCTTTGTCCCCCATGGGGAGAGTGGCCGTCTCCAAAAAGCTTGTACTCCCCCGACTCATATACTTTTTCTCCACACTACCTTATTGATTGCCTCAGAGGTTATTCAAGGATTTAGAGTAATTTCTTGACTCCCTGATCTGTGGGAACTCTAGTTCCAGGGTGACTTTACGAAAACTATACTTGCCATTGTCAGACGATGACCTGGGTGCACCAAAATATGAAACTATTATGCTGCATCGCAACTGCAATGGCGAATGAGGTTGCTTGCTAAGAGCAATATCACCAAACTAGTAACCGTGGCATTGCTCTGGGGACAACCGGCAATACTGGAGTGGCTATCAGGTTCCAATACAGTGTTACAGAATAAAACAAGGCAGCATTTTAATTGGTGATAGCTAGATGCAATTGGGCTAAATATGTGCTGCCTAAAAACCAGGCCAGGCCTTACACCCCAAGCCTACCACTAGGGGTCTTGCCGGGCACATTCACCTGTCATGGCTGCCTGGATCTCGAGTCCTGGAGGATGGAGGGATTGGACACCTGGGGCGACATGTATGAGGACTCGCAATTAAAAACTTTTGATTCTGTAGTGTCTATTTTTGATAAACCACAGGGACATTCTTACTTTTCACATTGCTAACACACCAATTCCTACAGACATGGGATAACGATCGCACCGAACCTCCCACAGCACATCTCATATACACATTACTGTGGAATGGACTTGGCAGACATGCAATAACACTTGATGGCAGGCCTCTATTGACATCATTGCACACATACTGGGACACGGAATTGTCAACCACTATCACAGTTAAACAATGGACACAATTTATCTGTCACCCCAAAATCATATCTACAAAAACTAATCTGAAATACACTCAATTAACCTATCTACACCACATATATTTAATGCCACGTAGTTTGGCGTAGATGTATCTAACCCTTGCCGATGTGTGCCCAAGGTGCCTGGACTCGGAGGCAATGTTCATGCACATGGTAGGGATGTGACCCCGCATTCAGTCATACTGGAACAAAATAGCGGCAGTGCTTGCAGAGGCAGTGGACACCCCGGTGATAGCCCAAACCACTCATTTTTTATTGGGAATTACATAGCCCAGTGCCTTTCGCAAAGGCCTTCCTAAATTCTCGGATCAGGCCCTCGGCCTCGCCAACTGTAAAATAGCAATGTTGTGGAAGTCGCAACTGGGACCCAACAGACAATCTTGGTTGCTCAACCTTCGCAGGGCACTAGTCGCAGGACATATAGTGCAGTTGTCCAACGCATCATGAGCATCTGCACCTATACGGGCCAGTCCCACCCTGTGGCAAGATTTTTTATTATGCATAGAAACAAAATTAGCTGTGACACACCTGCCCCCGACATAGCTGCCAATTCTGTTGGATAGCTCCAGTAGGCCATGTCCTCAAACATAAGTAGCCCCAATACGTTTTGTGTCACATTGGGAGGGACCTGTTGGGTCTCCTGGGCTGGGCTCTGGGCATATCTCTGCTCCCTTCCCCCCTGTGCATACCTTCACACTCACCCGACCACATATGCAGCCCCATGCCCTGAACCACCAGCGACCGAGGCCAAACTCGGACCAGTCAGACGAGATCGACCTTATGTTTCTTTTTTCTAAATACAGTTAATAGTTTGATTTGTGATGTAATAAAACAATTGTATTTGAATGCTTATCCATTCTCCTGCAAAATTGTAGGAGACTAATGTCAACACTGTGTAATTTTTTTACTGTATTGGTTATGCCCTTTCCTATTTAAGCAACTACCATTGTAATGCCAAATATAAGATTATTGTTACACAAATATTACATTTGTACAATTTGTTAAAAATAAGTAAAAAACATTTTTTTTAAAAAACTATTTCATCTCCAAACTGAACGTTGTGGAAACTTTTGGAATTGTTTTGGGGGAGGGGTCAATTTTACTTTTCTACTTCAAAAAGTGGGGGAAGTGTTGGCGATTGGATAGGGATCAAATTACTATTACTACTCCAAACTTAACAACATTGGGAGTGTATTGCACTTTTGGGGTGAGATTTGCTAGTCCCATTCCAAACTTTACTGCATTGGAAAAGAGTTGGATTTTGGTAGGGTCAAATTTACCATTGCCACTCTAAACATAAAAACTATGTGGAAAATGTTGGAGGGGTCAAACTTACTATTCCACTCCAAACCTCACCAAATTGGGGATAGTGTTTAGATTTAGGGGCCTTTGATTTATTAGCCCAACTTTAAATTTAACTACTTTGAAAAAAGCATAAGTCTTTGGGAGTGTCAGATTTACTATTCACATTGCAAACACAACCACACTGGAGAAAGTGTTGGACTTTGTGGAGGTGGCAAATTTACTACTCAAATTTTAAATTTGGGCCTGTTTTATATCTTGGCAGTTAGGACGTTCATCCTACTCAGCGGAAGTTCAAACCTATCCATTGGCCTGGAGGAGTATCACCCACCCGATTTATAGGTTGACTGGGAGAACTGTCATTATTCTTGGTGCAGACAGAACCGCCCTACTAGTGGATGTACAATGTAGATAGCAATCAAGTGTATGCCATTGGACAGCACCTCATCTGCATTGGTATGGTGGTATTCTACCCTCCAAATGTATATATGTCCATTATGGGGCAGCCTCCCAACTTTGTTCTTTTGGAGTAAATATGCAGCATACCCATTTTGTTATGGCATACCCATATGTTTTGAAGAGAGATGTATGTCATGCACCTAACAATAATGTGCTAAGTAATTTCCTTTGCAGAGCACACTACAAACCAGACCCCATGCAATGATCCTTTGCCTTCCTCACATGCAACCAGTAGCAGCTAGGCATTATTTCACTTCTATGTTGCTTTTCCTATGCATAGTCTTCCGCTTACACTACATTTTGATTTTTGGAGCTAATTTTTACTTTCAAACCATTGCTGGTAGAAGAAACCCCATATTCATAGACTTACTGAGGCCTCGCACTGAACCAAGCCACCTTCTTTGATTCGAAACCTAGCAAGACAAGATGCCTTTCTCAACTTCAACAGAAAAATCTCCATGAAAACAACTAAGGGGCAGATTACGATGTCATTTGGAAGGGTAGCCAAGAGCCTTTCGGATTTGGACCTTTTGACTGACTCGTACACAGAATCGGTTTTCCTGAACAACGCATTACAATGCCCAAAATGATTACTTACCGACCAACTCGGTCACTCTGAATATGACTGGAGATTCCAATCGAGAAGCCTCCAGAAACACAGAATGGAGCTGTTCGGAGCCACTTCCGAGTCTGAATCAAAACGCCCAATTACGATTCGTAGTTCCAATGTGCCAAATCATTTGGACCAACCATCACGATAGAGCAGTCAGAAGGGGAGTATTTCATCTCCGAATCTCCTCACAACACGAATCCTGTGACCCGAAACTGTGCAGAAATGCATCCTATCGTGCATGTGATCCCTCTACTCTACATCTAAGATGAATACTTCAACCACAACTGACTCATTAGTCGCAGGCGGTAAGTTAGACACCTATTCATATCTAATAACATAACAACCACGACAATTGACAAAAGAAGAGAAAGCAGGGGCTCAACTACAGCCAAATTGGGGAGAGATTACTTCTGCACCGTAGAGCTAATTTGGGGGGAGTAGGGGGGCTAATACTCCCAGCAATGTTGGACCAAATTGGGGGTGGGGTAATACTCCCAGCAATGTTGAGCCAAGGGTGGGTGGGGATAATTCTCCCAGCAATGTTCAACACAATTGAGGGGGTCATACTCCCAGCAATGTCGAGCCAATTGGGGGTTTAGGGCTAATACTCCCAGCAACGTTAAGCCATAAGGGGGTTGGGTGGCCTAACACTCCCAGCAATGTTGAGCAAATTGTGGATTGGGGGCTAATACCCCAACAATGTTGAGCCAATTGATGATGGGGGGTTAATATTCCCAGCAATGTAAAGAAAAATTGGGGGTTGGGGGCTAATACACCCAGCAATGATGAACAAAATTGGGGGGTTGGGGGGCTAATACTTCCAGCAATGTTGAGCCGAATAGGGGGGTGGGGGCTAATACTCCCAGCAATGTTGAAAACAATTGGGGGGGTAATACTCCCAGCAATGTCGAGACAATTGGGGGTTGGGGGCTAATACTCCCAGCAACATTAAGCCATAAGGGGGTTGGGGGGACTGACACTCCCAGCAATGTTGAGCAAATTGTGGATTGGGGCTAATACTCCCAACAATGTTGAGACAATTGATGGTGGGTGGTTAATATTCCCAGCAATGTTGAGAAAAATTGGGGGTTGGGGCTAATGCTCCCAGCAATGTTAAGCTAAATTGGGGGTTGGGGGCTAATACTCCCAGCAATGTTGAGCCAGATTGGTGAATGGGGGGCTAATACTCCCAGCAACGTTGACCCAAATTGGGGGGTAGGGGGCTAATACTCCCAGCAATGTGTCAAAGGGTTGAGTACAAGCTACAGAAACCAGCAAAAAACAAAGCCTAAGGTTACTTAGCAGGAAGTGCATTTTCACACTGTGGCAGCAAATGTATGTGCCAACTTTAAGGAATGGGCAGAGTGGAGATGCTGGTGTTTTAGGGACTGTTAAAAAACCAACAAAGCCCCATCATGATGGTTGAGAAACATTAACGCCTGAGAGCTCCCGGTCGACCATAGTCTGGGACTGGCTGTCCTCATTAGTTCTGGTGGTTATCCCAGCTTGCCTTCTGGGTACATAAATAACACAGTGATTGATGAGAATACTCCCTGCACCTTAAATCATAAGCTTTACATGCGTTACTGAATATAACGATGAGTTAATGTACATAGATTGGCCTCCATCCATGATGCATGCCTGTGTTTTTGGAGAACAATGTAATTCAGACAAAATGGGGATTGATGAACATGTCCAGCTATGTGCATAAATGGGCAAGTTGTGTTTAGTTCACATTACATGTCCAAAGGCATTGATTGATTCCTGACACCCTGTGAATGACACAAGTTAGTTTTTACAAATATACACTTTGGCTCCTAATGTTGTTTTTTTTCAGGCCTGTGCATTGGGTTAGTCGATGTCTTTAGAAGTCACACTCCTACACACTCACAGTCTGTTAATTTACCCAGACATTTGTGTGAATGGTGTGAGTGAGGTGTTTACTGTCCTCATCTCATTACACACAAGTAAATGGCTGTGAAGAGCCACATGTGTGACTGATTAGCTTTTTGCCTACAAGGAAAATGTTTTTGCACATTTACTCCATAGTCATATGAGATCAGAAACTCTGTTTTCTATCATTTGCTGGCAAAATAATTTAGTGAGCTGAGGCTTGAATGTTTATGGTGTCTTTCTGAAACTTACATTCCTCCTACCACATAGCCCAACTAGGCCACCAGGAAGAGTGTTGTCCAGACATCGCTAGGAAGTGTACTTGCAAGATGGTTGTCACTGCTGGCTGTTGTTTGTAGCACTACGGCAAATTTTGTTGTGATTGTTTCAGACAGCAGTCCCCAGTGACATTTTTGTCTAGATAATAACGCAGCACTTTGTTGCCTGTACCCACTGGCCACCACACCTGTGTTTTTTTGAAGAAGCGGACCACCACAACATTTTTTTTATCCTCTTCTCTTTACAGGTCAGCTATCAAGCAGCATTTTGTTAGGTACATTGATTTACCTGCACTATATATTTCACTTTTTGTATTATAAAAATCGTCAAAAAGTAGAGAAACGTGAGTAAGGTGGGGATTTGTGTACCCCAGTCCTGAAGAAGGTTTTTTTAAACCGAAACATGTTGACACAACAAAAAGGAGGTAATGCACTTTGTTTTGCATACCATACTTCCTACACTTATTTTTAATAGCACCAGCTCGGGGGCCCAATACATTTTTGTTACCCCACGAGCCAGGTACTTTTTAACGTCACTCACCTAAAAATAAAACCCCACCACGCACTCACATAGAAAATCCTCACTCACACCACACATAGTTATTGTAAGTGCTCCCGCGTAGTTGTAGGTTGCAGCACGCCGCTCGCCGGAGAGGGGTGCGAGGACCCCTATGATGAAGCATGACACCAAGGGGCCTGTCGGTGTGTGAGGAGTATCAAAACAACTAGGGTGTTCCCCACCACTGGAGGATACACCCGCCACCGAAGGAGTGGATTCTCTTGGTTTAAAAACATTAGCCAAGGGAGAACGAATCCATTTTCGACCAAATCTCTCTCCCCCCCCTTTGTTATTGATATTGTTGGCTCATGTACATGGCTAGCCCAGGTTCCCACAGAAAGTTGTGCTGCCGTGTCTGGTGAATGTGCATGTTGTTTGGCATGTTGTATGTGACTTTGTGATGTGTGCATTCCCAGAGTTGTGAGGTGCATGATTGTGGATTTAAGGTATGTGGTGTGTTCACTTGGTAATTCCCAATGAGCAGTGCATTTCCGCAGGTGCCAGCCTGGAAGCGCTGGTTGATGATGGACTGACGGAAGATGTAGGAATCATGCACACTGCCTGGGTAGTTGGTGACAAAGTTGGTGAAGAGTCCACGGTGGTCCACTATTGCCTGCACATTGATGGAATGCGTGTGCTTTCTGTTGCAGTAATTGTGTGAAGTGCCCTAAGGGAGAACAAGTAGGAAATGTGTGCAGTCGATTGCCCTCAACACATGTGGGAATCCAGCTATGGCGCAGAATCCTTGCTTCATCTCTAGCTATTCCTGCACAGTGTGGGGGAAGTATAGGTACTGGGGTACCAAGCTGATGAGGGCATCCAGGAAAGGTTTGGGGAACTTTGAAAGGGCTGACTGTGAGACTCCTCCGACTCTGGTGGTTGTTGGTTGGAAGGTACCAGAGGTCAATAGGAGCAGCACGGCCAGCAACTTTGTCTGCGGTGGGATGTTGGTTGTCCGCTGTGTTTGTACCATCAGCCTGTGGGCAATGATGTTCAGGATGCGGCGGCTGGTTGTCCTTTTGAGCCTGTACTGGGCAATGACATACTCTGGTGTTAAGTCTGTGAGGTTGGTGCGTTTTCTAACGGTCCGCTGTCTGTGTCTGCGCTGCCTCTGTGGTGGTCCGGGGGGCGGTGTGGGTCTGGGGGTGTGTGGCGAGCCTGAGGGTGGTGGCGGTGGGTATTGTGACCCTGTGGGGGCTCCGAGCTGCATGATCAGTAGCTCCATGGCTTCTGTTTATCTTCAGGTGTGGCTGTGAACTGTGCTCCCTCTCCTGGTGCAGGCTGTCATCTGACTTTACACCAGGTCAGAGCAGGTGTTAAAACCCTGCTGCTACCGCTCCTTATGGCCTTTTTTGGGATGTTATCGCCGATCTGGCTGGTCGTTTATAATGTTGTGGAGTGGTGTTGTCACGTTTTTTTTGGCAAGGAAATGCCTACTTTGCATCTCATTAGCCATAGTTGCCGGAGTCATCTGTGGTGATGATTTTGAGGTTGCTATCGCAGGTAAGCTGGTGATATGGGCTGTTAGCACCTGCTTGTGAATATGGCATTAGCATTAGCGCAACTTTGATTGTGATAAAGTGCACATAACGCAGCAATAGCTCCTTGAGAAAATGCCCCATAGAGTGAATGGGGGTGAAGATGGGCTGATTTTATTTGTTAGCTGGAACACTCTACTTAGACATTTTTCTTTGAATTCCCCATATAGGAACCTGGAGCGATGTATCTTAATGGTGCGGTGAAGGTGCTGGTGTATTATGTAGGGGGAAGAATATTGTCTACTCTGCTTGTCCCATAGAGGTTAGTTCCTGCCAGGCATTGGGATACCCACTGTGGCTGCACCGTTAGATAATACATTTCAAAGAATCGCACTGCAAGCCCACCTTGACACCTCAAAAGCTGCAGTTTTTGAAGAGCCATACAACGCCTCCCATCGTGCCACAATATATCCCCCAACAATTGATAAAAATCACGGACAAAGCGATGTTGTGGCAACATAGGATCATTTACAAAACAATAAAGGAGGCGGCGGAGGATTACCATTTTAGAAAGTGCTGTTCTGCTTTAGTGTGCAAGGGTGAGCCGCTGCCAGAAGCAGGTTTGAGATCTAGGAGCTAAGTAGGCTTGTTTCAGGTTGCCTTCAAACAGGTCTTTTTTGAGTGATGTATTTGAACCCCTAAATAAGGGCCCACAGCTGTCCTCCAGGCTAGCGTAGTACATCCCACTTGGAATACCTGTGGGGATGCATTGTTGTAATTTGAAAAGGCACATGATTTTCCCCAGTTCACCCAGAGATCAGCAGCTTCCTCAAACTCCAGAAAAAAATCTGATATTGAAGACATGTCCAGTGAAGCGTTTCGAATATACAACAAATCACCTTATACAGCAGCATTGTGTGTGTAGTTCCATCTAGGGGTATTCCCCACTGCTGACCCTCCAGATAAAGACAATGAGCCAGCGCCTCCATGGCGATTGTGAATAGGATAGAGCAGAGAGGGAAGCCTGATGTTTACAACAGCCAATTGGGAAGGAGGATGAAAACAAGTGACCAATGCACGCCCAAAGTGCTGGATTTGTATACAAGAGCTCTGTATAGGTCAGGAGACGATGGCCCAGGCCTGCTGTCTGCAGGATCTCAAAAAGGTATTCCCAAGACAAAGAATCAAAGGCCTTCTCAAAGTCCAATAAAAGACATGCATCCTGTGGGTATCGTAGTGAGGCCTGATCTATCAGATGGAAAAGTTGTTTAATGTTATTAAATGTGCTGCATTCTGGTACAAATCCATTTTGATCGAAGTGGGTGAGGATAGGAAGAACTCTCAAGTACAGATCCGCAAGGGCATTGCTGAGTATTTTAAAATCTCACACAATATGGCCACCCAGTAGATAAGAGGAGAGGCTAGTGGATTCCCTATCAGGGTTCAGTAGGGATACTAGAAGAGACTCCTAGACATGAGGCCTTGCTGATCGAAAACCAATCATATTGTTCATTTGGAAGCTTGTCATGTATTTCTTTCTTAACCTTGGCCACAGTGATGAGTTCATCTAGGTTCTCTCTTAGCAAAGCATTGACGGTGGGCAGGAGTAGATGGGTTAGGAAATGTGAAATCTTGCCACGGGGAAGAGTAGGAGGTGCCTTATATAGCTTAGCATAGTATGAGCTTGATGCTTGTAGTATAGCTGATTGGGATCTCAAAAATAGGTGTACTTTTCTAATGTATTATGTTAAAAAGATTAAGAAATTCTTTGAACTCTCTTCTATTGAAGGGTGGAGAGTTGTCAGATTTGAGAATGGAAGGAACACTCCATGTTGCACAAATATCATTTGTGGTTGGTGATAAAATGAGAATCATCATCGACAACTACCATGAGATGATGTCGTTATTGAGGGGCTTGAAGAAGTCACCAGCAATCCTCTCCCATGCTTGCTTGGGAAGATCCGAAATGTTCAGCAAATGCTGAGACATTTCAGGAGACAAACAGTGTGCACAGATGAGAAGCTTCACAGCTCCTTTTCAACTTTTTCATCATGACACTGGAACCGCACTTGATCCCTGAGGGTTCTTTTAGTTGTGTCAATGCCATAATGTCCTTTGTGTGCCAGTCCAAAAACGTTTTGCCTTAGGCTTTAGAGGATATCTATTCTGGCCCCTCTTAGTGTGACACCATCATGTGTAACAGAAATTTCTCCCTTTACATTCTTGAATTTTCTAGTACTCAACATCATCTGTAAGGGGTTGAGTATGTGTCCTCCATGATTGAGATGTAATGATTTCTTTAGGCTTAAGCTTAAGGATGGCTTTGTAAGAACTAGTAGCTGTCAGAAAGTGTTCAATAGAAAGAGCTGAAGGCACACATGAATTTCCAATGAAATTGATGTTGGCCTCAGCTGCTTTGGACGTTGTACTATGATGCTGTAGCAGCACTCGTGAAAATTAAACTGTGTTGTTCTGATCATTTCCTGGTTTGCGCACAATAGTGTAATCATACTCCTGCATATGAAACCCCCACCTCTTGATGTGAGGGGGTATTTTGGCTTTCATATTTCTGAAAATGGTGTGCAATGCCTGATGATTAAGTACAAGAGTGAAATGCTTTCCATACAGAAACACATGGAAGTGTTCACACGCCCATACTATAGCTAAGCTTTCTTACATAGGTTGAGAATAAGCACGTTCAATTTGAAATAGACTCTGATTAGCATAGACCACAATGTGCTTCAGAGCATCAGGCTGTCCTTTGTTTTGAACAGGAATGGCGTCCAGCCCCACTGGGGTTGCATCCACCACAATCTCTGTATGGAATTTCATATCAAAGAAAGCCATTTTATTTGCATTTTCAATAGCGTTTAATTTTCTGGAAACTTTCATCACTTTCAGATGATCATTGGAACGTAGCATCTTCCATTGTGCCTTCACTTAGAGGGGCACTCACAGTGGAAAAATGCCAAAACTATCTGGAGCTATAGCTGACTATGCCTAAGAGGGATGGCAACATAGTTACATATTCTGGAGTGCAAGAAGATGACAATGTTTTCATTTTTCTGGGTCAGGAGTCATTTCCTTTTCAGAGAACATATGCCCAAAGAATATGCCTGTTTTTGTGAAACTCACAATAAACTGCATTTAATATGTGACCTTCCTTAGCCAGCAGATGGCATAAGTGTGGGTGATTTATAATGTTTCTTCTGCGTTGCTCCAAACACCAGTATATCATTTCTGTAGTTAAAAGCATGTGTGGCATGTTGAATTATTCGATGAATTATGTCTTGAAAGATTTCTGCAACTAATGACAAACTGAAACCGAGTCTCTTATACCTGAGTTGAAAAAGTAGTAATGTACCAGGCCTATAAAACCTGTTCTTATGGTTTATGACGCAAAGGCCCTGGGCGCAACCCTTTATGGGGCTGAAGTCTGGGGCTTTGAGAGTCTTACCATCCTTCAAAGATCTGAGAACAGGTTTGTGAGAGGGATAACTAGTCTTCCCCAAAGTACCCCACTAATACCGCTTGGCCTTGATCTAGGCAGAAGATCGTTTAGTGACCGTGCCCGGCTGAGGCCTATCCTCTACTGGAGACGGCTATGGACAACCATGGAAATAAGACACTACGCTGAGGGGTTCCTAGCATTAGCCAAATCAGATGTTTTTCGTAAAATTAAATGGCTAAAAATGCTAAGGGACGTCCTTGCTGAGCTTGGGCTCTCCAAACTATGGGAAAACCCCCTCAGGGAAGTATTCCCTAGTAAATCCAGTATCAAAGAAATATACTGGGACCACATTGACCAAAAACTTTGGAGGAGCACAACCTCGGAATCCATGGGGGGTAGATTTATGGAAATTAAACAAAGACCATCCCTTGAAAAATATTGGGACAGTATAACTGTCCCATTAGACAGGAAATTATTTTTCCAGTTAAGGGCAGGCTCTCTCCCCCTGAGGTGTTTGACGTCCAGCTGGAGAACTAGTAGTGGTTTGTGCTGCCCGTCATGTGGGGCTCCCAATGAAAGCATTGCACATTTTCTTTTTTATGCGAGGCCTATACAAATCCAAGAAAATCTTGGTTGGCTCCAGTATGTAGGAATCTTGGTGTCCGAAGTGGTGTTGAGGGGTTGAGAATTATCTGTTCCTCCACTGAAATGTCCATCGTAGTTGGAACAGCAAAATATTTGGGGTGGGCATGGTCCATAAGGAGGAGGGCTCTATCCTCTAATGAGTTTTGAGTTTTGCATTTCCCCTTGTTTGACTTATCCTTGCAAACATCTACTGGGAGATATATATGAATTTTAAACTATAAAATGCGGCTAATATGTATGGTATGAGTTCTTATTGTATAAACTTTGGGAATGGTCCGTAACGCGGAGGTTTCTATATCTCAACATGCATCTAGTCCCGCTTATTATGAAAAAGCTATTTTATTCTAAATGGTAACAATTTTTATGCTTATGTATTATGTATTTCAATTATAAATTTATTGTAACAGAATGTATGAAGTTTTAAAAAAAAAAAAATGTATGAATTTATATGTCTGTGCTTTTATGAGTGTATAACTCGAATAAAGCTTTTTTAAAAAAAAAAAAAAGTAATGTACCTACTGTTTTCTTCCAGTTCAAGATGATGGAGCCTTTGATCAAATCAAGGGGGGGAAAAAGTTGGTGGCATTCTCCTGTGTGATCATGTCCGCAGTGAGCAGACCTGGGTGTCTTTCTTTTAGGATTACTTTGTTGGCCTATCACATATCAGCACACATGTGCACTGCACCGTACCAACTTACAAAGTTAAAATTGTATATGATTGTGGTTAAGGTGTTTTCAAAAACAATCATTGGTTTAAATTTTAATTTTTGGCAGACCCATTCTCCTTTTTTCTAAACTGGTGGATTCAATCCCTCTGTGTATTAGTAATGCGTTGTTTGAATGTATGAGGTGTTGTTGTGAAACGACTGAAGTAGCTTGTATGCTAGCAAGTGCGTGTTTGCTGTGCATTTTTTCTTGTGTCCATTTACTTTGTTTGTATATTTTGTCCTAAATGTTCTTGAATTCTAAACAATTTTGAAAAATATTTTGATAAATAAATCAGCTATTAAATAGCATCAAATGCATTGAACAGTTGTCTATGCATTTTTGTTAGATTTGGATTTTTGAATAAGGTATCAGTATTGGCACTTTTCCTTACAGAACCACTGGAAGTGTTCACACACCCATACTATAGCTAAGCTTTCCTTCATAGGTTGAGAATAAGCACGTTCAATTTGAGATAGCCTCTGATTAGCATAGGCCACAATGTGTTTCAGAGCATCAGGCTATCCTTTGTTTTGAGCAGGAATGGCGTCCAGCCCCACTGGGGTTGCATCCACCAAAATCTCTGTATGGAATTTCAGATCAAAGTAAGCCATTTTACTTACATTTTAAATAGCGTTTCATTTTCTTGAAACGTTAGTCACTTTCAGATGATTATTCGAACGTAACATCTTCCTTTGTGCGTTCACATAGAGGGGCACTCACAGTGGAAAAATCACAAAACTATCTGGAGCAATAGCTGACTATGCCTAAGAAGGATGGCAACATAGTTACATATTCTGGAGTGCAGTAAGTTGACAATGCTTTTATTTTTCTGGGTCAGGAGTCATTACCTTTTCAGAGAACATATGCCCAAAGAATATGCCTGTTTTTGTGAACCTCACAATTAACTGCATTTAATGTGCGACCTTGCTTAGCCAGCAGATGGCATAAGTGTGAGTGATTTATAATGTTTCTTTTGTGTTGCTCCAAACACCAGTATATCATTTCTGTAGTTAAAAGCATGTATGGCATGTTGAATTATTTGATGAATTATGTCTTGAAAGATTTCTGCAACTAATGACACACTGAAACCGAGTCTCTTATACCTGAGTTGAAAAAGTAGTAATGTACCTACAGTTTTTTCCAAGTTCAAGATGATGGAGCCTTTGGACAAATCGAGGTGGGGAAAAATTTGGTGCCATTCAGCTGTGTGATCATGTCCGCAGTGTGCAGACCTGGGTGTCTTTCTTTTTCGATTACTTTGTTGGCCTATCGCATATCAGCACAAATGTGCACTGCACCTCCACTGTCCATTTTTGGCACCACTACAATATGTGAAACCCACGATGTCAGACCAGTAGAGCGCTCAATTATGTTATGCTTTAACAGTGTAACTAGGGTTTTTACACACATTTCATGCATACTAATTAATAGAACAGGAAATTCACCATGGTATGATCGTAGCTAAGTCACATTGGGAAACAAGAACCAATTTCATATTTTGGAAAAGTTCCCAACACTAACCCATTAATCAAGGGAAGAGAAGTTTGTTGTTTGCTTCCTCAGCAACTGCACTCTGGAGCTGTAAGACCCAGTATGAAACCATGTTTAGCAATAGCCAATAGAAAAATGGTTTTCTGTATGC
The DNA here is from genome assembly GCF_964263255.1 of Lissotriton vulgaris. NCBI lineage: Eukaryota > Metazoa > Chordata > Amphibia > Caudata > Salamandridae > Lissotriton > Lissotriton vulgaris. The sequence continues at coordinate 1,573,196,833 of NC_141694.1, read as the reverse complement.
TTACATCTGAACTTTCAGGGAAATTCCTTTAAAATGATAGCTCAGTTACACCATGGAAAGCTTAATTCACAATTCATGCTTTCTATTGCTACAATCAATTTACGTCAACCTTCTTCATGTCCTGAGTAAACATTGGCAAAAGAAGACTTCCAGTGGGCCATTGATTGGAATGAAGAATGAACAGGAGCAGGATGAACAGAACAACAGAAACTGCTTGCCTTTTAAAATAATGGTGTCTCATACAAAAATGTGGCATAACTTTACTGTACTATTTACCAAACTTCTTAATTAAATAATCACAAAGGGCTAGAAGTAGGTAATTGCAAATTACCGATTTTAAAATACCGAATTTTACCGATTCGGTATTTTAGAATCGGTAATTGCAATGTAGATAAAAATTTGGTAAAAATACCGAATCGGTAAGATTCGGTATTTACCGAATCGGTATTTACCGATTTGGTATTTGCCATTGATTCCTATGGGCCTAGAGGCCCATAGGAATGAATGTCAATTACTGAATCGATAATTACCGATTCGGTATATCCGAAAAAGTCAATGGTGACAGGGTGTCACTTGGACGGATGTATGTCGTTACAACGCATACTTTTACTCCGCATACCATTACAACGCGGTATTTACAACGCATACCGCTACAACGCATAGCACTTTGGGGTGCTGGATAGTGGTAAGTATAATTTACTATTCTAACTCCAGTCCCCGTGGACCCTAGGGAAGGTGTTGGATAGTAAATTAAACTTACCTCTTATCCTAGAGCGCCCCCCAGCGCAATGCGTTGTAACGGTATGCGTTGTAATGCCTGCGTTGTAGTGGTAGTGCGGAGTAAAAATTGCGTTGTAACAGGTGCATACCATGTGTGCCACATGGCACAGGTGTAAATGCACATTTATGCATTTACATAGGAATTCCTTATTTACCACCAACTAATAGTTGGTGGTAAATAACGAATACTTAAACCCTGTAGCACTGTTTACAGTGCTACCTACATTACAAAATACAGATTCTGTAATTTTACAGAATCTGTAATTTTACCGAATCTGTAAAATTACTGATTCGGTAAAATTACCGAATCTGTATTTTTTAATGCCCTACATCTCAGTATCCAAATACCGGTCGGTAATGGCTGAAAATTGGTATTTTTGGCCGTTACCGACCGGTATTTGGGTACCTACATCTGGCCCTTTTGTGTCTAGTGCAAAATCCATAGTTCATCAGTTACAGTTATATGCATCATTAAAATGACTTATTTACCCAATGAACTTGTCACCCAAAAAAGTACATCACAGAAAAACTTTAAAAATACAAGAGGAACACAGCACAGTCAAATCAAAATTTCTGATGGCAGGGCAAGATTCAAAGCCCTCTCATTTCCTTACAGAGCACATCAAAGAGCGGTCTTACATCGAGCCCAGAATTTAATATGGGTGCACCACAACGATAAAGAATAGTATTGATATTTTGAGTCCTAACTGCAGTACAGCTAAAAACGAACATATAGTGGAGTGGGAATTTTGGGGTAAGAAAAAGTCCAACCAGTCATAGACAGTAATGCTGATTCTAAACACCTCCGGACGAAAAGTAGCACAAATGGGCAAGGGAGCAAAAATAATTAAACATTTGCTTGGAATGAAAACAGGTTTTTGAAGGCCGTTCCAAAATGCTGGGGAGTGTCATTGAAATTGTGGGCATCTAAAAGAAATCACAAACACTAACCTACACAAAATACTCAGTAATTTGTTTTATATGTAGGCAGAGAATGTCAATACTACAATTAGACAAGATTAGACACAAGAGATGTCTGCATAGGAAACAAATGGTCAAAGGGTGACACTTATTGGGAAACCAGAGGAGAAGATCGAATACATGTTTGGACTAAGCAGTGAATTTGTATTAGGAATTTTCGAACAAATTTCGCCTTCTCTTAAGCTGACTACAGCTGCAGGTTTGACACAAGCACGATCAGCTCGCTTTCAATTGTGCACCTTTATCGCATCTATTGTCATTAATAAAGTAGTTGAGGTGTCATAATGAATTCTTGTAATGTGCGCTGAATGCAATATTGCACATCACACTGCAGAACATAATATTCTCCAGAACAGGCCTCAATCGTCAACCAACAAGAATTCAAGATAGACGTTTATGATATTGCCATCATCCCACACGATTTGGGATTCGCATGCAATTCACGTAGGCTCCATCTGCTGACAGTGTGCACATATACATAAACAACAAACACCGGCACTCAGCACATTTTAAAGCCAATCTGTGAGGCAAAATACTGTTTCGCCAGTTTATTTTCCAATTCCCTAGGCAGCACAAGTCTAATATTCACGAACTGTACCATCAATAAGAGCTTTGGAAGTGGGCCCTACAGAGAAGCAACACTAGTAGGTATTTATGACACATATGACAAGAAGCAGCATGCCAAATCTGCACTCAATCTAATGCCACAGGTAACCAGGTTCACGCCTTGAGACCGTGACTTGTGAGTCCTTCGGCAAGTCCAAGGACCCCAGCGGAAGAAGCATACAAGTAATACAGGAAAAATCATGACATCATATAAAAATGTTTTGATTCAGATTCTGACGCATTGACACCCCTCTACAAGTAAGCTTCTGTACTGCACCAATATTGTCTTTGACATGCCATGTGTACTCATTTGCACACTACACTACCTAGGTATGTAAAGTGGAATGCCTTTTGAGTAATACCCCGACTGCATTGCGCCATCTCATAAAAGCAATAATCTCCCAAGCCCCAACATTGGCACCATTTCACAGGAAGGACAATGACTGAGACAGTGACTCTATGTATTATGGCGTTGTAATGATATGGACTCATGCTGCAATATATCCTCCTGTCACGGTGAAGGAGATATATGACAGTCAGTTAGTCAATCACTTTTATTCGATTAATAAAAATCAAAAAAAGACACAAAATACAGATAATCACAACAAATACTATACAACAGTACATCCAATTACAAAAGTAAGGAATAAATATAAATAGCATATCAGAGTTAAAATGAGCATATCTCATGAATTCAGTAAACATTTTAAAAACTTCCGTTTGGCAGTTAGCTCCAAAATTAAGAAGGCATCAACTCAGCTAACATGATTAAATCGTAATAGGGCTGTGCTGTAAATTAAAACGCTTCTTGTTAATACGAACACCCGCAACTAGAAAACTTGCTACATGAAATGTTACACGTGCACTGGATAAAAGTTGCAAAAACAGAAGCGCTGGCCTAACCTGTAGGAAGCCCGTCTCCCTCAGAATAGGTAACAAATATTTTTTCCTAATGTTCACAAAACATGGTAAAATATAATGTATCCTGTGTGGAAAAATGATTACAATCACATTGATTTGCATTTTCTGGAGTGTCCCAAGTAGAATAGGAGCCAAACATGAAATGTATCAGATTAAAACGGAATCTGGTTAAAAGAAACCGATGAAACGGTCTAATCAGAAAAACAAGATAGGGTTCAAGACCCGGAACAGTTATAAGTGCATAGTTCCTTCTAACAAACGTTTTTTTCATCTCTGTCTCCTCCTGCTCTGCCGTGAACAGATTTACCAATGTAGATTTAATCTCCTTGACATCCTCTTTTTTAATACGTTCTGGGAAATAAAAGAGCTCAGGTCGCCCCACATTCGTGAGCATCAATTTAACGTAAACCAGCCATGGGATTCTGTGAGCTCTGTCCAGAGCAAGGCCGTCTTTAAGAATCAAATGGTTTAAGGAGATTTCCTGGTTGAGCCAGGTTTTAAACCAACAAATTACAGGGGCGGATTTTATTAAATCCGTTACAAACCCCATGCCCAGCTCTGAATGTATTGTAAAGATGGGGGTGGACTGGGGAACAGAAAGCAGGGATCTTACAAATTTGTTCTCCACCTTCTGGATGTTATCAAGGTTTGTATGTCCCCAGATGGCAGAACTGTAGGTGGCTATGGCCAAACATTTGGCTTTGTATACTTTGAGGATAGCCTCCATTGGTCGTAACCCCCATCCTTTTAGCAAAGCCCAACAGGGCTGCAGCCGATCTTGCTACTGCGTTGCTTTTTACCTATGTTGGGGACCCCACGTTCCTCTATCGTCAAAGACGACCCCCATTGACACCTCCCATTGCCTTTCACGTCTCTAATGTTCTTTCCTTTTCAGGAACAAGTCTAACGTATGTGAAAAACTACAGTACAGACATTCTTGCCCCTCTTCCATGGCCTTTCCTTCCACTGTTTATTATACTACTGATGAAGAACACTGTTGATTTACTTTTTTGGCAAGTGAAGGGCAATGATGGGTGAGAGGTTGCATAACCCCCAGCACCCAAGCTATTACCACAGAGCTAATTCAATATCCCTTTTCAACTTAGTCATTTGAGAAGTGATTGTCTTGTTCTGTTTGGCAGTCTTAAGTATTACTCGAGAGAGTGCACTCATCTTGCCACAAAGAGCACCTAATAATTTGTTCACATCTTTAGACATTTTAGAATGGCATCCTTGAATGAGTTTTGAAGCACTGCAGACATCTTGAAAGGCATTACTGTCAATCAAGGAGTTCAAAGACATAGTGCACTTAATGTCAACCAATGTGTCATCATTCCCTACAAAGTAAGTGCTCGTATTTTTATGAGCTTTCCCATGACACGTTAAGTAGTTTAACATGATTGGTGATAGCTACTCCTCCACCTACACAGCTGTATAGTTCTGATACTCACTGTCATGTTTCCAAATGCAGGATTTCCACTTCCTTCTCAGGAAACACAATTATAAATATGGGCCTGAGTATGTGGGGTGTCTTCTATGTCTGACAGTATACAATTGGGCATTGACAGGTATCACATTTATTCACTTTATCACAATGATTCTTAGTTACAGATTGCATATTGCATTACGTACTACGGCTTGTTTCATACTCAAGGTGTGTGGAGCACATGAACTGGAGTCCCTCACCAACACTGGAATGATCATAGCAATTAACTTCTCAACTTTGGTAGTCAAGTGTTTCTTGCCATCTTTCCCACCATCTGTGTCAAGAATTGCCTTTTCTTTTGCATCAGCTTCTCTGTGTGTACCACTTCTCAAAACACCACTTCGTCAGTACATCCACAGTCCTCTTTGTGGGTGCAACCAACTTTATCTTCTGCAAACTATTGCGTGAACTAATATTTTGTTACTTATTGATAAAGTAAATGTCATTGTTCTCTTTCTCTCATCGCTAGTCTGAAGATCCTGCTTCCTGGGTTAGTATCCTGCTCTTGCCACCCTGAACAAGCCATTGTGGGGTGCCCTTGCCCCTTCATCCTCTCACCAACAGCTTTGCAGCTGTTTTTAAGCACCCTACTGAAATTGAATAATTTTTCATGTGCAGTCATCTTGTGCTGCACAATTTGATAGTTGTGTGATGTAAACTGTTTGATGCTTAACTTTCTTAGATCCCGTTTTCACTCCAGAAAACACACTAAATTTCGTTCTGTACAAATAGACCTGACATCCTTGGCATGGTATGCCCCCAAATATTTTCCCTGTACCCCTTGAGATTTCTGAACTCGTTCTTGTTGGCATTAAGACTTTGATACTGCTAATCAGTGCCAACCTGTTTGTGCTCTCTCCTTTTAACATGGTAAAATTGGCTACAACTCATTGGAATATTATATTTACCTAAGAGCCTCTAGTAAATGATAATACATCCACCCAGGGCCTGTACATTAAATGCTACTAGTGATCTGCAGCACTCCTTAAGGCACTTGCCTTTTAAAACATGTCTCACGTCTGCCACTGTAGCCTATAGTGCAATTTTAAACTGCCATTTCGTCTTGGCGTCTTTCCTAGGGGTTTTCCTAGGCCTAAACCTTCCTTCTTAAAACTAAAAAGTCACCCCTGAGTTAGGCACTGACCGCCCCTAGGGCTGGAACCTTATTATTTAAAAAGCAAGACATGTGTGTTTAGGTTTTAAATGTCCTGGCAGTGAAAAACTCCTAAAGTTGTTTAGTGGTAAGGCCTAGCTCTCCATAGACTAACAATGGGTTGCCTATTACATTAAAAAGTGTTAACTTCAGAATGAGAGAAGATAGGGCCATATGTACTAAAGCATTTCCCCATAGACATAGAATGCGTAAATCCCTTTGATGCATCTGACCCATAGCGATTTGATGTTTGCACTGAAATGAATTGTAAAAAAAAATCCTGCTAAATGATAAAGTTGGATATACACCTATAGGTTTAAAGATGCCACTTCTAGGACGTAGGCTTTTTTCTGCCCAAAGCAATGTGCCTTCCTGCCGGTGTCCTGAGTTACATGACTGCAAAAGGATCTGTTATAGTGGTTTATGCACGCCTTCCACACAGTGAGACAAGGGGAGCCTAGGTGTGAGAGGAGGAGGTCTTCCTGACAGGGTGACTGGGGAGGAGCTGTCCCTTGACCTGATTATACTTCACAGGGCTCTGCCTGCTGCACACACAAAGAAGCTTGACTTCAGGCCTACCTAGACTTTCAATACCCTCAACTCAGGGGAAGGGGAAGAACTGACCAGAACCAGTTTTGGTGGTAGGTGGTAGTCTTTGGAAATTCCCCTAAATACTGGCAAAAGGAAAAAAATGGGACCTTCAGAACCTCTCGTCAGAACACTCCTGGACCTGTGGAACATTCAGAAGAAAGATGGGCCTGCTGTCATAAGGACTGCTCTGCTGCTTGAAGGACTGTTTGCTCTATGAAGAAGGAAGATGGACTTGTCTGCCTTAATCCCAGGCTGTGCATAGTTACTCTCAGTGTCACATGGTTTGGATAGACCTAGTAGAAGCGCCACCATTTGCATTTTTGCATTTTTGCATTTTTTAAGTTGCCTTTTTTTTACACACCTTGACTTTTGACATTCATTTACGTGCATGTCAATGCAGGATAAAATTCTCTGAATAGCTTATTTTTCTACTTCATGGGTACATTATCATGACACCTTGAACATTTAGTGCAAGGGATAAAGATCACTGCGCAAATGTCATATATTTTATTTTCCTGTTGGCGACTCTGCTACCGAACTAGAATAAACAACTGCAGCCTGACAGCGGTTCCATGTTGAGGCAGAGGAGCACTCAGCTTACACAGCGAGGTCACTTCATGCAGGAATTCCAGATCAGCTGATCCCTGCGTAACAACGCAGGGATGTCCAGCTCTGCACCAGGACTGAATGCCTGAGGACACTTATCCATAGGTAACAGGGAGTTAGTCCACCCTGGCAGGGATTTGGCAGATCACCCAACCTAAGAAAAATTAGGTTAGGGAGTGCTAGGTAGGAGGGCAACTATACACAGTACCTATATGCCTCCATATATTCACTGTCTTTGCACATGCGTGGAATTTTTCAACCTTTTCACTGTTCTGTGATGCTAATTACACTAATCTGTTTCATTCTACTAATTATTGCAGTGCATGGCTTTTATACCATAACCACAACACTTCAATAAATATTCAAAAGCTTGCTGAGTATTTCTTGAGTACTTCTTTGGGTATGCATGAGATTGCAAGAAAAAGGTTTCTAGATCTGTTACCACGATTTCCTTGTGTTATTAGGGTTGGGATGTTCTAAGGTTGCACAGACATTTGCTGCTCCATAGGGTTAGGGATACAGATGGTGCTTTGTGGCTAGCAGGGACATAGGCCAACATATCCTGAGGGTGTGCACGAAATCAGTCTGGCACAATCCTAACATTTATGTTGTCTGACAAATGCACAGTTTTACTGAGGGAGGTATAAGCTCTACAACACACAGTTCAATTCATTGATTTCCTGTGGAAGTTAAGGGGAAGCAGAATGCAGCACAGATAGAAAGAGGAAAAACAAGAAGAAATTAAAAATTTCTCCTTATTATGCCTCTCCTAGTGAGGCGGAGCATTTTGACGCATTCCCTTGTCAAACAGTAATGGATGCCTGGGAACACCCACTCTCTACCCATGGAATGCCTCCCTGGGGCAGAGTAATGCAATGCAGCGATTTGTGCTGCAGTACATTACTCTACATTTATCAAGCCACACAAGGTCTTGCGTGGCTTAAAAAATCTTACTTAGAAGTTGCATTTCCCTTGCTCCCCATCGCGTGGCACAAGGGCAATGGACCGGCATGATAAATATGCCCCAGTGTGTTTTAACTTTCCCAGTGATTGGGTGTACTTGTTATCAAGAAGACACGTACCAACAAATGTACTGAAATTAGGTTTCAATGTAACATTAAAGTTACCCACTAACATAATTCAATTTAGGTGAAATTTAAAAAATAGGTAAACTGGTATGTCCACTTATGTCTTGAAAAACATACATCTAAACATTGTTTTCAAGAGATGTCTTGAAGACTCAGATGAATCTACTTTTTAGAATATAATTTCAAAATAATACATGGACTGTCACACCAAGGATGCAGTGGGAGTTGCCTACACTGGGTTGAGGCTGCTCATGTCCCCCAAACCGTTCCTCTGGAAGCAATATCTCAAGCAGGTTATCTAGCTATTTTCTCTTCTTCCTAGACATCTGAAATTCCAACTTTATGGGTCTGCTATGCACTCAACTTGCTCCCTTGAAGGCAGTTCTTATTGCTGAAACAATATTCCTCCAAAAAACAAAGACAAAGCCGAACGGCAACTACAAAGTCATTAAACATTCAAAACGGCATACTACATAGAGCTTTAAGCCTAATTACTTCCAAATACCTGCCCAGTAAGCTAAGCACTTCTGCTGGACAGAAAGAAAATCATTTGCATCATAATATCACTTCTTTAAATCAATGGCATTAAGAAAACATGCACCCAGCTTCACTTTTGCACTGCTCTCAGGAGATGGAAAGATATCCGTCAAGAACAAAACATGTTACAACCCGCAAAAAAGGTCTGAAGGGACACCTATCGCTTGAACATCTGCAAAAGCAAAATCAGACCAGCTGTTTAGATGAACGCAACGCAGTACCAATCTCATCAGGCATCAGTTTGCAGAGAATTTCACCTACACTCCTTTTGATACCAACCTTCCTCTTAAGATGCAGACAATGTTTCTAAGCGAGTATTTCTTCCTATCTAGTATTTATTTCGACGTATTGCTTTGCTAAAGTCGGGTTTGCAGAATCGCTCCCAAACATGATTTACTGATTTTCTACACATTCTACTCTTACAGGGCCCTTATGTGGATTGCATATGCTAGCACTCTCACGACAGAATGATTCTCTTGATTAAATCATTGTTTTTCTTGTTTTTAAGATGAGGGCCCTCATTGATTTCCTTACTACATTAAACGTGCGTCTGATAAGAACATTGAAATGGTGGTTGTAAAATACAATTGTGCTCAGTTACCTTTGTCAAACCCCAAAGTATATAACTATGATCCGATCATTTGTATTTGAAAGTGTAATTATAAATCACTCTGATGCTCCCCGGGCTGATTGATTCCACACATAAGAAAAAAAATCAATAAAAATAACATACTTTTCAATAAATAGAACTGTGTTGTAACATTTTATAGCATACTGTATATGAGGCAAATATTTCACGTCTGGGTCCATTAAGAGTGTATCTTGCATCATGAGCGCATCAATACTTTCCTTGGCTAATGTATTATTTTGTTTGCATTTAATAGGTTTTTTAACAACTTCATCAATCCATGACATCACATTAAAAGGAGGCATATGATAGCAACATATGTACAATAATCTCAAAATATGAGGTTCCACAGTAAGGGAAAAATACGAACAGACCGGCAGCAGCTCTTTTGCTAAGGCGGAGGAGCCTCACCCCACTGCTCCCCGAGCAGTTCAAGAAGGAGAAATACAACGATATTAACTCAGTGTTATTATCATTTTGTTTTTCCTACTGCAGTGGCTCGGTTGGTTATGTGCGTGAGCTCCGTGATGCCAGAGCACTGCAGGGGGAGGAGTGGTGGGCACACTCTGTAAGTGCACATGACACTTTGGCCTGCTGTCTCGGGCCAGCCAAAGTGTCATGCACACTTTGTATGTTCTCCACCCAGGCTGCATTACAGCCTGGGTGGAGAACATGCTCAGGCTTCCACTGCTAGTCTGAGCACCGAACCACAGTGCTCAGACCAATCCCAACGCTGCACTGAAGTGTTGTGACTGGCTGTGGGGAGCCAGGTGCCCGGGTGCTTCCTCCTGCTGGACTCTCGATGAAGAGGACAGAGGAGAGGCGGCGGCCGGCTGCAGATGAAGAGGACGGAGGAAGTGTGTTTTAAAAAAAATCTTTTTTATTCCTTTTTTTTATTCTGTTCCAGTAGCAGCCGCTACTGGAACAGACACATAAACTATCTTATTAATCATAAAGCAAACTAGGTGGTTTAAAAAGGGGTAATAATATGCATAGGATTTTTTTACAGATTATGACATGGGATTGATGTGTACAATGCTAAGTGGGTAATAAAAAATAAATCAACAGTTATATTGTCAACTCTCCAGCCTATTTTTAGAAAGAATTAATACTAAAAAAACATAACGCCAAATGATTAATAAAAAGCGTAGGTTTAGTTGAATGGAACAACATTCGATTTTCCACTGTGTCTTGGCTCCGGCCATTAAAAATCATGACCACCTCAATCGGAAAACTAATCTCCCAGCTACTATTGCCTGCCTGCCTAAGCATGCCCTGATCTGAACACCACCAAACACCCCAGCACTCAATATATGGGGGGGGGGGTGGCTAGGGGGGTCCATAAACTCCATTGAGAGGTTTTCTGCCATTATCCATGATCGCATGCACACATTTGAGAAAACATGACCCCCATTTGCAACCAACATTAAAAGAGAAAATAGGGTGGGGGAATCCCCATGACAATGTCTAGGACTCTATGCAGTTCTGGTGTCAGCAATGAATCCTGATCCGAAGACTATGGCCAGGATGACACTAGCAATACATCAACATTAATAGTCGTACTTTCTGCTTGTTTGATGAATTTAGGCCCTTCACATCTATAATGAAGCAGATTGTAACTTGATTATGAGTAGCTAATGCACATAATGAAAAATGGTGTGCACATCCCTAAAAGTGTTAACCCCAAAAATAAAGCAAACGCTTGGCTGTCACCAAAAACTGTGCATTAAATTGCAAATTAACCATAACAAACAATTTAGAAGGAATGCAGAACGGTCCTTTAGCCAATGCGACCATGTAAGACAAAAGCCAAAATAATGCCCAGGAATAATGTGCGTGTGTGGTATACATGGGGAAAAAAGAACTGGTAAAGTTGGAAGTTATGATTGATGCTGATTTATAAGTCCATAATACTCCATTGGTGTACAGTGGTCAAACATCTCTTTGTGTTGTTTAAGATGGTTTGTGAATAAAGGAAGCTGACCTCCAATTTTTAGCTCAACTATGACTGACTCTGCAATGTAGTATTGTCATTTTCCTTCAATAGCTATTGATTTAGTTGGATTGAACAACATACGATTTTCCACAATGTCTTGGTTCAACCGTTAAACATTATAATATTTTGACTCTCTTGCTAATAGATATCTAGGGGCAGATTAATTAGTTCTGGCGCATCTCTGCAAATCAGCAGGGATGCGCCAGAACTGATGCGTCACGCAATTCCCTCCGTGTGGCACCACAGATGCGCCGCATTTACAATGCGGCGCACCATGGTGCAAGGAAGGGCAGATGCGTGACACATCTTGTGGTGTACGGGTGGCGCATTGCTGGAGTAGCGTCGCAAGTGCGACGCAACTCCTGCAATGTACAGAGGCCACCCATACATAACGTGGTGCGTCACTCCTTACGCCTGCTTCAAGCAGGTGTAAGGATTTGACCCAGCAGCGTCGTAAAACTGACTCAGTGAAATCTTGTAGCCTAAACTTACTACCATTTTGGTATTCACAGAAGGCATTTAGGAGTCCTAAAGTTAGGAGTCCTAACTTTACTACTACTAAACTGAGAAAAATCCTAATTTTAAGACTTTCGGTATTCACTGACGGCATTTAGGAGTCCTAAAGTTAGGACAACTAACTTCTGTGAATACCGAAATGAGTAAGTGCCTTCTGTGAATACCAAAATGAGTAAGTGCCTTCTGTGAATACCAAAATGGTAGTAAGTTTAGGATTTTGTCTTAAATTAGTTCTGTGAATCGGGCCCTATGACTTCTTCTCTGCTGGATCTGCTTCTTCCTCATGGATAGAAAACAAACTATCACAGTGGCACCTTACTCCTCGGAATCCCGCAAACTCACCTGCAGATTGCCTTAAGGAATCACCCTACCCACCCTTCAATGCATAGATGATGCCTTTGGCCAATGTCATCTGCACACTCGACATCAACATCCACTTCCACTCCAATGACACAACACCCATATTCTCCCTTTTAGACTAGACAAGTTCACAGATTCACCAAATGCATGAGGAAAGTGGCTAACTGGATGGAAGTGAACTATTTCCAGCTCAACATCAACAAGGCAGAGCTAGATACTTTTGTCAAAAGCACCTCTCCATGGAAATCCACAACTCCAAATGGTGGCTGACTGGAGTCGGACCCAAACCCTCACCTGGAACCTGTGGCTCATCATTAACAGCAAACTGGACATGACTGCACATTTCAACATCATCACCGCATCCTGCTTCCACAACATGAAGCTGTTGATGACGATCTTCAAATGGCTCCCAAGATATATTAGAAAACTTGTCACTCATTTCCTTGCCACTAGTATGTTGGACTACGGGAACATCCTCTATGCTGAGATCTACAAGAAACTCACCAGACGACTACACACCATCCAGAACTAGGCAGCAGGACTCATCCTCAAACTCCCATACAGAATTCAAAGCATGCCATACCTCAGGGAGCTTCACTAGTTCACAATATACAAATGAACTCATTTTAAACTCCTCACACACACATTGAAGGCCCTACATAACTTTAACTTCACCTAACTAAAGAGTACCATCTCCTTCCACACACCACCCAGACACCTCCATTGTGCAGGAATCTTAAGTTCACATATCCCATGCATGCACAGAACTAGAGCAGGCCTTCTCTTACAACACTCCTAAAACATGAAACAACCTCCTCCTCCACATCAGAGCTTTCTCCTGTCTCTTGAAGTTCACGAGAAGCAGAATACCTTGCTTTTCAAATAACCAACCTACCATAGGCAGTGGCACACATACACACACCTGCCCAGTGCCTGGATACATTTGCAGGTAATAGTGCCCTTTAAAATAACACATAAAAAACCTATCATATGTCCTCGTAAGTTGTTGGCAAACAAAGGTGCTTTTAATGGTCTTTGCTATTAGTCCTTTCTTGGTTTAGGAGCTTGATACTGTCAGGTGAGATGCTATTTTGTTTATTCCAGTTTGGGAATTCAGCACATATCAGCTACCATGAAAGAACTAAATTAAACCCTTCTCTTTACGCAAATGGCTGGCTCTGGTAGCTAGAGACAGTCATACACTGAGATGGAATACAAAGTTTTCTCGAACTGCCCACCTCAATCCCATTCAGCAGTTTGTCAGTATAGAGAGAAATAGTTCTCAATAGGTGTAGGAAATTGAACACATGTGACAAAGTAGAAACTGTCCTGAGACAAAGATAACTATCAGTAGCTGATATGATGTGAGTGTGTGTGCTAAACCTCCATAGTGAGGCACGTGATCCATCCAGGAAGCAATACTGCTGCTAATATTTTGTCCTCAGAAACAATTATCTAGAAGTATAGACTCATGCTTTATCCTCATCCTCAACTGTTTTGTTACTGGAGGTGGCACAATTACGGGAGATAACTCAGATGAAATTCCCACAAGTATAGCATATTGGATCTGGAGTGAATGTGTTAAAGTAGGATCAGGGAAAGGTGTACAAGATAAGGAGGTAAAGTAAAGAAGGCTTCCATGCTTATGGGTGGACAAGAGTAAGACAGGAACTGGAACAAGGTTGTTAAAAGGTCTAATCACATAATAAGTCAAGGACAAGATGGCAGGAGCTGGCCAAAGAGACAGGATCAGTCTAGCAGGCCATTCCTTGTACCGAGGAAGTTGCTGAGATAGTACTCTTCTTGAGCTGTATCATTCCCTGATCAGAAATCTGTTTCACTGGCTGTGTGTGTGTGTGTGTGTATGTGTGTGTGTGTGTGTGTATGTATGTATGTGAGAGAAAAGAAGGGGCATACCCTCCTAGAGTGATCAGCATTCCGTATTGCAGAATGATACTTACCACAGTGTAGTTTTACTTATGTCGGAGTTTGCATAGGAACATAATTTTCTTGTTTAACTCATAACGCTGATGTTGTTTTGACAAATTTTCATGGAACTTGCCAAACATAAAGTTCATCCTGCCAAGCTGCATCCTGGAAAGTTTCTGGCAGATCCATCAGGCAGGTCAAGAAAAAAAGTGGGCGGAATCACAGAACATTGATTTCCCATGGTAATTCCAATTGGAAATTTTGGGATGTGATACAGAAAAAATGGCTACGTAGGATTGCTCCAAATTAGAGAGAAATGTAGAACTTTACTCATACAGTGTTCCTTTCATTACTCAGTGTAGATACGTTCAACCATTTTTGAGAAATCTTTGCACAAATCGGTCCTTAGTGGTGGTCACAATGGGGTTAAAAATGTTGGTATATTGGGACTGTTATTGTCCTGCTATTCTCCTATTGGCAGCTACTCAATCATTATTGGCTGGCCACAACCTGAACAATCTGTTGTGGCATTCATTACAGGACTCAGGTGTATTGTCTCTGTGTCCTACAAATGAATGAACAGAAATATAAGGGGCAGAATAAGCACATCCTGACACCAAAGGACATATGGAAGGGATTCCAAAGGGACACCCCCCTCCCCCCGATTGTCTGTCCACATCATTGGCAACGTTTTTTGGTATCAATTACAGAACCTGGGGAAATAGGCCCCATTGAAGTGCATTGTAGTGAATGTATGGTTTTGAGGGTCACAAAAGTAGCACATATAGAAAGTGATAACAGATTTAATCACAATATTATCATTTATTGTTAGCCCCAAACTCATTTTAGAAATTGTGGTGTGTTCTAAGATGATTTTACACAGGGAAAATACTGACCATTTGCTGGGATTTGATAAACGATGTTTGAAATCTGAAACAGTTTTCTCTCATGAATCTCTAATAGAGGTTCTACAAGGTGATTGAGAAGCTACAATTGGAGCACATTTTCTGTATGTTCACAATATTGTCCTCTTCTATGTAAGAACAAAGTCTGATATTCAGAGTAAAACATATAATTTCAAAAGCAGCAGCATTCCAGTTGATGTCCTAGTTTTCTATTGCAGCTTCCAATAGTGTTCTAATGGACCACTGGAGCACTAACATTATGCTTTCATGACAAAACTCTGGCACACCTGAACCAACTTGATGTATTTAAAGCTGTAACATTAAAACATTTCCTACACTTATGAACCGAACAAGTGAGAGGGACCATAGAAAATATGTATAGAGCTCCCAAAGCTAATATGAGGGCACACATTCTATTCTTTCTCAAATATCTTCTTCATCAATTTAACTTCAATATACTGTCAGGCAGAATACAACATGCACTTCCAACACCAGCAGCAGTCTACCAGTTAACTGCATTATGACCAAGAGCAGCTTTACCAAAATGATTCAAATTAGCAAATATACGGCCAGATTCATTATTGAGTAGTTTTGCGAGTCTGAAATAGCGATAAATAAGGAATCGCTATTCCAGACTCGCAAAACGGGATTCATGTATGATTCGCAATATTTTTTGCGAGTCCTACTGATTCCTTATTTGCGATTAGCAAATTGCTAATCGCAAATAAGGAATAACTCCCCATTCATTCCTATGGGCCAAAAGGCCCATAGGAATGAATGGGGAGTATTCCTTATTTGCGATTAGCAATTAGCTAATTGCAAATAAGATAGCAATTGAAAGGGTGCCAGGGGTGTCCAAAGGACACCCTGTAGCACCCCTTAAATGCTAATATGAACAGTGGTTGCGCACACACATGTCCAAAGGACATGTGTGTGTGCAACATGCAACTCAGAAAAATGCTTTTAAAAGCATTTTTCTGAGTTATCGCTATTTACCACGAGGTTTGACCTCGCGGTAAATAGCGGCCCGAAATTGCGATTTCGCAATTTTTAAATGGATGATGAATTGCATTTAAGAAATCTCAAATAGAGATTCCTTAAATGTAATCCATTGCAAATTTGCAAAAACGCAATTACCAATTTTTGCATTTGGGATGATGAATCCCAAATGCAAAAATCTCACTCGCAAAGGGCCGGATTCTCAGAATCTGGCCCTTTGCGAGCGCAATTATGCTTGATGAATCAGGCTGATAGTGCTCACTTTCTGTATTGATGACAAATGTGTGGCACACCTGAATGCCATCTTGCTGGAATCAAAGATGCAAAGCTGAAAGCTTTTCCTACAGAGGATACTGCAGTAAATGAAAAAAATGAGTTTGTTTTTGTCATAGAAACTGTGGTTGATTCTTTAGAACGCTGAAATTAAGCCACAAGTTCTTCTCTAATATCGTTTTCATCCATTTCAGTAAAATACTCTGACATCCATAATCAAACATGTACTCCCAATACCAGAAATCTGTCAGTTAACTCAGTAGTAATCAATTGCAGCATCACCACTAGGTGGGGTGGAATTTACAGAGCTTAACTTCACAGAGTTCCGCGATTAACTGAATTTCGACATGTCATGCTGCTTGCGCTGCTTTTTAGCGCAGGAAGCTTGTCCCACACTTTAAAATCAACTTGATTTGCACCACAGGCTGTGCTGGAGGGGGCTGTTTTTCATGCCACTCAAGTCAATTTTTAACTTGAGGGTCAGCATTTTAAACACGAATGGTAGCAACCTTCTGTGACCACCCACATTGAGAAATCATGCCGAGACTCTTCCTAGCGCTCAATTTGTCTTGCTCATGCTCACCAACTTAATGTTGGCAAGCCATGCACATTAAAAACACTGCCACGCGCTGGTTTTTCTAGAACTCCGAAATCCATTAACACATTATTGAAATGCTAATTGTTTGAAAACAAACACCGATTCGAGTAATGGCAAATTTCATGAGGACGTTTATAGTTTCATGCCATGTTGTAATAGCATTCAGTGTTTCTTTCTGTAGCAGAGAGCAAACTGTTTTTTGTGAATAGAAATGGGAAATGTTGCTATATGACCACCCCATTAAATGTCCCACCCCCAGACACGTTTGCATTAAACTCAAAATATTGTGTGTAATCATTAAGCATACTAAGCATCTGCCAAGTGTTGTGCACATCCATAAATGAGCTGATGTTAGTAGCAAATACATTCTTTTTGACCCCTTTTAATATATAGATTGAATAGAGAACACCCATTAAATAATTTTGCCCTCCTTTTTAACTTTGTCCCTGGGTGGATTTGTACAAAACATGCCATATCCTCGGAAGCAAAGCATGGTACATGCCTCCAAAATTATATGTGGATTTGTCAAGTGATAACATAGTTATTGGCAAAGAAACACTTTTCTTGACCCTCCCTTTTAAATGTGTACCCTTGAATGATCTGCATACATTTCAAAATATCAAGAGCAATTTAACATGCTTAATATAGGCCACATTCTGTGCAAGTTCAGCAATATCAAGCAAATCAAAAATACACTTTTTAAACTATCAAGATATCCTTAAAAGTAACGTCTCCATGCGAGGCCTAAAACACTTTTTAAATGCTAATTTCTTGGAAATTACTGAACTGATCCACACCAAACTAAGCAAAGGCACTTAAGTCAATAAAGTTCTACTTACATGCCAAGTTTGGTCGAATTCTGTTGAGCTGTTTTTTTTTGTATGAAGTTGTTTTTTTGCACAGAGGAACACGGATTTGTATGGGCATTAAAAAGACGACTGTCATTTTGGCTGTCTGCTCCACCTGTTTTATGACGCTCTCTTGATGGATGTGCATGAAACGTGTCATGAGAGCCTCAACTTGAATGTACTTTTTTGTGAATGTTTTGTGCATATTTGTCAAACATCGCCAATGTCAAGTAAAGAAATAATGTGGAAACTCTTACCTAATCTGTGTAATTGAAATGTGTGTGTGCGTGTATTTGTGTGTGTTCCTAAGTGTATGTGTGTCTGTGTATTTGAATAATGCAAATCTCGCCGAAGACAGCCGAGGGTTGCTAAAAATGGAAAGCAATGAGTTAAACAGTCATCGAGTGATTGGAGAGGTTTCTGGTACTAGATGTGTACTATTACTGCATGGTGAAGTAGTGGTCTTTAAAGAGGTGCATATTTAACTCTTTCCTGAATTTGAGTAAGGTTGGGCAAGTTCTGTCTTATAAAGGGATTTTTTTCCTAATCCTGAGTCCAAGGCCACACACAAGGTACGCATTCAAAATCTCATATCTTGGTTTCCCTTGCAAGGATTTGCACAGTGCTTTCAGGTTCAGCTCATGGGCACCTCCTCTAAGTTACATGGAGTGTGTGTCTAAAGGCTCCATTGAGCGGGGACAAAGACATCCTACCACAGTTAGGCCAAACTAGACTTCTTCCAATTAGTCAGACATCTATGCAAAAAGACAACACTCTCCCACTACCCCTTAGCATATTTAATTTAGGCTGGTTTTCATTTGTCAATAGTTCTAATTGTGTCCAGATGATGGATTGACTCAGATAGTAGTCTTCCTTATGTACTTCATAGATTTACATGCATATTTAGATGTGTCCCCTGTAACCGAGCCAGAGCCCGTTACCATAGTTGTGTATAGGCAGCGACAATTTTGGGTTTATCCGGATACCAGCAAAACTTGATTTTGTTTTCTTAATTTGAAAAAAAAATCTTTTTATTGACAATTTTTACATAATAAATGCATTACCACCCTCCCCGCCCCCATCTCCCCGACCAAGAACATGTCAAAAAAAGATAAACGACTTATTATATTCATAAATCAGAAATTAATCCAGTATAGTTTGCATTTCCTGAGAATACAAAGAAAAAAAAATGATAATAATAATATATAGACAAAATACAATCATGTATGTCTCTGGATCCACAACAAGAGTGGTGACCAGATCCACATGCCCCTCAATCTATTTTAGCGCCTTTGTTTCTATAAATTGCAACTTCCAGACTACAAGTCGCAAATAGCCTAGCCCTCCATTGTTGAAATGCAGGTGGATTACGATCAAGCCAGGCTGAGGCAATAGTAAGTCGAAGTATTGCCATGGCCACAAATATCAACCCTTGAGTGTATGTCTGCAGTTCACCATTCGCTACCCCCAGCATGATTTCCTCCGTTGAGATGTCTATTCTTGTTTGACATACTTCTGATAAAAATTCCGAGATATCTTTAATCAGGTTTGTAAGCGTGTTACATGTAGCAAATATATGTATAATATCAGCCCCATATAGTGCACAATGAGGACATGTCGTTCCCTTCCCTGTTCCCCATTTGGCGATATTCTTAGGGGTGCAATATAGGAAGAAGAAAGTTTTATAAAATTGTGCCTGCAGCTTTATCGACATTAGCGAGTTTAGAGCTAAGTCATATGCCATACGGGGGATTGTAGAATGTACTCCCAGTTGGTCCTGCCAAATAGCGCATTGTTTGTCCATATCATCTGGGGACGCTAAATTCAGTGTTTCATAAATTTCCCCAATCCTGGGAATTGTTTTTTTACATAGATTATCAATCGATTGATTGTTCAGGAAGTTCTCCCGCCCACCAGTTGTCTTTGTTAGCAAATCTCTGACCTGCAAAAACTTAAAGAAGTCCCTATGGCTAATATTATATTCTTCATGCAGATCTTCAAACATCTTAAGACAGCCTTGTTTATAAAAGCAGCCCAATTGCACCATCCCTGCCAAGCCCCATCTGTTTATACAGCTATCATGAAATATTGGAGGCGGATCATTATTACTGCTCACTGGCGTGTAAAATGAAAATCGCCCAAACCCCAACATCTTATGTACGCTGCTCCATACTTTATAAGCCCCTACGATAGTCTTAAACTTGACTTTCTTAAAGTAGCTATCGTTTGTATGTCGCCAAAAGCAACCAGCACAATCTTCTCCTCGTATAAGTTCTTGAGGGGACGGAATCTCTTGATTAGTACTGTCATTCGAAATCAGTTTGGCACAATATTTTAGGACAGTGGCCCAATAATACAATTTGAAGTTCGGAAGAGATAAGCCTCCCTTTTCCTTTGGTAGTACCAATCGTTTAAGGGCCTGTCGGGGCTTCTTATATCCCCAGATAAAACTTGAGAGCATAGAGTCCATAATCCTAAAGATTTTGTGGGGGAACTCAAGGCAAATAGTCTTAAAGAAATATAAAAATCGGGGGGAAAAAAGCATCTTAATCAAATTACAGCCGGCCCCTATAGTCAGATGTAAATTATCCAATCGGGCCATCTCCTTCTTGGTTCGAGAAATCAATGGGTTTAGGTTAATATCAACAATATTTTGTATTTTGGCACTTATTGTAACGCCTAGATATACGCCTCCTCAGTTACTCTTTAGTCCCCCATCACAATCTTGTTGTTTAGCACAATCTGGGTTTTGTTAGAATTCAAATTCTATCCAGATACCAATCCAAATAGGTGTGCTTCCTCTTCTATCACCGGCATGGCTAGATTTGGGTCTCTAGTGACAAGCGCGATATCATCGGCGTTTGCCAAGGTTTTGGTATTATGGCTAAGTATTTGGATTGGTGATATAGATACACAATTGTCCAACCATCGAATAAATGGATCGATATATATCGCAAACAAAAGAGGTGAGCAGGGACATCCCTGCCTAGTTCCTCTCGTGATCGCAAAGTTCTCTGACAGGAGCCCATTGACCAATACTCTAGCACTCGGTTTATTATATAGTCCTTGAGTAGCCATAATTAATTTGTCGTTAATTCCACTATGAGACATTGCCGTCCATAAAAATCTCCAGGAGACCCTATCAAACGCTTTCTCTGCGTCAAGGAGGATAAGCGCCATAGGGTCGCCTGTTGACTCTGTATAGTCAAATAGCGAGATCACCCATTGAACACGGTCAGTTGTTGACCTTCCTGGTATAAAACCATGTTGATGTTTTGATACTATTTTATTTATTATTGGTGCCAATCTGGCCGCCAGAAGTTTCAAGTAGATTTTTGAGTCCCCATTAATTAGGGTAATTGGGCGATATGAACCTAAATCAAGCGGATTTGTTTTTTTTTTCAGGAAGACCACAATCTTAGCTTCTGACCAGGAGGTGGGGGGGGGTCCCTCCCTGAAATATATGGGCAACAAAACCATCATTATTGTTTTTATTTGATCAGCAAATTTCAAATAGAACTCCGATGGTATCCCGTCCAGTCCTGCCGCTTTCCCACTATTTAATGCTTTTAAAGATAGCAGGATCTCATCCCAGTTAGGTAATTCATCCAGCATTTCCAGATCTTTCTTCTCGAATCTAGGGCCTGGATTTACATCTAAATATAGATCTGGATCCCCCAACCCACTTATAGGTTCAGTATAGAGATTTTGACAGAATCTCTGAAATGCGGCCCTTACTTCATCTGGTTCTGGTTTTAGGCCTAATCTGGGGTCTTGGATTTCTTTAATAGTACTTGCTGATGCCTCTTCTCTAGTACGCACCGCTAGCTGGTGCCCAACCAGTTCGCTCAGCTCATATACTTTTTCCTTATTAACTGATGCTTTGATGATGGCTTTTTCCACTATTATTTCTGTGATAAGATTTATTGCAACGGCTACCTGAGATAATGCATTACCTAGCCCCTGGCCTTGTTGAGCTGCAGCGATCAGATCCTCCTCGGCTTTACCCAAGTTATGATGTAATGCAGCTAGGTGGCATTTCCCTTCCTTGTTAGACCTATGCGATAATTGTAGTGTCTCGCCTCTTATGCCCGCTTGAAGAGCGTCCCATATGATTGCTACAGGTGCACTTCCAAGGTTATCTGCAATAAAGCCCGGGATCCATCCCTTCATGTTTTCGCAATACTTTTCATTCTTTAACAGAGCCCTTTCAAACGTCCAGCTCTTAATTGGGTGATTATTCAAAGTGTATGATAACTTTAAAATTAACGGGTTATGGTCTGATAATAGACGCAGTAATTTATCTATCATACATACACTTTTCAATGAGTTTGATATAAGCATGTAATCAAGTCTTGCATGGCGCGAGTGTGGATATGAATAGAATGTGAAACCAGGATCTCCCCAATGATTATTTTGCCACCCATCTATTAGGCCATGTACCATACACAAGTTTTTTAGTGCCCGAAAAATTCTAGGTTTCCTACCATGGTATTTATATTCCGTACCCGTGGTCGAATCCCCAGGGAGATGTAGATTAAGATCCCCACAAACTATAAGGGGTGATGCCAATGCACGAGCTCATTGGAAACGTTTATTAGCGTCTCTGGTTCATCACAGACACTCCCATAAATAGTGCAAATTGTTATTTTATTTAGCCCTTTATTATACTTGCATTCGGCGATTGCCCATCTACCGAATTTATCAGAAAGTATTCTGTCAAATTGGAGGCCCACCACCTTTTGCTAAAATTGCCACCCCCTTAGTTCGGACTCCCTGTGTCGAAGCGGTGATGAGGTTATACCCCAATGATTTCAATAAATAATGCTGAGAACCTTCGATATGAGTTTCTTGTATACAGGCGATATTAGCTTCCATTAGTTGTAGCCCCACCGCCACCTTCTGTCTTTTTTTGATATCATTGAGTCCGCAAATGTTTAATGAAACAATTTTTAACTTAGCCATAATGTAGTGAGAATTATTGCTATTTGCCTAGCGTCATATCCATGTCTTTGTTTCCTAGTCATTGCACGATTGTCTGAGGCTACAGTAATAGTCTTTTTTACCCTTTATGTGATTGACTTTCCTTGGTCCTATGCTTCCCCCCTTCTCCCTCATCCCACCCTTGGTTCCCCCCACCACCCCCACCCCTTACCATCCCATGAGACTTCCTAGGTCCGGGTCCTAGGTGCGGGCGCCCGTATGGTCAGATCGCCATAGAGCACCCCGCGGCCTGGACAGATTTATCGAAAATGAAGTTACCCAAAACCTTTATACATGTTCAGAAATTGTTTCAACATATGAATTGTAAACTTAAACTTATGATATAATCCACCCTGCTTATCCCTTCTGGTAATCCCCCATACTTTCACAAAATGATTATTTCATTCTACTGTTTCTTTATATGTTATTTAGTTATTTCCCCGAATTTCGGGTCACCATCTCTGAAATTTCTCTTACGTATTCTTCGGCTTGTATTTCACTCGTAAAGCTTCTTGTTGAACCTTTAAATATCATTTTCAGCCATGCCGGATTTTGTAGAAATACTTTAGCTCCAATTTTTTCAAATGGTACAAATAATTGGCGCATTTTCCACCTTCGCTCTACGGTGGTGTGAGCGAAAACTGGTCTGACAAAAAACTTAAACCCTTTGTATTCCCTTTGGCTTGTGGGTCTTGCAAGATCATAGATTGTTTCTCTTCAAATAACATGATATAAGGTTTTACAATGCTGACTGGTTAATGGTTTTGGAGCTTTTTTAATTGTTATTCTATTGTTGCGTTCTTTTTATCTTCCTCCTTTTACTGATGAGCTAGACATCACCATGAGAGGATTTCCTTTTGGATTTGGAATGGAACTGTAAAAATCAATTTGCTCTACAAAAGATTAGAGCTTGATTATGATGCTCAAGTCAAAAGTATAAAGGTCAGAAGATAATGTTACACCCAATGATCTCCATTTAACGGTATTGTATGAATGACAGGACATGACAACGATTACTGAAAGAATCGCTCACTCTAAGTGATATCAAGAAACTCTTCAAGAAGAATCCACTTGCATCCAGCACCTGAAAAAAACTTAGCGTAGCAAACAAATTTCAGAAGATATCTAAGAAGTAATAACTTTTCTATGAACACATAAATACAGGAACATGTCTAGTTTGGAGTACAAAGAATTCTTGCTGCTAATACAGTGTACTCACAGCAGAACAATGCAGGACTTGAAAATGAAAATGTAAGGACCAAATGAAAAGGGTGGGCTGTGATGTCCAAGCTAAAAAACACTTTGACATCTGAGAATCTGAAATATGAATGGCAGAATATTTATTACAAAAATTAAATTCGGCATGAATAACTTTCAGCACATTCACTAGTAGCATATAAAATTCTGGTCCCTAGGCAAATCTCTATTTGCACAGGGCTCGGATTTGCAAGCAATGTAGAGTTTGCCCAGTAGTTGTCACCTGTGATAAGCTCTTCATCCTCGACATTTAATACACTAAGGAAAACAATTCGAATAATAGTTATTACATGTGGAATTTGGTGTGACAGGCAACAGATTCTGCAAGTTATGCCCCAATTAGGACCCTTTGTTCAGAATAGTATATGTTTTAAAGATCCGTAAATCCCTCATCTTCTGTTGTTGGAATTGGGTAGGGCAAGTGACTCCCCCATGCCACTGTGTCCCACTTGTGTTCGAAGCTTAATTCATTTCAAACACTATAATGCAAGCAGCTGGTGAACTGATGGAGCACTGCAACCTCAGTATTCAGTAGTGCAGTAAAGCAGCTTCAAGGGTATTCATGAGTGAATCATGTAGAGGGGCAATATAGGATGATTGAGGGAGCAATTCAATAAAATAGGAGTTAAAAAAAAGATACAATAATGTTAGCGAATCATGGTTACTTTTGAGGGCATGTACTTCTCTCATAAAAATTAAAAATAAGCACTTCTTCACACAAACTATTATACATGCAAACAACAAGCAGGCAAGCATGCCCGCAATTCAGAAAATCTAGGGGCATATTATCAAGGGATTTATCTCCGCTTTTTTGGCTTTAAAAGCCAAGAAAGCGGAGATAAAATTATCTCCCTATCAGCAACAGGGTGCTAACACGCAAATTCGTATGTTAGCACCCTTTTTCTCTACACTTCCCCTTGCATCTCTAATGAGATGCAAAGGGGGCATTCCAGAGAAAAATAATAGGAGAAATGTTGTTAAGTGACATTTCTCCTATTATCAAGGATTTCGCTAACCCTGTTAGTGATAAAAAAAAGCAGCGCTAACCGCGGTTAGCGCTGCTTTTTTTACACCTGATATTTTCCTGACTAAGCCATGATATCCTATGGAAGGTGGATATTGTGGCTAAGTTTGTGAGCCCCTATCATCAATCTAACGCCAAACTTTGAGAGATTATCATTGGTTTTCCAGCGATAATCTCTCAATAGGCAGTTAGCGTGAGGATTTGTATCACTTCTGAGATAAACCTTGCTAATAGCAAGATATCTCTGCAATAATTTCCGGCGATGCTTAGCGTTAAAAAATTCGTTGCTAAGCATCATTAGTGAGAAATATCGCTTAACGTTGGTAATATGCCCCCTAGTTAACTGTGAGAGTATAATTGATACGCATCTCTCAGAAATATGATGTTTTTACTCCAATAAAAAGTTAGGAAAATTATAATCAATTGTAAACATGTTTCAGAATTTTAAAATGCACTTCCAGCAAGAGATCAGAGCCATATCATATAAAGTGAGCATTGGGGCACTATCACATAAAGCCAGCACTTGTACGGTCAAATTAAACCACAGTAGATGCCACTCTTTTGGGCTTCCTGGTGTCTTTAGTAGTTGAAGAGCTAATGTAGCACTACTTTACAACCTAAGACAGTGGTAAATGGTTGCTTGTCACCAGAACCTTTACTGCATGCACTGCTTTGTGCTCAAAACATTGCAGCATATGCTGACATATCTAAAGTAAATAACAGTAAATAACAATACCATACACAAAGCAACATAACAACACAATTACAATACAATAAAAGAGTCCAAACAGATCACTACTCAACGGCTGCAGGACTATATAATACAATCCGATTAACTAAAGCAGCACAAAAATATAGCAAAACAAAAGAGCTCATCACCATTACAACAAAACTTCACACATCATAAGTACACACCTGCTTTTGTCACATACTATCACTTACAAAATGTTTTTTTCATAATATGGTATTAAAAAGGTGTTTGGAATAAGCACATCCTGTTTTACTTTCAAATATATGAAACAGTACCAGTTAAAACAGATTTGTGATCTGGTCCCCGTACTGCTAATTTAAGACCAGTCTCTGTCACAGTTTTGGACGGACTGGTGTCTTATATAGTTAAAGAGCTAGAACAGTATCATTTTACCATCTTAACCAGTGAGGAGTTGTTTTTTTCACTGAAACTGTAAAGGGATGTTCTGCTTTTTGAAGCAAATGTAGCACCATTTGTTCACATCACTAAAGTTATAACAAGGGACAAACGAAAATAAAACTGTAACAGGGACGTAAAATGACAGCACATGACGAATATACAAAAGGCACAACGTAACAAAACAGTCAAGACCCAACATAATACTATTACTACAATACAACATTAACACAGTACAATATTGATGCACAAAACGACAAGAGAACAAAATGGAGACAACATATCACCATCACTGCAAAATGCAACACAATAAATATGCACAACTCTTGTTACACATTGTTGCTTCCACATATCTGTTTTCATGAGGCAGTAATGAAAGGTGTTTGCACCAAGCTCAACCTTATAAGCCATTTGATACCTGTAAAAGTCCTGATAAAAAAATATTTTGTGAACAGGTCTCAGATTTTTGACATATGATGATATGTATTTGTAACATGTTACTTTCCAAGCATGATTCTATAGCACAGCACTCCTTTTTTTCAATGATTCATCTGACACTTACCTTTTACACCATTTCTCATCTCAAAATTATAAACCAATTTCAACTTCCATCAGCCATCTCCACTGATAATACCCTTCTCCTCCAACTATCCTTAAACAGTTAAGAAGTGCAAGCCTACTTCATTTCGTAAGTTTGCCCAATTATCAGCAATATAAGTTGCGCAAGAATTTAATGTATGAAGAGACACAATTGATCCTTCCATTGTTCACTTTAGCATATATTCATGGTTGGTGTTCTGTGCAGGTACCTGCTTCAAAGCTTTGGGATTTTTTAGCATCTTTTTTCCAGCTAACATCACATTTATCCGTCAGAAAAAAAATGATTTCCATTTTCCATGTCCAAAGACCATTATTCATTAATAAAGCTGTGTTTCCGAGTCCTCAATAGTTGCAAACTAATTGAAAGCCATTGATAAAGATAAAGCCTTTCAGGCTCCGTCGGTATATCCGTCGTAATTTACAATTATAAATAAATTAGCAATTTGATCTTGGTGAGGCACACACACATAGTTAACATGACCGTGTACCAGCGATATGCAAGGTGTTAGGAAATCAACCAATGGACTTATGCACATTTTCCTTTATTTCTCCTTCGAAATGTTATTATGTGGATTGTATACTTTTACAAATGACAGTAAATTAAAAATAAGCATGTGGTCGTTTTACTTTCTCCACTCTACAATGTACGAAAAGCAAATTCAATCACCAAGACAAATGTACTGTCAACAGAAAAAGATTTGATACAATTCTGCAGTTCTTTAATGAACAAAAGCACTTTGCTGGAAGGTGCAAGGCCGTATCTGCTTGTCAAGTGACACAACTATGTACACATATTTTCCGTAATTTAAACTATTGATTGATAGGCTTTATTTCGGTATACAAATACCATAAAAGCAGTAAAAACATACAATTTATAAAAAATATCATACAATCTATTAGTACATAGTGACATAAAACAGATACAATAGTTAATTTGAGGATAAAACCAGGATTAAATTGAAACACAATAGTTAGTTTGACAAGTTAAAACAAGGATTAAATTGAAACAGAAAGCCTTCTATTACGAATCAACCAAACCCATTTCAAAAATTTTGACACAGCACATACAATCACAGGGGATGTGTCAGTCATTAAAATGCGCATTGCTACTATACATTGGCGTATGCCCAGCAATCTACAAAGTGGTTTAAGCCAACGGATTCGCGGGGCACGATAATCCGGGCATTCAAAGAAAATATGAACAACTGATTCTACGCAGTTTGGGCATGATGCACAAAGAGGTGAAAATTGCTGAGGCCCCTTCCAACAGGCTACTACCTCCCCTACTGGTAAGGTCCCCACACAGAACTTAAAATACCGAGTGCGATCAAACGGGATGGTAATAAGGTCTAGATAGGGTTATTATGCCACCACATCCTTGATTCTCACAAAGTCTGCTGTTGTTTTTGGGTGGCGTGAGTCTTGGTGTAATTTCGCAGTAACCCAATTCCAATACAATTTTTTAATGGTGGCCTTAGGTGGGGCAGGTTTTGTAGACCAAGCACCAGGTAACCCTATCTCCGTTAATAATCTTTTAACATCCCTCAACCATTTGATCCTAGACCACCCTGCCGTATCCAAGACCTCAGACAAAGCTCCCGCATAGGAGGCCAATTCTGGCACCCTCAACAACCTTGTCCAAAGAAGCAGTGAGTGAAGTTTGGCTTGGTCCCCAATAGGTCTACAGCCTAGATCCAATAGCACTGGCACAGTTGGAGTGCTTTGTGGCAAAGCCATGAGATCTTTCAAAAACTTGTTCTCTGATTTGACTATTGGATCCAAGTTGCAAGTACCCCACAACTCTGCCCCATATAAGGCGGCACTGACCCCTCTTGCTTTATATATGTCCACTACTGGGGCAATGGGTTTGCAAGTTGAGGAGCGTTGTTTCTTTAAAAGTGCTCCTCCTACCCTTTTGTGTCCCAATAGCATTTTAGAAATGTGAGTTTTCCAGGAGAGAGAGTCGTTAAGGCAAATACCCAAATAGTCAAACTCAGACACTCTCTCTAGTGGCTCTGAGTTCAGGGTCGAGGTCTGCCAAGTTTTCTGGGGGGGTTCATATCCAGGAATTTAATTTTGTTGGTATTAATTGCCAACCCTCTCGATAGACAGAACTCCTAGAAGCTATTTAAAAAGGTTTTGCAGACCCATAGGGGACTTTGAGATGAGGAGAGTGTTGTCCGCAAAAAGCAGGGTGGGGATCCGTTTACCCGCCAAGGAGGGAGCGTCAGAGGGAGTGCCAAGCAGATGTTCAACCACTCCGTTTGCATAAAGCAAAAACAGAGTGGGCGCCAGGACACATCCTTGTCGGACTCCCCTACCTACTGGAATTCGTTCTGTTTTTTTCGCCTTTCGTGCCCCAACGCACCTGTGCAAAATTGCCATTGTGAAGTTTTAACAGCAAGGAGAGAATGTAAGAGGGCAACCCTAAGTCCATCAAGACCTTCCATAATTTCTCAAAAGCAGTTTTTAAGTCAATACAGGCCAAGTATCGACTACCCCCTCCCAGCACCACCACCTTCCAGTGGAGAAGAGTTAATCTGAAGGCCTGCTCGGTGGTCCCGGTACCAGAGCGGAACCCAGCTTGGAGGTCCGACAGAATGTTATTGTTGTCCATCCATTCGAGCATCCTTTGCAATTTCACCTTCCCCGCCAGTTTTCGAGAGGAATTAATTAGACTTATTGGCCGTTAATTGGCAGGGTTGTCCCGACACCCCTTCTTATATATCGGGACAACCTCTGCCCCCTTCCAGGATTCAGGTATGGTCGAGCCCTCGGTGATGGCATTTAACAGAGAGGATATAAGAGTTCCCCACTCCTTGGGGTTTGCCCGTATTATGTCACCCGGCAACCCATCTCGCCCCGCTGCTTTCAGCGGGACCAGGGTTTTAATTGCGTCCAACACCTCTCTTTCTGTAAAAAGATCGGTCTCTAATCTCGTTCTAATAGTTCCTGTGGGGGTGCATTATTATTAGGTGGGTCGCTTTCATTGTAGAGATATGAAAAGTGGTTAACCCAGCTCTGTGGGGGAATATTGCACGTCATCAGTGTGCTGTCTGGCCTGTCCCTAGATCTTAAAAGGGTCCAGAAACCTCTTGCATCCCTATTCAAACTTGCTTTCCTCAGATCCTCCCAGAAGCAATCCTCCCATTCCTTCTTTGCTGCAATCACAGTCTGTGAGTAGTTTTTCCTAGCCAAGCGTATGTCGTCCAGTGACCTGCTCTTTACAGCGCAAATCAAGGAACTTTTCATCTCCCTGCATTTTTTTGTGTACCAGGCATAGGGGTTCTGCCTGAGTTTGGGCTTTCCAGCACGGGAACCCGTATTAGGGAGATAAAAGAATTCGCTCAAGGCCTCAGTGGTAGCACAGAAGAGTGACGTTCCTTCCTCTGCATGTAATGCGGAATCGGCTAACCTTAACTGGGCAGAAGTCAAAAGTGATGAAATGGATAGGAGTTTCTCATGGTCCATGGCAATATTACCCCATTTTAGACGCCTACCACAATTAGAAGGGTAAATCTCCTTGTGCACAAATGTTGAGGGGGTCACTGATGGAAGTACCTCCATATCCAACAAGTTGTCCCAAAAATTGACATCAAGAAGAATATAATCTATTCTAGACGTGTGATCCACCCTATTGTAGGTATGCGCTCCAGAGGGATCCAGAGACGTCCTACCGTTTACTGCCCTAAGGTCAAATTCCAGGGTTAGGGAATGGATTTGGACTGCCACTTGGGTCCACCTTCTAATAGGGGATAAGGTTAGAGCTGGTATACCTCTTCTGGTGTCTTCCTCAACAGTCCCTAGGGAATCCTCCATCCCAAGAGGCTCAAACGTGCAATTAAAGTCACCTGCGACTAGGACATGGGAACTATCTGGGCCCCCACTTAACCGAGATTCTAACTCAGACACAATGGGGGACAATAAGCCTCCCTTTACTCCCCTAACATAGATGTTAAAAATGTCGAGGGCTGACCCTCTCTTGGGTCCAGTGAGCAATATGCTCAAAAGGTCGAGGGAGTCGGTCACGGGCTGGGTAACCTGACAACCGAGCAAAATAGCGACCCATATAAGAAGACCACCAGAGGGACGGCCTTTCCCAGAAGGGGAGCGGACTGCTGCCAGAAAAAAAGATGAATATCCTACCTTATAACATGGTTCCATGCCCCAGGTTTCTTGGAAGATACATATGGAAAAACCTTCCACTAAGGTTTTCCATTCTGGAACAGCCAACTTCCTCGCAATCCCAGCAACATTCCAGCTGAGAATCTTTATGGCAGGATCAGGCGTGGTTGGCTCGGCATGAGGAACGAGGTTGGTATCCTGCCCTCCGTCAAAGGGTGGGCAAATTGCTCTGCTCTCCCCCTCAGACCCACTGCCAGGACTGTCACCCTGAGACTGGGGACCTCTCTCAATAGAGGTGGAAATCCCACTGTTTGCAATAGTCTCCATGGGGCAGGAATTCAACCGAGTGGTCGTACCCGGGGATAAGATAACTGGCCCGGGGCAAATATCATTTCAGTAACCTGCAGTTCTTCCATAAGTCCTTGACCATGGGGTATGGTGGTAAGGCACAGCAAAGGGGTCGAAGCCAGGGATGGAAAAATTGTGGTAACAACTTTCTTCTGGGATCATACCAAAGTGGGTGCCCACTGTTCTCGGATCGAAGAAAGTCAGATCGACTACTCCAATGCCAGCACTACTGGTACCTAGATTCTGATTTGAAATCAACTGAGCTACCCAGGGATCCTTAAAGTTAACAACCACACAATCCCCCTCATAGCGTTTATAACTACTACCTACCCAGCCTACCCTTCTGACACCAAGAATCAACCCATCGACTTCCCTGGGCAGTGGTCTATTAATCCTTAACCAGTGCATGGATTTATTTTTTAGCGTCTGGGAGGATTCTTGCTGCCCAACCAACAATGGTGGTACGTTAGTGAGGATGGCAACAAAGGGATGACAGTCTGGGGGTAAATTCATAGGAGGGATTCTACGGGGTACTTTAGGGAGAACTGGGTCGGGTTGGGTCGAGGGGAGGGTGGCAGAACAAGCCAGTGTGGGTTGAATTAGGGAGTTACAGTTATTAGGTACAGGGTTCCCAAGTGTAGGTCTAGCAGTGGTGACCATAGCCTCGCTGGCTAAACGCTCCTTGGGTTGGGATGTATTTGCCCGGGGATGGTCTGAGGGGTGAGGTTTAGTCTTTTGGGATTGGCCTGAAGACAGTAGCAGTAACACCAGCAGGAAGAAGAGGCTCTGGGGTGGGTACCCCAATAGATGACCCCCTTGTATTAGGGGAATCTTGTAGGGCAATAGAGGTAGTTGTAATCGCATGGGCCCCACCTGTATTACTTATCCCAGTCCTAGAATGTGTTTTGATTAAGGATTTAGTTGAAAAGAAGTTGTCTAAGGTAGCTTGTTCGAAACTGTCCAGACAGTCCGTTAACCTTTTGACTCGTTCAACTATGGGGGTCAGTAGGGCTTTCATCAGTTTCTCTATTTGCACAAGTGAAAGTGGGTCTGGGGGAGACGTATCGACAGGAGACATCACCAAACCGTCACTTGGATTGCTTGATGGATCGCCAGTGGACACCCCAACCTTATCAGCTTGAGCACCATCTAGACCAGCCCCTTTATGTTTATAGGAAGCTCCCATCGCTGAACCAAGTTTCCTAACTTTCTTGGGGTTTTTAGAGTGGTGACCTTTTCAGGGACTTATATTCCTTTTTCTTTTAATATGATAATTTTTGGATGCTACGTGGGTTGATGCGCCTTGTGAGGCAGGAGGCTCCTCGACAGTAGGTGGAATAACTGGAGCTATATGCATGGGGGAGGTAGGTTGGGTGGGGACTGTCACCAGTGGCTCAGTCCCGGTCTGGGAGTCAGAACCCAACGTCACTACCACCCCAACCAAACTGGGCGACAATAATGGGTCCTGTGACCTATCCCCAGTGTCCGGCACGGTTAAAGGTGGAGATGGGGGAACCAATGCCAGAGAGCCTAGAGGTGCCCGTTTCTCTAGGGGGTGTTTGAGGAGTTCGATAGACTGCCTGCATTCAGCACGTCTCTCAGCTAGGGCAATCTCTCTATCAATATCACAAGTGGCCCTAGTAAAGTATTTATCTAGGGGCCCAAGATTGCAACCCCAACCGAGGACGGGAGGGATTTCAAGGGGGAAGTAGTTGGGGTTAGAGACATGCTGGCGGTCCTTACAGCACAAGGGGAGGATTGGAACACTGTAAACCACAATTAAACCACTCTAAATACATGAGAGAACTTAGTAATAATGTCCATCAACAAAGCAACGGGATATAACAGTTCGCTCCAACTAGCAAGGGCTAGACCGGTAAATGCCGCTGAAATATAGATGACAGAGAGTGGGCCCAGCCCAGCCTCCTGCAGCCCCTGACGGCCACAGATGGCCCCGCCCTTGTCCCGGGCTTCTCCCGGGATGCTCCAGCGCAGCGGTGTACTGTTCCTGTTATATGGGGTAGAGGAAGTTCAGGGGGCGTGGCAAGCAGCAGGGAGAGCGGACCAGGTGTGGTGATTAGGTCATGCAGGGACTCCTGGGATACGGAGTCCCTGCTACACAGCTCGCAACCCCGCTGCAGGGCGAGTCCTCGCCCCTCACGATCCAACCCAAAAGCAAAGAAGCAGTTTCTCCTCCTCTCACTGCGAAGCGGGACCCGCGGAGCGGGTCCAGCGAGCAGTCGGCTGGCCCCTGGGGGAACGGCAATCAACAGCAATCCAAGTCGGCAGCTCCTTCACACCCAGACAAGGCAAGGCAAATACAAGGTTTTTGAAAGTATCCCCATCATTTAAACTATCACGAAGCATATACCATCTGTCAGTCTAATTGATACCTTGAAAAAGTCCATGCCAAGCAAGTTCTAAACAAACTAACAAACTGGATAGTCGAAAATGATATTCTTTGACCATATCAAGCAGAATTTAGAACAAGAACTAGCACACTTGATCTGATGCTTAGGCTTCTGTGTATAGCATGGAAGTACATTAAACTAAGCGGGTGGGGGTCACCTGTATTTATCATTTATCAACCTAAAAGCAGCTTTTGATCTTGTCCCAAGGGGTCAATTGTGGGGCGCAATGCAAAGCTAGGTTGTACCAGAGGAGTTCTTAGCACAGATAGACTGCATCAAGACAATTATGCCAGTGTTCGATGGGGCCCTGGAGGTGACCTTACAGACGCCATCTATATCTATTAAAAGGGGAGTGTTGCTCCAACTCAATTTTCGTTTTAAGTTTACTATGTTGTGCAACACCTGCATTAGTGCAACGCGACTTCCAGAAACTAGGTGGAGTCCCTATAGATGCACTACTTGCAGCTGATTCCATCCTGCTATCACAGACTCCAAATTGGATAGCTTTAGCAATTATTGCAAAATAAACAGCCCTAAATTCAACTCTAGCAACTCTAGCAAATCAAAGTAAATGGCCATAAGACTGCATAAATTCTTCAGAAAAAGTATCAGTATTGATAACCAATACCTGGAGTATGTGACAAAATGTAGTTACCTTGGCATCACAATAGACGCAAACTTGTCTTGGAAAACACAAATTCAGAAATCTAAAGTTGTTCTGGTGCAGAATTCAATGGCCATTATAAAAAAACATTAAGCCACTTAAAACAAGGCAGTGACACCAGTCCTGGAGGTTTATAAATATAGGGCTCAACAGCAGCTCCTTTTAGGGCAGAGTTGTGGGGGAGCAAACTAGGTACACTTACCATAGACTAAATTAAATTCATAAGGATGTTGCTTTGTTTGCCCAACAACATGATACCCGTATACCTCGACTTTATTAAATGTATTAATGTAACCACTCTAGAATTAAGACATATTTACTAACACAATTAGTGACTGTACATAGACAACATTTTATGTGCTACGGAGAGTAGAGACCGGTATTTTGGCTTTTGCCATTGCACAACTGCATGCTCTGGTGCAGACCATTAGGCTACAGATGAATAAATTAATAATGATAAATTGGAAAAGTCTGCCCTCATAATCCACCCCAAGACAAGCATAGAGTGTTAGCTATGTGTCTTTCTCTCGGTATGCTACTTTCCGTAGTGGATTGTACTACATGGGGGGCTATAATTGCTAGTATTTACACAGAACACACCTTCTTTGGTGGTGTTACAGGAGGTATTATAAGAAATGAAAACTCAAGCACTGAGCCACTCTGGCAGTTGATTTCTTTTTTTTTTTCTTTTTTTTATTTAGATTTCCCCCCCCCCCACTTTTTCTGTTAACTACAATACAGTTTTTACAGTACAGAGATTTGTTTTCACACAGTTATACATATCTAATGCAACCCTCTATATACCTGGAAAAACAAACAGAAACGAAAAAAGGAAAACATAGAAATGGAGGAGCAAGGCAAAACAGAATCTGAAATAACCCATAAGTGACCAGAGACAAGAAAACAAAGAAGTATGTCAACTCCCATAATTGTTTAGTTCTTTCTGCTCTTCCACTGCTCGATGGGGAGCCAGATCTTGCCCCCCAATATTCTTGCCCTTCTGCCTTTCCTATTGTAAATAGCTTTCTCCAAATTATATATGTATAATATCTTTGCTATCCACATCTGAGACGTCGGTGCCGCTTTATCTTTCCAGGCTTTCGCTATAATAAGTCTAAAGACTGCTGTCACCAAAAACAAAAATTCTGGATATATATTATTATCTCTTATACTGATGCCTAATATTGTCAATTCGTCCGTTAACCTAACTTTTAACCCCAGAGAATTCTCCAAAAATTCCTCTATTGCCAATTTTAAAGTATAGAGCTGTGGACACTGTGAAAACATGTGAGTGATGTTAGCGCTCTTTGAGTTACAGCGTGGGCAGCTTATTCCGGTGCTACCCCCCCATTGTGCAATTCTAGCTGGTGTATGGTATAACGAGTAAATAGTCTTATAATGTTGGGTTTGTAATGTTGCTGAGCATAGAACGGTTCTACCTAGATCTAATGATGCTTGAAGAGCTTCAGGATGGGCCCTTACTTGTTCCACCCATTTATTGCTATATTTCTCCCTATCATCTGTTTTGTATGCCTGTAATTCTGCATACAATTGTCTAATTGAACACCATAAACTGCTCCCCAAATAATCCATTAACCTGCATCTTGTCATTCCTACTGATCCCCCCTGTTTTGTATGAAAGTAGCTTCTTACTTGTAAATATTTAAAGAAATTGTTACCAGATATTTTAAATCTATATTGGATATCTTGAAATAGTAAGAACCCACCTTTCTCATCCAACATGTCTCCTAGTTTCTTAATTCCTCTGCCATCCCACTCTTTCATAACAACATCCCTGAAAATCTCTGCGGAAGGTCGCTATTCGTGTATAACCTCAGGTATCTATTATATCTTCCCAGTCCTACCTTCTTCTTGATTGCCCTCCAAATTTTGTATACTGCACTCAAAGTCTTAAACCTTGTATGTTTGAAATAGGCGAAATCCACTGTAGTGACTAAGGCATTCTCTGCCATTTCTCCCAGCAATGCTTCGTAGACGTTCTCTGGACATGCTCCCTCATCCTGATGATCACTTCCTCCTAAAAGCCCCTTGGAGTATTGCAGAACTGCCGCCCAATAGTAAAATCTAAAATCCGGTGCCCCCCAACCACCCTTCTCCCTTGAAAGTGTCAGAAATCTATACGCCCTACGTGTCTTCCCCTGTGCCCAAATTAATCTATTCACTGTTGCTTCTATTTTATTAAACCGTCCCCTCAAAAATTAAGGGAATTGCTCTAAACAAGTATAAGAACTTTGGGAAAGTAACCATTTTAATAAAATTAATACGACCCATTAATGTCAGATGTAAATTGTTAACCCTCTCCATATTTCTTTTAACCTTTCCTAACAGTGGTTCCATATTAATCTCTACCAGTTTCCCTAACTCCGCGGTCACCCTGACTCCCAAATACGTTGCTTCCGGGACTACTCTTGTGTCTACAAATGTTGAAAATCTATTCTGTACTACTTGTGTCTTCCCTCTATTTATGAGATACCCTGAGAATGCACCAAAATTTCTCGCCTCCTGTTCGATTTCTAACAGCGCTCCCTCCGGTGCTGATGTTGTGATAGCCACGTCATCTGCATAAGCAAATAGTTTGAAGTCTTTCTCATGCAATGTAACTGGGGGGATCCTGAAGGGGGGATCAGACGCCAATCTCGCCAACACTGAACACCTTCACTTCCAAATCCACATCGACCCCAAGACCACACTCAGAGGCACCCTCTTTTACAGGCCACCAGGACCCCGCGCACAATTTAGTGAAGACATCACAGACTTCATCACTCCACACGCGCTCCCCTCCGAGGATTACATCCTTTTGGGAGACCTCAATTTTCACCTTGAAAAGAACAACGACCGCAACACCACCACCCTTTTGGACAACCCCACCAACCTCGGACTCAAACAACTTGTCACTACCCCCACCCACATCGCAGGTCACACACTCGACCCTATCTTCACCTCCAGCAAACATGTCTCCTTCAGCCACACCACAGCTCTCCTTTGGACTGACCACAGCTGCGTTCACTTCACCTACAACAAGCCCCCATCCAACAACCACCCCCAACCCACTATGCAAAGAAACTGGAACAAAATCACCATCAACCAGATCTCTTCATCGCTTCTTCAAAACCCCCCAGCCCACTCCTCAAACCCAGACCAAGCAGCCACCAACCTTACCCAATGGTTATCCAACAGCGCCGACATCCTAGCACCACTGAAAAAACGACAAATCAAACTAGGCAGCAAGAAGGCCTCCTGGTTCAACGATGATCTTAAGAAATCCAAGAAACTCTGCCACTCCCTGGAGAAGGCCTGGAAAAAAGACCCAACCACCAGCACCAAGGACGCCTTCAAAAACGCCACCCGCATACACCACGAACTGATCCGAAATGCCAAGAAAGCCGCTTTCAAGGACCGACTAGATAACAACGCCCACAACAGCAAGGA
Organism: Lissotriton vulgaris; assembly: GCF_964263255.1. NCBI lineage: Eukaryota > Metazoa > Chordata > Amphibia > Caudata > Salamandridae > Lissotriton > Lissotriton vulgaris. The sequence goes on along the minus strand of NC_141694.1, from coordinate 1,573,159,023 downwards.
ACTATTCAACATTGTCAAGGAATTTGCCAACCGCTCAGCCAACTCCAACGACATCATCCCCTCTCAAGCCCTCTGCGACTCCCTAGCCTCATTCTTCCACAACAAAATTGCAGACATCCACAACAGCTTCGACAACCGACCCGAAAACCAACCCACCCAACCCCCTGCAGGACCCCCACCCCCCCTGAACATCCTCAATGACTGGAAGCCAATCTCCACTGAGGACACCATCCGGCTGATCCACTCAGGATCCCCCACAGACCCTTGCCCTCACCACATCTTTAACAAAGCAGACTCCATTATAGCACCGCACCTCCGAGACGTCATCAATTGCTCCCTCAACTCCGCAACCTTCTCGGAAAGCTGGAAACATGCCGAACTCAGCGCCCTCCTGAAGAAACCCACAGCTGACCCCACCGAACTCAAAAACTACCGCCCTATCTCACTCCTTCCATTCCCGGCCAAAGTCATCGAGAAAGCGGTCAACAACCAGCTCTCCGCATTCCTCGAAACCAACAAATCCCTCGACTCCTCACAATCCGGCTTCCGAGCCAAGCACAGCACTGAAACCGCCCCCATCGCAGCAACAGACGACATTCGAACCCTACTGGACAATGGAGACACAGTCGCCCTCATCCTCCTCGACCTCTCCGCAGCCTTCGACACAGTCTGTCATAGCACCCTGCTACAACGCCTCAGAAACGTCGGAATCCAAGGAAAAGCACTGGACTGGATCACCTCGTTCCTCACCGGAAGAACACAGAGAGTCCGCCTCCCACCATTCAAGTCAGAGGCCAATGAAGTCATCTGCGGCGTACCACAAGGATCTTCACTCAGCCCCACCCTCTTCAACGTATACATGAGTCCCCTCGCGGTCATCGCACGCCAACACAACCTCAACATCATCTCCTACGCCGACGACACTCAACTGATCCTCTCACTCACCAAAGACCCGAACACTGCCAAAACCAACCTACATGAAGGAATGAAAGAAGTAGCCGAATGGATGAAGCACAGCCATCTGAAACTTAACTCAGACAAAACAGAAGTCCTCATCCTAGGCACCTCCCCCTCCGCCTGGGACGACTCCTGGTGGCAAGAGGCCCTTGGAAAAGCCCCCATCCCGACGGACCACGCACGGAACCTGGGCGTCATCCTGGATTCCTCACTCTCGATGAACAGGCAAGTCAACGCCGTTTCTTCATCTTGCTTCAACATTCTTCGCATGCTCAAAAAAACATTTTGCTGGATCCCCACCGAAACTAGAAAAACGCTCACCCACGCTCTGGTCACGAGCCGACTTGACTACGGAAACACCCTTTACGCCGGTACCACCGCAAAACTCCAGAAAAAACTCCAACACATCCAGAACGCTTCAGCCAGGATCGTATTAGACATCCCGCGTAAAGAACACATCTCTGGTCACCTGAAAAACCTCCACTGGCTCCCCGTCAATAAGAGGATTACTTTCCGACTCCTAACCCACGCACACAAAGCACTCTACGAAATCGGACCCGAATGCCTCAACACACGACTGTCCTTCTACACCCCCTCCCGCCAGCTACGATCCTCCAACCAAGCCCTTGCCACTGTACCTCGCATCAACAAAACCACCATGGGAGGTAGATCCTTCTCCTTCCTGGCAGCTAAAACCTGGCACTCACTTCCCTCTCACCTTCGCCTTACTCAGAGCCACCTAGCATTCAGAAAGCAACTTAAAACATGGATATTTGACAAGCAATTCCCCACCTTTCTTCAAGCGCCTTGAGACCCTCTGGGTATGTAGCGCGCTATATAAATTTATTGACTTGACTTGACTTGACTGATGTTATCTGTAAGTCTTCTTAAAAACGGGTCCAAATATATGGCAAATAGTAGAGGCGAGGCTGGGCATCCCTGTCTGGTCCCACACACAATCTTTACCATCTTTGAGTAGGATTTATTAATTCTTATCCTAGCAGTAGGGTGTTTATAAAGTGCCTGAATTGCTGAAATAAATCCCTTACCTATACATGCCCATTCCATAGCTTTCCATAAATATTCCCAAGAGACCCTGTCAAAGGCATTCTCGGCGTCCAGAAAAATCACCGCGACAGGGTCCCCAGAGGCCTCTGCTGCATCTAAAATAGTGATCATCTGCCTGGTATGTTGGGTAGTCCCTTTACCAGGTATAAATCCATGTTGTGCCGGGGATACCACTCTCTCTATAACCTTGCTCAGCCTATTAGCTAATGCTTTGGAAAATATCTTAGCGTCAGCATTTATTGGCCTATATGAGCCTGGTTCTGCTGGCGGTTTATCTTTTTTTAGGATCACTATAATGTCCGCGTTGGCCCATGATTGTGGTACTATTCTACCCCCCTGTGCCAGACAACAAATTGCCCACAAGTCCTTACCTACCACATCCCAAAAGGTTTTGTAGAACTCTGCAGGTATCTGGTCTTGTCCTGTTGCTTTGCCTGATGGTAAATTAACTACTGCATCTCTTATCTCCTGGACCGTTAACAGCTCATCTAGCTTATCCCTCTCCTCTGTGCTTAACCCAGCCTATGGCCTTTGTACTCAATATTCTGTGCTTTCTTCTTCTATGTTTCCAGTGCTTGTGTCTTGTTCATATAAGACCTCATAAAACCTCCTAAACACCTCCTGTATCTCCTCCACCTTGTTTACAATTGTCCCATTACTATCCCTGACTTCTTTTATCTCCCCTGCTGCTAAAGTTTGTCTGGTTCTAATTGCCAGTAGATGGCCAACCCTCTCATTAAATTCGTGGCACTTCTCTTTTTTTGCTAGCTAGTTCCTTGCTATCTTCTGCGCCAATGTAATGTCTGTTTCTGCTTTCTGTGTTTCCAAAGCCAGTAAGATCTGTTCGAAGGGTTCTTGCCTACTTACTGCATACACTAGAGCTTCTTCTAGTGCCACCAAGGTTCTAATCTCCTCTTCCGTTTTTTCCTTTTCCCTTTTACTTCTTGCTATTGTATAGCTTAGTGTCTCCCCTCTTATACCTGCGTTAAAGCTATCCCATACCACATCCGCTGAGGCCGAGTACCTATTCATATCCCAGAATTGTGTTATCCAAGCATTCATTCTTGTAATGTACTCTTTCTCTTTCAGCAACCCTCGTTCGAATGTCCATGTAGATCTTAGTATTTCTTTATTTTGGGAGACTGATATACTTAGGACCAACGGATTGTGATCTGACACTATTCTGGGGAGCCGTTCTATTCTGGTTCTGCCTACAAGTGAGCTAGAAATAAAAAAGTAATCCAATCTCGCTATAGTTTTGTGTGGAGCTGAATAGAAGGTGCTGCCTGTACCCACTGGATTCGCTTCCGCCCACATATCCACCAGCGCATTATGACGAACAAGATTTTGTACAGATCTGCATATCTTTTTTTCCTTCCAAGGTATCTACCCCCCTTCTTATCAGTAAGGCCATCCAAACCGTTGATGTTAAAGTCCCCACAGCATATCACAGGTTCTGGCCATAATGCTAATTCCCTATCAAAAAATTCAAATAAATCAGGTTCGTCATCATTTGGACCATACAATGAGATAATTGTACATCTTCCTGCAGTAGTTTCCATATCAAGCATTGCCCATCTCCCATTACAATCCTCCTTTTTCTTTTTAACTTTCACAGTACCTTTTCTCGCCAAGACTGCCACTCCCTTGCATCTCCCTTCCTGACCTATATAAGCAAGAACCTCAAAACCCATTTGCTCCAACATAAACTTGTCCTTGACAGCTATATGTGTTTCCTGTAAACAAATGATGTCGATTTTCCAGAAGCGTAGTAGAGCAGCCAGCTTTTGTCTTTTCTCCCCATTATTTAGTCCACAGATGTTAATCATAATTATCCTGATTGCCATAACTCATATTTTGCTTTTTCCATCACTTCAACTGCCCTCTCAAGGTTAATCACACATTTTCTCTCTTCCTTATAGCTTTTGCAAATCTGTACTGTATTACTACTCCAACCAACACCCGTACTCCAACCCCCCTGCCGCCCCCCCTTTAGTAGCCCCCCTCCCAGACTGCTGTCCCACCCCCCTTACGACAGGCAAATAGGTCACTCCTGACCTATGCGTGTCCACTGAGCATTGTAGCGTCGCCCCCCTCTCCTTCCCACTACATAACTTCTCCCCATGAATGTTCCTACCACCCAGGCAGTTGACTATCTTCTCCCCTTACTCTTTACCTTTTCTTTACTCTTTACTTCCTTCTAGCTCCCCCTTGTTCTTTTAGCTCTTCTAAAAATTCTCCTGCCTTGATCTCTGAGTAGAACATTCTAATTCTACCACCTGAAATGACTTTTAGCTTTGCTGGGAACATCAAGTACGCCTCTGCGCCTTGGCTCTGAAATGCTGCGATCAATTGTCTAAGTCTCCACCGCCTCTCCACAGTTACATGACAAAAGTCTGGTCTAGCAAAGAATGTTATTCCTTCGACCGTCTTCCTAGAATCAGGTTTGGCTTTCTCCATCAGTTCTTGTCTCGCTAAGAAGTTTCCAAAGAATACTAAAATAGCCCTTGGCAATGTACCTGTACCCTCATCTCTTCTTTTCTTTGCAATGAGCGGGAACCTGTGGGCTCTCTGTACTTCTTGCTCCCAATTCCATGGCACCTCCAGGAAGGCTCCTCTTAACCACTTAATGACAAATCCTCTGGGGTCTTGCCCCTCCGCCCCTTCCTCAATTCCAAGGAGTCTAGCGTTATTGCGCCTCTGGCGATTCTCCAAATCCTCCACCTTCCATTGTAGATCCTCCACAATCTTTGTCTGCTCTTCTCTAGTTGTCTGCCAGTCTGTAACTTCATCCTCTAGTCTGCCCGTTCTCTCTTCAACACCTATGACTCTCTCCTCCACTTCCTCAAACTTTTTGTTTATTTTCCTGATTGATGCTTGAATTTTTTTGGTGTCGTGCCTAGCCCTCCGACTTTCAGCTCTGGCTTCTGTTTGCATTTGCTTTAATGTAGCAAACATTATGTCCAACTTCCCACCTTCACTTTGAGCATCTTGCCCGTCTTCTTTGTACATATTGGAGGTAGCAGAATAGTCCCAAAGCAGTTTTTTATGAGTACTCTTAAATGAGCTCAGAGGGGAGCCTGTTTTTCTCGATGTCAACTTGCACCTTTTTTGAGTACCTCTCCCCTTGGAGCCACCAGTATCGCCGGGGCTTGAACATGAGTCTGACGAATCTCTTTCCTCTTCGCTGCTTGTCATCGTGGATTCTGACTCTTCGGGGACTGAGAAAAACCTATCCCCCTCTGCTCCCTCTGTAAATTCAGGGTCTGCCTGCTCGTTTTGCCCTCTCTGTGGTCTGGGGCTCATAGCGCTGTCTCTCTGTATATCTCTTACAAGTTGGGCTTGCTCCTCTAAAATCTCAGCCTCCACCTCTTGAAGAGCTTCTAACATTTGCCCAGTGCTCAAAGCCTCCGTCATTCCCGCCCCACCGGCAGTCTCTCTCACCTCTTTTTCTGCCTCTGAGCGGTCTTCCTGGCTCCCCTGGCCCCCCTGCTCCGGATCTCTCCCAGCGACATTCGACCAGCTTGCTGCCGGGTGCTCCGCGGGAAGCGTTAGCACTGTTTGGCCTGGTTGCCTGGCAACGCCTCCGCTTGCGTCCTCGAGGACGCTGCTGCCTGTTCCATCGGGCGGAGTGGTTGCTGTGTTTGTCAAGATTGCCGTGCCAGCTCCTAAACCCCCTGGGGATGCCTTGACGCTGAAGACCTCTGACATTGAGGGCTGTCGGTAAGTGGGATCATTTTTCTTTTTATCCGGAAGATCTCTTCCCGCTTGATTGTTGTTGTTGCAGCTACGGGTGTCTTTGCTCAGCTTGAGCTCTTTGTCCTTCTCGCTGGCTTTCTCCATTTTCCGCTGCTGGGCTTTAGACGCCGTAGATATTGTCGGTGTCGATCGTTTACCGGGGGAGGCATTTTTGTTTTCGGAATGGTGCCGGTCCTCCCCAAATCCTTCTGGCATGTTTCTTTAGTTGAGCCGCTAGGCGTGGGCTGTTTATCCTTCCCACGGGTTGCCATCTCTGCCTCGATAGCCTTTAAGAATGAGGCGATCAGAGACTTCGCTTTTACAAAAAAACGTTTAAAGATGTAAGAACCACCGCTTTGTTTCTTGGATCCCAGCCTGTTATCGCACTCAAGTTGACTCCAAAAACTCAGCTGCATACTGTCTTCAAAAGCCCATCAGGTGTCTGGGACTAACCATGGGTTGGAGAGGGGTCGCAATGCGACTAGCACCTACAATGCTTCAGCGGCCATCTTGCCTCCCTAGATCTGACCTCTGGCAGTTGATTTCTGATTGAAGTTGATTGATAACTTTTAAACTGTCTCTTTGTTCTTAGTAACATTCAAGGGCAAAGTGTTTGTTTTGGCCATGTGTCAGAACTTGCCTGATGTTCCCATGCTAGATCATAAATGTGAAGCACCTTAAATTATTTCATAGGCATATAACTCTATAGGTTGAGATACTTTAGATACTCATGCCATAAAACTGCAACTAGATTAGTCTGAGGGTCAGGCAAAAGATAGACCATCAGAAACTATAGAAAGCAAAATACTAAATACTAAGCAGAAAGCCGGGTCTTAGAACTGGGGGTCTCTAGTTGGCAGACATATGTACCTTTGTCCACATAAGGAGCGTTACTCCTAGTCAGGTTAAGGGGGATACACACTTTAGACAATCCATGCTCACCTCTTTGGTAGCTTGGCACGAGCAGACAGGCTTGTCCCAAAGGCAATGTGTAAAGTATTTGCACTCAAAACACACAGTAACACAGTGATAACAGCAAACACCACACCAGTTTAGAAACATAAAGTATCTTTAGCTAAACTCAACAAGATCAAAATGACAAAAATCCAATATAGATGTACTGGCTGGTCAGAATTCTCAGCATTACAGTTCAGCATAGCTGGGGGTGAAGTCTTTGTATCCCTGAGAGCTCAGTACAGGAGTTCAGCACACAAACAAGCCATTGGAGAGTCTCTTCAAGCAGGTTCACAGCATAGTTCTAGTCAGTGTACTTTCCTTGGCAGAAGCAACAACTGCAGGCCAAGCCCATCACAACACATAGTAACGAGGCAGGTCTTCTCTTTGGAAAAGGTTCCCCTGGAGTCCCGAAATGATCTAAAGTTCTGGGGTTTAAGGTATACTACTTATACCCTGTCCAAACCAGTTCTGTCCTCACTGGTGAAGAGGGGGTGAAGACAGCATTGTGCAATGGAGCAGGCCCTATTCAGGTGCAAGGCAATCTCCTCCCGCTACTCTAAATGCTGCCAAGGTCTATTCAGCTCAACTCTGAGTAATCCAGGAAGGGCCAGGCACATCTCAACCCCCCAGTGGTTGTTTACAGTGAATGCCCATTCTTAGCCCATTTCCAATCTAAAACCAGACAGTCAATTAACAAACAGGCAGAGGCACACAGAATGGTTAAACAAGAAACACCCTACTTTCTAAAAGATGTGGTATTACATTCTGAGAGCCTAAACTGTAATCCTTTGTCTTGTCCCAATGGGAAGTTATACTTGTAAGATGTTACAAATTATCTCCCATGCTATCCCGTGGGCTAGATACACTTTCAATAGGAAAAAACAAAACACACTGTATTTCACTATCAGGATATGTCACGCACACCAGTATATGCCCTACCTTTCCATACACTGTAACCTGCCCTTGAGGGTAATCTGGGCCTACCTGAGGGGGTACCTTACATGCAAGAAAAGGGAAGGTTGGGGCCTAGCAATTGGGTGCACTTGTTAGGTCGACATGGCAGTTTAAAACTGTGTGAAAACACTGCAGTGGCAGGTCTGAGATAAATCCTCAGGGCTGCACATGTGGGTGGCACAATCAGTGCTGCATGCCCACCAGTAGTATTTGATTTAGAGGTCTTGGCACACTCAGTGCACTTTACTGGGGGATTACCAGTAAATCAAATATGCCAATCATGGCTAACCTATTATGTTCACAATTTACACAGAGAGAGTATGCACTTTAGCACTGATTAGCAGTGGTAAAGTGCCCAGAGTCCTAAAGCTAAAAATACAGGTCACGATAAATAGAAGGAAGAAGCTAAAGGCTTTGGGTATAACCCAGCGAAAGAGCTATTTCCAACAACAGGGCTGGACCTCCTCCTCAGCAAGACTCTTGTGTGGGTAGATACAGTTTGAGGAAACATGAAAACATGTAAAACCAGATCATTATCAGTTGTCTGATAGCCATTCTTTCCATTTATAGCAGGATTATTGGGAGAGTAGAAAGGACAAAAAAGAGCACAGATGAAGTGAGTATTGCACGAAAGAGTCATGATTCAGAAAAGAGTGAAAGAAAAAAACACTGAAATGTGAAGGTAAAGTGAAGAAAGTAGAGGAAGGCTCTGACTCAAAAGCTCATTTTAGGACATATAATGTGACTTGACTAATAAAGAAATAACGTCACAGAATCTTCGAATACTTTAGCGGAACAGGACATGGGTAGTAGTGCTTTAGGACAGCACAGTAGTGAAAGTTACTACAGTTTGTCAGACTCTCAAGAGCACTTGGTGGAAATTCCAATTAAGGATTACATTCAGGTAGAATACTGGATGAACACATATTCTCCAGCTAGGGATTATGATATACCTTTGAAGGGGTAATATTAAGCAAAAAGGTATAGTTTTGGTCTCATTTATCGGAGGACGATGACATCATTCTACCAGAATACTACTGGCCTCTATATTTTATAAGATATGCACCTGCTTGACAGGAGATAATACTGGAAGAATGTTTCTCCTTTGTATCTGAGGATCTCAGGGTAAAATACGCACAAGTGAGCATTAAAACAAGCTCCCGCAATATATAGAAACCAAGTGGGGTGGGACAAAGACTTTTTACCAGATGTGATTCCATTATGGAGCGAAACACAAGTGCAGTTTGAGTATGCATTAAAGGCAGAAGCTGAGTGCAATAAAGGGCCATCCTAGTTTAGTTACAGTATCAGGATGGAATAGTGCCTTGTCATTCAACCATGAACGCTTTCCCAGTAATGAAACCAGACTATTCATTTGGAGTCATATTAAATTATAGAAATTTGAGTGCACATGTTGCACAAAACACACACTTATTTAGACTGATTACAAATTCAGTTAGTAGAGAATACTAAAATACACTGGACACCAACATTTTGGGTCTCTAGTATTTAAAAGTGGTACATGTTAAAATAAAGTGTTGGCATCTACCCACAATGACTAGTCCCCATAAGCTGTTTTCACTGTGAAGGACCATATCACACACAGAAGAAACCAGAAAGATTAACATAAGGAACATCACAGGACCATTAGTGTAAGGATGTCTGGACCAGTAACCACTTCACAAGAAAACACTACCAGGGAGATCCCAACATGGGCCCAAAGCAGAATTACCCTATGGGAGAAGGTGGAAGAGATAATCAATAATCTGCTGAGTTGAGCCAACTCCTCTCCATGCAAACTCTAGCACACAAGCAGGGATATAAACATCACAAAAATAGACAACTGAAACATGGTGAAAAGCACGTAAGCCTTTTTTGGTGTAGTCATGTTGCTAAATCAATAAATAATCTGTGTGCACTTCTGCCAGATAAGAGACGAGCCATTGAAGATTCAGGGATATTATGCAGTGTACCCATGGAGTGGCAAATGCACCAACTCTCCAGGCAGCCACAGATGCCATACAAATATGTCAAATTCAGTGGGCACCTAGGGTGGGTAAATAAATCGGAAAGAATAAATCCATGCCAAGACAATTCATGCACAAGAGCCAATTTGTGGAATGCCCAAATTCATCTGAATCACAGTTATTGTTAATGTTAATATCAGCATTGTTTTCTTTCTCATGATAAAGGTAGCCTTCTTACTGATGATAACAGCACCCCCAAACCGACTATGTTTAAGAGCATGGATGAGGCGCAGTTGAAAATTAATCAGTAAAGGTAATCACAAGTGGTTGGATAGTAAATGTATTTGGAAAAACTTTGCTAAAGTAGATTACATGTACCTCATGCAACTTTAACCCCTTGCATGCTGAGGATGGCTTGGATCCATCCTCGCACATGATGGGCGTGTGCTGAGGATGGCTCCAAGCCATCCTTTCACCCATCTATGGCAGGAAGTGCTGGCACTCCTTCTGTGGTCCCCTTTCAAAGGCCCCCAATGAGCGATTGAGGTTTGAGTGGTTCCGTGAAGTACCATAAAAATAACATAAAGAGCTATACCTTCCAATAACCCAATCCCATTGCCAAATAATCAGTCAGTTGGCAGTGAAGAAAGTTCAATCATTTATTAAGCAAAAATACTCTATAGAGGAGCCTCTCCAACTCTCACCCATCGGGTGCGCGGAGAAGACTGTTGGCTTGCATTCAAACATGAGGTTATATACTTTTCAGTTCAACACATATAATCACTGTAAAAGGAAAAAACAACAGTTGGCCCTGGAGCTTCAGGAAAGGACCATATATGGCACACATGATTAGTTTAAAGCTTATCTATTTATTACTTGGAAGGTCAGGAGGGGTGACTCCCTTTCGTCTTGGTGCCCGGAGTGTAGGCACGGAGCCTCCAGGATGTGCTTATCGCACCCAAAGCCAGATGCGACCTGAGTCTCAGGACAGTCGAGTAGACAGCCTACGTTCAGCTGCTCCCAGTAATTCAGATGAACTGAGGTTTGACAACTGCCGGAGACTAACACGTGATCACATTCTGTGTTCGAGCATAGGCTCGGAAAATGGCGTCTGTATGGTTCTCGGCCTACTCTGCTAGCAATAGATATGCAAGGAGCGAATAAACGTTTTCCTCTTGCAAGCGCATATAGAAAAATATATATATTTGTAAGCAATAGAGGGTGCGTATAGATGCATCTTGCTAACATAATATAGGTCAGATACTCCTAATGCATGGGAAATCTATTTTTTATCCCTCATCCGCTGACACCCTCCACCACCCCATCGGCAATTTGATGTTGTTGGTGCATTTAGGTTGAACCAACGTCATCAAATGAAGCTGCAACAGACTGAAAGAGAGATGTCTTTCCGATGAGTCCTTCTTCAGGGGTTCTGTAATGGGGAAACAGACACAGGGGGGGGGGAAGAGTATTTCCTTTCCCCTGTGCCTGTTTGGAGTGGATTCCTGCTCAATGATTGTGGTGAGGGCACAATCGTGAAGCCGGATTCTAAACACTGGACCATCAGGGATTTCTTTTGTGTTGGGAGAGTGACCTCTTGGGTGAAAGATTAGCTACCCATGGAGGCAAATTATGGTTCCTGGGGGTAGATCAGCAGGTTTTTTTTCTTAGGAGGCCAAAACCCACTAGATCACTGAGATCTCATTGGCATCCCCCTGGAGGAGACATTTTTAAGAATTCCACCCACCAGAGGTCAGATCGGGAGTGTTTAGGTTGATCTGATCTCGGGGGTTGGAAGCCCACTAGACCATCAGGGCATGTTTTGATATTGGGGATGCGACCCTTTGAGGGTAATTTTCTGGTGTCTGCCCCTCCAGAGTTTGCCCTCTGGATGGGTAAAAGTAGTGTGGCTCACTGGTTAGAGGCGGCAGACCCGAGAGCAGAGGACGGCCCGGGACCAGGGTTCGATTCCCGACGCGGCAGGTTTCTGGACCAGGGTCAGCGGACTCGATAATTCTCTCGCCTCGGTGCCCACTCTGATCAGCGATCACACTCGGCAACTCTGGGCATAAGCTTGCCTCATCTTCACTAACGGCCCCACCAGACCGCCGGGGATGCCTGGTCTCACCCTGGAGATACCCATTAAGGGACCATCTCACAGGGAAGCCAGGAAGGGTTTCGCAGCGGTCGAAGCGCGGAGATACTCCTCCGGGAGTCGATCCTACCGCTATATAAACTTGCAATTAATTAAACTTGCATTAGGCCACCAGGGATTATTTTGTTGTTGGGGGAGCAACCCTTTGGGCAAGGGTTTCTCCCATTAGTGCAATTCAGGGAGTGCCCCCTTAGGCAAGGGTTACTCCTCTTTATTTTGGACACATTTTCTAGTGTTCTGCACCCCTTTGGGGCAGACCGGCTGTGTTCCAAACTTTTAGGCCTATTTTTCCTCATGCAGGGCAGGAACCCACTAGACACCAAGGATAATAGGTAGCGCATTTCAGAGAGCTCCCTTTTATTTTGGGCACATCCTTTGGCCATTTCTGCTTCCCCTGGAGTTGAAATGCTTCCGGTTGGAAGTGCTGAACTCTTGGTTGCCCCATACATGGTGTAGCTGGTATTGCTACCTTTAATGGTGTTGCAGGGTGTAGAGTCAATACTGAAAACGTTTTGCCTATGAATTTCTTCCAGTTGTTTATTAATGGTGTATTTTTAGAGGAGATTGTTGAACAGACTAATTTGTATACTGAACAGTATTTGAGGGACAACAGTGATAGACTAGAGCTACCTAATGTGACTTTTTAGCTAATTTTGAGGATTGCAGGGAAAAACGTTAGGGGATCCAGGCAAATCACACCTCTCTGGATCCCCCTTATGATTCCCTATTTTTAAGAAAAGCCTAAGTTTGGGGGGTTTCCCTAGATGGCAGATGAGCTCAGGACCAAAAATGCAGGTCCCCACCTTGCAGAACCAGGTTTTTTTTAGATAGATAATTTTGATGTCTACACAATAGTTTTTGGGTAATTCCCTGTCACAGGCATTTGGCCCGACCACACAGGTGAGTCAGCATTTTTATCAGGAGACCTGGGAAACACTGAGTGGTAGGAAATTAGTCTGTCTACAGATTTCAGGACTTTTTCTCACAGAAATGCAAGGAAAATGTGTTTCTTTATGCAACGTTTGAGCTTTGCACAGGATTCTGGGAAAAGAAATCCGGGTGAGAGTCATACAAATCACCCTACCCTAGACTCCTCCAGTTGTCTAGCTTTCAGAAATGTGCTTGCTCTGTATATTTCACAAGGTTCCAATTTAGCTGAGGCCCAAAATCCACAACTACCCAATTGTGAAAAATGCAATGTGCCTATGTTGCATTTGGCACCCTTTTGCATTGTGGGCACTTGGCCTACCCACACAAGTGAGGCGCCCTTATTCTCAGGAGACATGGGACAATGCTGGGTTGCAGAAAATATGTGGCTGCCTGCAGATTTCAGGACTTTTTCAAACAGACATGCAAGAATACAGTGTTTTTTAGGTAACGTTTGAGATTTACATTGGATTCTGGGTAAAATAAATCTGGTTGAGAGCCACACCAATGAGCTTATTCTGGACTCCCCCGGGTGTCTAGTTTTCATAAATGTGCTGTCTTGCTTGGTTTCTGTGGGTGCCAGCTGAGCTGGGACTCAAAATCCTCAGTTAGGGACCTTGTATAAAAACACATATTGTGCAGGCTGAAATTTGATCTCTCCTAGTTCATGTTTTGGGAATATTTATGTCGCGGGTGCAAGCTCCAACCAGACAAGTGGGGTAATATTTTTATCATGAGACATTTGGTAATACAGAATAGTAGAAAGTTTGTTAGTACCAATTGAATATCTCCATGTTTGTGCCTTTTAAATGTAAGCAAGCGTGTAATGTTGAAGACATTTTACAAAATGTCCTCTGAAACATATGCCTGTTAACGTACCCATAAATGTACAAACAACTACTGCTGCCACAGTAAGAAGAAGTTCCAGATGAAAATATAGGCACAAACGGCTGTTTTTTTTCAACTCAATTTCATTATATTTTTATTTTTACTTTTAAAACCTGAAGGACCTACACAAATGACCACTTGCTCGACTCAGAATTTTGTTAACTTTTCAGACATGTATAGGCATCCAGGATCCACTATGGGTTTTACACCTGTTTCCATTACTTACTGGAATGTGGTTGAAAGCACAACACATATTAACAAGCATTTACAATGCAACGGTTTCACTTTTGGAAAAGTTTGAGCTATTGGCATTGTAAATTGTAAATGCTTGTTCTTAAAATGGGGGCATTCAAAAGTTTGAAGACCGCTTCTGTATGGGGTTAAGAACCATTAGAAGAAAGTGTGAGGAAATTCAAGACCAAACATTCCAATATCTTGCAAAGAAGGGGAACTGAGATCCGGCCATTACTTTGCAGTGGGTGAGGGATCAGCATTGTAGATTTAGAGCTCAGTGTGCACCATGTCAGGGCAGAACTGGAGGGGCATGGGAAAGAACAACGTGGGCGACAGAGGTGGTACGCAATGGAGCAATAAGAAATGTGTTGAGGGTGCTTCTTGTGGTGGAGACTTTCAAGCAGTAAAGAGAGATGGTGGGAGATGGAGACGGGAAAGGTGGAAAATTTGGAAGAGAGGAGACAAGATGGGTAAGGGCTGGGAGGGAGATGTGGAACAGAAGAGAAGTGGACAGGAATGTAGTAGATGGAGGGAATGGAGCACATGGGATGGGGAAAAGGAGATATAGGAAGGGAAGAGGGAGATGGAGAGGGGAGAGCGAGATGGGGATAGACGAGAAGGAAAATAGGGAAGGGATTGGAGGGAAATGGAGAGGGAGAAGAAAGATGGGAAGGGAACGGAGGAAAGTGAGGGCAGGAGACAGAGGACAGGGAGCGGAGTAGAGGGAGTGTGAGCGATGAGAAAAAGTTGGGAAGTAATTTGGTGTAGCAGTGGGATGGGCAAAAGAGGAGGCGAAGATGTAAGGGGAGACAAATGGCAGAGAAGTAGTAAGAAGAACGACAGGGACGGTTTTTGAAGTAATAAACATGAAAGAAGTGAGGAAGGAGAGACGGCGAATGAAAGACAAACTAGCAATGTAATCCGAAAAAAATTAACTGAAAGCATGGTCCCTTGACTACAACTGGCCTTGTCTATAATGAGATTTATCTCTGGCCGCTTTGATGTTCTCAGTGGCCGCGCGTTTCACTGAGAACCTCAGCGAAAGAACTCCCAAAGGCTGCAGGCTGACAAATGGTGCGCGCGCCCAGCGCGCATGCACTCTACCCGATCCGCCTGCAGACTTTGGGTTCACTTTCAGACGCCCCACTAAATACCTCGCAAAAGACCGCTTTTGCGATAGCTAGGCGAGACCTAAAAAGCAGCAAATTCAGGTCATTTATTCCCAAGTGCTTGGTAAAGATGGCTGCCCCAAAGGTGTGGGGTGTGCCCCCTCCCCCTCTCATGGGGGGGGGCCGGGTACTCCGAGGAGGCGGCGGAGAAACACAAATTCCATCTGGGAGTTCTAACAGAGGTGTAAATAATACATTACGCTACTAAGTATTACTTTGTAGAAGCTTGACTTAAAATCATATGAATAACTTCTAACATACTTCTATAATATTAGTAATCTCTGAAGAAACTCAAAAGGATTTTATTAGACTTTCTCTTATTTAGACGAGCAAAATCAGCCTCCGTGGAGACTGTCAAGAATTGCAATGTCGACTATATTTCAAGTCGCCATAACGGGGTATTGGGTAATGTTTACAATAAGCGCCTCGGTTAGATATCATTGGCTACGATACTGCCACTGCGCAAAGCAAAGCTATGGACACAAATGTCATTAGAGGTACCCATGGGAGATGAAACTCAGGACACTTACAGAGAGCAAAAGTCGCCAACACATATCACCCAGACACAGACATTAATAATTGTGACTGCGAGCTAGATACTCTGAACTTTCCTCTATTACCTGTAAGCCTCATAAAAAGGATAAATTGAGCGCAGAGGATTCTGGAGGCCCATATGCTAATGAGCATTTCCTGGTATGTTGGTACAACATTGAACTTGAGTTCCTCCGGGGCAATTATAAGGACTCTGCAGGAAAGAGAGCGAGGTGGTTATTGCTCCCTCAGGGCAGGGAAGGTTTTGGTACCTCTGGGAAGGCTTGCTCTAGTCTCGGCCAGCGAAGCAGGTATAAAGGATCGGAAAGTAAGCGCCTAGAAGCATCTCTAAAACTCGGGACATAAGCGCGTGCTCTGAAGTAAAGGAAGGTATGTGACAAACCCTCAAGGTGCAGCCCGGACTGTCCAAGGCTCACCTTGAGCGGAGTCCGGGTGTAGGACCCCTCTCTCTCTCCTTATACAATGAAGGTAGGGGACAAATGCTTCCTGGGAGGGGGAAAGACAAGTTGAACGGAATAAAACAAATAAAACCACTGACTAGAAAGCAACAACAAGTCAGGTCCCGAGCAGGCATTGGCTACGATACTGCCACTGCGCACAGCAAAGCTATAGACACAAATGTCATTAGAGGTACCCACGGGAGATGAAACTCAGGACACTTACAGAGAGCAAAAGTCGCCAACACATATCACCCAGACACAGACATTAATAATTCTGACTGCGAGCTAGATACTCTGAACTGTTCTCTATTACCTGTAAGCCTCATAAAAAGGATAAATTCAGCACAGAGGATTCTGGGGGCCCATAAGCTAATGAGCATTTCCTGGTATGTTGGTACAACATTGAACTTGAGTTCCTCCGGGGCAATTATAAGGACTCTGCAGGAAAGAGAGCGAGGTGGTTATTGCTCCCTCAGGGCAGGGAAGGTTTTGGTACCTCGGGGAAGGCTTGCTCTAGTCTCGGCCAGCGAAGCAGGTATAAAGGATCGGAAAGTAAGCGCCTAGAAGCATCTCTAAAACTCGGGACATAAGCGCGTGCTCTGAAGTAAAGGAAGGTATGTGACAAACCCTCAAGGTGCAGCCCGGACTGTCCAAGGCTCACCTTGAGCGGAGTCCGGGTGTAGGACCCCTCTCTCTCTCCTTATACAATGAAGGTAGGGGACAAATGCTTCCTGGGAGGGGGAAAGACAAGTTGAACGGAATAAAACAAATAAAACCACTGACTAGAAAGCAACAACAAGTCAGGTCCCGGGCAGGCATTGGCTACGATACTGCCACTGCGCACAGCAAAGCTATAGACACAAATGTCATTAGAGGTACCCACGGGAGATGAAACTCAGGACACTTACAGAGAGCAAAAGTCGCCAACACATATCACCCAGACACAGACATTAATAATTCTGACTGCGAGCTAGATACTCTGAACTGTTCTCTATTACCTGTAAGCCTCATAAAAAGGATAAATTCAGCACAGAGGATTCTGGGGGCCCATAAGCTAATGAGCATTTCCTGGTATGTTGGTACAACATTGAACTTGAGTTCCTCCGGGGCAATTATAAGGACTCTGCAGGAAAGAGAGCGAGGTGGTTATTGCTCCCTCAGGGCAGGGAAGGTTTTGGTACCTCGGGGAAGGCTTGCTCTAGTCTCGGCCAGCGAAGCAGGTATAAAGGATCGGAAAGTAAGCGCCTAGAAGCATCTCTAAAACTCGGGACATAAGCGCGTGCTCTGAAGTAAAGGAAGGTATGTGACAAACCCTCAAGGTGCAGCCCGGACTCTCCAAGGCTCACCTTGAGCGGAGTCCGGGTGTAGGACCCCCTCTCTCTCCTTATACAATAAAGGTAGGGGACAAATGCTTCATGGGAGGGGGAAAGACAAGTTGAACGGACTAAAACAAAGAAAACCACGGACTAGAAAGCAACAACAAGTCAGGTCCCGGGCCGGCAGCCAATCACAGCGCGGCACGGGGAATGACATCACGGGACACACGGCATCAAGGGGCGGGACTTAAAAAAAGAGTCTGAAACGCCCACGATTCGCGTTCTGACCGGGAGAAAGTGATTGACACTGATGTCTTCCAATGGCTAGCCTCCATTTATGGAGCTAGCCAATGGAAGACAGAGGCGGGACCAAAGCCCCATATGTAGGATCATAAGATTTCGCCCTGGGCGGAGCACATGCTTCGCAGGTGCTACGGCCAGGGCGAAACCTAAAAATTGACTATCTCCCAGTAAAATGCCAAAACTGTGTTGAAAATTGTGTTTTTCCAAAATTCAAGTCAGCATGTCCATGAAAGTTGGGAAGATGGGGATTTTAGCTGTATTTTGTTTCATTTCCCGCCCCCCTCCAAGACTATCAACAAACCCTGGGCACCTTTAGCATCCCCAGCATGCTAGAAAAAAAGAACACAAAATTGACGTGGATACCTTCCGTGGGCATAACGTTATGGGTAGTTATCTACTGCAAATAGCCAAAAAAAGCCTTAGCACTGGCCTAGCAGCGATAGGTTTAAAGGATTTTTCCATTGCAGCATGTTACTTATCTAGCAGTTACTTGCATTTTATGTACTGTGAATTAAAACAATGTAAAAAATATAGTTCTTATTTTATTTCTTAATTACGAACGTATACTTTTACCATTAATTTTCTTTAAATTTCACATTTTGTATTCTCTTCATTTATGCTTAGCCGTTTGACTAGTCTGTACAAAACTTTCCACCCTGGTTCCTCCTAGAAAGCTTATTAGGGGTGATCTGATAAGCAGGGTGGCATCATGAGATTCATGACCAACTTATTTAAAGAGCGATTAGGCATCATAATCCTCTCAAGGCTTCGCATCTTGTGAGTCATGGTCCCTCCCCACATTAAACAATGGTAATAAATAGAATATTACACTCGAAATATCTGCTTATCACAGATCATGATCATGGGTGTGATACACCATAATGTCAGTAGCAGCACCTTTTATATCCTTTTCCCACCCTTAATCTCACAGCAGCATCTATTTCTCAATTTTTGTTTCTGATGGTCTAAAGAAAGGAGAGTGGAAAGTATCACAAGAAAATAGGTATTTTAGAACTCATTTCACGTTCTATTCTTGTCTTCATCTCCATGACAAACAGCCAAATTGGCAAAGTTCAGCATCGGGCCCATAATGCTACCTCAGAACACCATGTTACGTTTTAAGCTTAAATTATGCGACTGATAGATGTAAATATGCAAGCTTTTTCATATTTCAATGCACTTCTGACATGACGTTATCATTATGCGAAGTACGAACTTCCCAGATTGTGCGGCCTATTAAAGTGCTCACGATATAGATGACAATATGTAATTACTTTCCTGTATGCCGCACCATTGGCACCTTTATTTTTTATTAATAGTAGACATGCCCAGTGCAATGTAATAGACATATCAGATTGAAATGTGAGTTCTACAATAGGATTTAGTGTTAGGTCAGTAAGACTGCACAACAGCAAACTAAGAGGTAATTTAAATGAGCTCCCAAGAGACACATTTTCATGGTATTTAAGAAATAATGAGGACACTGACTAATTTGCCGACCACAACCTGATTTTAATCACAGGTTTGTGGAGAGGCAACAGATTGGTATTCCAAATTGTTAAAAATAGACATGGTAAAAGTATTATAATATTCTCCGTTTGCCAGACATTTTTCGAAGGTGAAGGGAAAACAATTGACTTATTAAACAATTGTAGTTATTTTCAGTACTACGGTTTCATTCATGTAATGTTTTTATATGTTGCGCTTAACAGGAAAGTCGCGTTTTGGCACTTAATTGTGTACATTTGTTTTCTGGAAACAAAGAGTGTCTTTAATGATGGGTTAAGCCATTCATTGCACCGCTAATGAGTCAGATGATTCTGACTCATCCCAAATACGTTCATTTGATCGAATTAATGCACAAGGTAGATACACAGAGGGAAAATTATTCAAGGGTAAACTTTCCCTAGGGAAATTCATCGGACTTTGCAAACTTTCTATCTACATGGCACTAGATAGATATATATATATAGATAGACAGATAGATAAATATGTAGCTAGATAGATTGAGCCCAACACATTTTTTAATCTTTCTATCTATCTTTCTATCTATCTATTTATCTATCTATCTATCTATCTATCTATCTATCTATCTATCTATCTATCTCTCTATCTATCTATCCATCTATCTATCTATAGATCAGTAGACTTTGTTTTCAATACCGCTGAAAATGCCGTTGAATTCCCTTCAGGGAAGTTGTCTATAGATAGATAGATAGATAGATAGACAAATAGAAAGATAGATATATAGATAGATAGATAGATAGATAGATAGATAGATAGATAGATAGATAGATAGATAGACAGATAGATAGATAGATAGATAGATATCTATCAGTCTATAGTTAGATAGATAGATATGCATTCTGCTTTTCTACTTGGCATGTGTAGATCTGCTACAGTAAAAATAAGGTTGGGCCTTGCCACTGTAAATATATGGTAATATAAATATTCTTCCTGCCTACTTTTAATTTCCACTCACCCTGCCTTTCGTGCTTCAAAGACCTAGGTCAAAAAGAACCCCTTTGGGTCAAACCACACTCCACATATCTCACTTACACATGGAACCTCAAATCACCAGTATGATGATAGTGGACAAACTCTTATATATAAGATATAAATTTATTAATTAGTACATATGCAAGTATCTATAAATAACAGTATACAGATATTTAACATTTAAAAATATGCAGTCCCTATCTGAACTACATACAACATAAAGTAAAAATCTTGAAAAGGTAGAAACCTTATCACACTATTAAAATCCTAATGCTAAAATGAATTGAGAAAGCAAGTCTGAAAAATAATTCCAGATCACAGAAAAGTGCTCCTGAATCAACAACAAATCAATTGTAATCATCTTTGAACATTTTTTTATCGATCATATTTAGTACAATTGTCCTCGTAGATTTAGAGTACACTTTTCTTCTCAATGCATTAACACGTTTCGGTCGGCATTAATTTATGGCCATCACCTTCTTCAGGAGAAAGACACATATAATTCCCAATATCAATAATAAATCTTGACACATATGGGAATTATTCAGGTCTGGGCATAAATAGCCCCCAAATATCACCAGCCAAATGGAGAGTATGCCGTTGATTTCAATACCTCCAACGAGTCAGGTAGCGATCAAGCATTTAGTTCGATGTAGTTTTTCTCAACTCAAAGGATTGCAAATATCAATAGCCAGACATGCGTCCAAACAGCATCATAGCAAAAGCCAGGCCATCCAACAAAGAGTTGGAGGTCCCACTTCTCAGATTATTATCTGACTGTTGTGTTGGTGATCGGATCCTGCATTTTTTCAATTGCAGCCTGTGCTGCCACCCGCAGCACAGGTCGCAATGAAAATAATGCAGAGTTTAAACATCGCCTCAACATGTAGAAGGCACCAGGGATGTTTAGGGGGTACCACAGGTGCCCCCAAGGTCCCATAGGGGCTCCAAAGTCACTTTGCACCGCCAGCTCAAACTCGACTGTAAACGCGCGGAAAGGGCCTGGAGGAAGCAGTACCTAGACTCTGAGAAAATTGCATTTAGGTCTGCTATGCATAAATATAAAGCCCAAATTAAGATAGCGAAAGCGACCTTTCTTGAACTCACTCTGAATCAGGCCCCAAACAAGGCTCAGGCTCTTTTTAAAATTGTTAAGGACCTGGCCCACCCTACGTGTGTGGCTAGTGCTGTTCCCTCGTCGCAAGCTCTTTGTGACTCTCTGGCGGATGCCTTTGAGGAAAAAATCCGTAAAATCCTAGCTGGTCTGCAGGACCCACGGAATTCCACCACTGAGGAGGGAGCTCCGGAGGAGATGGCCAGTCGACACCTGCAGAGGGTTACTAATCTCTGTCAGGAAGCTCCGGTCACGCCCTCCAGTCGACCCCGACCTGATGAGCAGCCCCCCAGCTTGGGAGCTCCGGCGGCGGAAGCCAGTCGACCCCAGCTGAGTAGCCCTCCTTTCCTTCTTTTGGATCAGGCCCTCAGCCTGAGAGCTCCGGCGACTGCGGCCAGTCGACCCCAGCTGAACTGTTCTTCCTTCGCAGCCCCTGATTTGGCTCCCTGCTTGGGAGCTCCGGCAACTGTAGCCAGTCGACCTCAGCAGGGCAGCCTCCACCTTCTTCCTGTGGAGCCAGCTCTCAGCCTGGGAGCTCCGGCGAGCGAGGCCAGTCGACCCCAGCTGAGTGGCCCCTCTGTCCCCACTTTGGATCTGGCTTTCTGCTTGGGAGCTCCGGAGACCGCAGCCAGTCGACCCCGGCAGAGGAGTCCCTTTCCTCCTTCCTTGGAGCCGGCCCTCAGTTTGGGAGCTCCGGCGAGCGAGGCCAGTCGACCCCAGCTGAGTAGCTTCCCCCTTCCATCCCTGAAGGAGTTCGGCGACTTAGCCCTGACGATTTCTTCCGGTTCGCCTTTGGATCCTCTCCCTCCAAGACTATGGAAGGTGTTTCAAGAGGACCTCTTCCAGCCCCTGCACGCCATCTGCTGTCAGTCATTCGAGACAGCTACTGTTCCAAGCTGCTGGAAGAAGGCAGTGGTATCCCCGCTTTTGAAAAAACCTACGCTCGACCCTGCCTGCCTTTCTAACTACCGGCCAATTTCCCTGCTCCCTTTTCCGGTTAAAATAATGGAAAAGCTGGTCACCCGTGCTCTGTCCAGTTTCCTAGAAGGGAACAGCTGGTTGGATGAGACGCAATTCGGCTTTCGCCCAGCGCATGGGACGGAATCCGCATTGGTGACCGTGTTAGACAACCTACGGGTGCGAGTCGACAGCGGCCGGGCAGCATTTTTGGTGCTGCTCGACATGTCGGCCGCGTTCGACACGGTCAGCCATCCCACCCTGATTTCTAGGCTGGAGGAATGCGGGGTCAGTGACAAGGCCAGGGATTGGTTAATCTCCTATTTGGACTGCCGTCAGCAACGGGTTTCGTTACCCCCCTTCAGTTCAGAGGAGCGGAGAGTGGGACAAGGAGTACCTCAGGGCTCGGCCATCAGCCCCATACTCTTTAATGTCTACCTCCGCCCCCTAGTCCA
The DNA here is from genome assembly GCF_964263255.1 of Lissotriton vulgaris. Lineage (NCBI taxonomy): Eukaryota > Metazoa > Chordata > Amphibia > Caudata > Salamandridae > Lissotriton > Lissotriton vulgaris. Next base: position 1,573,136,373 of record NC_141694.1, on the reverse strand, counting down.
GCTCATTAAAACCTTTGGTATCTCCGCATTTAATTATGCAGATGATACTCAGCTGGTCTTTTCGCTGGAGGGTCAGGATGCAGTCACACTGGAGACCTTTCACCTGTGCATGCAGGCGACAGCGGAATGGCTCCGGTTGAACTCGCTACAGTTCAACGGAACAAAGACGGAGGTCCTACACTGCTCCACTGATCGAGTCCCTCGCGATCTCCCAGTGGACTTCTGGCCTCCGTCCTTTTCAGAGACGGTGTCTGCGGCACAATCAGCGCGCAATTTAGGCGTCACTTTTGGGCCTAACCTGCAGTTGGATCTACATGTGAATAAGATCTCTTCAACATGTATGATGCTGATTCGTATGCTGCGTAAGGTCCTTCCTCTCCTCCCTGCGCAAGCCAGACCAGAAGTAGTGCGTTGTACCATCCTAAGTCGACTTGACTATTGTAACGCACTACTTCTGGAGGCCCCGGTAACACTCTTGGGCAAGTTGCAAAGGGTGCAAAATATCGCTGCTAAACTCGCCCTTTCTCGCCCCTACCACAGTTCTTCTACGGCAGCACTGCGAGAACTTCATTGGCTGCCAGTTCATCTACGGGTGCGCTATAAAGCAGCTTGTATTGTGTTTAGAGCTATTCATGACCTGGGCCCCATTCCTTTGCGGCGAATGTTTGCCTGGTACTGTCCATCCAGAGCTTTACGATCTTCGTCATCCAGGCTATTGGTAGTTCCACGATTCCAGAGAGTGAGGATGGGAGGCCGCTCTTTTAGAGTAGCGGCAGCCAAACTCTGCAACTCTCTACCTATATCCTTGAGAAGCCTTGGAGATCTTTTATCTTTTAGAAAGGCTCTAAAAACTCATCTTTTTCCCAGGATAGGCTGAGCTACTGTTTCATTGAGTACGGGTCAAAGCGCCAGGATGCCCTTGGTGGTGACAGGTTGCGCTATACAAGTATGCCACAATACAATACAATTTTCTTGGAGGATGGACTGCCATAAAAGGGCTGGCAGAAACCGAACTTGTAATCCCGACGACGGCACCGATGCTGGCTCTGCTGCCATTTCTAGATCACATTTCCGACCACCGCTCCATGAGCGCATCGGAGGCGAAGCAGTATTGCCCCACAGGTCTTCCTCCAACTGCCAGTATTGTAATTTGGCGGTCAGGCAGAAACCTCTGAAGTCGGGCAGAAAGCCTCCAATGAGCTTTCAGATGTCTTTCCACCTGACTTCAGAATGAGGCCCAATATCTCCAAGAACCTAGCAGGCCATACTTGAAATATAACTAAAATTAATAAATGTAACACAATAAACATAATTAATTATTATTGAATAAATAATCCAAAAATATATAATCATAACACAAGTTACACAATTATTAAACAATTAAATAATGAATAATCAAACTGTTAATTATTACTTAATTTTAACTTCCCACTCTATACTCCTACAAACCCAACATCCTGCAACTAATATATAACCAAACAATTAAGTATTACACAATTTACATACATATTAATTAATTAAATAGTTATTGACATATGAATAGTTATTACCCCTGTAAACTCAGCAACCCACACCTAATACATAACTTAAAAAATATAAATGTTACACAATCTACATAATTAATAATCAAGTAATAAATAATCAAATGTTAATACATTGTTAATTAACTTCCCACCAAATATTTTTTCAAACTCAGCTTTGCACACATTAAATCTAACTTAAAAAATGTGATACAAATAACAAAATATTATAATAAATTACATATTTTTTAATACATTAATTACTAAGTGTTAATTAATTATAATTATTAAACTTCCCACCCTACAAACCTAGCAACCTATTATGAGAATATAAATTACTTCTAGCAATTACATTAAAAATGGTAAATCACTTAAACTTACAAACTATATTTAAAAATATGAATACCAATTTTGCAAATACTAACTTACCATTAATATATAAATTAAAACACATAAATATAAATAAAAAATTATATTGTTTACAATAACATTATTGAAAATGACATTAACAACAACCATATTCTTTGAAAACGATATTACAGACCTGAAAAATCGATATTCTTGCTAACAGTATTTCTGTTACGTTTTCAATATTTTTGCAACTCGATTTTTAATACTCAATATTTTGTCCAAATACCATCTGGCATGGCAACTATGTACAGTTTTGTGCAGGGAAAAAAGAAGGGATCAACAAATATGATTTTGTTCTACTTTAGTTCAAATGATACTTTTTGCTTGCACCTACTGTCAAAACCATGGAACAGATTAACCCTAAACGTGGCATGAGTGCGGACTGAAACTCAAAAAACATGGTTTTTTTGGTATGATATAAAAATTATTCTGTAGTTTTTGGGACGTTGGCATTTGAAAAGGTAGCAGGTGGGCTTGAACGAGTAAATACTTATTCTATAGCTTTTCAGTTGAAAAGCCATTTAATGATCTGCTTATAACGTTGACCATTTTTTATGACTATGCATGAAATTTGACAAACACTGGGATATCTCTTTACTAAAACAATAACGCAGCACAGTTATTCAAGTGTTCTATGCCCTCCTTCACCCGTAGGATCCTGCCATCTCCTCATCCCTGGTGGTCCAGTGGGAGAGCGTTCTGCTCTTCTGCCCTCTGACCTTCTGCTACTGCTGTCTTTTCCTTGCTCTCTCTTTTTCATTCCTCCAATCATGTTGCCTTCTTCTTGCCTTCCAGCGCTTTCTTGTTTACCTGTCGCTGCTAACCCCTGAGGCCCCTCCCCCTCCAGTGTGCTGTTTCCCCCCTCCTTGCTTCCCTCCTTCAAGCTGACCAGCCCTCTTCCTCACTATACTTAATGGCTGCTGCCATACAGCCGCGTAGAGGGCGCGCTGCTGATGCGCTTAAGTCATGCAAAAGGCAAGACCTGTGCGCGAGCAATCAAAAGAGACACTATGCCTAGGAATTTCTTTATGAAGTGCTATACATCACTGATATAGACAATACTGTCCTGAACAGGGTACCCTTCCCATTTATAGTACAAAATACTTGTGAGTTAGGGATATCATATTTATTTGAATTTTTGATAAACATAGTAGAAAAAACAAAAAAGGTGCTGGGGGTAACCCGACCACGCCCAGTGCCAGGGACCCTGGTTCTCCAACCCACCACCACTACAATGCCAGCATCAACCATGATCCAAGCCCCGAATGTAACAACAACTGCCAGCTCTCAACAGCGACCAACATGAACAGCCCACTCTCTTGCCTTCACTGCCACCTCACCTTCACCCACCTCCATAATCCTCACCAAACCCAAGCCTGTCAAGTGCATCCTCCTCAATGTACAATTCCTCCACAAACAGGACACAGAGATCTGGGACCTCCACAACGCTGCCTCACCCCACATCGCCTTCTTGAAGGAAACCTTGATGAACTCCTGTTCAGCACCAGTCGTCGCCACCGCCATCCCCAGTGGCTACAAGATTACCTGTAAGGATCGTCCCATACAGCCAGTAGGAGGCACTGCCATTGTCCTCAAAAGCTCCCTCCACATGACCACCCATTCAGACAAACAAATGACCCACATCGAACACCTCCTCTTCCGGATCCAGACCAACCCAAAAATCACCTTCTGCGGCACCCTTGTCTACAGACTACCTAGTTCCCAAGCCACTTTCACCAACGCCATTGTTGACATAATCGCACCCCAGGACCTCTCATCCGCTGACTTCATCTTACTCAAAGACTTCAACTTCCACCTGGACAGCCAAAACAATCCCAACACGTCCTCCCTCCTTGAGAACATACCCAACGTAGGACTTGAACAGCTAGTCACCTCTCCCAGGCACACAGCAGGACATACTTGACCCCGTGTATGCCACAAGAAACAGCATCTTCTACAGTCATATCAACCAACTCCTCTGGACCGACCACTACTGTATCTACTTCTCTTTCAACAAACCCACCGCACACCAGTATGCCTACCGTTTACCCCACAGAAGGTGAACCAGGGTCACAGAGGATTAACTCACCAACTTCCTCAATGACACATCACCACCAAAATCCTCAGACATCAACAACACCACAGCACACAACCTCCACCAATGGATTACAAACTGTGCCAACACCCTTGCCCCCCTCAAGAAAGCCACTGGCAAACAACATGTCACAAAAGTAAGCTGTTTCACCCCCACGCCCAAGATCGTTGCAACAGACTCAATACTTTCTTCTACCACAATATCAAGACTATCTATGACAATTTTGACTCCCAGGACCACCTCACTGTGCCAGGAACCACCACAAGCAATGCCAGTCCCACTGGCCGACTCTGCACAGCTGGTCCCCACTCACCACAGACAACACCATGTGGACGGAAAAAAGCATCCATTCCAGAACACCTTCGGACCCCTGGTCGAACCGCATCTTCCACAGAGCCTCCTCCACCGTTGCACCTGAGCTATTCCGAACCATCAAAATCTCCCTCAAGACCACCACCTTCTCCGGTGACTGGAAACATGCCGAGATCAACCCCCTCCTGAAGAAACCCTCCATTCAACCGACAGAACTCAAGAACGCCGGGGCCAGCTCCTTGCTCACCTACCCAGCCAAAGTCATCGAAAATGCCATCAACTCCCAGCTCGCCTACTTTATTGAAACCAACCATGGCTTGGACATCTCCCAATCTGGATTCCGAAGCAATGAAAGCACTGCGAGGACCCTCCATGTCATCACTGATGACATCCACATCCTCCTCAACCAGGGCAAACCGTGGCCCGCAGCCTACTGGACCTCTTGGGAATCCTTTGACACCATTTCCCACCGCACCCTTGCCACAAGACCCCACAGAACTGGCATCCGAGACAAGGCCCTCAAATGGATCCACTCCTTCCTCACCAGCAGAACACAAAGGGTTAGACTCCCAACATACCTCTTAAAACCGACAGAGATCTGCTGCAGAGTACCCCAGGGTTCCTCCCTCATCCCCACCTTCTTCAGCATCAACAAGGTCCATCTTGCAGCCATCGTCAGGAACCATGGGCTCAACATCGTCTCCTACTTCGATGACACCCAGCTGATCCTCTCCCTCAACAAAGAGCCCACTGTCGCCAGGAACAACTTCCATGAAGGAATGAAAGACATTGCTGACTAGATGAAGGACAGCTGCCTGAAGTTAAATTTGGACAAGACAGAAGTCCTCATCCTGGCATCCTCCAGCTCCGCTCGAAGGGCTCCTGGTGGTGCTATAATAAGACTCCCTACACCCATGAACCATGCACAAAACCTCAGCATCGTACTGGACTCCTTGCTACAATGGACCGCAGGATAAACACTGTCTTCTCGGCCTGCTTCTACACACGCCACCTGCTTCGAAAGACCTTTGGATGAATCCCCACTGAATCCATAAATACAGTCACCATTGCCCTCATTAGCAGCAGACTCAACTAAAGCAACACACTCTATGCCAGCGTCAACCAGAAGCTCCTCCAAAGACTCAAGAATGTACAGAACACTGCAGCAAGACTAATCCTTAACATCCCCTGTAGCAGCCACATCACTCACCACCTCTGCAACCTCCACTGGCTCCAAGTTGACAGAAGAATAACCTTCAAACTTCTCACCAATGCATACAAGGCCCTTCACAATGCCATACCCCCATACCTGAATCCCTGCCTCACATTCCACATACCAAACAGGCACCTCCACTTTCTCTGGCTACTATCCCATGTATTCGCAGGACCAGAACCGGAGGAAGGTCCTTCTCCTACTTTGCCTCCAAGACATGAAATACCCTGCCCATCCACCTGACTAAATCCGCCTAGCTGACAAAATTCAGGAAGGACTTCAAAACCTTGCTGTTCGGATGAGCTCCACACTTAGTCTGATCACCTCCCCCCCCCCCCCCCCCCACAGCACCTTGAGACCCTCATGGGTGGGAAGCCATGCTCTAGAAACCCCCGATTGATTGATTGATTCATTCATTGAGCAAGATTGTGCACAAGCAGGCTGCCTAGAGCCATGACATGAACTGGCGGGCCTTATATTTCAATTATTGAAAAACGTCAAAGGGAATGAGAGGATATAGGGCAGACACTTGATTGCATAATCCGAATTAAACTAAAACTAAACAAAGGCAAAAAAGTGACACAAATTAGAGTAAACCTATTATTAGTGGAAATGTCCCTTCAATGCAGCACCCATAATACTTCATCTCCAGACATGTGTGTAGGACATACGGAATTAAAAAATATTTATAGGTGTGGCCTGACAAACCCCTAGTGAGGTATGGCACCCAGGGGGTGCTTAAGGCCACACCTATAATTTTTTTTTAAAGAGATGTAGTATTTTGGACCATACATTTAAGGGAAATTCCCACTAAGGGTTGGATTATGAAGTAGTTCAGAAAGCAGTCCGATTTAATCAGTTTTGGAATGGTTTCTGACCAAATCAGAGTCTGGGGGTCCGACTGACCGATTACGATGGTTCCGAACAACATTGGGTCAGACTACCATTGACTTCACCGGCTCCCATTTAAAAATGAGGCATTTGCGGCAAATCGTGCACCCTGTGGTGGGCACCCCATGGCACCAGCCACACTGTGCATGCATAGAATGGGGGAACCATTGGTACACCAATAGGCCCTATTTGGAGATCCCCCGGGTTAAGGGGGGCTGCCTGCTACAGGCCTCCAAAGTCAGAAAGGCTGACCGAATCAATCGTAATCGCTCAGTCAGAAACGCTGTCCGGCTCCAAGCGACTCAGTTATTCCGAATGCTGTTCAGAACCAAATCCAAATATCAATCATTCAACCAATCAAAGCATTTGTAAAGTGCACTACTTACCTGTGAGGGTCTCAAGGCGCTGGGGGTAGGAGGTGCTGCTACTGCTCAGCCAGGTCTTGAGGAGTCTTCTGAAGCACAGCTGGTCTTGGGTCTGCCATAGGTGGATGGGGCGGGTGTTCCAGGTCTTTGTGGCGAGGTGGGAGAATGATCTGCTGCCTGAGGTTGCTCTTCGGATAAAGGGGACTGTAGCGAGGGCAAGGTCGGTGGAGCGGAGGTGGTGGGTGGGGGTGTAGAAGCTGAGTCGTCTGTTGAGGTACACTTATCTGGTGTTGTGAAGGGCCTTGTGTGCGTGGGTGAGGAGCTTGAAGGTAATTCTCTTGTTGACAGGGAGCCACTGCAGGTCTCTCAAGTGGGGTGTGATGAGGCTGCGGCAAGGGATGTTGAGGATCAGGCGCAGAAGCATTCTAGATGTGTTAAAGCCGTTTCAGGAGTTTGGCCGAGGTTTCTGCTTAGAGGGCATTTTCGAAGTCCAAACTGCTGCTGACGAGGGCCTGGGTGACCGTTCTTCTTGTTTTGGTTAGGATCCACTTGTAGATCTTGCGGAGCATGCGGAGGGTGTTGAAGCAGGAGGAAGAGATGATGTTGACCTGATAAGTCATGGAGAGCGAGGGGTCAAGGATGACCCCTAGGTTGCATGCGTGGTCGGTGGGTGTCGGAGCTATTCCTAGTGTGGTCGGCCACCAGTAGTCATCCCAGGCCGAAGGGTTGGGTCCAAGGATGAGGACCTCTGTCTTGTCTGAGTTCAGTTTCAGTCAGCTGTTCCTCATCTATTTGGTGACGGCCTTCATTCCTCCGTGGAGGTTGGTTTTGGTGGTGTGGGGGTCCTCGGTGAGGGAGAGGATCAGCTGGGTGTCATCGGCGTAATAGACGATTTTGAGGTCATAAAGTCTGGCGACATTGATGAGCGGTGACATGTAGATGTTGAACAACGTTGGGCTGAAAGATGAGCCCTGTGGTACTCCACAGAGGATCTCGGTGGCTTCGGAGCAGAAGGGGGGGAGGCTGAGAGGAAGGAGGTGGTCCAGTCCAGGGCCTTCTCTTGGATACCGGCGTCGTCGAGGCATGTGCGTAGTGTGCGGTGGCAGACCTTGACGAAGGCAGCTGATAGGTCCAGGAGAATGAGGGCTGTGGTTTCTCTGTTGTCTAGCAGGGACCTGATGTCATTGGTGGCAGTGATGAGGGCAGTTTCGGTGCAGTGGTTGCTGGAGAACCCAGACTGGGATGGGACCAGGATGCTGTTCTCCTTGAGGTAGCGGGTCAGTTGTTTGTTGACGGTTTTCTCGATAACCTTCGCCAGTAACGGGAGCAGGGAGATGAGCCAGAAGTTCTTGAAGCCCTTGGCATCTGCCTTGGGTTTCTTGAGTAAGGGGTTGATCTTGGCATGTTTACAGCTCTTCAGGAAGGTAGCTGTCTCAAAGGAAATGTTGATGGCTTTCCAGAGTTTGGGTGCGATCGTGGTGCTGGCTTTGTTGAAGACGTGATATGGGCATGGGTCTGACGAGATCCAGAGTGGATGGTGTTCATGATCTTGATAGTGTTGTCATCGTTAATGTTGGTCCAGGAGAGCAGGCGGTTGGTGCAGATGATGGTCATGGAGGCGTAGGTCTCGGAGGTTGTCGGGCAGTTGTGGAATTGAAGCTGTTGTGGATGTCTGCGATCTTGCGATGGAAGAAGGTGGCCAGTGAGTCGCACAGGTCCTGAGAAGGTGGGATGTCGTTGGTGTTGGAGCTGGGGTTGGAGAGTTCCTTCACAATGTTGAAGAGCTCTTTGCTGTTGTGTGCATTGTTGTCTAGGCGGTCTTTGAATGAGGCTCTTTTGGTGGCTCTGAGGAGGTGATGTTGCTTGCAGGTGACGTTCTTGTGGGCTGCGTAGCTGTCCTTTGTTCGTTCTCTGAGCCAGTTCTTCTCTAGCTTCCAGCAGGTTTGCTTGGAGGCCTGAAGGTCTTCAGTGAACCAGCTGGCTTTCTTGCCGGTGTGGCTTTTGGAGGGTTTCTTGACCGGGGCGAGGGTGTTGGTACAGTCATCGATCCACTGACTGAGGATGCGGGCGGCGGTGTCTGCGGTCGGTGGGGTTGGCGGTAATCGGTCATTCGGAAATGTGTCCAAGTCGGTCAAAAGGCGGGTTCCCAATTAGATTCAAATGAACCGAAAGGCATTCAGAGCCTTTCTGAACGGCATTGTAATTGACCTCTAATTGCACAGGTTTGCTCCAATTTTTGTCCCTTTTTTGCCTTTGCAGCGGGCCCCGCACAGACCTTTTCACCGTAGTGCAAAGGAATTTCTTGATCTCTATCATTGGTTTTGTACTGGAAGGGCGTTATGTTTAGACAAACTTTTATAACTATGCACATTGGAGTAGTGCTGTACAGTGCAGCACACATGCATGAGTGAAAAGTAGGAGATATTAAAATATTCTTCACCTGCCTCAAGGCAAATATTTTTAGTGTAAAACCATGTCTACCAATTTTAGTAGAAAGGCCTCTGTGACAAAGTATATGGGTGATAGCATGGGAACACGCATGCACAACCCACGGAACGTCCCCTTCATGCAAGGAAAAACACGTCAGAAAAAAAATACTTTATCTTTCTGCCACTTTGCATCACTGTATATCACTTTACTGAACTTCAAAGTCACAGGTGGAGTGTTGCTAAATCTGCCTCCTCATATGTAAGGATTATTGTTAGCATTTCTAGGTTCGTGCAGGAGGCACAGTTAAAAGTTTTGGGGTTAGAAAGTGATCATTTGACCGTGGATTGGCACTATGCAGTGATTCTGTACAAAGTATGAAAGAACTTTGAAGGATTGATTTTCTATTGGCAGGCCAGGTTTGGTAGCAATCCTACAAGGGGAGCAAAGTTAAAGGAGGTCAATACAATTTTAATTTGCTTATAACTTTACTACTGTTTCATAACTTTACATAAAATACGACAAGCAGTTAGCAATGTACATCCAGTGTGGGTACATAAGAAGTCAATCAGATCCATTTGGGAGGCTTCAAATGAGGTGTGGTTCAACATGTGTTTGATATACAGAAATTGTGGACATGTTTGATGTATTGGCACTCGCCACGTATCGCCTACTGTTGTTTTTCTCAGTTTAAATCAGGTCTGTAAGTGAGGTCAGATTTCACGTGGGTCAAGATTTGCTAATATATTTGGCAACGTTTGATTAATCCATTTATAAAGTTTAGATTTCTGGTGGTTATGTCAAATTTTGAGCAGATGAAGGTGTATTTGCTAATAACTTTGGCACTGTCTTATGAATCGGAATAACATTTGGGAGCTAGCAAATTAAGCTCAATGCCAGGCTGGGTAAGCCCTGCTATCAACCTCTAATGCACACAGCTGACAAGAGTAGGAGTGCAGGGTTTGGCCAATGACTGTAAATACCGCAAAATAGGTACAAGGCAGGTAACTGTGGTGCCTCATGAAAAACGTGATTCACTGAAAAAAACAAAGCTAATGCTCATTTATAGTTAAGTGAACACTAAATAAAAAAGAAAACCTTAAATATGACAGTTTTGGTGTGCAATGTTGTGATTGATGTTACGCCCCAGGTGGCCAATGGAATACCCAGACGTGAATCACTTGCTCACTGTGCAATGGGATCGAAGCTATACTTCACTGATGTGCATTAACAAGGCTGAAACTGGTCTGAGGTAAAGGATCCAAACCATATCTCAATGATGAGGCCTAACAAGGCTGACATTGTCTGGCGTTGCTTGGATTCCCTTCTGGAGGCCTTGTGAGACAGTTTAGCATGGACTGTTTCTATGAGTTGCAGGCTCAGTACTTATTTGAATAAGGTGGATCTTTGTTGAGAGTGGCATAGTGGATGAAAAACAATGATTTGAAATGCTACCCTTAGTTACTGTTAGTAGTTAGACATTTGCATGGATTCCCTTATCACCTTTTTTGGTGATTGGTAGCAATTCATAATGCACACAATAGTTCATTGCTCAGTAAGGCCCTCACCTGATTTTATTAAAAAAAAACACTCTGTCTACAAAGTGGAAAACATGTAAGGGTTATGGTGTGAATTGTGCGTTGCCCACCATTACACTGAAGCGTGAGATGGTATAATAGGGCCATATTACACTTGTTATGTATTTTTATATCACAAGATTTATTAACTGATTTTGTTTTCCCTTTAGAAAGAGTCGGAATATTTGAGTCATCTGTTCAGTATTTATTGTTTGCCTCAGAATATGGAGAAGTGTCTATGAGGGTTTTTGAGAAATGTGTGCTTTTGTTGTGGATAATGTGCTTATATTTAACATGCGTTTATACAATAGTAAGTAAGTCAATTAAACTTTATTTGGCAGTACGCGCCATAAAGGTTCATCACAACATAATACAATTATTCATCACATAATGTGATACATTAAAAATTCAATAGCTATCAATAAAAAAATTCCTACTGCAACATTTAAAATTCACAATCAAACTTGCAATAATAAATCAGCAAAGAAGTTGACGGGACATTTCCTAATATCAATATCTGCGGGAGATTTACAAAAAATGCAAGCATGGCATCGCAGCGCCCTGCGCACCACCCCCCCCCCCCCCCCGCCAGGCTGCGCTGCATTGCGTGACGGGGAGGGAAAAGGAGAGGCCCACATCTTCAGATATATGGACCTCTGAACCTCTCCTCCGCTTTCCCTTGTGGCTGCGCTCATTTCAGCTGCGGTGAACCACACACACACTTTAGAGACATAGCACTAGGGTGAGTGAATTAGTCTAGCATAGGTTATGTACAGGAAGGCTACTCTTCCTGTACAAAATATGATGCCCATAGTAGGAAAAGGAAGGAGAAATTAAAACATTTCTCCTTCCTAGCGCCTACTTGAAAAGGATGCAGTTTTCTCAAGCTAAACTCAGTCTACTTTACTTAGTAAATTGGATTTTGGATGCGAAACCTTGGGTGGTTGCATAGGAATGCCTATGCTACACCCCTGGTATGGGTTCATGCCGCACAGTAATGCAAAGCAGCAGACACACTGTCGGTGGTGGTCTCCCCGCCATCGTAATCAAGCCCTTAGTGAGTGAATGCTGATTACACTACATAAAATTACACATTAAACTGACCCCTTCTTCAAAGCACTAATCGGAAACAGATGGAACTATAACTGCAGGTACACAAAAATCTTTTCTTGAACCTAACCCTTATGCTAAAAGCAATTGATCTCAGGAAAACCAGTAATGTAGCAAGGATTTGCACATAATGCGACTTGCTTGTATTCAGTCTTCTCGACATAACGTTAATGTACTAATCAACATGTTTGTCCTATTAGTATCGCTTTACACGACATCTAAGTGAAGCTTGCATATGTGCTTTTACTAATGTTAATCTGCTTGCAATAATTTGGCTGCTGCTGCGCTGATTTCTTGCGCATACGTCTGTCACACTCATGTGACATGACGTACTCTCTGCTTTTGAGGGAATCTTTTGCTTCTGCGCACTAGAACTAAGATGTCTGCTCCATGTCCTCACATGCAAGAAGCTTGCACTGCTGCTTTTGCTAAGCTGTTCGTTCTGCTTAACTCTAATGCAATAGTTTAAAAAGTAATGGGAAAAGAGTAGAGGTAAGTGGCATACAGTGCATTCATTTATTCTGTGTTCTAAAACTGTTTCTTTCTAACGATAATCTTGGGCCTGGGAGGTGCTATTACTCCATCTTGAAGACCTACACTGCGCATGTCAAACTCCAGAAGGAGATTAAGTAATTCATCATTGAACCACAGCCAAGCTTACAGTACACTAGAAGATGTGCCTGGGAACGTGAACTTTCAACCCCAGGAGAGGAAGCTGGACTGTACAATACTGAACGCTATTGTTACTGATTTTTTTTTTTTTTTTAATTTGTTTTTATTGCAGAATTAGAAACCATTGCATACAATTCCTCAACCAGTACACTCATGGTGTCCCCCCGCATCAATCGTAAGAGCTTAGATCATACACAGCCATTCAGCCCGCATCCTGGAGGCCGGGCGGCACAGCGTCCCAGTTAGTAGCAAGACATCATGGTGAGCGTCCCTGAGGGACAATGGTCGAAATTGATTTACGTATCTGCATTTTACCCCCCCAACCCCTAACCTGTCCCCAACATCAGCCATCCTAGTCCAACATTCCAGTGCTACGGAGCCGCTGCAGTCCCGTACCCCGTTCCCTACGAGGGCCTCGTCATGTCCGTCCCATGCGCCCCTGCCGTCCCCCGCTATCCACCCACGCTCTACAGACCCAGTAAGCAGTCCCAATCCAGAATCGCTGCCGTATCCAATCTGCCTCCCGGCTCCTAGCCCACCCCTCAATAACCCCTAAACAACCCCTAGTCCCACCCCACCTGCAACCGCTAATGGTGTGTGCCATGTTCCTGATTCTTGCATGGGTCCCGCTACAGATCCGCTGATACCTCCGTACCCGTAAGCCTTGCGGTGTCCTCGAGTCCTATCCATTCAGTCCTCATCCTCCACCAATGAATCACGCAAAGCCTGCACTATCAATTCCCATGCACGCGCTGATTCTAAGTTCTTTTCATTATCAAGCTTGACAGCCTGCCTCATTCGGAGCACACTCTCGCACTCGGACCACCTCAGCAAGTCATTCGTCCACCTCCTCACAGACGGTCCCTCCCTGGACTTCCAGTGCCAGGTAATCTCTCGCTGCGCCAGTATCAGCCCTAGGTCAATAAACTTACTTGTCACCTTAGTGTGTTTGGTGTGTGGGAACCAGAGCAACAAGCACGCCGCCATATCAAACTCCACCTCCCTGTCAGTCACTGCATTGAGAAGTTCCCCTACCTCCGCCCAGTAAGCCTCTAATTTCGGACAGCCCCAGAGAAGGTGATCCATATCTGCCTCCGACGCCAAACACCTCGGACACCGCGCTTCCTGCACCTGGAAGTACCGTTTGATCTTCTCCGGAGTCAAGTAGGCCCTATGTAATACAAAGAAATGCACCTGCTGGAAGCGCGCGTTCCTCGTGCCCTTCCACGTACGCTTAAGAATATGGCTCCACACCGTGTCCGGAATGGGCCTACCTTTGCTCGCCTCCCATTTCACTTTCAGCCCCAGGAGCGGTTCCAGCCCCTCATGCAGCATCCTATTATGGAGGCAGGTCACCGCCTTAAAGGTGCCAGCGCCCATCACTACGTACTGGCATGCCATAGTCGTGTCCGGTTCAATGAGCCCCCCTCTCCAGTGCTTCTGAATGGCCGCCACCACCGCCGCATGGAAGAGGAAGCTCCCCTCCGGCAGCCCAAACTGTTCCTGTAGTACCCCGAAGGGCACCAAGGTCCCATCAACATACAGGTCCCCTACCACTTGCAGTCCCAACTCCTCCCATTCCGACAGTGGGGACCAATCGCCCCCATGCGGCAGTGCTGTCAACATGCCTATCGGTATCTTCGGAGCATACGGTCGGGTCGCCTTCGCCCTCCTCAGACTCCTCTGCCAGCATGACCTGAGCGTCCGCTCCTCCATAGTGAGGCCTCGCAACTCCAGTTTCTGCTGCATAACAATATAGGCCAGGACATGGCGTTGTATCCCCAACTCTCGGTCGCACTCCGGCCCTCTGAACACCCTAGCCACGTGCTGTGTAAGAACCTGAAGCTGCGCCGCCAGGTAATACAACTCAAAATCAGGGACGGCCATCCCCCCCTCAATCTTGGGGCGAAGCAACGTGTTCAGTGCCACTCTACGGCGGCCATGCCCCCAAAGGAAGTCAATAACCATCGTCCGCAAGTCCCGAAAGATCCTCTGAGGAATCCAAATGGGCAGCGTTCGAAAATAATACAGGAGTCGTGGAAGCGCTACCATTTTCAACAGAGCAATCCTACCTAACACCGTCAGGGGAAGGGATGCCCAAAAGGACATACAACCTCTCAGCGCCCGTACGCACCGTCCAATATTGCCCTCTAATAAGTCCGCAGCCTCGTGGTAGATACGGACTTCCAAATAAGTAAAGCAAGATGGCTCCCGGACCACCCCCAAGTCACGTGCGGGGCAGGATGCATCCGCTCGGAGCGGAAAGACACAGGTCTTCGCCCAGTTAACCCTGAGGCCCGACAACCGGCCAAACTCAGACAGCATTTCCATCGCCCCTTCCAGAGCCCGTTCCGTGTCCTCCATATATAGCAGCAGGTCATCCGCGTACAGTGAGATGTGGTGCAGCTGCCCACCGCTTGCAATCCCTGCATACCCGTCACCCGACCTGGCACGCACCGCCAAGGGTTCCATCGCCAGTGCGAACAAAAGAGGGGAAAGGGAGCACCCCTGTCGCGTTCCCCTACCAACTGGATAAGACGCGGACACCAAATTGCCCAGGCGTACTCGCGCCGTTGCCGAGGAATACAGCACCTTTGTCCACCTGCAGAACCCTTCACCAATACCAAACCTCACTAGCACTTCATCCAGATAGACCCATTCCAAACTATCAAAAGCCTTCTCAATGTCTACAGACAACACCGCCTGGGCACCATCTGTATCCACTGTACCATCCAGTATCCCAACCAGGCGACGAATATTTAACGCTGTGCTTCTCGTGGGGATAAACCCCGCCTGGTCCCTGTGCACCAGGCCAGTCATGTGTGGGGCCAACCTGGTGGCCAAAATCCGGCTCAATATCTTGTAGTCCACCGTTAGCATGGACAATGGCCTGTAGGACCTCACATCAGTCGCTTCCCTGCCGGGTTTTAGCAACGGCACTATCAGTGCTTCCCTCATTGACCCGGGCAGACCCCCCAACCTGTAAGCCTCCGTATACACCACCAGCAGTCTGGGCGCCAAACCATCAACGTACTTCTGATAGAACTCTATTGGTAGGCCATCCACACCGGGCGTTTTATTCCGCGCCATGTGCTTAATGGCCGTCCTGATCTCGGCCAGCGTGATAGGCCCACCTAAGTCTTTTGCATCGTCATCATCAAGGACCGGAAGCTGCCCTGACTCCAGATACGCCGCGATTTCGTGGGCCTCTACTCCCAGCTGACTCTCGTACAGCTCCGCATAATAGGCCCGAAAGCACTCCAGCACCGCCGATTGGGAATACACCGTTTCCCCCTGTGCATTTTTGATGCTTAGGACCGGGCAGCCTCTGAGTTCGGGATTAGCAAGCCTGGCCAGGAGCGTACCCACCTTATCCCTTTCGGCATGCGCTCTAATGGCGTATTGTCTGTAGTCATAGCTCCGTAACCGTTCCGTTTCGGTGGCTACCACCTCCTTTGCCTCCATCAACCGGGCCTGCAATTCCGGTCGGGTCGGCCTACGCCGCTCCAGTTCCCTCAGTTTCTCCTCCGCACTGGCAAGCGCATTCAGCACCGACAATCGAGCATTCGAAAACCTACCCAAGCATACACCTCTCACCACCACTTTCATCGCATCCCATCCAGTGGACCTACATGTAGCTGTACCCTCATTCTCACTGAAATACTGATCAATGCCCTGTTGGACTGCATCACTGAACACCGAGTCCTCCAGCGTGTCGGGCCGGAGCCGCCATGTTGGAATCGCAGAACGTCCCGCTGCCATTGGACATGCACCAGCAGAGGATTGTGATCCGAGATGGTTCTGGCCAGATACTCCGTATGAGAGACCAATGGGGCTAGGGACCCGCTACACAGTACTGAATCAATTCTAACATGTAGAGCATGGAGTGCTGAGAAAAAGGAGTAGTCCCTAACATCCCTGTGTTGTTCCCGCCACACATCCAACAGCCCCCACCTATCCTGCCAATCCTTCCTATGCATGGCCAGCTTACGTACCGGGGAGTCAACAAGGGGAGGGTGAGATCTGTCTAAGGCCACATCCGTGATCGAATTAAAGTCCCCCCCCAATATCACAGGACCCGCTAGGAAGGAGGCCAAGGACCCGGATAAACCATCGAAAAAGCGGGCCTGATCAACATTTGGAGCATATACACAGCTGAGAACCACATCCCGACCATATAACCTCCCCTCCACTGCCACATATCTGCCCTCGGGATCCACCACTTGATTCAGCACCTGAAACGGTATCCCCGCCCTCACCCATATCAGTACCCCTCTAGCAAACGCTGAGTAAGTGGTGCCAAAAACCTGACCCCGCCATCTCTTCTGTAGTGCGGTGCATTCCTGTTTCGTTAAATGAGTCTCCTGCAACATGGCAACCTGAACCCCCCTCCTCACCAAATACGCATGCACTTTGCTGCGTTTGACCATAGTTCGCAGCCCTCGGACATTCCACGTCAGGCATTTCAAGTTAGGTAACGTCCCCATACCAGCATAGAGCGATCCAGTTCAAATGCAGCCAGTCAATACCCACACCATAGCAGTTGCCCCCCCCCCAGAACAAACTATTGAAAAGAAAACTCAGCCCCGATCCAAACCTTAAACCAAACACACATCCGACTAACCTGTGGTCGCCACCACAGAAGGCCTTAAGGGCCCTGGGGGGGTGAGTTATCGCCGACCCCGGCAAGCGGAGCCCGCGCCCCGCGCTCTCCATCCCGCCATGCCAGCGCGGCACCCTGCCCTGCGACCCACCCAGCTCCAACAGGATGCCACCCTACCAAAAACCGTGTGCAAGTACCAATGAAAAATCAGCCATGAAAAATCTCATCAGACGTCTGGGGGATGACCACCGGCCCCTTCGAGCTCTCCGCCTCCGAAAGTTCCTCACCTGTCCTGCCGCCGTCGTCGCCAGAGTCCGTCGCTGCCAGTTCACTCTCCGGCTGCGATCTCGTAATGGCCGCCGTCGCTGCAAGTACCTCTCTCTTGTCCGCAGCCATTTGGGCCTCCCGTTTCTCTCGCTGGCGCCTATTGCGGGAGCGGATCCTTTGGGACTGCCGGACCTGAGGCGGTTTAGGCCGATCTCGCCGACTTTTGTGATTCCTGTCCGTGCCAGCTCTGTACGATTCCAACCACAGCCATGCTTCATCCGGGGTCTGAAAAAAGTGCGTGGCCCCATCCAGGATTATCCGCAGCTTGGCCGGGAAGAGCAAGGAGTACTGGATGCCCTCCTCCCTCAGTTCCTTTTTCACTGCCAGAAATGATGCCCTATTCTTCTGGACCGCCTGAGTGTAGTCTGGGAAGATCGTGACCCTACTGTTTTACACCTCATATGGGCCCGAAGCCCGAGCTCTCTGGATTAGGAGGTCCCGGTCCTTATAATGAAGGAGCCTCACCACCATCGGTCGGGGGGGGGCGACCAAGCGCTGGCGGGCGAGCCGGCACCCTGTGAGCTCGTTCCAATGTAAAGAAGGAAGTAAGTCCCTCCTGTGCCACCACAGTCCGGAACCATTCCTCCATGTATGCCACCGCATCCTCCCCCTCAATCCGTTCCGGCAGGCGTACGACCCGCACGTTGTTCCTTCTGTTGCGGCTTTCGGCATCCTCCGCTCGTCGTTCCAACATGTCCAGTCGGGTCAGGATGTCTGTTATCTTATGTTCCGCGGTCACCACCGCCGGTTTCAGGTCGAATAAGAGCTGTTCATGGTCCTTCACCTTATCGGCCAACTTGGCGTGATCCGCTCGCAGGAGCCCCAGCCCCGTAGCGACCTGCGCAATGTCCTGCTGCAATGCCTCCTTGGTCGAGGTGATAGCATCCAGTATGGCATCCAAGCGTCGGTGTAGCCTCTGCTCCTGGTCCATCATCGGCGGGGGGCCCTCGCCGACCTGGGATAGTGTGGCCACTTCCTCCGGGCCCTGCTCCGTGGTGGTCGCTTCCCCAGCAGCCGCCATCTTGGGTTGCTCCGTCGCCTCTCATGGGCAGAGGGCCTCGCCAAGTCCCAACACCCACTGTCCAGTGGGACGTGCGTCTCAGCAATGATCGCGACAGAGTGCCACCACTATGCCCGCAACTCCAAGGATCAGGAGGACCAGCGCCGTCCACCTCACTGCCACCAGGTCCGGGGGGAGGGGGAGGGGGAGAAGGAGTAGAGATGAGTAGTCGCCCCCAGTTGCCCTGAACAAATGCTGGGCACCAAACTCCCCGCCTTCAGGACCGCAGCTACAGCTCCCACAACTCCGATCTCGTAGAAGCGGGCCACCCCGCCAGTCGATGCCAATGCCGCTCAGTTTCGGTTTCCGAGGCCATCGATCCGCGCCGCCGCCATTTTCTTCACACTCCAGGCGACACCTCGGCCGTCGTCTTACGAGGTCTCCACGGGGCCAGCGAACCCCAAAGTGCTTTCCGCCGCTCCCCAGTGGCTCCCCAACTCTTCGTAGGCCAGTCAGACCGACCAGGGGTCACTCCGGGTGCTGATTTCAGGAGAATTAGCGGGACCCTGCGCGGAGCTGCAAGCTCACGCCGCCATCCCGATCGGCGTCCAAGCCACGCCCCCCCAACGCTATTGTTACTGATAGATACATTCATTGCCGGGTGGAATAAAAGTGCATGGGAAAATAAAGTTATGGGCGGGAAAGTAAATTTTAATATCATCAAGAAAAGTTTCATTTTGGTATGGTGTGAGGACCTCTCCTCTCTTCTTGTCCAATCAAAATTGGGGATCCTTATACTTGCAACATTGGGGGGTGGTACACTGACCTGGAAAATAGTATAACTAAGGTAGGCTTAGCTAGTTAATTTGTCCGATTTGTCCAAATAGCTGACCTGTCACTGACCCAACGCACTCAATTAGTGAACGGGAGCAGAGGTGCTGGCGGAGTCCTCTGTCAGAAGGTTCGAAACCCAGATCGGGGTTTGAAAGCTGAAGTGCTGGTGAAGCACTTTGTCGGAGAAATCGATAACTGAGTTCTGGCTGTTAGCTGCAGAGAGGGAGTAACGCAGGTGTTGCAACTGTAACTGCGGGTGCTGGTCTTAGCCCTTGGTGGTCCAGTGCTGATCCAATTTGGCTTTACCTGTCCTGATTCTGATCTGCACCTGCTTGCCTTTATGGTGCCTGCATTTTCGGGGTTCTGTCCTTTAAACTGACCTGTGGCCAGGGTTAGTTCTTCACACCATTCTACGTAAATATTTAATGTGGGTATGTCATTGTATTGTTTCCTTCTCTCTTCCCACCCTCTTGTCAAATGCGTAAAGATAGCTTTATAAAAACTTTGCATATTTTCATTCTAATTCTTATTTTTCTAATTGAGAATTTGCTATTGTTCAATGCTTGGATTAAGACATTTTAAAGATTTTAGATAAAGAGTTTAAACCTTTCCCGAGTTGTCGGTATTTTATGATTGCAAATGTTCTTATTTTACCTAATATTCTTTGCACCCGAGTGGTGTTGAAATTCAAACTCCAGATGAAGACGGAGTTTATAAACTAATGTTAGCAAAACAAGAAACCAAGAATGCAAAGTTAACTATAGTAGACTTAGCAGAAGAATGACAACAGATTGTAAATTCTAATGTATGGGATTTTACCGGAAAAGATGTAGGATGAATGACAAATGTTGATACAATAAAAGTGAAAGTAAAAGAAGGTGCAGTTTACCCAAATATTCAACAGTACACAATGAGCCCAGAAATAAAAGCAGGTGTTGCAGCACAAATAAAGCGTTTGGTTGAAACAGGCATTTTACAAGAAATAATGAGCAGTCCATGTAATTCACCCATAATTGGCATAAAAAAACCAAGTGGCAAGTATTGGGTCGTTCAAGACCTCCGCAAATTCAATAAGATTGTTGTCCCGTGCTGTTCAGTTGTGCCAAATCCTGCAGTGATTCTGTATCAGATACCGTGGGAAGCTGGATGGTTCACCTTGATCGATTTGTGCCACGCATTTTTCTCGATTCCATTGCACCCAGATAGCAAATGTATTTTTTCTTTTGAATTTGACCGTCATGTGTACGTCTGGAACCGTGTTCCTCAGGGGTATACAGAGAGTCCATCGATTTTTAATCCGATTTTGAAAAAGTGACTTGAGTATTTGGTGCTGCCTGGACAATCTGTCTTGGTCTAGTATATAGACGACCTATTGGTGGTGTCTAAAACACGGAACAACTGTGTTGTCAATACCATTGCCTTGCTAATTCATTTGGGTGAAGGAGGGCATGAAGTGTCACCTGAGAAATTACAATTTTGTACCACGTCAGTAAAATATCTGGGGCACAAGATAGAAAGAGGGGTCAGAAGAGTCACCTCAGAAAGGATCGGAATAATTAAAAACATGAATCTACCTCAAACTCAAAAAGAGATTAGAATGTTTCTTGGAGTTGTAGGTTACTGCAGCAGTTGATTGTGGGATTTGCAGTTCTAGCAAAGCCATTGGTACAAATGACAAAGAAAAGAGCACAAGACCCGGTACAATGGGATGATGAAAGCATGAATGCTTTTTTGAGATTACAAGAATGTCTGTGTACAGCTCCAGCATTAGGGATGCCAGACTTCTCAAAGGATTTTGCAATATTCTGCAATACACAAGATAATTGAGCACTTTCAGTTCTGACCCAAACTCACGGTCTGAAGAGACGTCCTGATGCAAATTTTTCTTCCACACTAGACCCAGTGGCATCTACATTGCCAGGATGCCTGAAAGCAGCAGCTGCAACCTGCATTAGCCTTGAGCAAAGTGAGTCCATTATTATGGGATATCCAGGGACAGTGTATGTTCCACATGCAGTTGTGACTTTGTTACCAAGGACCAAGACTCAGTACCTCATTCCTAGTCGGCTGACTAAGTATGAGCGAATCCTTGTAGGTGCAGGAAATGTAACCATTGCCAGGTTTAATATTCTGAACCCAGCAACACTGCTACCTAATTCACACTTTGCAGAATTAAAGGGAGAAGTCGAACATGATTGTATCAACTTAACTGAATACAGTACAAAACCATGTCCTGACATAAGAGAAGAGCCATTAATTGATTCTGAATATGAGCTATTTGTAGATGGCTCATGTATGAGACATGAGGAAGTGCTGCCTATGCAGTGTGCACGTTGGGGTTCCAGTTGTAGCATCCTATTTACCTGGAGTCAAGTCTGCACAAGTAGTCGATTTTGTTGCATTAACAAAAGCTTGCACATTTGGGAAAAATTGGAAAGTAACCATTTACACTGATAGCCAGTATGGTTACGGGGTTGTGCACGACTTTGGTCTATTATGGATGCAAAGGGAGTTTCTGCCTTCTTCAGGTACTCCTATGAAATATGGTCATTATGTAAAACATTTGCTTGAAGCAATCCAATTGCCAAAAGAAGTGGCAGTGGTCAAGTGTGCTGCTCTCCATTCTGGAAATGACAAAGTGACAGCTGGTAATCAATATGCTGACCAGTTAGCCCAACATTGTGCCAAATTTAAAATGGCTGTAAACAAGAAAATTGAATTGGGTGGAAACAGCTGCCAACGTATGTTGCTTGAAGGAGTGAGAACGTGGGAAGAAGTGAGAGACTTGCAAAATGAAGCAGAACCGAAAGAAAAGGAAGAGTGGAGAAATATAGGTTGTCAGAGAAGGGTTGAAGATGGTGTCATTGTTTACCTTGATGGTAGGCCTGTGTTACCAGACTGTTTGCTTGCTCCTATGGCTAGGATGCTTCACGGAGATTCCCATTTGGGGAGAGATGCCATGATACGTCCTTTCAGACAGTCGTGGTTCAATGCGAAATTCAGGAACATAGCAGAAGCACTTTGCCATAGATGTTTAATTTGTCAACAAATGATTCCTGGAAAGAAAACTGTAGTTTTACCAGGAACGATCGGGAAGGCAGAGGGTCCCTTCATATGATTGCAGATTGATTTCGTTCAGTTACCCCCTTGTCGAGGACTAAAATACATTCTTGTCATTGTCTTCCTATTTTCAAAATAGGTGGAAGCTTTCCTCACACATGAAAATGATAGCATTACTGTAGCGAAACTCCTACTTAGAGAACTCATACCTAGATTCGGTTTTCCAGTAACAATTGAATCACACCGTGGAAAACATCTTAATAGTGAAATAATTAGCCTAATCTGTGAAGCATTCAACGTTAAGCAAAAGCTGCACTGTGCATACCGCCCAGAGGCTTCTGGAGTGGTAGAACAACTGAATGGCACAACCAAGTCAAGATTGGGAAAGATGTATTAATCTACCCGATTAGAGTGGCCAGATGCTTTACCTCTTGTTCTGATGGGGCTCAGAAGTATTCCAGACCGGAACACATGCTTGAGTCCTCATGATGGGATGAGCAATGGAGCAAGCAGGAGTGACTGGACACAAACTGATAAATATATCTAATGATTTAGTACTGGAGTACTGCAAAGAACTGGCTGACCAAGTGTGTTCTATCTCTCACCAGGTTGGGGAAGACGCTGTCGCCAGATAAGCAACTCCAGCACATGACCTGAACCCAGGTGACTGGATAGTGCTAAAGAAACATACTCGAAAATCTTGCCCTGCACCGAGGTGGGGAAAACCACAACAAGTAATTCTGGTTACCACCACATCTGTAAAGTGGGAAGGAGTTCCACACTGGATCCATGCCAGTCATACAAAAAGAGTAACTGAACCTGATGAAACTGAAGCTGAAAGTTGTGTAGCTGAGGGGTCTCAAGATATCAATCATGAAGTAGCTGAAGAGGAACCACCAAGCACCAGACAAGATGATTGGATTCCAGTACTTGGGATACCTGCAGAATACATGAGAACCAGAAGTCAGACTTATCTAGACAGTCAGAGTGATAGTGAGGACGAGATAGGTCTAGAAGAACGTACTCAGATAACAGAAATCCGAGCTAGTAGTAATTCTGAGGAAGACCCGATAAGGAAAGATCAGAATACTCAGACAAATGACACTACACCAAGATTTTTTGAGTCTGAGCAGGGACAGATACATAATAGGGTGAGAGCTCAGTATGAAGAAAATCAAGGGTTCTAAGAGCTTGAACAGGGCCATATAGGAGTAGAAAAATGTGCTCAGGAAGAAGAAGGTGAATAAAATCAAAGTCAAATTCAACAGACACCTGAACAAGGCCAGATTAGTAACCAGGCAGAAAAAACAGAAATAAGACCTGGACCTAGTCAGATAGAGAGGGATACAGAAAAGGAGACATGTTGTCTAGGTTTGTCAAAAGCCTGAGATTTTCTCTAAAGAGAATAAATGAAGAACCAGAACAAGTAAATGAAATAACAAGTAAAACTGAACAATCTACAGTACAACCAAGAAGGAGTAGTCTACGTTTAAAGAGACTGAATAATAAATTCAAAGGCCCTGAATGGACATACATCGTCCTTGAAGATTTCGAAAACTTTGAAAAAAGTGACGAAAGTGATGACAAATTGATTGTTGATCAGACTGATGTAGAAGTGAGACCCACTTGAAAAATGTCACAGGTTAAAAGACTGTGTAAAAGCTACTAAGAGGGATTAAGTCTCCTTGGTCAGAAATGGCTGATCATACTGTTAACGGAACACCGAAAAGAAACTGTTTAAAAACATGCTGTAGAATATGCACATGAAGTATTATAGCAATAGTACTCATAGGTATAGATGCATCAAAGGAAAAACTGGTCGCAAACGGGCAGATTCTCCGAATCTGCCCCTTTGCAACCAGTATTTTTGCATTTGGGATGCATCATCCCAAATGCAAAAATTGCTATTTAAGAAATCGCAAAATTGCGATTACTTAAATTGCGATTGAATTTGAAGCATCTCAAATTGAGATTCCTTAAATGCAATGCATCAAAGTAAAGAAATTCGCGATTTCGCTATTAGGGGGACATATTACCATGAAGTTGAACTTCATGGTAATTTGCAAAAACTTTGAAAAATGCACTAAAGTGCATCCTTTTGACACCCTAGCACCCTTGAAATTGCATTCTCAATCTGCGAATATCTAATTCAGAATCACAAATTGAATATGGCTTCCCATTCATTCCTATGGGCCTCTAGGCATTCATTCCTATGGGCCTCTAGGCCCATAGGAATGAATGTAGAGGTATTCCTTAATTGTGATTCGCAATTTGCGAGTCACAGTTAAGGAATGTTTAGAAATTGCTAGTATTTTTGTGATTTCTACATGCATAGCCTTTTGCTATTCCTTATTAGAGAATCCTTATTTTTCGCTAATAAGGAATCGCAAATGGCATTGTTGATGCATCTATACCATAGTATGGTTAGGACTGACAATAGCTATTGCTTACATAATGAGTAGAGACTTGAAGAATAATACTAATGAGCTACAAAGGATATACACCTAGAAGAAACAATACACAAGAGAAAGCACTTAGCATTAAACAACAGAAGGTAGATTTAGAAGCATCAGATTAGGAAGGAATATATTATACTGGAATTAAAAACAGAACTCACTTAAATGTATTTGCAAACCTATTAGTACACTATGTAGAAGCTATGGAAATAGAAGATTGCTATGTTTGTAAGAAGTTACCTACTTCGGTAGCCGAAGGTGTGACGTACCATCATTTACCACTAACATATGGAATTTCATGTAGCATATTAGCTAGTTTATTCGATAAGAAAGGACCTTTACAGTATTACTATTCTAAATCAGATGTAATATTTTCTTAACTTCCTATATGTAGTAACCTGAACCCTGTACATACTAAGAGTGATGTAACACGTTATATGGGAGAATACTTTTTAACTATAGGTACAAAAGATATAGCTGAAGCACACAAGACTAATTTAACATGCTTATTACGAGAAAAAGAGAAAATATTTTTAAATATGGTTGAGAAAAGGAAAGAGAATTTCCAAAGAAAGGCAAATGATAAGAATCATAAAATTCCAAAATGGGTTGAAAATGTAGGGTTCAACCCAAATGGCAAGACCCATGCTGCTATGTTGCTGGATTTCAAAAAGAAAGGGAAACTCTGTCTCCACAGGGAAATAACTAGTTATAATAACAATATATTAATTGGTTCCAGTGAATGTGAACACAATTCTAAGGCAATTGGGGGTTGGGGACTCAATGATAGAACTGAACCTGTGTTTCCTGGAATTTATTTTATATGAGGAAACAAGGCTTATTACAAACTGCCAGATCATTGGTATGGGAGCTGTTATTTTGGAATAGTGTTCCCAAAGTTATATCATGTAAACAAAATCACTGGAAACAATGAAGATACAAATGGATTATTATGTAGCAAAAGAGCTAGTTTTGGAGAAATAGTAGGTGACATATTTAGTGCATTGATACCTACAGTGGGAGTGGCTCTGAATACGCAAAGAATTTGCAAATTTTCAACAGTACTGATACTGTTGGAGGGTTCTTAATGGTCAATACCGAATTGGTTGCGATCAGATCAATGGTTTTACAAAATCGACTTGCTCTTGATGCATTATTAGCAAAAGAGGGCAGGGTCTGTAGAATGTTAAAAGCACAACATTGTTGCACTTACATACCTGACAAACGTTTTGACATTAAAGTGTATGTAAGCAATATTACACATTTGGAAAAAGAGCCTAAACCACTGGAGGTTCATAGTGCATGAAAGTGACTTACTAATGGTCTCTCCTCTATAGGTAGATGGCTTTCTAATGTAGCAAAACGTTTTGTAGGTAGAATACTGATGCCAATGTTGGGAATAGGACAACTGATTTTAGGGATAATAATTTGTTGCAATTGTCGGAAGCACAAAAAGACATATACGGTAAATAAGAGAGGGAAAAAGAGAAATATTGATGAGCTTGAATTAGATGAGTTGAATGGAAATTTATACAAGAAAGTGAAAACATTTCACACAAACAATGAAAAGAAACAAAATAGAAAGTTTGAAGAAATTGAGCTGGGTGAAATGTGAAAAGTTGGCATCTGTTTCATTAATTAGTGATGATATGAAATATAATCAAAGAGGGGATTGATGGAGCAAGGATTCGTTCGTAATGCGACTTGCTTGTATTCAGTCTCTTCGACTTAATGTTACTGTACTAATCACCATGTTTGTCCTATTAATATCGCATTACACAACATCTAAGTGAAGCTTGCATATGTGCTTTTACTAATGTTAATCCGCTTGCAATAATATGGCTGCTGCTACGCGGGATTTCTAACTGCGCATGCGTCTGTCACACTCACGTGACATGACGTACTCTCTGCTTTGGAGGGAATCTTTTGCTTCTGCGCACTAAAACTAAGATGGATGCTCTATGTCCTCACATGCAAGAAGCTTGCACTGCTGCTTTTCCTAAGCTGTTCGTTGTGCTTAACTCTAACGCAATAGTTAAATGTAAAGTAATGGGAATAGAGTAGAGATAAGTGGTATTCAGTGCATTAATTTATTCTGTGTTCTAAAACTGTTTCTTTCTATTTTTTCATGTAATGATAATCTTGGGCCTGAGAGGTGCTATTACTCCTTCTTGAAAACCTACACTGCGCAGATCAAACTCCAGAAGGAGATTAAGTCATTCGTCATTGAACCACAGCCAGGCTTACAGTACACTAGAAGATGTGACTGGGAGCGTGAACTTTGAACCCCAGGAGAGAAAACTGGACTGTACAATACTGAACGCTATTGTTACTGATTGATACATTCATTGCCGGGTAGAGTAAAAGTGCATGGGAAAATAAAGTTATGGGCGGGAAAGTTAATTTTAATATAATCAAGAAAATTTGCATTTTGGTATGGTGTGAGGACCTCTCCTCTCTTCTTGTCCAATCAAAATTGGGGATCCTTACACTTGCAACATTGGGGCGTGGTACACTGACCTGGAAAATAGTATAACTAGGGTAGACTTAGCTAGCTAATACAGATTCTAGTTTAAGATCCCCTAAAAACCAATTAAACTTAATTGCTTTTTTCCCAAAGCACAGGACTTTCGTCTTGTCTAGGTTTACCTTTAAAATAGCTTTTTACAGTATTCATTAAAAGAGTTTAGTTTCTTTTGGAGACCAATTTCTGTTTGGTCCACAATTACTAGATCATCTGCAGACATGGTACCTTTTTGCCATCCATTCTTGGGCTGGCACTACCCTTCACTTCTAGGCATTTTGATAAATTGGATAGGAAGATGGAGAATAACTGAGGGGCCAAGACGCAGCCTTGCCTAAGACCATTTCCAATTGGAATTTTCGGCGTTAATGACCCCTCAGTATCCCTAATCACTTGGGCCCAATTTTCCCGGTGCAATTCTTTCAGTACTGTCAACAGATCTTTTGGGATATTTTTCTTTGTTAGTATTTCCCAAAGACAGTCCCTGACCACCGAGTCAAATGCTGCTTGGAAGTCCACCAAGCAGCAACAGAGTTTTCCGTTCTGCTCAGAAGACTTCCTTGCCATGGCACATAGGGAGAAGCAGTGGTCTATCATTGAGTGTCCTGCTCTGAACCCTCCCTGTTCGATCGGTATTATTGAGTTCTCCTCAACCAGCCATTTAGTCTATTTCAGACTAGTTTTGAGAAGACCTTATCCCCTATATCCAGGATATTTATCAATCTATAGTGTTGTCGTTCCCCTGGGCTACCCTTTTTGTGGATAGGTCTGATTATTGCCCCCTTCCAGTTTTTGGGCATTTTTTCCCTCTGATAGAACTAGAAGGAATAGGTGGTAAAAGAACTTTGCCCACCATTTTATTTGGGATTTTAAAATTATGGCTGGAAGGTTGTCAGGCCCTGCCACTTTAATTATGTTTAACTTCTAAATTGTTTCTGCAACACGGTCTTCTGTGAAGTCTGATTTAAAATCATCTGAAATTTCCTGCCAGCCTGGGAGTACACTTGCTCCTAGATCTAATCTGGCTTCGTACAATTCCCTTATGTATTTGTCCCAGGCTGCCTCACTTACGAAGCAAATCATGTCTCCGGCTGAAGACGATGCTGCTTTTATCAATTTCCAGAATTGTCTTAAGTTCTTGTTTTCTGCTCTTAGCCATGTTATCCACCTCCCATTGGATAACATGGCTAAGAACTGCTCAGGGTAGGTGTTAGCTTTTGGAGATATTTGCGCTTAGCGCGAATATCTCCAAAAGTTGGTAATAGGAGATAGCGATGTTAGCAACTGTTTTCAGTCTCTAACATCTTGGCACGCCCACTTTGCATCTCATTAGTGATAAATATCACTGACATGCAAAGTGGGGCCCAAGATGGTCGCTATCTCCTACTAGCTGTCGCTAACTGGTGTTAGCGGCAGCTAGGTAATAGGGAGATAATTTTATCTCCGCTTTCTTGGCTTTTAAAGCCAAAAAAGCGGAGATAAACCCCCTTGATAATATGCCCCCACATTTCTCTGATTCCACTAGCGGACTAAAATATTTCACCCAAGCCGAATTTTTCCTTGTTGATTAGTGGGTGCTCTGCCCTGAGAAGGAGATAGGGGGTAAAATCCCCCAATCAGCCCCATGACTGGCCAAAGGTCTGTTAGACTTGATCTATGGTATCAAATGACGGATTGATCGATAGGGTAGGGGACGCAGCCCGAAGCAACTGCTTTCTATCCCATGGGGTATAGGATAACTCAGTCTGCTCTCTGTGGAGGGTGCAAACATAATTGTACCAAGTGAGGTGGAAGGAGCAGAGACCCATCCATTGGGGGGTTTCCCTTTCCCTAAAGAAACTGGTGTCTGGTAAGCTTTCTGACCCTTCAGTGAAAACTTGGGGGTATACACTTCACATCTGCTACCCAGGCAGAAGAGAAAGGCAGTTGTGTCTGTGTGTGGGGGAGAACTGGTCCATGCCCATTGGGGCTGCTTACGCAAAAATCAAATTGCAAAAAAATATTTCCTGGTGTCTAGTGGGTTTTCTACCACTGTGGGAGAGAGAGGTGGTAAAAACTTCCTGTCCATCCCTGGTATTGAAGAAGCAAAGACCCATGTTTATGGAGGGCTGACCCTCACCCAAAAAAGTAAAAACATAATTTCTTGGGGCCCGATTCACAGAATGAACTTACTACTTTTGGCATTCACAGAATGCACTTACGACTTTTGGTATTCACAGAATGAACTTACTCATTTCGGTATTCACAGAAGTTAGGACTACTAACTTTAGGACTCCTAAATGCCTTCTGTGAATACCGAAAGTCTTAAAATTAGGATTTTTCTCTATTTAGTAGTAGTAAAGTTAGGACTCCTAACTTTAGGATACCAAAATGCCTTTTGTGAATACCGAAAGTCTTAAAATTAGGATTTTTCTCTATTTAGTAGTAGTAAAGTTAGGACTACTAACTTTAGGACGCCTAAATGCCTTCTTTGAATACCGAAAGTCTTAAAATTACGATTTTTCTCAATTTAGTAGTAGTAAAGTTAGGACTGCTAACTTTAGGATGTCTAAATGCCTTCTGTGAATACCGAAAGTCTTAAAATTACGATTTTTCTCAATTTAGTAGTAGTAAAGTTCCCAGATCATGACATACATTGAAATCACTTTTACTGATAAAAACATTGTCATTTGTACATGGATACGATACATTGACATTGCTATGGTTGTATCATTGCTGTTGTGCAGGAATAGATTATTACATACATTGTATTGTCATATGGGCACAGGTTATGGCATATGTTGGTATTGCCCTTATTGCCTTTTTTGGTACTTATTGACATTGTATTTACCCATTTTAACTGGGTATATACACCATATCAACTTCCCAGTGGGGCAGAAATACTGTCATGGCTGGGGTGGAGAACATTACCAAAACTGTTCTCCCCCACATAAAAATATAAATACAAATATAATTTCCTGGTATCTAGTTGACTTTCTGCCCTTGAGAGGCAATTTTAGGATAAGCCCCCCCTTTGTCCCCCAAGTTGGGGGGCATAAAAAAAGACTCATGTGCCCACAGTGGTGACTGAGCATAAGCCCATGTCTCTGGTTTCTAGTGGGGTGGATGCCTGCCTGGGGAATCATGTGAGCAGTGCGATCTACCAACAGGGAT
This sequence comes from Lissotriton vulgaris, assembly GCF_964263255.1. NCBI lineage: Eukaryota > Metazoa > Chordata > Amphibia > Caudata > Salamandridae > Lissotriton > Lissotriton vulgaris. The sequence goes on along the minus strand of NC_141694.1, from coordinate 1,573,105,823 downwards.
CCACTAGGGAGAGACAGTGGTGGAAAGAAGATATTGCATAATTTTCAACTCTGGTCCTTTTGTCGTGATGAATGCTCAGGGGGCAACGTTATGGCACCAGCACCAATCAAAAGTGAATGCAGACCATGTCTTTGATTTTGAAAAAGAAAATATTTCTTATTTGAAAAATAGAGTCATTTTCTTTTGCAGGGCTGAGGACAGTAAGTTGACTTTCTCCGCACTACTAAGGTAGTATTGAGGAAGTCAACAGGTTATCTTCAGGCCGAAAAGATTAAGATGAAGTGATTTTCATGTTAGTATTTTGGTGGAAGTTAACAAGAAATATATCAGTTGGAATGTTTATGTCTATAAGGCCCCATCATTCTTGTCTTATCGAAATGTATTGTAGTGAATGTCTCTTAAAAGGTCACAAAAAAAGCCTATTTAAAGGGTAAAGATAGAATTTAGTCACAAAAAAGTAATGTATTTGGGAGGCAAATTATTTTTAAGGATTGATTGAGGTCTGAGGTGATTTCACATTTTGTAACATTTTGATTCTTTGCTGCGATCTGATGAAGCATCTTTGGGAAGAAAGATTCTCATGATTTCCTGTGGAAAATAAGGTTATTGCACTAGAAAAAATGAGGATTCAATTCTATAAAATTATCCTTATCCTTGTGAGAAACATGTTTGCCTTGCTGAGTGAAACATTTACTTCCAGCAGCATCCTCAGTTGATTTACCAGTGATCTACTGCAACTTCACCACAGACTTTCAATGAACAACTCAAGAGCTAACATTCTATATTGATGAATAATGTGAGTCATAAAAATGATGTTCAGCGCTCCAGAAACCTATATTGGAACAGCTTTACTCTAAATATCTTCCTCACCAATGTGAAGAAAATGATTGGTACACTGACACAAAGTGTATTTCCAACTGCAGCAGCAATCTGTTCCCCATTGTTCCACTGTACTCTTAACACAGAGTACTAATGAAGAGCTAACATTCCATATTCATGCCAACGGTAAGGCACTACTGAACACCATGCTGATAGAATACGATCTGTTGAATGTAATGTCTTTTCTATAGAGCAAGCTGCAGTAAACAAACATAAAGATCTTAATGCAACCATCATATCAGCTGTTGTAAAAAAAGGTGAAGGGAAGTATGAGTTTTAAACATTTGCCGCATAACACATTTTAACCCGTTTACCGCAGCCGTTATTTCGGCGCAGTGCGGGCGTTCTGAGGAGTGGGCGGGGCCGCGTCGGCTGTTGGCCGTTCGCAGCACCAGCCAGGTAGTGCTCCAGACAGCCAACGGCCGATGGGAGCACGGAAGAGGTTACAGTCCTAAACTAGTTATTGTGAAAAATCCATACCTGTGGCTAGCATCCCCTTTCCAAATCAGATTCTTCAGAATTCATCCTCTACGTCACTTATTATGTTCTTACTTTTAAAATAGTATGGTTTCAATTGAATTGGAAGTTCTTTTTATTTTCAACATCAACACTATGGAGACAATGCTTGCAGGCAGAGCTCATGCTTAAAATATATTTGTGCTCCCATTAGTAGTGATAACATTTAGGAGAGTTGTTGTTTTGACCAGTCATTGTTCTTTTTAAGCTCTTCCACTTTTGTTTTGTCAGAAGTTGCATCCTGCAGCATGAAAAGCTACTGGGTTAAAAATAGTTTTTAGTGTGAGATGAATATAAGGAAACAATAGAACATTTTAAAATATAATTTTACTGTCCATTAAAATGCATTGCTGCACAACTATTCATGGACTACATTCAAAGGTAAGTAATTAAACATATTTTAAAATAGGTAGCATTGTAAATCAACTGGTACTCTGAGAAACCTATTTTAAAAGAGTGAAAGTGCCAATAACGCCATACATTTCACAACTGGGAGAATGTGAATCACAAGATAGAGAAAATGTAATGGAATGTTTTTGGTAACTTGTTTATTTTATGAACTTGCAGGAGAGGAGTGGAGATGCACTGTCATTTACATGTTAAGCCTTCTGCCTTTTGTGGGTTAGATGAACCCTGTAGTTCCTTATATAAAAGAAATTGGATTTCAATTTGGAGTAGGTGACTACCCATCTCAAGATGTAATCACAACTCTTGTCAGGATGAACATTATAATTCACTAAACCAACCCCTGGTAGCTATGGCACAGAGATGAAGGGCAATGCGTAAAGCATGTATGCAGTACTAAAACAGTAAGAAAGTCGACACACCAAGCGATAAGAAATCTCCCATCACCATTTTTTCCATTTCTTTCAGAATAATTTTAGTTGCTTTCTCAGCAGTGAGTGAAAGTACCAGGTTACGTAATACAGGTAGTATGGGAGAATACAGGTACTCTACAAACTGTTCACCTTGCTAGTTCCCACCATGCCCAACACATCACTCCAATCACATCCACATCATCACCTCACGTAGATGGTTTCTTACATAGTATGGTCAATAATGAACTGGGTCTGGCTAATGTCTGCTTAGTCCTTACAAGCACGGAGGATGTTTATTCCACCATTTAATATTGTGCTTGCTTGATCAGATAGTACAGGTATATATCTGTAACCAATAAGCCCTCTTTCTTCATTGTTTGCTCAAGAACTGAACATTTAATATGTGGCTGCTTGCTTCCTCATACAAGCCTCTGTAAAAACTGTTGGAAAAATTCTAATGAAATTAATCAGGGTTATTTTTATCAAGCAGAGAAACTTTGGAAATAGTATCATCTTAATGAGCGATATCCACCCCATCATGGACAGTGGGAGTTGTAATTATCACTCAATATGTGTTTTAAGCATGTCTAAAGTAGCACAAATGTTCTGTCTGATCAGTTCAATCATATCCCTAGCAAAATAGCTCACCAGATACTTCACACTATCTGTCCTCAAGTTTGGCAGTGGCGGCATGTGAAGCTAAGCGCAGTGAGTTCGGGGGTCTTTGTCGAACTGTGCTACTAATATCCTCAAAAGCTTGGAACTTTAAAACGTAAGGCTCCAAAAACCTCTGGTAGACTTGGACAAACTGGCCAACTCAATCCAACACATTTACATTGCTGCTTGGACAAAGACCCAGGTTGCTCCCACTCTGAGCTTTTCTGCAGCAGCAAATCTGTTCCAGCAGGATGTCGTGGAGAGGGTATATGGCTTTGTGAAGCCTTGCTTGGCTACATTTTCCAGCCTTGCATCCATGGCGGAATCTGAGCTCTAAAAAAGTGACTACGGTCAAGGTTTAGAATTTGGGAGATGGGATACTCCAGCACAAATGTGACTATTATCTGCGGATTTACAAGTGTCATAGGATATAACACAATTGTAACACAGTGGGTGGTATATCCATCATGTTTATGACAGAGTATTGTTTTAGGCCCTAAGTCTGAATGTAAAAATCTTCACTGGGCAAAGGCACCAAAAGTTTCTGCATCAAAAAAAGAGGGAGCTAAGCAGAGTATCTCAGAGGGGCTCAACCCCCTACCTGCATATATCTCAGGAAAAATAGTCTGTATTTGTAGTGTGTGCCAACCACCTACAGGGTGGAAAAAAGTGCAAGGTGTTTTTATATAACCCTCACCCACCATAGTAGCCCCTTCGTGGCATGCTTCTTCATAGTGTTCCTACCGTTCTGCTACTGAATGGGGCATGATACTATGTACTTGGTGGTTAACATCTGTCCATTGCTCCTCTGGTACCCTGGGGTAGTTCCTTTAGGTTATTCAGCTGAGGAGACACCTTGATGCATATGTGACTACAGGCTTGCCCTGGCAACAAAGGAAAAATGGAGCAAAGGTTTTGCTTTATTTAAGTTGACATACATTAAAACCAAGTCAGTGATACGTATATTTATAAGAATGCAGACTGTGGGTGGCCACTTTGCGTCAATTATATTATTGGATCAGTAGTGAAATAGGGGAGTTGTCCCCTGATTCTTATAGCAGTGAATCCATAACCCCCGTCATGTGGCAATTCTCCGCCCGCCAGATAAGAATGGCGGATGGAGTGCTGGTGACGGAAAGCCCGTCTGCCAAGGGTCCGACACAGGCAATCGTTACGATTGCCTGTCAGACCCGGGCAGCATAACTAGAATGGTGGTGGTGCGTAGCAGGCACCGTCCACTACATTAGGATGCCACATCCTGCCAGCCTTTGAATGGCGGTTACTCCACCATTCAAAGGTTGGTGGAGATTGACTTTGGGGGCTACTTTCAGGACCCCCTTGTGCAGGGGAAATGCAATTGTGCACTTGGGGGGCACCTATGGTGCCCCCTACAGTTCTCTGCACCAGGTGTCTAGCACCTTGAGGTGCCTGCAAAGTAGTGTAGGGAAATGCACAACATGCATTTTTGCCATTGAGGTGAGTGCTGCAGCCAGCAGCATCGGCCGCAATGATAAACATGCACAATGCGACCGCCATAGTGGCGGTCACATAATAATTGAATGGGTGAGCCCGCCACCATATGGCCGGGCGGTCTCGATTCCCGTGATGATGGTGGACGGACCCAAGTCCGTCCATTATCGCAATCAGCCCCTTAGTTCCATAATCCTGAATAAAAGCCTTGGAGAAAAGCTTGAAACATGTGCACCTGTAGAAATAAAGGATCATTACATCCAAACTTTCTATTTTACTCCCCATTTTTGAAACATACAGTCTGGAGAATGGATTAAAGCATTGCTTTCCTACCAGACAGGTATTTATAATTTTTACCAAAAAAACTCCTACTCCTATTCTATCACCATCCAGAGGATTCCAATAAGTGCTCAAGTGTAATTTACTGGTAGTATAATTCCCCATTCTGTAGCGGAATGGGAGGTATTAAAAAATCATTGCACTTTTCCCACCCTGCAGGAGGTTAGAAAACACAAAAAGTATCTGACCAGGGAGGACTTCACTTGGGCCTACATTTTTTTTAATTTTTTCCCATTATGAGCTTAGCCCCAAAAAGTCACAAGCTTCACTGGGACATTCCCCCATGGACATCCAGCTTTGCTGCCATTCTCAGCCATAGACTGCTACCTTCTGCTCCAGAGGATTTCTGACTGTCTACGTTTTCTGGTCAAGTGTAGATATATAACCATGGTTGTTCCCTAATGCTTTTTGATACTATTTTTATGTAAAACTTTATAAATTCACATCTCTGGTTCCCCTTATTTGATTTTTGTCATTTTGGTGTCATTTCATTTATTAACTTAGGGCCGATTCTGATGCCTCATGGAAAAGCCTCCATCCACCATGCTCGCAGCAAAAATCTACCCGCATGACTCTCAGCATCTCCGTTGGTCAAATTAGGATTCAATTCATGGGAAATCTCACCACGTTGGATGGAGCTCACAAGTGACCGTCCGCTATGCCCAGAAAAGGACCAGATCCTACCATGGCAGATGGGGAAAGCAGTTCAATGAACTGAAAAGGCCTCTCCTGCCACAGAATGACCGCACAGCCAATTACAAATAAACCACGGAGCCGGAGGACGGAGCATTGCGTTTTGATTCCCTTGCTCGCGCATAGACCAAATGAATGGCGGTAGTAACAAACTGAACAGCGATACACAAAGTGTGCCTGCACTCGACAGTGCCCTCAATCACATCACACACGCCACAATGATACACCCCAAATGTAAATTGGCAATGTAAGCCATGCCCAGCATAGAAGAAACACCTGGAGGACATCACTCATTTGGACAAGACCACATACCACAGCATAAAACCAACCCCTTGTTGGACCAGCATCCTTTGCACACCAGAAGCTGATACAGAAAGACAGTACAACATTTACACACAAAGCACAACATCACGTACACCCATCTCCACAAAACACCAGTTCCCACCCACACACCTAAAACACTTCACATAACTTCACCAACCCCTGCACTTGTCTTACCTTTGCAACATAGCCAAACAGAAAATGGCCAAATTCACTTACACTGAGTTGAAAGTGATGGTAGACATGAAAATAAGGGTAGAACCACATTTATATGGAAGCCTGGTCCAGCACACCCCACTTGCACACAAAAACCAGATGTGGACAATGATCTACAACAAAGTCAATGCTTTAGGTACCACCCTACGCACACTGTGTGACATCAAAAAGCTGTGGGTGGACCTCAAGGCTCAGGTCAAGCATTTAATCCAGAGGAACCACGAGGTGGCCCAAAGAACTGGTGGCAACCCTCCCATACCACCACTAATCTTAAACTGAATGGGAGGAGAAGGTGCTTGCCATACCGCATCCCTAGAGTCTCACAGGAATCGAGGGGGGAGTGGAGGCTGGTAAGTACAAACATAATGATCACATCCCACTGTAATGTACCATTGTGCACAACAAGTGAGCCTCAATTGCCAGACAAAAACAAACTCATGTAGAATGCACGCTGTCAACATGAATGTCTCATATGGCTAGCATTTCCTCCCTCTGCTTCACCTCACATGTAAGTAGCCATCTTACTGGAGAGGGGGTTGTTGGGACCTCACAGCAGGACCACTACTCACAAAAGGCCCTCTGTCTTCCTTCCCAAACAGCACCGAGCTATCTGACCACCAAATCCCTCACCTGTGAGAAAACTATGTCAAGCTGCATAAGTTGCAGCCAGTACCCACAGAGAAACTCCGTTAAGAGTTCACATGAATCACAGTGTCATTGATGAAGTCACATGTCACTGCAAAGCAAAATCCAGGAAAGCAGTGGCCAAAACCTAACATGTATGTACCATTATCCCAAAGCATAAAGGATCACATCAACACCACATCTGCATGTAGACTCAGTCAAACATTACAAACCACACGAGGACAGTACAAAAACCACAACAGAAATAAGGAAGTTATGCATAGTAGACAAACAGTCCTAGTAAAGTCACAAATATCTTGGCATGAACAGAAGTGGATGAGCAACAAGTTGGTACCAGAGGACATGTACTTGGAAATACAATATCTGTACATATGAAATTGTTCCTACAGCCATGTCACATTGCTGAGGAGCAATGTATTCTCCTCCACAGCACCATCTTTAGCCTACAAAGCCCTGAACAAAAAAGGGCCAATCTTTCTTCAGGAACTGCTTTCTTGGTACGAACCCCGCAGAAACCTCAGTTTCTCTGGCAGAAAAACTTCTGCAGTTTTCAAAAATCCGCACTGTGCAATGGGGCTGGCGCAGTTTCCCACTTCTACACCTCAAAGCTCTGGAACTCTCTTCCTTTCGAGCTCAGAAACGCTCCCTCTCTCATCGCCTTTAGGAAGGGCCTGAAGATCTGGATATTTCAGAACTAGTCGCCAGTCCAGACCCCCCTGCTGTCCATAGCGCCAAGACACCCACGGGTATACGTGCGCTCTATAAATTAAAATAACATAACATAACATAACATAACGTCTCACTACTGACAAACTGTTAGGAATGACAAGTAATGCCATGATGAAAAGTCACGTTGTCTCAATTGAGATGTGCCAAACATGAACATCAACGTTGTGCCTTGTACTGAACATGCTGACAATCCAACCTTTTTTCAACAGATGACTCGCCAGCGACAGCAGGCATCCATTCCATGGACGAGCCAGCCAGTCTCCTACCCAAGAGGCAGACCCCTTGGATGCAGGCTCCCTGGTTTTTACGGATGAGGAGGACCGACCTCGCTCCTCCGGAGTGCCCGATAATCTCAGTCTCCGGCCCTCACTGTCCCCACCACGACCACTCCCAAAACAGCTGCAACTTCAATGCTGACCCCTGGAGCACCCACCTGTATGGCAGCCACCTCTACCATCACTGCCGCTGCCTCCAACACTGTCCCTGAGCCAGTTCTAGCCAATACCACCAGGCAGCCTCAGGCTGCTGGGGAGAGATTGTGGCGGCAGCGCCAGGCACCACCACAGGTCTGTGGCAGCAGGGCAGGTGGTAAGCCCACTGAGGGACAGTCACATGAGGACAATGAGACTGAGGCCTAGGTCACCGTGTAAACTGTCCTTGGGGCATTTCAGCAGAACCAGGTATAGGTGGCCCAGGTCCTTGATGAATTGCGTGAACTCCTACCAAGAAGGCAGACCCCATACAAGATAAAGGCAGGTATAGCAGGGGAGATAGAAACAACCAACAAGAGATGATTACCTGCCAAAAAGTTTCAATGAGGCCCTACATAAGACAGTTTCATCACATCAACAAGTGCATCAGGATGGTAAAGCTGCCACTTGATGATTGGATGACAGATTCACAGTTATCATCCAAGGGGTAGGAACAATCCAGCTACCCACAACAGTTACAACACCAATACGCGTTTCGGTGTGTAGCCCCAGCCAGGGCTATATCTTCATCAGGGCGAGGATGGACAAGTGGAGTGGGACAGCTCACCTAAAATCATGAAAAAATAAATACATTCAGTGTGAATTCAGATATATAATTCCGGTGTGAGAACAAATATTCCAACATATAAAAAGCGCAATATGGTAAAATGGAATAGGGTGCATCACCGAATATAGACAGAAAAAAAATGAAATAAGCTAAACCCACGCCACCACAGAGTATTAGTCATGGGCAGAGCTTATATCAGAGACCCACTACTGACCGGCTAAAGATAACCCCTAGAAAATGTTAGGAAAAGGATTAGAAAAACAAGAAAGAAAGGAGCCCAGTGCCAATTATAAAAGAGTTGAAATATATGTTTGAATATTTGTTCTCACACCGGAGATGACTTTCTCGTCAAAAAAAGAGCACTGTTGTTGGAATTATATATCTGAATTCACACTGAATGTATGTATTTTTTCATATATTTTTTCATGATTGTTGGTGTGCTGTCCCACTCCACTTGTCCTTCGTCGCCCCAATGAAGGTGTAGCCTCTGCTGGGGCTAGAAACCGAAATGCGCGTTGGCGTTGTAACTGTTGTGGGTAGCTGAATTGTTCCTACCCCTGCCCCTTGGATGATAACTGTGAACCTGTCATCCAATCAATATGTGGCAACTTTACCATCCTGATGCACTTGTTGATGTGATGAAAATGTCTTATGTTGGATGAATGATGATGTGATTTGGAATGTATGTAGCATGACTTGCGGTATTTGAATGAGATGTGTGGGATATGGCTATTGTATAAATGTTATATTGAATCTTGTTTTTGTTATGTATTTATTCTGCAAAAAGTTGATAAAATGTCTTTGCTAATATGAAAATGAAAAATTATAAACTATTCTGATGAAATAATTCCATGGTTGGATTAATTGGATATTTGTCTCTGTATGCTCCAGTGTGTGCTTGTTAGTATCAGGACCCTTTTCTAGGGCCTAGTTGAAACTTTTTGGCAGGTAATCTTCTGTTGTTGGTTGAACTGCGTGAACTCCGCCTGCTGCAGAGGTCCATGGACACTCATTTGGGACAAATTGCAGAGTACAAGGGCCAGCTTCTGTGGGTGTCCTGAGGGGCATGCATGCAGCACAAATAGCTGCCTACCCACACCCGTGGACAGCCGAATGATAGTCACAACACCACATCAGCGTCCACAGGGATGGGTGAGTCACATCACAGTGAAAAAGTGCGAGGGAGGATCACATGGGAAAGCACTGTGCTGTACCATTCCGGAGCCAATGTTTATGTCACCAGTGTCACACCGAACATTGACTTTGTTGTAAATCCGTTCCCACATTGCCACATCAAGGCAACACTGTACAAGATGCATAACAGTTAACACAGGCCAACACCATCAACATGGACAGAAGGGGATGGGAGCACACAACTTCAACTCCCAGCACAATGTACCCCTCAGCATCCTAGTAAATTCACTGCAGTTGAAATGCTTCTTTTTCCATGGAAGTGAGTCACCACAACTGGATGCAGGTTAGTGCTTTCAAACCCAAGACACATGTGTTGCACACAATTATACCATTGAGATCAATGTCTGCTGAAAAAGCTACAACAATACTCTAATGTGTCTGTACCTCTTACTGCCCAACTCAGGTGAATCACTCAAAGCTACATTGCAAGTACGCATTTTTACCATTCTGGATTTAGCAGAATGCCAAGGGGTGAACTTGTCCTGGGAGGTGAAGTAGGGTGTTCCCATCCCCGCAATACCATCAATATGGATATGATGTAAGTTGTTACAAAACACACAGCACTGATAAATGAATCCAACAAGAGCCAGCATCAAAACACATCCAGTCATGTGGCCAAAGGTGACATTGTCGCATTCACAAACTCAAGTACAGCTACACAGGGCTTTTCAGGGGTCATGACCCGTCTTTTTGCATTTGTCCCCACATGAAACAGTCCCTGATGACATACCCACTCCAAATCTCCTTCTCAACTGAAGTTATCTCATCCTGAATGACCACCACTGATGCAGTTTATGGGAAGTCATCCCATAAATAGGAACACTTGCACTACATGTTCCTTGCTGTAGCAATGTTCTCTTTACTCCCCCATATGTTCATGTAGATAGTTAGTTGTGACTTCACATTCCCACAAGGAAAGCAGACTTCAATTAGTGATGCAGGCTCAATGGGCTTTTGTTTTAACAAGGAGTCACTTGCACATCAGGCTGTGAGACCTTCGATTCCCAGGTGCTGTAAATGTAAAATGTAAATGTGTTTGTATTTATATAGCACACTTCTACCTTGAGGTCTCGTAGCGCTGTATTCATACCGCTGTGGAACCCTTCCTGGCTTTCCTGTGAAATGTCCACTCCTGTGCACCCCCAAGGTGAAGCCAGGCATCCAAGCGCTGCTGGGGCCGTTGTGGAGATTAAGCAAGCTATTGCCCAGACTCACAGAGTGGGACCCATGACTAGACTAGGCACCGAGGCGAGAATTATCAGGTCCGGGGAGATTGAGTCCAAGAGCCGCTGAGGCGGGATTGAACCCTGGTCCCAGGCCAGACCTCTGCATCAGGGTCTGCCGCTCTAACCATTGAGCCACACTTCTCCAACCATTGAGCCACACGGCTCCTGTGACTGTCTTGCGTGATTAACTGTCTGCGAGACACAACTCTCCCACTTGTTTTTGGGCTACTGACACACAAAATATGAATAGCATCTGATACTGAAGACCTTGCACATTTTTTCTACTTGTAAGCTCTGGCTCCATATCAGACCTTCCGCAGCGCCAATTTCACCTGTGTGCAACCTGTGTTCTACTGTCGCCAATGCCCCTTTCAATGGGTCATGGATCTCTCCGCCTTTCCAACACATTGCTTATCTGGATTATGACCTGTGGGTTAGTCCTTTGTTCGCCAGTGACCAGGACTGTTCTGGGGAAAGCAGTTTATGGGATGCCTTTCAACGTGTCAGACAGGCTGCCCATGTTGAACATGGACTGTGACATCCCACCAGCACTGGACACAGTTTATTGTAAAGACCCAGTGGCAAAGAAATACATCGCAGCCATCACTATCACCATAGCAGACAATGCAACAGGATATGTTCGCTTTGGCTTCAAATGGGCATCCAAATGAGCACATAGCTCTCGCAGTGTGAGGCGATCCAAACGTAATTTCCTGATGATGTCAATGTCCTCCATCATCACCAGGTGTGGGTCAGGTCGAAAGATAGGTGGTCTCCTCCTACGTATCCTGTCAGTGTACACATGCATGAGCTGAGTCAATAATGAGAGATGTGGTACACAGCTTAAGCGAAGACTCACACAAGCACAACAATGCCATGAATCTTGGACATGTGACATGCACAAGTGACAGCATGCAGACGTACTCACTACTTCAACATCCATAGTAGCTCGATGTGAATGGCATATAGTATACTGCTACATCAAGGTTGGTCTGCCCTGTGGTTGATGCCACAGCACTTCTGTTTCTCAGCATCTATGCAGATTTGCATGTGGCTGCTGTCACTGCCTCAGAATTCAGTCCCACAATACACAACGACATTACAGAATGAGGCAGTGAGTGTCAGCTGGACAATGATACATGTATATTCAGCATGGTAGGCAAACAAATGTGAACATTATGGGGTCAACACATCATGACTGTGTGGTGATTTTGCGTGACAGACATTGCCATGTTCATGAGATACATAAACACATGGATTGTGTATAAATGCACACATGGCTGGGAAGGACAGATGATGTCATCCAGGTGATGAGTTGTTTGCTACACATGTGCACTCCTAAGATGTGGGTGAGACATTTACAGGAAATGGCAGCAAGGCACACTGCATGCCACACCAATATGTGGGTATTAAGTACTAGGGATTACCAGTGTGTCTGAGTTGCATTAAATAAACACCTCGAATTGTCAGTCTACATCACTGGCCCTTCAGAAGATGGTCTATGGCCAAGGATTCGCTAAGCAAATAACAATAGATATACAGGCGGTGTTGACAGGCCATTAGTTTCATACACTACATTAGTACAGTGCAAGAGCCCTTTGGTGTTTTGGACTCCTTGACTCATTTAGGGCCAAGCTGGCCACGAGGCATGACAAAGAATGCAATTTCACTCTTCTTTTCTTGGACAAGCCATGTGTATGCAGACTTGAATTAAAGGTCACACTCTATAATGCCTTCACTGGGTGCACACATCACTTTCGGCTAATGTTTTGCCGTGTGTGATGCAATTCACATGGCGACAGTGCAAATACATGATGTGTTTACAGGTGCGGTCGCTGGCATCCATAGCATAACCACGCATTGGCACCAATTGAATGGTGCAGGATTGAGGATGGCGCTTCCTGGCACCGCCTATACAAATGCACCATCTCCCAATGGGAGCCGCCAGCTGATTACATTTTTGAATGTTGCTGAGTGCGCGCTCTGCATCGGCAGGGCATGGCATTTGCCCCACTTGCCTTCAGGGGCCCTGAGGGTGGCACTCATGTGAATTGGGGGAGCCTTGCACATTGCAGTTGATAGGTTGCCACATACATTGTGGGGCCGGGCCGGCCTGCATGATGTCTGGGTGTTATTGTTGTACAGGGGTTGCATGGGTGGAGGTGTGTGGGACGTACCTGTGCTGTAGGGTGAGGCGGCGTCTTATCTGCCGGAGGTGCACCAGGTAGAGCAGTGGAAAGGCCTGCTGGTATGGATGTATTCTGGGTCAGCTAAGTTGGTATGGATGTGTTCTGGGTCAGCTTTTCCTTTCCATAGTTATGCTTCCACCATTCGCGATGTGGTGGTTTTTACTTTGCGGTAGGAAGGGCTGTTTGTTACATCGTAATCTGGTTGGTGGTCGGAACGTGATTCTGCACGTCGGTCTTGCTCTATAGGCTCCGTCCACCACCCTTGTGCACCGAGAAAACGTGCACATCCGGTAAAGCTGTGTCGGACGGAGAATGGCCTCTGTTGGCCCATTGTAATATGGTGGTTCCAATATATGCATCAGGGGAAAAAAGACATTTTCCGCCACTGCCAGCACTATGGATGGGCATCCGCTCAACATCGCAATGAGCTTCTTAGACTCTGGTTTTATTATTTTGCAATGGAAATTAATATTTTGTTGTGTTTTTGACTGTTAACTGTTTTGTACTTCTAATTGTTTTACACATATTCTTAACTTAGGCCTGTCTGCTCTGTACCATAGCTACCAGGAGTTGAGCTCAGGTTAAAATTATAATTTTTTTTACTTAACTGGAAACGTGACTTGAGTTAAATTACCATTGACCCCAACTAATAATTCACTTTTTTAACATTCTCCATTGCCCCATTGACTATATCTACCTGTAAGATTGTCTAACCGGGGTTTACACAGAGCCAAAACCGAAGGACTAGTGACTATTTCTGTATCGTCAAACCTCCCAGTGTCTTTACTGTATAATGCCCTAACTTCAAAAGGATTCCTAAGCATACTATCCACCACCCCAACCAAACTCAACATTGACCAATGACATAAAATCTATAAAAAAATATTATATTACAAATTAAAACACTAAACTGTACTAACAACAGGATAGTGGAGGGGTACAAATTACTATTCCCACTCTAATAATTGTGACAGCAGAAAAGTGTTGGATAGCGGAGGAGTACAAATTACTATTCCCAGTCCAATCAGTGCAAGAGTAGGGAAACTGTTGGATAGCTGAGGGATCAAATTTACTATTCCCACTCCAATGAGTGCAACAGTACGGAAAGTGTTAGATAGCAGAGGGATAACATTTATTATTACCCCTCCAGTCAGGGCAACAGTAGTGAAAGTGTTGAATAGCGGTGGGGTACAAATTACTATTTTCACTCCAATGTGTGTAACAGGAGGGAGAGTGCTGGATAGCGAAGGGATAACATTTACAATTCCCACTCCAGTCTATGCATAAATAGGGAACGTGTTGCATTGCAGAGGAGTAAAGTTTATATTGTCACTCCAGTCAGTTCAAAATTAAAAACTAATAAAATATCAAAAAAATAAAATTATTATATAAAAAATTAAATTAAAAATATAATAGAATGTTAAAAATAAAAGATATGTAATATAAAAAAATATAATGTTAAATATATATCACAAATACCTGGAAATATTATACCAAGGGCAAGTGTTGCCTGAAACGCGTTACCAGGAATCAAGATAAATATTTAATTTTGCCTGCAGTTCCACTGGTTCGTGATTCTTTTCGTGGCAGAAGCAGTGTGAATTGGGATCTGGAGGATTTTTTCATATATATGTATATATATATATATATATATATATATATATATATATATATATATATATTTAAACACACGCTGAGATGGCGTGCTTCTGCCTCTTGAGACGGCGGGCTCCCGACGGGGTTCGCCAACCCCTATTATAGACACACTCCTGGTTTGCTTTCCTTTTTCTCGAAATAACCAGAGTCAGGGCCCCAATGTAGTAAACGGTGCTTCAGATTTATTTTGGCAAGAAAAAACGCAATGCGTTTCGAGATCAGCCGATCTCTTGCTCACGTGAGCAAGAGATCGGCTGATCTCGAAACACGTTGTTTTTTTTCTTGTGAACCTTCAATTATGGTTTAACCTTTCTGTTTAAGGACTCAAGTTACAGGGCAACAGAATAAGCTGTAGGTGTATGACAAATTTGAGGTCGGGAACAGGGGGATCTCTGGAAAGGTGAAAAAGAGGGAGTGTGTACAACAAATAAGAGATAATTTGGTTTAGCCATTGCAACTGCATAATTATGGGAGGTTAGTAAGTGTTGTAACATGTTCCTTCTTGGGACCTTCCATCATGCTCCCTTGCTAAGACAGCTTACGGGTTAGTGGTGAGGTGTGCAAGATGTCAAGGAAGGTCCGTCACTGAGGATTCACTGAACCAAGTTTGAGCTGCTGATTTGAGGGTTTAATCCCTGCAAACTTTGTAGCAGATAAGTAGGAGATTCGATGTGTATGCACATGCTTAACGCAGGGAGTGCCTATACTAGGCGATATGAGTTTCTTGCAACTAGCTTTGATTGTCTGCGCGATATTGGAACCCAGTGCTCTCTTATTCC
Organism: Lissotriton vulgaris; assembly: GCF_964263255.1. Classification (NCBI taxonomy): domain Eukaryota; kingdom Metazoa; phylum Chordata; class Amphibia; order Caudata; family Salamandridae; genus Lissotriton; species Lissotriton vulgaris. The sequence continues at coordinate 1,573,090,458 of NC_141694.1, read as the reverse complement.
TGGTTTCTCATCAATTCAGTAAAGGTAAGAGGCTCGCCCACAACTTTGCTCTTTTTTCACACCCCCTCTGATTTGATCCTTTATCCTGTTTTCATATTCTTGCAGATTGCTTTGCAGTCTATATACACACGGGCCTTTTTCATTACCTGATATTCAAGGACTTAATGGAATATATTTTTCATTGTGGCTGCCTGTCTCACATACTCAATCATGATGAGAAAGTAAAGTTTGAGAGGCCTTTATATGCTTTTAAGAAAAATAAGAATCTGAGAGATATGCTAGTGCAAGTCCCTCATTTAAATGGCTATTACCTACCCCTAGGTGGGCTGGCTCCAGTGCACAGTTATTAAAGCATCCTGGGACTTGTAGGTTTTATTTCACCAATACATTTCCCAAAAGTATCCACCATGCAATCCTGTTCTTGGTGAAAATATTAACCCTCCAGTGGGTATTCAGAAAGGAATCCGGTTTTAAAAAAAAGCAGACTTTGTCTTTCTGCAAAGATGACGTGATCCCTGCCATCAATCACAGTGCCGGTCGGTGAACAAGAAGCAGGAGCTTTGAAACACGTAGGACCTTTCACTCTGAACTTTTGAAATGAATGCCGGTTTGTAATGAAATAAAGGACCTTTTGCAAATAATGGAGTCCTGCTTTGACTTTTGAGTGCGCCTCCAAGCAAGTGGCAACCACATTCTAATATATATATATTCACTGAAAAAAACATGGGTTTTAGGAGTGTTGTAGTTAGCTTGACATTTCACTCGTACAAAACCATTGAAATTCTTCCGTTACAGTTAGTTCTGCTAACTATAACTCGAGCGCCCGCAATCCACTGCTGATGATGTCACATATTACATCATTCATGACATGGTCAGTGACATCCCTGATGACATCACTGATGACATCATCCAGTGAATGTGGTTTGGTTGTTCGTTAATTAAATATGTATTATATATTTAGCAATCTGCATTGAAGAATGAGTGGATATATAAATATAAATATCTGGATGGAGGATTTTTTAGCAGTGTGATTGACTGTTTACTTGACTAATTTATAGTGTCAAATGACATCATCCACGTGACAATCAGATGCACCTCATCATACACATATATAATTTTTCATCACTAATGGATTCCTATGGAAAGAAATACAAATTACTGGTAAGTACGCTTAGAATTACTTTTATAGTGTCAGTGCTGGGCTAAAAGACGCAGCACTGGGTTCTCTCCTGATAACAGGTGAGTAAATCAGATTCGTTGTTCGAATGATTTTAGGTGAATATTTTAAAGTTCGATAACTCCACCTCCAAGTGAAACCAGTCAATGTTAGCCTATGGAAGGAAATTCAAGTTACTGGTAAGTACGGTTAGAATTACTTTTCAGGATCAGTACGGGGCTCAAAGATGCGGCACTATCTCCTGATAACAGGTGAGTAAATCGGAATTGGTAGTTCAGCTGATTTTAGCGGGTCCCTAGGGTCAAACTAGCCCACTAGGTCCCTCCAATAAGCGCCACAGAGCTGTGTAGCAGAGAGGCAGTGCTTAAATTGTGCAGGTGCTTTCAGGTGCTGAGCACCGGCACCTACTTTTACCAGCATTTTTTTCCCATGCACAGCCAGCACTGTGCACAGGCCATTAAAAAGCCCCAGCCTCGAGTGAGGTGAGTGAGCATAGGTTTTCTACAATATCTACAATATCCCATTCATACCAACTAGTCTCACGGCCACTTGGGCCCAGACTAATCTACCCTGGGGCAGTTCTGATTATTTACCATTACACACTGATCACCCTCAGTGCAGGCCAGATCAATTTACAGACTCCACCCCTATCTGCAAGGATAATATCTAAAACTATCCGATTTTGTAAAGTCATAAGACGATCCGCTTGAAGCTCGGCTGTGACATTACTCAAGGCTCCGGAAGTTTCATTTATGGAAGCCTCAACAACACGAGCTAGGTGTCTGATGTATCTACTATTAGCCATTGGACCCCAGAAAGAAAGCAACCATTTGAGTCAGTTGCCTCCTGTCCTGCTGTGTCCTTCTGATCAAAGACTCCCCTACCATGTCTCTTTTTGTAATGACTTGAAGGAGCAGTATATGTTGGGGGAAGAAGAAAAGCCACATAACATGTTCCTGAAAAATAAGTAGGAAGCCATGTATAAGCTCTATCATGACAGATAAAATATGTGCCTTGTGATGGCACTAACGGTGAGGGAATCTGGGGTGTATAGACATAAGTATGAGAACAGACACTCCTCCCTGGCTGATTATTAACATTCTGACCATTAATTTGTAAGCAGAGATTACCTCGATGAGGTACAGTCCAGATTGGCGGAGAGCTTCTTAGCTAAGCCTTTTCTGTAAGGCTAGTAACATATTGTGTTATGTTCCATCCATCATATGCTCTCTTCTCATCTACAGGAATCTTACTGATCTGAGCAATCTTAGCTATAGTCACAATTCCCTTAATCAAAGTACTATGACTATGACTAAAGACTGCTCCACCACCATATGGACTGCCAGGAGGATATCGCAGCTGATTTTGGTAAAGATTAGAAAACATAGCCAGATAAGCCAAGGCGGAACCTTCATAGGAAAATGGAAAATCCAAATATGGCATGCCCCTCTCTGTATTATGAGGCATAAGCCCACAAACCCAACAATCAGTAGTATTAATTACTAACTGGTGTTGATGTAGTAGCTGAATGAACGAATTGTTAAAGTATTCGATCCTCCTAATCTGCTGATGTGCTGAAAGTGTATAGAACCGGTGTGGGGAGGCAGGAGTAGAAGAGGATACAGGGACAGAAGTGGGAACAGGTAATGGCTGTAGGACATAAACAATCCAACTTCCACATGCTAACAAAATACATAAACATATTAAAATAGATAAGGTTATCCCACATGGACTAACCATTAGTTTCTTAAGTTGTTGTTTCATATTTACAGTCTGATCATTCATCTCCACTTTTGTATCCATTGCTCGGAAGGGGTTGCTCATGGTAATCTTCCTAGATCACTTAGCTGTGATTGTTAGCCGTCCTATGACACTGCAAGTCCTGCAGATCCTAGGTCACTACTCAGGTCACAGCTTAAGACTCCTACTGTGACCCTGCAACTTGATGGATAGTGGAAAAAAATACATAAACAAAAATATCTTTTTCAAAACAAGATGGTATAACCAGAAAAATCATAAACATTTAATTGTGCTTGACCATTCTTGGTCGCAAGTTATATCGTGTCTTATTAGGGATCGTCTGGTCCTTAAACAAGGCTTCTGGATTCACGGTATTCAAACGCAGATGTGTTGGGACGGCCTCCTGTAACACATCGCAATCTTCTTTCTCAGAGTTCGTGTGGTCCAGGCGTGCACTACTGAATGGTACAAATCTAGGCACTGTTTCACTTTCGTTGTCCGCTATACCCTCACGAACCCATTGATCGAAAGGCAAGGGCAGGGGTATCTTTTTACAGTGCACGCCATGGACCCAGTTCTTTTTTCCAACAAGCTTTACTGCCATTCGTGTAGTTAGTAGCACTTGACATGGTGGGCCCCACCGAGGTTCCAGATTCCGCTTCCGCTGAAAATTCTTCACGCAGACCCAGTCGCCAGGTTGGATGGAATGACCTGGGTCTGCGGAGGCCTCTGGCAAAGCGTTTTGAACCTGTTGGTGAAGAACACGTAATTTAGTGGTGAGGTCTTGCAAGTAGTCAATCAGCATTGGATATGATATATCTGAATATTTTCTAGGTCGAGGAACTCCCCAAACATTTGCTGGTCGCCCAAAGATGACCTCATACGGACTCAAACCTAAACGGGAATGGGCAGTAGTTCTTGTAGACAGAGGTGCTAGTGATAAGGCATCAGGCCAGGCGAGACCTGTGCTCGCCTGAATCTTTGCTAATTTAAGCTTGAGAGTACCATTACAACACTCTACCAATCCTGCTGACTGAGGGTGGTTTGCCGCATGGAATTTCTGTTTGATGCCAAGACCTGCACATACTTTCTGCATGATCTGGCCTGACAATGCGCGGCACAACAAACCTCGGGAAAAACTCCTTCAAAAGAACTTTGGCAGTGGACAATGCCGGATTGTCCTTTAGTGGGTAGGCCTCTATCCATCTGGAAAAGGCACAAACCATCACCAGAACATACTTGAGGTTATTGCAACGATTTATATGAATTTAATCGATTTGCAATACCTCAAAAGGATACATAGGGGGAGAAAAATGACCTGCTGGAGTTGGGGTTCCCTTTCCTGGATTATGCATTAAATAAACAATGCAATGCTTCACCACGTTTTCTGCACATTTAGGAATTCCTTCATTCTGCCATACTGGAGCCAGGATTTTACAAATGCCTTTTGCACTAATATGGGCTGGACCATGCGCCATAGTAACTACAGGTAGTATATAGGTGTCTGGTAACAGCCATCGTTGATGCTCTGACAATTCCGTCCAACACCCAGTCGCATCCAACATTCCCGTACTCTCTCTCCACTTACTCAACTCTTTCTCAGTAGCCTCATCATGAATCATCCTTACACTTTCTACCGTGTCCTCACACATTCCTCTTTCTCTGCTCCATCTTGCAGGACCCGCAACATACATACGACTCGTAACATCTCTCGCTGTCTCTTTTGCTACCTCGTCTGCAAAAGCATTCCCTCGACCCACATCATCGTTAATCTTTTTGTGAGCGCTACACTTGATTATGGCTATTTGTGTAGGCAAAGCAAGTGAGTCGAGAAGATCAGTCACCAACTGGCCATGCTGTATTTTAGTCCCATGGGAAGTAAAGAATCCTCTTTCCTTCCACAAACGACCGAAACTATGAGCCACACCGAAAGCATATTGGCTATCAGTGTAAACGTTTACTCTCCTTCCTTTCGCCAAAGCATATGCTCTCGTTAAAGCAATTAATTCAGCTGCTTGGGCCGAATTCTGTGCAATACGTGCTGTCTCCACTATAGTATCCAAAGTAGTAACAGCATAAGCTGCAGTTGTCTCTCCATTTGGAAGCTTAAAACAAAATGTATCTACCCATAAGATCCCGTCCGGATCCACAAGTGGTGTGTCTTTTAGATCTATTCTGCCTTTTGTTTCCTCCTCTGTTTGAAGAAAGCAATCATGCTGTTCCTGAATGCCTTTCTCAACCGGTATGGGCAACAATGTCGCTGGGTTCAGAGTATTACACCACTTGATATGTATATGACTAGCCAAAAGCGCTAGCTCATATCCAGACAAGTGAGCACTCGTGAGGTGTTGTGTCTTAGTCCTATTCAAAAGAATATCTACTGTATGTGGTACCATAACAACAAGGGTGTTGTCCAATACCAATCCAGAAGATTGTCGAATAGAAATTACTGCCGCTGCTGTAGCTCTGAGACAACTAGGCAATGCCTTGGCTACTGGAGCCAAAGTAGTCGAAAAATAGGCACATGGCCGTTGTTTGTCTTCGAATTGTTGTGTTAAAACTGACAATGCACAACCTTCCCTTTCATGCACATAGAGTGTAAAAGGCTTACTGTAGTCCGGAGTACCTAACACAGGTGCAGAACACAAAGCATTACGTAAATCAGAAAAACTCTTTTGGCATTCATCAGTCCAAGGGAGAGGTTGTGGCGTATCTTTCAATGTAAGTGCCAACAAAGGCTTAGCTAACAAAGAAAAATTCAGAATCCATTGTCTGCAATATGAGGTAATGCCCAAAAAGGTACATACCTCTCTCTGTGTTGTTGGCTCAGACATTTGTGCAATCGCTTGAATTTGTTCTAGGGTCAATCGCCTTCCCTCCTTCGACAAGAGATGACCTAAGTATGTAACCTCTTGGCGGCAATATTGCAACTTAGAAGGGGACACTGTATGATGTAAATCAGACAAATGACGTAACAAAGAAACCGTCACATCTTCACAAACATCCTCCGAATCAGCATCAATCAGCAAATCGTCAACATATTGGATCAAAGTCGCACCTGAAGGCAAAGTGAACGCGTCAAGCTGAGATTTCAAAGCTTGACTGTAGATAGAGGGATAACCTTGAGGAGCACACTTGTACCGGAAACTTCGGCCTTCAAGAGATAAGCCAAAAATATCCCTACTTTCCTCAGCAATAGGAATACTAAAGAAAGCATTCTTGAGATCGTTAACAGAAAACCACGTCGCTGAGGCTGGTATCATAGTAAGCAAAGCAGTGATAGCATCATCATCATCATCATCATGTTATTGTGTGATTATTAAAATCATTACAATATTTACAAGCAATAAAAGCAGTGCAACAACAAATACAAAAGGCAAGTAAAATTAGAAATATAATCGAATTATTATGTATCAAAAAATATTCTCTCAGTTATCATATTACTTGGTAAAAAGCGTCCCAAGTCCGTCTGTGTCACTTTTGTCATTTGGATTCTATCCCTATACTTCTGTCGTAATTGGCCCGCTTGGATTAGCGCCTAGCTGAACCTACACGTTGTCCTCCTTAACTTGGCTATATACGATAAACGCCATTTTGAATGTTGCAGCGGCCATCTTAGACCATGAGCGGCCTCGTGGCTGACGTGCCCTTTAGTCCTTTGTCCGTTCCACTGACCACTCTCATCTGCCCAGCAACAGGCTATTTTTAGTACTGGTCAAGCCACACATGCGCAGTTCTTACTGACCCGTACACCCTCAGGAATGTGCCGCTAACTGACCAACGGGTTTGAAACCCACCAATGAGCTGGCAGTGTTCCAAAACATGACCATATATGTCTCTAAAACTGTGTCTTAACTTGTGCCGCCTATCTTTTATTGCCCCAAAATTGTATATAAACGGGGTCACACCGGTGTTCGGTGTGATACCTCTTGCATTACCGAAGGGTGCTGTTTGAGTGTACCACCACCCCATGGGGTCTTAATAAACTTGTTCTTTGCATTTTACAGTTTCCGTGCCAACAGTTCTTGTGTGTAAGTGGGTAATCTCTGGAGCGTGTAGGCCTTGGGAACCCCGCAATACTTCAATTGGCGACCACGAAGGGACTCATCGGCGACTCGGATGCCCGAAGGAGAGGTCGTGACGAAGGCTTGGAAATCCGCCATGGGCGCGCGCTGCCACGAGTGACCCGAGTCTTGGCTGCCACGGTGTTTTTTCCTTTCCTTCCGATCTGACCTTCCAGGTGGCGCCGGTCTCCGACTGAGTTTTCGAAGTGTCCGCATCACTGAGAGAGTGCCGTTTGGCTGATTTGGCTTACAAGACCTTGGCAGTTGGAACCTGGACAGTTGAGTATTTGGTAAGCTTTGTGTTCGGTAAGGTAGTCTTCGGACGCTTACTGAAGTCCTACGAATTGTGTTCGGTAAGGTAGTCTTCGGACGCTTACTGAAAATCTGTGCTTTGTGATCGGTGAGGACGCTTGCCGAATTCTATGAACTTTGATTTGAGTTAGCTAACATTTTGAATTTGTGATCTTTGAACTTATATGTGTAGTGCACTTCACATAGGCAGGCATGTAGAGATGTTTCTCTAACTTTGTTTTTTTCCTTTGAGCGGCACAATCGTGAGAAGAACTGAAAGTGCCATTTGGTCCGGTGTCACGCTTTCGTGATACTCTTTGAACATGCCTGTTTTTAGCACACTCCGGGGAATGTGTTGTTTAGGAGATGGTACCTCAATTAGGTTAGCGGAATCACAGCCGGCTCCCCCAGAGGGAACACCAAATAGGGAGATGTATATTAAGTTTGGCCTCCCCCCTATTATGTACGGTAAATCATGGCATAAGTACACTAAGGCCGATCCCGAATTGCAATGGCCCCTACACGGGTCGTACGATTTGAGTAAAATCCAATTTGTAGAGCAATGTATGTTTCAACGCAGGTCTAGACAAAACATGTTTGATTGTGTGCGAATGTGGGAGAAAGCGGCGCGTGAACGAATGAAGCGTGAGGTTGCCTTGGCGGACAAAGAGCAGCGCAAGGCTGCTCGGGATAAGGCTTTACAGCTGGAGGAGAAGGAGGCTCAGGAGAAGAAAGAAAGGGAGGAACGGGAGCGTAAATTGCTAACGACTGGTCAATTTCCTATTCGCCGACCACTTTATCCTGTCCTTAATAATGAAATTGATGATTTCTCTTTGTTAGATCGGTCACCGCCTCCGTACGTTACGCCGACGGCTCCAGCTGTGGATTCTGATGATGACGGACGGGATAAGTTGGGCAAGAAGGGTGTATCGGCTCTCAGGTTTACCGCGGAGAGGTCCGCTCATTTACGTAGTTGGGCTCGCAAAGTGAATAAGCATAGTGTTACTCAGGATCAATTGATATCAGAGAAAACGGGGTGGTCGGATCTTGAATTAATGTATTTTTTGTCTAGCCTAGCGGATGAAGTTGTAAGCGCATATCGTGAGTTTTCTGATACGTTAGAGCCTAAAGTTTTGTCGGTGTATCGTGAGAATTTAGCTAAAGGTGATTTTGATCTTACAGATGTTGATGACCTGTTCAAGCATTTGATCGCGCTGCGGGATGAGACAACCCATTTACGGCAGGAACGGAAACGGAGGCAAAAGGAGTCTGAGCCGGGAAATGATGAGGCGGTTAAGGAGTGTTCTCTTCGTGGTTCAGATAAGAGCTCTGCGTTGCATGTTATGCCTATGCGTGAAGCGGCGCCTTTGTATGTTCCACCAAAAGGGGAAGGTACGGATGATGATAAGTTGTCGAAGGATGCGAAAGGGTATTTTGTGTACAATTGGGTATATACGCCATGGAATAGGGCAGATGTTATGGCACTGAAAAACTCTTTACCTGATCTCCGAAAGAACCCAGCGGCATTCTATGAGGGGGTAGAGGGGGCTATATCGTCTTGTGTGATGACTCTTGTAGATATAGATTTGTTTTTTGGGCTAATTTTACCACCTGATATGTGGAGGCAAATTCGTAAAACTAATGACGAACCGATTTTGGGGGGGACCTGGAAAGAGATAAATGCTGCAGATTTAGATAGAGAACCAGCATGTAAGCCTTGTCAGCTAATTCTAGATCTTCCGGCAGCTATTTTGCATAAATTGAAAACGCTCGTTCCTGCCAAAAAGATAGATTGGACCATGTTAACGTCGTGCAAGCAGAAACCAGATGAAACAGTCTCAGATTTCTTTACACGCTTCGAGGAGGCATTTCATGATTACAGTGGTCAATCTTTAACTGACGATACGGGTCGGCATTTGTTTGTAGATAAGTATGTGGCTAATCTCCTACCAGAGATTGCTAAGCGATTGAAATTGAGTGAAAGTTCCTGGGCCACGGCGACCCCTGCGTCCTTGTTAACTATGGCTCAGTATTATGAGCGGCAGGAGGTGGAGGCTAAAGAAAGTGTAGAGAAAAAGACGAAGGAATTGAAAACGAAGGTGATGTTGGCGCAGGTTCGGGGAACACAGGGTAGAGGGAATGAGAGAGGTAGACGAGGTGGAGGTAACGCATCGTATGGTCGTACGGACATTGCGGAGGATCAGTGTGCTTATTGTAAGGAGTTTGGGCATTGGGCCGACGATTGTCCGGTACTTCGTGAACAGCGTAGCCAGCGTGGGCGAGGTAGTGGAAGGTCAAGAGGAGGTTATACTGGAATGAGAGGTGGAGGAGATGATCGTAGACAGGTTGAGGAGAGGGGCCGTGGCCAGGACGAACGAAATACGTTTGATAGACGGAATCAATATCAGATTTTGGAAGGAGAGAATGTGGAACATCAGGATTATGTGCATGCATAGGATTGCGTAGGATGGGGTAAGGAATCAGTTGAAGTGCCAGTAGATCAGCAAGGTCCATATGTAACAGCGGGTATTTTGGGTTCTACTGATCAGTTTCTAGTTGACACAGGAGCTACTCGTAGCGCTCTGTCGAAAAACTTGGTTCCGAGGGCTCCCCTGTCTGGCGAAATGATTACGTGTGTAGGGTTTGATGGCACACCCTCCCCCAGCCCATTGTCCAAGCCCCTTGCACTATGCATTGACAAGTACTTTAGTTTTGGCCAATTTTTGTTATCGCCCCATACCCCAGATAATATCTTGGGCATTGACTTGCTTAAATATTTTCGAGCAACAATACGCTGCGCTCCAGAGGGAGTGCGGGTTATTCTGAATGATAACTACCCTGACCCTGATGATTGCCCTGAACATGACAGATTTTGTGTCATTTTAGATGTTCCCGCTTTGGCCTCTCTGCCGCACACGTTGTGGGCGACATCAGATACGGATGTGGGAGAGATGCGTATTCCACCAATACACATTACCGTTAAGGAGGGGGCCCCCCTACCACGAGTGACACAGTATAAGATCTCGAAGGAAGGCGAAATTGCACTAACACACATTGTCCAGGATTTGATTTCTGCAGGGGTAGTGGAGGAGGTCCCTTATAATGTCTGTAACAGCCCTATTCTACCAATTCTTAAGAGAGACTCAGATGGCAAGATCTATCGATTTATTATTGATTTGCGTGAAATAAATAAAATTGTCATTCCCCAATACCCAGTGGTGTCCGATATTACGACCTTGCTTACATTGGTTCCTCCGACGGCCACCATTTTCACTGTTATCGACCTAAAGAATGCGTTCTTTTCTATCCCTGTCCATCCAGATAGTAGATATCTGTTTGGTTTTACGCTCAATAATAAATCATATAGATTTTGTCGAGTTCCCCAAGGATATACTGAGAGCCCTAGCATCTACAGCCAGGCTTTGAAACGACAACTAGATTCCTTCGAATTGCAGTCTGGCGTTGCGCTCATCCAGTACGTGGATGACCTTCTGCTTGCCGCCGACTCCTATGCACAATGTGAACAGAGTACGCTTGCGTTGCTTTCCTTTTTGGCACAAAACAATCACAAGGTCTCCAAGAAAAAGCTTCAATACTGTAGACCCCAGGTGACCTACATCGGTCATCTGTTGTCTAAGGAGGGGAGGGCATTAACATCTGATCGAATTCAAGCAATTTTAGACACACCAGTCCCCCGCACGCAGAGAGATGTGCGTGCTTTTATAGGGTTGACATCTTTTTGTAGACAATGGATTATGGGTTTCTCACATATCATAAAACCTCTGCTAGCATTATTGTCCAAAACTACACCGATGCCTCTTGAGTGGACAGACGAATGTCAGAAAGCCTTTGAACAGTTGAGACAGGCCCTGTGTTCTGCACCCGTGTTAGGAACACCAGACTACACGAAACTTTTCACATTGTACGTGCATGAGAATGATGGGTGCGCGTTGTCAGTGTTAGTGCAGTTACACGGGGATAAGCAGAGACCATGTGCATACTTCTCTGCCATTTTGGATCCTGTAGCACGAGGGTTGCCTGGGTGTTTTCGAGCGGTAGCGGCTACAGCAGTAGCCATACGACAGAGTGAGGGCATAGTGTTATCACACAAACTGTTGGTGTTAGTTCCTCACGCAGTAGATGCCCTGTTAAACCAAACAAAGACCCAATACCTCACGAGTGCACGACTTACAGGATATGAGCTGACACTTTTAGCGCCACACATAACATTGAAAAGATGCGCTACTTTAAACCCTGCGACTTTATTGCCCTATCCGGCCGAGGAGGGTCAGGAAGAAAAACATCATGATTGTGTTTTCCTGACTGAGGAACAGACAAAGGGTCGTGTTGACTTACAGGATGTGCCACTTCCAGATGTGGATGGGGAACTGTGGGTTGATGGATCGTGTTTGAGGCTGCCAGATGGTACGACTTCCGCAGCATATGCGATCACGACTCTTAAGACGGTGGTTGAAACAGCTAGAATACCACAAAAATCGGCTCAGGCAGCAGAGCTGATAGCTTTAACAAGAGCCTGCGAATTGAGTGCTGGCCTATGTGTGAACATATACACAGACAGCCGGTATGCCTTTGGAGTGGCCCATGACTTCGGACTTCTCTGGAGGGAACGTGGGTTTCTGACATCACACGGAGAGCACATTATGCACGGAGAGTTAGTGCGTGATCTCCTAAACGCGTTGCTCTGCCCCAAGAAAGTAGCGATAGTGAAGTGCAGTGCCCATAAAAAGATCACGGATAAAGTGGGTCAAGGAAATGCCTTTGCAGACAGCATAGCAAGGCAGACGGCTATGTCCCGAACTAGCTCCCCTATGTACGTGGTACAATCACAGGCCGAGAGATGGAGTGATGCTAGAGCAGAGATACGGGATATTCAAAAATCAGCTACAGAATCTGAGCTTGCGGCTTGGGCAGCAGAGGGGGTGCTAGATGATGAAGGTTGTTGGAGAAGCAAAGACATGGAGAAGTGGAAATTGCCTGCGGCTTATTTACAGGCGATGGTCCAGATGACTCATGGACTGGCCCATGTCGGAGCTCTTGCAATCACCCGGCTTTTAACACAAGTTTGGGAACATTCTGAGATTGCGAATACTGCAAAGAGAGTAGTGCAGACCTGCCTGGTATGCTTGCAACACAATCCTGGGAAGGGGACCCATACTCCGAAAGGAGGGTTCGTTCCACCTTCAGCACCGTTTGAAGTGCTTCAAATGGATTACATCCAACTCGAGCGCTGCAACAACCTGAAGTACGTCCTAGTGGTGGTGTGTGCTTTTAGCAAATGGGTTGAGGCCTACCCCACGAAAGACAATACAGCTTTGACAACAGCTAAGGTGTTGCTTAAGGAGTTCTTTCCTCGCTTTGGAGTTTGCAAATTTCTGTGGAGCGATAATGGGCCCCATTTTGTTGGAAAGATTGTGGAATATGTACTGAAGGGGTTAGGGATTCAGCAAAAGTTCCACGCTGTATTCCACCCTCAGTCAGCAGGTTTGGTCGAGCGGTACAATGCCACCTTGAAGCTTAAGCTGGCCAAAATCGTGGCGTCTACATCGTTGAAGTGGCCAGATGCATTGCCGCTAGCACTGCTCTCTCTTAGATCAGTACCCCACTCACGAACTGGCCTTACGCCCTATGAGGTGGTGTTTGGCCGCCCCATGAATATCTGGGGGGTGCCCAAGCCGCGATTAATACATGATGTGCCTTGTGTTATGATGAATGATTATTTGGCACGATTAACAAATGATTTGCTCTCTATTCACCAACAGGTTCGAGAAGCGCTCCCTGACAACTCTGCTGGAGAGGGCCACGATCTTCGTCCTGGGGATCATGTGATGATCCGTTCGTTTGAAAGAGCAAGCAGTCTGGAGCCCAGGTGGAAGGGCCCCGAGCAGGTCCTTCTGGCGACCCGCACCGCCGTACGAGTGACCAACAGGAAGCGGTGGGTGCATTCGACACATTGTCGCCGAGTCTCTCCGGATCTGGTGACTCCTGTTGTGCTGACTGATTATAAGGAGATCTTGGAGAAAGAAAAGAGCCCAGCTGTGACGTCGGCCGAAGTGGAGGGAGCCTTCCCGGACCAATCTGCTACCGGAAGAGAGCGCTACAATCTACGTCCGCGATAAGAAGTTTTTTGTCCTTTTTTTTATGACTGGTTGGTAACCGCTCCAGGTTTGTGAAACGGAAACCGGGAATTCCAAGGGGGGGGGATCAGTTCTGCCAGAGTAGCGACACCCGTCTTGGCCCGGAGAAGAAAACAACGGCTACCTCGGAGTTCAGCACCGCATTTTTCTTTTTTAGGTATACACGTACGTGTATCTGAGACGATTTGTGAAAACTTGTGAACAATTTGTGTCATTTGAGACTTTGCACAGACTTTCTTGAACTATGGCATCAACGGCATCTCGTGACAAGAAACTGTTGGGTGCCTTTCTTTTTCTTCTAACTATTGTGGTGATAGCTGTTATAGCCTGGGTAGTCGAACTTGTGGTGCCTGTACGTGAACATTTGCTGCCGACTACCCCGGCACCGTCTGAACATTTCCATTTTACATTGCCCTTCCATGAAGAACGCCATCGCCAAACGTATTTAAATAACAGCTTCATTCAGATTCTTCACCACACGCATAACATGACCAATACCTCTAACTGCTGGGTGTGTGGAATGTTGCCTGGGACCCAGCTGAACCTACACGTTGTCCTCCTTAACTTGGCTATATACGATAAACGCCATTTTGAATGTTGCAGCGGCCATCTTAGACCATGAGCGGCCTCGTGGCTGACGTGCCCTTTAGTCCTTTGTCCGTTCCACTGACCACTCTCATCTGCCCAGCAACAGGCTATTTTTAGTACTGGTCAAGCCACACATGCGCAGTTCTTACTGACCCGTACACCCTCAGGAATGTGCCGCTAACTGACCAACGGGTTTGAAACCCACCAATGAGCTGGCAGTGTTCCAAAACATGACCATATATGTCTCTAAAACTGTGTCTTAACTTGTGCCTCCTATCTTTTATTGCCCCAAAATTGTATATAAACGGGGTCACACCGGTGTTCGGTGTGATACCTCTTGCATTACCGAAGGGTGCTGTTTGAGTGTACCACCACCCCATGGGGTCTTAATAAACTTGTTCTTTGCATTTTACAGTTTCCGTGCCAACAGTTCTTGTGTGTAAGTGGGTAATCTCTGGAGCGTGTAGGCCTTGGGAACCCCGCAATACTTCACTTCTGTTGGTTCGGGGCGGGAAAATTCCTTATGTCTGATCCTTTTCTTGTAACTGCTTTGTTGCATTCGCCATAAATTTGATTCCCCGACATGAAAGGGTAGGTGAAACGCCACTTAGCCACTGTATCACCGCCTGTCTGCAGGTGCGGATTTTCAATGTGTTGAAAATTGCCCGAAGGTATCTTCTTCTTAAAACCTGCAGCGCAGGGCATACACATAATATGTGTGACACTGTTTTGTTCTTGTATCCGCATAGTCTGCAGGTAGCACTTTCTGGTTGTTGTTTCCAAGAAGGCATTAGGGGCCAGATGTAGGTAAGTATAGTTTACCGACTCAAAAATACCGAATTTTACTGATTCAGTATTTATGAATCTGTAAAATTGAAGGAGGGAGATTTAGGTAAATTCGGTAATTGAATTACCGAATCTGTAAAAAATCGGTATTTACCGAATCGGTAAATACCGATTCGGTAATGCCCATTGATTCCTATGGGCCTTGAAGCCCAGAAGAATCAATGGTGCGGGGGGTGTCACTTTGACACCCTCTAGCACCCCAAAGACAGGCATGTGTGCCATGTGGCACACAGACTTGCCCTAAGGGCATGTGTGTCTGTCACATGGCATAGGTGTGCATGCACACATGTGCATGCACACCTGGATTCGGTATTTTACCACACAATTGAATTGGGTGGTAAAATATCGAATCTGTAAGGCCTTTGGGACTCAGAAGAGTCCCACCTACATCTGGCAGTTACCAAATCGGTAAATTTACTGAATCGGTAAAATTGGTCACCTACATCACAAATACCCATTTACCGGTCGGTAACGGGCGAAATCAGCCGTTACCGGTCGGTAAATGGCCTCCTACATCTGGCCCCTAATCTTTTGAATAATGCGTGCCCAGACGATACGCTATCAGCGTTTTTTTTAGGTGTTGGTAGTAGTGTAGGGCAAGGAAAACTTGCGTTTTTTGGATGGTGTAAGAGTTAACTACTGTCCAGGCATGTCTCTGTTTAATTAGAGTTTGTTTGTCTTTGAGCAATGAAATCCTTTTTGCCAAATCATTTGATATTTTGCAGAACTGCTTGTGGTCAATGTTTTTTTTCCACACTTCGTGGAGACCCAATGTTGTCAAACTCTGATTAAGAAATTCGCCCCATTGATTGGTATCGGGCCTGCCCACCAAAAAGTTTATTTCCTCCCAGCATAATTTATCCAATGACTCTCTAGGTGCGGTTCGGATCTTATGGCAGAATATTATAAATGTGGACTTTGACCTAATATCTTGGTTTTGTAAGCCGAATTCTAATCAAACTTGGGCTAGCGATGCTGCGTGTGGCAACCCAAACACCACTCTATATATTTTGTTTTGTAGGTTATTTAGGATCGTTGATTCACGTCCAAGCCATCCGATTAGTCCATAAGACAGGGTTGGAGTGATTTGTGCATCCATAACTTTGAGTAAGTGCATATAGTTTGGACCTCCCACTGTCTTTTGCAATTGCCTATATGCATATATTAATGATTGCGCCTTCCCTCTAAGTACCTGTATATGCCTTTTTTTTGTATTGCCCCGCTCAATGGTCATCCCCAAATATTTGTACGAGTCCTGCTCTTCAAGAAGAGAGTTGTTGATTGACCATCTATATTTTAATTTTTTCCACTCCGAGGTTCGGAGCACTTTGGTTTTGTTTTTATTCAACTCCAAGTTTTCTTCTGCTAAATATGGAGCTAACATGTTTACTAAGCGTTGCAGTCCAACAGGTGTTTTGCTTAGTAAAACTATGTTGTCAGTGTACTGCATTATGGGCACGGGAACATTACCCAGTTTCGGTGCGTGACTTTCGGTTGCATCTAATTTTTGTCCGATGTCGGCAAGATATAAGTTAAAAAGACTGGGGGCAAGGACGCAACCTTGTTTTAAACCGTCCTGTGTCTCAATTTTGTGAGTAAGGGTGCTACCATTCCCTTGTTTGACCTTCGCCCATGTTTCACTATATAGGCTGGTGATAGCCTTTATTAAATAATCCGGCATCCCCCACTTTCTTAATTTGCTCCAGAGCCTTGTCCTGCTTACATGGTCGAAGGCTGATTTTATGTCGACAAAACAAACATATAGTTGGTGTTTTCTTTTTTTGGCATTATCAGTTAGCAGGTCCAGGGTGACCAGGTTAGTAGTAGTCCCCATTCCCAGTCTGAAACCGATTTGAAACCTGGGGATTATTTTTCTTGATGTTTCCCAGTCCTGCAGCTCTTTCAACAGGCACGAGGCGTACAGCTTCGCTTCAACGTCTATTAAGGAAATTAATCGATAATTTCCTGGCTCTTTCCGGTCCCCTTTCTTGTGGATTGGCTGGATGATGTTTCCTCTCCATGTTTCTGGAAGAGTTCCTTTTTTTAGGATGTTATTGAACAGTGTAGATAAAAGATCGGCCCAGAAGTCTGTGTTTGTTTTATAGACTGCAGTTGGAATGCCGTTCAGCCGCGGAGCCCCTTCTGATTTTAATTTTTGGATTAGCCTTTTTATATGGGCCCGTGTAATCGATAGTTCTTCAAATTTGGGGCTTGGTTCTGGGGTAACACTGTTGTGGAATTTTAAACTGTCGGCTTTGATATACGTTGGTCTCCCTTGTTGTTTTTTTTTTCAGTACTTTGGGGATCCTTTGTTATGTAAAGGTTCTTCACATATGTCTCCCATGTAAATGTAAATGTTTTTGTACTTGTATAGCGCACAGCTACCCGCAGTGGGTTTCCCGGTGCTTCTACGAATACCGCAAGGGAACTCTTCCTGGCTTTCTTTTGTGAAGTGTCCACTTCTGGGCAACCCCATGGTGCAGACCAGGCATTCCTCGCATTGTGGGGGCCGTTGTGGAGACTAAGCAAGCTATTGCCCAGAGTTGCAGCGTGGGACCCATGATCAGAATAGGCACTGAGGCGAGAATATCCGGTCAGGGTAATTAATGAGCCCGAGACCCGCCGGGGCAGGAATCCAACCCTGGTCCCTGGCCAGAGATCTGCATCGAGGTCTGCCTGCTCTAACCATTGAGCCACACTTCTCCATGTTCCTGATCCCGGGATCCTGTTGCAATGCCTGACCCAAATTTAGTTTGTTAATAATTACCCAGAACTCTCTAGAAGATGCTTTTTTGCTGGAAATCAGTAGCTTTGTCCATACCTGTTCTTTGTATTGGGCTTTTGCTACCCATATTTTTTTCCGGTATGCCTTTCTCATGTTTCTGAGCTCTACAGTATTTGTACATTGACCCTTTGCAGCCGATCGTTGAGCCCTGGCTAATTTTCTTTTTGCTTGCTTTAGTTCTGCATTGAACCAGGGCGCTGGTTTTCCTATTGGATCTCAGATTGCTCTAGGCTGAGCTGAATGGTTTTCCTTTATTTCCTCTAACAAGTTTTCCCAGTTGTTTATAGAGTCTCCGTTATCAAGGCTCCCAAGTTTCAACATAAAGTTGGTGGCCCTAGTCATGATTTTTTGTGTTTCTCCGCCGCTCCATTTTATTTTTCGCAGGTTAAATTTTTCTTTTTTTAATGTAATGAACTCATTCTCTCTGCCATAGGTGCAGCGATATCCAACCTGAGGATTTGTGGGTAATGATCGCTTTCCAAGTGCTGGACTATTGAATATTTATTATTTACGATTGAATTTATCAGGGTCATTGTTACTAGTGTAAAATCTAGAGTCGATTTGACATTGCCGCTCACATAGGTAGGGCACGGCTGAGTCAGGCCTTCTTTTTTTTACTGTTTAATATTGTTAGGCCCATTGTAGTTATCTTGCCCCGTTCGTTAGAGTGGACCTGAATGCTGCACTTTTTTCTCTGTTCGTTCCGCCCCTATTGGTGCTGAGTAAATTAAAGTTAAAGTCTCCTGAAATTATCATGAAGCATTGTTTATTGGTTTTTTGTAAAGTTTTGATCAGATTTAGCAGTGTTTCCAATGTTTCCTTTTTTGCTTTGCGGTCTGGGTGTATGTAAATGTTTAAAAGTAGCAATTGCTGCAGGGGCTGTATTGTGATTTTTATTGTTTGAACCCAATTTAGTCCA
This sequence comes from Lissotriton vulgaris, assembly GCF_964263255.1. Classification (NCBI taxonomy): domain Eukaryota; kingdom Metazoa; phylum Chordata; class Amphibia; order Caudata; family Salamandridae; genus Lissotriton; species Lissotriton vulgaris. The sequence continues at coordinate 1,573,071,893 of NC_141694.1, read as the reverse complement.
TCGTCCAGTATTTCCTGGTTCCAGTTGTATTTCTGAGAAACAAGGATTGTTAGACCACCCCGGGGATGACCATATTTTGCCTGCTTTTCTGCGAGTATGTGATGGTCCGTGAAACCTGGAAATCTTAGTTAAATCAGATTCCAGGTTTCTTATAAGAGTATTATATCCAAATCGTCAAAAAAAATTGTGTTTCGTGGTCCTGCTCCATGGAGCTAAAACCGTGCACATTCCAAGAGCATACGTTGATTAAGTCCGCAGTTGTTTTTTCCTTCTGCCTGCGGGTTTGTCGTTTTCTGGTTGTAGTTGTTTTATCAGATCCAGGAACCCTTTTCGCTAAGTACTGTCGGGATCCATGACCAGTCTTGGTTACTGCAGTGGAGCCGGTATGTGATTGTCTGATTTTTTAAGATGGTTTTTGTTTCTGTTCCTTTCTCTGGAGATGTTGCTCGGGCTGAGTATAAGCATGATTTTATTTTGGGCATTTGGGGCTCCTTGTCCTTATGGTAATCTGGGTTATTGTAGAGGGGGTGAGGGTATTTAGGTTGCTTATGTTGTAGTATTTTAATTCCACAATTCTCAAATGTTTCTTTGTGTGCGTAGATTTGTGCTGCAAGCTCTTTTGATTTCCAAGTAATAACTGAATTTTCTATTTCTGGCCTTGCTCTATTTTGCTGGAACTCTACTGCTTCCATGTCTTGGGAAACTATTCCTTTGAGGTCCGGAATTTCCTTAAGCAGTTTTAAGATATTTCCTCTATTGAGCATATAGTGCCTTCCGTTTCTTTCAAATTCTGGAATAAAAGTAACGACTAGTTCAATTTCGTCTGATGTTCGTGTGAGGTTGTCCACCTGTGTTATTGCATTGTTTTTTGTTCTTAAAGGCCCTGTTATAGAATTGATTTATTTTTCGTGGGCTGTTGGTGTCTCCCTACTGGTTTCTGTTTGCTTCATGAATCTAATTTCGGTACGTTGAACTGATTGGTCAAGTTCGGGGAGGTCTCTCTTTGTTATAACGCTCCTACCTGTTGCGTTAGATGTAATCTTTAAATCTCTCTAATCGTATTTGCGTTGAGAGGTTTTTTGTTCCCTTACGTCCGTACTTAAATTATTGCTCTGGTACTCTTTGTTGGGTTTGTGTATTTCCTCTACTTCTTTTCTTTGCGATGAGGACAAATTGGGCTATGTGCTGCCAGCGTCTATATAGATGTCCATGACATTATCGCAGTCGTTTGGACCGTTGTCCACATAACCTCTTGTTTGTGGAGTTTTGTTTATATTATGTCTAGGATTAATTGTGCCTTCAGTTGATTTTTTGAGTACCATTGGCCCATTAAGGGTTTTTACTTCTAGTTTTTGTATTGATTCCACCTTTACAGAGTTCTCAAAAGAAAAGCTTACCCTTTCCAGGTATTGTTGGTCCTGACTACTGTCTGGAGTTTTAAGCCTGTCCTTGTTTGTATCGGGACCTTGGCTTAGTTTCTTTGTAAAAATTGGGAAAATGTGTTCTGGCGCACCAATGAGTTTCTTATTTTGTTTGGGCCATACCTTCCTAGCTCTTTTTCGTTGACGTTTTGTTAGTTTGTCCTGTTGGTCAGTCGGAATGGTAGGCGAGCCTTCGTAGTTTTGTTCATCTTGGCTTTCCAACACCCCTGCGTCTTGACCTTTAGTTGTTTTCTTCTCGGCCCCTTTAAGGGGTCGGTCCTGGAGTTGACTTCCGGATTGGGCGTTTGGAATTTCTTCTTTCTGGTTGGCTTCCGTATGCTCCCGGTTTCTCTTTAGTTCACCGGTGGATTTCACTACACCCAGGATGTCAATTAGAATCTCTGGAAGGGTGACCAGTTTTTCAATTATACTGCCACAGTTGCAGCGACAGAATTTTGCATAATTTTTGGTTTGGGATCTGTTTCCTGAATTTGTGTGGTCTGTATTTATATTTGTGTTTTTAACCTCCTTTTCCTTCTTGGGTAGTAAGGTTAGTATTGTTTCGACTTTAGAGCTTAGGTTAGAAATATGCTCAGCGATGATGTTTATTAGGTCTATTTGTACTTCCATTTTGTCCGATTGGAAGTTTAGTGCCTTTATTGCTTGGTCCAGAGTACCAATTTGTGTTGTGTTGAGGACCGGCTCCGTTTTCTAAGATTGCGCTGGACTGTTCAATCCTGCTTGTCGATGAAATTAGAATGGGGTCCGACTGGACTTGCTTTATTGCCTCGTTACTGACACTACTGGTGTCGTCAATCAAAATTCTTTGGCTGCTGTCGCGATCCTTTGAGTTTCGCTGTGTTGAAGCCTTTAGCTCATGGGTGCCCCCTTTTGTGGAAGGCGGTTCGGTTGTGGAGTGCCCAAAGTCTAGTGCTCTTTTTGTTTTTTTCTTAGATGGTATAAACTGCAATGGGGTGTTTGTGATTGAAGGGGGCTCTTCAGTTTCAGCCTCCCCTTCAAGTTTCTGGCTTAATGAACCTCCTACGTCCACCCCTTCTGCTGGTGTATTGCTCTTAGTGTTCCTTTTATGGCCTGTGTTTTGTAAACTTGATTTAGCGAAGAAATTTTCAAGCGAGTCTAGGCCATGTGTTGACGACAGATACGTTGCTGGATTATTCGAGTCCTTTGTTTCTTGAATGCTTGAGTGAGTTGCAGGTTTGCTGTCCACTTCTTTTTTGGACTCCATTTTCTCAGAGGGACTAAATGTATTGTGTACTTGGGCCTGCACTGTTTCTGACTGTTTTTTTTTCGAAATGTTGGTTTTCACTGTATGACCAGAATTACCATGGAGGTTTACAGTACTCTCCTGTAAACATCAATAAATTTGCTTTGTTTCCTTGATTGAAACCCTTGGTGCAAGTAATGTTTTGATTGTATCTGGAAATATTGGGCTCGGGAGATTTTGCGACTCTACTGTTGCGGCAAAAATCGCAGAGACCGGGTCTTTTAGGGAAAAAAAAGTGTTAATTTTTTGTTGCCCTTGTTTACGCATCGCTGAACCGGGGTTCTCAGGTATTGCCACCAGCTTTTCCGTGTCTTGCCTCTCCCTTATTCCCTCGGACCCGCGGTCTGATAAAGAAGTTGATGGCTCTTTGGGGATTGATTTCGGGTTGTTTTTTTTTTGATTTTTGCTGAGAGTGATTAGCCGTTTTGTGCCGGATCACATTCTGGGATTTTTTTAATTTCTTTTTTATTTATTTGACTAATTGATTTGGAAACTCTTAATTTGTGTATACCTCCGGCCACCAAGGTGACTGGGCTTGCTAGCTTTAGGTGCTATAAGAAAAGCGTTTTGGTTGCGACCGCAAAAAAAAAGTATATGGGAAAAATTGGTACTCACAGCTCGTGAGCTCTAGGTAGCTGCCCGCAGGCTTCTGACCGCGTCTGCAGGTGTTCAGTGCTGAGTGTAGCCGTCGCAATCCCGACCTGCCCAATTGTTTGAAGGGCTTGGGGGCTCTCCCCCTCCTTGTCAGCGGTGATGGCGACTGCGGCGGCGGTGTTGTTATCACAACGCTGTCACATCGCTTACACCACCCGCACGCCTGCTCACGACTCCCCACGGACTAGTACCCGCACTTGGATCCTCACATGCCTCCTGTGGCGTGTTCTTGGCACAAGCTCTGGTGCTCTGGTGCTTAGGGGGGCTCTCCTCCTCCTTAATGGTGATGGCGGTGTCAGCTAGTGAGCTTTTAGGTGCCTGAGCTGTAGAAGGGGGTTGATGCTTTCCGACGCTATCCTGACCCTGCCCGGCCCAGGTGCTTGGAGGGCCCCTCCCTGCTTGGCGGTGGTTGTAGCGACGGAGGCTGCGGTGGCAGCAGTGTTTTTGTCGCAGCTCTCGCACGGCGCTCACACCGGCCCACCGCCCCCTCACTCGGCCGCTCGTCCGCTCACGCTCCCCCGCAAAACTGCTCCTCCTTCTTAATGGCGGTGACGGTGGCAGCGGCGGCGGCGGTGCTGTTTTCACAGCGCTGTTGCAGCGCTCACACCGCCTGCTCGCCTTCTCGCCTTCTTGCCTTCCCACTTCCCGCTCACAGCTCCCGGCTTCTAGGAGCGGCTCGGAACGGCTCCTCAGTACGGCTGCCCACAACAGGCACAAGCAGCACCTCGCACTGCACTACGCAGGAACAGGAACAGGAACGGCTTGCTCAGCTCTACACCCAGTCATGTGACCCAGGAACAGACTGCAAGCACACAAGAGCAGTAAGCATGGGCGGAAAATCCGTTTCGCTCGCGGATTTTGCGGATTTTCGGGAAATTCGCAATCCGCGAGATTCGCGAATCTCCCGCAAAATCCGCAAATCCGCGAGCAGCGGATTTTGCTCGCACTGCTCGCACTGTTCGCGTGAGTTCGCGTGAGTTCGCGCCCCGCGAATAAGTGCAAAATTGCAGAAATACGATTTTAGCAAACTGAAAGTAACTACTTACCAGGTTCAAAAGTTCAGGCTCATCATTAGTAGCCATTTCCTGTAGTGCTTGCTGAGGGGCCCCTCCAGAGTTCAGTTGCCAGTTGCAACTATTATGTGACCCTGCTCTGAACCTCAGAATAGTTACACATATGCCACAAAGGTCCTGAATTACAGCTAAGGGAGACAAGCAGGAGCCAGGCTGGCAGTTCAAATCCATTAATCAGCCCCTAATTCATTATTGTCAGTTGGGGCAGGGCAGGTGTTGTAACTAATTTTGCAACAATGAAAGCACTTAGCAAGTGCAAAAGTTCACTAATCAGGAAGCACTAAGGAAGCAGGTGCCAGCTAAAAAAATATTCTGTGACACATTAATCAGCCCCAAATTAATTCAGGTCACTTGAGGCAGGGAAGGTGTGCTTGCGTTGCCACAATAATGTACACTGACTGGACAACCAGAGGGTGCTGTGATGAAACAGAGGGTGGCATGGGTGGGCCAGAGGGTGGCATGAGTAGTCAGAGAGTGGCAGTGGTGACAGAGAGTGGCAGTGATGAAGAAGAGTGTCCCAAACAGGCTGGACACGTAGAAACAACAAGTTCGCGAAACTTGCGACCCGACAGGTAAGTTCGCAATTTGCGACATTGTACAAAACCCTCGCGAACTGGCAGAAACCCGCGCAAACACACAAAAAAAAAAATCCGCAAATTCGCGAGAATTCGCGGATTTTGCGGATTGCGAGTTCGCAAATCCGCAAAATTCGCGAACGCGAGATTCGCAAAATTCGCCCATGCTTAAAGAGCAGTGATATCTGGGACAACAGGCAACTGGGGGACAACAATCTTGTTGACCGCCCGAAGATCAATCACAAAGCGATACACAGGTGGCTGAGAAGCATCACTGCGTTTAAGAACGGGGAGAACCGGACTGTTACAAATATTACCTCTCGTTTCTTCAACCACGCCCTTCTGAACCAGATCATAGATAATAGCCATCAAAGCTCGATCACCATCATTAGAGATCTTGTATTGCGGAATATGTGGCAATTTAACATTAGGTTTGATAGTAACCACATTTGGAGGAATCTGTAACAAACCAACACCATTCGGACCTGTAGCCCAAAGCGTAGCAGGAAGAGACTGCAGCTCCAGTGGAAAACTATCCTTCGATAGATAGATGGGAGAAACCAATTTCTTACCCAAAGTAAGACGCACACCAGAGGGCAAACAGTTCAATGTTGCATGAAGGCATTTCAACAAATCCAGACTCAACATATTCTCTCCACAACCAGTCGTTAAAATAAGTGGTGCCTCCAGATCATAAGGACCAAACGAAAGAGGCAAGGGACAAGAAACTGGGTTAGCAACTGGGGGCCAGAAAATCCTACAGAAACGTTTGTTAAGCCAGACAATGGTGCCCCAGGGAGTTTTGAATGGATCATAGAACTTCTCATCGCACCAGTATCCAAAAGAGATGGTTCTGAAACACCCAAAGCAACTACCTCAACAAAAGGCCCATTCTGATCCACTGGAACTGGTATGACTCCCTCACTTTGTCCATGGCTGTCCTAACTGGAATGAAAATCCAGAACCTCACCCTCAACACAATAATCATCATTATAATATTGTGCAGACTGTGTATTCTGCTGATCAAAATAATTTCACGAGTTCTGAGGGGAAAAGGAACGCTGTCCTTGAGGCAACGCACTTCGCCCTCTACCCCTAGGTGCCGATTGAAAACCACCACGGCCCATTGTCCTTGAAATCCACCATTACGCTGCAATAGAAACAGACAACTATTCTTAAAATGGCCTTCTTCCTTAAAATAGGCGCACTGATTAGGACCCAGGAAAGGTCGCGGAATTAAGCAAAGGTATAGAAGGGCTATCCATTGGAGGAGACACAAAAGACAAAGGAGACTGAGGTTGAGAAGTTTGTGGCAAAGGAGGTGCAGGCGGTATTACTGAAAGAGTCAACGGTGCAGGAGCCGGAGCTCCTGGCTGAGCAACAGGTTGCTGCGCAGGTGGTAATAATACAGGTGTATTAGCGCCTGGCGCATAAGGCGGAGGCAATTTCAGCAAATGAGACATTAAGGGATCCTCATCAAGATCTTTGCATTGGGGGGGTAACACAGGATAGCACCTATCTATCGCCATCCGATGCTGTCTATCCAAGATCTCTATCGCTCGATCAGTCTCATCATCTGTAAATTGCTGGGCAGCCTGTATAACCATCATATCTTTCATTCTCCTATCCCTTTTTGCTGCTTTGCTTGTTTAATTTCTCTTTGTTTAGCTTCTTTATGGCAAAGGCGGAAAGAGTCAAACATTGCCAGCCGGGCTTTTCTTTTAAACAAAATTGACTCCAAATTATCTAATATATCATACTCAAAGCTACCATTTTGTGGCCACCGTAAGACCACATCTTTCTTTGTGTATCTCAACGAATACAGATTGACTAACCTTGAAATCCGGTACAGCAGGAGCGATGCAGAAGCTAGATTCACTCCTCCCTAGATATGGTACCACAAGCGAGCTTAAGACTAACACTCGCCTATGAGGACCCCATCCAGGGAAGGGGAAACTAATGTAGGAAACAGGAAGGGGGAATATAGGAAACAGTGAAAGAGGACTAACACCAGGCATTCTGGGACCTGTAGTCACCCTATGCGTGATGAAACCGTGACAGTATCGGATCCATGCATCGTTAAAGACAATGGGACCAACTCCATGCTGAGAATAGATCTCATAAGTGGGAGTTCCAATCGGAGGAATCGGACATGACTCCTCAAGCCGGGAATCCCTAGTACAGTCAAAACAACAGAGTTTCCTAAATCCGCTCAGACCAGGCAGTTTCCTAAATCCGCTCAGACCAGGCATTTTAAGCCCACTGATCCGTTCACTAACTTCGAGAAGTGAAAGCAAAGAACACAGTACAAAAATATTCACCCCTCGGCTTCGACTATTGCAACAGACGAAAAAACTAAACAAAGAATGACAACGGAGGTCCGTCTAACGTCTCGCGATACCAATCATCACCAGAGGGTCCAAGGCAGGGCGGTAGTCAGGGCAGCAGTCATCAGCAGCCGTTGGAAAGGAGTAGCCACACTGCAAAAAACCTTCGGTCCACTTCGACAAACAGGGGTCGCTTAGCGTGGCTCGCGAATCCTCCACGGGGCTCCTCACGACCCTCGCTACTGCTGCCTGTGATAACGCTAGAAGCGGATTTAATTAATTAATTACCGCGCTTGTGATCTCCTGTGACTGCTCTGTGCCTCTCGCTACTGCTGCCTATGATAACGCTAGAAGCGGATTTAGTTAATTAATTACCGCGCTTGTGATCTCCTGTGTTGAAGCAATCAACCATTGCGCTGTGCACTCCACTAGCTGCCACTCGACTCAACGCTAGAGGGGATTTCATTTAATTTAATATATTTAATTACCGCGCTTGTAGTCCTCTAGCTGCCGCTTGCCACTATTTACAGTGTTGTGCGCTGGGCAGGTAGAATACGCGCTGTTTGTGACTCTGACCCCATTTAAACATCGCGCCATTTTGTTGTTGTTGTGGTTGTACTTCGGAGCCTTCCCCTACGACCTGATCCCGCCTCCCAGCTGATCCTCCCTCGCCCCTCCCCTCCCACCATCCATATATGACAGAAGCCTATGTGCGCAGCGTTCACGCGCAGCGACCGCGCCCAATCCGCGCCGAAGGTGCGCCAAAGGTAAGCCCGTCTACGCCTGTCCGCGCCTGGACCGCGCCCAGCGCCAGACCCCCTGCCCCTCGCGCTGCCCAGCCCTCCCGCATTACCTACGATGCCGCCACCCTCCTAGCCCTCAACCCCGGTCGCGCTCCCAACTGCGTCCAAGCCGCTCCTGGTCGCACCCATGGACCTTTCTCCTGCTACTCCTGCAAATTCATCGGCACCGACAACATCTCCGCTACAACCTCACCACAGACACCCGACCCCAACCACCTACAATGCATCTTGCTCAACACCCGATCAGTCCACAGGCACGCCATCGACCTCTGGAATCTACTAGACACCATTTCTCCGGACATCGCCTTCCTTACGGAAACATGGATGAATGCTTCCTCAGCACCAGACATCACCATTGCCATCCCTGATGACTATAAGATCACACGCAAGGACCGCACCAGCCACACAGGAGGAGGAATCGCTATAGTCCATAAGAAATCTATCCGCATCTCAACCAGCTCTGACGCCAACCTCGCCAACTCCGAACACCTTCACTTCCAGATCCACATCGACCCCAAGACCACACTCAGAGGCACCCTCCTCTACAGACCACCAGGACCCCGCGCAAAATTCAGTGAAGACATCACGGACTTCATCACTCCTCACGCGCTCCCCTCCAAAGACTACATCCTTCTGGGAGACCTCAACTTTCACCTCGATAAGATCAACGACCGCAACACCACCACCCTCGTGGACAACCTCACCAACCTCGGACTTAAACAACTGGTCACTTCCCCCACCCACCTCCAGCAACCATGTCTCCTTCAGCCACACTACGGACCTCATCTGGACTGACCACAGATGTGTTCCCTTCACCTACAACAAACCAAAACCCAGCATCCACCTCCAACCTACCTTGAAAAGGAACTGGAACAAAACCACCACGGACCAAATCTCCGCATCGCTCCTTCAACACACCCCAGCCCCCTCCTCCAACGCTAACGAAGCCGCCGCTAACCTCACCCTATGGTTATCCAACACCGCTGACACCTTAGCACCTCTGAAAAAACGTCAAAACAAACCTGGCAGCAAGAAGGCCTCATGGTTCAACGATGATCTCAAGAAGTCCAAGAAACTCTGCCGCTCCCTTGAAAAGGCCTGGAAAAAAGACCCAACCACCAGCACCAAAGACGCCTTCAAAAACGCCACCCGCACTCACCACCAACTAATCCGAAAAGCCAAGAAAGCAGCATTCAAGGATCGACTCGACAACAACGCTCACAACAGCAAGGAACTCTTCAACATCGTCAAGGAATTTTCCAATCCCTCGGCCAACTCCAACGACATCACCCCCTCTCAAACCCTCTGCGACTCCCTAGCCTCATTTTTCCACAACAAGATCGCAGACATCCACAACAGGTTTGACAACCAACCCGGAAACCAACCCACCCTACCATCTGCTGATCATCTTCCCCCCGTGAACACCCTCAACGACTGGAACCCAATTTCCACTGAGGACACCATCCGCCTGATGAACTCCATACACTCAGGATCCCCCACAGACCCATGTCCTCACCACATCTTCAACAAAGCAGACTCCGTCATAGCACCGCACCTCCGAGACGTCATCAACTGCTCCTTCATCTCCGCCACCTTCCCGGAAGACTGGAAACACGCTGAACTCACCGCCCTCCTGAAAAAACCCACAGCGGACCCCATCGAACTCAAAAATTACCGCCCCATCTCGCTTCTTCCATTCCCGGCCAAAGTCATCGAGAAAGCAGTCAACAACCAGCTCGCCGCCTTTCTCGAAGCCAACAAATCCCTCGACCCCTCACAATCTGGCTTCTGAGCAAAACACAGCACTGAGACCGCCCTCATCGCAGCAACAGACGACATTCGTACTCTACTGGACAATGGAGACACAGTCGCCCTCATCCTCCTTGACCTCTCTGCAGCATTCGACACAGTCTGCCACAGCACCCTTCTACAACGCCTCAATAACATCGGAATCCAAGGAAAAGCACTTGATTGGATCACCTCGTTCCTCACTGGAAGAACCCAGAGAGTCCGCCTTCCACCATTCAAATCCGAGGCCTCTGAAGTCATCTGCGGCGTACCACAAGGATTCTCTCTCAGTCCCACCCTCTTCAACGTATACATGAGCCCCCTCGCGGCCATCGCACGCCAACACAACCTCAACATCATCTCTTACGCGGATGACACTCAACTGATCCTTTCTCTCACCAATGACCCCAGCACCGCCAAAACCAACCTACACGAAGGAATGAAAGAAGTCGCCGAATGGATGAAACAAAGCCGTCTAAAACTGAACTCAGACAAAACAGAAGTCCTCATCTTAGGTACATCCCCCTCCGCATGGGACGACTCCTGGTGGCCGGAAGCCCTCGGAAAAGCACCCATCCCGACAGACCACGCACGGAACCTAGACGTCATCCTGGACTCTTCACTCTCAATGAACAGACAAGTCAGCGCCGTATCCTCTTCCTGCTTCAACATTCTTCGCATGCTCAGAAAAACATTTCGTTGGATCCCCTCCGAAACAAGGAAAACAGTCACCCACGCTCTGGTCACGAGCCGTCTGGACTACGGAAACACCCTCTACGCAGGTACTACCGCAAAACTCCAGAAGAAACTCCAACAAATCCAAAACGCCTCAGCCAGACTCATATTAGACATCCCACGCAGCGAACACATCTCTGGTCACCTTAAAGACCTCCACTGGCTACCCGTCAAGAAGGGGATCACTTTCCGACTGCTCACCCACGCACACAAATCACTCTACGACATCGGTCCAGAATGCCTCAACTCTCGACTGTCCTTCTACACCCCCTCCCGCCAACTACGTTCTTCCGGGCAAGCCCTCGCCACTGTACCTCGCATCAACAAGACCACCATGGAGGCAGATCCTTTTCATACCTGGCTGCTAAAACATGGAACTCACTCCCCGCTTACCTTCGCCTTACCCAGAACCACTTAGCATTCAGAAAGCAACTTAAAACGGGATATTTGACAAGTAATCCTCCTCCCCTTCCCAAGCGCCTTGAAACCCTCTGGGTATGTAGTGCGCTATATAAATTCTTTGACTTGACTTGACTTGACTCATGCTGAACCGCAACCACTGAAACCGCCCCACCTGGGGCGCCAGTTGAGAGAACCGGGCCTTATGGGCCGGGTGGCACAGGGCATGCCTAAATCCCCGGATTCACCTGCCTTGTAACTAACAGAGACACGAGACACCCCGTTGAGCGTGGAAGCCAGATTTATTAGCTGCAGCTAAGCACAGTTGTCCTAGAAGTTACACATGGAGTGGGTTCTAAGGAGACTGCCACTTCAATCCGTGGCATACAATCTCTTATACTAAACACATTTACAACATCCCACTCCCCTCACACACAAAACGGACCAATTGGAAAAGTTGGAAAACAAGCTATCAGGTGTATGAAGGTACGCCTCTTTCTCGAACCCCGAGTGTCACCCCTCCCAACAAATTAATCAGTGATGGTGTTCACAATCCCTCTCGCAGGTGGCAGGACATGCTTGTGTATCTCAAAGGATAGTTGTGTAATAGGAGCATACAAAGAGAGAATAGTGAAAGCCAGTCGGATGAGATAGTATACAAGAAGAATAGGAGAGGGCAAATAGTCGGCTGAGACAGGGATAAATCAACCCAGACTTGGATTAACGAACTCAGCCAGACCCTGACATCGGTTTCATAAACAAGGGCAATTGAGTTACCTTTTAACTGAAAGGACACGTAGCAGCTGGAAAAGCAAAAGCACATCGTTCGCCGTGCTGCCTGGGTGAGGGCAACATGAAATGGCGACAGAACACAAAATGGCGGGTAGATACGGGACGAAATCTGAAATCGCAGAACTTCAAGACCTGGATTAAGGCCATCACAGCCCTGTACTGCCCTCCGACCATTGTGGACTCTGCCAAATCCCTGGGCATAATCCTCAACAGTAACGTCAATATGAGAGACCATATTAACTTGATGGCCAAAGCAGCCAGATTCCACTTCAGCTACCTCTGGAAGCTGAAACCTTTCATGGATGCACCAAACTTAAAGATGGCAGTTCAAGCACTTGTCATCTCCAGACTGGAATACAGCTGTTCCACCCTCAAAGGATTACCTAAGACCTCCTTAGCTCCTCTAAAAGCCTACCTCAACGCGGTTGCCAGACTACTCACAGGAACCAGGAAGTTTGACCACATCTCTCCACACATGAAAGCGCTGAACTGGCTCCCCCTGGAGGCCAGAATCCAGCTGAAATTGGCTTGCACTATACACAAGGCCCTATACACAAACTTCCCTGCTTATCTGGCAGAGAAATTTGTGAGAACCGGGGGAAGTAGGAACTCCAGGTCTGCCAGAAACCTCCTGCTCCAACCTGCCTCCTTTAAAAAAAAAAGTACCTACAACAGGGCGTTCACCGGAGTAGCACCAAGAATTTGGAACTCTCTCCCACCTTTCATCAGGAAAATCCCTCTTCCAGCACGCTTCAAAAATGAGACCAAAACCTTCCTCATGGGTAAATTCCTCACCTAAGGCCTGCCTGCAACCTCCCCATTGAGCGGGGTGCCCACAACGAGAACATTTGGAACCTTATTTTTGCTTCTGACTCTGACGATGATTGTAACCATACATGTTGATCTTGTTTGTCCCTGCACCCTAATCATTTTGTTTTGTTCAACAATGTATACCATGTAAAGCACTCTGATACCCTCACGGGTCATGTTCACACTCTATAAAACACAAAAAAAAAAAAAAAAAAAAAAATAAGTGAGCAGCGCAATATTAGAAATGATGGTTGTGGGAAGCCTGGAGGGGCGGGGTGTCGTTTAGTATAAGTGCAGTGAGCCACAGCAAACGTTTTAAAATCCGCTTGGGGGAAAGGGAAGTGCGGGCTGTAAAGAAAGTGAAATAAAATAAAAATGCCCAATGTCTATGTCGGCAAAGCTGTGCAAAAGTGCTTACCTAGAATCTCGGTCTCAGTGTATCAGCAATCCGGGCAGAATGGCCCAAGTGAGCCTGGGAAGCCGAATATATGGAAAATGTAAAGTGCTCGAAAACTTTAACTAGCAAGCATACAAGAAGACAGACTGCAGTGTCCTCCAGCCGATACGTGTTTGTTCTGTGCTACCCATGGTCATGCGTGTCAGTGACGTCATGAACCCTGGTAAAAAAGACGGAGTCTATCAGGATGCATGTGTAATAGAAAGAAAGACTGTCGGACGAAAAGAACAGAGGAGATAAATTAACAAGCTTGTGATCCCCATGCCTACTGAAAACAAGATCTCGGCATTGCTGTGGCCTGGGAGCACATTCCTTTGAAGTCTGATAAGGGGGGGTGCGTGTGGCGGCTTCCTTTGAAGTCTGATGCCGAAGCTCAGACAAATGGTGTGGGGTGTGGCTGGCTATGTGCACGTTCCTGGCTCATATGAACTGTATCCGATCCGCAGTTTTGGGTAGACTTTTGAAAGCCTTACTATAATCTTGACAAACAAGCATTGCTAAAGCAATGCTGTAGCCGAGACCTAGAAATGTAATAAAAGTATAAATAAATACTGGTATACACCCTCTATCAAAGAAACGGCACCCTTATACACAGGTATATCAACTTACCTGTGATATCAAATAAACAAATTCCTTAAATTCAATGGTATATATGCAGCAGAGGAATAGAGTGATCCTTCCACATTGAAATCCAAATAGAAAGTGACCAGGAGACGGACAAAGCATTGGGAGGAGCCTGCTGGACAGGAAGAGGAATTTGGAGTCTATGGGACACTTCTTTCTTTAGGACAAAAAATAAAAAATGTAAAAATTGCATCACACACTAAAAACAACCTGAATGGTCAGTTGGAGTAAAATATTAACATAAAAAATTATTTTTTTTACTAGATTTAGCTACTTCTTGAGTAGACAATCTTCTTGATATGTAGCCGTGGCTGCTTGTGCTCACCAGCGTCATAAAAATGGCACCGGAAGGCTCTAGGTTGACTGGAGGTCTCTCTAGTAGGCAGCAAATCTCATGTGCGCTCACTAGTGGCCAGCAAATCTCATGGCACTTGCCAGTGCATTAAAACAAGTTTTAGGCATGCCAAGTAAAAATGTATGCTACCAGGCACCGGATTGCGGAATTTAGCGGGAACTCTGTGTAGAGTTTTCAAATTCCACCAACTCTGCGTGCAGAATTATATGTCCGCCCAGGCTTAAATAACATGTGTCCAAAACAAACAGAAGATTGTGCTTCAGATGGTATGGAAAATAACTTCAGCTTTTCCTGCATTTGAAAAATCTAAGGGTTAAGAGCGCCTCACAGGCAGTGATACAAGGCAGTCACCTTGCTCTTCTCAGCCAGCTGGTAGGCCCTCAAAACATAACTCATGATCAGTAACTACCAGCTTCATCATCCAAAACAACAATCTTTTCCACCTCTATAAAGGCTGTTGCCACATAATTAACGATGTCCAAGTAAATGAAAGAGGCAATGAAAGCAGTTCATACCTCATGCCCAGGACAAAAGGAAACAAGAGCATTTAACACCCTTTCCTCAAGGTCCAGTAGCTCACAAGGAACTCCAAGTGCAGCAGATACCATATCGCTAATTGTTGGGAATGGCAACTTCCAAACGTCATCACCCCACCAATAAGTGAAGCTCAATTCACCGTAATGCCTAAAGATATATTCACAGATTTGTCCATGTCTTCTTCAACTGCGGTAACCCAGGCTCTGCAACAAATCTTAGTAGAAATCCATGAAATACAAGCCTCACAATATAAGTCATAGAAGGAGTTCAGTGAACAGCCAAGTACTACAAATGCACATCAATCGCAAGTCAAAGACTGAATGGAACAAGCTGAGCAGAGCATTTTAGACCTTGAAGATCATTAAAAATGTTTAACCTAACAACGAGATAAAATCCAATATAACAGAGTTGCAATTTAAATTGGAAGAGATGGAAAATGCATCTTGTTGATCCAAACTACAATTTGTCTGGATTCTCAAAGGTAGTAAGAACATCATGGTGAGACCAAGCTCATAATGGATGTGAATAAAACATATGTCATTCCAGAGTAGCTCAAAAAAGACACAGTTCTCACAATTATACATGCCCGTAGCGTTCCTAGCCACTAGATTTCCATTGTAAAATATCCTCGCACTACCCTGGTCACCATAGACCAAAGCAATGAAACCCATATCCTTTCAAACCTCGGACAACTATTCATTTAGGGCCAGATTTATAAGCCACTTGTGCCACTTTTGCGTCAATTTTGCCATGTTAAAAATGACGCAAAAGTGGCGCAAGGGGCTTGTAAATAAGCCCCTGGGTATTTTCTCTAACATGTCTTTGACCACGGCATGCAGACGCTATGGGCATCATTTATGAAAAGTGACGCATCGCTGTGTGAAAACAGCGATGCGTCACTTTTCACTTTTCACTGCGCACTCCTTGCGACACCAATGATGCGTCATATTTAATGTATGACACATCATGTCGCAAGGACTTACAGATACGTCAGTATTTCTGACGCATCTGTAAGCGCAAAAGTGACGCATTGCTGGAGTGTGTCACAAAAGTGACGCAACTCCAGCAATGCGTCCTTTCACATGGGGAAAGCCCCATGTGAAAGGGCTTGCGTCAGTACTGTGAGGCAGGCGCAAGATTTTGACGCAACAGCATCCTAAAAGTGACGCAGTGAAATCTCATAGATTTCACTGCGTCACTATTACGAGGCTTTTTGCGGGGCAACGCCCCCTCTGCATACATTATACCTGACGCAGGTATAATGTGGCGCAGGGGTTTAAAAAGTGACGCATCTACCTAGATGCGTCACTTTTTAAATATGGCGCAACAAGGCGCATTTTGTACGCCGCTGGTGCGTCACAAAAAGTGACGCACCAGCGGCGCAAAACTGACGCATGGCCTCATAAATAAGGGCCAAGGAATTTTAAACTATGATAAGTTAATTCAAGATGGCAGGCATCCAAGTGCGGCTGGTTCAAAAATGAAAGTTACCTTTAGTGGACAATCTCAGATTTTCTTCGAAGTCAAGCAGGCCAATGAACTGCTGGAATCTATAAAATAATTTCACTATTCGAAATTGGAATTATAGGTTCAAGAAAATATACATGGCTCTTCTGTTCTTTTCTTTTGTTCTTGATAATAACTTATTTTGGCTTCGTATGCTTTCTTGCACTCTCTTATCTCTGCTTTGCCCTCTTTTTTGCTACACCTTTGCTCGAGCTATGTCCAAAATGCTTTATATTGCCATGATCTGATGTTGGGAATAAGGGGAGAAAACTTACCAATATCACGCCTTCGCTGCACAATAAATTAGTTGGAAGTGTGCTACCAAGACACACAATTGGGGGATCCAAAGGGAGGGCACTTTTTGGGTGGCGCTTCAAGGTTTGGGCTAAGTAGATCTACCGCAAGGACCCGCAACAGGTGAAGTTCTGGGGGCCCCTACCTGAGCTAGGGGAGAGGCACAAGTGTTAGGGCGGGGAGTGCACGTTTGCAAAGAAAAAGTAGAAAAGTTTCAATAAGATATCTTGGACCAATAGTACGAATGGAAGTAAGTGGCTTTTTCAAATGTATGTCGAAATCCATATTTCCATGTCAAAGTTGTTAAGGTAGCGCTCCTGGGTTCAGCCCCCCTAAAGCTTCTATGGTGCTGCTATGTTTGTGGGTAGAGCGCATCTTTGAGGTGCCAAAAGAAAAATCATGACTCCTAAACCCATAAAGGTAGTTTCATGTAATGCTAATGGCCTCAACAATAGGGTGAAGTTTAAATCAATTATGGCTTGGTTAAAGGAATCTAATGCAAGTGCTTTCTTTTTTCAAGGCACTAATTTTTAAACTATCCCATTTAAGTCAATACTTCCAGATTATGTCTTCTTTGCATCTGCACATGCAGCAGTTAGAGGTGTGACTGTATCAATTTCAAAAGAATTGCACTGCTAAGTATAGGATGTTATACGCGATCAAGATAGATTTGGGTAAAAACCTTGATGGAAAATAAGGTCATCAAATTTATAAGCTATTACATCCACATTGAAGATTCATCAATAGCGATGGAGGAAATATGTAATATTGCTATAAGCACAACTATTTATTTTTATAATGCAGATTGAAACCTTCTTCAACATGTCATAATGGATTCTTTGTGAATAAATAAACCAAAAAGCTAACCAACATCCATTATGATTTTTTGAAGGTTAATACAAGATCTGGCCTTGATTGACCCATGGTGAGTCAACCTAACAAATGATAAACAATATACATGCTTTTTCCAATGTTTTAAAAGCCTCCCAAATTGACTGTCGTGCGATGGCAGAGATTTTGGCTAGTGCCTTTTTGACCTTTCAGCAGTAATGAATTAATTAATTATAGAAGAGTTTAATGTAATTCATTATACATGATGTCTCTATAAATTTCTATTAGCTAATGACACCTGGGTAGGGAGCACTCAGCTTGCTTTAGAGGAATTCCTGGTGTGAACTTTAAGTGTGGTCTCTTCCTTTTCCAATTAGGGTGCTGGAAAGTGTCAGAGGGGAGGTGATTTCCTTGAAAGTCAAGCAGACTCAACAAAAAAAAGGTGAAATAAACAATTACACATTTCATTAAATCTAGCAAGTCATGTTTTTATTATACAGAAAACTGTGGTAGCAAAGCAAACGTTAAATCAAGCAAGTCAGCACATAAAACACTACTTTACAGCAGCTGAAACAGGCAATCAAAATACCTATCTCTATAAAGGTTCAGAGGAAATTGAACATATGGGCAAATATCAAGCCTGGTTGGTAAAAACACCAAAAAAATCTGTTCTCGATATAGACACAGGTTAAGTAGTTACTTAGACTGATTTAATTGCATGTTTAATCAATATTCAAAACTTAATTCGGAATCTCAAAACTATTTACCAGGGACCATTAACAACTGGCTGGACGGTATTACTCTACCAGTCTGTACTAGTCTAAGTGGAAAACGTAAGTAATTCTTCCTCAAATGCAAAAGGTTGTGGAAGTACCCAGGTCTGATGGCTTACTGGACTAATGCGTCCACTGTAGGGACTTGTGTTTGACCTCATGTGGCTTCAGTGACTGCAAATTGTTTTACTAACTTTCTAGCAAATAGATTGCCCCCACTATCTTAAACCATGATTCATGATGATCAGAACGGATTTTTGCAAAGTAGAGTGATATCTATTAACACCAATTAACTAGTGCAGGTAATTGTGTTTTCTTCAGCCCATAACATCAAGTCAGCATTCATTATGTTCAATCCTGAAAAAGCCTTTGCTTTGGCCCAGTGGGAAGGGCTATTCACAATTACGATTAAATATGTTTCCAACTAGTCTTGTGCATTCACTAAGAAGCTTATATAAAAATACTGAAGCAAAAATCATAATCACATAAAAACTAGCCAGACAAATTGTTGCTAGCTGTGGGACTCGTGCTCTTTTCTTTACTTCTTCTATTGTTTGCTCTGTGCAATACATCATGACAGCTTCAGTATATCCTTGGTTGATGGAGCCACAAAACTGATATCATTTGGATGATCTGATACCTTACTTGGGGCTGGAGGTGCAAACCATTAAAACGCAATTTCCAAAATAGAAGACTTCAGGCTTAATAAATTAATTATTCAAAGTCTTGGCCCTTTATTCAATTGTACCCCAAATGTGCTACCCATAAAAACGTGAGCTTATTGCTGAAGCGTCTTCGCAGCTAGGTACTTGCCAATCAATATGCCAAACACAGAGTTTAGTATTACACATCTTTATTCTGCTGCATGTAACTGCAAACTCAACATAGTAAAACAGGCTTTCATGGCATTGTGCTCTAACACGTATGTCACAGCTCTACGGAGTCCATTAGGAGCCAAAAGGGTTCTACCATAAAATATTCAAAGACACTCATCTCCCGCTCTGTTAAATAATTTTTTTTTACAAATTAACATATATTTATATACCAAATCCAATTCGCAGGTGCTGGTGTGCTGCCCAAATGCTGGTGGTGTTGTTTGCCAAGGCATTCACCACGCCTAAAATATAAAAGATTCCCGTTTGTGTTCTGAAACAGAAATGGCACTCCACAGAGGTCTTCAAATTAAAATGTTTATTTTTTAAGACCTGAAATGTCCATGCATTTCAATTGCTGCCTGCAACCTTGATCACGACAACAAACGGCAGATTCTATTTTCCTTAAATACATCATGGACATTGAGAATTGTTGTATATGTTGAGGTTCACTCCACATTTTTCTGTGTCATCTTTTAACATGCACAAATTTATCATTGTAAAATCAATTCCACTTATGGATTTCAGCACATTACTGTATAACTGAAATGGTGTTGTTATCCCACAGTTCGGGAAGCATCGTATTTAAAGTAGAGCTCACTAGTGTGTTGTTCTACACACCTTACAGGTAATTAATTACCATTATCCAAGGAAAAACTGAAAAAAGAGATTTCCTGGTGGTGGGAAAGCGCATCTTTGACGCAGTATGTACAAGTCGGATGGGTCCCTAGAGAGCTATAGATCGTGAATACCCCGACAGAGGAAAACCTCCACCCAGATCTCTTGAAGGAATGGGTAGAACATAATGCCCAAATGGTTCGTTTAGTGTTCATGGGGGCACACCAAATAGAAGTCCAAAAAAGATGGTAAGTAGAAAAGTTCTTTATTTATCTTTATCCATTATTAAAATACAGATCATCAAATAGTATGCAACGAATTCAGCCAACGCGTTTCACTCCCTACCAAGGAGTTTCTTCAGGGCACTGCAATTTTTTCTGGTATCTTGTATACAAGTACTTCCCCTATTTTCAACCTAAATTCTTGGTCGGTCCTGTTCATTTAGTTGTTCCTGTGTCAGTCTTTTATCAGTGCAGTTTGTGTCTTCCCTTATGATTTTCCACGTTCCCAAAGTTTGTAGTTCCGAGCTTGGAACCAGCCATGCCGGTACGGTAACACCAACGCCGAAAAAATACAGTATCAAAACGAACTTTTACAATTACGAATAGGAATGGGAAGAATTTGGATTTCCTGAATCGTTTTGGGTGCAACAACTACAAACTTTGGGAACGTGGAAGTGTTATGATTATTTGAAGGTTAATACAAGATCTGGCCTTGATTGACCCATGGTGAGTCAACCTAACAAATGATAAACAATATACATGCTTTTTCCAATGTTTTAAAAGCCTCCCAAATTGACTGTCGTGCGATGGCAGAGATTTTGGCTAGTGCCTTTTTGACCTTTCAGCAGTAATGAATTAATTAATTATAGAAGAGTTTAATGTAATTCATTATACATGATGTCTCTATAAATTTCTATTAGCTAATGACACCTGGGTAGGGAGCACTCAGCTTGCTTTAGAGGAATTCCTGGTGTGAACTTTAAGTGTGGTCTCTTCCTTTTCCAATTAGGGTGCTGGAAAGTGTCAGAGGGGAGGTGATTTCCTTGAAAGTCAAGCAGACTCAACAAAAAAAAGGTGAAATAAACAATTACACATTTCATTAAATCTAGCAAGTCATGTTTTTATTATACAGAAAACTGTGGTAGCAAAGCAAACGTTAAATCAAGCAAGTCAGCACATAAAACACTACTTTACAGCAGCTGAAACAGGCAATCAAAATACCTATCTCTATAAAGGTTCAGAGGAAATTGAACATATGGGCAAATATCAAGCCTGGTTGGTAAAAACACCAAAAAAATCTGTTCTCGATATAGACACAGGTTAAGTAGTTACTTAGACTGATTTAATTGCATGTTTAATCAATATTCAAAACTTAATTCGGAATCTCAAAACTATTTACCAGGGACCATTAACAACTGGCTGGACGGTATTACTCTACCAGTCTGTACTAGTCTAAGTGGAAAACGTAAGTAATTCTTCCTCAAATGCAAAAGGTTGTGGAAGTACCCAGGTCTGATGGCTTACTGGACTAATGCGTCCACTGTAGGGACTTGTGTTTGACCTCATGTGGCTTCAGTGACTGCAAATTGTTTTACTAACTTTCTAGCAAATAGATTGCCCCCACTATCTTAAACCATGATTCATGATGATCAGAACGGATTTTTGCAAAGTAGAGTGATATCTATTAACACCAATTAACTAGTGCAGGTAATTGTGTTTTCTTCAGCCCATAACATCAAGTCAGCATTCATTATGTTCAATCCTGAAAAAGCCTTTGCTTTGGCCCAGTGGGAAGGGCTATTCACAATTACGATTAAATATGTTTCCAACTAGTCTTGTGCATTCACTAAGAAGCTTATATAAAAATACTGAAGCAAAAATCATAATCACATAAAAACTAGCCAGACAAATTGTTGCTAGCTGTGGGACTCGTGCTCTTTTCTTTACTTCTTCTATTGTTTGCTCTGTGCAATACATCATGACAGCTTCAGTATATCCTTGGTTGATGGAGCCACAAAACTGATATCATTTGGATGATCTGATACCTTACTTGGGGCTGGAGGTGCAAACCATTAAAACGCAATTTCCAAAATAGAAGACTTCAGGCTTAATAAATTAATTATTCAAAGTCTTGGCCCTTTATTCAATTGTACCCCAAATGTGCTACCCATAAAAACGTGAGCTTATTGCTGAAGCGTCTTCGCAGCTAGGTACTTGCCAATCAATATGCCAAACACAGAGTTTAGTATTACACATCTTTATTCTGCTGCATGTAACTGCAAACTCAACATAGTAAAACAGGCTTTCATGGCATTGTGCTCTAACACGTATGTCACAGCTCTACGGAGTCCATTAGGAGCCAAAAGGGTTCTACCATAAAATATTCAAAGACACTCATCTCCCGCTCTGTTAAATAATTTTTTTTTACAAATTAACATATATTTATATACCAAATCCAATTCGCAGGTGCTGGTGTGCTGCCCAAATGCTGGTGGTGTTGTTTGCCAAGGCATTCACCACGCCTAAAATATAAAAGATTCCCGTTTGTGTTCTGAAACAGAAATGGCACTCCACAGAGGTCTTCAAATTAAAATGTTTATTTTTTAAGACCTGAAATGTCCATGCATTTCAATTGCTGCCTGCAACCTTGATCACGACAACAAACGGCAGATTCTATTTTCCTTAAATACATCATGGACATTGAGAATTGTTGTATATGTTGAGGTTCACTCCACATTTTTCTGTGTCATCTTTTAACATGCACAAATTTATCATTGTAAAATCAATTCCACTTATGGATTTCAGCACATTACTGTATAACTGAAATGGTGTTGTTATCCCACAGTTCGGGAAGCATCGTATTTAAAGTAGAGCTCACTAGTGTGTTGTTCTACACACCTTACAGGTAATTAATTACCATTATCCAAGGAAAAACTGAAAAAAGAGATTTCCTGGTGGTGGGAAAGCGCATCTTTGACGCAGTATGTACAAGTCGGATGGGTCCCTAGAGAGCTATAGATCGTGAATACCCCGACAGAGGAAAACCTCCACCCAGATCTCTTGAAGGAATGGGTAGAACATAATGCCCAAATGGTTCGTTTAGTGTTCATGGGGGCACACCAAATAGAAGTCCAAAAAAGATGGTAAGTAGAAAAGTTCTTTATTTATCTTTATCCATTATTAAAATACAGATCATCAAATAGTATGCAACGAATTCAGCCAACGCGTTTCACTCCCTACCAAGGAGTTTCTTCAGGGCACTGCAATTTTTTCTGGTATCTTGTATACAAGTACTTCCCCTATTTTCAACCTAAATTCTTGGTCGGTCCTGTTCATTTAGTTGTTCCTGTGTCAGTCTTTTATCAGTGCAGTTTGTGTCTTCCCTTATGATTTTCCACGTTCCCAAAGTTTGTAGTTCCGAGCTTGGAACCAGCCATGCCGGTACGGTAACACCAACGCCGAAAAAATACAGTATCAAAACGAACTTTTACAATTACGAATAGGAATGGGAAGAATTTGGATTTCCTGAATCGTTTTGGGTGCAACAACTACAAACTTTGGGAACGTGGAAGTGTACACTCTAAAATGCCCATACAAGAAAATATACATACGCAGCCCAACCCTACCAGCACACAAACGTATATTACTGCACATAAGAGCCATTGTGAACAATGACCACAGCTATCCAATAGCTAGGTATTTTGAAAAACAACAACATTAAAGTGATCCCACAACACGGAAATATAGCTGCATAACACAAGTCCCGAAAAGGAAAAGAGGTGGATACATGGAGAAGGAACTACTCAAATTGGAGACATTCTTCATTTTGGAATTAGACAGCAATGAGCCCAATGGCTTTAAGATTGATGAGGAACTGTACACAATCCTCTATTAACAGTTTAGACTCCTGACCAGCACTTATTCAGACCATATTGATGAGTTTTGTGCTTATTGATTACGGTTTTTACACAAATCACAGCACACGTATGGTCCTTTTTAAAATTATGTGGGGTTTATTAGTTTATAATTGCATTTCTTGTAATTTCCCAATTGTTTACTTTATTTCAATTCAGGTGCTTGGTCTTTTCAATCTATAGTTTATTGTCCTGTGAAGCCTTACAGAATAATAAGCAGTGCTTTGAATAACCCGTTTGATTGAATTAAGAATGGTTAATTATATTAAAACTTAATTTTATGGTACATTAATGAATGATGATGATGAATTAATGTGTTTTAAATATATTGCGTTTCAGTTATGTGTTAGAACATAATGGAAGTATACATAAATGTTTTGAGAAACATTCAATCTTTTACACTTGGTTAGCACCGTGCACCTTAACAGAGAGGAGTTCACATTGAAGAATATGATTTTTGTTTACTGTCAAACAAATGCAGCATATTTTATTAATGCAACATAATAATGAATAGGTTTTACTTCTTTGAACATGAGTTTGATCATTTATCATAACACATGGAACTTAGACTTGCCTCTTGAATTACAGTAACTAATCATATAAGTAAGATTTGTAAAATAACACACTAATGAGCGCTACTTCAAATATTATGCTTCCCCAAATGTGGGGTAACAACACCATTTCAGTTATATACTAAGGTGCTGAAGGTAAGGGGAAATCAATGTATAAAATGCAAAAACAAAAAATTATAAGTGGAATTCATTTTACAATGATGGATGATTAGGGGAGAGGAGCTGGCCTAACGGCTAGGGCGGTCAACCTCAAATCTAGGGAACTGGGTTACAGTCTGGGTAGCGATGCTGAACATCCTGTGATTCTGGGCAAATCAATTAATCACCCCGTGCCTAACAAAAAAATTAATGTGTCCTCATGTAATGTAACTGGTGTTATGTAAAGCGCTCTGATTACCGATACCTTTGGGTCAAGTTCGAGCTATATGGAACTCTGTAAAAAAAGTTTAAAAAAAATATGTGCATGTTAAAAGATGGTGCCAGAAAATGTAGAGTGAACCTCAAAATGTACGCCCTTTCTCTATGTCTATGATGTATTTAAGGAAAATAGAACTTGGCGCTTGCTGTTATGAATAAGGTTGCAGGCAGCATCTGAAATGCGTAGACGTTTAATTTCTTGAAAAATTGTCTTTTTAATTTGGAGACCTCTGTGGAGTGCTGTTTCTGTTTCAGAACAAAGCAAAACCAAGGGGGATGATGGACAGAGTGTTGAAATATGCAATCACTCACCCCCAGTCAACTGATCTGGGTTTAATCCATCATTATTCTTTAACTCACTCCACCACCCCAGTTCAGACATGGTCATATGCAAATCAGTCTGACCCTGTGCCTCATGGGAACAGTTCAGACCGAACTTCCAAGCCATGTCTTCCCTGGACTGAAAACAAGCATCCTGGGACCGGTTTCTGGCTAATCAGCCGTCAGTAGCCAGGCTAGCTGGAATTTAGTGCCAAAGTGAGCAAGGGACCCATGTCTGGGCATACGCAGCCAACTTAGGGGGAACAAAGCAAAACCAAAGGGGATGATGGACGGAGTGTTGAACAATGCAAGCACTCACCCCCAGTCAACTGATCTTGGTTTAATCCATCATCCTTCTTTAGCTCACTCGGCCAACCCAGTTCAGACATGGCCATATGCAAATCAGACTGACCCTGTGCCTCGTGGGAACAGTCCAGCCCGAACTGCCAAGCCATGTCTTCCCTGGACCGGAAACAAGCATCCTGGAACCGGTTTCTGACTAATCAGCCGTCATCAGCCAGGGTAGCTTGTCCGTCCTACTTTAGCAGAGTATGCCCAGAAGTGGGCCCCTTGCACACTGGTATAAACATACTCTTGTAATCATTGTCCCCATCATTCAATGCAATGAGGCATCTTGGCTTTTGGATTGGCAAAGCTATCCAATAAAGCTTGATGATCAGTTATGACCGTAAAAGGCTTTCTATACAGGACTACATGGACATGTTAACAAACCCATACCAAGGACAAAAGTTAATTCTCAGGTTGTGTGTAAGAATGTTTTGTCTGCCATAATATACCTTTGAGTATGTTGATGTCCGCTGTGCAGAGCCAGGAGCGCCTCTAACCCAACTGGTCTAGCGTCAACAACAACCTCTATCTGAAGCTTTGGCTTGAAATAGGTCATTTCAGTACCAGTTTCAAGGGCTTATTTTTAATTTTCTTGAAACGTTTCTCACATTCTTTTGACCACTTGAATGAAACATTTTTTTCAGGGAACTCTTGTAAGGGAGTACTTGTAGTAGCAAAGTCTTGTATATATTTTGAACAGTAACTGGCCATGCCAAGACATGAACGTAATATAGAAACATCTTGTGTAGGATCAGTATTTGACAGAGCTTGCACTTTAGCAGGATCCGTACGCCGTGTATGCCATTTCCGCCGCTGTTGCATCACTTTTGTGATGCAGCAGCCGCGCAAAGCCAGTGCCATGCTGTGGGGAATTTAGAACGTGATGCATCTAGGGAGATGAGTCACGTTGTAAAGCCCTGTGCCACATGTGGGCGTTCCGGCGCAGGGTGGGGGGGGCGCGTTCTGGCGCTACAAGATTTCACTCAGTCACTTTTACGGCCATGCTGCGTCAAAACCCTGTGCCTGCTTGAAGCAGGCGTAAAGATTGACGCAGAATGTTAGGCATATGGGAACCCTGAGATTGCTGGAGCTGCGTTGCGATTGCGATGCAACTCCAGCAATGCGTCACCTTTACGGCAGCAGATGAGTGATGCATCTGTCTATTCTTGCCCCATGGGGCGCTGCATTGTAAATGTGGCGCATCCAAGGTGGCGCATGAGGTGTCTGCCGTGACGCTCAATATCTGGCGCATCCCTGCTGATATGCAGGGATGCGCCAGTTATTGTAAATCTGCCCCCTAGTGTCAAACCCCCATCTGAAAAGATTTGGTCAAAAATGTGTAACTTTTTCTTGTAGAACTCACACATTCAAAGTCAGGCCTGCATCAATCAGTAAACAACATACTTGGATGAGAGCTTTATAATGATCCTTATGTGTAGCTCTCAAAATCAATTTGTCAACGCTATAATTGAATCCATTGGCAACCAGCTGTATGCCATGTAGAATGATATCTTGGAAATGTTCTGCAGCAGATGACACACCAAGGCGCCGATTGAAGGTTTGGCTGTTTGACTGCCAGTATTAGGATTTGTGCAGACTGAAACATTGGCCAGAGCACTCTTTCCACTGGGTCCATGGCACTTAGCAATTTTGGTGTACCTACTGAGCCTATTACGACTACATAGTTGTATTGGCATTCTCCCAGCAGTGGTTACCCGATGGCGGTGGACCGCCATAGTATGTGTGCAAAAAAGCACCTCAATAGTGACCATTGGATGGATTTAAAAACTACACAGCACAGCTGATGTGCTTTTGCCAAGTGGACATGCCTGAAAATCACACAACAAAACATACCCCATTACTGACCAGGATCCTTTGCTTCTCATTTGCAGCCCATAAGACAGACACCACCCCTTTTTTCATCTTCCCATTGAGCAAGTTTTTACCTGTATCACTTGTTGGTTTTCCATTCTTATAGTCACTCACATATTCTTTTTTTATCATGCCTGGCCAATCCATGGTTCACCACTGAGGCTGAGTTGTCAGTCTTGATCAATTAAATCATTAGAGTAGAGCCCCAACCTTTTGGTTACTGAGTCCAGCAAACTTCTCTCAGTAGAAAAACAGAAATGTCAGACAGGATAGTCAACAGAGTGAATGCTGTTAGTAGCACCTAGCGCACACAGAACGACATTAGGAGCAGATGGACTGACCACAAGTACAGGGTGCGTACCCGGTAAAGCAACTAATCAATCAATCAATCAGGACACTTGTAGAGACACCTGTGAGGGTCTCAAGGTGCTGTGGGTGGGTGCTGCTACTGATCGAAGAGCCAGGTCTTGAGTAGTCTTCTGAAGGCCAGTAGGTCTTGGGTCTGCCATAGGCTGGTGGGGAGAGTGTTCCAGGTCTTGGAGGCGAGGTGGGAGAAGGATCTGCCTCCGGCTGTCGTTTTTCGGATGCGGGGTACAGCGTCGACGGTGAGGTCAGCAGAGCGGAGCTTGCAAGGGGGGTGTAGAAGATGAGTTGCCTCTTGAGGTACGCTGGGCCGTTGTCGTGGAGGGCTTTGTGTGCATGGATGAGGAGCTTGCAGGTTATCCTCTTGTTGACGGGGAGCCAGTGTAGATGTCCCAGGTTGGGAATGATGTGATTGCGGTTTGGGATGTTGAGGCTCATACTTGTCGAGGTGTTCTGGATGTGTTGCAGCCGTCTCAGGAGCTTGGCCGATGCTCCTGCGTAGAGGGCGTTACCATAGTCCAGACTGCTGGTG
This sequence comes from Lissotriton vulgaris, assembly GCF_964263255.1. Taxonomy (NCBI): domain Eukaryota; kingdom Metazoa; phylum Chordata; class Amphibia; order Caudata; family Salamandridae; genus Lissotriton; species Lissotriton vulgaris. The sequence goes on along the minus strand of NC_141694.1, from coordinate 1,573,044,023 downwards.
ACGAGTGCCTGGGTGACTGTTCTTCTTGTTTCAGTGGGGATCCACTTGAAGATCCTACGTAGCATTCAGAGAATGTTGAAGCAGGAGGAGGAGATGGTGTTGACCTGCTTAGTCATGGTGAGGGTGGAGTCGAGGATGACCCCTAAGTTGCGTGCGTGGTCTGTGGATGTGGGAGCAGTTCTCAGTGAGGTCGGCCACCAGGAGTCATTCCAGGCCGAAGGGTTGGACCCAAGGATGAGGACCCCAATCTTTTATGAGTTCAGTTTCAGCTGACTGTTCCTCATCCAGTCGGCGACGGCCTTCATTCCTTCGTGGAGGTTGGTTTTGGCTGTTTGGGGGTCGTTGGTGAGGGAGATGATCAGCTGGGTGTCATCAGCGTAGGAGATTATGTTGAGGGCGTGTTGAAGGGCGACGTGGGCGAGGGGTGCCATGTAGATATTGAACAGCGTCGGACTGAGGGACGAGCTCTGGGGTACACCACAGATGATCTTGGTGGCCTTGGAGTGGAAGGAGGGGAGGCGGACGCTCTGAGTTCTGCCGGAGAGGAAGGATGTGGTCCAGTCCAGGGCCTTCCCTCGGATTCCGGCGTCATGTAAGCGCGTGCTTAGGGTGCGGTGGTAGAAGGCGGCTGACAGGTGCAGGAGGATTAGGGCGGCTGTTACTCCATTGTCTAGGAGAGTCCTGATGCCATCTGCGGTGGCGATGAGGGTGGCCTCGGTGCTGTGGTTGCTGCGGAAACCGGACTGGGATGGGTCCAGTTTGTTGTTGTCTTCGAGGGAGCGGGTCAGCTGTTTGTTGATGATTTTCTCAGTGACCTTAGCAGAAAATGGGAGCATGGAGATGGGCCAGACGTTCTTGAGGTCCTTTGGGTCTGCCTTAGGTTTCTTGAGTAAGGCATTGATCTCAGCGTGTTTCCAGCTTTCCGGAAAAGTTGCTGTCTCGAAGGAGATGTTGCTGGCCTTGCTGAGTTGGGGAGCGATGGATGCGCTGGCTTTGTTGAAGATGTAGCCAGTTCTTCTCCAGTTTTTAGCATATTCTTTTGGAGGTCTTCGGTGAACCAGGTGGCTTTCTTGCTGGTGTGGCTGTTTTAGGGTGTCTTGAGTGGGGCGAGGGTGCTGGCGCAGTCGTCGATCCATTGTCTGAGGTTGCGGGCGACGGTGTCTGGGTCGGTGGAGTCAGCGGGTGGGTTCTGGGCGAGGGTGGTGGTGGGTTGGTCCTCGGTGACTTTGCTCCAGCATCGTCAGGGCAGCAGTTGGGTGCGGTGGTGCGTGGTGGTCTTCCTAAAGGTGAAGTGGATGCAGTGGTGGTCAGTCCAGTGGGGTTCGGTGGTGCAGTTGAAGGAGATGTGGGGACTTGCGGTGAAGATGGGGTCAAGCGTGTGGCCTGCGGTGTGGGTGGGTGTTGTCATGAGAGGTCTGAGTCCGAGGTTAGCGAGCAGGGCGGTGGAGTTGGTGTTGTTGTTGTTCTCCAGATGAAATTTCAGGTCTCCTAGGAGGATGTAGTCCTTGGGGGCGAGGGTGTGTGCCCTGACAAAGTTGGCGATTGAGTCGCTAAACTGTGGTCGGGGTCTGAGGGTTCCTCTGAGGGTGGTATTGGGATCGGTGTGGATCTGGAAGTGCATGTGTTCAGCGGTGCTGAGGGTGTTGTCGATGTTGGTCGATACTCTGAGGGTGTTCCTGTGGACGATGGCGATACCCCATCCTGTTTTGTTGGTACAGTCCCTGCGTGTGATCTTCTGGGATAGCAATGGCAATGTCGGGTGTGGAGGCAAAGTTCAGCCAGGTCTCTGTCAGGAAGGCGGAATCTGAGGAGGTAGAGTTGAGGAGGTCCCAGCGCTCAAAGAGGGTTTGCTGGTGGAGCGGGTGTTGAGGAGGATGCATCTGAGGTAATTGGATTCCTTGGTGGGCGGTTTGGCTGGCCGGATGCTGGTGAATTTGCAGATTTGGCAGGTGAAGGAGCCGTGGGTGTGCTTTGGGGTTGCCCGGTAGCAGGTGTGTTCTCGGCCGGGGTTGAGTGCATGGAGGGTGCTGGTGTCGTAGTGCAGTTGGGCGTCGTGGCATCTCCGGGGTCCAGGGGTCCTGGCGCTGGACGTGATCCAGGTGCAGATGGGCACAGATGGGCTATCCTTTGGAGTGGTGTGCCCGCTGCGTGCGTCTGCTGCCCGGCCGCTGCACGCACTCCATATGAGGGGATGTGGGAGGGAGGAGCAGCTGGGAGGCGGGAGCGGAGTAGCCAATGGGAGTACAGGGTGGTGGGGACGCAGGAGACGCAGCAGCGGGAACCACAGAGGGGTCATAGAAGGCAAAAGGGGGACACAAAATAAAGGGGGCAAGGCAGCAAGAAATACAACAAAACAGTAACAACAGCATAGATTACACAGTTACGGCAGAGGAGGAAGCAGGCAGAAACCTTAAAAGTGGCACACTCCAGAAACGAGTGGCAGCAGCGGCGGGGCACAGGGCACACAGGGGGGCTGTACGGCGGTGAGGGTAGCGACCTGCTTGGTGACAGGGTCAAGGGTCAGAGGACTGGTGGTAGCCCTCCCAGCATCCCATTACAATTCTTTCCCTAAGAGAAGAAGGTCTTGGGAATTCTGAGGGCTTAACAGGAATAGCTGCGTGAGTGGACTCTGGTAAGTTACACATCAACAACTGTCAGAATATCACAATGTCCTAATTGCTCTAAACACTCCTTTTGCAATTGTGTTCTCTATCTACTTTTCTAACATGCAATTTTTAAAGTCTCTAAGATGTTGGTTTGTCTGTGTCATTGTGTATTGTTGCTTATATGAGCAAATTAATCCAACTCCATAACATGCCACATGTTGGAATGGTTTCTTTAAGTAGTTTATCATAAACAATCCAGGACTCATCATGTGTGTTAAAATGTATATGTATGGTCCATCACAAATGCATGTTGCCATAACCATTTGTCAAATGTTGATAAACTGAGATTGAAGTGAATACAACTACCATGAGGCCCTGTGATTGGAATTCTATTGAAGATGCTAGAGTCCTTTTGCAGCTTGTCATAAGTTAAGTCTTGGTAATCTGCGATAGAAAAGCCACCACTGCTACCATGAGGCCCTGTGACTGCAACATTAAACAAGATGCTAGACTCTGTTTTCCCCTTTTCACATGTCTGCTGTGTTACAACTAATGTTCAATCATCATGCAGGTTACCATTTGTCAGGTCTTGGTAGGTTGAGATAGAAAATCTTGTTACAGAAATTCTGCTCAACAACAGAACTATGCATAGGATTATGGGACCTTATTGTTTAGGGGCTGAGGCATCCTACCACCTTAGTACCCATGAACCCAGGTCTGACTAGCTATAGTGTCTCACTTGCTCTCCTACTCACTCACGGAGACACAAATGTTAGACACTCCAGCAAAATTCCTGAATCTCTAAGGAATCGCGGTTGCAGGACACACCTTTTTGCTAGCATTCTTGTACTTGTCCACCATACGATCTGACGGAGACATGAACAAGTTTAAAAGATGTATTTTAACTAATGTGCTCTAATATGCAGTATGCATACAACACCAAGCAAAAAAATGCCTATTACAAATACGTTCAGCATAGTAGTTAGTCCAAATATCATGAAATCAGTAATTATGAAAAGACTGTACAGCCTAACCTCCCTCCGCTTGCATAGAAGCAGTACTATTATATAGTAGAAGATCTCTGGGCTTTGTGTGCAGACCCTATACCTTAGCCTATAGATGGTAGATCTACATCATAGGTGCTCCCTATTTCAGAATTACAACAAGGCCAAAGTACGTTGTCCCAAACAACAGCTAAATCCGTATAGTTTGTCTAAGTGCTAAGGCCTGGGCAGAACAAAATACCAAGAAGTATTGTTGTTCGACCTTGCACACAATGTTCAGACAAAATCCCAGGAACCTGCAGAGTGTGAACACAGGGATGGGTTCACCTGTGAAATTGGCAAAAGAGACAAGTTACTAAAAATAAAATCTTGTAGTAATGTGCGCAAAGCAGCAGGCAATCTGCAGCATGCTCATGCTAACTTGGAGAAGCCAACAATGTGCCCATGAGCCATCTGATACCCTCCCCTTGGTCGGGGCCTGGAGCTCCTGGCTAAACAGAAGTTGGAGTTAAGCAGAGGCAAAGTGTCTTAGTGGTAGGCCAAAGAGCCTTCATATCCAAAGTAGAATCATTGAGGACTAAAAAATGAAGCCAAAATGGTACCCAAAACAATATCCATTCACATCATATGTTCTGGGACAAAAAGTTTGCAGGAAAAGTGGGATGCCAAGATCCAATAGGCTGTCAGAACATCCAATATTAAAAAGGTATACTATCCAAATAAGTAATTTGAATGAGCACATGTGCTCCTCATATCCAGAGGCATTTAGGAGCACGTCAGGGCAAGTTGCGTTAACTTTAAAAAAAAATTGATCCAAGAGGTGCTGTGCACAATCACAGGTACTCAAGCCTGCTGATGGTACAAGTGTAGGATTGTGTATGCACAAAAAGAAGGGGGTACCCCTGACTAGAGTTCCTAATTCGGGATATACAAATGAGTTTGAAAAAACAGGTAATTAGGAACAATATTTAGTAGATGGACAAAACCTGACATCAGACAGTAATAAATCTGATTAAACACCATGCATGGTACAAAAATATATATTTTTTATTATTATTTTGTTTAAAGATTTCTTTATAGTTAAAAGGCACACAATTTGTTGTCTCCTCTTTATATGTGACAATTGATCTACATATATCATATGCTAAACTGTTTGGTTCATTTCTAATTTACAATACAGTTTGACATTTCACAATTCGGAGACTATAGTAGTGGTGCTGATCAATTACAATCTAAAAACATGGCTAGATGTTACAACAACTACGCGCGGTTCGGCTGAGAGCCTTCATCAGGAAGCCATGAAATTCCTCAAGTGAACCTGAGGCGGCAGTCCGTCCAGCGTGTGAATGGTGGGGGTCTAAGGTCGGGTACTTCTTTTAGTTTGGTACATCCACAGCGGTGTCCAAGTAAGCACAGTCTCAGGTTAAAGTCCTGCCTGTCTTCCAATAGTGGAATCTTCCAGCGTCAGACGGACGAACATGCTAAATACGGTGTCCAAGTAAAAACAATCTGAAATTAAAGTCCCGTCTGCCTTCCAATAGTGGAGTCTTTCGGCATCAGTCGGTCGGACCCGATCGAGAATTGCCACGGAAGTGCCGATGATTTTGAAGCCATGGAACTGATGCGATAGTGTAGGATTGTACACAAAGCGCCAGCCCACGGAACGGTCCTGGTCAGCCATCAACGAGCCCATCCACAGTTCATAATCCAGGGCAGCGTGTGACGTATTGGAGTGGAAGACATCCAGAGTCCATTGAAAAGGGCACCGGAAGCAATAGAACACAGGTCGAACACAGATGAAGTAGGCATAATGGAAGGACCCGGCTTGGCAGCTCCCCAGGTCAAGCATCCACTATGGAGTAGCAGTAGAAGTACCAGTACGCCCCAAACGAAGAGGAGCAGGAGAGGAAACCCTATGAAGGCGCTGGAAAACATAGGTTGGATAAAAGCTGGGAATACTCCAAAAATAGTCTGAAAGGAGGGGACAAGGCTTTTAAAAAAGTGGGCCCGGCCCTCTGTATCAGATGCATTAAATATTTGGTGAATTAATTCTCCAAAATGTAGGGTGAGATTCATGTTTAGCAGTGACTGAATCGCACTTGAGCTTCTTGCCACCTACAATACAAAGGTCTCAAAAGCTGATGTGAGAGCCACTTTTTGTTGAAACAATAGCACTTTGAGTCTGCTTAGCTTATTGAAGTTTGTTTTCACATTTGGAATTAGGTATGGGCAAAATTTGCGAAATCGCAGTACGCAAATTAGGGAGAAAGCGGATTTGCGATCTATTTTTGTGTGTTCGCTGGGCTCTTTGCGTGTTCGCGGGTTTTTTTTCTGCGCGGTGACCGGGAAGTTACCCATGCAGTCGTACATGGGCGCGGCCATCATTTCATTGTTTGCCTTGCGTATTTCCGTTTCCGGGCGCTAGTTGCATGCTCGCGTTGGGCATTTCATAGGTGCGGGGCACAATTACGTAATCGCGTCTGTTTTTTGTGTGCTCGCGGGGAAAATATCACGCCAACTAACCACGTGGTCGCAAGAGGCGCGGCCATCTTGTTTTTCATTCATTGCTATGGTTCTGGGCATGCTTTTTCTATCCTGCTTTAATCTTTGCCATCCTTTGTTTGTTTAAACTTTTTTTTGATCTTTTTTACTCATTATCTATCCCTCTCTTTTTCTACATCTATATTTTGTGTTTTTTTCAACTTTTTGTCACTTTAATAACTACTTTTTTTGTTTAGCTCTCTCTTTTTATTTACTTACTTTTTTCCCTATTCTTTTCTTCTTTCACCCAGGACCATGGCAAAGGGTGCCGGCAAGTCTAAGGAGAAGCGTCCCGCACCCTGTAGCCGGCTCCCTTGCGGGTGCTTAAGGGTGGAGGATGTAATTGCCTGGGAGTTCTTTAGCGCGGTGGAGGTGGCCTCACTGGTTTTCTTCATCCAGCGCCACCTCCCCAAGCCCGTCGCGGTAGGCGGCAGGCGGCAGGCCCAGTGCCGGGTACGGGCTCCAGGAGCGTCGCCAGCTATGGGGGAAGGTGTTCAGGACCATGTATCGGGAGTCTGGATCCGGCGCACCTACAACCAGGAGACACACCGGTGGTCCGACATCCTGGACCGGGAACACGACCTGCTCGACCTGCTTGGTGTGGAGATCCCTGGGCTTGGTGAGTAGTAGTAGCTATTTAATCACTACTTTGTTTTCTCCTGCTCTGTGTTATGATATTGCAAATATTTGTTTTTTCTGAAGAGCAAAAATGCTGCTGATTACATTGCAGGTAAATTATGTTTGAAAAGCTTATATGATTGCAGGTGCTCGCCTGCTCTCTGGTGGTGCCACTAGGCTTACTTGTTTTCAATTTTGTGCTCATTTGGCCTGAGTGATTATGTATGAGTGTACTTTACAGAACTGCGTAATGCTAGACACTAGAGACTCAAGTCCAGTCTTTCCTTTGTACTCCTGCCGCTAAGAAGAGATAGTGGTGGTGGATTGATAGGTTGAGTATATTATGACTGGTTATTTACTATTTAGTAGGAAACTTTTTAGTCGTCCGCAATCATGACGGACTGTGTCTGTCACTTCGCGTGCTGCGGAGTGCTGCCTGCCAGTCCTAGTAGAACCTTTTTGTAGTTGTTTTAGTGAGATACATAACTTTCCAAGTAGACGGTCCACACATCCAGCAATACTAATATCCTATTAGACCACATCAGATAGGTCAATACATTGATCTTCTTGTAGACTGTTTCTAAATTCTTATCCGAGCAACATCTTGCTCTTGTTCGTACTCGTAGATGGGAAGCTCCTGTCTGTTATGAGAAAAATGGTGTGTGTTAAAAAGCAAGCATTCATCAGTTGTGCCAAAAAGTGTAGCTTCTTATCATGGCTAAGCATAAAAAAAAAACATCCTACCCTTCAAAAAGGGAAATTTTTAGTTTAGACTAGAGAGTCACAAATAGTTAAATTTGTTTAGTAACAAATTTTTTCATTCCTAGACAAAATAGGGAGTGGTGTATGGCATCTTAAGATTTCACATGTATTTGCTAGGCGCACCAGCAGTGCCAGGGTCAGCGCGGAGGTGGTCACTCCAGGGGCGGATGTGGTGCCAGCAGGAACTGCTATGGGGGATGCTACGGTGGTAGCGGGCAGTGGTAAGCTTAAGCAATTATATTCTTTCCTTATTGAGATTGGAGAGTAGGCTCGCAGCAGGGGTGTATATGTTGTACAGTACAAGTAAGTACACTTTACTGTTAGGAAGACTTACAAATTTAGAAGTAAGGTTTTGTCAACCAGTTGGAACTTAGAACTGAAGACAGTCACCCTTGACTTTGCATTAGCAATAGCATTAGCGGCAGGAGTTGACGTGGCCTACTCTAAATTTGACTTCAACTCAGCTGTGAAAGTTTTGTCTAGAAGCCAAGTCAGATCAGAGATAAACTTGATGGATGGGGGAAACGAAAAGGGAGGGAAGTGTGTAAGGAAGGACGAGCGAGTTAAATTAATGACTGGCAAAAAATGATAGTTGTTTTTTAATGCAGGCACGGTTGGCTGTGAAATTGAATCTGATGCATGGCTGGTTGAAGGCTGAAGCAAGGATGGGTGGAAGGAGAAATAAAAGAGGACTGCCTGGGTGGGTGAAACAGAACATGTATGTGTGCGCAATATATCCTTTGGTGCAATTTCAAATGCAAGTCAAACACAGATGCATGGCTGGCGGCTTTCTAAAAACAATTAAAAAGAGTGTTTTTTGCTGAGGAAAAGTAAGGGTTATCCATTAAGAAGAATGATTGACATTTACTTTGAATGGATGGATGCCTGGATGGTATCTTCCTCATAGATAGCATAGGTGTAGGTAGAGTAGACAGACGGTCACTGGATGAAGACTAAGAGTGTTACTTTGAAGAGCATGTAACACTGCACGTCCGTGCCAGAGAGCAAAGCTGAGGAAAGTAGAAGTTTTAATTTTTCAGAATACTCCCTTGACTAACTAACAGTAGTTTGCAAGCACAGTATATATTGTGTATCTATATTGCATAGTTCACATTATCAATTCAAGTCACAAGTGCCTTCCTCCGGCGATTACGGGGACCACTCACTCCCTCTGTTAATCATTTTTTTTCAACTCTATCATTCGTGTGTGGCCTATTGGTCTTCACTCAATCAATAAAAACAAAGCATGTAAAGTCATCCCTTATATAAGCAAATATCCTGTGAAGGGATATATGATCATATTATCTTCTTCATTTTCCATTTGTAGTAGTCAGGGGCAGGGCAGGTTAAAAGTTAAATTAATTGAGCAGTAGCCCTTGTAACAGAGTATGGCCAGTGCCACCCGTAATAGAAAAGTAAGAGCTTCACCACCTGCATGTACTGGACTGGTAACAGTAACACAAGTCTGTGTCATCATGGCTTGCATCTGTTTTTTTCGGGTGCAAGCTGACTACGCTGGCATTATGCCGGCTTCCACAAGTTTACATACAAATTTCGCTAAAAAAGAGAGAAGAAGAAACCTGCTGTACTGTCTGAGCCTAATGTAGTGAGTCCATATAGTGCTAGTAGAATTCCTGAAACTCCCACTAATGTTAGAGCAGAGGCTGACGGAGTTGGAGGTTCAATAGATACATGCCACACAAATGTTGTGTATTGTGCTTGCAAGCTGCTAGTGCTACTGTGACACAATTTTCTGTTGAATTATTTTGTGTTAATCTTAAAGAGTATTGGACTTGGTTACAGTATTTTTCTTTTTCTTCATCTAGATACTCCTTCTTCTAAACTATCTCAGATGGAGTTGGCTATCCAGGCCAAGCCCCGGAAGCTGGAGGCAAATGTCGCCGAATATCGGCGGCTGGTGGCCCTGGAGGAGGAGGAAACGCAGTCAACATCGACAACAGCTGGATCCTCCTTCGCTCCCCCTGGGTCATCCAGTCAGCGCAATCCTCCAGCGGTACAGCGCTGTGGTCTGGCGGCCACCCGCCGCCGCCAAGCAACGACAACAACAGCTGCCCCCCACAGTGCCTGCAAGGTAAGGATGCACAGTTTGTCCCTGAGAGTGGCCTACCTTGAGCAGCAGGTGACCCAACTGTCGAGGCAGAAAGCCCAGCTCAAGGCCCTCCATCGAGAGCTCCACGACCACCTGGCCACAGGACACCGCCGGCTGAAGTAGATGGAGAGAGACTGTCCCTTTCCCCTTTTTTAAAGACTTTGGGGGTGGGAATTGGGCATTGGGGTTTTTGGACTTTTGGGACATTTGATTTCATGGATAGGTTGGGGTTAGGGAGGGGGTGGGTTGGGTCTTGCGGGATAGTTTATTTTTGTTAGGAACAAAATAATTATTTATTTTCTACTGAAACATAGTATACACGTGAGATGCTTTGTGGGGGAGGCAGGGTGGGGTTCACTCAACTGTACATTTGTTTTCCTGAAACTTAACTGGCTGCTTGATTCTAATTGTCTAAGTAATCGCCCAAATTTCTACCAAAGTGCCACTGACAGAGTTAGTGTATTCAATTGTCCTACTACTTTACTAGTACTACCGTCAGTCTCTCCTCTCCTCCTACTCCATTATTCTTCCTCCCACAAAATGCTTATCTTACCTGTCATTAGTGTTTGAGAATAGGGCTAGGCACAGGGCTGGCTGCATGGCAAATGGCGATTAAGGTTGGCAATGGAATCCTGGACGGATGAAATGGTATCGTTGTGGTAGTGGTACACACTGACAGTAGCATCATATAAAAAAAAGGAAATGAGACGTTGAGTGGCCTGAGAGGAGCGTTAGAACAGTACGATAGTAGAGTACACAAGAACAGTGCCATGAATTAAATTGTAGCCTAAGCAATGCTAAAGTATTCATTCAAAAGTTTAGTTAACTAGTAGTTGCGTGGATTACAGCTACTACAAGAACTAGTGCTGAAGGACACAGCAGTGTAAACTTTCGTCACATGTAGGAGGAGGTTGTTGTTGATGAATCCACTCGATGGCGGACATGAAATTCTGAAATGATATGCAAAATGCAAATACTCATGGGTGTGTGTCAAGCAGAATAGGAACATATCCTCGGATTCCTTCACTGACCTGCCTTTAAATTGATTTTCTGTTGCTTTGACCTTATCCTCCCCAGCAAGCGTGTGGAATTATTGCTGTCATTTACTCACACATCTCAATGAAAACCACACAGTCCGGGGGAAGAGGGTTAGGGTTTGAAAAATGGATGGGAATGGGAGTTTTTGGGATAGTTTTGTGGAGATAGGAAAAAAAACACAGCATGGACAAACAACTAATGAAGAAAAACAAATCTTTGGAAACAAAGATATCCATAAATCTTTTAAGGGGCATAAAGGAAGTGCACTACTGCATGCAGGAAGTTGCTAAATGGATGGTTAGGTTACTGAAAAGTAGTACTTACTACAACTTACTAACTATGAAGAAACAATTTGACAATACAGACCTGCGGTAATTACGCAATTTCACTTGCATATCTGCCCTCAGAGAGAATAAACACTTATTAGTACATTAAATTAGTTTTAAAAATAGCAAAGAAACTTATCAATAGCTGGAGGGCTGAATTTGAAGCAGGGAGAAAACAAACGCACAGAGTCACACTCATAGAAGTTCACAACAATAAAATTATTTAAAAGATAAGGAGAAGGGAAGAGGATACTGTAACTGTATGTTATAGTTGGCCTGTTCAATTTGGGAAGTTGCATGCATCCAGCCATTCCTCTTATTCGTGGTACTCCTTCATTCCATCTGACGCTCCGTCGATCAATCTTGGTGATGACCAGACACACTGTACATTGCCTGCCGGCTGGATGCGGACTTGCGGATCGCTAATGGTAAGCCTGAGTTAATCATTTTTCCCCTTGCACCGGGTAAAATCCGGCCTGTAATTGTTGATGGAAAAACAGGAAATGATATTAAAAAACACCACAGAGAAAAAAATATAAGGTACGGTGTGTAGTGTAAAAATAACACTTTCAGTTTCAGAGGCGAAAGTATTACATACAAGCATCATTTCTAAAGTGCGTACTCTGAGTCTCCTTTTCAAGGATAATAATTAACACACAGCAGGCCAGGGCCATGCAGACAGTCAAGGCAGGCACCACTGAGTGAAGCAACCTGATGTAGCATACCTCTTTGACACAGACAGACAAAGCATATCTAATTGTATGCAGCAAGCCACGTAGCCGCAGTTTTACATGAACTGCTGTCTGGACTCTGGCATAACAACACTACAATGGCTCGACCACTCCATACCATGAATAGACAGACATGTAGTTCTGCTGTAGTTGTTGTTGACTGGTTTACCTGTTTGCCACTCACAAAATGGCCATAGTTCTTCCCTAAACTGACGATGATGATCCATCCATCCCAGTGAGTGACTGGAAAGAAAAAAGATATTATGTAACTTTGATCATCAAGACTCATCATCATCATGGAATATTGGCAAACTCAATGTTGTTCATGCAGTCGCAGTCTACACACACAGGGAGTCCAAGGACATTTTGCATATTAAAAAATGCAACGTAGTGGCCCCTGCAGTAGAAGTACAATTTGTATTAAACAAGGTATAAAAAAAACAGAGTAGACTTGAGTTACATTTAGTATGTAAAGGATTAAATAATAACAGAAGACATAGGATTCATTTCATGCCCAACAAACAGCAATTGCTTTCATCAGAGCCAGACAGCCAGTGCTGTCCACTGCATGCCATCTCATTATTCATTACCTGTTCCACTTTGTGTCCGCATCTTGTTCTTAATGTGAATGCCCACAGGGGAGCCTCTTGTGTCAATTTCAGAAGTAACTGTCAGCAATCAGCATATAGTCAGTAATTCCAGTCCTACTTCTTTTGAGGGGACTCGTCTACGAAGCAACAGTTTCTTCATTCTGCGTAATCCAGCCATCTGCCTTGAGGAAAAAGGATAGGGGGAGTCTGGAGGAGGAGGATAGAGGAGCATGACTGAGTTGTGAACTTGTGAACTTCAGGATTGTAGACAGTGGCTTCTTCAATAAGGAAATAAGACGAAGACAGTCCTGCTGACGGATTTGTTGTGATTAGAGATTTGTTGTGGTAAAAGTTGCAAGACAAAGAAAGACACACAGGTGTAAAAGTAAATAAGGAGTCAGGACGAAAAAATAAGGAAGTCAGTTTCAGGCCTAGGTGTCAGGGAAGTAGAGCTCGACCTCAAACTCTGTGAATTGAGACGGGAGTAGGTCAGCTAACAGAGAAGAACTTCAGTCACCTAAGTCGGTGTCCTCTTCTTCCTGCATGGATTCTCGTATTTTGTAATCTGGTGGTATGAAATGCTGATTCATCTTGATCATTGTTAACCTCTCCACATTTTTGGGCGAGAGGCGGGTCCTTTTTGAAGTTACAATGGCACCAGCAGCACTAAAAACACATTCAGAAGACACTCTTGCGAGTGGGCAAGACAAATAATTTAGAGCCAACTTGGTGATCAGTGGCCATTGACCCCTTTTCCAATACCAATATAGCAATGGGTTGTAATCAATGTAGACCTCTGTTGGGTCATCCAGATAGGCCTGCACCATCCACTCAAGGTCATCCAGGGGTGCTGAACTTTGCGTACTATCTGAGGCCTTTGCATCAACACTGGAACAAGCAAACCCTTGATGAGTTATCCAATCTGCTTCCAACAATATTATGGCTGGGCCTGGTGCAGGTGAGGATGATGATAGGGTTGCTGGTGTGTATAACGGCTGTGAGGGAAAGGGACTGCCTTCGGCCACAGACGTGGACCTTGACACCGGATGGCCTGCGGATTCAGTAGTACTTCTGCCTGTTCCTTCAATTTTCTGCCGCTCTTTTTAGAACCGAGTGGCTGACAGTGCTAGCCAATGTTTGTACTTTGAAACATCTGTTTAATTAAAAGGAATGAATGCTTTGCTGGCCAGTACCTTTTTGTACCATGGATCCAGAATAGGGGCACAAATGTAATGTTGTTCTGTATGTATTTTTTTAAGCCTTCTATTGTCAACTACGCAGGTTAATAAGCTCTCCGCCAACTGATATGCGTCTTGCTTGTCAGTATCATCTTTGAACGTTGAAGACACTGCCTTCAGTTGGTGCTCTAGCATGCGCAACAATGGGATAGCTTTGCCCAAAGTACAGTTCTCCCTGCTGACTTCACGCGTGAAGACCTCAAAAGGACGATGCATGACTGTCAGGGTTTTAACCAGGTCTCATTCCTCCAAGTCTAGCCTCATGTCTTTCATAGAAGTACCCTGTGCAAAGACATACTCATTGATTACCAAGCACTGCTCAGACAGCTGCTCAAGCATGTAGAAGGTTGAGTTCCAACGTGTTACCACCTACTGAATGAGTCCTCTAACTGGCACTCTACGGCAACCTTGAATGATCCTCAGCTGCTTCCGAGCCTTAAAAGAATGGCTGAAATGTGTGTAGATTCTTCGGCAGGTGGTCAGTAACTTGCTGACTGTGCTTTCTTTTTTCAAGAAATCTTGAACAACAATGTTAATACTGTGCGCCAAACACGGCACTCTGAAATAGCCACCATCATTCATGGCCCTAACTATATTACTGCCATTATCCGTGGAAACATAACCAATCATGTGCTTTCTTGGATGCAGTCATTCAAAGACCTTACTGTTAAACTCCTCTAAAATGGTAACTGCAGTATGAGATTTCTCCATGGCAAACATGGCTATTGTTGCATGTTTCCGACTAGCTTGAAAAATTGTTGCAGTGTCAACACCTGCAGACAGCTTGTCTCTAACCCCTGCAAAAGAGACCCATTGTGCAGTGATGCACCTGTAAACAAGGGCTTGGCAACTGGTCCACATGTCTGTTGTCAGGTGGATAGTGTGAACAGCACTCTTCTGCAAAGCTGCCCCAATCACCTCCAGCACATCTTGATGTAGTGCTGGAACCGCAACTCTGGCAAAATAGGACCGGCTAGGAACCTTCAATTTAGGGCAGCCTGTTGCCACAAATTCTCGAAAACCCACCCCTTCCACGAAAGAAAAAAGGGAGCAGGTCCAGCGCTAACATTTTAGCCAGCATTGCATTATAAAGACGTGCCGTTGGGTGGTTGCGTTCAAATGGCGCCTCCGACCGAAACATGCTTTTAATGGTCGTCTGGACCGTTTTCATATGTGATGAGGAAGATCCAGACCTCTTCAAACCAGTTAGGCTCATTGATGTACTTTTTTGCATTGGTGTCTCTACCAGACTACTGTGCCTCCTTGATGTTGTTGGGGTAGAGGAGGGTGTGGGTGCTACCACGGCAGTCCTGCTCCCAGGGGTACTGTGTGTACCAGAAAAAATGTCTCTTAGTGGTTCACCTCCCCCCTGCAAGATCAGCTCCTCTTTGTCATCAGATGCAATATCAATGTCTGCATTTGCATTCGTACATTTGTACTTTTGGCTTTCCGGATGTTACTTAGGTGCGCCTCCTACTGGATAATGTGGTGTTTTTTTAGATGACCTCTCTGGCCTCTGATACCATAGTTGGTACCAAGCTTACCCCGACTAACTACTTGTTTACAAATCGAACAAATAACTAGGTTTTCCGCCTTTTTGCTAATACTAAAGAAGTCCCAAACTGGAGACTGTAGATTTCTAGTGGTGGTGGAGGTGCTACTTTCAATGCCAGATGAAGTGGAGGAGGGGCGTAGCTGAATTTGACTCTGTTGTGCACTTACAGCACCACTACTTGAGGTCATGGAGGTCGAGCTGGATGGAGGTACCTGCAAGCCCTTCTGACGAGAAAATATGGAAGCTGTAGGTCGTGATGGTGTAGTAGTTACCTGTGTTGGTGGTGGTACCAGTGCTACGCTTACTCACATCCCCCTCAGCAGCAATTCGGGATAGGGTGAAAATGTATGTCTGCTGCATGCCTGCTGGGGCTGGAGTGCCAACGGTGATGACTGGGTCGTCATCGTTAGACTGTTCATCAGCAGCAGAATCCACCACTTCTACTTCATGTTCGTCGTCATCACCTACAAGTGAAAGTCTTGCAGGAACCTTCTTTTTAGGCTTAGCTACCTTTGTCGGCTCATGGCATGCCTCCCTCTCAGACTGCATTGGTGCGTTCCAATCAAGATCTAGATCATCTGTAGGAAGGGGGCTTGAAGAAGAACTTGTACTAGCCCTCTTTGACCTTTTTCTTGCTGGGGATCTGGAAGACAATGGATCATCAGGAGGAGGAGTGGCATGCTCGGATGATACCTCTGCTTGAATCTCGATTTCCTGATGTGCCCCTACTTCTGGAGGAACAAAGACAATGGATCATCAGGAAGAGGAGTGGCTTGCTCGGATGATACCTCTGCTTGAATCTCGATTTCCTGATGTGCCCCTACATCTGGAGGAACAAGCATTCATGCACCTCTCCATGGACCTTCACTTTCGCCACTCCTTGCGCCTCTACTGGCACATCTACTTGCGCCACTTCTTACGCCTCTACTTGCGCCACTACTTGCACCACTCCTTGCGCC
Organism: Lissotriton vulgaris; assembly: GCF_964263255.1. NCBI lineage: Eukaryota > Metazoa > Chordata > Amphibia > Caudata > Salamandridae > Lissotriton > Lissotriton vulgaris. The sequence goes on along the minus strand of NC_141694.1, from coordinate 1,573,027,945 downwards.
ACTCTTTGCGCCTCTCCTTGCGCCTCTCCTTGTTGCACCTGTGGTTGTCGTTGCGGCTGTGGTTTAACACTCGTCAGATGAGTTACACCCTACGTTGATTGGATGCTACTTTCTTGTGATCAGTCATCGACAACATAACTGGTACATGGTGATTAAGCAATTAAAGTGGGTGCCTCTGCGGCACTCATGGCCTTGGACCTAACTTGGCGTGGTGGCACTGAGACCAATGAAGCTGAGGTGCTGCTCCCAGCTTGGTCCCGGGCGGACACCGCTGCTGCAGGCGTAGTTTTGTTTCCCCAAAAAGTGTCTGTGGGCACACCAGTCTCCTTGGTAAGTGGCGCCACTTGCTTCTTTTGCTCCTTCTTACTGGCAGTGGCACTGGCAACTTTCTTGGTAGAGGAGCTACGGCCACCTTTCTTTGGCAGTTGCACGAGTTGCAGAGTTGTCTGAGGACACACGAGACGTCACGTGACGTTGTGCTGCAAACACTGCAGCAGGAATTCTTCCTGGCACTGCTGATGATTGATGAGAATGATTTGTGGTTCTCTTTGTGCACCTAAAAGCAAAGGAAGCCAGAGGAACATCAGTTAAATAAATGTTGTGCTTCAATTAATATTTGCAACTAGGCATTTATTATTATTAATACAACACACCCAAAGACGGAAAGACCAAAAATAAAAATTGCAATTATTTCTTATCAAAAATGGATGTTTACATTAATAGAAGAGAGACCACACAGAGAGAGTTGTTTCATGCACTACTGAGTACCCCTGGGCATAATGGATGAAAGGAGGCAGATTTGGTGCAGGCCTATGGCACAAAGCACACTGCCTGGCTTCAAAATGGCCCCTAGACGCCACCCACATGACCGGGCCCTGCCTGGACCAGGCCACAAAATGGCCACCACCCACATGGCCAGGCCCCAACAACAACCCAAAAAAGCGAAAAAAACACATAAATCACCACAATCCAATGCCATCCATGCCCTAAATGATGTTTAAATTCAAGAGACCCCACAGAAATCCTTGGTCCATGCATCACTAAGTACCCCTGGGCATAATGGATGAAAGCAAGGCAGACTGGGTGCAGGCCTATGGCACAAAGCAAACTGCCTGGCTTCAAAATGGCCGTTTGACCCGCACCCACATGACCAGGCCCTGGCTGGAGTAGGCCTCAAAATGGTCCCCACCCACATGGCCAGGCCCTGGACCAGGCCCAAACAACACACAAAAAGTCTAAATACACACAAACATCACCTCAGTCCAATGTCATCCATGCCCTAAATGATGTTTAAAGTCAAGAGACCCCACAGAATGACTTGGTCCATGCACCACTGAGTACCCCTGGGCATAATGGATGAAAGCAAGGCAGACTGTGTGCAGGCCTAAGGCCTAAGGCACAAAGCATACTGCCTGGCTTCAAAATGGCCCCTTGACCCCCTCCCACATGGCCAGGACCTGCCTGGACCAGGCCTCAAAATGCCCCCCACCCACTTGGCCAGGCCCCAACAAAACCCCCAAAAAGTGAAAAACACACAAAAATCACCACAATCCAATGCCATTCATGCCCTAAAGGATGTTTAAATTCAAGAGACCCCACAGTAAGACTTGGTCCATTCACCGCTGAGTACCCCTGGGCATAATGGATGAAAGTCAGGTAGACTGGATGCAGGCCTAAAGCACGAAGCACACTGCCTGGCTTCAAAATGGCCCCAAGACCCCCAACCACATGGCAGGCCCGGGATCAGGCCCCAACAACACCCAAAAAATTGAAATACACACAAACATCACCTCAATCCAATGCCATCCATGCCCTAAATGATGTTTAAATTCAAGAGACCCCACAGAAAGACTTGGTCCATGCACCACTGAGTACCCCAGGGCATAATGGATGAAAGCAAGGCGGACTGGGTGCAGAAATATGGCACAAAGCACACTACCTGGCTTCAAAATGGCCCCTTGACCCCCACCAACATGGCCAGGCCTCAAAATGCCCCCCACCCACATGGCCAGGCCCGAACAACACCCAAAAAAATCGAAATACACACACAAATCACCCCATTCCAATGCCATCCATGCCCTAAATGATGTTTAAATTCAAGAGACTCCACAGAAAGACTTGGTTCTCCATCTGTAAAAAAAAAGGTACAGCAGCAGGGGGCAGCAAAATGAATCCAGACTCCCAGGGCATTACCCCGATTTCTGACATATTTCAAAAACTGAGTAAAAATAAAGACTCCACAGACCTTAATGCTGATGTTACTCAGACCATACTAAAGACTGATGAGGTGACCCCCGATATTACAGAAGAGGGACCCATTGAACAGCCTAATACTGTCAGAAACATTGAGGGGGAGGAACAGCAGGGGGTGGTTCCTGCAGTTGATCCCGTGGTCAACGTCTTGGCAATACCCCGAGTATTAGAAGAGATCCTGGAGGACGATACCGGGGGGAGCTGTAGTGGTAAAAAAGAAGCCCCAAGTGAGGCATTCTTTTCAGTATCAGAGGACGGTGAATGGTCGGAGGAAGAGGAGGACAGCCTGGATCAAGAAGCCAGTGATCTAGATACTGGCAGTGATTTGGAACAAGATGAAGGTAGCCCCCCGAGTACAGCGGTGAAAACTATGGTGAGAACAAAAATACATGGCCAGAAGAGAGAACAGCCGCTGACTAATACAACCCCAGAGAGTCCAGGTGGGGAATCAGCACAAATGTCCCTTTTGGAGGTTATTCATCAGGAGATATTAGCGCATAGGGAGGAAGCAAGACAGGAGAGCCGTAAATCTCAGGCGGCAGTAAGAAAAATGCAAGGGGTGGTTAGGAAGCTAACTAAGGTATGTGTGAACCTGGGAGAACGGGTTACCAATTTGGAAGACAGAGTTGTCTCTACTGAAGCCGAATCAGCGGCCGCGTCCAATAAGGTTGATATGCAAACAAAGCAGTTAACTGATATACAGTGGAAACTTGAATCGTTGGAAAACAGATCGCGTCAGAATAACCTACGCATTCTGGGAATCCCTGAAGGGTCAGAGGGTACAGACATGAAAACATTTGTTGTTAAACTTTTTGAACATGCCTTTACGGACTTGAAAGATTGGGATTTTAACAGGGAGGTTCAGAGAGAGCATCGCACCCCCGCCAACATCTATAAGAATGCGAAAGAGGGAGACAAGCCAAGAGCGATTTTAATTTTTTTGGGCAACTTTAATCTGAGGCAAGCAATTTCTGAGAGGGCGAGACCAGATAAAAAAAGACGGTTGATGGCTACACTTTTGCCCTGACTTCTGCCATATTACGGTGGAGAGACGCTGGAGATTACGGCAGATGATCAAACCGTTTCAGGACAAGGGTATGCAGGCCTACCTGATAAACCCCGCTCAGCTGAAGATAATCAAAGAAGGAAAAACATTATATTTTTCCTCTGAGATTAAGGCTAAAGACTTCCTGATGTCGCAGGTGGCTTAGAAAAATGTGTAAAACTGTTAAAATCCGATGGAAATAGTGGTTTGTAATTATATGCGAGACCATCATATTGGCAGTATTGATAAATGGATATCCTGTCAAACTTTTTGCAAATGTATAAAGCAGGAATATAGAATGTGGGGTGGAGTGAATTCTATAAGGTGGGGGGTCACAGAATTAAAAAAAAAGGGAAGAAAAAATGGTTAAAGGTTTGAATCTCCTCAATCTGAGCTGCAAACCATCACGTGCACAGACCATTGGTCTGAGCGCCTCTGAACAAAGGGGGTGGGTGAGGGGGAGCTCCGCTCTGGAGCCGGGCAAGGGGAGGGAGAGAGAGCAGAGGGAGGGAGGGGTGGGGGAGGGCAGGGAAGGGGGGATGAAAAAATTGGAAAATTACGAGATGGAAAGGAATTGGATTTGGGCTGGTATCAGATACATGGTGAATAGTCAATGTAGGAAATGCAAATACTTTAATAATGTCAGACATTAGGATCTGTACTATTAATGCAGGGGGTTTAAACGACTGGAAGAAGCGGCAAAGATTGAGTCACTTGGTTAAATCAAATAATATAGATATAGTCTGCATTCAGGAAACCCATATTCCCTGGAATAAAAGGAAGCTGTTGGAGATGTATGGGTATACCTTGATCGGGTGTTCATCGCAATCATCAATGATCAGAGGGGTGGCTATTTTAGCAAAAAGTAATTTGGGTGGAGTGAAACGCAGTAAAACAGATGGTTCTGGTAGATGGGTATTAGTGGAACTGAACCTGGGGTTCACACTGTGCGCGATATATGGTCCGAATGAGGATGACCCAATGGTATATGATAAATTAGAAGAAGAGTTGGCTAATTGGTCTACCCCGATGATAGTATGTGGTGATATGAATATTTCTGCAGACTGGCAACAGGGAAGTGACTATATAGGTCGTAAACGTAAAGTTAATAGAGCTCTAAGCTCCTTGATCCAGTCTCATGGCTTGGTGGAGGTATGGGGAGAAAAAGTGCCCGGAGACCGAGGGTATACATATTTCTCCCACCCGGCACAGAAATATTCCAGATTGGATTATTTTTTTGTCACAGTGGGGGAAATCGGTAAGGTTAATATAGCCAAATTACCGAAAATAATTTCCGATCATAATCCCTTGATTTTGACGTATAAGGTACTTAATATACAGAGGAAAATATCTAGATGGACCTTTGAAAGGAAGTTATTAAATGACGACAGGTTTGTAAAACATATTAAAAAGTGGGCAAAGGAATTTTTCGAGTGTAATAGATATAGTGCTTCCAGAAATGGAGTTTGGGAATCCTTTAAGTCTGCATTAAGGGGTGAGACGATTAGCTGTGCAGCAAAATTAAGGAAAGAAGATAAAAGTAAGGTGGAAAAACTCATATTAGATTTAGCAGAAATAGAGAGATGTCATATCGAGGAAATAGCTTCAGGTAAAGATAGTGGGGAGATCGTTAGAAATATGGCTCAGGTCAAGGGTGAAATTTTAAAAATAATCACGCAGAAGGAGATATGTGAATACCAAACTCAAAGAGCAAGGAGGTATGAGACTGGAGAACAAGCTGGTAGAGCATTAGCGCTCCGCATTAGGCAAGAAACAAACCGTAATAAAATTGGGAAGATTAATTATAACGGGAGAGAATATACAGACCCTAAATCTATAATGGATGTGTTTCAGAAATTTTATCAAAAACTTTACGATCAAGAGCCAGGGGTGGAACCATTCATGCAAGATGAGTCTCCCCTAATCCCAAGGGTGGAGGAGGAAGACAGGGCCCGATTGGAATTGGATATAACAGCAGAGGTGATAAAAATCGCGTTGAATGAACTGGCAGTGGGTAAAGCGGCGGGCCCAGACGGTCTACCAATAGAGGTTTACAGGGCTTTGGGGGACGAAATTCTTCCCTTGCTCGAAGATCTTTTTAATGGAATAATCTGCTCAGGTAATATCCCGGATACATGGAAACAGACCAATATCGTAATATTTCATAAGAAGGGAAAACCAGAGGAGAACCCTGGATCATATCAGCCGATTTCATTAATAAATACAGACGCTAAATTATACTCTAAAGTATGGGCGAAAAGGCTAGGAAGGATTATTGGCCAACTTGTCTCACCCTGGCAGCATGGGTTTGTCCCAGGGAGAGGTACCACTGTACACACAGCACGGGCAATCTCATTATTTGATGCTATGGCTGCTACAGGTGGAGATATGGCCATGATCCTTTTGGATGCCAAGAAGGCCTTTGACCGTGTGGTCTGGGACTTTATGTGGGAGGTATTGGTCAGAAGGGGTTTCGGAGATAAATGCAGGAAAGCTATTAAAGCGATGTATACGGACCCAGTAGCCAGAATCACTACAATGGGATTGCAATCGGATGAGGTAATGATTAGAAGAGGCACCCGCCAGGGATGCCCCTGCTCACCCATACTCTTTTCACTGTACATAGACCCGTTAATTAGGAAGATTCTCGCTTCTGATAAAATATCTCCTGTTATATCTCACGTGCATACCACCAAGCTATTGGCGTACGCGGATGACCTGGCAATTGTTACCACTAATCCGCAAATGGCAATACAGGAACTAAACCATCTGGCTCAGGAGTTTGGGAACTATTCAGGGTATAAGCTCAATACAGAAAAAACAATAATAATTTGTACAAAGAACATTCATAAAAGGGATCAAAGGTATGTGGACTCCGCGGTCTATCTAGGAGTAAAAATCAATGCAAATGTAGGTAAAATCATTCAGGAAAATTATGGGCCCTTACTCGCATCAATTGACAAAGAATTGAGAAGAATTGATGTATTACATTTGTCTTTGATCGGAAGGGTGAATGTTCTGAAAATGTCAATGTTCCCAAAACTACTGTATTTATTCCGTGCTATACCGTTATTAATTGATGAAGGCTTGATGAAAAAAATGGAAGCAGTGTTTTCACAATTTTTATGGCAATATGGTAAAATTAGAAGATCGTTAGCCCGACTCTCTACACCATTGGAGGGAGGAGGATTATCTGCACCTAACTTAAGGCTTTACCACTGGGTTTGTTTAATGTTGCACATGAACCATCTATTGTATTATGATGCTCCCGAGCTGCCGTCCGGTACCCACAGAATCCCCACGATATATGAATTAGTGATTTGTGAAAAAGCTATGGGGATTTTGACACGTGAAATTAATGTTTTGTATTTTAAGAGGAGCCAAAGTAAAGTGATGTTAAGTGCCTGGGGTACATGGAAGGCGATGTTGAAATTTCTCAAGATCCCTAAAATTAATGGTATAATAGATCTCTGGAACTCAAGCCCATTCCTACATCTTGGACAGAATAGGAATAGCGGCTTTTGGAAGAGTCTGGGCATCAGATGTCTGGGGGATGTTATGTGTAAGGATGATCTTTTAGGGTTTGAGGTCTTGCAACAAAAATATGGTATCCCTACGAATCACTGGCTGTTATATAAACAGCTAGAACAAACGGTGAAGTCATTAAGACCTAGGATTTCTATCCAGGAGTTAAATCCGATTGTGCAATATATATTGAATGGGGGCAAGAAGATTAAAATAGGATATAGTCATCTTCTACAGGGCTTGGGAGAGGATATCGGACAAGTAGAAAATGCCTGAGCTCTAAGAAAAAGGGACCCAGACGTAGATGTGGACAATGCTCTGGCATTAAATAGGAAAGTACTAAGAGCAACCAATTTAAAAGCACAACATTATAAGATGGTTTTTAATCTTTACTATACCCCCGCTAATCTGTTTCAATGGGGCAAAAGGGATACAGATAGATGTCCAAGATGTAACCAAGGCCCAGCAGATCTAATGCATATGTTTTATTCCTGCCAGAATCTTAAACCAGTTTTAACAGAAATGGAGAAGTTTTTATCGGGGCTGCTAGAGTGTCAAATTCCTCTATCCCCAACTACTGTTTTGATTGGCAGGGATGAAAACCTTAGAGTTGAACAGGAAGCCGAAGCTTTTATCTTTCTGTGTGTGGCTGTTTTTAGAATTTTAATTGCGGCGGCCTGGAAAGATTCGATAGCTCCCACATTTCAGATGTGGCTTACGAGATTGCTTGGGACCCATAATATTGAGGAATGTCTATATAGCTTTAAAGGTAAAAAGAGGAAAGAGTACGGTAAAAAGATATGGGCTCCTCTTAGTAATTGGAGAAAAATAAGATGATGAATTTGAATAGACCCTGCCTTACCTCTATTGCATTGCAATCTCTTGTTAAGCTCTTTGGATTTTCGCCAACTGTCGGAAGACGTACAAGAATTATCTATATCTGCATATCTGTTTTAATTCTTATGTCTGATTTTACCATGTTCTTATCCAGCTGATATCTGTAAATGTGAATGTTTTCTTTTTGATATTCTGATCCATCTCAATAAAAAAAAAAAAAAAAAAGACTTGGTCCATGCACCACTGAGTACCCCTGGGCATAATGGATGAAAGCAAGGCAGACTAGGTGCAGACATATGACACAAAGCACACTGCCTGGCTTCAAAATGGCCCCTTGACCCCCACCCACAAGGCCTGGCCCTGCCTGGACCAGGCCTCAAAATGGCCCCCACCCACATGGCCAGGCCCCAACAACACCCAAAATTTTCGAAATACACACAAAAATCACCCCAATCCAATGCCATCCATGCCCTAAATTATGTTTATATTCAAGAGAACCCCACAGTAAGACTTGGTCCATGCACCACTGGGTACCCCTGGGCACAATGGATGAAAGCAAGGAAGACTGGGTGCAGGCCTACGGCACAAAGCACACTGCCTGGCTTCAAAATGGCCCCTTGACCCCCACCCACATGGCCAGGCCCTGCCTGGACCAGGCCTCAAAATGGCCCCCACCCACATGGCCAGCCCCAACAACACCCCGAAACAGCAAAAAAATTACAAAAATCACCACAATCCAATGCCTTTCATGCCCTAAATGATGTTTAAATTCCAGATACCCCACAGTAAGACTTGGTCCATGTACCACTGACTACTCCTGGGCCTACTGGCTAGTGTGGATTTACACGCACTCCAAAATTAAAAACAAATTTCACATATAACAGTGAGCTGATCAATTCCATGACATAAATGATATTTAAGGTCAACAAAATTCACAGAAACAGTTGTATCATGCACCCATGACTAACCCTGGGCCTACTGGATACTTTGCCTACCCACAATATGTTTTTTTTAAAGTTGTGAAAAAGTTAAAAAATTGTTGTTGCAGCAACTGCAATGCCACAAACAAACAACACCAACATACTTGTAAAATCTCAAATCCTAAAGTAATCCAAATGTGATCCAAAGTAAAGTCCTCAAATACAAATATCCAGCAGCAGCCACAAAAAGTAATCCTTCCAGCTCCAGATCCAAATGAAAAGTGACCTGGACATGGACAAAGCACTGGGAGGAGCCTGTTGGACAGGAACAGGAAGTTGGAGACTCTGGGGCATTTCCTTCCTCCCACCTCTCCAAAAATTGACTCCTTGCACAAAAAAGTGCAGCCAAATGTCAATCTGAGGAGTTATTCTGATCCAAATCTTCATTTTCAGAAGGTGTATGTTGCCTGCGGTAGATTTCATGTGCAGAATTTCAATTTTTGCAAGTTCAGGAAAGCGAGCTGTTCAAACCTCCCGCCGGAATTCAGCTGCGCGTCGCATCCATGTGTTCGCAATTGTTTACTCCCGCGATGCGTGATGGCGGGCCCTTATGACGTAGTCGCTTTCAAAAACTCTAGCAGTGCAAGATGGGGGGCCGCCATGACGTACTTGCGGTTGAAAAGTCTTGCGCGATCACTCAGCCAGATCCAAAATGGGGCAGCGCCAGCAAACCGGGAGGAAACACAAGTCTGAGAACTCAGAATCAGGGTAAGTCAACGCCGCGCGCACAAGATTGTATTTTTGAAGCGCGACTGTAACGACCGGATTTTCAGACCAGATATCACCAGCTCACCAAGACATCACCAATCCAGCCGAAACGTACCCATCTCCCTCCCCAGAGCCTACTTACCTCAGTACCTAGGTACCTTCCTGGGGATGGGGAATTAGCAATATACAAGCTCATATCATCAAAAACACCACTAAATCTATAGGATTACTAGGAATACTCACTTTTTACTAAGGAATTCCATATTCCACACCACACTCATACCTTATAGTCTCGCGGCAACTCAGGCCCAGACTATGCTACTCTCCTCCTCATACTGAAGGGGGCAGTTCTGATCATTTACCATTACACTGACCTCAATCAGTGCTCACGCAAGCCACAATCCGGTGGGTATGCACATTGACCACAATCAATGCTCTCATTAATGCCACTCTCTCTAGCGGCAATCTCACTACACACCGTATCCTCCCGGTGCTCTCACAAGCCACAATCATGTGGGTATATACATTGATCACAATCAATGCGCTCACTAATGCCACTCTCTCTAGCGGCAATCTCTGTCCTATGAATACCTTCAGCTCTCTCTCTCTCTGTTGGGAAGTTTCTCTATATATATCTAATATCTACTGGGAATGTAATATTATATTTTATGTGGTAGATAGACAGTTCAATCCTCTCACACAAAAATGGCCAAATTACAATATGCAAAGGTTATTCTCTGATTTAAGTGCTCCCTGCTCCCTTGCTCAGTTACCACTTACACGGACGGGAGACGCATCCGTCCACATAACAGCATCTGACTAGAAGAAAGGTTAACTTCATCATAAAAACAACAGTTATACAATGGTTCACTAAGAACTGGGGTCCCTTTATTACACAATAGCAAAATATAACATCACAATAACTAGCAATCTGGACATAGCCTGAAAAGTAAAGGGAAATAGACACATCTAAGGAATAAAGCTTTATTACTAACACATCCACATATAGCTAACAGGAAATGCAAATAGCTGAATTATTACAGGACTGCACACCGCTGAAAGAAAAGGGATTAATCAGTGCAACAATACAGTAGGGAATATAGCCTAGGAAATAAAGGAAACGATTAATGTATATATATATATATGGGCACTAATGTAACAGGACAGATATCACCTGATTATTATGAAGTCTTGTTCTAGCTGTCATCTGGGTCCCTCTCTTGTCTGTGCCTTGGCTCATCTCAGATTCTCCCCTGTACTCTTGGACACACATCTGCACCGATCACTCTGCACTGGATTCCTCTCGCCCACGAACTGTCTTCACCTTCCAACTTCAGTCTAATGATATAGTTTCTGCCGCTCTGATAACCGTTCACTCCACTAGCTTCTTCACTCTGTCTGATTGTTCCAGCTCCAATGTCCAACTCACTACAGCTGCTCCCACAGACTAATCCACTTCAGTCTCTTCCAAAAGGCATCACTCCAATCTTCAGCTGTTAACTGCCTGCTCCAACTGATCACACCTCCTTTTGAAAAGTAAGTGCTTCTGACTGCTTTCTTCAGCTCCAAAAACCATCTGAACTCTACCATTCCAAGATTCATCTGACCGCTCTCTTCAGCTCCAAAGACCATCTGAACGCTCGCATTCCAAGATTCATCTGACCGCTCTCTTCAGCTCCAAAGACTATCTGACCACTCTGCCTCTCTGCACATCGCTAATATGGAATGCTCTCTCCTCATGGAAATTTCCAACAGAAAGCTGCCTCCCACCGAATTCCTGCCAGCTCCAAGGCTCTCCGTGCAACTGCAGTGACCATCTGCATGTTACGTCTGGACCCAAGAGACAAACACATTCTTTCGATAAGAACCAGTCTCCGCTGGTATTCCCCTAGCACACAACAGGGTTAACTATAAACATTACCTTTACCCTGCAAGCTCCTCAGTCAGCAGAGGCAGAAAGCAAAATGGAGTCTCTCTGGTTCTGGGCCTTGTAGGCCCGAAAAGGATGACATAGACACTTAGCTCTATACACAAACCCTACCAATAGGTAATATAAAGTCAGAACTACAGGATCCACCCTCTACTATAGGTCTTCAGGCCTGAGAATGATGAAAGGACGCATAATTATGTCAAAGCCAATAGGCAATAGATGGATTAGAGTCAGAAATAAGGGATCTATCATCATACAAAGCGGCTATCCTCTAGTTTATGCTTCTAGGTCTGAAAAGAGGCCTGAAAAGGACCAAAATAAGCTAAGATCAGGGATTTAGGATGGTAGCAAGCTAAAGTCATGAAATACAAAACAGGGGGAGGTAGAGGGAGAGATCCGCCAGGTTCGCCCTCCACAGCAATACTTATTCAAAAAAAGATCTGAAAAATCCAGATCCAGAGAACCTGGCTAACTACTGGAACATGACACCTTTAGGTCTGTTTCAGAAACAGGGAAAGAAAACTTTTTCTTTATAGTCCCCTCACTCACCGGAGTTTCCTCACGGTGACATGCTTCATCATTGGGGCTTCTCAACCCTCTACGGGTTGAGGCGTGCTGCGACTATCGCAGTTGCGAAGGAGCACTTTTTTATGAAGACTATGTGTCGTGTAATGTGAGAGAAAGGGGAAAATGAAGTGGAGTGAAAAATTAAAAATATCCTACTAGTGGGCTAAACTAACTTTATTCAGGCTCCTAGTGGATATATTAAAAATGGGGTGGTTTACTAGGTAAACCGGTTCTATTATGGAACACAGTGCCTAGTAAAAGTGTCAACTAGTTTCGAGCTGTACCCCACAGCTCTTCTTCAAGTAAGATCCACCCTAGTTATGGGAATTGCAAAGCTACAATCACCACGCGTTTTCGTAAGCGCGTGTGGCTCCGATACCTAAAATACTTTAGAACCTATATTTGTTTCTAATTATTCCATCTACTAGGTAATTACGGGGATATATCAGCTTCCCGCATTTGACCAAGAGGTTCAGTGAAACCTTTGAAAAAGTACGAATTTTTTCCTCTTTATGTTTGTTTTGTCCGTTTTGTTATGTGTTGGACCCACAGACCAGGTCACATGTGTGCTGTTTATTTTAATGTATAGCCACAGATAATTCACGTAGGGTGCTCCTTCAGATGAGGGGACCACTCGGTTCAGGAAAGTGTGTGTGTGAAATGGATGAAGGTGTTTATACACTATCACTAAGAAGTTCATTGAGACACTATTCCAATATGAAATGTCACTCTTGATTTCTGATAACATCACTGGATAAATGAATATTGTACCATTAACATTGGAAGTATTTTTTCTTTACAGATATGCCAATGAATTGCAAGAAATGAGTATGTATATTCAAAAATTAATATAGGCATACCTTTCACTTTTTGTTTTTGCGTTGGAGTGGTACTCACAGGGCTGGACCCTGTTGTAGTCCTGAAGAAACAGACCTAAAGGTGTCATGTTCCAGTAGTTAGCCAGGTTCTCTGCATCTGGATTTTTCAGATCTTTTTTTGAATAAGCAAGCTAAAGTCACCATCACTCAGAAATATAACCAAAAACCCGGTCACTACAGCGACCAAGCAAAAAAATTCGCCAGCTTGCGAATTGCAATTTTTTTGCCAATTCCGCGTGATTCTCGGACCGCGAAATTGCCAAAGTATTGCTAATTCCGCGAGCTGAACGGATTTTCAGCCCACACTTAGTTGGAATGGAAGGCCACTGCGAACTATCTACAATCCCTTGTGGGGCTGGAAAGAGAACATTGCTGCATCATATAAGTTGTTGTGAAACTGTTACTATATACAGGATGCCTGTCCATAAACAGCAGCAGCAGTGGTTATTTAGGATAAGATAACTGCCGTTAGAAAGCAATGTTAGTGTGGGAATAATAGCTGGGACCTTTTAAAAAACAAGCCAAAATAGGGGTTAGAACGTTGCAGTCACCATGAAGTTTCACTTGTTTACAGGCCCAGGAGGGTCCTACTGTAAAATCACAATCCTCTCCCATGAGGAAGACCTGCTTATACGCTCGTCGACTGCAAAATGCGAAACACCATAATTCATGAATATAGCTGCTCCAAAGGGGTTCATATCTACCAACTGGATAATGTTTCATGCTGGCCATAAACTGGAACAATGAGCTGCCTAATGAAATAACCCCATGTTTCAACCACATTGTGAATCAGTTTCTGCCACAGAAAACGGTAATTGTTCTAGTTTTTCAATATGTAACATTCTATATGTTGTGTCTGTCATTGACATCCCTTTTTGTTTATGTGTTAAATTAAAGGGCAAAAATAGTGCAGAAGCATTCAGGTAATCCCATGTTATCGTCCCACTTTTAAGTGTTTGCAAGGTTCAACCCAATCGAATAGCTGAACGTAGCTTATTTTGACCACAGTAACCAACCTAAAGGGTCAATATTGGAAGTGTTAAAAGTACTGTTCTGAAAAATGACAGTTAAGTTCCCAAGCCTGTAGTTAGTATGTTTATGCCATGTGTCATAGGCAGCCAAAGACGGAATTGAGAGAGTATTCATGTTTTTAGCTGTGGATAAATCAAAAACAAGTAGTTGGCTGGACTGGCTGGGAAGACCCATCAGTGTAAATACTGCATTTGTACTGATTAAGAGGGAGCAATGACAAAGGAGGAGGATGAACATGTTGATATTGTAAAAACTCATGTGTTTGCAAAGAAGGGTCAAAGATAAAGCTGACATCAGCCGACGTCAATGAACAAGCCCACTGTATCCAACGTGGACGTAAGGCTTTAGAATTTGTTAACTAGCCTACGTGAAGGCTTCTAAAGCGGACACTAGTGACTCCATGAAAATGTGTTTACCCTGAGCCAGAGAGCTTTCTTTCAGGAACGCCATCGGCACTGCTGTTAAAATCTTCTCTGTGGAAAAAAAACACATCTCAGCTTGACCTGCTGATCCAAGGATGTTCCCAGAAAGAGTAATCTTTACCACTAATAGCCCTGGCAGCTGTTACATGGATAATATAAGCAATGGTGACAGAGATGACTCCTTGAACTGATACTTCTTTCTGTTGACCCATAGTGTCAATTTATCGCTGTCACTAATGATAGTCACCTTACTCACACAGAACTGTTGACACTATTTCATTAGTGTAGCCTTCAATGTACAGGCCTATTGTACATCTGAGACATGTAATGTGTAGATAAAGGGGTTACTTCAAAATAGTTTTTGAAATGTGAATCATCTGCTTGGTTACAATATTTCTTATCACAAAACACATACACTGGAATGTTGATTATAATCCCTGATACAGAGCCACATATGGCAAAAGATTTGTCCTGTGATGGCAGTACATACCACACAACCTTCTTCTGACACACAATGATACCCCAATAAGTAGTCCACTGGAACGCACATCCCCAGAGAGGTAGCTCTGAGTGACACACATAGTAGCCCTTACATTCTGACCTTAGTCTTAGGATGTTGTGTATACTATGGTACCCACCTCTGTGGACCATATGCATCAATGCAAAGGGCCTGGCAGGAAAGGAGTCTGGATAGTCATGCACAGGTAGTTTACCCTTCAGAAAGTCCAAATAGTGTGCTGTGTGTCAAGGTACTTCACATCACATTCCATGGGTGATGGCCCTCGCCTACTTGATATTAATGGACTGCCTCACAGCCAGTGTACATTTTGTGCAGGGTTAGGGTTAGTAATCAGAGGACCACAAAAGTTTGTATCCATGCTTTAGTTTTTCTTAGCATGTGACATGGACATATGTATTACATTGATTCTTGATGAATGCTTGTGCTACATGTCATTGCAATGTGTATCAACCCTATAGTTATCCTCAAACTTCCAGTTGAAATCTGTTTCTTCATCTATTGCATCCCTACAGGTCAACACTCATCAGAAGAAGTCCATTTGGAAAGCCATCGCCTGTAAGGTGAGGAGCCTAGGGGTCTTTAACTGGTGTAGCCACTGCAGAAAGAGGTGGAAAATCTGCAGTGCTGCACCTGGAAGATCATGGAGGTCCAGCAGGAGAAGATCTCCCAACATGAAGGGCTGTGTGCCAGAACCTGACCCCTCCTCATGGCGCACATACTGGTGGTGGCATTCCCAGAACTTGATGGGTTGTTGATGGCCCAACAGCAGCTACATGGGGATGAGTTATACATGTTATATAGCCAAGTTTGAGTGTTATATTTATTTTTATTATTTGAAAGGTTTTATATAGCGCTGGCTAGACCCGGAGGTATTAGAGCGCTTTAAATGAGTATAAGATACATTGTTTTCAAAGGTTACACAGTTGTTGGAGCATAGCTACAAGGTTACATGTTAGGTCGAGACAAACAATAAGGTTGAGACAAATAATAAGGAAATATGCGTAAGCGAAAAAGCAGGCAAGGGGAGAGATTCGAGGGAGAGGGGGTAGGAGCAAGGAAAGTAGACAGCGAAAGAAAGAGGGAAAGAGGAGGTGGAGGGTGAGAAACACAGCATGAAAGTAGAGGGGAAGGGTGACGGGGTCACAAACAGGTAGGCGAGTAGTAGTTACGCCCAAAGTCCTGTAAGCTGTGATCCCAGGGGAAGTGGTATCATTCCCCCAACTCCATTGCGAGAGGCTCCATAAATGCAGTGGACTCTCTCAGAGGGTTCTCTGAGACTCCAAGGCCTACCTACTGGGTCCTACCCCAAAAAGGGGAGAGGGAGTACTTTGGCAAGAGGTGCCATACCATACCTCAACTGTGAGTGGCTCCCTTTACACAGTGGACTCTCTCAGAGGAATCACTGAGACTCCAGGGTGTAAATATTTGGATCTTTCCCCAACAAAGGGAGAAGATGTGCTTAGTTAAAGGGCACAAGGGCCAGGGGCTAGGAGAGATTATGGGAAGAGGGGATAGGAGCAGAAGAAGTACACAAAGAATAAAAGAGGGAAAGCGGGAAAGCGGTAGGGAAGGGTGATAGAGAGCATGAAAGGGGGTGAAGGGGGCACAAGCCATTAAACAGGTAGATCTCAGCAACAATGCTGCGAGAATTCGTAGGAGGGAGGGGAGGTAGGAGCCATAGCAAGAAGACAAGGAAGAACTATGCCCAATGTCCGGCTGGGGAGGTGACTGTCAAGGAGATTCTAAGGCCAATCTCCTCTATAGCTGTCAGCAGCTCCACCGGGAATCAGCCATGTATCTCCGGTCTCAGAAATCAAGAAAAACAGTTTTGAACAGATACATAGTCTACAGTTGCATAGTGCAGAGCAAAAGAACTTGTCCCCACTAGAGGATAGAGGAAAAAGAGGGGAGGGGAGATATAAAACAATCTAGAGAAGGAGCAGGAGGCTGCCATTTAGTCTGCAGAGGAAACGAACGCTGAGGCAGACACATTTTTAAGGTCAAGCACATCAAGTCCAGGCCTCTTTAGGTCCCTGTGTGGGCATTGAGGCGGCAGTTGGTGTCAGCCATGATGAAGCCCAGTTCATGGGAGGCAGCAGCCAGTTCTAACCACCTGGACGCCATTTAGAAGCCAACCCCCTCATTCATATCTGCAGCGACTGACCGCATATGTTTGCATCGGGGTGCCTCCAGTGTCCGCCTATGGCCCCTTTCCACACCCAGCCAATTTAACCAACCTCTGCGATAGTCGTTGGGCCTAAAGCCAGGCTCTGTTATTCAGGGTGACCACAATTGCCACTCGAGGATCAATTAGTCTCTGCTCGTAAAAATTCCTCAAAATCTCTGTCATAGGGATCTTATCTGATGTCCGCCATCTTAAGGTCAGGCAAAGTTAAAACATTGCTCCTGTGTTCACTTAAAAAGATCTGGCCCCCAAACCTGCCCTTCTTACTCCTAATGTCTCCAGCTGTATCTGGAGACTAACCTGACTTTTCTTGTGGCCTTTTCACCATCTCAGGTGATCAATGCACAGCGGGTACCATGCTGAGGTCAGGCACAGACCACGCTAGCTTTTCAACTCTAACTTTGTGCCTTCAGGTTGCCGAGGGGTCATCCCTGATCCCCTGGCCCTCCATGCAGTCTGCCGGGTGTTTGGACGGCCCTTGAACTCACGCCTTTTATCAGGACAACCCCAGAGCACCAGGCAGCATTGCCGATGTTTCCCTCGCCGCCTCAGGTAACTCCTCCAAAGTCCCATGGTGGGCACTCACCGTTGCTCGCTCCGGCTCTTCCCAGCTCTGGCCAATGACACAGTTCGCCCCCATTCGCTGCAGGTTCCCTGCGGGCTCCACCAGAGGCGAGCCACGGAAACAAGCCAAGTCGCGCCTTCACAGTCTCGCGTTCGGGCATCCACCGCACACTTCTGTGCCTATTGTCTTTCTGACCTGTGGACAGCAGATGCCTGTCCACATCAATTTTTTTCCATTAGGCAGACATTTGGCTTAGTGAAGTAAGTAATAATCTTATGTTCTGAGGAAACCTGGAATCCAATCGCACCACACAGGCAACTTGCTTGTGTAAGGAGTGATGTTCCCTCACTACTGTATCTCATGTATTGGTGGACCCATTACATGTGACATGACATAAAATGCACAGTACATGCAATGACAGTACAACAGTTCCCATTTTCAAGTACTGGTTATACAGTGAAATGAGAGGGCAAACATCACTGGTGCTAACAGCATTAGTGCCTCCATCAGAGGCGAGCCGCGGAAACAAGCCAAGTTGCGCCTTCACAGTCTCGCGTTCGGGCATCCACTGCACACTTCTGTGCCTATTGTCTTTCTGACCGGTGGACAGCAGCTGCCTGTCCACATCCATTTTTCTCCATTAGGCACACATTTGGCTGAGTGAAATAAGTAATAATCTTATGTTCTGAGGAAAGCTGGAATCCAATTGGACCACACAGTCAACTTGCTTGCGTAATGAGTGATGTTCCCTCACCACTGTATCTCATGTGATGGTGGACCCATTAAATGTGACATGACATAAAATGCACAGTACATGCAATGACAGAACAACATTTCCCGTTTCTTAGTACTGGTTATACAGTGAAATGAGAGGATAAACATCACTGGTGCTAACAGCATTAGTGCCTCCATATTGGCCAGTATATATTTATTTTCTAGTTGACGGTTCATCTGCAATAGTGTTTCAAAATACTCCTTCACAACCTGTAGATATGCATGAGGGAGTGAGATATAGAAATGTAGGGAGCATGTATACATGTCTACACTGATCCTTACAAGCCAATCTGAGTATCAAATACTAAACATTGGTGTGATCTGCCTGCCCATTGGGACTTCAGTCAACCCACATCTTTATAACATAAATGATCATAAACACCCAAATCCTCCAAAGGTGTATTGGCTTGTGGATGTGTAATCAGTACCAATCATGATTGGGGATGTTCATATGGCTATATGGAGTACTGTTCTGTGTGGATTCTAAGTATCTCTATCCCCCAAATGTTTGGACTTCAGTTTTTAGGGAACATTATGTGCAAAATGTGATACATAGCTAAACTACACATGCACAGCTTTCATTAGACTTGTCAGGTAGTAGACATATTATATATTTTGGAGTGCATATTATATAATTTGGAGTGCAAAGTGTCATCCGTGTGCAAGGATCAATTTCATGTGACATGATGTCTGCTACAGCACTAATTGGTGGTATTCTATTGTTTAGATTGACCTTCAGCACACACATAATGATGTGTTATGAGTTAACTTGGGCATTGTGTAGACATTGTGTAAATCTCACAATTGTATCCATCAATTTACAATGGTATAGTACAAGTGCCAAACTATGAAAGTGGATCAACTATCCTAGTAAGGACATAAGCATGGAGTGTAGACAACTCAATCAATGTATTTGGGCCTGTCTGGGGTTATTACATGAATGGACTCAACACTTTGCAGGTTATGTAGCATATATGCATGTGCTCATGCTAAATTTCAAGCCTCTAGAATTAACCATGAAGTGTGTGTGATATACAGGCTTCTTCAATGTTTTCTGTAAATTTTCGATATTCAGGTGCAGAAATGCAGTTGCAATAAACCCATATTACATGTCATTTCAGATACATCAGGACAAGCGGATAAGAAGGGGCATATGTTGGTGGGGGCACTGCTGGTCACAGCGGTTCTGGACATGAGACTTCAGACATGGAGGGACCCTATGACCAGGAGGGCATAGGGAGTATCTGGGAGGACAGCACCTCAATATCTTCATCTACTGAGTCATCCTCTATTGGATGCTCCTGAGTTGTGGCAGACTCCAGAGGATCTTTGCCACTTTCATCGTTGCCCACCAACCCCAGTTCCATCATCACCAAGTTGTATTTTCCCGCTCCCCTAAGGGGGGAAAAATCTCCTTCACTACAGGCTCCTCAGACCCTGCCCCCTTAGCCCCACTGCCCTGAGTGAGAAAGCTAATGATCTCTTCAGGAACCTCTCTGTGGGTCAGAATGCAGTCCTGAATTCCATCCAGGGGCAAGGCAACCAGCTGACCCAGATGGTGGTCTACCTAGGAGACATTCTCACTCCAATGTCTGGCTTACAGATATATTTCAGGTTCTGGCCTCCAGCCTCACTGCAGCTCTCCACACATCCCAACCTTCCAACCCACAACACCTCCAGTCCCTTCCCCATCCAAAGTTCCTATTCCCATTCCTATCCCAAGCAAACCCACACCTAATCAAGCACTCATTTCATCAGACACAAGTACTGCAAACAAACACAAAACATACAAAAGACTCAAACATGTACGCACATAACAGACACTCACCCTCTCACCAATTCTACCACTTCCAGCATATCCCCAGGCACTACAGCAACATACACAGAGCCCTTCACAGACACAACCATACCTGCAGATTGCACAGCAACATACATAGCCCTCCACAGACACACCGACACGTGATACAACACAGCAATACTCACAGAGCCCTCAAACAGATAAACCCATATCCACAGACAGCACAGCAACACACACAGAGCCCTCCACAGAGACACCCATACACACAGATAACACAGCAACACACTCAGCACTCCACAGACGCACCCATATCAGCAGACAACACAGCATCCCACACAGAGCCCTCAACAACATTTAGCATGTCCACAGCACACATACACACAAAATGCGAATGTTCAGTCACCCACACAACAGTCACCAACACAACACACAGTGAAAACAGCAGACACAGCCCGCACTTCCATTCCCTCTTCTCCCAAACTTACTACATCCCGAGCATCCTACCCATTTTCCCCATGATGATGTCTTGCTTGCCCTTGCCCTTTTTCCTGTGAAACGTGCCCCCTCCCAAAGTCCTAAAATCCTCTCCCACACCCAAACCCATCCCTTCCTCTCCCAACTCCACCCCTGTAAACAGCACCCCAGCCCTGAACCCAGCCTAAAAAAGATAGAAAGCAAAAAAAGCTTCCCAAAGATAAACACATCCCCTCCACATCCCAGTCCACTGCTTAAAAACAGCATCACCACCACCATGAACCAAGCCACCCCTCCCAAAGACAGCCCCATCCCTTTCACTTCCCACTACACCCCTGTATAATAGCATGCCCAACACCCTGAACCCAGCTCAAAAACCCACAAACAGATAATTGATACTTCTCCTGAGGCACAGCCGGGAAAAGCTAGGAGCATTTTATCATGATTTTAAAAATTGATTGCTAGTTTTTAAACTCTTGTGTGTTATCACTTAAAATTGATTGTTGCTCACCACACGTTAGTTCACTCCCTCCCGCACTGCCACCGCAAACTCTGCAGCCGAATAGGAGCTGTTCAGGGATTTACGCGGGCGCCATTTTTCCTACTGTTTGGTGGTGACGGTCTAGTTGCTTGCAGACGCCTGCCTCCCAGGCACTAGGACGCTACTTAATTCACACTTCTCCTTCGTGCGGCAGCTAGATAATTGATACTTCTCCTGAGGCACAGCCGGGAAAAGCTAGGAGCATTTTATTGTGATTTTAAAAATTGATTGCTAATTTTTAAACTCTTGTGTGTTATTACTTAAAATTGATTGTTGCTCACCACACATTAGTTCACTCCCTCCTGCACTGACACCGCAAACCCTGCAGCCGAATAGGAGCTGTTCAGGGATTTATGCAGGCGCCATTTTTCCTACTGTTTGGTGGTGACGGTCTAGTTGCTTGCAGACGCCCTCCCCCCTCTCTCCTCTACTTATGGCCACCATTAAACGTCCGCGCAGCAAGCCCGTCTGCGCCCGTCCTCCCCAAGTCCTCGCCTCTCGCCAGGACCGCTGGACGATTTATACCGGACGTCCCGTTCTATGAGAGAGAGGTACTATTATCTTTGAACCAAGGGGGGGAAATATGTACGAGACCGCTGTCTCAGCTTGGTGATACCTGTATGGAATGTACTGTCTGTCAGTTCAGAACCCCCGTCCCTGGCCGAGTGAGACCAGCTGGAAAATCAGGAACTTTGGCCTCAATATCGGTCCTCCAGCTGAATGTTAGATCACTTGGCAAATACCATTTACATGTTCAGACGCTCATCAGTGAGGAATCTCCGGATGTACTTTTCATATGTGAAACATGGCTGCGAGACGATGATATGACAGGGATAATTAACCTCACTCTTCCGACAGGTTACCTAATGAAGGCACTAAACAGGCAGACTAGAGGCGGTGGTATCGCAGTAATTTATAAAGCCCAGTACTCCTGCTCCTTTATTAAGGAAGAGATATGTGGAGGGGAATGTGCTCGTTTTAAGATTACCATCTATGCACATTTTACACTTTCAGGACTATATATCTATCGTCCACCAGGGCCTGCCGCTGAGTTTATTGAAGCCCTGATAGACACAGCTAACTCGCTCGTGGCGAGGTCTGCCAATTTCACAATTCTTGGGGACCTGAACCTACATTTTGATTTGGCCCGGGACCCAACTATTCACAGCCTACTGGCAGACCTAGCGGCCTTACAGCTGGACTCATTGGTGAGAGGGGATACGCACCTAGCTGGTCATACCCTTGATCCAGTGTTCTCTAACATCTCAGAAAAGTCCTTAGCTATCCCGGAACCTATGGGCTGGACCGATCACTTTTTGATAAGAGCCAGCTTGGAGATTCCGGCACCTTTTAGGGTAGAGTAGGCGAAGAGGGCCCTGAAAAGACCTTGCCATAAGCTCAAATTAAAGGAATTCCATGCATTTCTTGGAGTGCTCTCCTTGGAATATTCGGTAGATCCGAATGCGGTGTACACCGCCTTCTGTGAATGGATTACCAAAGGCTTGGACGCCTGTATACCCATGAAACACACAAAGGGATGCAGGTCCATCTCAAATCCATTGTACGATGATGCCCTAAAAGAGTTGAGGAAGGAATGTAAGAGAGCTGAATGGTCATGGAGGAAAGATTATAAGGAGGGGGACAAAGCCATTTACCTAGCTAAGTTGAAGGTGTAGCATAAAGCAATTTGTTCCGCTAGGGCATCATTTTATGCGGAGGAAATACAAACCAGCACAAACCCTACTAAATGCATCTTCAAAATTTTGCAAGAACTAAAGAACCCCAAAAGTACAGCATCCAAAATATCCTCAATACAGCAGTGTGAGGAACAAGCCACTTTCTTTAATGAAAAAGTGCAAAAGATCTATAAGACCTTCCCACAGTACGTATCCAGCCCCCAAATCCCTGGCAAAGCTAGGGTAGATGGCCCTATTTTGGAAACCATCCCTTAAATTTCTGAAACTGAGCTAGGTAAACTCTGCAGGAAGGTGAAATCGGGTTCCCCAGCGGATCCAATGAGGCCAGCACAATTTCTGGAGTCCCTGGCGCACTTCCAACAGCCGCTTACATAATTAATTTATCCTTTTCCTCTGCTTTAGGTACCTAGAGCCTGGAAACAGGCTTGGGTCTCCCCCATTATTAAAAAGCCCTCTCTAGACCCTGCTAAGCCAGAAAACTTCAGGCCCATTGCTCTCCTTCCGTGGGCTGCAAAGATTGCAGAAGCCTATATGAGTGAAGTGCTGTCCCGTTATCTGAACAACAATGATATCCTGGACCCATCCCAAAACCTTGTTCAGGCCGGGACACAGCGCCGAGTCTGCCCTACTTGCCACAGCTGAACATCTTAGGATGATCCTTGACGCCGGTCGGAGTGCAGATTTGATTTTATGAGACCTCAGTGCTGCCTTCGACACAGTATCGCATGACATCATTTTGTCTCGGCTGGAAGCGATAGGGATCACGGGATCCGCCCTTAAGTGGTTCCGTTCGTTCCTTGAGGAGAGATCCTTTCGGGTCTCAGCTCCACCATTCATCTCTAAGCCTCACCCCATCAGTCAGGGGGTCCCACAAGGCTCTGCACTCAGTCCATCACTTTTCAATCTTTATGTGCAACTCCTGACGATTGTAGCAAAAAAGTGGGGCCTTACGCTGTTATCGTACGCAGACGATACCCAGCTGGTCATAACTCTATCCGAAGGGCCTACTGACTCAGCTACCAGGTTTAGAGATGGAATGACAGCTGTTGCCCAGTGGATGACGGACAACTATTTGCAGCTCAACACCAGCAAAACCGAGGTTCTGCTGGCAGGGAAGAACACCGCCCTATGGTCTGAGCACTGGTGGCCAGCATCGCTGGGCGAAATGCCAATACCAACGACTCTTGTTAAGAACTTGGGAGTCTGGATGGACTCCTCACTAACCTTCCAGACCCATACGAAGAGAGTGGCAGCTACCTGCATGGGTATGTTGGGAGGCCTTAAACCCATCCTGAAAAATTTTGAACCTACGGTGCAGCAGATCATCTTGCAAGCCTTAATATCCTCACGCTTGGATTATGCCAGCGTGTTGCTTCTGGGTGCCAATAAATCTGAGATCCTACGTCTGCAAAGAGTTCAAAATATGGCCGCAAGAACTCTGATTGGGCTCCCCCGTTGGTGCTCTGTCAGAGCTACAATGAAAAAACTGCACTGGCTACCGATCTCAGCTCGGATCCAGTTTAAAGCCCTGGTGATGGCCTTTAAGATCCTGAAGACTGAGAGCCTGACCTTATTAAGGCCTTTGTTGACCTGGTATGCCCCGCAGCGTAGTCTGCGCTCGCTGGGGCAACATTTGGCGAAGGTGCCGCGCTTCAAACTTTGCCACATGGGTGGCCGTTCTTTTCAGGTATTGACAGCTAAATTATGGAACTCTCTGTCGACTTACATCTGTGGCATTGAGAATATGCTTGACTTCCGGAAGGCCATTAACACTTTTCTGTTTCCATCACCATAGTCTGCCCCCTTGATGTTTCTCTGGATGGCCTCCGCCTCTGTTTCTTGATCTGGCATCACCTGGACGCCCCTTTGCTGGGGCAGCTGTTGCGCTTAAAAAATCTAATAACATAACATAACATAACAAACCCAAGAAGACACATCCCAAAGATAAACCCATCCCCTCCACTTCCCACTTCACCCTAAAAAACTGCAGCCCCACCCCCTGAACCCAGCCCAGAACCCCTCAGCCCAACTCCTAGAAGAACTCTCCTGAAAAAATTCCCACCTCTCCCTAAATCTCTGTCCTCCCCAAAAACCATCTTAGAGGTGCCTGCTGTGCTCATTTGATGTTCCTTTGTGAGAAGGTTTGCTGGTAGTGTCACCAAGGGCAAGTTTGATGGAACAGGATTGTGATGTGCCACATCACATTACAATGGACTTGCCATTGGCCTTTGTTTCCCTTGATGGGTTTTTCAAGTTGTAGTAACACGTTTAATATTTTGAAAGCTATTGGTCCAGTCATTAGTATTCTAACTATTTAGTGTTAAAGTGTTGTTAGTGGTGTGCGTAGGAAAGTCTGATGTGCTTATTATGGTTACCCCCACTTTTTGCCGCTGTTTCACTATTTCTCGACTTTAGTCTGGATGGGGCCCTGCTTAGCAGAACCCCAGCCTAGATGTTTCCTCTCTAAATTGATTGCATGTACATTAGGTACACACCCAATTGGTTACCGGGTTACCCTTGTGAGTCCCTAGTATAGGGTACCTTAGTTACTAAGGGCATAGGTACCCAAGAGGCCTACCAGGGGCTAAAGCATGTATTATGCCACCCCAGGGAAGCCTTCCAAAAAGGCACCACAGGTCTGCTACTGCAGCCTGGGTAAGGTGGTGCATGCACCCCTTACAAAGATATTGGCTACCTATAAATATAGACACATATAAACCTATAAGTCACTCTTATGGCAGGCCTTAACAATCCTGAAGGCAGAGTGCTAGGTTTTGTGTGAAAGGGTGCCCATGCATGAGCAGGACCCCTCTACAGCTTTCGGAATATATTCTCTGTAGCTGTTCTGTGATGCCGCCAGACCATATACTTTTAAGTGCATTATAACCTTGTGGTAAATGCTAACTTTGGGTTGGCTGCATTGAAACATGTCGTGTTTGGTGTCAAACACTTTGGAATCCTACCCCCTGCCAGTCCTGGTGACAGGGTTAGAATTCCCCCCCTTCTGGATGGAGAAGACATCTACACGCTTACCTGACCGGTAATAGTTTTAGAGCCCCAGCATCACAAAATGGATGCTGCAGCCACAGACACAGGTCTGACCTCCTGCTGCTGGACTAAACTCCGCAGGCAAGGCCTGGAGAATAGGTTTCCTGTCACAGGGAGGTTAAACCACCTCCCCGGACAGGCTTTAGTGTATTGGGGCTGGGCTGGTGCATTCATAGAATGCTTTTCTGACAGTGCCGGGGGCACACCTGGTGTCTCTGTGAATACCCCAGTTCAAACCAGTTGCAGGGGCACTCTGCCCATGCTCTGGCGTGAAACAAGGGGAAGGGGTGTAACCACCCCCTCCCTGGGTCGTCCCATAGGTGGGACCCTCGAGTAAGTCCAACCCCTGAACTTAGTATAAGTATAGGAACCCAGTCCTTAGGACTTTAGATTAACCTGGACGAAACTCTGCAACATATATCCTGGAACTTCCACCTTCTTTTTCGAGTAGAAGTCTAAAGAATCTCCCTTGGGGCCAAGGAGTGATTCACCTGTTCAAACAGGCACCAAAGAAGCATCATGCCGGTCTGCATTTCCAAGGCTCCTGCCCGATCCTGACAGATTTACCACACAGGACATAGACTTCCAGACATCTCCAAGGCCAACACAAGATCCCAGCAAAGCTGAGACCCGCAGCCATCACAATAGAAGTGGGACCGGAACTCCAGGTCACCGTGTACATTTGCAAGTGTATTAACTTCCCAAGCTTTCCCAAAGTTGTGCATTGGGCAACTTGTAGTCTGAACCCCGAGCACGATTTACATCGAAAATTGTGGGCCTACACTCCACAAATGGTCCGTGAGCCCCCTTCAAGCCTTTCAGCTTGTGGCCCCTTTGCGATCCCTGGTAGATCGACTGGTGGGTCCCCACAAAGGTAACTCTTCTGTTTCTTGGGCTTTCCTGGGTGCTCCAGACGTGCCCTGACTCCCCTCTAAAGGGTGAGTCCCTGAGACCTTGCTGGTCTGCACCGAAGCCAATATTTGCTTTCTGCCTGGCATGCTATTGCCAAGGCTTGTTGGTTCCCATCCGGAATCCACCACTGCAGCACTCGACATCCTTTGTGGGGTAGCTTGAATCTAGCACCTGGTCATCATCGACACCTCCTGGTTCTCGTGGCTGAAGAGTCAAGCTTCACCTTCTTCACCTGAAATCACCCGACATCGGTTGGCAGCATCTCTTTGCCTTCCTGGTCACTGGCTAGTGACCCAGACTCTGTCCTCTCTGCTTTCAGGTTCTTCTCGACTCCGATCCAGGCTTGGATGCATCCGGACACTTTCCACTTGGTCGCCTACAGCACTTTTCCACAGCTCGCCATTAAAAACGACAACGAAACCCAACATCAAAAGACACCTACGCGCCTGGTTTCCCTGGGTGAGGTAACTCAAGTACTCCAGTGCCCCCGTGGGTATTGACTCTAGAACTGCCTAGTTCTAAAGGGGTTTGCTCCAAGTCCTCTTCTAAGTGCACTTCCTTTGTAATTTTCCAACCGTGACTTTACCCATAGAAGTAAATGGTCATTTGCGTCTGTGTTTAGACACTGCACGCGCCCCCCGTGAGTCCCCTGTGTCACTACCTTGGGTGGTTTCTGGTGGCCGCAGCGGTTCTACTGGCACTAGGTCTTGTATCTATGTCAGTCGTGGTCCTTATACCACTTTCTTAGTATATGGTTTGTGAGGCCCCTAGATCAAAACGGATACTGTGCTAATTTACTGTGTGCTAAATAAGTTTACCTGATGTACTTTTGCCTCTAGCCTCATATAGAGACTAGAGTGATGTGCTTAGAATAAATACATATATTTTATATATATACCTGGTGTGGTTCTTCTTTCATTTGGTTTTTCACAAGATTATAGATTGGTAAAACAAGCCGCTTTACATTCCTTCAAGAATTAGCCTGAAGGCTGCTCTTCATAGCTGCCAGTAGGATAGCTTTCTATAAGGTTGTCTTTAAACCTACCATCAATAAGGGTCGTTTAGACTGGTGCAAGGTGCCCACTGAGAATAGTGGACAGCCTTTTCCAGGCCAACTACTCACAGTGTGTGAATACAGTTGTGTTTGATCACTGATTGCTGATCCTTTGGAATGTATTAGTATGATGTGACCTGGGGCCTAGTGTTGGACTTACACATGACAATGGGGAATGTTGGATGGATGTACATGTGGAATGAACTCCGATTGGTGCAGACATTGCATTGGGTGTTATATGAAAGGGTAGCTATTTTAACTTGTCCAGGCCATTGTGCAGATCATTTGGGTTGCAGTTGTCCCTTTGATGTATGTAGGATATGTGTTAGGTGAGTTGATGTTAGATATTTGTTTATCCACACATGGGGGGTGTTCTCTTGTCATACCTTTGTGGAGTTATGCATGGACATATGTCCTTTTTCCTGTGTATACCTTGCAGCTCCTATTCTAGATGTGTGACATGCTGTTAGTGCTGTGTTTGTTTCATTTACACATTCCCTAAACATGCAGGCATTTGGTTATGCTATTTGTTGCTCCTGATATACTTCAATTCACAGGTCCAGTTTACAGTGAGTTTGCCAGGCTTGTAAAACATGTACTGTGCCCCAGGGTTCAACCTTTCAGGGTTTCCCTTGATAGAGGCATAGCTATCCTGTTCACACTGATTCTATGCAATTATAATGACTGATGTTGCTTTTTTGTGTGGATGATGGGTGAGAGTCCAATACAGAGTCGTAGCAGAGAAAGTGTGTTTTTCTTTAATGACACATCTATACAGATGTTTCTTTGACATCAAAACAGGACCTGTGATGTGTTGAATGTGAGTTTGTCACATTCACTATAGGACCTTGGTTTGAGGTACAGTCAGGCCTCAAGAAAGTTGTAGTGATTTCTATGTGGACTTACCTAGACTAGACAAATGGCAAGTCGCATGAACAGTGACCATCAGTAGTGAAATGCAGACAAGAGAGAAAGGGCAAACGGAATATGGTGTCTTGATTTGATGTGCAGTCACAGGGCCTAATAGTAGTTGTAGTGATTTCTAGGTAGACTTACCAAGACTAGACAAATGGTAAGCTGCAGGAACAGTGACCGTCAATAATGATGAGGCAGACAGTAAGAAAGGGCAAAAGGAGTATAGCATCTTGGTGTCAGATATATTTACAGTGCCTCATGGTAATTGCAGTGATTTACATGTGGAGTTACCAGGACTAGACAAATGGTAAGCTGCATGAAAAGGGACCATCAGCAGTGACATGGCTGAGAATTGTGATGGGCTAAAAGAAGTGTGCCACAGATATTATTAGTTGTGATATTGATGAGGAGGTGCTTTTGCGGAACAGACATTAATGCACACATCACTATAACTGAATATGATTTGTAAACACATGTACATTTTTGTACAGTGTGCCTGGGAAGTATAAGTGTTGTTGGCCTCGAAGGGCATCCTACAGATGTTTTATTGATATTCGTATGAAACATTTCCAGACAGGGTCCCTTTAAGTTTGCAATATCATAGAATGTTAGTGGTGGTTTAGACAAGTCGCACATCAAATTCTATAAACAGTACAAAATAATAATTGTTTCTATTTGGGGTATATAGAGATTACAGAGCCAATCTAGGTAACAGAAGCATCCCACTGCCAAGGATGTCAGGTCAACAGGTAAAAAATACCTGATGTGAAGTATCTCATAGATTTGTTGTACTTCGGTACTCTAGGATTTTCGTTTACGCAATTTGCAGAGGCCACTTGGAAAGATTGCCCCGGACACAAGACATTACGGCCGTCCTTTATCAAGGACATATCATAGTCCTTGTTTGCTGCACATTAAATGGATTCTCTGCGCTACTGTTGAGATTCGAAGAACTGAGTCTCTTGTTAGAAATTACCCTTACAAGGTGTTCAGAAGATAAACACGGGGCGAGACCTGAATGACCCATTTACCAGGTCACTTGAGGGTTCTTATCTAAGCACGCTATGCAACTTATGGCATCCCATATATTTTGAGGAGACAGTCTAAGTGACCTATGAACTTTCAGATTTTGAACTTACAGAGCTAGTACACAGTCAAGGAAATACACTCCCTACTTCAACATATTAAGAGTGAGCCTTGAGAAAGTTACATAACAAGTAACGTAACACGTGTTGGCAGTCATCGGCTGTTTTCTGACCATCACAATCTGGAGGGTCCTAGGACCAGGACTCCCAATGTGGCCATTACTTTTCGTCTCTTTGTAGTGCCAAAAGATTCAGTAAATTGTGAATTTAATGTGAACATCACGCGTACTGCCAACATCCTATGTATCACATGTACTGTTAAAACCCTATGTAAAGTTTCTTTTTGGAACTCTTGGCATAATGCCCAGAGCTTCACTGAATTTGATATCATAGAATGTTTTGAATTGAAACATTATTAAATAGAACAAGATAATACATACAATGTTTTGATGTTCTCTTCTTCGTCTTGGAACAATAATTATGACGTTTCTTCACGTATATGCTAATTCTTGTTACATATGTTTTGACAAAAAAGAAAAATTGTGAATTGCGTAAACAAAAATCATACAGTGCTGAGGTACAACAAATCTATAACGTCCCTTTAAGTTTGCTTAGGGAGCCCAACTCCTCTGCCTAGTCCATGGCAGGGCATCATTTAACTGAGGATTCTTTGGAAACAGGTAATTGAATGACTTACAGACCATTTTCTCTGAAACTGAGAGGGTTTTGGATATGATTTAGCAGATACAGCAGCAGCAGGATGTCTATGATATGCTCAATGGCAGCACAGCATGTGTAGAGTTGAGTAGAGGTGAGATTTTCCCTAATATCCCTCCCATTAAACTTCACAGAGATGGTGGTTGGACCACCACAGTCATGCCGGCTGCTAAGCAACTTGTAACTGGGCTGGCCATTTCACTGGAGGTCCATGCCTCCCACAGGCTCATTGGCCTAGTCCATGGACCCCACAGTCAGAATTGGTCATTGGTGTCAGCGGGATCGCAGAGTTGTTTGTTTCATATAACCAAATGTCTCTTTACCATGGTGGTCGGTGTGCTGAGCTCGCACATGTGGGACCATAACCGCAGGTTCTCAGACCACTAAATCATAATTAGACCCCAATTCTCAGAAAAAAACAGACTGATGTGTATAAAAAGACTGAATATACCTGCAATCTTCTTTGAGTTCCAACTGATGATGACCTTTATTTGAGTCAAGGCGAGAGAAGACCTTTGCACCATTTAATTGCATTAACTTGTCAGCAATATGTGGACCTGGATGTTGTTCTCGTTGAATTGCCTTGTTTGCTTGGCGCATATCAATGCCTTTGCATACAATTCCTTCAGTGTCCTACCACTATGGGAGAAACTGATGCTGATGGACCAGTTGACCGTTGAATGATGTAATTCTTAAATAATAATTCAAGTTTTTGACTTGCTATTTTGTGATGAGCATTCCCATTGTAATTCACAGAAATCAGTCCTGCAGCTGTACTTGCCTAGGAGTTGACTCAATTAACCCGTTTTGACCGCCTTGGGAAAAAGAGGAGGAGATCCGCTATGCCGATTGTGCGCCTGTGGCATGGAGAACCTCATCCATATCATCTGCATTTACAAAAAACTAAAGGATATAAGGTGCACTCTGTTTAAACCATCTTTTAACCAGCATGGATTCAGGTCCTGCAGGCAGGCGGGAATGTTGTTCTTTAATCCAACTTTAGTGCAGCTAAACTGCCGCCTTACAAAATGGTTGATCTTACTGCAGAGAGATTGAAAAACCTAACCTCATTGATCATGAACTTGCTCCACACAAAGGACAATGGTATCACTCAAGACAGCACCGTTACGCGAATTTAAGACTCTTTAAAATGGCAACAAGGCGCAACAAACAGGCGTAACCTGCTTTTTGGCTATCTGTAGCCTGGGAATATTTTGAGTGGCTAGTGCACCACCCATACAAAGAAAAAAACCCTAGAGCAAAATATTGCGAAAGAACTTTGTGGACTGATAGCTCAAATAGCTCAAATAGACACTTTTTTGTTAAGTTGATTCTTAATTAGATTAGACACTAATTGTATTGTGGAATGTAACACTATAAAGTGGATTGTTTTAATATGCTTACTTCTTGTACAAGCGCAATTTGCTTCGATTTTAATGCCTACGTTATGTATGCAATGGTTTTAATTAATCAAGCATGATAAATGTACCTACCATTCCAGCAGCCGTACTCCAACTGAGCAGACAAACACTTGCTGATTTACCTTGAAGAACATGTATGGGTGCATGGACCTTCTTTTTCTAATGTTTCAGTGTTTCTACAAATGAACCATGGCTTTTTATGGGTGTCGATGCAGCCCAGGTATACACTTTGTCTTTTGATGGTGTAAGTCGAGGCAAAAGAGATAATTCATTCTATTTCTCTTCCGGTATTATGCTTATCAATGCACCCCTGACAATGATGAAAGGTATCGTTCAATCATTTATATTCAATGTAAGTTACAGACAATATTTGCATGACTACGGTACTTTGGAGTCTCAAATTTTCTTTGATTAACATTTTTCTTCATACGCAGTTTACTTACCTGTAATCCTCTGTAATCCATGCCTTACTACCCCCCACCCTGCCCCTCCCCCTCGCCACGTCACCGCCCGGCAGGTACTCCCACCACTGCCCGCTACTGATTGATGGGCCTTGTGGGGTTGTCCAACTTTGCCTCTGGAATGTTCTGCAGGCCATTTTTTCTTCACACCATGATGCACTTACATTTTCCTTTGCTTTACAAACTGTCACAAAATGGTTCTCTTACCCATATCCTTTACATGTCTGTCCAATGGCTGGCCATTTACCATTGTGTGGAACGAAAACTCACATCTAAAACATAATTTCTTTTCATGTGTAAATATTAAGCATGGGCGAATTTTGCGAATCTGGCGTTCGCAAATTTGCGTATTTGCGAACTCGCAATCCGCAAAATCTGCGAATTCTCGCGAATGTGCAGATTTTTTTTTTGTGTGTTCGCAAGGGTTTCTGCCAGTTCGCAAGGGTTTTGTACCAGTTCGCAATTGCGAACTTACTTGTCGGCTCGCAACGGTCGCAACTTTGTTGTTTCTACGTCTGGTTCATCATCACAGGTTCACAGCACCCTCTGTTTCACCACTGCCACCCTCTGATTCACCCATGCCACCCTCTGGTACATCACTGCCACCCTCTGATTAATCACTGTAGATTATGGGGGGGGGGGAAGCAAGCACACCTGCCCTGCTTCAACCGACATGAATTAATTTGGGGTTGATTTAATAATGTGTCACTGTTTTAAAATTCCAGTCTGGCCCCTGCTTCCTTATCTGTAATTTGCTTTCTGTTGCAGTGCAATTTTTTTCCCCAGGACCTTTGTGGCCTACTTGTAGCTATTCTATGAGCCTGCTGTGAGGGTCAGAGCAGGGTCATAGCATAGTTGCAAGTAGGCAACTGAACTCTGGAGGGACCCCTCAGGAAGCACTACAGGGAATGGTTACTAATGATGAGTTTGAACTTTTGCACCTGCTGACTGCTTTCAGTTTTGCAAAACTCGTTTTTCTGCAGAACAGCAACTGTAATGCCCCAAACAAACATAGGCACCTGAACTCGGGAGGGGCCCCCCCTGGAAGCACTACAGGGAATGGTTACTAATGATGAGTGAACTTTTGCACCTGCTGAGTGCTTTCAGTTTTGCAAAACTCTTTTTTCTGCAGAACAGCAAATGTTATGCCCCAAACAAACTCACTTGTGAAAGTTGATTTCTAATCCAAAAGTAATCCAAAGAAAGTCAAAAAGGCCTCAAATCGAAAAAAGTGCAGGCAAATGTCAACCTGAGGAGTTATTCTGATAAAAATCATCATTTTCAGAAGGTTTATGCTGCTTGCTAGTGGATTTCTTGTGCAGAATTGCAAATTTTGATATTTCGCGGGTGCGAGATTGTTGCTGCCCGCCGCATCTACATGTTCGCAATTGCGAACTCTCGCGATGCCTCGCCAAACTCCCGTGGGATTGCGCAGGAAGATCCAAAATGGCGCAGCACTCGCAAAATTTCGAGAAAAACAACTCGGCAAACGCTGAATCACGGTAAGTGAACGCCGCACGCCGCAATATTGTATCACCAAGTAAAAAATCTGCTGCGTGCGAATTTGCGGATTTTCAGTAAATTCGCGAGAGTTTGCGGATTGCGAATTTACCAAAAATCCGCAAAATCCGCGAGCGGAACAGATTTTCCGCCCATGCTTAGTAGACATTACTTTGTGTCTTTCAGTCTGTTGCTTACTTTTTATACTCATGACTGATTCACTCTGTGCACCTCCGGCTAACATGTAAGCAGCTTTTGTTTCAGCATGCTCCTCAGCTCTGGCAACCATCAACACTTGCTCCATACTAAGAGTTTCTCTCAGTATTCGTCATCTGAGTGAATCTGACAAGCACCTATCAATAACTCCAAGTTGCATAGCTTCCTTATCAATAAATTCCTTGAACTGTCTTTGATGAGTTTATTGAGTCTCACCACAAATTCTTCAATTGATTTACCACATTTTGCTGTTCTTGACTGAAAATAAATCTTTCATAATCAATGATTGGCACTGGATTGAACTTGAGTTTCAGCATTTCTTTTATCTGATAATATGCAATTTCTTTGTCAGTTTGTGGTATTTTCTTTATGACTACTTGCAGATGATCACCAGCAAGATTATTTGGATACTTGACCATCATTTTGCTATCAATCTTTTCAAGTGCATCAATTAAATCATTAAAAATCTCTATCCCAATATTATGCTTTTTGGCAGTATCAAAAGGTGGTAGTGGTTTCAAAAAGGCGGCAGCTTGGTAACTAGTATGGTAATGACTGACCTTGAGGTTGGAGCTCTTTCTACTCCTATTGGGTGTTCATTTGAACCTGCATCATTCCTTCTATTTCTGAGGCCTTGTGATGGACCGACCTCAAAGTCAACATGGACAAATGGGGAAGCAGTGCCCTTCTCCTCAGTCTCCATTGGACCCCTTCACTTGTTGGAGACCACTGCAGTCGTACGAGCCATCACTCAGAAGCTAATGTGGTGGGCCACTAAAGGAATCGGACAGCTCAGTAAGCATGGCCCTTGTGCTTCTTTTGGCTGTCCTAGCCCAGTACTGAGATCATAGAGCTCCGGTTATCGAGGCTAAGGTAATTGCAATGATAATATACTTCTTTATTACTTATTCTGTGAGTCAACAGAAACTGAGCTTCATCGTCTTTTTTTTCTGCTTGTGACTGTGACTTAACATTCTAAAACAAGATTTCATGGCATTTCCCTCTGGCGCCTACGTCACAGCTCAACAGAGTCCATTAGAGCCAAAAAAGGTTCTGTCATAAAATATTGCAAGACACTACATTTACTATCCATTGTTCCTATTAGATACTTGGGCATCTTTGTCACAGGTGATTTTGGCAATCTTTCTCACCTAAATTACGCCCCAACACCAGATATGGAACACAGGTCATTGTCTCAAAGGCAGCTGCTACCATTAACTTTTATTGGTTGTGACATACTGATCAAAATGATTATCTTCGCCTTGTTTCTCTTCATCTTTCCTAATGTTATGGGTAAACTTCAACAGTAATTTTTTTTAACTAGATCAAATATTGTGACATTTCATATTCAGGGATAAAAGTCACCACATATGATAGTTAAAATATTAATTACGATTTTGCAGGTTTAAAAAAACTCAGGGCCTCATTGTCCCCGGGTACAATTCACCCTGGTGGCATCCATGTCAGGGTCAGGTAGTGGCGGTCCCCTCTTAGGCATTTTGGAGGGTGTGAGGGAATCGCAGAGATAGGACCAGCGGAGTTGGGTAGGTTCCCTGTCCCTCACCTCCTGTGGGGTTGCATGCAGGTCCACTGGGGAGGTTCGTCTGGTGGTCCTGGGCGTCTCAGCTCGCTGGCACCATTTTGGAGTCAGGCAGGCTCTGACGCGAAGAAGGCCCCAAGTGAAGAATTGGGGAGGAGGCACCAGCAATTAGTCCCCCGGCCTCTGTCCGCTAATGTCTGTAATGTCCGCCCCAGCGGTTGCTTTCGACATTCATTTTTTAGTTTCGCTGCTTAGGCGAGGACGCACTGTCACCAGCGCGGGTTTTCCGCCGGCTGCTCTTGGTCCCTTCCGTAGCACATTGAGTATGCAGCGGCTGGCGGTGGCAATCGCAGTCGAGTGGACGGCGTCTTGTCCAGATGTCGTCTGGGACAGTATCTTGGCACTCAAGGCCTGAGGATGCGTTTTCTGGCAATCGAAACACAGCCGCTCTGAGGTCAGGGCTGGACGCGGGCAGACGCCATCTTGTTGCCGGGCTCTGGGGTGAAACTACTGCGGCATTCTCAGCGGGTACTGTGGCATTCAGGATTTCATGGTTACAACTGTGTGCAGCTTAAACTCTGGCACCAGCGGAGGAGATTTGGTGCCAGATTCGATGAGGTACTACTGTCCACTGGTCTGCCCAATCGCGGAGCCTCAGCAGAGCGCGTCCGCCATCCTAGCCTGCTCGGCCACGCCCCCCATGGTGCCTTCTTCTTTAAGCAAAATTGCTTACACAACTCGTTTCAGGATCAACGAATCCTGGTGAAGGTTCCATAACCAATCAAACCCCAAAGTTATTTAAGCTGTGCATTACACAGGCAGAGAAGGCCTTTTTTTAGTAGATTGATGCTGTATCTCTGCAGTTTATAGATACAATTCATACTGCAGCTATTTCAGCATTCCTAATGTTCTGAGATAAAAACTGGCTTCATCTTTGTTATACTTGTCCTTCACTTTTTAAATTTTGGAATGAGGTATTCTCCTTTGTTAGCCAAAAATTAAAAGTTGAGCTTAGTGCCTGATATATACGAAGCTCAGTTTGGCATAAACTTGCAGCAACGAGAGATTCTTGTTGGGCATCAACAGTTACTACACATAGCAAATCTTATCACAAGATCTTTGATATTACAAAACTAGAAATCCGCTGATTTACCTACATTTAGCCGATGGTTCACACAAAACATGAGGGTTAAAATGTATGAACATTTGTATGTGGCAAGAAATGAACCTAAAAAAGATTTTTGAAAATGTTGAAAAGTTTGGATGAATGACACTGAGTTTTCCATACTCTATTTTAGAGACTAACTCATTTTGTTAAGATACAGCTATTTTCTTTTTCATGCATTCAGTATCTAATATGTAACATCTCCATTTGCCATACTCATTTATTCTCTCATTATAATGAATTGTATTATCTTTATAATAGCACTATTTCTATTACAATCAAGAATATATTTTCTTTCTGATAAAAGGTCTTTACATTAATGAAAAAGAATTTTAAAAAACATGTACATGTTCCCCTTACAATGATCAATGATAGAGGGATATCCCATCAGGAAGGCAGAGAGGAAAGGTCCTGTAGACTAAAAAACGCGCTGGAAGACACCATTCTGCGCCTTTCTCTTCTCCTTAACCACTCCCTCTCTCCTTCTTTCCTAGCACTCATTCTTGTGTGCAGTCACATGGTGGGAATAGGGCAATGGAGGAGTTGGGAACCAGAACCCCAGAAGATTCCTGTACCTCCCTCAAGAAAAGTCACCAGGCTGGTCCACTCGCTGAGACTTCTTCTGCCTTGTGACCAGTCAGAAAATATCAGCAATATTTCCAAACCAGATTGAATCTATACAGAAGTCCAGAGGCAGGTAAAACATGGAGTAGAGTTGCTGACACACTAGCCTCCATTCCAACTATCAGACAGCTATGTTAGGTATCAATAGACCGCAGAGTAATTAAGCAGTTGCCCCTGATCTCAAACAGGCCAAATATCTCACTGTGCTCGGTTGCCAGGAGAAGTAACAGCAAAAACTCACTAAGAGAGTCTCCACCATGAATCAGGGTCCCTTCAGATGTGACTCAAAAACCGCCTCCTTCAATTGCCCTCCCTATGATAACTCAAGGGACCAACAGGTCGCAATCCCCCAATTCACCATATTGCAGGGATGCTAGCAAAATAATTCACAGGGCCACAACAAACACCCAGAGGACCTGACCCGGCAGGGGCCATAGTGGTCAGGCATTCCCCAAGGGTCCAGAAACCGTTAGGAGTTCTCCAGTGTGACCCCATTCGCACAATATGAGCAAAGTAGACCTCTCTGGGATTGCACTACTCACCAAACAGGCAGGGTCCACAGGAACTCTGGTTAATCTGGCCAGCTGCTTAATAGCAGCCCATGGCCCAATCACAAATGAGTATTTCCAGCACCATAGCCAGGTTTTTGCACATGGGCCCCACTCACCCTTCAGTGCATCATGGTAGCCCACATCTGCAGGCCCAGTTATTAGAGTTTAATTCTGTGGTTTTCATCCCCAAATCAATGGACAACCAAAACTGGACACCACTACTACAACCTTCAGATCACCGGGAAACCAGTGTGGCAGGTTCCAGGACTCTAAAAAGCATTTTTTTTTAAAACTTGCTTGGAGAGCTCACTCATCAAGTGGCCATCTTCCATCACAGGTTTCTGGTACTCCCATAGAAGTGTTCTGAAGTGAGTTCCTGGAGATACCACATTGATGCCTGGCACCAGCTACTGGTTGAGGGTGAATTTTGGGCGCTCCCTAACCAATGGGGCAAAAGTTTCCGGGGCAACTGTTCCCACTTTTTCAATAGTTTGTGTTTGCTTTAATGCAAACAGGCACAAATTGCGATGTGTCAGGGCAAATTTTAGGATAACAAAAGTGTTTGGCCAGACTAAACTTTGACTCTGAGGGTGTGGTGTTTCTATGTTATCCAGAGTTGAAGAGCATTGAGAGGGTATCCTGATACTGTGTTCCGAAGTGCCATGGGGAAATCACAAGTGCCCTCCCACAAATTACACTAAATCCAGTTTGAAGGAAGTACTATGCCCATAACAAACACAGAGACAGACGCCTGGTAGGGCAAAAGCAAGGATCTTCAACAACCAGACAGGGTATCCATAAGAATAGTCTTAGCATCCTGTATTTTCCCTTCCTAGTGTGCCCCAAATATAACATGTGGCTCAACAGACCTGTCAAGATGGGACTGACAGTGCTGTGTCACAAGACACCCACAGCCCTCATTCTGAATATATTCTGTAAAGTTGGGAGGAATTGTTGCTGTCCACTCCAGTCAGCTTAGTGTTCCTGCTGTAGGCATTTCATACCTCGTAGACATCTATTCATGGCTGAGCATATGTCGTGGGCTGTCAGAGGTGTATACCAATTAGCCTTCTGACAGTCATGCAAGCACAGGGTGACTTTTCAAAAGTTATTTTTCCTTAATATTTACTCAAACCTGACTTCCCCATTGAATTGGATATTTGGTAGCTATTAAAATAGTAGTTTCATTATTTTTCTAGCGGGTCTCTTTCCAAAGATAAAATATTAGCATTGTAATCTGTTATCTAAATATTAGGACAGCTGGGACTGCCACTCTGATAATAGCTTTTAGGGCCTTGTCACTATAGAGACATGATAACATTAATTTACTACATGTTCCACTTTTAAATACCCTACCAATGGGAGGTTTTTATCTGTGAAAAGGGCCATTTAACAGGTAGCACTACAGGTGTTACATTGCAGCAATCAGGCTACACTGATAAAGCCTGAAACCATGGGCCTCATTTATGACTTTTTGCCGTAGGGAAGCGCAGCAGGCCTTCCTGCTGCGCTTCCCTACGGCAAAAGAAAAGGGCAGAAATGCGCCGTATCTATAAGATACGGCGCATTCCTGTCCTTTTCCCCTGCGCCGGCGCACAATGGGCTGCCTGCGCCAGCGCAGGCACCCTTGCACAATGGTGCAAGGGTGCCTGCGTTGTGGGGAAGATTATTTTTGTACAGGAAGGGAAACCTTTCTGTACAAAAATAATCACAAGAGGCTTTTCCTCTTTCTATGTGTGCTGTAGAATGCAGCACACATAGAAAAAGGAAATACGAGGAGAAATAAAGACATTTCTCCCTGTTGCGCCTCCCTTACGCCTCCCCTGGGGAGGCGTAAGCTTTTGGCACTGCTTCAGAGTTATGATTTCTCGTAAATCTAGAGCAGTGTCAAAAGGCCATGGATGTTGCTGGGAACACCCCCAGCAACACCCATTGCACGCCCCTTTAACGCAGAATACTGCGTTAAAGGGACTGATATTTATCAGGCAGCAGTACGCCACAAAAACTGGCGTACTGCTGCCTGATAAATACCACGCAGGCTTCTGTGCCACGGAACTTCATGAAAAGTGAAGTTCCGATGGCGCAAGGGGCCTCATAAATGAGGCCCCTAGTTTTCTTTTATCACTAGGGGATGGCACAATAAGGGCTGCAGCCCACAAGTGATAGTAAATGTTTCACACTATGAGTGTATTTCTGCACCACATACTGTGGCCTTAAAGAAAAGTTAAATATACTAATAAGAAATTTGCCAATTTTCCCCATATTTTAGGGGTCGGGGAACATACACCTTGCACTCTACAGCCGTGACCCAGTATGCAGAGTTTAAAAACCTACACTGTGAATACTTTTTTCACATCTCCAGTACCATGATCATATCCTTTTGAAGCTCTCTAACAAGAAGGAAGCCCCGCTTTACAACTCTGACAAATCAATGTAGTGAAGGATATCTTATACATGCAGATTTTCAACTGTCTATTGAATGTCACTAACAGGCCTACTATTTATTGAAAGGAAAACTGTATGTAAGCATCCTTCAATCTGTCTGCTAGGTGTCCTCATTAGATTGTTATCAGCTGCTCCTAATTGAATACAGCCACAAAATGTTGATTTACAACTTAACAATATCTGTAACTATTTCACCCTAATGAAATGAACTGAACTGAATAAGGGGATAATAAAAATAAATAAACCACCCGAAATCCGTCATTCTTGTTATCAAGAAATATGATTTATTTGAAGGAGGCACACGCTGTATACAAATGCTATTTAGATTGTGTATTTGATGCCATTATTTGAGGTATATTTGCTCTCTAATAACACTTGTCTATGTCAGGAGTCACACTGGATGTACAGTAATATACAATATGCTTGTGAGCCGGTAAAAAACTATGCTATTGTATATTTAGTCAATATTGTTTTCTATTTATGAAGACAAGCATGTTGTCCTTTGCTGAAATATTGTCATCCATTCCTTTCTTCCCACTCTATGATCCGTAGGAATCATTGTCTAAAAATGAATGTTTCCTCTAGCAAAACATTAGACTTGATTGCATTCTTTCAGAGTGGCTTTTTCCGGGCATTCCCCAGCTGGCCACTCATATCTTAAAAGAATGCGTCTACACAGTTTTGAAGAATTTTGTATTTTCTTTGTCAAATGATCAGTACTTACGTTCAAAACCTAAACTATCTGAAACTGTCCCCACTTATACATAAATGAAACATATGGTGCTCTGCCTCTTTGCTGCTATTCCTAGTATTCAACATGCCCTTCTTTAGGGAATAATTGTCAATGGAATGAACATTCAGTCATCACCATCATGGTATATTGTTGGATAATCCAGTCTGAGGTATTAACTGTGTGTTAACAACCTGCATTGATGACATCTTACTGTGAAAGATAAATATTAGAAAAGTGGTCGAATTTACATCTTTTTAAACATTAATTTCTCGACAACTAATGAAGGAATTTACACCAAACTAAGTAAAGGAACTACTTTAATAAAGTTCTACTGACAAGCAAAGTGTGCTGTCATTAAAATGGAAAATGTTAATTTTGGGACTCACCTTTTTTCTTGGCCTATGCTTGATAGATCTGCATAAAACCTGCCACGAGGAACACAACTTGAATGTACTGTTTTTAAAAGGTTCATAGAGAATCATCAAACTGAAACAAAAGTATTAAGAAAAAAGTGAATTTTCAATGGCAAATCCGACCTAACTATAACTACATAATTGCTATAACAACCTGTGTAATACATTAGATTTGCATACTAATTTGCTTCTAAATGTAGTGCATTTGACGAATCTCCATGACATTTAGCAACTATTTAGCATTTTAGGCTTTTAGAATGTTCATATTTGGCTTATTTATCAAGGAGGACACAGGTAAAAAAGGGGGCAATAGGTTTGCAGAAAATAATATCTGTGACACAATTTTCCAAATCTTTGGTATGTTTTGCAAACACTTAGCATGTTTAGTTTTGTGTTGGTATGACCTGATATCACAGCTCAACCGAAAGCAAGAACATTTAAATAGTGGGAAATCCATCCTATGTTAATAATTTGGGTAGCTCATCACAGCTCTTCACAAAATTTGGGAGACCTTTATAATATTTAAATTATTATTGATATATTGAGTTTCAAGGAACTTCATTAAGAAGGGGCTAGTCGGGGAGGAGCTACGACACCAACTAAGATGGCCGCATAGTCTCCCGACTCCGCTGACCTCCATCCTGCGCTTCGCTATCCTGTTGACAATCCTGCGTACCTGAACCGGATCGGTGTGGGTGATCCGTCCCGCACTCCAGTGGTGCAATCCCGGAGTTTTTCCGCCGTCGTGGAGCGAAGATACGTCGAAGAACGTACTGAGGCCTAACCTACTTGGGAAGCTGGGATCTCTAGTGCTGGCCCTGCCGGGTCCGAGCTGAACAACAACGGGCTGCTGCATGCGGTTGGGCCCGGTCTCTGGTCCACTCAAATTTTTTTTGATTGTTTTGCTACCATCAGCTGCCTGGTACCCTATAACGTGTGAGGCGACGAGTGACGCAAGGTACTGTCTTGTGAGGGTCCCTGACCGGGGATCCGGCATCCATAACGCCGAGCCCCCCGGATCGGCGCCTCACCGCGTACCACTGCTCGCTGACCGCCGTTCCCTCCTAGCTTATTCCTGCTCCCTTTCACTTTACCCCTGAGAAGGCGCCTCTCCGTTGGGTTCACCATGCCTGAGGACAGAATAAGTTTAAAGGAGCGGGTTCGATCTTGCCGGTCTTTGTTAACAGTGATGGAGGCACTTATGGCGCTTCAGGGCACTATCAAAGCTCGGACTCTCACCTTGTTGTCTGCGATGGATGAAGTCACAGGCTCGAGACCGGACCCTGACTTGACGCTTGCGACCCAGCAGCCAGCCCACTTTGCAATGGACGCTTCGGAGGTGTGTTTAGACCCAGCGGTGGAAACAGTGTTTGCCCTAACTGCAACGGATTTGCCAGACTGGAGTGTGCCTGGACACCCAATTAAACTGTTGAAACCTTCGATCCTGCACCCTTCGGAACATTTATACGTCCCCACTGTGGTGTCCTCCACTTTGTACTGTATCCTGTTTTGGGCTTTGTCGATCCCCCTCCTTCACCGGTCGTTCAAGATGGCGGATGAGACGAATCTTGGCCTCGGAGATGGGGAGGGGCGATGGTGGTACCAGTAATCTACATCTATGCGCTCCTGTTCTGTCGACTTATGGGACATTGTGTGTAGGGGACTTCCC
The DNA here is from genome assembly GCF_964263255.1 of Lissotriton vulgaris. Taxonomy (NCBI): domain Eukaryota; kingdom Metazoa; phylum Chordata; class Amphibia; order Caudata; family Salamandridae; genus Lissotriton; species Lissotriton vulgaris. The sequence continues at coordinate 1,572,984,745 of NC_141694.1, read as the reverse complement.
TTACTTACTAACTTCAGTACATTTGATCGTAGGGGTCAGGGTTGAGATCCTTGTCTGGGTTTATCGATGTGAAATTATGGTTGACGGGATTGCTTCACTGTCCTAACGGATTCCGGGGCAGGGTTGGCTAGGTCGGGGGAAGGAGACCGGGAGTCCGTAGTATTATGCCCTCCTCCGATTTCCCCTTTCGATTGGGGCTTTCTTACTTTTTTCTCTTTCCCTTTCTTCTATATTTCGGGCTTTGGTTGCTGGGCGACAGGCACGCTGCGTGGGGGGTGGCCGTAGTCATTTGCAGGGGTGCAGGGTGTGGGGGTGGGTATTTCGTTTTTGTCTTTGTTCTATGGCCTCTTTTTCTTCTTCTCTTCTCTTGCCTTCCTTTCCCCTTTTTTTTTCCGGGTTAGTGTAGTGGGTTCGGCTTTCTCTACATCCTCATCTCTACACCTGTGCCTAGATCTCTCCGGGGCCTGGGTGCCGGGGGGCGGACAACAAGGACGGGGTGGATATTAATAATGTGCTGTTTATCCTGATGTCGCATGTCTAAACGCCGTTGATTGCTAGGGTAGCGAACTTGGTATGGACGCATCGTTTTCCTGTTCGCCTTTCTATTTATATTGAAAATGAAAACCTCCTATCCTGTTTCGCATCGACCTGCACTCGCAACCACTGTATTTGGTAATATGTGCTACTATGATCCCCAGGGACAATTGCTTTGAAACTGACTATGAAACTATACTGAACTGCTTAGCGGCCAGCCCTGGGGGTTGTAGGCCCGGTTTTGTATATGTGTGCAAATGTTAAATAAAGCTTTAAAAAAAAAAAAGAAGGGGCTAGTCAAAAAGTATTCAATTACCAATAACTTTGGTACAAGTTATTTAATTAGCATTATATTTGAGATGCTTTAGCAAGTGAAACCTGATGCAGGAATCTCATGAAGTAGTGTGGCTCACTGGTTAGAGGCAGCAGACCCAAGAGCAGAGGACGGCCCAGGACCAGGGTTCGATTCCCGACGCGGCAGGTTTCTGGACCAGGGTCAGCGGACTCGATAATTCTCTCGCCTCGGTGCCCACTTTGATCAGCGATCACACTCGGCAACTCTGGGCACTAGCTTGCCTCATCTTCACTAACGGCCCCCCCCAGACCGCTGGGGATGCCTGGTCTCACCCTGGAGATACCCATTAAGGGATCATCTCTCAGGGAAGCCAGGAAGGGTTTCGCAGCGGTCGAGGCGCGGAGGTACCCCTTCGGGAGTGATTCCAGCGCTATATAAGCACACAATTAATTAAATAATTAATGTTTCAGGCGGATCTGACAAAGGGAGCAAAGTTAAGGTGGAGTCAAAATACCTTTGACATAGTAAAGACATATCATTGACCTGTGGCAAATTTGACGCAAGTATCCACTAGTGACTATTGAAACATCCCTGGTCCAATTATATTCTAGGGAGTTACAGAAGTCTGTAATTACCAATTGTAAGTATACGCACTTACGTGTACATTTTTAAACATCGCACTGGCCCTGGTTAGCAGAGCCCAGGGTCAGTCAGAGTCAGTTGCCACCAGTATCAGTCAGCAAAAAATGGGGGTTACCAGGGTAAAAGGATGACTTTCTATCACCTCCTTCAACTAAAATTGCATGGTGTGCAATATGGGGTGGTAGTCACTCACTCTGTATGAATAAAAACTGGTGACTAAACATGGCAAAGTCAGAACAGTAATCAGAGCCAGCAGCAACAGGCTGCTCACCCAAACTGAAGTGCAACATAGACAGCACCTTGTGGCAAGACAAACCAAGATATCAAAAAGAAAAACAGAAAATAGAAAAGTAAAGGAGTGACGTTGAGCTCCAGAGGAGCATTAGGGGGCCAGATGAAACAAGGATCTGACAATGGACAACAGGGGTGGCGAAGTGAGCCACAGAACAATGATGCATTCAACCCAGATCTGTGACTGGGGGTGAGTTTCTGAAAAGTTTCAGCTCTCGGCCCATCATATCCTTGTCTTTGCTATGTTTCCCCTACATTGGCACGCTATGCCCAGACGTGGGTCCCTTGCTCACTTTGCCACTGGATTCAAGCTAGCCCGGCTGATGAGGGGTGTTACCCCAAAACCGGTCCTAGGCTGCTAGCTTCTAGGCCTGGGAAGATCTGGCTTTACAGTTCGGGTTAGACTGTTCCCATGAGAAACAGGGTCAAGACTCATTTGCATATGGCTGGGTCTAAACTGGTGTGGCGAAGTGTGCTAAAGAATGATGATGGATTCAACCCTGATCTGTGACTGGGGGTGAGTGTCTGAAAAGTTTCAATGCTCCATCCAACATCTTTTTGTGTTTGCACTGTACCACTGGGGACCAAGTCTCGAGGACAAAAGGGAGAGTATTACCTCCGGCAAGGCTAGGTTCATGGCCAAATGGTGGTAGCTGGAGTCTCAGGATGGTAGACCCCAAGCTGGAAGGGGGCGAGCCGTCGCAGGACAGCTTGGAATAGAAGTTAGGGGTCTAGATTACTGTCACTTTGTGGTGTGCTATAGTCAAAGGATGTAATCAGATGTCTGTGGAGTGACCTAAGGTGACATTACAGATCCTGGAAAGGCGGACAGATTGACAGATTGGATGCGGAGTATGAGTCAGAGGGCTCCTAAGGTTGGCGGCATGACATGGCGGTGGCAATGGTGACTGCTAATCTTCATCGAACTCCTGCTGTGAAGGCAGTCTTGGTGAACTGGGTGGGTCTCTGTATTCTCAGCCTCATTGCTTGAACAGGCCCTCGTGGATGTCTCTGGCCTACTAATGGAAGAAGAACTCAGAGTATCCTGGCGCTCTATCTAGTTCTGTGTTGCAGCAGGAGCAGTGAAGAAGTCGATATGGTATCCCTGTGTGACTTTGAGTTTGGCTGGAAAGTGTAAAGCGTATTGGAAATTCATGTCTCAGAACCGATGCGTCACCCCAAGGAAGGATGACAGTTGCTGCTGTACTGCCAGCATGAAGTCTGGAAAGCTGGAAACTCTTCTATTTTCAACCTCTAGTGGACCTGCTCGTAGCGTGGCTAGTAGAATAGAGTCCCTGTACTTGAAATGGAGGAGACAAGCCACTCCCTGGTGGAAGATGGCAGAGGGTGACCTGGCCCACCCGCTCACAGGAAAAGTAAGGGGATATGTCCGTTGCTAGGGTGAAAGGCTGGATCCCGGTCTCCAGTTACCCCCAGTCAAGAGATCTGGGTTTAATCCATTGTTCTTTGGCTCACTATGCCACCCCAGTTTGGCCCCAGCTATATGCAAATCAGTGTTAACCATGCCCCTCATGGGAAAAGTCCAGCCCAAACTGCAAGTCCAGTTCCTCCCTGGACCGGTAACAAGCATGCAGGGACCACTTGCGAGGTATCACCCCTCATCAGCCAGGCTAGCTTGAATCCAGTGGCGCTCCTGCTGGGAAGGCAGCTGGTGACCTGGGTGGGTCTCTGGACTCTCTCCCTCAAGGCATCCGCCGCCCCTGGGCCCTCAGGCTGTGTCACTGGCCAGCTAACAAAGGAAGTACTTGGAGTCTGTTGGTGTGGCTGTATATGACTTTGAGTTTGGCTGGAAAGAGCAACTAGTATTGGAGATTTATGTCTCGGAGCCAATGTTTCATTCCAAGGAAGGATGATGGTTGCCGCTGTGCGGCCAGCGTGAAATCTAGAAAGATGGAAACTCTGCTTACCTCTGTAAAAAGCTCTGGATTGAACTATGCAATTTCAGGAGCATTTGCAATGCCTTGTTTGATTTTCATAAAACTGTTCTCCCATTCATGTGACCAATTAGATGAAACATCCTTTTTTGTCTACTCTCTCAATGCAGCACTTACGGTGGCAATGTATTGTATATATCTGGAACAGTAGCTGGCCATGCGTATGAAATTAATTCACCATGGAAACATCTTGTGGGGCTCAGCATTTGACAGCCCTTGCACTTTAGCAGGATAGGAAGCCATACCCACATGAGAAAAGATGTTGCCAAAGCATGTTAACTTTCACATTCACAATAGGTGGTATTATACCTCGAATGACGTCTTGAAAAGGTTCTGCAGCTGATGGCATATCAAAATTTATTCTTTTGCTTCAAAACAGACCAACAGTGTAGAGAAAGTTGTAATGTACCTGAAATTTCCTTCAAGTTCCAATTTATGATAACGTTTATTTAAATGAAGGCAAGAGGAGACCTTTGCACCATTTATTGGATTATCATGCCAGTAATGTGTGGACCTGGATGTTGTTCTCGTTCAATTGCATTGTTTGCCTGATGCATGTCAATGCAGAGGCGTACAGCTCCCACACTGTCCTTTTTGGGCTCTACCACAATAGGAGAAACACATGGCATGGGACCAGTTGAACGCTCAATGATATCATGCTTGAGTAATGATTCAAGCTCCTTTTCAAAAGCATCTGGTAAATGAAAAGCAATTTGTCTTTCACTTTCAGCAACAGGACAGACATCCTTATTAATATGAAGCTTTAATTCCATAGTCTTAAGGTTTCTTAAACCATGAAACAATGAAGGGAATTGGCTTACTATTTCGTGTTGCTTGCACCTTTGTTTTCTTGTGTTTCATCGTTAATACAAATGAACCTTGGCATTTCACAGACATAAATGCAGCCCATGTGTACACTTTGGATTTTCAATGGCGTTAAATTACTGTAATGATTGCAATTCATTATATTTCTCCTCAGTCATAGTGTTCATTGAAGCATCACTGTCAGTGATGAAAGATATTGGACAACCATTTACTTTCAGAGTAATCTTCGGACAATGTTAGAATGAGTTTGGTGCTTTGTCATGTCGATTTCTCTTTGACTGACATTTTTCTTCACATGCTGCAATCCAACAGGTGCAGACTTTTCTGTTGCAAACATTGGTTTGGCATAGCCAGCTTCTTCACTCTGCCTTGATACTAATAAGGAAGAACTCTTTGACGATGTTTTAGTTGACAATCAACTTCTTTCACAGTTGATTTGTCTTAACTGATGTCACCGCTTTTCATTTTTGGGTTAACGTCAAACGATACTTCTGGAATGTTATAGTGGCCATTTTTTATTCACGCTGTGATACACTTGTTTTCTTATTTGCTTTGTAAACTGTCTCAAAATGGTTCTCCTTCCCACTTCCTTTACATATCTGTCCAATGGTGGGACATTTACCTTTGAGTGGAAATGAAAATCCAAATCAAAACTTTATTTTACAGGTAGACATCACTTTGCATCCTTCATTCTTTTGCTTCGGTTTACTTTTCACACGCATAGTTGATTGATTCTGGGCACCTCTGGCTTCTATGTCAGCATCTTCTCTATCTGCATGCTCTTCAGCTCTGACAGCCATTATCACTCGCTCCAGACTAAGAGTTTCTCGCAGAACTCGATGCCTGAATGAATCTGACAAGCATCCATCAATAACTCGAAGACATACAACTTCTTTGTCATTAAATTAATTGAACTTTTGATGAGGGTGTCGAGGGTGCGATAGCAAGGGATATCTTGCACCAGTTGATGATGGTGAAATCAGTGCAACACTGGGTAATAGGAGGGTTGGGGTGCCAGAATCAGCGAGATGGGTAGCCACCGGGCATGGCCCACCTCTGAATTATGGGCGGTAAATCAATGGCAACAGTAAGGGCATCAAATGGTGCTCCAGCAGCAGGTGTGTATTTCCACTAGGTGATGGCCAGGAATGAGCGCCAACTAGACAGGATTAATGAGGATAGCCCGATCCTCCAGTATGGAGTTCTATTAAAGGGGAAAAGCCATTGCGCACGGTCAAGTCACGCCCCCTTGAGACTAATCATTTGATGTTGAAACAAAGGGGATAGCACTGCCCAGTGGTGACCGCCGAACCATTACAAAGTGTCACTGACAGAGCTAGGACTGCATTAGTATGAGGGAAAAGCTGCTAGTCTGATGCATTTCAAATAATTGTTCTTTGAAGGGTAGCTGCGCCGATCAAGGTCAAGGGTCAGGAAGCCTTCATTTGTTCTTTTATTCATGAGAAACGTATTGCCAATTGCTAGAAGAAAAATTTAAGATTTATAAATGCTGTTTTGTTACTTCGTTTGAGTTAGAGAAACCTTATGCAAGCTGACTTCATGTTGCGCATTTGACGTCAGTAATTAATTTGCTATACATTGAAAGAAAAAACATTATCTAAGCAGCCTTCCATTTGTCATGTCAGTGGCTTAATTTGATTTACTTTTTTCGGAAGAAAGCACTAAGTGTATGTAGGCTTCAAATTGTCTTCTCTTTTTCTTAATTGAATACATAAGTAAAAGGTTCTGTCTGGTGTTTGTTCAAACAGCATTAACGTAAATTGACATGACATAAGTATTTCTCGATATTTATATTTTTATGTGCAATAATAGCATACAGGAACATAAATCCAGCCCCCAGACATTAAAATACATTTGTTTCATGATGGTTAGTCATGTTTTTTAACAAATTAAACTACCACCTGGAACAATTGGAAGACCCTTCTCTCAGGTTTGAAGGAGCTGGAGATTCAGAGCCTCACTCCTAATGATAAGGAACTCACACATTGAGGCGGGTCATCTTCTCAATGTAATGTTTACATCCTCGGACTCCCAACTAATGACTGAATCCTGCCTCAGTCTCGACTGGTCCAAACAGCTTGGAGTACCGTTCCTTTGCACACAAGCCATCCACAGCTAGAAAAGTTACATCAACTAACAGGTGCTGGAGATCTTAAAACGACTTTGGATTTGATAACTCCTACTATCAACTGTGCAGAGAAATTGTCATGGGGGCTGTTTTTCCACCTAACATTTATGAGTGTACCTTCATATAGGAACATGTACTGACAATCAGCATTCCATATATGGCATCCATCATTTGCTGGAAAAGATATATCGATGATATATTTATCATAAGGAGAGAGTCATCAGACACACAACAAGAATTTGTCACATACTTCAATTACACCCAACCTCATCTGCAATTCACCAGCCACTCAAAAAAAAAGTATACTCTTTCTAGATTTCCAAATCTCCATAGAAGAAGGAAAACTGACCACATCACTCTGCAGAAAACCCACAGACAGGAAAACATGGCCTGTCAACGTGCCCTGAGGGATGGCCCTCTGGATCAGGAACAATGTGCACATAAGAGTGATTATTTTAAAGAGGCCAACTCCATTAGGTAAAATACTCCTCCAGAGTGGTTACTTAAGAGAGTCTGGTATTGCCATCATAAGAATCTGTTGCCCCCCACTGAGAAACACAAATTGAAAACCTGTTTCAGAAAACACTGGCACATTATCTCCTGTATGGACATCCCAAGATTTTCTTTCAAACGTGGTAAAAACATGAAGGTCCACCTAGTACACCCGGCTGGCCCTAATTCAACTAGAGTAAACATGATTGACAGTCTATAGGGCGTCATACCCATCAAGGGGCATTGTAAATGTGGCAACTTCATGGTATGTAAATACACCACAAACACCAAAATGTTTAGTTATTTATTTTATAACGGATTTTTATATAGCACAAACTTGACCCGAATTGGGTATCAGAGCCGTTTAGATAGCACCAGTTGCATTACATGCGGACACATTTATTCGTGTTAGTCATGGCGAGATTAGGTGATTTGCCCAGAATCACAGGAGTCTCAGCGTCATTGCAGAGACTGGAACCCAGTTCCCCAGATTCGAGGTCGACCGTCCTAGCTGTTAGGCCAAGAACTCTCCCTCTGCACAAACTGATCGATGTTACTTCTCTAATTGTAACTTGAGCAATGTTATGAATTGCATATGGTGCCCTTGTGTAGAAAGCGGGCTCTCTATATTGTGTACTAAAATTAAGTACAGTTTGCAGAGAGTCAAGTCATACCTTAATTGGTTGACAGAGGCAAAAATAGATCATACTAATGCTCTATTTGTGGTACTGTGGAAGAGCAGTTAGGCTTATCAGAGGGTAGTGCTAAGCATTTGTTGTACTCACAGAGGCAATAAATGAGAGACACAGTCAAGAAAGAATCAGAGACCAATTTATAAAAATAGCAAGTTTAATGTAATTTTTAAGACCAAAAACTTTGATCAACAGTAAGTACTTTCAGAGTTACGATTTGTAAGCATTTGGAAAAAGTACCACACTTGTGAGAACCTAGCCCCATTGAAGTAATTGGGGAAAAGCAGAAAAATCCATTTTAGGTCGATAGCAGGACCAGGTCCTATGTTCCAGCAGTAGAAGATTGGGAGCATCCCAGATTCGGCCTGGAGCAGGGTGCTGAAGATGATGATCACTGGTGTGGTACGAATGAAGGGTCCAACTGGAAACACACTGCACAGGAGGGCTTAAAGGTAAGTCAGGTGGGTCCCACCGTAGAAGGGAGATTGCCAGGGTCCCAGCACCATGGGAGCATAGCTGAATAGTTATTACCATTACCAAAGATGGTTGGACTGGGTGCAAAGCAATAAGGTCAGCTGAGAGCCTTGCTTCAAGAAGTCCTCAGGAGCAGGTAAATTGGAAAGGAAATTTAGAGCCAGCAGGACCATTCAGGATGTGGGTGTCAGGGTTATTCATGTACCTCAATGGATGCTTGCTGCTGGGGTAGTTGGAGTCCAGCACAGACTCTTCATGTCACTGTTTGCTGGAGTGGGTCCAGTAATGCAGAATTTGATATGGTGCAGTTCCGGTCAGTCATGGTGTCTTCAAACATGGTGGGAAGACAGATCTGACCCTTCAGAGCTGACATTTCTCTTTTGCTGTGGGTGCTGCATCAAAGTCCTAGGGGAGAAGCATATTGACACACCAGACTTAGTATTGATAGGTGCCTGCAGTGTGCAGGGGAGTGATACCTTCATTCCAAGGGAGGTTCTTAGTGATTTCTCAAAGCCTGGAGAAGCTCCAGGGTTCTTCGAGTCTTCACAGGTTCGGGATGAGACTGCACCACCATGATTATTGAGTACTTGAAGAAGCAGGCAGTGTTTGGGGCCAATTTTTTCTGCAGCACGGGCTTCAGTTCTCTGGCAGCAGCTCCTCTTAATCAATGTTTTCTTCTTGTCTGTCGAATCTAAGGTTCAAGGTTCAGGTATGCCACCTAAATACTAAATGGAGAGCGAGTGGCAGGGAAGGAAGTGGGATGCAGCATGATTTCTACTGATTTTCCTGCCACTCGCTCTCCATTTCTTGGGTGTTACTCCCACTGGCCCGGGCTCACCACTTTCTCTTCCTAATCCCCATGTCTTGCCACTTACAAAATTACGCTTGTTTTTGAGGTACTCTTTGCAAGCAGCCCAGACTGACTCTGGCCCCTCCTATTCTTAAGTATACACTTTTGCATTTATTCCCATGCTGCACTACTCACAAGATGGCACCTGTCCTGGGACGCTCTTTGCCAGATGGTGTACCATCCCAGCAGTTTATTTTCTTCCTCGCAGATCTTGCCTTGTGTACATTGCAGAGGGCTTCCTTTTAAAGTCTGCTTGACCGGCAGCCAGGTCGCTTCCGAATCGGAAGTACAAGGGATAAGTCAACCTTTAGATGCGCTCGCCATTTACCGTCTTTTTCTTTCCGTTCGACCAGCAACACGGATAGCGGCCCCTTAACTTTTCCCCTGTTTTGCAGTGTAGTTTTCACAGCTGTTTTTCTTGCTTTGTTCCAAATTAGGGCCTTTGCCATGACAGTGATCGTTTTGTTCTGCCACTATGGTTGGGGCACTAACTACCCCACTACTTGGTATGCCCCTATATTTTGGTCCAATGCATTTGCCTCTACTTTCTGTCCACTCTTTCTCAGGGCTTATGCTGTGCACTACATGTTTGTCTTACCTGTATGTGGTTTCTCATAACTTTGGTGGACATCCCAAATCTACTATGTCAGGGTGATGATGTCTACTGGCATTCCCCATTACGCAGCATGATATTACAATAATTATTATCTTGTTTTACTGTTATCTCTTCTATCTCTCTAGGTAATTTTTTTCCTGAAGACATACTATATATTAGTGTGAATTATTGAGGGTATTTTACTGCTCACATTTCCTTACTTCTGACTCCCACACGAGTAGATTAGGACACCGGTCCTGATGAATTGCCATGATCTTTATGACAGTAATAATGCATAAACCATGTTGACCTTCTTTTAAAACATCACATTTTGCCTAATTAGACCATTACATCCACTTCTAGCCATTCAATGGGGCCCTATTCGTGAGCCCTTGCGTCACTTTTGCTCCGCCGGTGCATCACTTTTTGTGACGCACCAGCAGGGTAAACAATGCGCCATGTTGCATCATATTTACAAAATGACGCATCTAGGTAGATGCGTCACTTTGTAAACCCCTGCGTCACATTATAAATGCACCAGGTATATGTATGCGACATAATGCGTCATATTGTAAGTATGACGCATCCACCATGTTGTAAAGAGGGCGCAATGAAAAGTGACCCATCTCTGTTTTCATGCAGCGATCTGTCACTTTTCATAAATGAGGCCCTATATGTTTTTAACCCTAACAATAGAACCGGGCGATTAAATAGTGTTTTGGGTTTTCCTGGTTACTTTTAACTTTACTTTTTTACCAGTCTACTCACTTTTCACACCCACACTACATCTCACACTTCACACTTTAGCAATGTCCAAGGAGACCCTTTGGGGCTCATTGTGCATTGCAGCACTGGCCCAATGGGGAGCTTCACAATGATGAAGCATGACACCCCTAGTGGTTTGTTTGAGGATTCTTGCTCCTCAGGGAGCAGATCCTGTGATGTACCTCCTTGGCAGCCTTCAAACTTCCCTTAATGATAGGAATTGCATACCTTCTTTATACATAGTCAGAGAATACACAGTGCTTGGTAGGTTTTAATGGGACACCCTCTAAAGGGTGTCCTGTATGCATGCAGTAATAAATCCAACACTGGAATCAGGAAAGAGATCTGGCACTGGGAACCTGGTTAGCAGGGACCCAGTGCACTTACAGATCGAAATCACATCAGGCAACAAGCAAAAAATGGGGGCTAACTAACTATGTAAAAAGAGGCACTTTCCTACAACTTGTAACACAATTTATACTACGCAAACAACACAAGCAATCAAGATCCACATCGGACAGCACAGGAGCAGGATTCAGTGGGGGATCATCATGGCTCCATTGTTACCAAACTACACTGCAGAACGCATTCCTCCAACATCAAGTGGCAAGTTCTTGAAATTGCTAACATCCCTTCCTGTCAGGGTGACCTTGCCTTGATCCTGTAAAGACTTGAAGGCAAATGCATTATTAATTGTAATCCAACCATTGAAGAACTAAACTCTATGGAAGTGTGGAGAAGCTTTGTTTCTGCAACTAGTCAAATGGACTATTAATTTTCACAGAGGCACAGATCCAGAGGCCCTCTGCCCCTACACATTATGCTTTTTGCCTTTCCAGGCATGCTCAAATGTATTTTAATTTTTTTTATGTAACTATTTCCACGTAAGACCCAAGTTCTCCTGCACCTGTGCTTAATTTGCATTGTCCTTTGCATTATAACATCCCCTGCAATGCTAGGTTCCATTTTAGATTAACCAGTCCTCTTCTGTTTGGATCTACAGCACAGCTTCTTTTTATTATTATAATTTTATTCTGATTTAATCTGTGTTGCTGCCTTGTCACACATTTCCTGAAATTGTGATATCTCTGTTACTTATTTTGTGCTCCCACGTGTGCCTTACCTTTTTACATCTGTTATTGACACCCCCACAAGCTCCCTTTTGAGCTGCCTTCAAATGTGTCTTCTTGCTTATTACAATTCCAGCAATGGCCACCATCTGTGGAGATGCTTACAACCCTCCCCACTTATCGCGCATGCTTAAACTTAACCACACCCCCTACAGCATACATAGACACACTGGACTGGGCGGTTTCATGTCATGCACCACAACCAACTTCTTCATTTCTGGCCATAGCCATCCTGACTGATCATTCTTCATGGAGGCACAGGATTCATAGCGAGGCTTCTTGCTCCCCAGGACTCACTGCTCCACACCTTGTAAACGCACTGTGAGTGCTGACCCTCAGTCCTGTTTAGGAACGATTACCTCTCTCCTGGCCCTGTAATGCCAATACCTTGCTTTATCTGAAATCCACCAGCAATTCTCAGGGCATGCACAACTGCATGTCCATTATTGCAATAAGCCACCTGAGCACCTCTTTTGATTACAGCAGTTTTTTGTATGCACAGCAGAGTCATTTGTACTCTTTTACTCTTCGGGTGTCAGACCTTGCAGGCATGTTCCTTGGCTTGACCTTGAGATGCATGACCGCACAGTCAAATCAAGTCAAGTCAGTAATTTGTTACAAATGGGGGTGGGGTCGCGGAATACAAACTACACTGACCACAGTCCTTAGGGGCGATCCCGCTGGTGCGTGAGTGGTGTGCGACCCCACCCCCTTTTGAAATGTTTAAAGCTCCCTAGAGCTGTTGGCTGACGAGCCTGGGACCCCGCACCTGCGCGCCTGAGTGGTACTAGACCTGGCAATATTTGGCAGCCACCGGCAACCCCAGAAGATAAGAAGATGGCCTATTCCCTGCTGATGAGGGGTAAATACCCCGAAGCACGTGTACAGGGATGGCGAAGATAACAGATACCTGAAAGAAGATACATCGCGGAATACAAACTACACTGACCATAGTCCTTAGGGGCGATCCCGCTGGTGCGTGAGTGGTGTGCGACCCCACCCCCTTTTGAAAGTCAGTAATTTGTATAGCGCGCTACTCACCCAGAGGGTCTCAAGGCGCTTAAGGGAAAGGGGTTTGTTACTGATCGAATAACCAGGTCTTGAGTTGCTTCCTGAATGAGAGGTGGTTCTGGGTAAGACGGAGGTGAGAGGGGAGGGAATTCCAGGTCTTGGCCCCCAGGTAAGAGAAGGATCTTCCTCCCATGGTGGCTTTTCGGATGTGTGGGATCACGGCGAGGGCTAGGTTGGACGAACGTAGTTGGCGGGTGGGGGTGTAAAAGGATAGGCGATTGTTGAGGTAGCTGGGTCCTAGGTTGTGGAGGGCCTTGTGTGCGTGAGTGAGGAGACGGAACGTGATTCTCTTGCTGATAGGGAGCCAGTGCTGGTCTCTCAGGTCATATGTGGTTGTGTCGAGGTATGTCCAGGATGAGTCGGGCGGAGGCGTTGAAGTCTTTTCTGCAGTTTAGCTGTGGTTCCGGTGTAGAGGGTGTTTTCATAGTCTAGTCGGCTGGTGACAAGTGCTTGGGTGACCATTTTCCTAGTTCCGTTGGGGATCCATTGGAAGATCTTTCGGAGCATGCGTAGGATGTTAAAGCATGATGATGAGACGGTGTTGACTTGATTAGTCATGGAGTGGGAGGAGTCTAGGATGAATCCTAAGTTGCGAGCATGGTCCGTTGGTTTGGGTGCGCTGCCTAGTGCCGGGGGCCACCATGAGTCATCCCAGGCAGAGGGGGACGTTCCTAGGATGAGGACTTCCGTCTTGTCCGAGTTCAGTTTTAAGCGGCTGTTCTTCATCCATTCGGCTTCGTCTTTCATCCCTTCGTGTAGGTTGGTTTTGGCGGTGGTTGGGTCTTTGGTGAGGGAGAGGATCAGTTGAGTGTCGTCAACGTAGGAGATAATGTTTAGGTTGTGTTGGCGTGCGATGGATGCGAGGGGGCTCATGTAGACGTTGAAGAAGGTGGGGCTGAGCGAAGATCCTTGTGGTACGCCGCAGATGACTTCGGTGGCCTCTGATCTGAAAGGGGGGAGACGGACTCTTTGGGTTCTTCCGGCGAGGAACGAGATGATCCAGTCCAATGCCTTATCTTGTAAACCGACGTTCCTGAGGCGATGTTCTAGGGTGCGGTGGCATACCGTGTCGAATGCTGCGGAAAGATACAGGAGGATGAGGGCCACTGTTTCCCCGTTGTCAAGCAGTGTTCGGATGTCGTCTGTAGCTGCAATGAGGGCAGTCTCGGTACTGTGGTTAGCTCGGAATCCAGACTGTGAGGGAGCAAGGGAGCCGTTAGACTCAAGGAAGGCGGCGAGCTGGCTGTTGACAGTCTTCTCGATGACTTTGGCGGGGAACGGGAGGAGCGAGATGGGGCGGTAGTTCTTAAGTTCGGTGGGGTCTGCTGTAGGTTTCTTCAGGAGGGCGCTGAGCTCGGCATGCTTCCAGCTTTCCGGGAAGGTAGCGGTGTTGAAGGAGCAGTTGATGATATCTCGGAGTTGGGGTGCGATGACGGAATCGGCCTTATTGAAGATGTGGTGGGGGCATGGGTCGGTTGGAGATCCGGAATGGATGGAGTTCATCATGCGTATGGTTTCTTCGGTGCTGATTGGGGTCTGGGTGCGGAGGGTGGTGGTAGGGGGCTTCAGTTCGAAGGTAGGGGGAGAGGACAGGTCGCTGAAGCTGTTATGTATGTCTGCGATCTTGCTGTGGAAGAACGAGGCTAGTGAGTCGCATAAATCTTGAGAGGGAGTGATGCCGTTGATGCCGGTGCTGGGATTGTTGAGCTCATTGATGATGCTGAAGAGTTCTTTGCTGTTGTGGGCGTTGTTGTCTAGTCGGTCTTTAAATGCTGACTTCTTAGTGGTGCGGATTAGCTGGTGGTGTTTGCGGGTGGCGTTCTTGAAGGCGGTCATGTTGTTTGTGGTTGGGTATTTTCTCCAGGTTTTCTCGAGGGTGCGGCAGTTCTTTTTGGAGTTTTTAAGGTCGTCATTGAACCAGGAGGCTCTTTTGCTTTCTGGTCTGTTGGGATGGTTATTCAAGGGTGCTAGTTTGTCAGCGCATTGGGTGATCCATTGTGCGAGATTAAAGGCTGCTTGATTTGGGTCCGTAGATCTGGCGGGAGGGTTTTGGTTCAGTGATGTGGTGAGCTGATCGAGGGTAATTTTCTTCCAGTTTCTGCAGGGAACCTGTTGCGGGTGGTGGTGGGTCGTTGTCTTTCTGAAACTTAAGTGGACGCAGCTATGGTCCGTCCAGTGGAGTCCTGTGGTGTAATTAAAGGAGATGTGTTTGCTGGAGGAGAAGATTGGGTTGAGCGTGTGTCCGGCGTAGTGGGTGGGGGTGTTCACCAGCTGTTTGAGTCCGAGATTGGCGGAGTTATCAAGCAGGGTGGAGGTGTTGTTGTCGTTGTTATTCTCTAGGTGAAAGTTTAGGTCTTCTAGGAGAATGTAGTCCTCAGAAGAGAGGGCGTGTGGGCTGACGAGGTCGGCGATGTCTTCGCAAAATTATGTACGGGGTCCTGGTGGTCTGTATAAATGAGGGTGCCTCTGAGTGTTGTCTTGGGGTCGGTGTGTATCAGGAAGTGGAGGTGTTCGGTGTCTCTGAGGGTGTCGTCGGAGCTGGTCGAGATGTGGATGGTGTTCTTGTGGACGATCGCGATGCCTCCTCCTGTTTTGTTGATGCAGTCTCTTTAGCTGATCTTTTATCTGTCCGGGATGGCTATGGCGATGTCGGGTGCTGATGAGGCGTTCATCCAGGTTTCCGTGAGAAAGGCGACGTCTGGAGTTGTGGTGTCAAGTAGGTTCCATAGTTCTATGGCGTGTCTGTGAACCGAGCAGGTTTTGAGCAGGATGCACTTCAGGTGGTTGTTGTTGGAGCTCTGTTTGGTGTTTGTGGTTGTAGTGTGGGTACTGATGCAGCAGAACTTGCAGGATTGGCAGGTGAAGGGTCCATGGGTGTGTCCTGGGGCAGTCCGGTGGCAATCGGGGAGTCTACCGGTGTTGAGGGCTTGAGGGTTGCGGTGTCGTAGGTTCTGCGGGGGGGGGATGGTCACTGCGGGGGCCAGGGGTTCTGGCGCTGGGCGCGGTCCTGGCACGGACGGGCGTAGACGGGCAGACCTTTGGCGCGCCTGCTGCGCGTGAATGCTGCACGTTTGCAACTCTGCCATAAGTGGGGAGTGGAGGGGGGCGGAGCGAGGGAGGAGCAGCTGGTAGGTGGGAGCGGGGTGGCGAGTGGGGAGGGGAGGAGCGGTGATGCAGGAGGGAACGGGGGTTAGGCTGAGCAGCGGCAGGGAGCGGGGTGGAGGGGCACAGAGCACAACAATTTGAGTAAACAAACGAAAACCGAAACCGGAGAGGCACAGCGGGCAGCGGTGGCGGCAGCAATCAGGGGGCGCAGCAATATGAGTGCAGGGCAAGAACGAAACAGGCACAGGCACAACAATAACAAAACCAGCATTGCTAACACTCTATTACTCCAGCATATGAACATTAGGCAATTATATAATTATAATTTGATTATATCCCTCTGCATCTAGCATGCTTCCTGGGCACCCTTCACGCCATAGATTAAGCCTCATGCCCTCAGCCAAGCCTCCCCTGGTAGCATGATCTCCTTGCATGCCTTATCCTACAATCAGGGTTCACTAACACAGTAATTGTTACCCCTCCCTCATTTATTTTTCATTTCTGTTCCAAACAGGGTGTCCCATTATTTTCTTTCCTGATGAGATCCCTACATCCAGTTGTGGGTCAAAACACTGTCAACAGTCTAAACAGACAAACGTGATTACTTTCTGTTAATCATTGATATCATTAATTACTCTGAGGAGTTATCTGTTGCCTAAACAACAACTTTCTTTCCTCCTGTAAATATATTAGTTTTTTTTAAATTTGTTTGTGTTGTGTTTTTTAACATTTGGGACGTATTACATTTCATGTATGTCTTTGAATGCTCAGAAGAACTACCAATGACGTTCATTAGGGCCCTAGGTTAATTGCAATTAAATAGAAAATGCACTTTAATATTTTGTGCTAATTGTTATTTATTATTTTTGGTTATTAAATGTATGTTACTGGTCTGTGGCAGTGCTGATTAGGTTAAATGCATTTTCTTTTCACACTCTCCTTGTTACCTTTTTCATACTTTGTCTGAACCCCACCTTCATATCTCTTCTGGCCTTGTTCTCAAACTAATCAAATGTCTCCAGCTGGTAGAAAATGCAAAAGCATCATATGACACTGAGAGGAAGGGAGAATATAGACACTGCACTTCCTCCTGAGACACATCATAAAGCACAATAAGTGTGGTGAATCTGTTCACAAAATGGGTAATTTATACTCCTAACTTTTTGGCCCAAGATCAATGGACCCTTTTTGTATGAGGTGGTCCACCAACATAATGTAGCATGCTTCATCATTGGCCACCTCATCCCATCTGGCTCTTTGAGTGGGGAGAAAAATGTTGTCACTTTCATCCGGGGCCTCATTTATGACTTTTTGCCGTAGGGAAGCGCAGCAGGCCTTCCTGCTGCGCTTTTCTACGGCAAAAGAAAAGGGCAGAAATGCACCGTATCTATAAGATACAGCGCATTCCTGTCCTTTTCCCCTGCGCCGGCGCACGATGGGCTGCCTGCGCCAGCGCAGGCGCCCTTGCACAATGGTGCAAGGGTGCCTGCGTTGCGGGGAAGATTATTTTTGTACAGGAAGGGAAACCTTTCTGTACAAAAATAATCACAAGAGGCTTTTCCTCTTTCTATGTGTGCTGCAGAATGCAGCACACATAGAAAAAGGAAATACGAGGAGAAATAAAGACATTTCTCCCTGTTGCGCCTCCCTTACGCCTCCCCTGGGGAGGCGTAAGCTTTTGGCACTGCTTCAGAGTTACGATTTCTGGTAAATCTGGTGCAGTGTCAAAAGGCCATGGATGTTGCTGGGAACGCCCGCAGCAACACCCATTGCACGCCCCTTTAACGCAGAACACTGCGTTAAAGGGACTGATATTTATCAGGCAGCAGTACGCCACAAAAACTGGCGTACTGCTGCCTGATAAATACCACGCAGGCTTCTGCGCCACGGAACTTCATGAAAAATGAAGTTCCGATGGCGCAAGGGGCCTCATAAATGAGGCCCCCAGTAATTTGTTTGTTCATATTGTAATCATACCTGAGGTCCACATAATAAAGGATATACCTTTGGGATACCTTAAGGTATTTTTAATATAAACTGAACACCTGTATTATAAGGAAAAAAAAGATATCTTAAGAACTCCCCTTTAATTGGAGTCAAGTTTACCCTGGTAGTACCATCTTATAAGTGTGGGATGAGGTGTCCAATTTTGAAGCATGCCATATTACATTGGTGAGACTACCTCATTAAACTTATTTTTTTGTCCTAAAGGTTTATTCACCTTTGGACAAAGAGTTAGGAATAGGAATTACCCCTTCTTCCAATAGATTCAGCACACTTCTTGTGATTTGCAAAATGCAGCAGTCCATGTCCAGACTGGATCCAATCATAGTGACCACTATACTTTTGTTCTTAGCATTTTAAATTGGCTTCCAAGCAGAAACCTCAAAATTCCTGAAATGTCTCATACAAGTGCATAATGGTACCCACAATGCTTTTTTATTTTATCCCCACATTGCTATTTACACTCTCAAATGCCAATGGCAGTAAGAAGTTCCTAAGGCTAAAACTGTCTCCTCAGTGTCAGGGCCTACACCGTTGCAGGAACTAAGGAATGGAATAAATATCCTCCCGAGCTTTGATTCATAGCCGCCCTCACAGATTTCCAGATAAAGTTGAGAAGATGACTTTCCAACCAGTAGCTCTAAGGCTGCAAGCTAATTTCGAATCACTGAGTACAGAGGACAAGACCTTTATGCCCTCCGTACCCCAACAGGGGGTTTTTACCAGGGGCTCGTTGCAAAAGTGCCAGGCCCATCCCACACCTAATGATAACAGCACGCCTCACACTGATGTTATCAATACAAGGGATGACACAACATCTGAAGAAATGAAATTGTCATAGTCCACATGTGGTGGAATTTCTCCACCCAAGGCCCCACTGAAGAAGGGAGAGGCACCATTGAAAAGGTGATAGTATGCCATTCCTATGGTGCTGCTACATGAATATTGGACCTGCTACTCTCTGCAGGTCACCCCCAAATATTTTGCATTTTCCCTCCACTTTTTGAGGAAATTGTTTTTATCCCTTTCCCCGGGCTGCGGGTCTTTCTGTTCTGGAGTTTTCGGTTTTGGTATGCATCCACAGCGCGGGGACGCACTTTTCTTCTGTGTAACCAGGCGCTTAATAAATGTTTTTTTATTTTATTTATTTTTATTGGTCTTAGGACTCTGGGCACTTTACTACTGCAAACCATTTCTGAAGCACTTGTGCTCACTCCACTAAACATGGTTAAATTGGTTTACACCTGATTGAAATATTTATTTTTTTATAAGTCCACTGTAGAGTGGGACAGCATCTACCCAGGACCTCTAAATTAAATGCTACTAGTGGGATTGCAGCGCTAATTGTGCTACCCACTTAATTTCCCCTTAAGACAGTGACATCACTCATGACATCACTCATGACATCTCTATTGACATCCCTGATGACATTTTTTTTTTTGCCCTTGGGGGTCCTTTTGGGACCCCCTGAGAAGGGCTAGAGGGTTGGGGGATTTCTACCCTGCCCCCTTTTCGTGTTTTCCACTCTTGTTTTGGGCTATCTTGTGCCTCAGTTCTCCTGTAAAACAAGATGGTGGCCAACACTTCCTGGTTTGGACAGTTTGGAATGTTGACAGTCGACTGCCAGCCAATCAGAAACTCGCTCGCGCACGTAAGAGTACGCGCACGTACGCGTACGGTTCGCGTACCATACGCGTACGGTGAACGCATATAGATATATATTTTGCTCAAATTCAATTTTCTCAACAACTACTGGAGGGATTTTCACCAAATATAAAAAAGGCACTACTGCATACTTGTCCCTACCATTTTGCCAAGTTTGGTGTAATTCCGTTCAGCCGTTCGGGCTGTAGCCGTGTCTAAAGGTCCCATAGAAAATGCCATTTGAAAAAATTCTAATTCAATTTCCTCAAGAACTACTGGAGGGATTTTCACCAAACATAGCAAAGGCACATCTGCATACCAGGCCCTACCATTTTGCCAAGTTTGGTGTAATTCCATTCAGCCGTTCGGGCTGTAGCCGTGTCTAAAGGTCCCATAGAAAATGCCATTTGAAAAATTTCAAATTACATTTTCTCAAGAACTACTGGAGGGATTTACACCAACATACAAAAGACACTGCTGCATACCCGTCCCTACCATTTTGCCAAAACTGGTGTAATTCCGTTGAGCCGTTCAAGCTGTAGCCTTGTCAGAATGTCCCTATGGAAATTAACAGGGGGAAAACACGTTTTGGGACCCCCCCTTTTTCCCTGCTCCCGCTTGACGAATCCCCCCGAAACTTTCAGGGAAGGAGCGAGGCAAATTTAAGGAAAATTACACGCAGATCCCTCAATCGGCACCAAAGTTATTCCCAATAGAATGTTCAGAATTTCCTATGGAAACTAGGTCCTAACTATATGTACCTACTGGCGACCGCCAGTAGGTGATATATATATATATATATTCATCATTATTTATTTATTCATCATCATTTTTATGCATTATTATGAGTCATAGGGTATCTTTTGAGGGTGACCCCACATTTGGTCTATCCTCTCCCGTTATTATATATTATTATTTTTTTACCATTAATTTTGACGAATTATCAAATGTTAAAAATATTAAGTATTACTGTTCTCTTGGCTTTCAGCCCTGAAGAAGTCGAAAGGCATGACATTAATGCCCGACGAAACACGTGTTGGCTGTTTTTGGTTGATGGAAAACAAACAAAAATAAATGAATATGATGCTTTGACAACAGACCTTGGTGTTGCTAATGAGAAGAGTACATCACTTTGGATACAAAATTGGACACTTTACCATTGTGATTTGTATTTGTATTGAGATACAATTTGGATTTGTTACATTAACTACAATCTGCTCAGCTAAGAATCCTATATATGTTCTAACCGGGGGGTTCCTTGGTGTTTGTGAGGAAGACAGATGACCTTCCTCTTCTAAGCTTTGTAGCAGAACTTTCTTACAAAGGATTTTCTACTGTGGCCATAATTTTTGTTGAGCACCTGTACATTACCTGGTCATCACAGTTTATTTGTAAGAAATATTTATTGCCGTATTTGTAATATGTTTATATGGTCTTTAACTCGTTGCAAGCTGCCGTCGGCCGTTGGCTGACGGCAGCACTACCTCGCTAGTGCTGCCGTCGGCCAACCGCCGAAGTGGCCCCACCCACCTTTTAGAACGCCCGCACTGCGCCAAAATAACGGCCGCAGTTAAGGCGTTAATATGCCTTTACATAGTATTATGTGTGATTTGGAATAGGATTTGCTGATTATAACTGATTGTTATAATGTGTGGATATGTACATTAGCAGTATAGTGCATACTTTTAGGTGTTGATTTCAAATCGGAAACGTACATGTCGAGGTAAGGTATTAGTGATGAGAGTAGTTTTTATAAGTGCCTAAAGAGGTATAGTTAAAATATGCGACATCATTTTTGGTGTTTGGTTTCAATTTGTAGCTTGTATTTTGAATTTATGTGGTGTAGATAGTGTTCTGTAGAGAGATACTCATTTATGTTTTTTTAGTGATATGGTGAGACTTATAGTAAAGAAATGTGAAAGGTTTCTGCTTTGTATTTGGTTACGTGTAATATTAAAAGTAGTTGTAGAAAGGTAATGTAGCAGTAGAGATTCATTCAGTAGTTTATATTCTATAGAGAGTTTGCTTGCTGATCAGGTATTGCCTTGTTAGTACTGAGACACTCCTCCAATCACCCATTGAGCACCATACACTTGTTCATTCAGTATAGTAATACCTAAGTACTAACAAATTCTAGTCAAATGTGCACAATGTATGCGGTCCCCTAACACCCTGCAGACTACTGAGCCAGTCCTGCAAAAATCCAGGCAATACTCAGGCTTGTCTGGCATCACTGGGGTGGCTGAGTGAGCTAAAGAATGGGGATGGATTAAACCCAGATCAGTTGACTGGGGGTGAGTGTTTGATTTGCTCAAACGCTCCGTCCATCATCCCCTTTTGTATCGCTTTGTTCGCCCTAAGTTGGCAGGGTATGCTCAGATGTGAGTCCCTTGCTCACTTGGCCACTGGATTCAAGATAGCCTAGCTGATGGGGATTATGAATCCGAAACCGGTCCCAGGATGCTTGTTTCCTGTCTAGGGAAGACATGGCTTGGCAGTTCGGGCTGGACTGTTCCCATGAGGCACAGGGTCAGACTGATTTGCATATGGCCATGTCTAAATTGGGGTGGCTGAGTGAGCTAAAGAATGGTGATGGATTAAACCCAGATCAGTTGGCTGGGTGTGAGTGTTTGATTTGCTCAAATGCTCCGTCCATCATCCCCTTTTGTATCGCTTTGTTTGCCCTAAGTTGGCAGGGTATGCTCGGACGTGAGTCCCTTGCTCACTTGGCCACTGGATTCAAGATAGCTTGGCTGATGAGGATTATGAATACGAAACTGGTCCCAGGATGCTTGTTTCCGGTCCAGGGAAGGCATGGCTTGGCAGTTCGGGCTGGACTGTTCCCATGAGGCACAGGGTCAGACTGATTTGCATATGGCCATGTCTAAATTGGGGTGGCTGAGTGAGCTACAGAATGGTGATGGATTAAACCCAGATCAGTTGGCTGGGGGTGAGTGTTTGATTTGCTCAAACGCTCCGTCCATCATCCCCTTTTGTATCGCTTTGTTTGCCCTAAATTGGCAGGGTATGCTCGGAAGTGAGTCCCTTGCTCACTTGGCCACTGGATTCAAGATAGCTTGGCTGATGAGGATTATGAATACGAAACTGGTCCCAGGACGCTTGTTTCCGGTCCAGGGAAGGCATGGCTTGGCAGTTCGGGCTGGACTGTTCCCATGAGGCACAGGGTCAGACTGATTTGCATATGGCCATGTCTAAATTGGGGTGGCTGAGTGAGCAAAAGAATGGTGATGGATTAAACCCAGATCAGTTGACTGAGGGTGAGTGTTGGATTTGCTCAAACGCTCCGTCCATCATCCCCTTTTGTAACAATTTGATATATGGCATGTTCAATACTTGTAGAGATGAAACTTTTCAATTCTGTGTACTTGTAGCCATTTTCATCTATTCCCTATATTTTTGATTTTGCTTTATAGTATTTTTCTGAAATCAATCAAATGTCTTCCTAATTTTAGGCTGGCGGTTCCAAATGAAAATAATGAAAGGATTGGACTTGCTTGTGGATGCACACTCCTGCGCGCTTTCAAAGCAGCTAGTACTTGGTGTGGTGACCATAGTGACATCTAATGAATCTGAATGTGACCTAATTCTTCTGCATGTCTTAATTGTCTAATAAAAAAAAACAGCGATTGTAGAATGTTTGAATATATTTATATATTTGAAAAGAGACATTTGCACCAATGCTTACTGAAGGCTGTTCTACAAAATGTATAGTACGATCCCCACAAAAGTAGTGGAATAGTACATAATGTTCGCGCCAAAGGCGTGTTTAAGATGTTTATATTTGAAAACAACGTCTAGGCTATCAGACCGTTATTGGATTTCTTGGCTTCTAAAACTATCTCTCGGAACATGAAGCTCCCCGGGAAGTCACACAATATTAAATACATACGACTGCACAATTCCACACATCCTGAAGACTACTCAAGATCAAGGAGGCTTTTATCAAAAGAATGATTAAGCTGGACTGACAGTGAAGGCTCGCGCCATGTCGGCATAAAAGACAATCACAATGTCTTGCAAAATTATGTCACTTTTTATGACCTTGAAATGAATGACGATTCATAATTCCGCGAAATCAAATCAGGTTTATTTGTTCAGATATCACAAAACATTTTCAATGATAAGTACTGTTATTACAGCCCCTGTATTTAAATGCATAATATGTTTCCCAACTTGTCATAGACAGAATGTGCTGAGTTTTATTGTTAATTATTCATAAAATGTATATTATTTTGAATAATATGAATCAGCATAATACTGCGGGAAAAATAGAACTAACTCAAACATGCTAAACTATTGAATATTAAGTCTTTATTAGTAGCACAGACCCAATATTCCAGGAAAAGTCTTGACGCAGATCATTAGGAGCTCAAGAACGACTCTTTTATGTCCACATCAAAAATTCTTACTGACACATTTCATGCTATTCACATTCTAGAGCCAGAAACCTCGACAACGCTCTTTCATTTACTTTCCAATGTCAAAAGACTCCTTGAATTATTGCTTCACTGTGATTTTTTTTTCATAATGCGGGAAACACGAACAAACACGCGTGGCATTGTTAAATTGAGGAGCGCAATGCAACAATCGTCCTTGCGATGTTTCTTTATTCAGAAGTTCTCCCTTCTTGAGATTGGTCGAAAGGGTCAATTATTTTAAAGCCAGAACTACACCTTACACCAAAAGTTATATCACTCCATCTCTTTGTTAAATGACTATATTAAAAACTGATGCCAGTCTACGAACCACTGGTCTACCTCTCCTTTTTAAAGAAATTGTTTCTCGTTGGCAGTATGGCTTCAATTTTGGGTTACATACTATGGTAAATGCCAACTTCTCTGCTTTTTAGAACTAAGGTGTCTTTACTCACTGCCCAAATTATTCTATATGACGAAAAGGCATTTGACTGGTTGGACTATTCATTTCTGCGATAATTTACAAGCTGTTTTAGGATAGCAAATCACGTTGTGGAATGCATCAAAGAATTGTATCATTCAGAGCATGCTCAGTTTACTTCAAACGGCAAACATGGTCTTTGTCCTCCGCTATGGTATAGTTATCATCATTCTCGTTCCCTTTCCCTAATATTCTTTCCACTGGTTACTATGTTTTGGCCCTGAAATAATTTGGTACTGTTATATCGGGAATAAGAAAACAAAACACACGATAGGCCGCATTAGCAGCAGTCATTTAACACCTGCTCTGACCTCGTTCACAGTCTGCACCACAAAAGGGAGCACAGCCCACAGCCACACCTGAAGACAAACAGATGCCATGGAGCAACTGAACATGCAGCACGGACAGCGAAGAGGGTCACAACACCCACCGACACCACACCCATGCCTGCAATATCCCCACCAGGCCCAGCTCCAAACCCAGACCAAGAAACTGCAAACTAACACCAGGAATCACAAAACTAATATGTTGCCTGAGGTCACCTAAGCATGAAAATCAACATACATGTCTGGTAAGGAAATGGAGAACCAGTCATACAGCAATGCAATCACCAACACAACACACCATACAACCAAAAATAATAAACACCCAGTCGCACGAGACCTCACACTGGACAATCCGTAGGACACAGCCTGGAAGAAGAAAATCAATAGAAGAAGGGGTGCCATCCACCAAAACAAAGGGAAGAGAGGGGGAGAGTGAGGGAGAGAGACGAGTGAGACTAAACAAGCAGCGCAAGACCTTGCAGGGCACCTGGCACCATATGCCAACGTGTGTGTATGGCCTTCTGTACACCATGAGCATAAGGCCGTGTCCCAATCGCAGCCACAAAGCCACATCACATTCCGAAACTGCAAGTAGCAGTCAGACAAACCTCCGGGATGAAAGCTCCATTGGGGGGAGGACGCCTGCACCTCTGACCTTGGTCCAGGATGCACCTGGAACACTCTGAGAGAGATGCCATGGCAGATGTGAACGGCTCCCACACCACGCATTGTGCAAAAGAACTATCCGACTTATCCACAACCCACACACCGAAGCCCCTGCCTGAGGTACCCCCACATAGGATGGCCACGGAAACAGCAACCCATGCTGCCAATGTTGCACACACATTCGAACCATTGCTCAGAGCCGTGGCATATCTGCCACACAACAGCTGCAGCATAGAAGAGTACGGGTTCCACGAGACGCATCAAAGCAATGGCAGGCCATACTGGGAACATGCACAACCCCGTCATGTGGGACACCACCATGCACGCATGCTGCATTTACTTGGCGCAGTGCCACTGGCAGTGCTGCGGATCAGTTACAGGCTCAGGTTCCGCATTGCCTACATCACCTGCATCCAGCCCTGGTTCGACTGCTGAACATGCACATTTGAGTGTCCCATGAAAGTCTGCCTACCCATCACAACCGTAGATAAATTGGACTATGACTTGAGTGTGCGTCCCCTGTTGGAACTCGAACAGGAATGTAACCGAGACAGTCATGCATGGGATACCTTGACATCCTGCGTATGTATTGTCAGTTGTGCATGGGAGATTGCACAATTCCTCTTGTGCAGTGATCACATAGAGGCTCTGCCCTATTGGGTGAAACGGCGTGGGCTGAGCACAGCTGCCCGGACCAGTTATTGGATTGGCTCACCCTGGTGTTTCTTGAACACGTCAACGACATACTAATGGAACACATTGCATAAGAAGCTGCGCTGGCATTCATGGACGAGTAACTATGTCCCTGCAGCCACATCGACTGTTACTCACAACACAGGTCTCAACGACATGTTGCTATGTGAGGATTGCTCACATGTCCCACCACAACAGAGGACCCGATCCGTGGATGCATATGCGTGTAACAACGCGTTTGTACATACAGCTGTGCAAGGTGAGGTAGGTCCATTGTCGTAGCAACACAGCTTCGTTTGGCACCATTGCCAAATCAGACACACTGCCAGGATCTATAACCACTTCGCAGAGACCAATTGATTCCCTGATAGGGGTGTCTAATGAGGTGTGTGGGCGGGAGGCCGGAAGAAGATAAGCAGGGGAAATTCACTTATTCACGTTAGTCACTGGATCTCCCTCCAATAGCCTCTCCTCTTGTACTGGTTTGGGCAAATGTACCGGTCCTGCAGGAGGATCAGGGGAAATCAACAACTCAACTACTGGCTAAAACGTACACTGGTTGTCGAGGCACATGAACAATTCTTAAGGGAGTGGGCCTCTGTCAAACCATATTATTATGGCCCGGAGAGTAGGGTGGGTGGGCAAGAAAAACATTGTGTGGGGATTGAGAGGCAGAATAATTCAATAATACATTTGTAGTCAGGTTCCTCCTAGGTCAGCTACATGAAGCAATCCAGATCTCCGCTGTACAGTTAGAGTATTTTTACAGCCACACCTCACCTTTTACTAATTTGTACAGAAGAGACCTGATGATAGGGATGGCAGGAAATGGAATAGATAGAAATATGGGTGTCTGTGGGCTGAGACTGGAGAATAGATTTGCCCCCTTGACAGACTTAGAAGGCTGTAATTGACTGACCCCGATAGAGACAGCCTTGCTGGGGGGCGGGCACAACCAAGGGGGAGTAAAAACCCTTGATAACCAGATACGGGTCCCTAAAGAATGTATTAGACTAGCCCAGTGGAATGTGGCTGGTATTGGCTCAAAGATAGGAAACTTACATTGCCAAGCATAATGGTGAGAAATAAAGTTATGGGTTAAACTGATGATCAAACTCAACTGGCACTTCTCCAGTAAGGTGGTCACTTTTTACACAATATTTTCATGTATATCAATGGTACACTACATGTGGATTTGTTTCCTACTTCAGATTGGCCTTTTACAGTAGACACCAGATTTACTATTCTTTCATCCAAAGCAGCAAGGGAACTTCCTGCACCATCTTTTGTAAAAGGGAGAGAGCCCAAAAGCACCATATCTACTAGTATATGGTGCTGCTCTGCTCTCGGACAGTGCTGATGCACTTAAGGCACACTAGAGCCAACACCGGCACCCTTGTAAGGATATCTACATTATCTGCAGGATTGTCTTGGTGCATGAAGGTATACCTTCCTGCACAAAAACAATCCTTAGAGGCATATTCCTCATTCTATGTGTGCAGCAGAATACAGCACACATAAAAAGAGGAAGTAACAAGGGGAAATTTAGATATTTCTCCTTGTAACTCCAACCTTGGGAAGGTGCACCATTTTGACACTAAACATGACTTACTGCCTTTATAAATCTGGGTTTGCATCAACATCCATGGGTGGATACATGGGAAAGCCCAAGCTGCACTCATAGAAAGTCTCACTGATGCAAACAAAATATGTATATATTTTTACTAAGGCAAGCAAAGACAAACAAATCTCCCTTTGAGTGGTTTAGTAAATCAAATAATTAGATAGAAGAGGAGGTCCCCTACAACAAGCTAAACTGCCCAATGTAGGGATAATATCAATAAATTACAAAAAAGATCTCAGGCAATCATGCCATTTGGTAAAGGGCTCATGCAAGGATAAATAATCAAACAATCATACATCATACCCTTTTGGATGTATGCAAGGGTATGTATGAGTAGTAGTATGCCCCATGACTGTAATTTATGCCATTTTGTATATTTCTTTTGTCCATAATTATTCATCAAGCCACATTGACATTGTTGTTTATACGATTCGAATATTGGTTCTATTTTTGTATCAATAAGATTGTTTTGCTGTTTGTTCTTCATGTGCCATCTACCAAATGTCATGATGAATGCATGAGATCTCTTTTGTAATGTATTAAATCCAGAAATATATGTTTGTGCTGTTAAAAAATGATGCAACCCTGGATGCCAAATGTTAGTCGATCTGGGCCTAGTGATATAGGATGTTTCTGATATTTCCTGAGGAGCCCACCTATAAGTGAGACTCTTGTAGCCTCAGGTGTGTTTAAGAATAGGCAGTCCCGTACTTAGACAAAATTCACATCTTTAGCATGGTCAATTAAGTATATGTTGTCCACTTTATTGTAAGGTCTATGAACTGACTGGGTATTTCATATTTGCTTTGCACTATGCATCTAGTTATGCTGCAAATTATAATTGAATTTTGCCACATCTGTGAGGAAATGGCATAATTTGTCCCTCACAACGATTAAAAGTATCAATTGCATCAAAGTGGTGGATTTTTTAAAAAGTATTGTTGTTATTAATTGTGATTGCTGTTTGGAAAGCATGAGTCTCACTGGGCACTCAGGACTATTCAACTCTAGATGGATAGAGATTTGCTTTAGTGGTTGATGTAAGTTGGGCCGAACCATGACCTTGCACGCTCATTGCATTCAGTGCATTTGCAGTGGAGGGAGGAGGCAACGGTGATGGTGAGAAGCGGAGAACTGCATGAGCCGTGTGCAGTGGGCCCATGGTTCCCGGCATCCCAGAATGTAAAAAATCCACCCGGCTAGATAGCTTGGCAGCCCAATGAGGAGGACCTGGTGCTGGTGTGGGTGCTCACAGCAGGGTATGGCAATCACGCTACTCAACATCTGGCACCTGGTGCCCTTCTAGGCATCCAGGTGGGCTGCTACCTGTGACCAGGGTGGGTAAGCTGCAAGCAGAACGTGAGTAGGTGTGCAGGTGTGCAGCAGCAACAAAAGCATATACTTTGATGCTAATGCAAGCTTTAGGGGTTTCTTGTTAAACCCTTGAGCCTCAGCCCCGAGCCTCAGCTACAGACACAGCTTCACCCTCTACTTTAATTCCAGTGCTCCAGTGCAATTAGCGATCAGATTGGACTCTTATTGATACCCCCTGCAGCAGCAGAGGTGGTTCGTGTGTGACCTGCAGCCACAAGGGGCGTGGAGGGTCCTGGCTTTCCCTAAATCACCTAAAATTCTGTGGTTCACTGGAAATCTGACTGGATATTCGACAGCTGGGGATAATCATTGTTATAACCATTGCCATTGCCTGATTGATTTTGGAGAGCTACACAGAACCACATTAGGTGCAGGGAACCAAGGGATTTATTCTGTAGAAGTGGTCAGCCTAGGTGCTAGTGCTGATTGCAGGTTGCCTGCCCTTCACTTCCAAGGATGCTGTTATTTCAACATTCTACAGATAGTGAGTTGGAACCTAATTAATGTTCTCCTGCCAGTAGCTACATTGAATGATTGCTCCTACCTGGTCAGTGGGAAAGAGTCTTAGTTGTGTGAGTTTGATTAGTATTGGATTCAACTCTCTTGAATGCCTTCTGCTGGTATCTCTGTCTTGGAGAAGCCTGGGGATAGCCGATTCAGCTGTTTAGTTCAGTTACATTTTTCCTATATATATTTCCTATCTGTTTGTATATACCATGAAGCAAAAAGAAGGATTAAGATACTGGAGATTAATCTCCTCGAAGTGTTGTCAAAAGACCAATTCAAATTCTTTAATGAATCATTGGGTATTTTAAAGTCAACAATCCTGAGTTATTTTGTGAGATCTGGTGAGGAACATCTTAATATGGAAGCTGATTTGTTACCTATGAAAGATGTGTAGAAAATACAATCACAATGGGATGCTCTTTGGAGGACCTTGAGAGTAATTTTCATGATTCCTTATGTAGCAAAAACACTCCCAATACTTTCTGGTTTTAAAAAAAATAAAAAAACCTCCTGAGGGGATGATTGTGCTCCCTGCCAATCCGAGTCATCAAAGTCTCCCAAATCCATGGAACTCTTCTGTCTTAGTGCCGACATGGGTCTGGCAAATTGTTAACTAACTTACGATAGGTGAGAGAGGTGGCCCTTTTCTGCATATGTTCGGTCAACAATCTATCTTCTAGAGGAGTAGCTTCCGGAAAGATGGCGCCTGAAGCTATAACCGCCTGAAGTGCATGTCTGATTTGTATATACCTAAATAATTCTGAGGAGGCAAGTTCATATTGGGTCTGTAGGTGTTCAAACTGGACCACTTCGCCCTTTCTCCAGAGATCACCCACAGTTGATATGCCGATCGCATCCCATTTGTCAAATCCTTCACTTTTTCTGAGTCGCCCGAGCCGTTGTGAATTCCAGAGTGGTGCCATTTGTGTAATGACCCCCCGCCAACCCCACCTGGCATGTGCCTCATACCATATGTGAACTGTGTGTGCTGTTGGCTCAATCAATAGTCTGGATCTGCTTCTGGTATATAGCGCTGGCAGGACCCCTTCCTCTCCCAGCCCTTGCCTATCCGCCTGACACTCTGGGTCAGTCTGGAGTGCATTTATACAACAATTGATTACTTTTAATTGAGCTGCCCAATAGTACATTTGTATATTTGGGAGAGCAATATTACCTTCATACCAGCTCCTGCCAACTTATCCTGAGCAATACGCGCTGGTTTATTTCCTCATAGCAGACCGAAGACTTCTGTCGCTATTGTCTTGAAGTAGCTCGGCAGTACTCAAAATGGGGTATTCTCCTAAACATACAAAAAGCGAGGGAGCATCATCATTTTAAAAAACGCGCTGCCTTTCCCAGCAGTGTCAGCGGTAAATTGCTCCATACCATTGTGTCTCGTCGAAACCGTTCCATGGGGGGCCCAAGATTTCTCTGAAAAAAGTCATCCGACTTGGGCGTTACATGTATGTATAGATACTTGAAGGCAGCCTCCGTGATTTGCAGTAGACAATCCCCCGGAAGCATTGGCAGTGGACCATGCAGTATAAATTGATTTGGACCAATAGACGGTGTAACCAGACACCAGACCAAAAATCTCACAAATGTTTAATAGCACCAAAATGGATTGCCTGGGAGATGCGATCTTCCCAGTTCGGTGTCCACCTGAGCCCACAAATCATCAGTTCCCACCTGATCCACGCTGCCAGTGGTTCCAACACAAGCGCAAAGAGTAACAGGGATAATGTACACCCTTGGCGCGTTCCATGTGTCAGCGGGAAATCTCTTGACATATGTCCATTGACCACTTCATGTGCCAGAGGTTTAGTGTACAGCAGCTGTACCCACTCCACCATGTCAAACGCCATTAGCGCATCAGAGGAAAGGGTGACCGTTGGTTCCTGAATATAAGGCATGCGAGCCAACACTCCATGCAGCCGCCGCAAGTTGAGAGCTGTGCTCCTATTGGGCATAAAACCGGACTGATCTGGGTGAATTAGGGCCGCAAGATGTGGGGTCAATCGTGATGCTAGAAATTTGGCTAATATTTTGGCCTCAGCATTAATCAAGGATATCGGGTGATAGGAAGTGCATTCCTCAGGGGGCTTGCCAGGCTTTGGGATCGTCACTATGGTGGCCATTCGCTGATCTCGTGGATAGCTCCCCTACTTCTGGACTCTCGAGATACATATTTAAAAGATATGGGGCAGTCGCAGCGG
Organism: Lissotriton vulgaris; assembly: GCF_964263255.1. NCBI lineage: Eukaryota > Metazoa > Chordata > Amphibia > Caudata > Salamandridae > Lissotriton > Lissotriton vulgaris. The sequence goes on along the minus strand of NC_141694.1, from coordinate 1,572,952,909 downwards.
GGTCTTTTTATAGAGTTCAATGAGTACACCAATAGGCCCCACCGCTTTACCTGGCTGCAACGAGCTGATGGCCACCTGCAATTCCTCGATCGTTCGGTCAGCCTCTAGTGTGAGAGTCTCCTCTGTGGACAGCTTAGGCATAGGAATAATTTTAATATCATTTTGAGGCTCATCCGTCTCTATAGCCATCTGTGATGTGACACCCGTTCGAAATACCCAGCCAATGTATTCACTATTTCTTCCGGTGCATTCACCAGGGAACGATCCGGAGTGCGTAACTGCGCTATCGTCCGCTGCGCTTGCTCCTTTTTCTCAAGCCAGGCTAGAAGCTTACTTGCCTTATCGCCTATTTCATACACCTTCTGCCACGTAGCATGTAGCCGAGCCTTAGTCACTTATCGCTGGTATTCCCTAAATTCCCATTGTTTAACACGCAAGGTTTGTGATGTCTCTGGTGATGGGTTCTGTGCGTGTTGGTCAGTAGCGCTATTCAGTTCAGATTCTATAACGTCCAGCTCTGCTTGTTTATCCCTCTTGTGACCTACAATAGAGGAGATGGCATGAACACGGACCACCATTGTATACGCCTCCCAAAGAGTACTAGGGGATTGAACGGAAGAGCGTGTCTCCTGAAAGTAGTGAGCGTTACTGTAACAATGTCTTTGGAAATCTTAGGGACACACTGATACCCAGGATACACAGAAGGGACATGTTGCCTTGCTTTGTTATGGGTCGTGTATGTTAATGGTAGCAGAGAGTGATCCGAAATACCTCTAGGACGGATCTCAACGTTTACCACATTTGCGAGGACATCTGCGGCTGTCAGAAAATAATCGTTTCGGGCCAGCCTATTGTGGACCCCTGACTGAAAAATATTTTCCACGCTTCTAGATGTCTATATTCCACGCATCTGTAAGCCAGAGGGCATCCAGAAATCCCTCCATACGAGTAGTGCCTGCCGTGTTCAGTTTGGGGGAATACCGATACTGGGTTACATCAATTATAGCATTGAAGTACCGCATATTAGTGTGATTCCTACTGGGAGATCTGATAGAAATGCGCTAAGTGCTGGGAGGGCCGCTGAGTGGAGGGCTAGAGGGATGTACACCAACACTATATTGAGCAGTTTCCCTTCCCACTGACAAGTGATAGCTGCAAATCGACCCTGGTCATCATCCCGAGTGTGCATTATTATTAAGGGAAAGTGTTTACGTACTAAAATACCCACACCCCTTGAACCAGAAGAGAATTCAGAGTGTACCACCATTTGAAACCCCCGGTGATCCATTGCCTTGCAGGCCGAACCTACCAAATGTGTCGCCTGCAACGGGGCCACCGCCGGTGCACACCTCTTTAAATATTGTAGAACCATACCCCTCCTTATCTTATCGCCCAGCCCATGTACGTTTCATGTAAGCAGCGACAGAGGAGTTATTGGGCACACTGGGGGTTTCTGCGAACTAGACTCTTGCTGTGCCTGCATCATCCCTTCCTGCCAAGGAGAACATGCATTGTCAGAGGATCATTACTATAGCATATCCAAAAAGCAATCTCAGATAGGTAGTGTTCCGTTTTCGTCCTTGTGAGAATCGAAACGAAGAACATGAAACTCCCAAATAACGTTTCCCCTTTTACCACCCACCTCCCTTCCCCCCTGTTTGAAGAATTCAAATAATTAGTTACTAATGCACAGTCATCGTTGTGTTATTTCAGTGTGTGTGGATGTCAACATAGCGTATCGTCCCCTCTCTTAGTGTGCCCAGCATACTCCCTATCGGTAACGGGGATGACCTTGCCCACTGTGTGTGCTTTTGCATATTTATCTAAATTTTTTCAGCCAACAAAAATAATAAAAAAACACAAAAAACAACAATGAAAAACAGCCCCCCTCTACCAGCCCCTTCCCTGCTCCCCTGCCAGAGAATTCCCAACTATCAGCCACCCCAACATAGCAGACAGAGTGCCTCAATCCCATTAACTGTACTTGCGTGTGGGGTCGAGAAGTCCGTGGAATGCTGTAGTCTACCCCCTCCTCAAAGACAATCTATTAACAATGGCTCGTTGCATCTTATCGATAAATCTTGCTGCTTCGGTTCTTGGTTTGCCTCCACTCGCGTGGGGTGGGGATCAGATTCGCCGATTTCCGGACTTCTTGCTTTTTTCTTGATTATGATAAATTTCTAGTTGTGAAAGTGCATTCAATCCAAGTCTCTCTGGGTTTAGATCCATCTGAATGTCTGCATGAAAAAGCAGCTAAGTTCAACACAGAGACTACCCAAGAAATGCCTTCTTAATGGTGGAGTATATTCTATCAGAGATATGACCAATTAAGGCTGCCTCTTCTGTATCAAGTACAAGTATCTCAAAAAGAGTTGTACCGTTATCACAGAGAAAGGGAAAGTCAATGAAATTATTTTGCAGTACACCCATCATTAATATTTAATCAGGGCTAAATCTATCTGCAATATCAGAATTATAATTTAATACATCCGAGAATCCCTCTGATGACTATGCTTGGTGTTCTAGAACTTTTCAATGTCTTGATAAGATTCTGTCCTCCATTGTGCAATTGTTGGAGAAAACTACTGACAGTTCACATCATGTTCTGAACATTCTCTCAGTAATTCTGAAAGAGCTACCAATGAAATGTGAGGGGTCTCAATGTATCCATTTCTAAGCAAACTGTTCAATTAAATATTATTCAAAGGAACAATATTTATCTCAAAATTGCAAACAAATTCACATAAATCAATTCTGGATTTAGATCTTTCTTCTTTGGAGCTTTTGTTTACAGAGAAGAACTTTTGTCTCCAAGCTTCACCAAGGGCAGCTTCAGGCAAATATAACCCTTCTTCAGCACAATCCATGGTATTCAAATTTTTACCATTTTTAGAACAAAAGGAAAAAGGGAAATGGCAGCTGAAAAGCCACTGACTCCAATTAAAGATTGGAAAAAAGCAAGAGGAAAGCTAAGAAATATTAGACAAAAGAGTGGATAGAAAAATCTAATTCCCTAAGAAAACTTCTTCTACTTTGTCCTCAGTAGACTCTAGGGTAAAGGGTACAGTCTACTGTAGGAATTTAGAATCTGCAGACCATTGTTGCTTTTGAGAACTTCTGTATTGCCAAACGTACCAGACAAAAAGAATGGAGGAAAATATAACTTTGGACTTTATTGTCTTATTTGAGGATGATTCTACCTTTTTGAACTGACTTCTTTTGTTGGGTCTCTTGGCTAAGATAGACCAACTTAATTTGGGTTGTATGTCATGACAACGCGCAGTATTACCACGCATGCCATTACAACGCAGGAATTACAACGAAAGTCGTTACAACAACTTTCACTGGAGGGCGCTGGTAGTGGAATAGTTTAATTTTCTATTCCAACTCCAGCCCAAGTTGACAGTAGGGAAGGAGTTGGATAGAAAATTAAACTATTCCCTATCCAAGAGCGCCCTCCAGCTAAAGTCGTTGTAACGACTTTTGTTGTAATTCCTGCGTTGTAATAGCAGTGCAGGGTAATCCCCGTGTTGTCATGGCTGTTCACCCTTAAATTGGTATGGAGCAGTGATCTGGAATTGGTGCAAATATTAGACACACAACTAGAGAAGAAAATAGGTTTTACATTTCAATTTCCAGTTCTTGAACAACTGTGAATATTTTATGTCTCAATGAATTGATATTATTCCCTTCCCACTTCAAAACAAGGTTTTGCCTGTTGGGATTAAAAATGTTTTTAATGTTGTGTCTCATTGAGGAATGTTCTGTTTCACAGGAAGAGATGGGTACTAACGCACAAGTAACATTAATTTCTTGCAAAGCTGGCTCTAGGGTGAATTCATGCAATTATTACAAATCAGGCTTGATGCTCAAATGTGATGGTGTATTCAATGGGCCTTGTTAGCTGGTTGGTTAAATATTGGATAGAGTGGCCACCCCAAATATGCTGAATTGGGATATTTAGAAGTGCGTCCTATTCCATAAAAATTATATCATGGAATATAGCTGGCTGTTAGAACAGCCTGGAGAAAATTCAGAATTTGGGTGGATTAAGTCCTGTTGTAATTTGTTTTCAAGAAAAGTGGTCTCCTGATGCTTTTGAGGTTAAAAATGTATTTGTGATTAGCTGTCCTGCTATTATGTACAATGGAAGCCATGCTAGTGGTGAAATAGCCACACTATTGTCCACCAACTTAACTTGGACATATCAGGTGCACTGTCATCAATCAAACCTACTTCATTTTATTGTATTCCCAGAGCATAATTCAGGTCACTTCTCTGTTTTCTCTTTTCTTTTGGCTTATCATTATACTCTACCAGGTCAAAAAAATACTCATTTGTAAATGTAATCCTTTAATTACATTAACATGATTATGTGTAAAGTTGGTATATCTAAGGTCCAAATTATGGGAGATCTGAATGCAGCTGTATCTAACCATTCATTCACTCTTTTTGCGGACAAAGAATAGGAAGAGGCTATTAATATTCTGGACACCATGGGGCATATTACCAACAACTTGCAGTAATTATCGCTATGTTGGCTTAGCGGCAATATTTTTGTCGCCGAGCTGCGGCGATTTTTATCGCTTAGGAACCTTGCTATTATCAAGGTTTATCTCCTAAGCGATAAAAATCGGCCAAAATGCATGAATATCGCTGAAAAGTCAGTGATATTCATGCATTACCGAGCGAATGCTCTTGGCCATGGTATCCACCTACCATTGGATAACATGGCTAAGAACTGCTCGGGGGCAGGTGTTAGCTTTTGGAGATATTCGCGCTTAGCGCGAATTTCTCCAAAAGTTGGTAATAGGAGATAGCGATGTTAGCAACTGTTTACAGTCGCTAACATCTTGGCACGCCCACTTTGCATGCCGTTAGTGATAAATTTCACTGACATGCAAAGCAGGGCCCAAGATGCTCGCTATCTCCTACTAGCTGTCGCTAACTGGTGTTAGGGACAGCTAGGTAATAGGGAGATAATTTTATCTCCGCTTTCTTGGCTTTTAAAGCCAAAAAAGCGGAGATAAACCCCCTTGGTAATATGCCCCCATATTTCCACCCCGCTCCAGGAAAAAAAAAGGATCTTTGATCTTAGGGACATGATTTAATGTTTTTTTCCACAATGGGATATTACAGAGTGATATTTCAGCTAAGTTCACTCATACTACAGCAGAATCAACCACAATAATTGTCCTTATTAAAAGTTTGCACATTTTTGTGCTACTTATCAAATTTAAAGCTGATGAATAATATATGGCATGACCACAATATCTATCTTCTTGTTATCAATGGGAAACCTGATGATGTACATTCATGGCAGATCCCAGATAGTGATGATTTGTTGTTGAGCATTGCAAATAGGAAGGCCCTATGGACTAAGAAAGATAAGCAGTCCCTATTAGTAGAACTAAGGAAAACTACTGGAAATCTCTCCTATTAGGTTGGTTACCTGTAGACGTATTTGAGAAATAGATGGGGAAATTAGTTATAGTAACTACAGATTTGTCAGCTAGCCCATGCAAAAACTCCATGAGGCTATCTAATAATTTATATAAATTGTTTGTTTTTCAGAATTGTTTTAATCAATTGCAAAGAAGGCAATTTACCATTCATTCTAAGGAATGAAATAAGTGAACAAGGTGAGTAAGAATTAAAAAAAGACGGAGCTCTGGCAACATCTGGGTACAAATAAGAGAATCAGTAAAATGCAAAAATCAAAAAGCCTTTTGTTGAAATCTTGGGGTAAATAGCTGCTCTTTCGCCAAACCTAAGATAAATAAGATTACTAGATTTGAATGGCAAGAATACATAGCCTCGCTCTATGCCTTGAAAACACAGATGCCCAGCCATAGTGTTAAAGAGTCCCTAGATGAGGTACCAGCTGGGAGATACTCTCCCCTTTCCCATCGTACTAGACATGAGGTGTTGCATTATCCTAAAGCTCCTAGTAATACCGGAGAAAGAGGCCCTAATCAACTTTCTATCACCATCATAAACTTAGATTTGGACCTGTGGGGAACCTATTTAGTGGCTCTTTACCACTGCTACTAATACACTTGGGTGGTACCTAGTTCATGGAGGGCTAATATTATCTTGCTGTTACATAAGAAAGGCCCAATCAAACCTATCTTGGAGTTATAGACAGATTACCCTGTTGGGCGCCACAGAAAATATTTTTTCCAATTGTGTTTTATCTAATCTACTAGAATGGGTGGAGTAAACAAATAATACACCATTGGCAGATTTCGGAGCTGGTCACTTGACTCTGGATAATATAAATGTAATGTATATTATATTGGAAAAATATGTGAACTAAAGGTGGATGCCTGTCTATGGAGCCTATATTGATTTTTCAACTCCTTGCAATGAGTGTCTGAAGTCCAACTGAGACCCGAGTCCACTAAAGTGCGCCAGAGAGCAGAGAGAGACACCGGAGAGAAACATCGGAACGCCATTCCGACCGGACGACTGATCGGGCCCCTGTGGGCAGCTGCGGGCTGACAGCAGGCTCCCCGCGGATTTCAAAAGCTTCGGTCACCTACGCTGCTACTGCCGCTGCCGCGGCTGTTGTACCCGCACTGAGGCCCACCCAATCTTGCCATCGTTTTCTCCACCTGCGTTGGGCAGGGCCCGGGGGCCAGGGAGCCCGGTGGATTCGGCTCAACGTATGGGGGCAGAATGGAGTTTGCGGATCCTGCGGAGTGGGGATCACGGACGACGTGGTCTGCCGGTATATGTCAGGCCTGAAGCTTGAAACTTGAAGCCGCACAAGACTGCGGGACTGCGGGACTTCAAGACCAAGGCTGTGGTGCCGCAGAGGGGCACGGAGTGGCTCCTAGTTATTTTCCCGCTGAGCTCTCATGACCCCGAGTGCCGTACCTTGTGGCACCCTGTGACATTGTTTCCAGGACCCTGTGTGTAGCTTCCTGCCTCCTGCGTGTAGCCGCCCCTGTATCCCCTGTAGCCCCCCTGCACCCCCCTGCAGCCCTCCAACAGTTGACCTGGTGCCTGGGAGCTATGGCAAGGGCAAGGGATAGATACAGGATAAATACAAGGAAATACCGGCAAACAACTGACGGGGGAGCGGTGGAGTGACAGGCACGAGGAGGATAATCACCGGGCATTGGATCAGAACGGTAAGCCCCAACAATCGTAGCGTTGCTTATTTTAAATAAAAACTATAAGCTGCATGCTCCCGAAATTTCCTGATATGCTTGCATGCATTCACAGTAGGCTGCATTGAACATGCATTTAACCTGCGCAAAAAGGTAACTTTTAGTAGGACAAAGTCAGCCCACTGCCTCTGCCTCTGCTTTATTCTGCAACACCTCAATCATCGCAGCGTCGCCCCTCCCTGACAGCAGCTGCTCCATCTCTCTGTGTGTTGTGTATGTGTAGGTAATGGTTACACGGCAGCGCACAGAGGGAGCAGACAGGCTTGGGAGGGCGTGCGGATCTGTACGGACCGTGCGGATCTGTTCCACCAGGTACGTGTAGCGCGAAGAGGGGAGCAGCAGGGAGCGCTTCTGAGTGTCACTCACGAAACTAAATTGACACAAAGAAACTAGAAACTATAAAATAGACAATAATATGAAATCAGGAAAGGAAAGGACTGCAGGCACAACAACAAAACGCGCAAAAAGAATGCAGCAATCTACGGTATCAAAAAAGGTAAAAACCAACGCAGCAGGACTGACCCAGTCGCTTATCTCCCCGATTGCACGGATGTTTGAGAATTCCGGTAAAATACCGGATAAATTTCAATTCATGAAGGACCCAACCGGAGCTCTGATGTCAATGAAATCGGAATCGAACAAGGACAAACTACAGACCCCCATGAAACCTACTAGTAGCGAAATCCATAACACGTCACAAAACATCAAGCAAATGGAACAAATAGAACGAAACCGTGATGAAAACTAAATTTGTAGACCTAGATATACTGATTGGAGAGCAACTACAATGGATAATGCACCAAGAACCCCCAAAAGAGCTGCAAAATCACAATATAAAGATGGAGACAGAAGTAAAGGCAAATTCAAAGGCAAACAATGATCACTCTCCCACAAATAATCCGCACTCACAAACTTTGGAAACTAATCAACAACATTATGGAGATAGGATGGAGCAAGCGTCACCAAGGTTCCCTATTGAAGTCAATGTTGAAATCAATAAACGGTTGTGTGTACCCCCTGAGGAAGTTGAAACACACCTAAATCAACATAGGGCTGAACACGAGAGTGATAACAGCAAAGACATGCTCAATGAAACAACAAAAGAAATCAAGATGTTGAGGGAAGATGTTGAAGGATCGCTGAAAAATAATGATTTACTTTCAAATATTAATGACAAAAATACGGTGGAGCATAAAAACCCCCGGGGTATCAAACAGACCAAGGTTGAAATGGCCCACAACACAGATTTGGGAATAAAACATCAAGAAGCAGGGATATCCTGGGATATCTTTTACCAAACTTCGACCCTCATGCTAGAAGCTCTCCAGTACCAATCAAATAAAATGGACATTCAAATCGACCTCCTAAAAATGATGGCAAATAATGTGACGGGAATTGATAACAAACTTGCCCAACTAAATGATCTGATAATCAGAACACAGACTGAAAACGAAAAAATAACTTCTGATTGTATCTACGTACATATTATGGATAAACTAGCAGTAATACCGGCAGTTTTAACAAGCATAATAGAAGACAATAAAAGGAAATTTCCAAGTCAGAAAGGAGAAAGTTAATGTGGATAATACTACCATTAACCCGTTAACCACGGCGGTAATACCGCCGCGGTGCGGGCGTTTCCGTGGGCGGGTGGGGTGCCGTCGGCCAATGGGCGACGGCAGAACTGGGCAGGTAGTGTTGCTGTCGGCCATTGGCCGACGGCAGCAATTAAGGGGTTAAGGAAAACAATAAAAATGAAACTAGGAATGGGTTTGACAGCTCTTAAGGCACAGAAACAAAACAGTCATCAAAACAACATGGTGAAATAGTTAATCTACCAGTCCATCAAGTTACGGACCTACCTGGAAAGGAGATTATGTGTAAAGAAAACCAAGAGGATCAAATCCACAATGATACTGAATCAGATGGTTTCTCTACGATGTCAAAATGTCAAAGGAAAAAACTCTGCAAAGCAAGAAAAAATGATAAATCGAAACTAACTGCCACAATAAATACAGACGATGATCAGATATCAATTACCACAGATGACACGCAGAAGGGTAGAAACAACTACTTTCCTATTTTTGGACAAAAACCAACACCTGGACTAAATCAAACACGTGCCACAAAGTAAATGAAACACAAATTCCAACAAGGAACGATAATAGAGCACTAGAAGGGCAAGTAGGCAATAGGACCCTAGATAACCTGCCACAGGTAGCCTATCTGGATACAAAGCAAAAAGAAGAAGAAAGAGCACCAAGCAATTGTAACTCTGACAAAACGAATTGAAGTAGCCCTACCAAATCAACTCCAATAACGATTCCTCACCAAAACCACAGCACTAATGAAAGAATAAAAAAAGACTGGGACCTTACAGTGTGGAAGGCGGGGAATGGACCTACAAAATCACCAGAATGGGACCATCTACAGATTAAAAGCAGGGATGGGCTAAAAATAATTAGCTACAAACCCAAGCAAAATTAGAAAAATGAGGCCCCTAATTACCAAATCCCTAAGATCAGTGAAAAACTTATATTTACACCGGAATTTCAGTCTAGAGGCAGGCACGACATACTTAACCGTGGGAACTTACTCAGACTATTCAAATCAATACCAGCATTGACTAACATTGTAAGTGAGGACATTATCTCAATTGAGTTTATGGAGGGGAAACACAGCAGCCAGACTCCGATGCTAATAACATTAATGTCACCAACAGTAGCCAAACAGATCATGAACGAGCAAATGACATTTAAAACCTGGGGTATAGCACTAACCAAACAAATCCCAGAGATTTACCTTACTCCTTTTATTGGGGATGAAACAACATTAAAACACGAAAAAGTAGACACACAGATCTTTCAGTCCTAAAAAATGCACTTGGTAGCTCTCCCACAAAAAGTGTATGTACCCTGATGCAAAACACCGTAGACAGAAATTTAGAAATAAATGAAAAATTGATAAATATGGCACTACATAACAACCATAAACATTGATATGGTAGACAATCGCAAGTAGGAGTTAACAGTAACGACACAGAAATAATAAGAATGTGTTCATGGAACATTAATGGTTTCATAACGCACATATAGATTCTATATTGGGAACATCCCAGATTATAGTACTACAAGAAACATGGGAAACCAATCCAGTCCTGTTACACGGATATGCCGGCTACTATGAACACGCAAAGAAAGAGCTAAGGTTTGGGCGAGCTAGTGGGGGTCAGGCAATATTTATTTCTAATAAGTTACTGGCACACCATGAGCAAGTGGAAGTAGATTGCACGAACATCCTAATAGTTAACCTAAACTATAAAATAATCAACCAAAAATCTAAAACATTATATCTGAATACTGTATACATATTGCCTACCAATCGGAGTAAGGAGACAATTTGTGGAACCTTGAACAAAGTTCTAATTAATAAAATGTTGGAGGATACACTAGCAGATTTTCTAATTACCGGGGACTTCAACCTCAACCTTATGTCACCCCACATAAGAGATAATACAACGCAATCGCAAAACCACCAATGGCTAATTCCCGAGCAGGATCTAGGGAAAGACAATAACTCCAATAAGAACAGAATGGGAATTAAATTCGTAAAGGACATGGAAGCGATGGGACTTCGAATTCTTAACGGCAGAATAAAAGGGGATGTGCCTCCAGCATACAGTTACTTTGGGTACAACGCACACTTTAGGATTGATTACACCATGACCTCATTATTTATGTTTAACAACATTACCTCATACCAATTAAAGAAAGTAAATGAAAGTGAACATGCCGAGCAGATAATTATAATGAACATCGGAACAAATACAAACAAAGCTTATCAGACTGTCCAAGGGCATATTGGCACAACTAACTATAAAAATCTGTTCTGGAATGTTGGAAACAAAGAAGAAATGAATGAACAGGTGGAAAGGCTCTTGGAAACATGCTTTAAAGACACTGCACCAGAAACAGTGATAGAGCAATGGGAAATCCTCACTGGGATGTTGATCATAACACAAAGTCAAACACAATCAAATAGGAACCAAAAGTGGAAAGAACCAAATAGGGATAAGGAATGCCATTTAAACCTGCCATATACAATAATGAAATTGAAGAAAGACCGTAATAGGACTATCAGGTTAATGAAGAAACCGGGGGTAAAAGCAGAAAACCAGGGAAACTTGAGACCACTAAATAAAAATTTGAGAGAAGTTAATATGGGGTGAAAAAATCAAGCAAAATAGGCAATTTGGGCAAAAGTATTCAACGCCAGTAAGCAGAAGAATACAAGAGAATTCTTGAAAATTATCAATGGACTTGCCAGACCTAACAAGCAAGTAGTCTCATCACCGCTAACTGAGCGGGAATGAGAGATTCTCTTGAGGAAACATCTAAACCAGGACAAAATACAGTCAAGCTTAACCGAAAGGCGACATGGGTGCAAAAATGACAATGACCCGGAATCTTCCTCTCATGATAATGATTCGGATACGCCAATACTCATAGAAAAAGAAGAGATAATCAAATAATAAAAAAACAGAAGAACGGTGCTCCCGGACCAAATGGCTACAGTTTGCACTCTATAAAGAAAACCCAGAACTATGGGCGACCATCCTAGAGAAATTATACGTAGAAGTCATTCTAACAGGAACTGTACCCAAGTCATGGCGAGGATCCTAATAACCCTAATCTTCAAAAAAGGAAACTGGGCACTTGCAGAAAACTACAGGCTGATTACTTTGAAAGACACTGATGCTAAGTTCTTTGCCAGAATTATGTTGACTAAACTATCCGAATGGGTGAGGGAAACCAAGAAATTGTCCTTAAACCAAACAGGCTTCATACAAGGCTTAGGAACAACAACAAACACACTGGTTCTAGCCCTACTTATGGATAAGTCAATCGGACTGAAGCAACCCCTGTATCTATGTTTTATAGATTTTAAATGTGCATTTGATTGCTTCAATAGAAACTTACTTTGGAAAAAACGTTCCCCCACATGCATCAACCTATTTTGGAAGTGCAAACGGTGTGAATCGGTAAATTCGGCCGTTTGCACTTCCTAAATAGGTTTTTGGGATGCATCATGCATTTTTGTGAAATTCGCTATTTTTAGCGATTTCATAAAAATGCGATTGCTTTTAAGGAATCGCAAATTTGCGATTCCTTAAAAGCAATGCATGATTGTTTTTCTAATTGCGAATTAGCAATTAGGAGGTGCAAATTACCACGAGGTTGAACCTCGTTGTAATTTGCTAAAAGTTTTGAAAATGCTCAAAAATACATTTTTTAAACTTTCATGTTTCAGACACACATGTCCTTAGGACATGTGTGTGTGAAACATGCACTTCAAATTACATTTCTGGGGTGCAGGGGGGGGGGGTCCTTTGGACCCCCCTCTGCACCCTTGGAATGCATTCACAAATTGCGATTTTCAAAAAGAAAATCGCAATTTGTTAAAGCCTTCCCATTGATCCCTATGGGCCTTTTGGCCCACAGGAATCAATGGGAATTGCGAATTCGCACTTTGGAATTTGCATAATATTTGCGATTCGGTACAAATTGCGATTTTTACCGAATCGCAAATATTTCGCGAAAATATACATGCATCCCATTTTGCGAATTCCAAATTGCGATTCCCTATTTTTCGCAATTTGGAATTCGTAAAAGGCCGGGATGATGCATGTGGCCGGTTATCTGATAAGCGTCTTACAAACTTGCTGCATGTGGACAACGTCAAACTTTTGAGCCACACTAAAGTGGGTCTACAGCGCCTAATTAGGCGGACTCACATGTACTCGAAGGACAACGGGATGGTCTTAAACGAGACAAAAACTAAGATCATGGTTGTTACCAAAAATAACAAGATAAGAATCAAAAGTAAATGGTTCATGGACAAGACCGAACTAGAACAAGTAGAGGTATATAAATACCTGGGTGTGTTATTTGATGAGAAGGGCAACTTCCAGCTACAAAAAAGGGACATCCAAAGAAAAGCGAATGCATTAACTGCAGCACTCAGAATTGTGCAGAAGTCACTTTCCAGCCTAACCTATGGCCCTCTTCTGAGTATTATTGGTGCAAGACTCCTACCAACTATCACATATGGTAGTGAAGCGGCAATGTGTACGGATACTGAAACTCTGAACAAAGCCATAACCAGAGCATATCGGGCCCTATTTTGTCTCCCGGCGAACGCGTCACCTGCACAAGTAAGGTTGGAGTTTGGACTAACCAATCAAAACTATGCAAGGTAAGGCCACTTTAAAAAAGTATGGAATCAAATAAAAAGTGACCACGAAAATTAGATATTGCACCTGTTATGGAGAGATATAAATAACGACACTAACTCTACTGCATGGCATTATCTTAGGGAAGCAATAAAAGATTTTGCGGTCCTCTCTTTATGGGACAATAATATAACCAAGACATTGTTTAAGAAAATAATTAATAAAACTGCAAACCATCTATCCATTCTAAAAGTCAAAGCTATCCTTACTAAGAGGAAATACGCTTGGGCGATAATAAACAGTTATAAAAAGAAGGAAATTCGACAATATCTGGAAACACCCTGGACGGAAAAAAACAAGCAGGTGCTCCTTAAAGCAAGATTTGGAATAATCCCAGGCCTGTGTCACCTTCTTCCGTGGGAGAGACCGGAAACCCAAACACAATGTAGACTGTGTAATAGTGGTGAGGAGGATATTCTCCATCTACTGTGTACTTGCCCTGAACTCTTGCAGGAGAGAAGAACATTGCTTAAGTTTCCTTTCAAGGCACAAGGCATAAGGACTTGCAGGCAGGCCCTGATTAGGTGCCTGCACTCAAATTATATCATTTTGAATGCTACTTTTGTAAAGTTCCTAATGATAGTTAAAAGGAAACTAGGAGCATAACTGTTTTAAATACGTAACTGACTAAAAAGCTGATGCAACAACATTTTAAGTGTTTTTATATATGAATATAGCTTTTACTGCTTTTCTTTTAGATGTGTAATTTTGTAAGATTTTAAATAATCAACACAATAAACTACTTTGTACTTTGTACTAACTTCTCTCAATCACGTAGACAGGCTGACCCTTTGAAGAACATTGAGTGCCACGGGAATGCCATGGGGTCTTCTTAAACATGTCATTGCTCTTCACACAGCTACCTGGTGTCATGTTATGTTAGGATGTATGCAGGGCATGACTATGAAAATCACTACCAGAAATGGATTGAAACAGAAAATGCTTATTGGTGCTCCTAATTTTTCAACTATGCATAGAAAAAATATGGTTGTATAGATGTGTTGTCTAAGGTTGCTGGTGAAGCCTCACATTTAGGCTCTTTTCCTTTAGGGGCACTCCTTTACACAAACAATATTGTTTTGCTACAGTTGACTCCTAAAGGACTCCAGAAATGTCTTGATATATTGTCATCTTACTCAGTTCCTGAAGGTTAATTTAAATAAAACCAAGGTCATGAGGTTTTGTCCAAAGGGGTGTGGGTCCACTACATAGTGTAAGTGGTTTTATAATAATTGTACCATCGAAGAAGTAATGTTGTACCCTTATCTGGGAAGAATTATTGTTGCAACTTTGGCTGACAATGAATACATTGCATATATTTCAAATAAGGCAAATGCTTATGGAAATGCACTAAAGACACTTTATGGGGCAACACATCGCAGGCACTTTAATCATCTCCTAACAATATAGAAAATGGAGATTCCCTCACCCCTTTTATAAGCTATGGAAACAATAATCATTAATTAATGCTTTTTCTTATCTTTTCTCCGGTACACAGACAAAATATCGAGATTTAAATTTCGAAATACAATTATATCGAAGTTTAAATATCGATGGGACATAATATAGAAGGTAAGTAATATCGACAGTCTTAATATCGATATTAGTATGATATCAGTAATTTCGAAGTTTGAAATATCGATGTCAATAATATCGAAATCAATAATTTCGATGTTACTAATATCGATTTTTAAATACATTTTGTGTATATTATAATGTATTTATTATGTTTTATTATGTAATTTTTAATGTCATTTAATTAAATATTGTCTTTTAGTACTGTAGGGGGTTGTGGGTTTATAGGGGAATAGGGTGGGAAGTAATTTAATAATAATCAATTAATTAATATATGTTTGTAAATATTTTTAATTAATAATTAATTGGTAGTTAATTATTATTAATTAGTTAATTCATTAATATAATTTTGAACATATTTTTAATTAATAATTAATTGGTAATTAATTAATATTAATTAGTTAATTACATTAATTAAAGTAATTTTTTATATATATATAACTTTTTGTTATTGTTAATTAATTAATTGGGAAAAAAAAATATTAATTAATAAATGTAATTAATTACAGCTAATGTGCTAATATATTTACTTTATTGTTATTGTTAATTAATATTAATTGGTAATTAAATAATATTAATTTATTTTGGGTAAAGGAGCATTTTTAGGGTTCAGGGTCAGTTTTGGGTTTTTGGGTAAAGGGGTATTTTTAGGGTTCAGGGTCAGTTTTGGTTTTTGGGTAAAGGGGTATTTTTAGGGTTCAGGGTCAGTTTTGGGTTTTTGGGTAAAGGGGTATTTTTAGGGTTCAGAGTCAGTTTTCAGTTCTTGGGTAAAGGGGTATTTTTAGGGTTCAGGGTCAGTTTTCAGTTTTTGGGTAAAGGGGTATTTTTAGGGTTCAGGGTCAGTTTTCAGTTTTTGGGTAAAGGGGTATTTTTAGGGTTCAGGGTCAGTTTTCAGTTTTTGGGTAAAGGGGTATTTTTTGGGTTCAGGGTCAGTTTTCAGTTTTTGGGTAAAGGGGTATTTTTAGGGTTCAGTGTCAGTTTTCAGTTTTTGGGTAAAGGGGTATTTTTAGGGTTCAGGGTCAGTTTTCAGTTTTTGGGTAAAGGGGTATTTTTAGGGTTCAGGGTCAGTTTTGGGTTTTTGGGTAAAGGGGTATTTTTAGGGTTCAGGGTCAGTTTTGGGTTTTTGGGGTACAGTCGTACAGGGTAAAAATAAAATAAATTTAAATTAAATCAATTAAATGAAATTAAAAAATATAAAATTACATTAAATTATTAAGTTTTTAATTTATTTTAAATGTATATGTATTAGTTTAAATTTTTTAATTATGTTTTAATATTTTTATTTAATATTTGTAACATTGTATGTATTTTATAATTATTTTTACATTATTATTAATACATTTAAAAAAACGATATTTTTAATTTCGATATTTTTGTACTACGATATTAATTTTTCGATATTTCTGTACTTACCTTGTTAGGGATAGGATTCCTATATTTTTGACTTCGATATTTTTTGTTCCGATATTTTTGTATTTCGATATTTTTGATTTCGATATTTTGTCAGACATTCCTTTTCTCCACAGCATCAAGTCGGCGGACCACAAAAAGTATCTGACTGGCGGTTTCACTTCATCAGACTAAATTTCAGGTTTGTAGATGGATAAATAGATAGATAGATAGATAGATAGATAGATAGATAGATAGATAGATAGATAGATAGATAGATAGATAGATAGATAGATAGATAGATAGATAGATAGATAGATAGATAGATAGATAGATAGATAGATAGATAGATAGATAGATAGATAGATAGATAGATAGATAGATAGATAGATAGATAGATAGATAGATAGATAGATAGATAGATAGATAGATAGATAGATAGATAGATAGATAGATAGATAGATAGATAGATAGATAGATAGATAGATAGATAGATAAGCATGTTTCCAGAAATCAATCAATCAATCAATCAATCACAGACATTTATATAGCGCACTACTTACCCGGAGGGTCTCAAGGCGCTAGGGGGGGGGGGAGTGCTGCTACTGCTCGAACAGCCAGGTCTTGAGCTTCTTCCTGAAGGAGAGGTAGTCTTGGGTCAGGCGCAGGTCGGTCGGTAGGGAGTTCCAGGTCTTGGCGGCCAGGTAGGAGAAGGACCTTCCTCCTGTTGTCGTTCTCCAGGAGCGGGAGACGGTGGCAAGGGCGTGGCTGGCTGATCGGAGGTGTCGTTTGGGAACGTGGAAGTTGATGCGGTTGTTGAGGTAGCTGGGTCCTTGATCGTGTAGGGCTTTGTGTGCGTGGGTGAGGAGGCGGAAGGTGATTCTCTTGCTGACGGGGAGCCAATGCAGGTCTCTCAGATGTCCGGAGATGTGGCTGTGTCGTGGGATGTCGAGGATGAGTCTGGCTGAGGCGTTCTGGATCCGCTGGAGTCTCTTCTGGAGCTTGGCGGTGGTTCCGGCGTAGAGGGCGTTGCCGTAGTCCAGTCGGCTGGTGACGAGGGCCTGGGTGACCATCTTCCTTGTCTCGGTGGGGATCCACCGGAAGATCTTCCGTAGCATGCGCAGGATGTTGAAGCATGACGAGGAGACGGCGTTGACTTGTCTGGTCATGGTGAGGGAGGAGTCCAAGATGAAGTCCAGGTTGCGTGCGTGGTCTGTCGGTTTGGGTGCGCTGCCCAGGGCAGGGGGCCACCAGGAGTTGTCCCAGGCAGAGGGCGAGGAGCCCAGGATGAGGACTTCCGTCTTGTCTGAGTTCAGTTTCAGGCGGCTGGTCGTCATCCACTCGGCTACGTCTTTCATCCCTTCGTAAAGGTTGGCTCTGGCGGCGGCGGGGTCGTTGGTCAGGGAGAGGATCAGCTGGGTGTCGTCAGCGTAGGAGATGATGTTGAGGTTGTGCTGGCGTGCGATGGCCGCGAGGGGGCTCATGTATACTTTGAAGAGGGTGGGGCTCAGCGAGGATCCTTTTCTTACCAAACTACCTGTGTAGTAAAGTACTCCAGATATAAAGTTCTTCTATGTAATGTTACTACAGAGGAAAGATAAACATGCACACATAACAGAACAGATACTGAAGTCCCCAAACTAATACAAGGAGAAGATAATCATTATGACAAAGAGGATTTCTGATTTATGAATTATTTGCTTTGTATGTGATTATGACATTTTGTCTGTGGAATGAATTATGTTTTAATATTTTATTATTGTTTTTCTTAGTATTACATTCAAATATATAATGTTGTATTTACTTTAAAATACTGCAATTTCTTTGTACCTAAAGAAGTCAATGTGACTGTAAGTATTTGTATTTAATATTTATTTGTAATATTTAATTTTTGACATTTTTAATGTATATTTTAGAATTATCTTAACCTTTTAATTGTTCCTAATTAATATAGTATCTTTCTCTTACTGTGTACTGCACTGTATTATGTTTTATAATATATTACAATTATTTTAATGAAGAAATTAAACATTTATTTTTATGTGCAATTCTTTCAGCTCTACAAAGTCCATCACTTTTTCTACTGTTTCTTAGAATGGAGTGAGAATAGTAAATGTAATCCCTCCAAAGTCCAACACTTATCCTATTGCCGTTTAGACTGCAGTGGGAATACTAAATCTAATGTCTCTCAAGTCCAGTGCTTCCCCTACTGTTGCCTAGCTTGGATTTTAAATATTTATTATAACACAAATTCTTACAATATTTGTAGAAAAGTTTTGTTTACTACAATTCTTTAGTTAATAAATGTTTTATATAAATATAAATGTTCTTATTTATATTATTATTTTGTCAAATTATTAAACTATTCTCAATAAATGTTATATAAATTGCTTTTTGTTTTATATTGACTATAAAGTATAAATGTATATAACGTATTTTAATATGTCCATTTTAATATGCATTTAGGCTACAGCTGCTGTAAGTATGCCACTTTCTGACACTCGATGCAGGTGCAAGCGATATAAAGTTTCTCATCGGTCCCATACGGTAATGGATTAAGTGGCACATCAAATCCTTGTACCATTTTGTTCAGCACGAAGTGCCCTATGTCAAGTTGAAATTCAGTATCCCGAGCCCCCCCAAAAAGAATGGATGTGGTGCTTAGAAAACGTACCTGATAAATTGTATGCAGCATTTGTCACAAGCATTGTAATATGACTGTTTTGCAAACAGTACAATAAATGAATAACGTTATTTCATTGGTAAAAAATGTTCTCCAATAAATACAGTTGGAACAGGACCTTCGTATAGAGGACTTCCGAAATCATAATCATAGAAATAGGACTATACATACTCACAAGATAAAAGAATCACTTTTGACTATTGTTACATTGTACAAATCAACAACATATTTAGTGCAATCCCTGAATACTTGCATCAAATCTACATGATTATACCATCACAATGATTAAATATTCAAAATTCATCTGAAATCACAATTACAGAAATGAAACTTATTGCAGATTGGCCATAAGGTGAACAGATAACTATTACAAATCATAGAATTTTGAGCATCAAATACATGCTTGCTACAATTGCTGAATGCAAATAATCTTGATTAGACCATCAAAATTATGAGTATTAAATATTAAAAATTCAAAATTCATGGTCACAAAGGTTGCAATAGACCTGGGGGTACAAAAGGGGGGTGGTGTTGGACGGAGCATCTGAACCAATCAAACACTCACGCCTAGCCAACAGATATGGGTTTAATCCATCACTGTTCTTTAGCCCACTTTGCCATCCCAGTTCAGACATGGCCATATGCAAGTCAGTCTGACCCTGTGCCTCCTGGGAACAGTTCTGCCCGAAAAGCCAAGCCATGGCTTCCCTGGACCGGAAACAAGCTTCGAGGACAGGTTTCTGGCATTCCAGCCGTCTTCAGCCAGGCTTGCTTGAATCCAGTGGCAAAGTGAGCAAGGGACTCACGTCTGAACATACCCTGCCACCTTATGGCGAACAAAGCAGTACAAAAGGGGGTGGTGATGGACGGAGCATCTGACCCAATCAAACACTCATGCCTAGCCAACAGATATGCGTGTAATCCATCACCATTCTTTAGCCCACTCTGCCACCCGAGTTCAGACATGGCCATATGCAAATCAGTCTGACCCTGTGCCTCATGGGAACAGTTCAGCCCGAACAGCCAAGCCATGGCTTCCCTGGACCGGAAACAAGCTTTGAGGACAGGTTTTTGGCATTCCAGCCGTCTTCAGCCTGGCTTGCTTGAATCCAGTGGCAAAGTGAGCAAGAGACTCACGTCTGAGCATACCCTGCCACCTTATGGCGAGCAAAGCAGTACAAAAGGGGGTGGTGATGGACGGAGCATCTGACCCAATCAAACACTCACGCCTAGCCAACAGATATGCGTGTAATCCATCACCGTTCTTTAGCCCACTCTGCCATTAGAGTTCAGACATGGCCATATGCAAATCAGTCTGACCCTGTGCCTCATGGGAACAGTTCAGCCCGAACAGCCAAGCCATGGCTTCCCTGGACCGGACACAAGCTTCGAGGACAGGTTTCTGGCATTCCAGCCGTCTTCAGCCAGGCTTGTTTGAATCCAGTGGCAAAGTGAGCAAGGGACTCACGTCTGAGCATACCCTGCCACCTTATGGCGAGCAAAGCAGTACAAAAGGGGGTGATGATGGACGGAGCATCTGACCAAATCAAACTCTCACACTCAGTCAACAGATCTGGGTTTAATCCATCACTGTTCTTTAGCCCACTCTGCCAACGCAATTCAGATATGGCCATATGCAAATCAGTCTGACACTATGCCTCATGGGAACAGTCCAGCCTGAAATGCCAAGACATGCCTTCCCTGGACTGGAAACAAGCTTCCTAGGACCAGTTTCTGGCATTCCGGCCGTCTTCTGCCAGGCTTGCTTGAATCCAGTGGTAAAGTGAGCAAGGGACGCACGCCTGAGCATACCTTGGCAAGTTATGGCGAACAATGGGGTACAAAAGGGGGTGGTGATGGACGGAGCATCTGAACCAATCAAACAATCACACCCAGTAAACAGATCTGGGTTTAATCCATCACCGTTCTTTACATTTACACCCCAGTTAAGCCATGGCCATATGCAAATCTGTTTGACCCTGTGCCTCATGGGAACAGTCCTGCATTCTGTCCATCAACTGTTGTTTTTGCATTTTTCACCCCGAGTGGGATGGGTATGCTCAGACATGAGTCCCATGCTCTCCACACCACTGGAGTCAAGCTATCCTGGCTGATGACGGCTGATAGCCAGAAACTGGTCCTAGGAGGCTTGATTCCGGTCCAGGAAAGACATGGCTTGGCAGTTCGGGCTGGACTATTCCCATGAGGCACAGGGTCAACGCTGATTTGCATATGGCCATGTCTGAACTGGGGTAGTGTGGAGTGCAAAAAACGATGGATTTAGGCCCAGATCTCTGTACTGGAGTGAATGTATGACATTGTTTTGCATTCTGTCCATCAACTGTTGTTTTTACGTTTGTCACCGCGAGTAGGATGGGTATGCTCAAACGTGAGTCCCATGCTTTCCACACCACTGGAGTCAAGCTATCTTGGCTGATGACGGCTGATAGCCAGAAACTGGTCCTAGGATGCCTGATTCCAGTCGAGGAAAGACATGGCTTGTCAGTTCGGGCTGCACTGTTCCCATGAAGCACAGGGTCAAGGCTGATTTGCATATGGCCATGTCTGAACTGGGGTTATGTGTAGTGCGTAAAAATAATGGATTTAGGCCCAGATCTCTGTACTGGGGTGAATGTATGACATTGTTCTGCATTCTGTCCATCAACTGTTGTTTTTGCATTTGTCACCTCCAGTGGGATGGGTATGCTCAGACATGAGTCCCCTGCTCTCCATACCACTGGAGTCAAGCTATCCTGGCTGATGATTGCTGATAGCCAGAAACTGGTCCTAGGATGCTTGATTCCGGTCCAGGAAAGACATGGCTTGGCAGTTCGGGCTGGACTGTTCCCAAGAAGCACAGGGTCAGGGCTGATTTGCATATGGCCATGTCTGAACTGGGGTGGTGTGGAGTGTAAACAAATGATGAGTTTAGGCCCAGATCTCTGTACTGGGGTGAATGTATGACATTGTTCTGCATTCTGTCCATCAACTGTTGTTTTTGCAATAGACCATCTTCCACATTGGATATCTGGCCATGTGACGTAAGATTCGAGGTATTGGTTTGTGAGTCCTGATACCATTATTTTTTTATTTTTTTATTTTTTGAAAACCTTTATTCGTATAAATGGTGACATACAAATACGGGCCTACAACCCGGAGGCCGGCCACGGAACAAACTGGACGACACCAATAGCAATAAAAGGTACGGAATGGTCACGCAATACTACCCACTGATGCAAGTCTATAATGCTAACGGAGCGTAACCCCCCGGTAAAGGATCACTGAAGGTTAACTTTATATATATAAAGTAGAGGATCGGTTGTATAAGAAGCGTCTTGGTACACATGGCGGGGAACTGAATCAACATCATTATAATAGGGAATACGTAAGTCAGTTATCAGAGTAGTCCAAAGCGGTAAAGCCATTGATACCCTTGCTATTCTTTTCCAGCCAGTGTCCATCCGCAACCTCATGTGCCCAATGACAAGCAAAACATCACTCTCATGATAATCAATCATCAATGAGACGGAAAAAGATGCAATCACCATACAACCCAACCCGGAGAGTAAAAGAAAACGAAAAAATTTGAAAAAAAAAGGGAAAGGAAAGGGGGAATCCACGTTATTGTACCCGCCCCACGGCGATAATGGCGATCCACGATCCAGACAGTAAACATTATTAGGGGCGGGGAGGCTAAGTCAGGAGAAACAAAAAAGGACCCCACCTAAAGTATAATACCATACGGGAATACCTAAACCTTCCCCCCCGGTACTCATCCCGCGGGGATCACGCACAGCAACGGGGACCCAAGAAAAGAACAGATAAGAGCCATAGAAACAAAGAACTATCTAATAGACCCCCATCCACCCGCCCCACCCTGCACCCCTGCAGAAGGCTATGGCCTACCCCTCCCAGCAGCGTGCCTGTTGCCCTAATCGTGAACCCGAAATATAGAGTGAGATAATGCAGGGAATGAAGAAGAAAACAGAGAAAAAGGAAAAGAGGAAAGTCAAGGGGAGAGGATACCATGTAACAAGGCGCACGGCCCCAACCCCCGCCCATACAAACATTCTAGTGTAGCCCAAAACGAAACGGGAATGATTTCAAGTAATCATACATATTAAGGGTCAGAAAAGACATCCCAATTTGTAGCAGTCCATAAATCCATGCATCGAGCAGCAGCCCTCCGGGTGAAAGGGTTCACCCCAGTCCTTTCTTAGCTATCGACGCGATGTATGGGAAGGTAGCAAGCATAAAACAAAGCAGTGAGAAGAAGTCATGGAGCCACCGCTGGATGGTCAATGGAAGCAACCCACTGGATCTCCACCGCCGAAGGCAATGCATAAGCTGTTCCCGGCAGTCATGTAAATCAGTTGCACCGGTAGTCAGCAGTTCTTCCTGCATGCGATCCAGGCCATCGCCGCCCCCGCCAAAGTAGGGGAAAAAAGTAGCCACCTCAGAACCGTCCACCTCCCTAGGGGACGGCTCGGAAGCAATGGCGATCTCCACGTCGAAATGCACACAAAAATCCCGGATCAGGGTCGCCTGCCAAATCCTTAGTGCATGCAGGACGTCGCCAATCGTGGGCTCACACTCCCCGGTGCAGGTCCCATTACGGCACAGTATCAGCATCGCAGGGCGTCCCACAGCTTACAGCACCAGCTGCCATTTTGCGGTTACTACGCAGTCTCTTCGTGGCCGACTCATGTGGGGGCCCACAAGCGGGGCCCCCGCGGGATACCCCTCAATCGTCCACGCAGCTGCCACTGCGCAAAGATGAGGGCCGCCAGAGAAGAGGGACCCTCCGGCGCCAACACTCCGCCGGAGCCAATCTCTACCACCGAGCGATGGAAGTCAGGATGGCCGAGCAAGGCAACAGGGGGGGGGGAGCCACCAGCACAGATTCCCCCACACACAACTTGCCGCACCTCACCTCTGGACCACCGGAAGGTAGACCCAAGCGCTTTCAGTTGCCTCCGGCTCTTTCGCAAAACGACCTCCTCCGGCCGGCATCCGCCCTCCACCTGAGGCCGCCGCCGACTCGTCTCCGCCGGCTACTCGCTAAAGGCAAGGCCCCGGTCTCCACTCCACAGAGGTCGCACTTCCTAGGAGGACGCCGCTGCGGGCCCACTGATCTCCGGAGCCACAAGGATGAGAGGTAAGAGTCAGCAGACCTTCATCTGCAAAATATTGTCTTTTCTGGACAGGATGGGCGACAGGATAGATTAGTTTGGACAATGAGGCCGTCGGAGCCGAGCTACTGTGCGACTATCTCGATGTCGAGCTAGGCTCCTCCCTTCTCTGATACCAATATTAAGTCAATACATATGCTTCAGGGTCTGTGAGATAAGATTCAAAGAGAGAGTGTGTGAGAAAAGTGTATATAAAAATTATAAACTCACTTCCTAAACACTGTACTGTAAAGTCAGCAACATGTTTGGAATTTCGGGAGCTCTGGCAATATATTCAAGAGTAAAGTACTAAAAACTAGAGGGGCCCCTGTAAGATACTAATGACAGGCATGCAAATCAGGAGAATGAGGCACAATAAAGAATACAAAAATATCCTGCCTGTATTCATTTTTAGTTGGCGGAATCATCTTGACAATGCTCGCTAGGAGCCAAAGGAGGCCATGAAACAACAATTACTATCAACACAGCTGAGTTACATGATCATATATTAGACAAAAATCCAAACTGGGAAAACAATGTTATAATTTTTAATTGTCAAGATTAGGTACAAAATAATCTAAATAGTATATAGTCACATCTGTATATGCGTATACATAAATAGTTAGAAACAAATAATAGAACACAGACAACCAAAATGAAAATGTCAAAGCCTCTAGTCAAAACCTCAACACATGCTACATTCATACAACATCCAATAGACACATTCTAAAAACAAAAAAAGATAAAAAGGTCTAAAGAACCAGAGCCTAAACAATATTCAGGAGGGCCTAAGACTGTAATAAATGTTTCCGTTGGAATAATTATGATATAATATTTCTCAATGTCCTGAGTTAGTGCTCTTTCCAATAACTTATTGGATTATTAACAAAACAAAGACTGTATACAGTGGTCCTATATTGATGGTCTCCAGAGCTTGCACAACCTCTGCAGACCATCAAGATACACTTGTTTTGGAGCATGTGGAGTCAAAGTGCCACTCCAGCCAGTGCAAAGCTTTTGAAGATGACAAAGGCATTATAGAGACGTATGTATTATTGTTCAGGAACCTGCTGGTGAGGTCATGAAAGGGATACTTCTCCACAAAGCAAGACCGATGAGCCAGATGAAATGATAATGCTAAAGGGAGCAACAGTCAAGTACAGAGAAGAGCTAAAGGTAGCGATAGAATAGACTAGAATAGAAAGACAAGTTATATAGCGCGGTAGTTACCCTGAGGCGTCCTAGCGCTAACAGACCATGAGAGCAGGTACAGTGGACCAGACCTCGGTGGGAATTGAGAATAGCAGTGTCTTTAGTGATTTTCGGAAGGCCAGCAGGTTGGATTGTGCACGCAGGTGAAGGGGAAGGGAGTTCCACAGCCTGGATGCATTGTACGAGAAGGCACGGCCTCCGCATCTGGCTTTCCTGATCCTAGGGACCGTCAGTAGAGATGAGGTCGATGATCTGAGCTGCCTGACAGGAGAATATGGGGATGCCAGGGACCGATTAATGGGAGGGCCAGTTTCCCAGATCGCCCGGTGAATGATGCACAAAGATTTGAATTTGATTCTTCGTCTGACTGGCAGCCAATGTAGGCTCCTTAGTCCATCTCAAACTGATGTTCGGCGAGGGATTTGGAGCATAGTCTGGGCTGCACAGTTCTGTACGATCTGCAGTGAATTCAGGGTTGCCTGAGGGGAGCCCAAATACAAAGCGTTTTCTAAGTCCAGCCTGGACAGGAAAAGTCCCGGGATCATAATCTTCCTGGCCTCAAATGGTAGCGCAGGGAAAATCTTCCGTAATACCCGTAGCAGGCCGAAGCAGGTTGCTGACAATTTTGAGGCTTGGACGTTAACATTGAGAGCTTTGTCAAGCCAGACACCCAGGCTCTTGATTTCATCTTTGTGCATTGGGGAAGGACCTAAAGAGGAGGGCCAAAGACATTTAAGGGCTAGGTGGGAGAGTTTACCCAGGAGCATTAGCTCGTTCTTATCACTGTTTATTTTCAAACATGACATGGTCATCCAGTTGGATACCTCCTCCAGGCATGATATCAGATTGCCGGGGTTGGAATCCAACTGATTGAGGGACACCACCAGCTGGGTGTCGTCCTCGTAAGTGATGATTCGTACTCCAAATGGGCGGACGACACATGCTAGTGACTCCATATACACATTAAACAGTGTTGGGCTTAATGCGGAGCCCTGAGGGACACCACAGACCAGAGGTTTACTTGATGAGGTGTAGTCGCCCTCGAATACTTGGAAGGAGCAGTTAAATAGGAAAGATTCTAACCAGGATTTAGCCTTGCCCGACACTCCGATGTTTGTTAGTCGTGATAATAGTGTGCTGTGGTTGACAGAGTCGAAGGCAGCAATTAGGTCTAGGAGGATTATGGCCGCTGAGCCGACCCTGTCCATGATCATCAGTGCCTCCTCCGTCACTGCCAACAGAGCGGTTTCGGTCCCATGTTTGGGCCGAAAACCTGTTTGAGAGTCATCGAGCAGGTGGTTAGCTTCAATGTACTCCATGAGGACTGAATTGACATGTTTTTCTAACACCTTACTTGCCCAGGGGAGAAGTGAAATTGGACGGTAGTTCTAAGGGTCAGTTTGGTCAAGGCTAGGTTTTTTTAAGAGCGCCTTGACCATCGCCTGTTTCCAGGGAGGAGGCACTGAGCCTGTGGCTATGGAGGTGTTAAATTACATTCAGTAAAGTAGGGAAGATATTTTCCTTCACCATGTCTATGGTTCGTGCAGGGCCGGGTCCTTAGGAGGACCTGTTTTTACCAGGGTGGCAATGAGGTTGAGATTATCCATATTAATCTGAGGGAAAGACTGTAGGGTATGAATGGGGTGAGTCTCGGGATTGGATGGAGTCCCTCCCTGTGAAGGAGCAGAGTGGGTCTGGAAAGAGGAATATATTAGTTGAATTTTTTCAGAGAAATATTTGACCAGGTCGTTACATCGGGCTTGTGCAGCCTGAGGGTTGGGGGCCAGTTCTCGCCTTTTCTGGAGGGTCTTGGCGATCCTGTAAATTTCTTTGGGTTTAGAGGTGGCCAGATTGATTTCCTCTGCATAAAAGGTTGCTCGGGTGGTTTTGATCTCTCTTTTGTAGGACTTGATTGATTCTCTGTAAGTGATATTGCTAACAGGAGAAAAGTTGAGTCTCCACTTTCTTTCCAGGCGTCTACATTTACTCATGAGTTCCCGCAGTTCGGGCGAGTACCAGGGAGCAGTTTTAGTGCTCCGCTTTGCCTCGGTCCTCCGTAGAGGGAGTACCGAGTCGAGGGCACTGGCGATCCAGCTGTTAAAGTCCTCATTTGCTAGAAAGGGGTCCGTGTTACCAGGAGGTCTGGTTTTGTCCAGAGTGGATTGCCATTCGTGAACAGGGAGTTTGGGCCAATTCCTCTGTAGGGGTAAGATGATGTGGTGCGGTGGTTGAGAATTGGGTATGGTCCATGTAAAGGGGATTGAGTAGTGGTTAGAACACGGGACGGGCACTGGCCTAAGCACTTCAAGACTCGAACAATTACTAAGTATTGGGTCGAGAAGGTGGCCCTTGATGTGAGTAGAGCTGTCCACTCTCTGGGTGACTTGTAACGCTGCTAGGCTAAAGATGAGGTGGAGAGCGGATGGGCAGGAGACCTCATCCAAGTGGATGTTGAGGTCCCCCAGCAAAGAAAAGTTGGCGGGCATGGTTGCAAGGTCAGCAACTAAAGAGGGAAGAATGTTTATAAAGGTCGTTGCTGTTCCTGTTGGGCGATATACTAAGATCCCAGAAAAAGGGGTAGTAGGGGAAAATCTATTACAAATGGCATACTTTCACAGTTGGCGATGGAGGGGTGAGAGATCCGGCACTGGTAGGAGTCTCTAAAGATAATCGCTAGTCCCCCTCCCTTCCCTATCTTGCGATTTTTGTGGACAATTTGGTACCCTGGAGGTAGGGCCTGGACCACGTCTGGTTCTGATTCATCAGTGAGCCAGGTTTTGGTCAAGAAGATGGCATCAAGGTTACGTTCCTGAATCAAAAGATGAAACTCTAGGGCGTGCTTCACTAGGGATCTGCAATTTAATAGGAGCATGTTATACTTGTCCCTAACCGAGTTATCAGTAAGGAAAGGCTTGACTTGGAAGTCACACGTGGGACAGACAAAAAGAGGAATATTCGGGTGCCAGATGTGCTGACATGAAATAGGGGGAGTTTTCCTGAGTGCTTTAAGATCCACAGGGCTAAAGCTTCGCTTCTCTGGAGCCCGAGTTGTAGGGGTTGTGGCCCCTGGCCCCGTCCAGCCGCGGACAGGAGCAGACGTGAATGCCTAAGGCGCGCCGTTGGCGCGCCTGCGTCACGCCTGCTGCGCGTCCGCTGCGCGCGTCCGCTGCACGGTCTACGTATGGGCTGCATTTGTAATCCTAGGGGGAGGAGTCAGGGGGTGTGTCTCGCTCTCTCCCCGTTCCGCCATCCACTCAAGCAGCCCTGGGCTGTGGTGGACCGGGGTCGGAGCGGGAGGCGTGCGGCGGGGGCCTGGGATCAGGAGGGTCTCTGGGCTAGAGGATACCAGGTCCAGATAAAATGTGAGCTTTACAAGCTTCAATTGTGGAATAAAAAGTGCTACAGTTTTAAAAATAGCAGGAGCAACAGAGCAGTTACCGGTCACAGAGACACACACTCATCAAGGTACGGCCACACAACACGGCGCTCAAGTAATCTGAAGCGCGGCGCGAGGCTATGAGCCTGATGTAGGTCAGCTGGATCAGGGGGCGTGTCTCGCTCTCTCCCCGTTCCGCCCTCCACTCAAGCAGCCCTGGGCTGTGGTGGACCGGGATCGGAGCGGGAGGCGTGCGGCGGGGGGGCTGAGATCTGGAGGGTCACTGGGCTAGAGGATACCAGGTCCAGATAAAATTTGAGCTTTACAAGCTTCAATTGTGGAATAAAAAGCGCTACAGTTTTAAAAATAGCAGGAGCAACAGAGCAGTTACCAGTCACAGAGACACACACTCATCAAGGTACGGCCACACAACACGGCGCTCAAGTAATCTGAGCGAACTTGAGCAATAACCAATTGCAAGATGGCGCTGGAAGAATAATAGCCAGATACAGAGAAACACAAATGGCAGTGGAAACCAGGTACAATGCAAAAGATTGAAAATTGTAATAACATGCAAGAGATGAAACAAGTACATACCATAAAAGAGGAAAAAAGCACCTCGTGCCTGGTGAGTGGACCAGGTGGCCAGCGCTTATTTACTGAGGGAGTACTTCCAGAACTTAGAGAATTAGGTGACCATCCAGCGCTGTCTAAGCAGCACATACTCGTTCCACAACTAGTAGTAATGTCACAGTTTTCCTGAAACTACTGAATCCCGTCAACACCACCAAAAAGTGGAATATTGGTGCTAGATGGTTTGCCTGGATCAAAACATTTGATGGTTTCATTGATGCAGCAGAAGAAGCATATAACAAAAAGATCTTGAAATATTTTTTGCAGGTAAATGAGCAAAGGAGGTAATAAAGAAAATAAATACCACATGCTGATGAAATCTCATACCAGCAAAACAAAGAGGCTTTAAATATCTGGTTCAATCCAATGCTGAATGTTGATTACAAAATATACAGTTTTAACCAAGATAGGCAGAAAGCTGGTGAAATGATCTACGAGTTTGTTCATTCAGAGGACTAATGCTGAGAGACATGATCCGTTTGGAGTGAGTACTCATGGTTACAAGATCTGAGGAATGTGTAGTAATGAAAATCTACCAACATGGCGACTTGGGAAACCAGAGTAAGTCAGCCTTGACAGTGAAAAGTAATCAGAGACACAAGTTTGGAGGGTACAAAGTGATGTCCCCAAAGGAAAATAAGCTGTGCTTCAGATGCAGATTTTCCTTCCACCTGAAGGTAAATGTCCCACCATTGGACAAGTATGCAGGGGATGCAGGAAAGAGAACCATTTTAAATGGTGTGCGAAGGAAAAACTAAGTGTGTCATTTCGAGAAAACAAAATGGACATCTGAATGTTCCAGAAGCAATGTTCTACCCATGCCCACAAGGCCAAATGGTCCCATTTGAGGCAAATGAAAACTAAACAAAGTTGATTGTCATCTAAATCTTCATTCAAAAGTTCTTCAATGTCATTGTTAAGCAACAGGAAGAAGGTGGATATTTAATGTCAATGTCAACTAATGAGAAACATGAGCATGCCGGATTGGCCCCATGTGAGAAAGAATGCCAGTCAAAGAAAGATTGACAAGTGATGTCACTAAATTGATTTAGACATTGTCCTAAAATCACACCAAAGGTGAATAGTTGTTCTATACCTTCTATCATAGACAGTGGTGCATCACCAAATATCATGCCTGAGAAGAAATATCACAAAATGTCTCCATGGCCCCTCTCACACCATCGAACACTAAAGTGTGTACATGGGCAGCATCGATGCCATTAAAAAGTCGAGGGTCATTTGTAGCAACCATGAAGCATAAAAAAGACAAAAGTACAAGTGTCAATTCACATACTTCAAGGTACTTTTTCAAGTAAGTGCTTACTCAGTTTCAATACTGCTGCCGAAATGGGACTGAATCTGTAAATTACAACATAAATGTTCATCACAAAATAGTTAGTCAGTTTCCATCATTGTTTCATGAATTAGGAAAACTTAAGACAATAAAACTGCAACTCCATATTAATGAGGACATTCTTCCTGTTGCTCAGTGCCATCATTGAATTGCATTTCATTTCCAAGAAGCTGTTGTACTAGAATTTGAGACATTACTAAAGCATGATATCAGAGAATGATATACTGGTCTGACACCAAGGGTTTCACCCACAGTGGTATTGCCTATAAAGGAGACAGTGAAGGAGCTGTATGCAACTGTGTTGATATGCATCAAACTAACATGGCATCTAGGTCCATACATTGCTGACATGATCACACAGCTGAATGGTGCAAAAGTCTTTTTTCACCTTGATCTGAACAAAGGATTAATCAACTGGAACTAGAAGAAAACTGCAGGTACATTACTACATTTTCTACCCATATTCATTTGTTCAGATATAAAAGATTATGTTTTGGTGTGTCATCAGTTTCAGAACTGTACCAATGTGTCCTTGGCCACATAATACAGACTGTCACACATACTTTCAATTACAGTGATAAGATATTGGTCCTTGGGGACACACGAAAGGTACATGATAAACCTCTCACACAAGTGTGCCCGTTACTTGCTGATGCAGGTCTCACTTTGAATGCAGAGAACTGTAAGTTTCACAAAACAAAACTCAATTTTTTTTTATATTTTCTCTGATGAGGGAATGACTTCAGATCTGGCTACAGAACTGGCTTTGACAGTCACCTTCACCCCACAAGATGTTGCCATGTTACGCTCTTTGCTTGGCATGGCCAGCTACTATTCTAGACACATCTGTGATTTTGCCACAGTAAGTGCTGCTTTAAGATACCTAACTAAATGAAATGCTTCATTTCAATGGTCAAATGAATGTGAACAAAGATTAAAATAATCGAACATGCGATTAAGAACTCCACTTAAATGGCCTGCTTTCATCCAAAGCTATGTACAGAAGTTGTTGTTAACGCCAGCCCAGTAGGGTTGGGTGCAATTCTTGCCCAACACAACAGACATTCAAATGCTCGAGGGCATATTGTGACATATACAAGCAGACGTTTGTCACAAACTAAACATGCCTATTAACAACTAGAAAAAGAAAGCCTACCTCTTGTGTAGGCTTGAGAACGTTTTCTAGTGTTTCTATATGGAAAACATCTTGCTCTTGTCGCAGATTATCAAGCATTGCTTACCATCTTTGACAATCCCAAAGCCAAGATGCTCCCTTGCATTGACTGGTGTGGGTTGCGACTGCAAGACTATGACTAGACTATAGTGCACCAACCAGGAAAAGATCAAACCCTGCTGACTACTTTTTGCGGGTGCCAGTACAGTCTCATAATACCAATTCTAAAAGGCTGATGCATATATTAACTTCATCATAAAGTGTGGAACATTTGTTGCAATTTAAGTAGAAAAATCAATGCTGCCATGAACACAGACAGTGAAATGCTAATAATCAAAGACATTATTGCACGCAATCCTGAAAACAGCACACTCGACCTCTTACAAATGCCAGTGTATATAAAAAATAAAAATAAATTATTAAATATGAAAGATGAACTTTCCGCTACCCAAAAAGGTATTGTTTAGGGGGTTCGAGAATCGCCATACCAGACAGCGAGTCTTTGAAGTGGCAGATGAGGGCTTGTCGTCACTACACAAGTTCTCTGAGACCAAGTTTGGTTTTCTCATCTTGATGAAAGTTTTGATAGAGAATTAAAGGCCTGTCATTTGTGCAACTGTTTATCTCCCAAAATAACCCAACATTCATTGAACATGTCTGATCTTCCAAACCATGACTTATTTCTGGACCCCTTGACAATGGACATCATCTAATGGTGATGAGTATTATCATTTTACCTTGGTAGAAGAATTCTAGTCAATCACAAAGGAAAAAGTCATAGAGAGACTAGATGGGATTTTTCCAACATGGGGCTTTCCTTCAATTCTGATGTCCAACAATGGCCCTCTTTTCAACAGTCGATAATGCAAAGACTTTCGTACTCATCTGAACATCAAGCTTCAGAAAAGTACACCTCCTTGGCCACAAGCAAACAGCACTGTTGAGAGCTTTATGAGCACCCTAAGAAAGACTGTTCAGTGTGCTGCACTTAAAAAACTTAAATACAAATCAGTTCTCCATTCTGTTGTTCGTGCATACCAATCGACCCTCCATTTAACAACAGGTGAAAGCCTTGCAACCATGATGTTTGGTTGAGCCATGAAGACCAAGTTGCCACAATGGACCACTAAAAATGATTGATGATGATGAATCAGATTCAAGCCACAAATACAAAATGAAGACCTCTGCAGACAAATACCAATGTGCGAAGAACACTGTTGTTACAGAAGGACATTGAGGGCCCTATTACAATGTCGGGTGGAATTTCCTCTGCCCAACATCGTCTCGGTCATGGGACCGACTGACACCCGGTCAGTAGTCCTGACCCACTATTTAGGATGCAACCGAACACTGTTCAGTTTCATTCCTATACTTTACAATGGGACCTTGTATTCTGGGCGGAATACATGCTCCCATTGTAGAATGGGAGGTGCAGTTTATCACTGCATCCGTGGCAGGCATCTTAAGGTCATTAAGGTGCATGCCAGAGGGTGCAGGGATCCTATGATGCCCCCCTTGGCCTACAGCCAGAGGCCAAGTACCCATGGGGGCCCTGCTGAGGGCCCTGAAAGTCGAGTTCTGACAGCCTTTCTGTATCAGAAAGGTCAGCACAGAAAGGCTGCCAAAACCTGACATTGTTATGCAAAGCTTCTAAAGAGCCGCCCTTGGAACTACTGACAGCATTTCGACTGGCGGTCGGGCTCTTTGAGCCCAGCAGAAGCCAGTCGAATGACCGGTCATATTCCTTTCCAGCGCCTCTATTGGAAAGAGGCAGGGGGAAAGGAATCTGACCGTCATTGTAACCGGCCCCTGAGTCTTTGTCAGACAGAAACAAAAATGCAAGTCTGATGCTCCTTTTGATGTTGAGCCACTGACGGTTGTTGCAGAGGCCGCCCCCGCAGAGGGCACGAGGGCCAGCGCCTTAACCCACGCCAGGCCCCTGGAAGAAAAAACGGTTCGGGGCGGCGCCCCCAGAAGCGGGAAAGTCCGTGTCGCACATCCTTGCGGCCCCCGCTAGCCTCGCCAGGTAGGCGCCTCGCCCAGCGGCCAATGGGGATGGGGTGAGGGGTAAACCCCCCAATGGGAAAGAAGGCCAGCTAGCCAGAGATGCTAAGTTGGGGGGCATAAGAACACCACACCCCGGTCCAGCTGGCATCTTGGACCCGGGGGCTTAGGGTCACCAGTAACAGGCTGGGGCGGCCCAGTCGGCGGCCTGCCACCCGCCCTCACGGCACAAGACCCCTATGCGTGGCCCTCCCCCGGCCCCGCGTCCTTAACAAATAGAGCCACGGGACTAGCTAGTTTGTTACCTCTGTCAGTCAAGGAGAGAATTTGGAAGAAGGAGTTCATAGACATTTTTACTCTGCTAGAGATCCAACTTGACGGGCTAGACCTGACGGCTTGCGATAAGAAAGAGGAAGATAGGAGAGAAAGGCGGAAGGAAAGGAAAGAGAGGAGCTTTGACAATTGGTTAGACGCCTTTAGGATCATGGCCTTTATAATTGTGGAAAAATTCCCGCGCTGCGCCGCAGACCTTTGGCTTTATGAGGCCAACATACACAATGCACAGAGGCAGTTTCCTGGTGACGCTTGGCTGGAGTATGATAAGGGCTTCCGTTTAAAGATGAAGACCGATCCAGAGATGGAATGTAATGAGGAAGATGTATCTAGGTTCATCCAGAAGATGATGATTGCTAAGGAAACCAGGCACTGGGCAGGGAGGAACGGGCAGCCCTTCCGTTCCCCCCATCACAAGGGAAAGAGTAGGACTTTCCGGAAAGGCAGAGCGTACAACACATGGGAGGCCTCACCACCACGGGGAGGCCCAGCCATATGCTGGAAATATGAAGCTAACGAATGTTCATGGGGATCGTCATGCAGGTTCCTGCATGCTTGCTCCAGCTGCGGGGGTGGACACCCAACAGTGGGGTACAAGCGGAAAAGCGACCAAGGAAGAGACAAAAAAGAGAAAGGGAAGAAGCAGTGAGGGGGATACTGAGGAGGGGGGAGTCCAGAAGAGTTCCATCAATACAGCCTAGCCAGGTCCCCATCAACACAGCTCGACTACACAGGCTTGCAAACATGTACCACCACAAAGCTGACGCCGGGATATTAGTGAAAGGATTTGAGGAGGAGTTTGTAATCTCCTTCGAGGGCACCCCGCCACGAGGCAGGGCAAAGAATTTAAAATCGTCCCTCCAACACCCCGAGGTAGTCTCCAAGAAGTTGGAAAAAGAGAAATCACTGGGCAGAATAGAAGGCCCCTTGCCTCCCCTATTGCGGGTGGGGCTAGTGGTCTCTCCACTGGGGGTGGTACCAAAAAAGGATCCAGGTCAGTTTCGATTGATTCACCATCTGTCATTCCCCGAAGGGTCATCCATTAATGACGGGATCAGCCCGAGGCTTGCTCAGTGGGTTACGCCACAGTGGACGACGCCATCGATCTAGTACGAGCATCAGGCCACAGAGCCCTTATGGCTAAAGCAGACATAGAATCGGCATTCCGACTCTTCCCAGTCCACCCTTCCAGTTTCCACCTTCTTGGTTTTCAGTGGGGGGAGCTCTACTTTGACAAAGCCTTGCCAATGTGTTGTTCAGTGTCTTGGGCTTAGTTTGAGATGTTCAGCACGTTCCTGGAATGGGCGCTACACGCCAGGCACAAGGAAGGGGGTAAGCTCTATTACCTGGATGACTTCCTCTTCACAGGCCCGACCGCTACGGACATATGCGGACGGACATTAGCCGCATTCCAAGATTTGGCTAAGGAGTTAGGGGTCCCGCTAGCGGTAGAGAAGACAGTGGGCCCGGCAACAACGATCACTTTCCTAGGGATAGAGCTGGACTCCATTTCAGGCACCTCCAAGTTGCCAGAAGGAAAGGTGACAGAGTTCAGGGAGGATCTCAAGAACCTATGCGGAAAAGAGATAGCGACACTCAGGGAGCTCCAGGGGCTGATTGGTAAGCTCAATTTTGCAGCAAGGGTGATCGCGGCAGGCAGGTTGTTCACTAGGCGACTGACCCATTTCACACCAGGCATGACACGCAAACACCACCATGTTAGATTAGGAGCGGGCGTGAAACAGGACCTGCAGATGTGGGACTCATTTCTGAGGAACTTTAACGGTATCCTCATCTGGAGGGAAGGATGGGTGACATGCAGGCAGATTGCGCTTTTCACAGATGCGTCCGGGAGCCATGGTTTTGGGGCCATCCTGGGCAGCAAGTGGTGCAGGGGGCAATGGGCAGAACAGGAAACATAATATTCCTCGAGCTATTTCCCATCGTGGTGGCCCTGGCGATCTGGAAACACAAGCTGCGCAACCTGAAGCTCAAAATATGGTCCGACAACAAGGGGGTGGTGCAATCTATCAACAAAGGGGCAGCCAAGTGCCCAGGGATACTGACACTAATGTGCCATTGGTTAAATTACAGTTGGAAGGAAACATAGACCTGAAGGCATGGCACGTACCAGGGGTGGAGAACGAGCTGGCTGACTGCCTTTCAAGAGCACAGATGGACAGATTCAGGCAGCTGGCACCCAGGGCAGATCAGGACATGACCCCTTTCCCGGGGCACCTGTGGGACCTAGCGGAGTAGACCTCGCAGTATTGTTGAACCAGGCCCTCGCACCCGAAGCAGCAAAGAGATATAGGAAGTATGTGGGCACAGTAATGCAGAAAGGGGGTATCCGAAACCTAGAGGACGCCAGGGCAACAGGCAAGGTGGTGGAGAGGTTCATTCTGTGGGCATACAACAATAGCAAATCAAGGTCCTGGGCCCAGGCGCAACTAGCAGCAGTGACACACTTCACAAAGTTAGTGGCAGGGCACGACCCGGCGGCATCTCATTACATCAAGGCAGCTGTGAAAGGTTGGAGGCACGCCGAGGGCAAGAAAAAGGACTGCAGACGGCCGATAGATTTGTCCAAACTGGCCCTCCTATTAGAAGCCTTGGGAGGCGTCATGAGGGACGCATTCGAGCTCAGCCTGTTTAGAGCAGCCTTTGCCATTGATTTCTTCGGTTCCTACCGCATCAGCGAACTGGTGGCACCGCGCAGGGGTGGGACTGCTGACGACTGCCTACAAGCCAGGGACATAACGCCACAAAGGGCCCAGATTGAGATTCAGCTACTGCACTTGAAGACCGACCAGGCTGGGGCGGAGAACACCATCCGGCTGCACTGCATAGAGGAGACGAGGTATTGCGCAGTATGCTGCCGGCATGCCTTCATGGCAATTAGACCAGTAGGGGAGGGGCCCCTCTTCAGACACTGGGATGGCAGCCATTCGAGCAGATTCCAATTGATGACAGTAATGCGCCTAGCAAAACGGGTCTTCCACCCGCCTCCTTCGGGTCCCACTCTTTCAGGATTGGGGCGGCCACGTCAGCAGCAGCTCAGCACGGGATGTCAGAGGAAAGAATAAAAGCCGTGGGCAGGTGGCGATCCTGCGCATTCGGGGCATACGTCAGGCCCCACCTGAAATAAAAAATCAATTAATCATTGACAGACCCGAGGGCATCACCCCGGCAGCAAACTGACTATTGTAAATGTTACTCCTGCAGGGAGGAGACTTCGGCTGGTGCTGGTGGTGGGCCATTTGTTCATGGCCAGGTTACAGGCCTGGTGGCAGCAAGCTGGCTACAAGCGGAAAGATAGGCCGGTGGACACATGCATCCGGTGGTTGGGCAGGCCGGGGATGAGATGGGACCAGCTACTGGCGACGCTGGAGAGAATACAGGCAGACTCACCCTGGCTATCCGATTTGGTGATCATCCACTTTGGGGGGAACGACTTGGTGAGCAGGGGAAGGAAGGCGCTCCTCCATGACATCCAGAGAGACCTCACAGAGACAGGCAGAGCGTTTAAGAGTACAGCTATCATATGGTCGGAGCTCATCAGCAGATAGGTGTGGCACGGGGCAGAGTCAAGAAAAGCTGTAGAAAATTCCAGGGGGAAGCTGAACCTAGCAGCCAGCAAATTCTGCATGGTCAACGGTATGGGAAGTGTAAGGCACGGGCTCATCCACCCGGGCCGCCCCAAGCTCTATGAAGGGGACGGAGTCCACCTGTCTGATGTGGGGTTAGAGGCATTGTGGAACAACCTGTGGGGTGCGATGGCACTGGCGGGTTGCAAATAAAGAGAAACTGCCTGTCTCTGACACAAAGGGGGGAGCCGCAGGAAGGCGTAAGCCTCCCTGGCTGCGTGGCAGAAATAAGGAGATAAGACTTGCTACTGAGACACACCGACGGGCGGTGTGTAAGAATTGGGACCCTCACACTGGGATGCCAAACGGCAGGGTGAGGGGTCAAACAAGGAGAAGGGGGTAGCAACAGAGACGGCACTCGCCGCGAACGAACTGCCAGTCCAAAGGGACAACGAAGTGATCCGCAAAAGGCAAGCGGATGATTTATGACCATGCATGACAAGTCATAAAATAGTGCTGTATGACAAATGCCATATGACGTATTAATATGCATGTATTATAATAAAACTGCGGCCAACTTTGCCACTAAGAGAATAAAACAGTGTTGGCTTACTTATTCGGAGGACCATCGAAGGTACGAAGCATATGGGTACATACGCACGAATGGGGCGCAGTGCGGGGGTTATCGCAGAAGCCGCCCCCGCAGGGGGCTCGAGGGCCGGCACCTTAACCCACTCCAGGCCCCTGGAAGAAAAACCGGTTTGGGGCAGTGCCCCCAGAAGCGGGAAAGTCTGTATTGCACATCCTTGCGGCCCCCCGCTAGCCTCGCCAGGTAGGCGCCTCGCCCAGCGGCCAATGGGGATGGGGAGAGGGGTAAACCCCCCAATGGGGAAGAAGGCCAGCTAGCCAGAGATGCTAAGTTGGGGGGCATAAGAACATTGCACCCCGGTCCAGTTGGCATCGTGGACCCAGGTACAGCGGCTACACGGCGAAAGGATCTTGTCCCACCCACCCACACCAAAGGAACAGCCAATGTTACAGTGCTGGAACAAGGGCTGGGAATGGGCGGAAATAAGGAGATAAGACTTGTTACGGATACACACAGACGGGCGGTGTGTATGAATTGGGACCCTCACACTGGGATGCCGAACAGCATGGTGAGGGGTCAAACAAGGAGAATGGGGTAGCAACGGAGACGGCACTCGCCGCCCAGCCCCCGCTGGCTGGCAGGGCACAACAGGGACCAACATGGTAGCGAGTAGGGTCCTAACTCCGGGAAGGAAGCTACCCCCGAGCAGAGGAAGCACGGAGACAACCCAAAAGAGAGAACGAACAAACCACCAGTCCAAAGGGACAACAAAGTAATCCGCAAAAGGCAAGCATATGGGTACATACGCACAAATGGGGCGCAGTGTGGGGGTTATGACTAGTAATGTGCACATGGTGACTGCTCTCTGCCATGGAACGTCCACTGCACGAGATTATTTGCATTTCAAGCAGCTGCCTCGACATTCAGCAACTCCAGATGTCAGAAGTGAGACTTCTCCACCTGAGAATGCTGAGAGCCCCATGATTGCACCTGTGTCTCTGTCACCAGTGCCCAGACACTTGAGTGTGGTTAATACAATTCATGTTTTAGAATGTTCAGTAAACAGTTATAGCTGAGGAATAAAAACGTGTAATACCAAGCTCTTGTGTGGCGTAATCATTTACATGAATGGAGGCTCGGGAAAACGCTACATGCATAATTGAGTGGAACTTGAAATATAGTTGTGGTTTTAAAAATGCATTTGAAACATCTCAGATAGAAATTGTTTGCATCATATTCTTCCCAAATGTCAATCAGCACAAATTCATTTATAAACTTATGCCAGATGAGGGTGGACTTTCGAGGCACAAAGGTAAAGGCTATTCTCAGGCAGAGTTTCTAATGTCCAATGAACTAACCTGAAATAGCACAGTTGCAAAAGACTTTACAAATTGCAATATTTACCTTGAAACAAAGACATTCACACGGAAATGTGGTAATGATCATCAATTACTCCTATCACCACAATGAATGCCTTGACTATCAAATATACTAGGTAACCTCTAGCAAAGTGAAAAGAGGCCTTAAAAGACATCTGCCTTTGTTTGTGGGACAGGTCCCATCATTAGGGGAGAGCATGTAGCCTTACGGCTAGAGAGGTCGACCTGGAATCTAGGGTACCGGGATCAAGTCTCTGCATCGACGCTCAACATCCTGTGATTCTGGGCAAATCATTAAGGGGCATATCAAGGGGCGACAATAATATTATCGCTGTTTTAGAGCCCGTTTTCGGGCGAAAAGCGGCGATAATATTATCACATTATCATTGAGCACATGCTAGCGAGTGATTCCTTGACTTATCGCCTTTTTTCACATGCCTTGCATCGATAAAGAGATGCGAAGGAGGCGTGGCTGTGAAAACAACATGGGATAATATAGCGAAGGCAGCTATATTATCAAGTAGGGTTAGCAATATATAAAATCGCGTTAAGTATGCCTTAACACAGGAATTTAACTTCCTGACTAAGGCACACCTAACATGGGGGGTGGATTGTGCGGCTAAGACCACAGGCCCTATCATCTAGGATATCGCCGTTTTCCACCATGGAAAATAACAATATCCCCACTATCTCTGGAATTTGTATCGCCTCTGCGATGCGCGTTGTTGATAACGTGCTAAGCGGGCGATAAATTCCAGAGATAGCCGGCGATAAATATGTAAGCGCTAAGCGCCCTTTGCGATATTTATCTCCAGCTCTTGATAAAAATGAATGTGTCGTTATGTAACAAAACTGATGGTCATGTAAAGCTCTTTAAAACCTAATCTCTCGGGTCTAGTTCCCGCTATATAAAAGTCGAAAAAAAAAAATTAGGGGAAGCAGACAACCGCCCTGGGTGCGACCCCCGCTGAATATTCCCCATTTGCGTTTCATCAAGCGATGCTGTTTGGCGCATTTTGACCTCTGTCTCATAAAGGAGGGCCTCTACTGTGCAGAAGTGGAGCAGAGCCTCATCCCTGCATTAACAACCGCCTGTGACGCAGTCGAATTCTCCCTCCAGAACACTAATAAGGTGAGTCCTGTTCATCTCATTGTGAAAAGACCCTTTTTACTCCACGGGTTCCGGCAATGGTGCAGCAAAAACACAAAGGTGCGCTACAACCCTGCCTTTTGATACCTCAGGTCTTTATTTTGTAAAGCATTTTAAAAAAAGAGAACAGGGAGCCAGTGAGAGAGATATAATACAATCCTGATTGAATAGAATTTTACTTCCCACAACGTTTCCTACAAACGAGAGGAGCTTTAAGCCTAGGAATGTATGCAAATTAATTTGAACTCTGCTTGAACATAACCCATTTCTCCTGCATTCTTTGCCTATGGGAAATTTCTTTTGAAAATATAATCTATTGTGTTTTTGAATCCGATCAAAGTCTCTGTTTTAATTGTAAGCCTAATGTGGAAAGCAACAACAAAGCGACAGCTGCTCAGGGGATTATGTCTTACTACCGCGACATTTTAAAGAAACAAAATGGTCATAGATAAAAATCGTTAGACAAAACACCCACGGAATGACTAACAAATAGTTTAAAACCGCTATGTTGAGTTCGGCATAATATTTCCCTCTCAGCAAAATATCACATATGTATGCGTGCGCGCAGTATCTGAGCAGAGAAATAAAAGTAGTGATTCATTTTCAAGCCCTTCATATTCATTTAATCGGTGACTACATTTGGAAGAAGCGACAGTTAATCACATGTCTCCAATCGCTCTTTAATCTTTCGCTTTTAAATTAGTAGTGGCAATTAGCAGTTCAGTAAGCCATCTTCCTAGTCAGGATGTTTTCTACAATACTCTTATTTCGATATGTAAGCTTCCATCCACATACAGTGTTGTTAGTCAAGTGCGGTTATGCCCTTTCAGATACAATGCCGAATCTCCCACGAGAAACGATGATACAGACACTGAGACACCAGTTCAAAACACTACTTTATACAGTTATCACAGTCATGCAATGCATAATTCAAAAACATATATGACTTTAAAATGAGAGGCATTGCTTTTAAAAACGTCGCTATTGCCATCAGCATAAATACAAAGTGTAAATGTTACATATGAAAATGTTCTGTCCTGTTGCGCATAGCGCATCATCATATGCCCTGCTGCACAGAAACCGTTGTACCACATCTTATTTATGCATTTTTATATAGTGCACTCTTTACCCAAAGGTGTCAGCGCTCTTTACAATATAACCAACTGGAATGTTCTTAAATAAAACAGGAACACACGTGGAAGTTGGTACAGAGGTTTATTCTTTACACCTCATCCATCAGCCACCAGGAGTAACTGACCATGAGACATGATCTGGATTCCAAGTTCCATGTTCCATAGAACCTAGATTCCAGGGAAGAGAGGAAGAATGAAACCACACATCTCCCTTCCAATAATGAATTGAAAATGAGATACAATATGAAATACAAGCAAGATGTTACGAAGGAAATTCATGAATCAACATAAACTCTAATTAACATAGTCTTTCATACAAACAGGTGACGAAGTCTTTCGACCACTATGTCTCAGACAAGCCTTGGGTAACTCATCTGAACCACTAGGCAAATCAATGTACAACTTATTCATTTCAGAATTGGACTTGTCAATTACAACTCGACTCAAATTACACATTTTTCCATTTTCCAATTTAACAGCATTTCTTAGACATTTAGTTACTCTCATGGGAGCAGTAAACTTTGACCATGGCAATGCTCCTACAGAAGCCTTCACACGTACTAGATCTCCCACCTTTATATTTACTTCTTTCACTTTTTTCCTTTTATCAAAATAAAATATGTTTTTAAGCTGTAGATTTTCCTCTATTTTTCTCCAAACACCAATGCTATTATCTTTTATCCCTTTTTCCCAAGTCATCCAACCTGGACACAGTCTCATGTTTGGAGCTCTGCCTTTAAATAACTCAAAAGGCAATTTGTTAGTAGAGGAGTGAGGAGTGAATCGATGTGCTTGAATACATTTTTGTAACTCCTCCTTCCAATTCAAAGAATGAATCCTGGAAAGTTGAATATTTTCCTTTATAACCCTATTGAATCTTTCAACTGCTCCATTTCCTTCTGGATTATAAATGGAACATTTTTTATGAATGATGCCACATGATAGAAGAAAATCATTCATTTGTCCAGAGCAGACTGAGGGCCATTGTCTGATAAAAGAGTTTTTGGAAAGCCTTCTCTTTTAAAAAATATCTTGTAAAAAAGAAATGACACAACTAGAGGTAACATCGGGCGTGGCTAGCAGGCCATGATGGCGGACGGAGTCTGCTAGAGTTCCGGTGTCGCCGGGAAGCAAACATCCTAGATAAGCCTCTACGGGCCGCTCGGCACCGCAGAAGGGACAGACCTGTTGGCGCTGGACTCCCTGACCACCCTGGTTGGTTTTGACATACTTGACGGCCAAGGGAACTGCACGGCGGAGCCCGGCGGTGTTGCGGCCTGTTCCTCTGATGGCGGCCGGGGCCTGGATGGTGAGACGCGCCCAGACCATAAATACCCCAGGAAAGCCTCTCCGGGGCTGGCCGACATCCTGAGGAGGGTGGATCTGTTCGCCCCGAGCACTCTGGCGGCTCTGGACGACCTTGGTGGTTCCGGTGGCCGGGGGGACTACGAGGCAGCCTGGCACAAGCGCGGACTAATCTACTGAGAGGCGACCGGGCCTGGAGTCGGAGGCGCGCCCGGACTGCAGGGCACCTAAGGTGGGGGACGCTGAGGCTGCTCCGGAGCGGACCGCTTGAGACCTAACCCCACTGATAATGGCGGTAAGGAGAGGCGACAGAGACGGGGCCGGCCCCGGGGACACAAAACCTTGAAGGCTACAGGACGGGGGACCGCTGCCCTGCCAGGGACCAGACCGAAGGGCCGTGAGGGGAGCGGGGACGCCGGGAGCCCTGTGTACCTGAGCGGACCGACGCCAGGGGGCGGGGGGACAGGGCGGACAACACCCGGAGGCGACCCCTGCTGCTGGGCCCGGTAGCACACTGCACTCAGACTCCGAACATAGCATGGTCCTATTTCCG
The DNA here is from genome assembly GCF_964263255.1 of Lissotriton vulgaris. Lineage (NCBI taxonomy): Eukaryota > Metazoa > Chordata > Amphibia > Caudata > Salamandridae > Lissotriton > Lissotriton vulgaris. Next base: position 1,572,908,839 of record NC_141694.1, on the reverse strand, counting down.
ACTGTGACGCCGAGGGCGGCGGATGAACTACTGGACAACAGACAAGAGTGACTGTCCAAAACGAAGTAACCTGTGCTCCAGTGTCCTATTGATATCCTTTGATGATGTTCTGAATGTGTCTGGGGTGCGGGGCGCTGGAATGCGGGTCCTTTCAGTGATTGGGAGATGCCCACTGTTTTCTTTCCCTGGGACGCCTAGCGGCCGAGCATAGGCTATTATGTTATGTACCTCCTTCAGAGTGGTTACACTCCACTGCTCTACCAAAATAGACTACTGTAGGTTATGACAGCCTTGTGAAAATGGGTGCCCCCCCTCCTCCTCCTTCCCCCCGGAGGCAGATAAGTATTATTGATAACAAAGCTTCCCTGGCGGCGCCATTGAGCCGGCGGCGCAGAACTGAAAGACTATGAGGATAAGGTACATGCTCAGCCAACCCCCGAAGGCGCATGCACCAATGTTGGTTTTGTTATGGTTTACATATTATGGTTCGGCACAGCAGTGTTTTCAAGCTGCGCCAAAAGAGTTCAAGTTTGGGATGGGCAGAAGTACGTCTCCTGGCTATTGATAGTATACCTGTACTGCAGACGAGGGCACAGTTTCCCAAGGCACTTCCTACCGAGTATGGCTGACACGGTATGGTAGTACAGACTGGCTACCTGGAACATGCGGGGACTTGGCGCTATACAGAAGAGACACAGAATACACGCATTCTTACTCCGACAACATGTACACATTGTATTCCTGCAAGAATCCCACCTAACACAGTCCGAGGCACACACACTGTGGAAGAAATGGAGAGGCACTGTGTATACCACGACATACTCTGCTTTCTCCAGAGGGGCTACCATATGGGTGAGACACAGTACTCCCTTTGTTGAGCTAGAGAGAAAGGTTGACGATCAGGGAAGGTATATCCTAGTGAAAGGCACACTGGACGGCACATTGGTGGTCCTGGGCAGCCTTTATGCCCCGAATTTTGAGCAAGATACATTCCTCACGAGAGTGGGCCGAGCACTGGCTGATTGGGTGGATATCCCTTGGATCTTGGGAGGAGACTGAAATTTGATATTAGATGTGGACCTGGATAGATCGCATCCCCCCCTCCAGACGACAGGCATACATAAACTGATGGACTCCTATAAGACCTGGCTCCAAGGATGGGGACTGACGGACGCGTGGCGAGCATTACACCCAATACACAGAGAATATTCCTACTACTCCCCGGTGCATGCCCTACAACCTCGATTAGACCGGTTCCTATGCACTAACACTCTGATACTCAAAAGTGCGTCCTCAGACTACCTGGCTAAAACCTTCTCCGACCACAGACCTCTGACACTCGACCTACAATGGGGAAGGGTGCCGACCCCAGTGCCCACCTGGAGACTCAACCCGTTATTGCTGGAAGACGGTCCCTGCAGCACATCCTTGTCGGATACGTTGGACTACTATTTCTGGGAGAACTGGGATTCAGTGACCTCTAACTTAACTGCATGGGATGCTATGAAGGTAGTGATAAGGGGGGCAGCCATAGGACAGACCGTGGGTGCTAGGCAGGAAATCCACAGGAAACTGTGCGACGTTGAGGCTTGACTGAAGACCTTGGAGGCAGCGGTTGGAGGGAATGCCAAACGCAGGGGGGAATTGCAATCAAGCAATATAGAACACGCAGAACTCCTAGAGACGTTACGAGTTATTGATCATAAAGACTATCTACGACGGCAACATGCCGAATCGGACAGATCGGGTGCTTTATTGGCTCGGCTGGTACGAGATAGTCCCGAATCTCTAATGATCACGCAGGTCCGGGATGGAACGGGGAGAATAGTGTCTACACAGTCAGACATTAATGCAGCCTTCAGGGATCGCCTGAGTACACTATATGCCTCCACCCCTCTGGTGGACCGGGAAGAAATGGTGACATTTCTAGGAGACCTGCCTTTCCCGGTCCTGTCCCAAGATGAGCAGGCGGAAATGGACGGACCCATCACACAGCAGGAAATCAGGGTGGCCATCCGCTCTCTCAACCAAGGCAAGACTCCCGGGCAAGATGGACTACAGGTAGAATTCTACCAGACCTATTCTACGACCTTGGTACCTGTCCTGGAGAAAATCTGTAAGGCATCATATGAGACAGGTCACTTACCCGTCTCGACGATGCAAGCCTCAGTCATATCAATCCTGAAGCCCGGTAGGGACACCCTCGACCTAACTAATTACAGACCCCTTTCAATGCTCTCTACGGAGTACAAAATACTCAGTAAAGTCATAGCCCTATGGATACAGGCTCACCTACTGGCCCTAATACACCCGGACCAATGCGGCTTCTTACCGGGGAGGAGCACATCCCAAAACACGAGGAGGCTTCACGCCCTAATGTTTGATGTGCCAGGGGCCCTCTCTCGGGATGGCTGTGTCGCACTAGACCTCCGGCCGGCATTTGATTCCTTGTCATGGGCATTTATGTCCGAGGTTCTGACACGTTTTGGACTCCCCGATTCCCTAATACGGTGGATGCGACTACTGTATACGCGCCAAACGGCCAGAGCACGCATTGGCAGACACGTCTCCGATAGTTATGATATCCACTGTGGCACCCGGCAGGGATGCCCGCTGTCGCCCCTGCTGTTTGTCCTGACTCTTGAGCCCCTGGCGAACGCCCTCAGGACCAGGGTGGATGGGATTGGCATTCCAGTCAGTGGTACGCACCACCTGATATCAATATGCCGACGACTTCCTCTTAAATCTCCGGGACCTGGAGGAAAACCACTCGGCCCTAGTGGCCACTTTTGACCGGTTTGCAGCTGTGTCTGGACTGGCGGTCAACCCGGTGAAGTCGGTGGGATATTATTTTCAGGCGGGGCAACGGCCTTCCCACATACAATTTGGTGACTCCCAAATCCCGATAGCACAGGCCACGTTCAAGTATCTGGGCATAAACGTATATAGACGACCGGAAAACCAGATTGATGGTAACATCAGGCGGGCCATTACCGGCCTACGCAGTAGTGTACAATTCTGGACGTCCTTACGGCTGTCCGTTATGGGCAGGATAGCGATGTCTAAAATGGTGATGCTTCCCCGCATGTTATATTATTTTGTAAATCTGCCGGTTCTTCTCCCGCACCACATATTTAATGCATTAAATACGATCCTGATTAACCTCATCTGGGGAACTGGACGGCGGAGAATAAGTCTCAAAAAACTTCAAATAAGTACCAGACAGGGAGGTTTTGGAGTGCCGGACCTCCGGGGCTACTATTATGTGAGTCAATTGCAATGGTTGTCTTGCTGGGTAGCGGGTAGGAACCTGCACAAAATCAATTTCACAAGTGACCAGATATCGCGCGGAGAGTTACACTCCCTCCTATTGCCAAGGGCCAAGATACCCCGGGATTGCCATCCTCTTTTACACACCGCTCCGATGTGCTGGCGAAGGGCTTTGGCGTATACGTCGACAGCCCAGCCCTACGTGGACAATATCCCCCTGTTGATACTCCCAAGGCCACTGGGACGGCTCACGCAACGCAGGTTGCAGCCATGGGCAGAGGCGGGAGTGGATAGAATAGGGGACTTGTTCGGGGATGACGTACTCCTAGACCATTCTTCATTTATACAGGTCACGCAGGCCCCACTGCGACAATACGTCCTACATGCCACAGTGTCGCACTACATACGACGTGCATGGTCTCCGCAGCACAATAAACCCATGCAACATGAACTAGTGCATCTCCTTCACTACATGGGGACAGGGGGACACTTAGTGCGGTGGCTATACACCGGGATTAGAGTACATGCTGCTATGCCTCTTAACACACTCAGAAACACTTGGACGTTAGACACAGGGGAGGTTCTGACGGACGGGGCCTGGGAAATTGTTCTGGAACACCCCAGAAGGGTGTTCAGGAATGTGAAGTTCAAATGTATACAGGCCATGGTGCTGCATAGGGTATATCTTACCCCCCAGCGGCTTCACAGGATGTTCCCTGCCTCCTCCCATTGCTTTCCTCGATGCCAGGCAGATGAGGCCGGTCTTCTGCACAAGATGTGGTCTTGTCCACGCCTGAGTGGATAATGGGGACAGGTCCGACACATACTTCACACTGTTACGGGCATGCAGATACCGGGGGAGCGACGTCTTGCCTGATCGGACACAGGAAAAGACCCAAGAGACATAAAGCCCCACTGAAACTCTTGGACCTGGCACTGTTGTTGGCCATTAGAGCATTGACCATGAAGTGGAAGTCTGCAAGACCTCCAGCTGTAATGACTTGGCGATCTAAAGTGTTAAAGTGGGGTAGGGCTGAAAGCGTACTTCTGCGCAGAGAAGAGGTGCGAGGGCTACGGAAACACCCAATTGCACAAGACTGGGAGCGGATGTTGCTGGAACTAGAGGACATAGACTTGATGCCCTCAAAGGTGGGGACTGCATAACTGACTGTTGGACAGGAGTAGGTGAGACTGAGAATAGGGCCTTGTTCAGGGTGTGCACAGGTTTGCCAGACGATGACGAGCATGATTTTCCAGACATGCCAGTTATCGGTGACTTTCCTTCCTTCTTAGGCCAATGGTGACAGTGCATGATGGGTGGAGATGTCAAGAGACGTCCGGGGGAGGGGAGGGTGTTGGGTGAGACGGGGAATGGCTACTACTTGACTATGTGGGTCCAATGTTATACTAAGACCGATGGAAACTGTGATATTACCAGAAGGAACCCACGCATGAGACTGTGTTATTTTACAATTGTTCAAGATACAAAACCATTAACGCCCTGTGTGAACACAGTTCTGTGAGAAAATAAGTCAAATGCCTGCAGTTTAAGGGGAGAAAACAAGAAAAGACTGTATGATGTAAAGGATGGATATATGTACAATGTGCTGTCTGAATACAGTCATGAATAAAGAATTAAAAAAACTAGAGGTAACATCTGATACACACAAAATTTCAACCAATCAGGATTAAAGAACAATCAATACAATCAAATAAGGTGTACGATGTTCACCATTGAGGGGTCCAACTATATCAATGGCGATGTCTTCCCAAGGACCATTGGGAAGTCTACGACAAACCATGGGTGCAGTGTGAGTGGTAATTACCTTATCACTGATCTTACATTGTAAACACTCTCTAACCTCACACTCAATTTCTAAAGCCATAGCAGGCCACCAAAAGGAAGCTCTCAATCTTTTCTTTGTTTTCACAATTCCTAAGTGACCCTGATGTGCCTCCTCCATTACTTTTTTCCTTAGGGTTGAAGGAGGAACCAGTTTTGTCCCTCTCAGCTAAATTTCTTTGTCTACAGATAACTCATCAACAACTGTTCACCAACTTTTTGGCAAGGAATTATCATTTAAAACTTTTGTTTGAATCATGTTCATGATTTTCAACAACTCACTATCTTTTTGAACTTCCTCTATCTATTCATTCTATTTTATGACACCTGAGGTTATTTCACAAACACTGACTTCCTCTTCCAAGAAATCATCCACAAACTGTTCATCTCCTATATCACAGACTAAATGAGAGAGACAATCAGCTGAAACATTATCAACAAAAGGGAGATGTTCTACACCAAAATTAAAATCCTAAAGACCCACAACCCATCGTCTTATACGAGAGTAAATGAGATCAAGTCCCTTCTTTGTAAAAATTTCTTTTAACGGTTTGTGGTCTGAACATACCTTAAAATATGTTCCCAAAACAAAGTTCCTAAACTTATTAAGTGCCCAGTAGATAGCCAACGCCTCCTTCTCAATTACAGAGTAATTTAATTTGTGTCCATGTTAGGTCCTGGATGCACATGTAATCAAATGTTCCTTTCCATCTCTAGTTTGTTTTAAAATGGCAGCTAACCCTTTCGAGCTTGCATCAGTCACCACAGTAGTTTCTCCACCTGGAATAAATGCTTTTAAACTGGGTGCATTTTTTAAATCTTCTTTCAACTCCACAAATTCCTTTTCACAGTCATTCGACCAAGCAACGGTCTCATGTTACTTGATTTACTTGCAAAATTATTTACAAATTTCCCATAATACTCAATCATTCCCAAGAAGGAGACAACTTCCTCTTTAGATTTTGGAGTTGAATTGAGAATGGTATCAACCAATTCTTTTTTGAGAATAATACTTGAGGCGGTGATGCAATGACCTAGATAATTAACCTGTTGTACAGAAAACTTATATTTCTCAAATTTTAATGTGAGACCTGCTTTTTCAAGTTTCCCAAGTATCAATCTCACATACATGTCATGTTCCAGTTGACTCGAACAAAATATCAATAGATCATCTTGATAACATTTAACATTTTTTACACCTTTTCAAACTGAGGACATAACTGTTTGAAAGACTGACGCAGCAAACACAAGACCAAACGGCATTCTTTTATATTTGAACGCACCCATGGGAGTGATGACCGCCGCTAAGTCTTGTGAGCCCTGCGTCAGTTCAATCTGGTGATAGGCCTGTGTGAGATCCAAAGTTGAAAAAAAAACTTTGCCCCCCTCTAAGTAGTCCTTATTTAATCAAAGGGAAATTTGTCAATGATCACCACCTTATTAAGGGACCTCAAGTCCTCACGGAGTCTTATGTCACAATTGGGTTTGTTCACGACAACAACTGGTGCTAACCACTCAGAAGCTTCCACAGGAGAAATTATTTCTTGTTTAAGTAACTTTTCTAACTCCTGCTCCACCTTTTCTTGTAGGGCTAAGGGAATCCTTCTCACTTTTGCCACTGATAGTACAGCTCCATTTGATGCAATGATGATAGCCCTTTAAGCAACCTAATTCATTTTTGAACAAACCCGGAAATTCATTCACAAAGTGATTTATTTTGCCTTCAATTGTCTGAATCTGAACTTGAGGTTCTGCATTAGGATTCAATGTAACCCCCAACAAGAGTTGATGTGGCCAGACAAGTAAACTATCTCCTATTTTTGAAACATACATTTTCCCAACAATTAATTTTTCTTCCATTTCTATACAAGCAATTAAAGAATTCAGGAAGAGCGGTAATTCTGTAAAGCTGACTCCTTTCATTTCTTTAAAATGCCACACACATTAAGGGAAAAGAAGTTTCACAGTACCTTACGGGTCTGAACCACCCGCATTCTTTGATCCCAATAAATCAATTTTAAAGAATTTCTCCAGGCAGTTATTTTTTTCAACCATGCGACAGAGATAGTGTCTCATCACAATGTGGTCACAGCTAGATGTTGAGGTGTTGATTTCTGTTTCTCCGCTTTTCATCCCATCCTTGTCGCCAGTATGATGTTCTTAAATAAAACAGGAACACCCGTGGAAGTTAGTACAGAGGTTTATTCTTTATACCTCATCCATTAGCCACCAGGAGTAACTGACCATGAGACATGATCTGGATTCCAAGTTCCATGTTCCATTGAACCTAGACTCTAGGGAAGAGAGGAAGAATGATACCACACCAACTACATTACATAAGGACTTCAGAGTAAATGAATTACATAAAATATGCTAAACAGATAAACTCTAAACTCACATAAGAATGGTAGTACTTACATATGTCTAATACAGATACTAGTGGTTAGAGTTACACATATACACGTTGCAAATTCACTCAAGATTACATTTTAAGAAAAGTTGAAACGATTATGGTTGCACAAATATATATTACATATTTAAAGAGCAAGATTTTCTCGCCATTGCTGGAGTTTTTGCAGTGCTCGTTCAGCCAGGCCTTCACAGTGCTGTTGCACTCCTGGGCAATAATCTAGGGCCTGGAGGGATCCCCGAGCTGGTGATGGCCTTAGGGATAGAAGGCCGGATGTTGGTGGGCGAAGGCGGCCTGCCAGAGCTCAGGCTGTTCTTGCCCTTGTGCTGGTTACCAACTGTGGGAAGGAGGGTAGCTCGGCACTGTAGGTCCTGAAAGCTCCATTCCTGTGTGAAGGAAATCATAAATGGAAGAAAGGTAGTCATAGGTTCGGTGCTGTGGGAGCGAGACTGGTGTAGTGGGAGCCAGCGGGTCTGCGGTGTGCCCGAAGTGACCCCCTGAGAACGGGCATCTCCCTCAAAGCAACTCGCAGCCATGGCTGCGGGTGTTTACAGGGTGGCCCAAGGATTTAAAGTGAGGCCACCATCTTAGTCCCTGTGCTAAGGCTGTAGCCAGGAGGGACTGAGGGTGATGCAGTGGTGGAGGAGGGACAGCCAAACAAACCAATGGTTTCCCTACAGCAGCAGTAAAAGAAGAGGGCACCAGCCCCTTGAAACTCACCGCCACAGCCGGGGATAGAAGAGGATAGTACAAGTGCTCTGGGCAGGGCCAAATGTCCATGCTCCAGCCGCCATCATTGTATAATTGACGAGTCTTGGGGGAGTCTGCCCATTCCATTGGCTCCCACAAAGTAGTCTGCTGAAAAGAGGGCACTCCTCCGCAAAAATATACCATTGCAGCCGCCAGTGCAATCAGGACGGTTTCCGCATTCAGAGTGGGGCCGCCATCTTGGCTCCATCGCGAGTGTATGAGCCGGAATAATTCAGCGGTCCCTCTGCTCTGCTTTGCACTTCCTGGGTTCTTCAAGAGAGCTGCCGGTGTCTCAGATATATTGGCACGCCTCTCCCATTGCAGCGGGGAGGTGATGGCTGATAGGTAAGGTCAAGGATATCATGGGCGGTGAGGAGCTCCGCCGCCCACGCCATTAGTTCATCACTGGTATCTCTGTTTATTTAAGAGCAGACAGGCTGGGTTTTGTCCTCTGCTGTTTTGCGATACATTGATGGCGGTGAATGACGCAAATATTGAATGGATAAATATCATCCTACTTTAAAATAGTGTCAACAAATATTGTCACTATTACAAAGCTGAGGATCAGAATATAGACGGTACAAATATTGCTTTTTGTGTCTATACTATTGTTTTAAAAAAATGGAAAATGTTGTAATTTACTTAAATATATTTGCATTTAAAAATCGTTTTTAGTTAATTTAATATATATATATCTATATATATATTATTTGGGGTGTTCGTATTATTAGTGTAATTGTTTTAATTTTTTGCGCAGTTTGCAATTTTTAAAATGTAATTAATATTTTCTACATTGAATTAGAAGTGTATCATAGAGAGGTCGATTCCGATCTCAGCCGGTCAGCTCCCCGAGAGGTGTCCGTAGCCTCACCTTACGGCCGAATCGTACCAGGTGCGAGACCGTCCGGGCAAAGAAGTACGATGCTGAAAAGTGCCAAATTCCCAACCGACACGTACACTCCGACTCAATCCACATTTTCCGTATGAGCCTTACCCGGAAACACACAATTTGCGTTGCATGGCACCATAAAAACTGCAATTTCCGGCCGTTCAAGTACGATGTGTACTTCCTACGTTCCGGACGGGTCATCACGTACAGCACGTCACAGCATCGGGTAGAGCTGCATATCAGGTACGAATCGCACCAAAACACAATCCGCAGCTTTAAGACGGACCAGCTAGCAACGGGTATAAGACAGAGCAATATGAATCTCATTGCACAGGTCGTGCAAGCCCTGTACATCTATGACCGGATCAGGAATAGACGCGGACGGTGCCGACGGTAAGTCTGCCACCCACCATACAACCAAATGACACGTAGCCGCCAAATGTCACACACACCCAGGGGGTCAGACCCTGTCCACCAGCAACAGGTCTCCACAGGAGTCGCATGGCCATCACCACTGCCACCCCCACCCATAAGGGCATGCTGCCCCCACTACCGCCAACCCACTCATAGGGGCATGTTGTCCAAAACTACTGCCACTCTACCCATAGGGGCATGTTGTCTATCACTACTGCCACCCCACCCATAGGGACATGTTGGCCACCACTTCTGCCACCCCACCCATAGGGGCATGTTGTCTATCACTCCTGCCACCCCACCCATAGGGGCATGTTGTACTCCACTACTACCACCCCACCCATAGGGGCATGTTGCCCACCACTACTGCCACCCCACCCATATGGGCATGTTGGCCACCACTACCGCCACCCCATCCATATGTGCCATGTCGTTCATCACTACTGCCACCCTGCCCATATGCGTCATGTTATCTATCATTACTGCCACCCTACCCATAGGGGCATGTTGGCCACCACTACAGCCACCTCACCCATAGGGGCATGTTGCCCAACACTACTGCCACCCCACCCATAGGGGCATGCTGTCTATCACTACTGCCACCCCAACAATGGGGGCATGTTGGGCAACACTACTGCCACCCCACCCATAGGGGCATGTTGACCACCACTACTGCCACCCCACTCATAGAAGCATGTTGTACTCCACTACTGCCACCCCACCCATAGGGGCATGTTGGCCACCACTACTGCCACCCCACCCATATGGGCATGTTGGCCACCACTACTGCCACACCACCCATGTGTGCCATGTTGTTCATCACTCCTGCCACCCCCACTCAAAGGGGGCTGTCTGACAATCAATATCAACAACCCCACCCATAGGATGGGTCATGCACCACATATCCATCATACATCTACCTCAAGTATGTCAGAAAAATACATCACCAATAACATCATGACAACAGTGTGTATTGTTTCACAAATACACCCAACAGTGAATATGATTTGGAACACACAATGTAACTACCATCATCACATATGCCCAACACCAGAGTGTGGACTACACAAGTCAAGCATCACAATAGCACTGTGCCAATGTGCTCTAACCCTCCATCACTGTGTAAATCCAATGTAAATTGTGTGGTTGCAAACTACAGCAAACGTTGAGCATTGTGGTAATGGGGCTAAACCTCCCATCAGCACAGTGACCAAAAGGTACGTTTCATCATGGTAAAATCAGCTAATGACAAAGAGCATGTATGATTCCTGGTCTCAACAAATGAAACACATTCTGTGGCAAAGTAGCAGTTGTGTCACATACCCAAATAGATGTGGTGAGGCTAACAGTGCTGTGAAAATTCAACACTCACTCAGCCATGTGCAGACAAGCAACGCCCATGGTGGCTGATATTGCATACAGTTGACAATGACACAAAAGCAGAGGTGAGCATCATAATGCATGTACACATCTCTAAAATTGACACACAAAGCAATGCATCCTGTAGGTGTCAGGTCTCAAAATCCCATTTCATGGCAGCAATGGGACATGACAACCAGGATCGATGTGCAGAATGATGAGATATGACTCACAGGGACAGCAGGGAAAATCCCCAAAACAACATCCAGACAATTGCCCACAACAGCAATACCAATCCACTGGTGCAGATGCACAAACAGGTAACCTCACACTGCACATCTCACACAGCATGTGTTTGTAGGTCTCACAGTATCCCCAGTCAACTACACAACACATCAGGGTGGCTAAACCACGATGACACAGATGTGCACACAGTGCCATACGAAAGTAAACCATCAATTGTGCACCCCTTAGTGGGCAATCAGGCATTGTAAGATGAGAGGGATCCCAACAGACACATGTGACAAAAGCTGGAATGAACAGTAACTGAAACAGCATGAGACAGACCCACAACAGTACTACCCCCAGGGGCCTTACATTGGGGTAACACAAGCCTGCATGAAAGATCCACTATGATGCCAAAGGGAGATGTTGTGCAAACTGGGAAACATAGACACAGGTCCAGCAGGTCACAGTCCTGTCAGCACAACACTCATTCAGTCAACCATCAAATACCACCCATTGTAGGCATAAGTCACATCAGCCTGTGTACGGTAGTGTCCCTTAAGTCATCTGCACATATTCAATACATATGTCTAGCTTGTTGTACAGAGGACACAGTTGACTCCAAAACCAATGATGCCCACACCTGCATCTCCAGTTGGGATGTGCCCACAGTCAGGACAATGGGAAGCACATCATATGTGCATGGGTGCAAGCCACAGATGTGACCATGCAAATGAAATGTTGACAACACTGTGCAGAATAACTTAATAATGACATACCCATTTAGCTGAAAAGGATGACATGGATTCCAAAAACAACAGGATACATTTCTCATGGACCACATGGAGTACAACACATCTACACCTCAGTATTGAACATTGGAAAACCAGCATCATAACAGCAAGGTCAAGGCAAACATCATCAACATAATGTACATCCAAATCAAAGCCACAAGGACAACATTAAACGCTTTATTAAGCAAAATGAAACCTGTAAATGATAGTCCATAATGCCAATGTCCAGTCCATTGAGTAAGTCCAAGTTGGGTGTGAGTGACACCTGTCAACCGTTGCTTGCATGCACTGTGAACTACAGGGGAAATCCACTCTGACGGGCATACATGGGGCCATGGCAGGAACTGCAGGGATGGGATCAGGGCTCAGCAGAAGGAGGCAGTGAAGGGGTGGTGGGTGTAGGAGAGTCACTGGCAACTGCAGTGGAGGTGTCTGAGATAATGTGTGCCGTCCCAAATGTGGGGCACAAGTCTGATTGGGTGGGTGTCGTAACAACTGCATTGGACAAGTCAGATGTAGTGGACCGGGTCCCCACTGTAGGTCACAAGTCAGACTGGGTGGACCTGTACTCCACTACAGTGCCTAAATCCATGGTAGCGGAAAGTGGTTCAGGTGAGGTTGGCCGGATAGCTGGGTGGCCATGGTCCCCACACCAGTTCCAGAAACAGGCAGACTGGTGGTGGTAGTGGAAGAGCAAGTGGGAGGTGGGGAGGGCCTGAGCATTTTGGGGATGAAGTATCTGTGGGTGGGGGAACCTGGGACAGGGAGTGGCGGGGGAACCAGTGGAGTTCTGACCTGGAGGATGGAGGAAGGAGACTGTGCAGTGGAGCTGTGGGGTGGGGGTGGGGTCTTGCTCTTCCAGTTACTGGGGGACTTGCGGGTGGGGGCCTCAGTCTGCTTGCGCGTCGGGGAGGGTGTCTGGGTATGAGGGGCACCACCCTTTTTGTGTGGGGACTTTCTCTTTCCCTTGTACCCTGGATATGCAGGGGGGAAGAGGCCAAGGTCACACACAAAGAGTTTCTTTGGAGATGGGTTTGCAGGTGAGGCAAAGGAAGGGCTCTTGGAGGGAGAGGGATTGGAGGACTGCGGAGTGGTTGTGGATGCCTGTGTGTGTGTTTGCACACCATTCCCTTTGAGTGTGGTATCAGTCCCCTGACTTTGCTTGCATGCAAGTTTGGACTTTGGTTTGGCTGTTTGTGTGCTGGCCGTGTCTTTGTGTTTGTTAAGCATGGGCTGAAAATTCGTTCCGCTCGCCAAATTTGAGGATTTTCCGCGATTTCGCGATCCGCGAATCTCGGGAAATCGCGGTAAAAGCCGCAAATCAGCGGGGACGAATTTTCAGCCAAGCACTTACAGGGTTACAGCAGCAGGTGCAAAAGTTGAAGCAAATTTTTTGTAAACTTTTACAAAAGGGTTACAAAGAAATTAACTTCAACTTGAGCACCAGCTGCTGTAAGCCTGTAAGTGCTTCCTGGCGCCTCGTTGCCTACTTGCAACTATTCTCTGACCCTGCTCTGACCCTTGAAGCAGGGACAGAGAATAGTTGCAAGTAGGCAATGAGGTGCCTGTCATGAAAATTAAACCTCAAAAGGAAGCACTGAGAGATATAAAAACAAGCATTTGCAATGCAATAGTTCTCGCATTAGGAAGGTTTGAGTTATTTGTCTTGTAAATGACAATTTTTTTTATTTATGTGTTGGTTTTGAAAATAGCTAAATTAAAAGCTTTCTCATTTACAATGCCAATAGTTATAACTTTCCCAAATGTGACACCTATAGCAGTTGTAATGCAACAGGTTTTGTATTTACGTGACTTAGCTGTATTGATATTACAAATTACAATGGGGTTTGAATTTTTTAAAATAATTAATACTTAAATAAAGGTGATTTTAATTTATAATGGCAATAGCTTAAACTTTTGAAAAATAACTTTTGTGAAGATTATGTTCAGTGTATTTTATTGTATAAAATACAATCTCGCGTGTACTGCGTTGACTTACCTTGATTCTGAGTTTGCTGAGTTGTTTTCCTCCCCCGAACAAGATGGCTGTGCCCAAAAACGACCACATGGGTAAGTTCGCCGTAGCCGAACTGAAAAAACCCTGCAAACACGCAAAAAAAAAGAAAATCCGCAAGTTCGCACAAATTCGGGGATTTTGCGGACCGCAAATTCGCGAACTGCAAATCCGCAAATTGCGCCCATACTTATTAGAGACTAGCAGAAATATGGGCAGTGACGGTACAGTGACAAGTGCTGAAGGAAGGGTCTACATACCCAGAGAATTGGTGGCTGTGTTTAAAATGGGGGATGTCATGGACAGGTGATTTGAGGCATATGAAATAGCTCTAGAGATGCACAGGATCCATGAGGAGGATTGGGGAGCCAGCCTTTGAAGGAATATACATAGTGATGGGAAGGATGCTCCACTTGCCCTAGAACAAGGGAACAGGAGCAGGATAACTAAGACCATTGTCAAGAGATATGGATGCAGATATGGATTCTACCCAGAAGAGTATAGGATGAGGGTTAGGAACCCCCTCCCCTTAGATTTTTCTAACTTTACGATTCTGGGTGATTTTAATTTTCACTTTGAGCGTACAAATAATTCAGACACAGATCGTCTGATGGATAACCTAACTAGCTATAATGTTACGCAGATTATAAAGGAACCCACCAATCAGGCAAATCATACTCTTGATGGAGTATTTACTAACAATCAGGATCTGAGGCTATCTCACTTTTTGTCCCCCTAATAAGGGCCCCTGCACAAATGTATCTAGAACCTTCAAGTACCGTCCCCGGAAAAGCATTAATTTTGATGAGCTGAAGGGTATTCTCTCCAACTTGAACCTAGTACCAGAAAACAATATGGGTAATGCAGCAGTAAACTATAAGCATTGGTTAGAATCAGCAGTTCTCAGACTGGCTCCAGAAAAACAATTAAAGCGCCATAGGAAAAACCCATTGGCCCCATCGTACTCACAAGAATTTAAAGCCTTCATACAGAAATGTAGATTTCAAGAGCGCAGATGGCGAAAAAAGTACTGCCCAGAAAAAAAGCTTAGGTGTAAAAAGTTTATTTTGGAGTAACAGGTACTAATCATCAGAGCAAAGTCCAAATACTTTACTGAAAAGATAAGCTCAGCTAAACATACCACCAGGGAGATATTTAGTCTAATTTTGGTAGTAGCAGCACTTTTCATCCCCGACCAATACGTTTTTTCAGACCAAATTAATTTTATTTTTCAAGATTTCAATCATACCCAGACAGCCTTTTTGTGCAGGAGGTATTTTGGTCCCTGTAGCGGGGTTGGGCACTCAACAATCCCCCGCTAAACAGTTTGAACATGATTGCATATTGACTAAAGAAAAGGTAACCTTAATAACGCCATCAAGTCTGGGGCTCCATCAGACCCCACCCTCTCCCCCCCAGGTCTCAAATGAGATCTCCAGTTCAGTAACCGGTTCACTTATGGAGCTACTAAAGAAGATACTGACCACTGAGCAGTCTGTGGCTATCTAGAAAAAGCCTCCATTCTGCCTTCGGTAAAAAAAACTATTTGCACCCAAAAGATGTGAGAGGTTAGAGGCCTATGTCTAGCCTTCCCTTTCCTGCCAAGATATTAGAGAAGGCTTTGATTGAAGACATTTTATCTTTTTTAGATGCTAACCAGCTTGTTGATATCTTACAGTATGGTTTCGGAGCGAACCACAGTACCGAAATGGCTTGGCTACTCCCCTCACCAGAGCAGCAAACAGGCAACCAGCAAAGTCGATTCCAGCGACCAGAACTTTCTTACTACTTGCCGTTCTATCACAGAACACTATGGGGCCAATTACGATGTAGTTTTGAAACCCTTCTGACTGAATCGGTTTCAGAATAGTTTCCAACCAAATCGGGTTCTATGAGCGCATTCGACCGATTACGATGCTTCCCAGCATCTTTTGGTCTGACTCGCATTGACGTCAATGGGAGCCTGTGTTCTGAACGTGAAGGCAGGCTCCAATTGCAAAAAGGGGGTGTTAAGGAGAACCTTGCACCCTGTGGCAGGCCCCCCAAGGAGCCTGCCACACTGTGCCTGGTTGTAAAGAGGGTTCCCATAGGTACCCCCATGGGCCCCACCTGTATGCTTACGGGTGAAGTAGGGCCTGCTATGGGGGCACAAAGTCTGATTCCGTCAGCAGTTTTGTGTCGAACAAACCAATTCAGAACTGCTGTCAGAATCAGACATTGTAATCGCTCAGTCGGAAACAGTGTGCCTATAGCTTTAGCATTTAGCTCTGAACGACTCGGTCTGTCTGAATGCTGATAAGAACCAATTCGGACAGCCTGAATGGTTTTCTTGCATTGTAATCGGTTGTTCGAACATGTCTCCGAATCAGTCTGACACAGAGGTTCTGCCTAATAAAAATCCCATTAGCAGGCTTTACGAACTCCATTGTAATTAACCACTATGTTAAAAAAGTTAATGTAGCAGAAATTCGACTAACTAGTATCCTCCTACACCAAGCACAATCACTATAACTGTTAGCCAAAAAACGTTGACTACTAAATACATCAAAATCTAAAAACATTTATGTACAATACACCCAGTGTTGCTTATCTAAGCAACTAATCAAATAGAGAAAAGCAATAGTATGGAGAATTATATTAAAAATATGCACCACTTTTTCAACAGCGTGTGTCATGCAAAGGCACAATTCAAAAAACAGTATGAAATTTAATTTCGTTAATACATTGATTATACTAATATAAAAGTAATCATATAGAACACATGCATTGTTTCACAGACAATTATATTTAATTTTAAAAAAGCGATACTAAACACACTTTAATTCATAAACAGGTACAATAGTGTTCTGATTATGAAAAGGCACACTCTAAACATAAATGACATTGCATAACATATATGAAAATAACCCACTATTGCTTTGCATTTCACTACAACCAAAGTCAGTTCCTTTTTTAACACACGCATTTCAAAAAAGGAAAATATTTGTCTTTATATTATAAGGCTAAACAGCAATATTAAGATATTGCATTTCACTTTTCTTTGGAAATCAACAGTTGTACGTCATTTGTCTATTGTTACTTTTAAGCAACGTAACATGTTCAATCCACTTTAATTCCTCATAAACAGTAAATTTAATGTTTAATTGATAGCAGCATTGTAAAACGCCATTTTGTCAAAATGTTTCTGGGGAGGTCCCTTAACATACATACAAAATAAATGTTACAATACCTCTTAACTTGAAGGTACTACTACAAAGGACTCAGGGGCATATTACCAACAACTAGCGATAATTTCTGTCTCTAACTTGTTTAGAGACAAAAATTATCGCCGCACATCGGCCATTTTTATCGCAGATAAACCTTGCTATTAGCAAGGTTTATCGCAAATGCGATAAAAAACGGCCGCAATGCATGAATATCGCTGAAAAGTCAGCGATATTCATGCATTATCGAGCAAATGCTCTTAGCCATGCTATCCACCTCCCATTGGATAACATGGCTAAGAACTGCTCAGGGCAGGTGTTAGCTTTTGGAGATATTCGCGCTTAGCGCGAATATCTCCAAAATTTGGTAATAGGAGATAGCGATGTTAGGGACTGTTTCCAGTCGCTAACATCTTGGCACGCCCACTTTGCATGTCATTAGTGATAAATATCACTGACATGCAAAGCGGGGCCCAAGATGGTCGCTATCTCCTATTAGCTGTCACTAACTGGTGTTAGCGACAGCTTGGTAATAGGGAGATAATTTTATTTCCGCTTTCTTGGCTTTTAAAGCCAAAAAAGCGGAGATAAACCCCCTTGATAATATGCCCCTGAGTTTCTTCACCTAAATGTAAGGATGTATAACTAAACAAGTTACCCTGTGGCCAAATTTGCAGTTTAACATCTTCCTTCTCCATCTCCAAAATCATCATAGTCGCTACATTAATCTTTAATTCATCTGTTATTCTAAAAAGCACTTGCAATGGTACTGCAACATTCACCAATGAAAACAATGGTGTTAGGAACGTAACCCTACAGGAAATATCATTAAATTCAATTGTATATAAAATAGGTAAAGATGAAATAAATAAAAAAATGTAAAAAAAATATATAAAAATAAACATTTTGTTGTACAATATTTTAAGTATTTTTTTATTTAAATGATAACATTAAATGCCTGAATTATATATTGGTGGGACTAGCCATGCTGTCACTTTTCCAGTTTTCTTCCTGCCCGCCACCTTAGTGGTCCACCCATTTGATTGAATTCTCTCCGGGAAGTTATCACCCACGTCGAAAGCATCTAAGGCAGAAGCTGCTGTTGGAGGAAACCCTGCTAAGATTTACACCATACAGATTGCATTGTGCCTTTCCATCAAGGCAACTGTGTTCGGCAAACCTCCAAGCTCAAGTTGGCAGAGTGGAAGAAAAAGAGGTGAAAACTCTCCTTTTTCTGGGTCCCACTACCGTTTCCATCTTGAATACCATTGTTCAGGTCCATCCTGTGCTTCTGCTACTTGACCAGGACACTAAGCCACCCCGTTGTCACCAGGATCTGAGGTAGCCTTCTGTGGTGGGTGTGGGTTTACATTTAATAGAGTTTATGTTGTTGCTGTGCAATGCTATATGTAAAACTATGTGTGGTACACATTACCTACATATACATATTCACAGATTCACAACATATATGTCTATTGAGAATAAGTAGGTACATACCTGTCTCCACACCACCATGGCCCCACTCTGTCACGACACCACCACCAGGACACTGCCAGGCCAATGAGAACATCTAAATCTACTCAGTGGAAAATTGCCAGCCTGAAAGCGACACAGTACTGTTAGCCAGCAGACAAGACCACCGCCTCTGCGGTCGTCTGTCTATTGCCCGAACATCTAAATATGACAGGTGGACCACCATCAGTTGGAGGGAGTTCAAGCACGACAGCAGTAGTCCTGCCAAGATCTAATTCAGGCCCTAAGTTTTATTACAATATAATGTATTTATGTTTAATAGTTCTATATATAATTTTTAACAAAATAAAACAGAAATATATATTTTGTTTCTTCAAGTGTGTTTTTTTAATTTAAACTTTGGACAAACAATTTTAATTCAATTAAATATATTCAAATAATGACATGTTATATTTAAATTAAGTGGCAATCTCTTTATGGTAAAGTATAGGGAGAATTTAACAGGTTTAATAAACTTGAACACAGTTATAAAAAAAAATTGTTAGCTAATAATGTGAACTCATTTTATTCCTTTTTGTAAATGTAGAACATACTAACAATGTTATAGCAATAATAACTTATTTTAAATAAAAAATATAGGAACAAATGAAAGAAAGCAACTATTGATTTAAGTGATTTTGCTTGTTTGTACTATGTTTGTGCAAAATGAACCATCACATCAAAATATTGACACAAGGACGCATTTCATACTGACATAATATACAAAATGACAGATTCGCTTTTTACGCTATTACATGTAGTTTTGCTGAAATTGTAAATAATTATGTAAAAAGAAAATGCAGAAATATTGCAGAACTCTAATTCTGAACTGCTGCATCAGAGGTCTAGACAGCAACCAGGATGTTCATACAATTCTAATTTGTAGTTTACTAAAATTGTATTAGAAGAAATGTAAATATTTTATGTGTTCATAATTCTTCTCAAATACTTCTGTTTTACGTGTTGCAAACACACGCGATCTATCCATATCTATCTGTTTCCCAAAGATCCAATGATTTACTAAGAAATAAAGTAGTATAGTTCCTAAGGATTTGTGCTTTGTTGTTTTGGTCTGAAAATTCACTTAAAAGTAACACAAAGCAATACACAGCACTGCTTTGCATTACTCAGCACCAAGGAAGTGTTGCATGGGTGGTGCATGGGCGTTCCCATGCAACCATCCATGATTTCTGATGCAAAGCACTATCTATTAATACATGTTGACAGGGCTTGCATCAAAAATAATGCCCATTTCCATTATTTTCTAACTGTATATGTGATGCACTGTACAGCACACATTAAAAGAGGGACAAGTTTTAAAGTTAGTCTGAGCATAGTATTTCGTACTGTAACAGCATGTTTCCAGTACAAAACCTATGCTAGACTCACGCAGACACAGTTGCACTATGGTGCAAAGGTGTCTATGTGTTGTATGCTACCTCTTTTTCTGCCGGCACTAGAGAGATGGGAGAAGAGTGCTATGTCTCTTTAGATATGGTGCTCTCCAGCTCTCTCCTCACTCAGTACAGCACAGCATTTTTGGCAGCTGCACTGTGCTGCATGGGTATGTAACTGTTACCACGCATTTTTTACCATGCATACCATTACCATGCATACTTTTACAACGCAGGGCATTTTACAACGATTACCTTTACAACGCATTACACTACAACGCACATACTATTACAACGCATACCATTACAACGTAAGTATAATTATAGGTAAGTTTATCTTTTTTTAAATACATTTATTAGTGGTATTTGGTTATAGGGTACAGGGGTGTTTTTAGGTTTAAGGGCTGGGTTTGGGTTTTGGGTACAGGGGTATTTTTAGGTTTTAGGGCTGGGTTTGGGTTTTGGGGTACAGGGGTATTTTTAGGTTTTAGGGCTGGGTTTGGGTTTTGGGGTACAGGGGTATTTTTAGGTTTTAGGGCTGGGTATTGGTTTTGGGGTACAGGGGTATTTTTAGGTTTTAGGGCTGGGTTTGGGTTTTGGGGTACAGGGGTATTTTTATGTTTTAGGGCTGGGTTTGGGTTTTGAGGTACAGGGGTATTTTTAGGTTTTAGGGCTGGGTTTGGGTTTTGGGGTACAGGGGTATTTTTAGGTTTTAGGGCTGGGTTTGGGTTTTGGGGTACAAGGGTATTTTTAGGTTTTAGGGCTGGGTTTGGGTTTTGGGGTACAGGGGTATTTTTAGGTTTTAGGGCTGGGTTTGGGTTTTGGGGTACAGGGGTATTTTTAGGTTTTAGGACTGGGTTTGGGTTTTGGGGTACAGGGGTATTTTTAGTTTTTAGGGTTGCGATTGGGTTTTGGGGTACAGGGGTATTTTTAGGTTTTAGGGTTGGGATTGGGTTTTGGGGTACAGGGAAATTTTTAACATATATTTACAAATAATAAAATTAAAATTAATTTAATTAATACAATTATTTAATAATTAAATAATAAATAATTAAATTAAATATCACAAAAATAATTATTTACAATATATATTAATATTATATACTTACCTATACTTACATTGTAATGGTATGCGTTGTAATAGTATCTGCGTTGTAGTGTATTGCGTTGTAAAGGTTTCCGTTGTAAAATGACCTGCGTTGTAAAAAATGCGTGGTAATGGTATGCGTGCTAAAAGTACGCGTGGTAACATCATATATCCTGCTGCATGCAAATAAGCAGGTGGTATTGTCAGTGATGTTCAGTCAATCTAGATGCAATGATTTTAAGCGGTGCTTCCAAATGTTTTCTCTGGGTACCAGCAATTATTCATTTAGGATATGTCCCACAGGGAAAATCTTCAAATCTGATAGCAAATTGTTCTCAAGGTTAAAATGATTGGCTACAGGCTGGTTACGTTTCTTAATAATGTTTGCTGATTTCTGATTCCTGAGTCATGTATGGACGTCATTCACTGTTTGTCCCACAAATCTTTTTTACATCTTTGGCGTTGATACTTAATCACATAAATAATGCATGTTGAGCAACATGAGAGATGCTGTCTTTTTCTATAGGTCCTTCTTATAACAGAACTAGCCACTGATTTAGCATGTTAACGGTTAGTCACATGTGATGCACTTTTTAAGAGTCACAGAAATGGATTCCTGCATTTATTACCGCTTGCTTGAGGTCAGCTCTCACAATAAGAGATCGTAAATTAGGAGTTCTGCAGTAAGCAATAACTGGAGGTTCGGGAAAAACCTTTTGTAATTTTTCACAAGTGGATCACACCAGAAATGTTTTATGCATTATGTTATTGCAGTTGGGAACTGATGAATGATAGTCAACCACAAATGAGATTCTGTTGTTTTTGTTTCTGGTGTTGGTATTACTATTAAGTGCTTCCCTGGGTAACTGCTAAGACTTGTCAATTTGTTGCTGTATGTTATATAAAGAATAGCCTCACACTTAAAATAATCCAAGAAGCTCCTGCAGATGTTCTTTACACAGCCGCGGTCCGTGCAGGTAACAGCGGTGGGGCGGTTAGCCAAACCAGTGGTTTGATGCCAGAAGTAGAATGTATATAGTACTCTAGTTTGCCTATGAAGATATTTGTGTAGGAAGAATTACTGGACTCCAGAGAAAACTTTTGCATGTACTCTTTAAAATATTTGCATCCAGTTGGGCTAGATATCATTGACAATACCACCTTATTACTCAATATCTCAAGCAGTAGTGGCCGGTGGAAAGAGTGCTGCGGGCGGTGGGGCGGTGCGGGGTGGAGCAGGGTTGGGGGTAGTAAACTATGGCATACGGCCGAACAGAGGTAAGTAAACAAATAAATAACTAAAACAAATTTCATTGCGCCCGCTGCATTGCCAAATGGGATGCAGGGCGCGCTACGAAATTAGTTTTATTTATGTATTTGTTTACTTACCTCTGTTGGGCCATACTGCGTAGTTTACTACCCCCCACCCTGCTCCAGCCCCGCCTCACCGCCCCAGCACTCCCACCACGATCCGCTACTGATCTCAAGAGATCTCAGGACTGCATTGATTTCTCATTCCAAATGAAATCTTCACTCATGATTCTTTTTGAAAATACAGCAGTGTCAACTGTGCTATTCCATTCATATCAGAACGCAAAATTCATGTCAAGTTTAAAGTTATTTTAAAATGAGGAACAATTCACTAATATTTTAAACTGGGAAAATGTATTGTACTGTAGTAGAACTTCAGTAATTTTGCCATGAGGACTGATGAAGTCTGTTTTCACTTTTTACTACTGTGTCGTGGTTCTTTCATTGGGAAGGGCAATGTTCACAGAGTTATGCAGAGTGTCCAAGTTTATACCCTAAGATTTCATCCCGATATGGTTAGGAATAATGCATAGTGGGCAAACATAATGCAATGATATATATTTTTACAGAATGTGCCACATCTTTCCAATTTTTGCCACAAAATTTAAACAGGTATTAGTCATGTATAATAATTAGTTCTCGATGCTGCATAATCCTGGTTAAACTCTTCGGAGTTGTTTAGGGGTTGTCAACATACTTATGAAATCTATATGTCCCATGGCACCATGAAATATTCCCTAAATAAAAAGGTTGGAAGCACAAGACCTATATATCTTAATGGAAAACTCTTCCGTAAAATTGGGGGAAAAGTAAAAAAAGGACACAGTGTTGCTAATAAATATTCAGGATAATAAGGTTAATTAATTCAAGCAGAATGAAAACATTATTTTTGTGTTCGTCATGAATAGTAAAGATACAATATATTCATGTGTGTGCTATTTTAAGGTAACACTGTGTTTGGAAGACTTTCTTCCAAACTTTTATGGACACGATTTTTCAGACCCAGGAGTCTTTTAGATCCGAGTAATAACAGTAATATATGGTTTTATATCCAACAATATTTTGTATGCCTTTGAAAGTGTTCTGGTATGGCAGGGACACCGTTTTAGTATTCTGCAGCTAGCACGCTCAAGGGTGAAGTACCATTCTTCACAAGCACTCCGTTGAATTGTATTGAAGAACACATTTGGCTTGAGAAGTAGTGACTGATGAGGGTATTGATTTCGACTGCACTTGTTTTTCTACACAACGATTTTCTTCTATTATTTTACAGCAATTGAAACAAATATTTAGGCAAGGAGTACGACTTCATATATAAAATAACTGTTAAGAATTGGTACGTTCACTTGCAGAAAACTTTACCATATTATCCTCCTCATCATAACGTGAAGGAGAGAACTGAGATCATGGATTTTTCATAAAATAATGCTTACTGTATATAAACGTGAGGCCTAGTGCAATCAACAATAGGGATGGGAAAGAGGAACGATGCAATTAGGGAAATAAACCAGTTGTTTTCACATCATATGTCAACACTTTTTTATGACACCACAAAGGGAAGTTATTCAACCAAGGGATGATGCTATACCATATATTTCATGACATTATGTGGTCTACTATTATATGAAAGCACAGGAAGGAAAACTTGCCACAATCTATTGAGGTTGTTGGTGTAAATGTAATATTTGATTAGGTTTGATCAACCAAAAAGAGATTTATTTCGACTACGTCAATGATGTAGAATTGAAAAGAGTTCGAAACCGTATAGCTGATTTACTAATATGCGACTCTACCTAGCATGGCAGCCACAGTTGATGAATTGTGCTGTCTGAAACGGGGAGAGAAGGACAGCGCCACATCTATTTTGATATAGTTCTGCTGCGCTCTTCCCAAGTGCCTGTGAATTTCAGGCTACCTTGCACCACGCTAACACCTTTGCACCATAGTGCACAAGTATGTGCGTGATGTCTATAATAGGTATTAGTAGATTACCTTTACATCAAAAACTATGGATAGCAGCGTTGGAATTCCAAAGTGCCGCCACCCGTAATCTGTGTTACGTCTTCTATTTCCTAGTGCAAGAAAAGTTTTATTCAAAAAAGCGACTCCCATTTGCACCAAAGTAAAGTGCTGATAAATGTGGCTATGTTGGTTTGCAATGTTGATAGATGATGTGCTCGTAAAGGATGGGGTGAAAGAACGACAAACTGAAAGAGCTGTTGGGAATGAATGAGCAGTAGTGGCTGCTGGTGGGAGTGCTGCAGGGTGGTGAGTCGAGGCGGGGGAGGGGCAGGGTGGTTGGCAGTAAACCATGGAATAAGTCCGAATGGAGGCAAGTACATGAATAAATAAATCAAACTAATTTTGTTGCGCATGCTGCTTCGCATTTGGCAATGCAGTGCGCGCATTTCTTTATTTGTTTACTTACCTCTGTTCGGCCGTATGCAGTACTTTCCTACCCCCCCCCCACCGTCCCCCTCCCCTGCCCCGCCCCACCGCCCCGCAGCACTCCCTCCAGGAGCCGTTACTGTAAATGGGACAGGTAAAGCAGGGTTAATTTTACTTCACAGACAATGTCAACTATTTATCTCTTAAGCATAACGGGCCTCATTTATGAAAAGTGAAGCATTGCTGCGTGAAAACAGCGATGTGTCACTTTTAATTGTGCCCTCCTTGCGACACCAATGATGCATCATATTTACAGTATGATGCATCATTGCGCAAGGAGTTACAGATACGTCAGTATTTCTGACGTATCTGTATGGCGCAAAAGTGACGCATTGCTGGAGTGTGTCACAAAAGTGACGCAACTCCAATAATGCGTCCTTTCACATGGGGCAAGCCCCATGTGAAAGTTCCTGCGTCAGTCTTACGCCTGCTGTGAGGCAGGCGTAAGATATTGACGCATTTGCATCCTAGAAGTGGCGCAGTGAAATCTTATAGATTTCACTGCGCCACTTCTACGATCCTTTCTTGTGTCAATACGCCCCTTTTACATACATTCTACCTGGCCAGGTATAATGTGGTGCAGGGGTTTACAAAGTGACGCATCTACCTAAATGCGTCACTTTGTAAATATAACGCAACAAGGCTCATTTTTTAACGCCACTGGTACGTCACAAAAAGTGACGCACCAGCGGCGTAAAAGTGACGCACAGCCTCATAAATGAGGCCCAACATGTTTAGAATCCACCACCTCCATCTACGAAACAAATGCTGTAAAAATGTCACTCTTTGACACTGACCTCGAACATTGTCTTATTTATTTTGCTCCTCCTGGTTAGAGAATATTGTTAACTATTTGTATCCTCATAGCTGCGTTATCTGCATAGTATTTGTGGGCCCGCTTGATAAAAGACCCTTATGATTGCTCCCTCGTAGCTGTAGAGAAAACTTCTCACTTCATGGACTTATCAAAGAGATCTTCCTGGAAACCTACAACATTCGTACTTTTCCAGGCATACTTAAATGTATAACGTTTACACAAGCAGAACTCCCGTTAATTCGAAACATTTTCAAATGGAAATGTAACAATTATAAGTGCAACTTAACAAAATTTTACTTCTTGCATATTAGCACAATTTTTCCAAAAACCTGTCAGCTTTACAAAATGCTGGTGAAAGATGATATTAAAATCTGAGACAGCATGATTTTTTTCTGGAGCTGCCCAATACCACCACTCAACATACACACACTATTTTCTCACCACAGTCGGAAATTCTACTTTAAGGGGTGGTACATCAGGTGGTGAGGAACGCTTTGGGGCATATTTATCAACACTAAGACAATGGTACGCAACACAGAGTTGCATAGGAAAAATCTGTGCTAAATTGCAGCATTACCCTGCACCAACGATGCATCGTATTTAGGGGATAATAAAGAAATAGTAAGTAGTTGGGATTCTACTGAAAAACAAAAAGTTAAGTAATTAAGAGACCAAGGCCCTCATTATGAATGAGGGCGGACTGCCATCAACAGGCCATTGGTGGAGGTCCGCCCACCATCCAGGACATCATTCCGACAACTGCATTATGATGCAGATGGGTTGCACCACAGAGGTCGGGGGCAGGACCTCTGCCTCCAATAAGATCAATGATCTAATTCGGACAGTGTTCAAATTCCTAACCTCACAATGGAGGTGGTGCCTGTGCAGGCACCCTGTAGAGATTAAGATATCCCTTTTTGACTGCCTGTTTATGGCAGTCCCTCCACCATGAAAAATCAAACAGAAAGGGACTTTGGGGGCCCCAAGAAGGCCCCCATCTCCCATGGGCAACTGCTAAGTTGCCTGTGGGACATATATATACTGCCCTCCCCCACATCCATGCACCTTGTGCCAGGCACAATATGGTGCCTGGCACACGATGCATGGAGATGAACAAAGTGTCTTTTTATGCTACAGTAGAAAAGAGCATTTTATGACTGACTGCAAGGCGGTCCCATCCTAATAGGGAGCTGGGACCACAGACACGTCGTTGGATGGTCATCTGTCTGAAACGATGGTGGTCAGCGGTCCAAACAATTGTCGTCATAATAAGGTCCTATGTGTCCAATATAAAGCTAAATGTTGAGAGGCAAGGAAGTTTCCATATCATCTCCTTGACAGCCATCCAAAAATTGTTTCAATTTCCCATGATCTTCATATGGCAGACAACCCAGAACTCATGGAAACTAAATCCTTTCTCACTGACATGTCTACGATAGGTCTGGAACTCCAGAACTCCGGTCCAACTCATGAAGGGGGACACTTCTTAGATTTAATCCTTTCGAACTGCCCCACCAATTCCTGTAAAGCTATTTCTCAGTTGGATTGGACAGATCACTTCCTAATAAAATTTGACCTCCCGGTTACAAACAAACGGCCACCTAAAGTAACTTTTCCCCCCACATGGAGGCATCCGTGGCACAAAGTCACAATAGAAGAATTGCAGAAGATTTGGAAAGAACCCAAATTCTTGGATACAGACAAGGTAGAAGATACATTAACCAAATTCAATGACTCCCTTATAGAGCCCATAGACAAACTAGCCCCGTTAAAACTGTACAAACAATTCCCTAAACACAAACAAGAGAATTGGTACACAGAGACACTGAGAATGGAGAAACAAGGTTGTAGAAGACTAGAAAAGAAATGGAGGAAATCACACCTTGTAGAGGACAGGAAAGCCTATCTAGAAGCTCAATCAAAATACTACAAAAACATTAGAAAAGCCCGCAAGGACAGTCTGACCCAACAACTGGTAGAGGCAGGAAATTCTTCAAAGGAACTGTACAAGATACTTACATCCTTTGTAAAACCCACAGCATGTGTGAGCTTGGATGACTTCTCACAGCCATTATGCAATGAGATATCCCTGTTTTTTGAGAATAAAATTAACACAATATACGACAAAATCCTGAAAACCACTAATACCAACTGTGGGAACCCTGCCCCCATTTTGCCGCAAAAAATGGAAACTTCCCTTCTCTTCTTTCCCCCGGTCTCTAACATTGATCTCCCCCTCCTAACCAGCCATATAAAATCAGGCTCCCCTAATGACCTCATATCAGCAAAAATGATGGCTCCACTAAACTCCTTCTTAGGACCATACATCCGAACCATCATAAATCAATCCCTTAGAGAAGGACAGGTACCCTCTGAGTGGAAACAAGCAGTGGTCAATCCCATCAGGAAAAATACCTAATTGCCCTGGTCTGATCTGTCTAACCTCAGACCCATCTCCCTCCTACCCTACCTCAGTAAACTCACCGAGAAGCATGTGAACACCCACCTGTCAAAATACATCGAGGCAGCGGAAGGCCTAGACCTCTCCCAATCTGGTTTCAGGCCTAATCACAGCACTGAATCAGCCCTCCTTTCCGTGACCGACAACATCAGTATGTCACTGGATAAGGGGGACTCAGTGATTTTAGTGCTGTTAGATCTGTCCGCTGCCTTCGACACGGTATCACATGAACTTCTTTTCGAAAGATTGAGTGATGTGGGGGTAGAAGGAATGGCCCTATCGTGGCTACAAAGCTTTCTCACCGGCCGCACTCAAGGAGTCAGACTGGGATCCCACTCTTCACCCTCTAGGGAGTTAACCAAGGGAGTGCCACAGGGCTCGTGCCTTAGCCCCACGCTTTTTAACATTTATGTGGCCCCCTTAGCAAATCTAATAAGATCATATGGATTTTCTCCGGTGTCATACGCTGACGACACCCAGCTCCTGTTTCCCTTTCAAACTCTGACACCTGCAATTCAGTCCACCTTTGCAGATGGGATGAGAGCGGTGGCGCATTGGATGGCTCAGAACTTCCTCCAATGCAATGTGTCCAAAACCGAGGTCATGCTGTTCGGGGGGGCGACTCTCTTGTAGTCCCCAGATTGGTGGCCCTTGGAGCTAGGTCCAGCTCCCAACCCCAAACCAATAGCAAAAAATCTGGGTGTCAAACTAGACCAGGCGCTCCTGTTCAAGGAGCACACCAATCAGGTGGCAGGTGCCTGCCTTCACACGGTGGGGCTACTGCGACGCGTATTCCCATTTCTCCCAGACACTCACAGGAAAACGCTCATACAAACCCTCATAATAAGCAGAATAGATTACTGCAACGGATTATATCTATCAGCAAATGAGGAACAACTGGACAAACTTCAGGTTGTCCAAAATACGGCAGCTAGACTGGCTCTCAACGCTCCTCCAAGAACACCCTCCCGCCCTCTTCTTCGCCAACTTCATTGGCTGCCAGTACAACAGCGCATCAAGTTCAAAATCTGCAACATGATTCATAGATGCCTGTCTGGATCTAGTCCAAAATACTTAAAAGAAATATTCGTCCCATACATCCCTGGACGCTCACTTCGTTCAAGTAATCTTCAACTGTTACAGGTCCCAAAAATAAAAAGAGCTAGACAAGGCGGGCGTGCCTAGTCTTACAAAGGACCTATCCTCTGGAACTCTCTACCCACTGAACTCAAACAGATCAGCAATCTTGAACATTTCAGAAAAAAACTTAAAACCTACCTCTTCACCCTGCCATAATCCTAGGCAATCTTCCTGCACAGCTCCATCTGCATAGTAAAACTGTCCAGTACAAGCAACAGCGCAGAGATATCCCTTCGGGAATTGACTCAGGCGCTCTACAAGCGAATAAATAAATAAATAAATAAATATGTTGTAGTTTAATTGTTGTAAGTAACTTTAAATAAATATGCTTGAAATAGTCCAAATCTTACATTGAGTTATTTGACAGCAGGTCTCATGTCTAGGAATTTCTTTCATTGATCATCAGTAGTTTTTGCTACATCTTGTGAGAATAGTTTGTTGTCTTCCAAAAAGATGTGAATCTTAATCTTAGGTTTGGCTGCCAAGTGATCATTATATTTCAGAAAACAGCGTATGAATCTTCTAGGCTTAGGCTTTTAATGATGATGATTTAGACTTTTGACCCAGTCAGTATTCTCTTTTTGTGTTTAAGGAAGTCAACTCTGGCAAATGCAATACTGTACGGATGAAAGACTGAAAAATACAATTGAATCATCTACCTCTTCAATCTGCGGTAATTTACAAATCCTAAGGTTATTTCTTCTATTTCTGTTCTCCAAATATTTGGCTTGATTCTTAAGAAGGCAGCTTTCATGATTCATCGATTCAGTTTTCTGCTTCGAATTCTGTAGATCTTTACCACATTCTACTTTAGATACTCTCTTATCTATTTGGAACCCTTTATCTTGAATAGTCTGCAGACCTCGGGTTGTTTTCTCAATGTAGAATAATAATTCCTTATAGCGAGTGGGATTGTATTGGATGGGAGAACAAGGCTCGTTCCTAGGTCTCTTGGAGGTGGAATTGCTAGAACCTACAGCAATGTTAATTCTTTAGAATTAGTTCAAAATGTTAGAGCAGTATTAGTTAATTTAAATTTCCTAGTTTTGTCCATATGAAGAGAAGGAACAATATGTCTTAGAAATGTTGCATATGGAATGAGCAATTGCTGGTACATGAAAGATGGCAAAAGCAGCATTCTGGTCTCAAAATCAAGACTATGTTAATAAGAAACACATTTTACAATTATTTTTCATTAAATACTGTGGAGATAGTCTCATGGAAATGTCTTTCATTGCATATAGCTCTGAGTCAGGAGAACCATATAGTCAATGGCGAGCTCTATTAATGTATGCAACACTGTTTTAGATTAAATATGAACATCCAATTTGCACCATAACCTTATATTTGCAAAGAATTTCATAGTTCTGTTCATATTGGTGTTAAGTGCAATGCACAAAATATCGGCACTTCTGACAAGATTACACTTGACATCAAATCCAAGGCCAGTAATGAGCAACCGGTATTGAGTATTAGGAAATGCTCAGCTGCTTGCAGTTCATTGCTTCTAGTTTAACAAAAGCCCCCAGAGGATCGCAAAGCTTCAAGAAGACAGCCATCTACCACATCGCCTAGCTACTCCCCTCTGCACTTTTGATTTTAATATGAATTGATTCACTCTTGACATTCAAGAGTTATTTTTCAATAAAATATAAAGCACACTGATATAAGCTTACAGCTTACCTGTTTGACCTAGTAAATTATTGGAGCATTATTTAGAACTAGGCATATAAAAAAGGAATGCATAAAAAGGAAGATGTTGCTGTATCTTTGGGGGCTGAGCCATTACATCCTGCTTCAAGCCAAAAAAAAAAGACCCAAACCAAGGGACAACAGGAGAGACTCTTGATTATCTTGATTAGTGACGTTGTTCACTCCACTTTAAACTATCATGGCAGATTCCAAAATGACACCTGCCTGCAGGTGATTAAAAGCAAGCCCCTTTACACAATAAGACTATTTTGCTCGATGATACGGGTGAATACTGAAAGATTGCGATGATCGCTCCACCAACATTCAATGTTTCATTAAATCTTGCAAACACAGTAATTTGGCATATATCAGATCTATTTTTAAAACAAAAAAACACTCACTTTGCTATCATACAGTATCTCCGTGATACAAAATCAAAGAGACACGTGAATCCTTCTGATGCTCAGACCAAAGTATCCTTCTGTCTTGATTAACTCAGAGCACATTAGTTCTGCCATACTCATTTCTGACACTATTTATTTTCATTGTAAATAGTAGTTTGAACATATGAAAAGCCATATTTAACTATTGCTCATTCTTTCTGCGCTCATGATCATTTAATGCATATCTTCCGAATGACCGGTAACAGTGGAAGGATAAATGATGCAACAAGCAAAAATTAGTTCTTGAATTTGCCACTCCATTCCTCTGCAAAATTAGGGCGATATTTTTTGTTCCCTGCTAGTGGTGCCATAATATGGCTGCCTTATCTCCCAACCAGCATACAATGACCCTCCACTGATCACGCAAACAGGAATCATCTGCATGAAATCCAAATGGACAAATATCTTCCTTTAATTTCCAGATGCTCTGGCAAAGATCTATAAGAAACCATAGAGATGGCCTCTGAACAAGGCTAAAGAGACATCACAATTTTTTTAGAGAATAACAGAAAGTGAAAATGCAGGTCAAAGAATGGAAGTGTCTCAGATCAGACACTGAAGATTATATTGTCAGTGATAAACCGTGAATTAAATCTGAAAACGGATCAGAAAACAGGCACTATTTTTTAATCATTCTATGACATATAACGTACTTATCTCATGAAATATATGTAGACAGTGGTGGATCACCTATATGGGCATTAGGGTTCCACCCTCCTTTTTTTCTGCACTTTTGTATTATATACGGAGTCCAGACAAAGTCCTCATAGGTTAAGTTTAACAAGACTGTTAAATGTGTGCATGAGTGCAGGTGAGAAAGAATATGTACATGTGTTTAAGTGTGCATTTGTGTGCAGGCATGTGAGAGCATACGTGTATGAATAGTTTAGCATGTGTTTTAAAGCAAGTGAGTGACAGGAGGAATGAGCTGAAATAAGTGAGAGTGAGTGTTACCATGCGTATCAAGTGAGTAAAAATGATTGTGAGTGTGATGAACTGAAAATGAATGTTAATAGGTGTGTGAATGTATGTACGCATCAATGAGTGAGAGTGTCTGTGTGTGAATATGTGGTGCTTGTTTCTACAGATGGAACTGGTATACTGAAGTTATTTTTTACCATGTGGGCTACCCATAGCAAAATACTTGCACCTACATATTAGAAATAACTATAGCATATAGGGGGCAAGTGTGGCAAAACACTAGCATGATAGAGGTAATTCTTGGAATGTGGGACATTCTGCTTTTGGGATATTGAAGAATTAGAGAGGACAACTATAGCATGTTGGAGGGGGCACGCAACAGTCACAAAAAGGTGGCTCTGACATGTAATAGATCATTTTTGACATATGGGTCACCTTTGGTCGTTGTTAAAAGGGACACCAATTGCATTTGTGGGGTTGTCATGAGAAGATGTTGGTCCTGGTACAATGGAGATAAACATTGCCACACGGGTCGCATCCATTACACATTTCTTTTTTTTTTTTTAATGAGGTCAACTTTTGGGAAGCATAGGGAGTCTATGCGAAAATTGTGTTTTTAAAAACACTATTTAACTCCTTTCTTTCACAATGTTTCACATGTAGGACCCCCTTGCCAAAGCCTACAAGTAGTTAGGATCACTTATTTTGCTTGTGTGTTGAAACTTGGAGAAGCATGATGTTCCGTTACTTTCGAAGATCATCAACAACTACTGCATGTAGAATTGATGTAGGATTTGTTTTATGATTGGAAAGAGAGACACAGGACAAGCCCCACATGGGATTTGATACTTATAGCACGCAGGATTGTCATCCAGAAAGGCAGCTAGAAGTACCGACTATCTCTGAATTAAAAACGTTATAACATCAAATGCAGAATTGACATATTTATTAAACCTAGTGCTTGTCCAACATGTATTTTTGTGACATCATATGAAAATGCATCTTTCTTTTTCGATGTATGAAACTTTAGATTCTTTCTCTGTAGATAAACCCGAAAGACTGCACTTTTCACAACTCAGACACTGGATGTAGTCTCTGGATAATAAAATCAGGAAGTACAAGAGAAATGACACAATTTGAAGAACTGTTTCAATGAAGGGTCCTATCTCTTACACTTACAAGACAAGAGACACATTGAA
Source organism: Lissotriton vulgaris (assembly GCF_964263255.1). NCBI lineage: Eukaryota > Metazoa > Chordata > Amphibia > Caudata > Salamandridae > Lissotriton > Lissotriton vulgaris. The sequence goes on along the minus strand of NC_141694.1, from coordinate 1,572,875,243 downwards.
ATCGCTCTCTTTTGGTATAAACCCTATATAGACCAATAGGCCCGAAGGAGTGGCAGACGCTTTAGGAAGATTTGCCAAAAGTGACATGTTGTGTTCTAAATAGAGAAACTATTTATAAAACGTATATAAGCCATAGACTATTATGAGCAATGTATTCATTTTTTTTTTTTTTTCTTTTTTTTTATTGAAATATTTTTGCATTTATTTACAAAGCACGGCATCCTTAATACAAACCATAAATTGGAGGAGGAAAAGTATATGCCACTAATTCATAAGCCAAAATAAAAGAAAAACAATGACTAAATCATCAGCGTGTGAGGGTAGTATTACAAAAAATAAATTCAAACACGAATTAGGTCATAAAAAATACCATTAATAGATGCAACATGTATTTTCATATTGATCAACCTCAAGATTGTATTTGCACCAAGTTAATATCTCTTGTCCACAGGCAATCCAACATTTCTCCTTATTATACTTCCTTCCATCGAGTTATAGGATCCCATATTATATCGCCCAGCTTCCTACCCTTTTTTCCCTTCCTTGCATATATCACTTTCTCGATTTTATGCATTATTAGTAGCTTAGCCAGCCATTTATGGAAGGTAGGTGGTACAGGATCTATCCATGCAGAGGCTATACATAGTCTCATAATAGCCATAGCAACAAACAAAAATTCCCTACCACGAAAAGAGCGTGTATCCTCAGCATTTACTCCTAATAAGATAGTTCCTGGGGTTAGAACAACTTCGCTTTCTACAATGTTACTTATAAAACTTTCAATTTCCTTTTTAAACCGATCTAAGCGGGGACATAAAGCAAATACATGTTCCAAGTCAGCATCCAAGCTCCCACACCTATAGCATGTAATGCCCACTAAGCCTCCCCATTGCGCTATTTTAGCCGGTGTATAGTACAGGTGGTAAAGTGTTTTATAGTGCTGAGCCTGTAATGGTGCTGCACATAATAATGATTTCCCCATTTCTAGTGAGATTCCAAAGCTTTCATAACTAATTGTAAGATTATCCCTCCATTTTTCACTCCACTTTTGATGATCATCTTGTTTTACTTTCATCAATTCAGCATACAATCTTTTAATTGTGCAATCCTCTCCTTTCCGAATAATTTCCATTATAGCATTCTGCCTGAATCCCAAAACGCCACCTTTCTTTGCCAGGAGGAAACTCCTTATCTGCAGAAATTTAAAGAACTGCCTTGTTTCTAGATTGTATCTATCCTGCAGATCTTTGAATTGTAGAAAACAATGTTCCCCCCTAATATCTCCAATACTTCTGATTCCCCTATTTTCCCACTCTACCATTACGGATCCCGAAAAAATATCTTGTGGAAGGGTTGGATTATGTAACAGTCTCGTATAAGAATTAAATTTTCCCAAGCCAATTTTTTTGGAAAAACTTTTCCATATTTCAAATGCTGCAATTATTATCTTGAACTTTGTCCTCTTGTAATAGCTAGCCTCTGTGAATTTTAGAAGAACATCCTTCACTTCCGTTCCGAGAGTTAGGCCATAGATTGCTAATGTTCCATAATCACTCCACTCCTCCCCTCCACTGCCCTGATCACCTCCCATTAAGCCAGCCATGTTCTGTAAAGCTGCCGCCCAGTAATAGAATTTTAAATCTGGGACTCCCCAGCCTCCCCTTTCTCTTGGCAGTGTCATATATCTGAGAGCCCTTCTCGTTTTACCTTTTGCCCAAAGAAATCTATTTAGTATATTCTCTAATTTCTTAAATATTTTATTTTCGAAGAAAAGCGGTATTGCCCTAAAAAGATATAGGAATTTTGGAAGGATAATCATTTTTACTATATTAGATCTTCCCACTATTGATAAGTGTAAATTATCCCATCTATCCAGGTCTTTTTCCACTTTCTTGATTAAAGGGGAGATGTTCCTTTCCACCAAGTTATCCAAGTCTGCCATTATTATGACCCCTAGATATGTACCTTCTTGTGTTACTCGATTATCTAAACATGGAGTATACGAGTTTTTAATTATCTGTGTTTTTGTTGTATTTAACTTGTATCCCGAGATACTTCCAAATTTCGTCGCCTCAAGCTCAAGGTGTTCTATAGCTTCAGATGGGTTTGGAGAAATAACAGCAATATCATCTGCATAGGCTAAAATTTTACATTGCCCGATAAGTGTTGTAACTGGTGTTATCATCGCTGATGCCTCTATTTTACGTATAAGCGGGTCCATATATATAGCGAACAATAAGGGTGAACAAGGGCACCCTTGTCTGGTACCTCTTTTTATATGAAATTTTCCTGTGTTCCCACTGTTCACTCGTAGTGTCGCTACTGGTTCTAAGTACAGAGTTTGTATGGCTTTGATAAAGCCCTGTTTAATTCCCGTTCTAGCTAGAGCATACCAGAGGTAGCTCCAAGAGACCCGATCGAATGCCTTTTCTGCATCGAGTAACATCACAGCGATCGGATCCCCTGTGACTGCCGAAACGTCAAATAGAGTTATTGCCTTCCGTATATGGTGGGTGGTTCCTCTCCCTGGTATAAAACCATGCTGACAACTGCTCACGATTTTATCTATAATTCTTGCCAGCCTTGATGCTAAGGCTTTAGAGAAGACTTTTGCGTCTGCATTAAGTAGGGTTATAGGCCTATAGGAGCCTGGATCCTCCGGTTTTTTATCCTTTTTTAATATTACGACCACTTCTGCACCCCCCCATGATTTAGGCGATGTTATCCCCAGTTGTGCGCCTTGCATCACCTTCACCATTTCTTCTCTCAAGCAATCCCAGAATACTTTATAAAATTCAATGGGAATTTGATCTGGGCCTGCTGCTTTACCAGAGGGTAGATTCCATATTGCCTGCTTTATTTCTTCTAGCTGCAATTCTACTTCCAACCCATTTGCTTCTTCTTCCTCTATTGGGTCTACAGAGATATCCTGGAGGTACTCCCTCATTTCTTCCTTATCTTGTATCGGGTCACGACCGTGTAATTCATCATCATATAGCTTCTCGTAAAATATTCTAAAAACTTCTCTTATTTTAGTCGAGTCTGTGTGTATCATACCCGCTGCGTCCTTGATTTCCCTCACTATGCCTACAGATTCTTGTTGTCTTGCTCTAGTAGCCAGTATCCTGCCTACTGACTCGCTCAGCTCATAACACTTCTCCCTTTTAGTGTCGTACATTTTCGCCGCTTTACTAGCAATTTCACCCTCTGCCTCACCTTTGGCTTTTACTAGTTCTACCCATGCTTTTTCAATGTCCTGCCCCGACACCACACCTTTTTCTAGATTTTCTTCTGCCTTCAAGACATTCGAAGCTAATTCTAGATTCCTCAGCTGAGCTTGTTTCCTTTTATGAGAATTATAACTCATCGTTTCACCTCGTACTCCAGCCTTAAATGTATCCCAGACAACTCCTATTTCTGCTGTTTCTTTGTTGAACGAAAAAAATTCAGTAATCCATTTGTTCATATATTCTATATAGTTCTCATCTTTCAGTAGCTCTCTTTCAAAAGTCCAGTTCGTGTGTTGTCTAGTACTTATTTTTGATGTTATAGTAAGTACTAGAGGATTATGGTCGCTTAGGATCCGTGGCAACCTTTCAATCTTTGAGTCGGAAATACTTATACTTGAGATAAAAAAATAGTCTAGTCTTGCACATGTTTGGTGCGGTGCAGAGTAATATGTGTACCCTTTATTATCCAATATTTTTTTCCCCCATACGTCTGAAAGAGCATTATTTAATACCAGACTGTGTAGCGCCTGGATTACTTTTTTTTTCCTACCGCCATACTTTCCAAAAGAACCCAGTCCTAATCCATCTGCACCATTAATATTAAGATCACCTCCCAATATAATATTTGGTGCCCAGGTTGCTAATTCAACATCAAGGAATTGAAATATATCAGGATCGTCCTCTGTGGATCCATATACATTTACCAGTGTTTTCCACTCTCCATCTATCCAGCACTCAACCATAGCCCATCTTCCCCATTTATCCTGTGCTTTTTTTCTAATTAGAACGTTATTGTTCCTGGCTAGGATAGCTACTCCTCTTTTTTTTACCCCTTGGCTTGAGTAAACTAGAACCTTGAATCCTAGCTGTGACAGAGCATAAGCTTGTGTTGTTATTATATGCGTTTCCTGGATATATACAAAGTCTAGATTCATTTGTTTCAGCATTAATGCTACTTTCGCTCTTTTTTGGGGGTCGTTTAACCCACAAACATTCCATGTTGCAATTCTAATCCCCATTATCGATGTTCTCCCATTTTCTTTCCCTACTGTCCTCTCTGCTATACATTATCTGCATAGTGATCCACCATTTCGTTAACTTTTGATCAGCGTTGCTTATTGTATTACTTCTCTTCATTTTTCTCACCCCCGCCTGTTCCCTTTGACCAAGGAATATTTTTTTTAACCTTTTCCCCTCTATTTTTTCCCCTGCCGTGCCCTGTTCCCCGTGTGGTTCCCACCCCCTCCTCTTTCCCCTCCCACCCCACCCTTTCCCTTACTGGCAAATAGGTCAATCCTGACCTATGTGTGACAGCCGTGTCTTCCCAGGGGAGTCTTACCCGGCCACCCCCCGTGCTGGATCATTCTCTGAATATAATCACATCATCTAAAAAAAGAAAAAAAAAGAAATAGAAAAAGGCTCAGTTATCTCTTTGAGATAGAAGCTACTTGTTTTGTGGTATCCGTGCGATCCAATTGTCCCTTTTGTTCTCTATGTCTTCTTTCTTCTCGAAGATAAGTCAGGTATTCTTGAGCAACAATTTCCGAAAAAAAAGTTCTGAACTGTCCATTCAGCCCCACCCTCAAGCGAGACGGGAACAATAAATAAACTTCACAGCCTAGATTCTGAAATGGGACTATGAGTTGCCGCATCCGCCATCTTCTCTCAACTGTTGTGTGGCAGAAGTCTGGGCGAGCAAAGAAGGTTATGTCTTTGTATGTGCGTTTCTTAGTAGGTTTAGCTTTCATAATCACTTCCTCCCTTAGCAAGTAATTTCCTACATAGACAAGAATTGCCCTTGATCTTGCACCAGCATTGCCTTTTTTCTGTACTAGTGGGAAGCGATGTGCCCGTTGCACTTCTTTATCCCAATCCCACGTGTCCATTTCTGGGAACGCACCTTTCAGCAGCTCTACAACAAAGGCTCTCGCGTCACTCCCTTCCTTGCCTTCTTCCACTCCTAAAAGTCTTATATTATTTCTCCTCTGGCGATTTTCGAAATCTTCCAGTTTCCATAAAATATCAGATTCAGTTTTTCCCTGGGTCTTTCTGAATTCCTGAATCTCTGCCATATCGTCCTCCATTTTGCCAGTTCTCTGTTCTACCTCCGCTAGTCTGCCTGTTACTTCAGAGTACATGTCCTTTAGATTATGAAGAGATCTCTGTATTTTTTTATTAGCACGCTTGGCTCTTTGACTTTCCTGTCTTGCTTCTCCTTGAATTTGTTTCATTGTGGCAAGTAAGATGTCGAATCTGTCCTTGTTCGGGTCAGCTTCGGCACCCTCACTTGTATTGGATATTTCTCTTGCCGGCGACATTCCCTTCATACTCCTACTTGTGCTCTCACTCTTTTTACTTACTAGAAATCTTCCTCTGTATTTACCCTTGACCTTGTGGGTTTTGCTTTCATTTTTGGATTGTGGATCTTTTTTTACCTTCCCCTTCATCGAGCATAGAAGATCGTCCATCTCTTGTGAGTCGCTCGTTACATAATCTTCCATCTCCGCAGAAGTAGTAGAAAATGAGTCTGACCCTTCTCCCTCCTCCTCTTCCTCGCTCTCCTCCTCGCTCTCCTCCTCCTCCTCCTCCTGCTCCTCCTCCTCCTCCAACAACTCGGTATTGTCACTATTGTCACTACCCTCATTATCCTCGTTATTCAGTGGCGTTTTTAGCAGAGATACATTTTTTGTTTGGCTGCTACATCTGATCTTGTTCTTACTCTTTTTCTTTTTCTTAGGAATTGCTCCGCGGTTAGCTGCCTCTACCTCTGCCTTTTGTGACATTTGCGATTTATTTGTGTCAATACCGAAACCATTTGATCCTATCGTGGTGCTAATGGTAGCCTCGTGAATCTCGCACCCTTCTTGTCCTTTTGTAGCTTTTGTGGGCTCGGGAGCTTCTAGCGCTGTTCTGGGCACTTTAATAAGAGCCTCTAAATTATTATTCCTAGAGTTTGTAGCATCCCTTTTATTAGATTTAGCACCACCTTCCAATGCCGCTTTTTCCTTATTTTCCTTGTTATTTTCTTTGTTAATCTCTCTTACTACTACCGTTTCGTTTCCTTCACTGAGCCTGTGCCCCATGTGTCTGTTGTTTAACCCATCCAATCCATCTGCACCCCCATTACCTGGCGTTGCTCTGCACTCATTGTCTCCACCACCACCTCCAATACTGGCGCTGCCTCCTTCCTTGTGAGGAATAACCTCCAGCTCCACATTCTTTGCTTCAGCAGATTTAGCCCCGCCCCGACAAGAGTCTCCGCCTCTACCTCTGCCGGGCTCTCCGCCTACAAAAGCTCCCCGGCTCAGATGCTCTGTAACTTCAGTCAGAGCAGGATTGTCGTGCTTATTTCCCACCTCCGCTCCAGCCCAAGCCCCAGCCTCTGCCTCCATCTCCCGCCGCGTGGGGACTCCAGTGAGCGCCGACGCTAAGTATGTTTCCTCTACTACATGCGCTGCAGGATTATTCCTCGCTTTGTCCGCTTTGTCCGCTGTATTCTCTGTATTTTCTGCAGCCTCCGTTTGTGCCTCCGTGTATGCATTAGCGGAAGTCTCAACCCCCTGTGTCAGAGCGAGTGAAGGCGTCTCAGGCATCCCAGTCAGTCCGCTCTCAGCTCCGCTCGTTCCGCTACCAGGCGACTGCTGGGTCGAGAGGGCTCTGGCTGCATCTGCATCTGCATCTGCTGAAACGTCCTGTGTCCCCACGTAGCCGGTCCCATGCCCCCTCTGCCCCCTCTGCACCAAGTCCGCTCCTACAGCAGTCCCGGTTTCCAGCGCCACGGACTCCATCTCGGCGCCCTCGAGATATGCTGCTATCGGTAATACAGGTACTTTTGCTGTGCCTGTTGATGTCGATGCTGATGGAGATGAAAATGGCGATGATCCCTTTGCCTGAAACGACTCGAAGATCAGAGGCTGTCGCAGTATTGCTTCTGTTGCAGTATCCAGCGCTGGTAAGTCCTTGCGCCTCTCCTCTTTTCGCCTCAAGCTTGCTAGGAGACGCTCTTCTTCCCTTCTTTTGGCTGCCTCTCTTCGTGTCTGCGCCCTTTGTTGTGCCTTTGTTTGTAACTTCGCAGTTGGGGTTCCAGGATCACTGAGTGGCTCCGCTTCTTCTTCTTCTCTTCTCTGCTTCTGGGTAGTCCTCAGCACCTTGGGGGCCATTACACGTTTGACAGACCTCCAAGCTTTTTGGTACCGCTCTTTAGCGTTTGAGAGCACCTTCGATAATGCCTTAGAGAGTGCTCTAGACAGCCCCGCATGCCAACTGTCTCTTGATGTGGGTGCAGATGGGTGCAGATGTTGCAGACGACGCATTTAATATGCCCACTTTGTTCAGTTTTTCAGCCAGCATGTGTCTCTCTCCTCTAGTGCAGCCAACCAAACAACCTCGTAACTCCTTCTTATCCCCATCTAGGGAATCCTCATGGTCATTGTGAAAGGTTTTTTTCCAAGAAACTGAGCCATGCCAGGGTGATTAAATATGGAAAAAGCTGGAATTGCAGGAGAGTGGCCGAGTGCAGCTACCCCCTACGGACTGTCGGCGGCCATGAGCAATGTATTCAAATGTAGACTGAACTTTCCAGAAGGGTGTGGGGGATGCAGATATAACAGATATTACATGTCAATATGGTTGGCCAGTTCAAACCTTCCGGTTTTCGAGAAAGACATTTTAAAAAGGTGTTAGGCTATTCATTTATTGGCTGATTCACTTGGTACAATATTGTGACTGGGAGCAATAGATGAAAACAATATTATCAATCGGATTTTCTCAGTAATATGCAATTGGTTGCTAAGCAGGTAATTGTTGGAAGTAGGAAAAAAATTGACACCTCATTTAACCAGAGATTCTGCTTTATTCTTGTGGGACTTACCAGATAGCTGCTCAAATATTATGTTAGGGGTGAATGTGAAAAAATTCATGCAAAATGTAAGTCCCTTGGATGAAGAATGATGTGAGGAGTCTTTCTTGTCTGTTGGGGCATGTTCAGGTCCGTTACCAGCTTAATTATATCTTGTGGCTTTTGTATTAGAGGCTGTGAAGGGCAAATATCAAATTGGTCCTATGTATTGGAGAACTGTATGACTGATCTTGTGAATCGTTCTTCTTCACGTTTTCCTAGCTACTAAGAGGTAGGAGAGGGGGGACATGGACATGAAGGCACTCCAATTCTGTAAATTGGTAATATGTGTTTCTAGTGAAACGTTTTCTAATCCTCTGCTCATAATATTTGAAAAAGCTATTCAAATATTGTCAGAAAAATAAGACTACAGTGATCCTCAATGGCTAAAATAGATCACATTGGCCATTGGGTCTCCACCATTTGGTTAATTGCTTGATTGTTTGACATAACTGATAATAAAATGTTTGGAGAATTATATAGGGTAAACCCAGCTGATTGCTGTGCATTAATTGGGTGTTGGGAGGCAATGCAAGTTCGTATCCATCAAGCTGGGAATCAGAATATGTTTAATTATACAATTAAATTACATTAATTTTAGATCACAAGTAACATAGGGTACATTTTAGTCACAGAACAAGTAAGTCTAAGTTAACGTCAATTGATCAATTTTTTGTCAAATTTCAAAGCTAGGTATAGAACCTAGGTGCGAAGTCTTCTTTTAACCAAAGGACTATTCAAACATGTGGAGAGAATCATCAAAAGGGAACCGGAGTCAAGTTTCATATTTATTGCCATATCATCTTCCTGTAACACTTCTAAGGTATGACCTTGAGCCTTATTTCCTACCCACAACTTGACTTTATCAAAAATTCCTTCAATCTCTAATCACATGTATTTACTCGTACTTCTTCAGCATCTCAAAAAAATGTCTTTACTTCCAAAGTGTTTCTGAAAGTGCTCCGAGTGGGACAATCTTTGCAGTGTCTTTGGGTCCTACGTTACCACACTGAAAGCACTCTCATTTAAATCCACTACCACTAACTCCAATCTCTTCTTTCTACTGCACAACACACACATTGTCCTTCACATCCAGTTCTGTTCCAGCTCTCACCATCGTCACTACACTCAATTCCCCTTAACACAACTTTGTATCCCACTTTTTCATCACCAAAATCAGCTTTTCCCAATGGTGGCTCAGCTTTTATCCATACCTCTTCCCTGAGTGTATCATGTTGTATTCTCTTTACTTGTATTTTGCTGTATCGCTTTAAGACTCACATTCTATGTTTCTGATGTCATATTGTGCTTTGCTTTGTCTGGATTCTTCCTTGTCAGTTAGCTCCCTGGCTTTCTGATGGGAACACCAGTTATTCTCTGTAGTACTTAATAAATATCCTTTATCTATTAATACTTTGATATCCGCCTCTCTACTTCAATTACAACATATCACTTTTGCACTTCATAAGAAATTGATTATGAATATTGTCTTCCATTGTACACCCCAATTTACCACCTCCAGCCAATTTCATCAAGCTTGCCACATAGTCTTGTTTGGACTTATCTCTCCTTTGTGTCTTTTGCTCAAAATGATTCCCTCGTAATACAGAATGGCCCAAGGCAAATAGTATCAGTCTAGCTTTTTCATGGTTATCTAAAACGTATTCGGCACCCATAATAACACAATACTCAAGTTGGCAATGGATCTTAATCCTCTTGCACATCTGCCCCCAGCCAATAAAGTAGCAGAACTTATTTTGTCTCTGCTCTGAGATTTGTTCCATCAAACCCTGGCAAAGATGATAAAAGCATTTTCCACCTGTTACAATGGATCATAAGTGCCCTGGGTGACTGAAGGGAAAATATTAATGGAGTGGCATTTTGGTTTTTACTGTCAGTTCCCACCTCAGAATTGACCATAAGAACAACCACACACTATTACATCCAACATTGTTTCTTTTTCCCTTTATAGTTTCAATTCTGTTCCCTTCACTAAGGCATCGCCTCTAGAGGTGTGTCTGTCACTGTGTGGTAACAGGCTGTGCCAGTCACAATGAAAATGAAATGCTTTACTTTTTATATTAAAGTTACCCTCTAACTAACAATACCCTAAAAGAGCAGAGGGAGTCCTGTCACTGGTTGGCAACAGCCCTGGGAAGTTCTAAACTGGGGTTGCCTGTCACTGAACACCGTTTGGCAAAGACTTGTGTCCAAAGAGTTTACTCAGCAGAGTAAATACCCTCATTGGCTGTGCGCTACACTTTCACCAGCACATTCACGAGCATGGACCCTTCCAGATGAAAGTCCGGCCGGCCCCAATATAGAAACCACCTTTGCCCTATCTTCTAATAAGGCTGGCCATGTACATTGTCCGTGTCCTAAAGCTGACACAACGTTCTCCAATCTCCTCCTCCAAACGTTCGTTAGGGAGTAGAGAGGAATTCTCTCTGCTCTGGGTCATAAACTGTGGACTCAGTATGCTGTCGGGGGCTATATTACACAGAAGGATATTTTCAAACAGGTTTACTGCTCACTGGAGCATTTCCATAATTGTTAAAATAAAGCTAGCAGCAGGGAGATTTTACTTTTGGCGAAGTAGTTTGTTGTTTTTGTATGGCTTGGAGCAGAATGAGTAAGTGCCTCTGAAATTACTTATTCTGGTGACATCATTGGGATAGCTCATGACAGTCCTACTGCAATGAACAGGCACTCCGAAAGGGCCTTTGGAGGCCCCTAGATGGGTCCCCGTCCCCTGAGGGCCTCCACCATGGGGCTGGGGGGGGCGTATGTAGTGCCCCCCCCCCCACCCAAGCAACCGCGCATGACAGGTACGGTGCATGGATGTTTGAAAACTTCTCTTTTGCATTGAGGCTTGTGCTGCGGCCCTTTTCTAGGGCCATAGCAGAAGCCACAATGCAAAAGAGCAGTTTTACGACCATCTGCATGGCAGTTGCATTGTAATTGTGCAGGTGTAACCACCAACGTAGCCGTAATAAGGCCCTTTGTAAGGGTCCTAATCATAGCTGTTCGAATGAAAGATTGAATTCATGGCTTAAAATGGTTATGGGTTCGATTCTTCCAGAAGAACAAGTGAAGTAGTCTGCTCGGACAAATCACTCAGTCCCAGTAGGGCTGCCCAAACTCCATCTGTTAGTGCTGAAAGACTGTTCTCTCTAGAGTGATACAAGGGTAATGGAATATGGGAATATGCAGGGTGACTGAGTAGAAGCCAATGACTAGTACTTTCTAGGACAGACTATGACAAATCCCCACTGACCAGCACTCCCAAATCCAATTAGTCCCATCAAAATCTACCCTCAATATAGCAGCAAGAGTAAGTTAGAGCACTAAACATTTTGATTGTGTGACTCAAATACTGAATACTCTAAAATCGCTTCATATTAAGGCAATATGTTTGTTTATATCTGCATATGAAATATTTTCTCCATCTGGAATTCCTTTGCTTAAAAAAGCAGTCACGCTGTCTGAAACAAGCCTTCTCACTAAATGGCCCGACAATCTGGAAATCTAGCTCGATGGCAATAAGCATCAGCCTTTCTGATGACTTCTTGAATAGAATAGAAACATCTACTCCTGGAATAGCTCTTCCAATCATAGCAGACTACATGACGATTTGATTAAACAAAAATATTGTTAGAAGACCAGAAGGTACTTAAAACTGTAAATACTGCAGAAACTACTAACTGGCTTGGCAGTTCGGGCTGGACTGTTCCCAAGAGGCACAGGGTCAAGACTGATTTGCATATGGCCTGGTCTAAACTGGGGTGGCATGGTGAGGAAACAAATGATGGATTTAACCCAGATCTCATGACTGGGGGTGAATGTTTTGATTTGTTCTGCATTCCGTCCATCAATTGTGCGTCTTTTGCTTTCTTGGCCTAAGTGGCCAGGTATGCCCAGACATGAGTCCTGGGCTCAATGTGCCACTGGAATCAAGCTATCCTGGCTTAAGAGGGGTGAAACTCTGAAACCTGCCCTAGGATACTTTTTTCCGGCCCAGGGTGGACCTGGCTTGGCAGTTCGGCCTGGACTGTTCCCATAAGGTCTGCATTCTGATAGCTTTCCTGGGCAAGAATTGGGGGAGGGAGCTGACACATCTGAAAAGGCTTGTCATATCCACACATAAAGGACTTATTACCCCACACAGATAGCCTGACAGACAGGGCTGGGATGAAAGGGGACCCGTGTACTTCAAGGAGCTGCTTTGAAGTCACCTCTCACTTCAAGGACACATTTGGGTATGAGTAGTGGGGATCCTAACCTACAAATCAGAACACTACTGGGCCTGTGAAGAACTCTGCCAGGGGTAAGGACTGCTGTGCTACTAGGATTGCCACTCTGATTGACTGACAGTTCCAAAGAACTGCTTCACTGCTGTGCTGAGCTGACCATGCTGCCTGCTGTTCTCGGCCCTACTGAAGATACAAGGACTGGACCTGTTTCACTTGAACCCAGAGTATCTCCAAGGGCTTACTGGCTAGCCTCCTGTTTTCTCAAGTCTCAGGGTCATAAAAGACTTCCTATAACACTTCTTGTGCTGCTGATCTCTGCCATCTGTGGGTGCTAACTTTGTGTGAGGTGCCCCTCCAGTCCTTGTCCTTCAAAGTGGGTTCTTGCAGTTTTACCTACATTGGCTTTGACGCAGTGGGGGCCCTTTGCCCTGATTGGAACAGGTGCCTCACCTTCAATGTCAAAGCAGTGGACGCTCAACGACAGCAGTTTTACAGCCGGTGTGGCTCAACCCCAACTGACAGCTTGACTTGAGATTGATGTAGTGCCTTTATTGCAAAAGGGCTGAACACCGAAACTTTAATTGACAGAGTGGATCGGCACTGACATTTGCCTCCATCTATGGATTGATGATGATTCTGTGCAACCTGGAATCCTCACCTTGAGTTTTCGAGGTTGATGCTTTGCTCCATCCAAGGTACTTTGCTAGGAGATCTGTCTGTTTCCTGTAGCCGGTTGGTCCTCCTTTGAGGTTTTCCTCAACTTTTGATTTACCCCGGTCTAGCTGGACCTAAGTAACCTTATAGTGCTATTAACGTCTAAACACTATTTTTGCATTTAATATTTAAAAATACATATCTCAACTTCTACTGATTGGATTGTTGTCGGTTTGATCTTGTTTTATGAAGAGACATATTCTCTAATTTTTCTAAACCTGTGTGAAGTCTTTTTGTGGTGTTTTCATTGTTTTACTGTGTATGTTGGGGGGAGGGGGTCTTTCATAAATACTTTACACATTATGTCCTAAGTTAAGCCTGCCAGCTCTGTGCCAAGTGACCAGGGAGTGAGCACAGGTTAACTTAAAGAGTGTATCCATCTTCCCTTGACTGGGTTTGTGGTCCCTACTTTGACAGGGTGCAAACCTCTGCCAACTAGAGACACACTTTCTAACAATCACCATGTATCCTAATACCTATTACAACTTCTAGCAACATTACAGTTTAATACAAAATAATGCTCTTTGAAACAACATCACTGCAATTCGAAAACATGACAACAAAACAGTCTTTCTTCTGTCACCTGCACGATATATCATCTTTGCATTATGTTTTTTAGAAGAGAGTCAGTATTTTTTTCTGTTTCTAGGGAGCAATATCCTGGGAAACTCTGGTCTGACAAAGGTCCATCCAGAATGAAAAACACTTCACCGTTTGTTTGCGTTTCACTGTTGCTCTTCTAAATGGATTGACGCAATACATTTTACATAAACTTCTTTATGGTCTCTCAAGTGCTGATGAGATATGTCACCACAAACCAGTTTCCGTTTATGCAAAATATATATCCAGATCAATTGTAATGAATACATTAACATTCTTTGGAATTTGCCTCTTAATGAGTGTGCGTACGACTCATGCGCACTGCGGGAAACCAGTTGTTAATTTAATATAGGATGCAAATCTCCTTCATGACTCAACCACATCTCCATGCATTGATTTTCCAAGAAGCGAAATGAGCACACGTTACTGTTTGGGTCTAATATCAATATTGAAGTCAGGCGTAAGGAGAAAAAAACAAATTTGACCTATGAATAGCCAATGCCCGTGAGGCTGCCATCCGCTGGCAATATTTACACAATAAAGCTGGACCTGTCAAGTTAGTTTATCCTGATAAGGTCAGACGTTTTGTTTGTAAGAAGTTCAGACTCATAAAGGTCTCACATTTCGTATGTGAAGCTGTGGGAAAAATTAGTTTATCAGATACGCTTCTTTCCAAGGCTCTTTCAAAAACCTACAATAGTAGGAAGGAAAGATGTCATTGTTGTCAATATGATATGATAGAATCAATTTACGAATTACTTTTCCTCCATGTTTAAGAAAAAAAAAATATTCTCAGTATTACTGCCTGCCAGGGTGAAACACTGACGAAGAAAACGAAATATGGGTTTCTAATAAATTATTTAACGATACTACAAATATTGTTTAATTTCAAGAAAAGTTCTACTTTGTGATATGCTCAATTTGCTTAATGTATTTGTCGTGTATTTTGTAATCTGTAATAAAATGACACTATTTTGAGGACAGAGTTAAAGATACATATGCCAGGGAATAGTGATGAAGTTTACGCAATAAATTAGGACTCTTTGGGAAATTGTGTGGCATATTAACAAGGCAGCGCTTTAAAATTATCGCCGCTTTTGCGGCCGAAAAGCGGCAATATTTTATTGCCTTATCAGCAAAGACAAGCTATCGTGTGTTTTGTTGACTTAGAGCCCGTTTCCAGCACACGTACCATTGAATCGCTAATGAGATGCAAAGTAGGCGTGTCTGTGAAACCAACCAGGGAAAAAATCGCAAAGGCAACTTCGCAATATTAACAAGGAAGGGTATTGATTATTCAAATCGTGTTAAGTATGCCTTAACGCAGGAATTTAACTTCTGTTAAATTCATGACTAAGGCATACTTAATATAGGGGGTGGATCTGTGGCTAAGACCAAAGGCCCTATCATCTAGGATATCGCTGTTTTCCTCCATGGAAAACGGCGATATTCACACAATCTCTGGAATTTTTATCGCCTCGGCGATGGCCATTGTTGATAACGCGCTAACCAGGCGATAAATTCCAGAGATAGCCGGCGATAAATATGCAAGCGATATGCGGGCTTTGCGATATTTATTGCCGGCCCTTGTTAATATGCCCCTGTGTTTGCTGGGGCTAAATCATATGGTTGAAGCATATTGCAAAGAAATAGCTGAGCTTCAGAAGAGCATTCTAAATCAAATATGTAGATTTACTCATGGCAAAGTTACTTTTGCACATAGGAATAACTTTGCACTTTATTCACCATTTCCGATTGTTAAGTCACTCTAAGATGTCTTCACCCCGCATGCAGCCTCATAGAACATGACTTATGAGTATAAATTAGTATAAATGTACTGCTTGTAAATTATCACTTGTAGGTGGAGGCCTCTGCCAAGGGGGAGGGGGGGCTAAGAACTATTTTTCGTAAAAATTGGAGAATGGGTTGAAATTTTACAAAACTTAAAAACAAATTAGGCATACGTTGTTTTAAAATATGAATGTAAATAGATTCACTTAGGGAAACGGCATTGGCGTACTACATCCCCTAGGGTGCTGCACAAGGGCACAGGCTGCCAACGTCACCAGAGGGCGCCACAGGCCCTCATAGGCGCAGCTGAATCCCTGCAGTGCGGGACGCGCGCGGGCGTGCCCAGGCGCTGCCCGGGCAAAGTCCGGGCCAAGGGCAGGCCCGTCTGCGCCCGTCAGAGACCGGATAAGGCTGGGCTAGGCCAGAAATCTAACTTTTACGTTGTGGCACCTGAAAATAAGGTACTGTGGTTCTTGTGTCCGGTCAATCAGACCACCGACATTGCTGTACCTTTTGTATAAGGCCAGTGCTGCAAGTACTTTTATTAATAATATTGCTCAGAGGACCGGATTGAATTGCATGTGCACAGGTTTCCTTGTCTGGGACGGTGTCTTTCCTTTTAACTTGTTTCTCATTATCTGATATGTATATAATCAGACTAGTTTTTTGAGCCTGATAGTGTTTGTGATATACTTGTATGTTCTCTTTTGTTTTTAAATTTAACTCCAATTTTCAGGAGAGTTTAACCTAAAGAACTCTGCAAAATTGGGAAACGGGCATGTGCAGAAAAAAAACAGATGTTAGCCCCTTCCAAACAATTGTCTAGTAAACCTACCTCCATGTTGGAAAAAGATTTGGGAGCAGTAGCCACTGAAATTGAGAGGACGGAGAGACGCGTATCCCCGACCCCAAACTTAGATATAGCATCTCCTGAACTTAGTCCGCCTCAATCAATAGGGCTCCCAGTATCTGAGCCCTCTAGTGAGCAACCTCTATTCAATGAATCAACTAGCCCAGATCAACTTAGGCCCACCACCACAATCCAACTGGGAAGGAAATGTAAATCAAAACTAATCCCAAAGGTGAAAGTAACAAGAAGAAGGAAAAAACCCATACTGATAATGAAACTCCTGGGCAGGAGATCATAGATAAGAGTCTAGACCCCTCAAATGACAAACCCCCATGGGTCACAAAATTGGTGGTTGATTTAGGGTCATTGTAAAGGATGAACTAAGACTCCTCCAAGATGAAATTAACGGGCTGGCCACTATATCTAATGACTGGGCTAGATTAAGGGGGGTATCTGATAGATCTACTGGCTTAGACTGGATGATTAATCCGCAGCCCCCCACTAGTAACATCTTGGTCACCCCACACCCACCTACAATTGTGCAAGCTTTGCCTCCAAAACCTAATGGTAGAAGTTTAGCATTGGAGGCAATTAGAGGTAGCTGGGCAGGAACATCACATGATATTGCCATCCCAAAAACTCCCTTGCCTATTCTAAGGGTGATAACAGGAGATCCAAAACCAAAAAAATAGACAGGTTGGGGGTGATAAGCTTACAAATCCAGATGAGACCAATCACTTTCTCACCCCCCAGTCATCAATCTACCCCCTGCATCAACCCCATATGTACTCATTCTTGCAGGTACTCCAGAACTCAAAAGGGGCTACCCCAAATCCCACCAAGAGTTAAAAAACAAATGCGTCCATTGGCTTGTAAATCACACTCCCTTTACCTATGAATCTGTGGATGAGATCTTAACTACAAGTAGGGTGGGTTGGATTGGAAAACGACACAAGGATATACATGGCAACTGCATAATAATTAATTTTGGAAATGCACAGGTGACCCAAAGAGTTTTATCTAGCGATGTCGGGAGGGACAAGGGTGGAATTTTATTACTTCCTTTGGGCTACTTCTATCCCCCTACTTGCCCCCCCCCCATGCTCCATGGCATCAAGAGCTGCAATGGAGATCTGCACAGCCTAATGGTGCGCTCCTTCACCCATTCCACCATAGGCAAAAGCAATCTAGCTTTAACATTCAGACTGGAAATAGGTTTAGTTGCCTTGAGGGAGTGGATTGACTAAATGAATACTACCCTATAGTCAAGGTACCAATTAGAATCCCACAATTAGAAATCCAGATGCAGGCTGATGCTACGATGAATAGCCACCCAAGGGGTGGGGATTCAGCCAGGGAGAGCATGAGCGGCTCCTCTGGTTGTACCTTCTCATGTGGTAGCATCCCGCAAAACGATATTGTCAGGGAAGGCCCATATGGAGGTCTAAATCATGGGGATGCTAGTTGATTACCTAAATCTCCCCTCCAACTTCCTACCTTGTCTTCCCAGAAACAGAACCCCCCCACTTGTCACATATCAAGGGTCCTAGTATGGAACATTGCTGGTCTAATGAATAAGATAGATGATCCAGATTGGAATTCATTTACTAGTAAATTTGAGATCTGCATGTTCCAGGAAACATGGGCAAGAGGGGAGGTTCTAAAGTCGGATTTTACCATTTTTAATATACCCTCATTATTTGGGGGTAAAGGGAGACCATCTGGATGTTTAAGTACATGGGTAGGAGTCCACTTAGGTTGTATTCTTAAGCAGATAGACACAGGTTCTAAAGATATACTGTGTGTGATACTCCAGTTTCCTTCTAAGATCTCTGTAGCTCTTATTAATGTCTATTCCAGACCTTCGCCCATGGGCAAAGAGTCAGCTACTTTGGAAGTATTAACTTTGTTTTTAGGCTCCATTGCTGTCAGTCACATGATAATTTAAGGAGGGGACTTCAACTGTCATTTTGAGCCCCTGGAGGGGATCCTCCCGGATACCCTTTCTGACGAGGATACATTTTGGGCAATCCCTGAGTCAAGATGCCCTCCGGTCAAGAAATGGTCCCCCCTGGCAATCCAGATGAATTTTCTGGCCCTTATGCACTCATTAAGAGCATGCAATGGCAGAACATTGTCTGATTCGTCCAGTACTTATACTTTTTATAGAAAAGATCATGGCACTTTATTAGATTACATTATAATCGATTCAAAATCCTGGAACAGGTTTATTGATTATAAAATTGTCCCCAGGCTGGATAGTGACCATCATGTTCTAGTTTTTGAAATTAAATCATTTATTCAAAAGGAAGTGCCATCCCTGTTTGAATCTATTGATATGAAAGTGACCCTCTCCAATTGTAGTAGAAGAGAGAGATGGCCCCACTTCTGTCAACCAGAAGATAAATTGAGCATCTTGTATGAAGCTCTTATACCTGTTCTTGTGGTGGCATCCAAATCAATGGTTACAAATGGGGAAGGTCCCGACTTGGAGATGGTGGCAAAAAACCATACAAAACTAAGGGAAGTATCTTTGACTTTTTTCTTTCCCAAAAAAAAATAAAAAATCGCCCAATTAGGAAGACAATGATCAGTGCCACATGGCTAAAAGAGCTTTAGTTGCATCAACTAAGATTAATGATAGCCCAAATATCAAAATAGCTAGGAAGAAATTGAGGAGGAAATCCATGAAGCTAAAAAAGGGTGGGAAATGGAGAGGTGGGATGCATTGAGAACAGCCCTCGGGGACAGGGATATGAGGACCTACTGGGGGGTTGTTAACTCTGACAGCTCTGGCCCCAAGACATTGGTAGACACGAACCTGGACGAAGAAGTCTGGCGGGAACATTTCCAAACCCTCTACTCCAAGGAAGTCATGCTGCTAGGTGTTTCACCAGCGGGGTGTCACTCGGGGGATTCATCCTCTTTAAATTTAGAGTCTATCGATTGCCCCCCTCATAGTAGCCCTAACATCAGTATAAGCTTGGACAAAATCAAGTGAGTCCTTATGAAAATTGCCCCAGGTAAAGCGCCAGGCCTGGACAAAATCCTGGGGGATTTGTTCCGCAGCGAGCCAGCTGTCTGGGCCCCATACTTTTGGGTCTTATTCAATGCGATATTGCAGGGTATGGGGATCCCGTCCAGCTGGCTGGGAGCGGAAATAATCCCAATTTTTAAAAAAGGCTCTCCACTCCTGCCAACCAACTACAGGCCTATTAGCCTGTTTGACATTTCCCCAAAAATCTTTGCACTTATTTTGCTACACAGGCTACAAAACTGGATGGAAGAACAGGTGATTCTATCCCCCCCTGCATGCTAGTTTCAGGGAAAAACTATCTACCCTGGACCAGGTACTGAGATTACAGCTATTGTACTGGAAAACGGTCTGTTTGGAGGTCGGCAGTTTATTCCTATTATTTGTGGACCTGAGGTCAGCTTTCGATCTGGTCCCAAGGGAAAAACTGTGGTCAGTTTTACATGAGCTGGGGGGCCCAGAATGTTTTACCCTTCTCATCAAACGGCTACACGAGGACAACTTTGCGCAAATCAGGTTTGGCAGGGATGGCGAGCTATCAGCTCCCATTCCGATTAAGTGTGGTGTCCGTCAGGGCTGTGTCCTTTCTCCCACTCTTTTCAGTGCATATATTAATGGCTTAATTGACTCACTTTTAGCTGAAAAAGAATGAGATGCTCCTAAATTCGCCTCTCAACTGATTCCGGCAATGATGTTTGCCGACGATACGTTACTAGTATCTAAATCGCCAATGGGGCTACAGAGGATTCTTAATAAATTTAAAGTTTTTTGTAGAGAAAGAGGTTTAGAAATTAACCCACAGAAAATCAAATGTATGGCTTTCAAACAGTTCCAAGAGTACACGTCCTAATCCCCTTTAATATGGTAAACCTCTCAAAAGAGTTTCCTCCTTTGTCAATCTGGGGATTACCATTATAGATACAATGGACTGGGAGGAACACATTAAAAATCTTCTCTAAAACTGTCCCAAACCTCAGGTGGGATTATGAAGGTTTTCTCTAAGTCCACTCTGAAATCAATTATCCCAGCCATCAAAAGCTATACGGTGCAAGCACGAGGTGGGGTTATATATGGGGCTGAACTATGGGGCCATTCTGGTCACGAGAATTTACCGCAGGTAGAGAAGAATTTTTTAAGGCACTTGTTGAATCACCCCGCTAACCCCACTCCGATTAGATTTGGGGCTTATGGCAATCTCTGACTTATTAAAACTCAAGCCCTTAATGTACTGGCGCCACTTGTGGGTAACCCCAGAACTCTCTGTTTACAGAGAGGAACTTTTGGAGGTAATGAATCTCCGGGGGGCTGCTAACTTGTCGTGGTTAGTGCATATTAAATATATGCTCACCAGCATGGGGCTACGGGAACTCTGGGTGGATCCTGAGCTTGCCTGCTCCTCAATCTCCAGAAAACAATTGAAGATTCTTTTTGAGGAGCATTATCTGGCTAAGCTTCATAGTTGTTCCTGAATAGGCATGTTAACCTCAGCATTCCTAGAGATAAAAGATAGGTCTTCATTTTAGCCGGCCCTAGATATTATTAAACCAGCTGCTGCCAGAAAACTTTACCTCCAGTTCAGATATGGGGTGTTGCCACTCCGTTCCTTCACCCGCAAATGGAAGGGTTTGCAAATCTCGGATTGCCCAGCATGTGATTGCCCTGATGAGACAGTACTTCATGTGTTCTTCAGCTTCCCTGGCCACCATAAAGCTAGAAAACGTTGGCTGGCGAAGATCTCCAGGAATCAGAAAATGTTCTGAGGCATTTAGGATCCTCAAGTATGATACAAGTATCCCCATTGTTTCTTCAGTTGCAGGATTTTTATTTCCATGTGGTGCTCCCGTAACTATTATTTAAAATCTTCTCAACTGACGATAGAAGCCCCGAGAATAGAATTGTAATTATTCCACCCTTCCGCAAGTTGGGTAACCCACTCTCTCATGGTCACCTAATGATGGTCTTAAATCCATAGTCCTGCTATGTTGATTCAACAAAAATGTGTTTACCCATTGTTTGAGGAACTATGGATCAGTTACTTTACTTCCACCTTCTCTTAAAAACTTAATGTGTAGAAGTAACATTTAGCAGGGCGAAAGCCCAATGTGAGGACCATGTTAATTCGTATATGATAAGATCTGGTCATCTTTTAGGAATCTTTTATAACTAATGTTTTTATTTATTTCTTTTCTTCACTATGCACTTTCCATATATGGATTCTTATTTACAGTCCAGTCCAGTCCCCTTATGATATGAATAGGCGTCTCGTATTATCAGGTTCGTGAATCTTTGTACTTCTACTCTCCTTTTTAACTTGTGCACATTGATATATAATTCTTTTGTTATTTATACAAAAATATGTAGCTCTATCATGAGATCATTTTATATATTTAACTACTTTGTATGTATTCTAATTGCCCTTTTGAGGTCATATTGACTGAAATAAAGTTGATGATGATGATTCACTTAGCATATGGTGCTGTGGATTTGGATTTGAATGATTTGAGCATAGTTATATTTTAAATGAATTAAAACATTTATTTGTACTGAAAATGAATCCCAAGGCCAACCCGTAATACAAATTAAATACCAATAAATGTAATCCAATGTTTGTTATATATATCAATTCATATTGTGGGCTGCTGTTTGTACGGAGTTTCGGAGCATGACCCAACTTGCCTTTGTGTCACTACAGGATTCTCCTATGATTTGGACAGTAAGAGGCGAGTAAGGGAGGAAGGAGCAGTATTTGGCTGCACTCTTCTGCTCCCGAATTTCCCTGTTGCGAAAGGACAATTTTAATGGTGGCACAATGCGTTATGAAATGGATTTTACAATTATGGAAAATGCAGGTAGTCACTTTATTTTCCCAGCATGGTCGAATGTTGAACATTATAGCATTTGTGATGTGGTGCCATTTATCCTGGAGCTAATAACTTTGCAAATAGGCTCAGGATATGAGTATTGTATTCTGAGGCATGCTGAGTGATTAATTTCTTTTGGACTACAATAGCATGAGGCAGCCTGCATTTAAGCCAGGTGGGTATCATAAAAGTTGGGTAAAATATTGTTTTACAGGATCACACCACCCACTGGAGGGTTTTTGCGGGACTACTGAGACCAGAATGCAACAGTTCACTTGGGAACGCCCACTAGAGGGTAACTACAAATAAATTGATTAATTGAATCAGTAGTCTGCAGCAATATTGATTCTGTGGTGCAGCCTGTGAACAAGGAATACAGCAGTCTGAAACGCGTCAGGCAATGGAATGTAATTGTTAGTTATACCGGTTTGTGCCATAGGATTAAAGAAATGATGGGGGGTGCAGCTTCAACCTAGGACACAATGGTGAACATATTCTATGGCAGTCCAGCTGTGTTGCGAGCACCACCTCATTACTGATGAAGCAGGTCAGTTGCAGGGACTGTGCTCAGTCAACTATGGAACTTCGGTTCAAACAGAAAAACTAAAAACTATGCTTTCGCTCATGGCAGCCTTTGGAGGGCATAAAAAATGAGGTAAATTATTGTTTTATGGCATCACAACACCCACCGGAGAGTTTTTAGGGGACTACTGAGACCAGAATGCAACAGTTCACTTGTGAACCCCCACTAGAGGGGGTAACTCCAAATAAATTGATTAATTGAATCAGTAGTCTGCAGCAATGGTGATTCTGTGGAGCAGCCTGTGAACAAGGACTATGGCAGTCCGAAATGCGTCAGGCAATAGAATGTAGATGGTTGTTATGCCGGTTTGTGTCATATGATTGAAAGAAATGATGGGGAGTGCAGCTTCCCCCAAGAACACAATGGTAAACATATTCTATGGTATTTCAACAGTGATGCTAGCACCACTGCGTTACTGATCAAGCGGGTCCGTTGCTGGGACTGTGCTCAGTCAACTATAGAACGTCAGTTCAAACAGAGAAACTACAACCCATGCTTTCTTTAATGGCAGCCCACTGGAGGGCAAAAACAATGGGTAAATTGTTGTTTTATGACGTCACAATACCCACTGGAGGGTTTTTTGGAGGACTACTGAGACCAGAATGCTACAGTTCACTTGTGAATGCCCACTAGAGGGTAACTATAAATACATTGATACATTGAATCAGTAGTTTGCAGCAATGGTCGCAAGTAGGTAGTTATCTTTGGTGCTGTTTGATGAATCTCTGCAAAATTTATAAAAACTAATGGCCTGCTTAGGTCAGCTCCTGTTTGAAAGTTTCGGGGTGATTCATCAAGCAGGGGCCGAGAAAAAAGGGGGGTCCCAACACATGTCAATTTTCATAGTAAACTTTAGACAAGGCTACAGCCTGAACTACTGAACGGAATTGCACCAAAGTTTGCAAAAACTTAGCTTTTGGTTATGAAAGTGACCTTCCTTTTTTAAATGGTGTATATCCGTTCAGTAGTTCCTGAAAAATTCATATATTTAGAAATATTAGTATCTGGTGACAGCGGTAGATCCACGAACCCTCCCAATGTCGAGCTTCACTATGATTGGCTGCCAATACTTCAAACCAGGGAGTGTTGGCAGCCATTTTGTGACTTGGTTGAACCGAGTCACAAGAAAATAGGTAAAAAACAAGAGAAGGGGGCAGGGTAGGATCACCCTGACCCCCTAGGCCTGCTGAGGGGACCCACAGGGGTCCTGAGATCCAAAATAGAATTTGTTAAAATATTTCAGCTGGATTTGAGTAGGAGCTTTGTTTATAATATGCGGGGCATGCTGCCCCATACAGCGCCGGAGACCGCCACCTCCCTTGGGCTTTACTTGAATAAAATGCATGGGGGTGCTCCAGCCCCCCATGCTGCCCCAGGAAGCGCCACCTCCCACTGCCCTGGGTATCACCACCTTCCTTGCGTGCTTCTTTCTGCACTTCCCTTGCAGCTTTAAGAACCTCTCCTGCTTCTTTCTGCACCCCTTTTTTCTCTTTATGCCTCTTACTGCACCTTTGCTGCTTCTTTCTGCACTTATTTTGTTTCTTTATGCACTCCGCTTGCTTCTTTCTGCACTCCTCCTCCTTGTTTCTGCACCTCTCTTCCCACTTTCTGCACCTTTATTGCCTATTTCTGTACCTTTCTTACCTCTCTATGCACCTCTCTTGCTTCTTTCTGCACTTCACTTGCCTCTTTCTGCATTTCTGTTGCTTATTTCTGCATTGCTCCTGCCTCTTTCTGCACTCCTCTTGCTACTCTCAGCACCCCTGTTGCTTCTTTCTGCAAATTATTTTGATTCTTTATGCACCTCTGTTGCTTCTTTTTGCACATATGTTGCTTCCTGCACCAATCTTGCCTCTTTCTGCACCCCTCTTCCTTCTTTGTGCACCGCTCTTGCCTCTTTCTGAGCCTCTCCTGCCTCTTTCTACAGCTCTATTGCATCTTTCTCCACCCCTTTTGTTTGTTTCTGAACTTCTCTTGTTTTTTTCTGCATCTCCCGTGCTTGTTTCTGCAGCCCAATTGCTTGTTTCTCCAACTCTCTTGCCTCTTTCTGTAGTTCTCTTGCCTCCTTCTGTACCTCTGTTGCTTCTTTCTGTACTTCTCTTGCCTGTTTCGGCACTCCTCTTGCCTGTTTCTGCCCCTTATTTGTCTGTTTCTGTTCATCTCTTACCTATTCCTGCACCTCTTGTTTTTCTAAACCTCATTTGCTTCTTTCTGCACTTATCTTGTGTTTTTCTACACCTCTGTTGCCTCTTTCTGCACCCTTGTTCACTCTTCCTGCACCTCTCCTGCCTGTTTCTGCCCCTCTTGTTCCTCTTTTTGCAACTCTGTTACTTCTATCTTCACTTATCATGCCTCTTTCTGCACCCCTCTTGCCTCTGTCTCACCTCTGGTGCTTCTTTCTGTATTTCCCTTTTTTCTTTCTGCACCCCTCTTTCCTTTTTATGCAGTCTTATTCCCTATTTGTGCACCTCTCCTCAGGCTTACAGCACCTCTGTTGCCTGTTTCTGCACCTCTGTTGCCTGTTTCTGCACCTCACTTGCCTCTTTCTGCACCCCACTTGACTCTTGCTGCATCTCGCTCTCTTCTTTCTGAACCTCTCTTGCCTCTTTTTGCACCTCACTCTCTTCTTTCTGCACCTCACTTGCCTCTTTCTGTACTTCTTTTCCCCCTTCTGTACATCTCTTGCCTCTTTCTACACCCCTTGCTTCTTTTTGCATCCTTCTTCCCTTTTTGTGAACCTCTTTTGCGTCTTTCTGCACCTCTCTTGCCTCTTTCTGCACCTCTGTTGCTTGTTTTTATACATCTCATTGCCTCTTTCTGTACCCCTGATCCCTCTTTCTGCACCTCTCTTGCCCCTTTTTGTACCGCTCTTGCCACTTTCAGCACCTCTGTTCATTCTTTCTAAACTTCTCATACTTCTTTCTGCACCTCTCTTGCTTCTTTCTGCACCCTGTTTCCTTTTTTTCTATCCTTTGTCCCTCTTTGTGCACCTCTCTTTCTGCAGTTCTCTTACATCTTTTGTCACATCTGTTGCTTCTTTCTGCACTTCATTTGTTTTTTCTGCACCTGTATTGCTTCTTTCTGCAATCCTCTTGCCTCTTTCTGCACCTCTGTTGCTTGTTTTTATACATCTCATTGCCTCTTTCTTTACCCCTTATCCCTCTTTCTGCTCCTCTCTTGCCACTTTCTGCACCGCTCTTGCCACTTTCAGCACCTCTGTTCATTCTTTCTGAACTTCTTGTGCTTCTTTCTGCACCTCTCTTGCTTCTTTCTGCACCCTGTTTTCTTTTTTTTCTATCCTTCGTCCCTCTTTGTGCACCTCTCTTTCTGCAGTTCTCTTATATCTTTCATCACATCTGTTGCTTCTTTCTGCACTTCATTTGTTTTTTCTGCACCTCTATTGATTCTTTCTGCAACCCTCTTGCTTCTTTCTGCACCCTGTTTTCTTTTTTTTCTATCCTTCGTCCCTCTTTGTGCACCTCTCTTTCTGCAGTTCTCTTACATCTTTCATCACATCTGTTGCTTCTTTCTGCACTTCATTTGTTTTTTCTGCACTTCTCTTGCTTCTTTCTGCACTTCTCTTGTTTCCTTCTTTACCTCTCTTGCCTCTTTCTGCTCCTCTCTTGCTTCTTTTTGCATTTCTCTTCTTTCTGCACTTCTCTTGCCTCTTTCTGCATCTCTCCCGCCTCTTTCTGCACATTTCTTACTTTTTTGCACCTCTATTTCTCTGTACTTCTCTTGCTTCTTTCTGTGTTTTCTCGCCTCTTTCTGTATTCAAATGGGAAATGCCCTGTGTCAAGTTTAAAGGTCTGTATGCTCTTGTGATTCAGGTATATGTCTACTTGTACATGTATTCTCACATGTGTTATGCATTTGAAGATTGGAGCTTCCAAGTAACACTGTCATATTAGTATTTGTAAGTCTGACCACTACTTACCATAAGATGATGCCTTAAGGGTGGTCACTCACATCCAAAATACCCTTAGCAATGGCCTATATGTCCTGCATCTGTGTCACCCTAAAAGCAATTGGCTTGTCAAGTGATTCAAAAAGACCTGCAAAGAATGATCAGAAGGCTTGCGGAACACTACAAGAGGAAATTATATCTCTTGTTATTATAACTGGTGGAAATTTGCCTTTTCTGCATGGCTCATGCCAATGTGTTTGTCTTTTTTTTCTGTCTTGGTAGGAGTAGGAGGTGGAGCAGACACAACAGGTACACTATCCAACAAAGCTGCATCAGGTGCAGACTCTGGCACTCCCTCTGGGGACATGCCTAATCCAGCGGAACACTTTGCCTGGCTTTGCCTTTGTCCCTCATTCCCTGTTTACCAGATGTTATCCCTACAGTGCCTCCCTTCCTCTGCTTCACTGGGCTTGGAATGGGAGTTGAGGTGATGGGTGAATCTACCTTGGAGCCCTTCTTGGGTGTACCCTTGCCATGCCCCACCTTCTCAGTGGGCACAGAAACTGTATGTTTATCTCTGTGAGATGTTTTAGGGATAGGAGAGTCCTTGGCTTGGGATGCCTCTGAGGCATGTGAGTCTGAGGTCTGCTTCTTTGCTTTTTGGCACCTGGTGTCGCCTAACAGGCTTTTGTCTTTGCGCTCTGGTGTGGCTTTTGTCTTCTGTGGGGATGGTGTCTGCACCCAGGGACTGCTTGGGTTGCTGCTGCTGTGTACTTCGTGTGCTGTATCATGACTTTGTGGTCTGTGGAGCATGGTCACTATTGTCAGACGTGGCCACTGCCAGGGTGGTGGCTAAAGGGACAGGAGCTGGACTGTGAGTATGTGCCTGTTGAAGGGCTGCCATCACTGTGGAGGACAAAGAGTGGACAGTCCGGTGCAGCCCACCCACGTCTGAATGTATGCCCTCCATGAAAAAAACCAGCTTTGCCAATTTTTTGTCATGGTCAATGAAGGCATTGAGGAGAGCTGTCTGGCCTACACACAGCTGGTGCAAAAGGTCCACAGACTCAGCACTGATGCCAACCTGGGAGACAGGAGCAGCGGTGCCCAGGGTGAAGGACACTGTTCCTCTCTTACTGGTGCAAACATGGGCAGCACCAGAGGAAGTGGCTGGGAGGGTTGGCACTGGTCGCTGTGTGGTGGAAGATGATGCAGAGTCCCCATTCCCTGGGCCTACCAAAATGGATTCATCATCGCTGGCATCAGATGACGTGGTACTTTGCGTCTCAGGCAGGGATTCCTACAGCAGACTCCTGTCCACCTCCGAGGCGCTGGTGACATCTGTGTCAATGGGCTCCTGTGCAGCTGTCATGCTTGTTTCACCCCTACTAGTGTCTGTCTCCCATCCCTCCGTGATCACAGGAGATGCTGCATGAGAGAGAGATGTAGGGTCAGTTCAGGGGCAGCAACATAACAAACATATGCAAGCAATGCATCACAGATTATGACTAAATCTACATGTTGCACACCTCCCTGTGCAATCACATTGTGCTAATTCACTATATTGACACAAACAATGCATGGAAACTTGAAAATCAGGCATATATGAGCCATGTGACGACCACACAGCACAACACCCTGCTAGTGGCTCCGTTCAACCAGGCACACAAATAGCTAGGGCCATGAAGGGGGCACACTACTCCTTGCTACTGACAGATCTGGATGGAGCAGGAGGGGACAACACAGACACAGACTGAAAAATGACATTCCACAATGGCCATGGGCCCATGCCAACCACCATGTTGTACTTCGGGGCACAACGACTGGTGCACATTGGTGTCAGATGTCCAAGCCTACCAAATTTGAGTTCAGGCAATGGACACATTGATGAAGGCACACTGCTGTTCCCTCCCATGGGATTACCCAGACTACCCCAATGCAGACCTGAAGACCGCGACTCAAAATGCAATGGGAATTCACTGTACTCAAATTACCTTAGTAAGTACAGGTAGGGCACATGCATAACACCTGCACCCAGCCCAGCAGCAACTTACAAGCCACTGCATCACACTACCGACATCACATAGGCCAGCGCTGGCACAGGCTCTGTACACATACAGCCACTCCCAGCCAAACTCACCCTTCCCAGAATACTCACCCCTGGCTTGCTGCTGATGATCCTTCAAATGTGCATCAAGCTCAGGCTGTGTCACGGGCAAGATGCAGTTCATGAGTGGTGTCATTCTGTGCCGTGCCAACCGCCCAGTGCGAGGAAGCAGCCCCAAAGTCATCCCCGCCACATTCTTTGCAAGCAGGCTGATGTCGTCCCACCTCTTGTGGCAGTGGGAGCGCCGTCGGTTTGAGATACCCAGAGCTGGCACCTTGGCCACAATGGCCCTCCACACGGCCTTACGCTGGTCTACCTTGAGCTGCAGGTATGGGAGACAAGAGGGGGAACTGATCAGTGAAGCAGTGTTATATACCCACATCGCTCAATACAGTAGCATGATACTAACTCATCCCAAATCCACAGATATGTCTAACAGAGACAAGAAAACATCTCACATGGTACATCTGCATGGAGAAAACTCATGTAAATGCATGCAGGAGTGAGGGGGAACACAGTCCCTGCACATTTCACACACATGCAGGATTGAGGTTGAGCAAGACATACATCACATATCAACATGTGTTTGGGGTTAGACTCACAGTGTCCAAGACTGCACAGCCCTCAATGTCGCTGCCCTGTGAATAGATAACTGTGACATGGATGTCACATTGAGGGACATGAACTCACAAAACCAAAATCCTTTTCAAAAGACCGGTCATGTGCAATCTACAGTGCTGAGATGGGTCATAGCTGGAGTGCAATGAGAAAAGACAGATGTATTTCACTGAAAGTGAAGTAATATGTCCTTGCCTTTTTGGGCAGGAACTGTGCAGGCCAGGTTGGCTCACACTGAGATGGACAACAGGGGCACACACAGCCATTCAGCCAAGCAATCACTGTCCTGACTCCTGCATGAACCACTTGCAGCGTCACTGCGTGGCTAACAAGACAACACAGATCACTCACACATACTTGTGCAGTCAGGGAAGCAGGTGGTATAGGGTACACACACTTTCCCCCTAGAGACAGCATGTTAGACAGTGCATGACACAACCCCACACTCTCTGGCACATACTGCATCAGTCCAACTACATGTGTGCCCCCCTGCAAACACCCCCCCACTGTTAAGGACTTACCATGACATTTGATGCACCATATAACCTTGGGTACTGTATGAGCACCTCATCCACCAGGACCTCCAGCTCCTCGCTTGTGAATGGACTGGCATGGATCTAATCAGTCCTTGCAATCTCCGTGGACATGAGACAGCAGTGACCTAAATGGGTGGTGAAGGATCCCTGGGAGCAGTTCCTGGAGGCAGCAGCAGATGAGAGGTCTCTGACAGCAGTCCCTGGAGGAAGCAGCAGATGAGGGATAACAGGCAGCAGTCCTTGGAGGCAGCAGCAGATGAGCGGTCTCTGGCAGCAGTCCCTGGAGACAGCACCAGATGCGGGGTCTCTGGCAGCAGACTCTGGGAGCAGTGGAAAGCTGAGGCTTCCTCCCACACATATATAGCCCCCTGGGGTTGTTTCAAAGGTGCCAAGCTGCAGCAATTGGTGTTCCAGGTCTGCCTTTTTCAAATGCATCCAATGACCGGCTCCGCGGTGGCAGAGCACGCCTACCACGATTTTCAAAATGACATCATGCTAGCATGATTAAGGTTCCCATTTGCTGTAAGGGCATGCTCCATGGCGGTGGCACACCACAGGGGCCAGGCGGGCTCTACCGCAATGGTGCATCTTTCAATTGCATCCAATGACCGACTCCGCGGTGGCGGAGCACGCCTACCACGATTTTCAAAAATTAAACCATGCTACCACGATTAAGGTTTCCATTGGCTGTAAGGGCATGCTCCATGGTGGTGACACACCGCAGGTGCCAGGCGGGAGCTACCATGATGGTACATCTTTCAATTGCATCCATTGACCGGCTCCGCTGTGGCGGAGCATGCCTACAGCGATTTTCAAAACTTATATCATGCTACCGCGATTAAGGTTCCCATTGGCTGTAAGGGCATGCTCCATGGCGGTGACACACTGCTGGGGCCAGGCGGTAGCTTCCACAATTTGGGTGCCATACATTCACATGAGACACCGCGATTTGGGTGGCGGAGCATGCCAACCGGCATTTGGGCATCTCTCTATGGCTATCACTACCACACTTGTGTATTGGGGATTGTTGGTGACACACAGCTGGGGCCAGGTGGTAGCTACAGCGATTTGGGTGCCATACAATCACAAAGGCCATCTGGCAAACATCAACAGTGCACAGTGGCCACATGGTTAATGGCACATCATTGTGCACACAATGCCAATGTTCCATTTACTCCACTGGTGACTAAATATGCCATGTTTGTGCATGTGATTACACAGACTGGCATGTACTCCCTCACATGTCACTTGTAATACTGATGGGCCTGTACACAGGACAGTGTTGTTATGAACTCTACAATGGGTACACATGTCAATGTGTTGAGGTGCAGTGACAATCACAGCAATGTTTGTCTCAATGAATGATGTTCTTATTTTGCATGTCCTCTTAAGTTTGATCATGCACACAGTCGTCATTAATGCTCAGACTGTGGTCATTGTGTTGTTGATGTGTACCAGGTTCGAATGATGCCTGGAGGTGTGTCAGGTACAGCAGTTAGGTATGAGACAGTGGGGTTGCTTTTTTACACATATGATTCTATTCTCCCAGGCGTGCCCATATTAATTTGGCCATATGGCTACGTGAATTCACATTGACCGAGGTAGAGTTTGAGGTACTTGCTTTGTGTAAGTTGAAAAGTGTACCATTTGTGTAGCTGAAGGTGTCCCTACATGTATACTGGTCTGTAACTCAATTTTGATGACAGTCATTGTTGGCATTGTGTCAACCAAAATGAGAGATGCTGTGCCCCTCTCATGATGTACTGCATTGACAAGTGTCCACTTTCATCTCAACTAGGAGGAGACCAAATCTTCTTTGTCACTTGACAGTGCTGGCAGACATGGAGAATCAGGCAATCATCCGGAATTGCCGTCTGGATAGAGCTACCCTACAAACCCTTTGTGAGATGTTGGAGCCCCACCTGCAGCCTCACAGAAGATATCCAACAGCTTTGACCCCAACGTATAAGTTGATGGCAGCCCTGCATTATTTTGCCACTGGATTATTCCAGCACAGAGTGTCCAGTTTAGGTGGGATGTCACAACCTATGTTCAGCATAGTGCTGCGTGATGTACTGTCGGCCATGATGATCTACGAGGACAGATATATCCATTTCCCAGAGGGGCTGAATTGGCAGCTGTGAAGGGAGATTTCTATTCCCTTGGACACATCCCCCTTGTTGTTGGCATCATTGATTGTACCCATATTTGCCTTGTGCCCCCACAGGCACTTGAGCACATCTACAGGTATCGTAAGCATTACCACTCCATAAAAATGCAAGTGGTATGCCAGGCAGATATGATCATCTCACACATGTGTGCCAAATTCCCCAGCTCCGCCCATGACTCGTAAATCCTGCGTAACAGCATTGTGCCCCAGCTGATGGCTAGCCTGCTTCCTGAGAATGCATGGATTGTGGGTGAGCATTCCTAGTCATATGGTGAGCAGTGTGTGTGAGCTATTGTCCTCTGCCTCAGTGACATTGCAATGTTTATTTGTGTTTGCCACACCTAGGTGACTCTGCATATCCCAACCGTCCTTGGTTGCAGAGCCCACTGCGGAATCGCAGGACACCACCTGACGTTGGCTACAATGATGCCCATTGGAGGACACGTTGTGTGGTGGAGCGTACTTTTGGTCTGCTGAAGTCACATTTCCGCTGCCTGGACAAGACTGGAGGTGCACTGATGTACTCGCCCAGGAAGGTGTGTCAGATTGTAGTGACATGCTCCATGCTCCACAACCTAGCCATTCACTAGGAGATTCCCCTGATCCTGGATGATGATGAGGAGCCAAGGCCACCGCCTGCAAACCAACCCGTGTCAAATGATGAGGACAGTGGAGAGGAGGAAGATGTTGACCTGCATCAACAGCTCATCACCCACTACTTCACTTGAAGGTGGGTGAAAATGTACTACGTACCCACTGTCTGATGATGTTGCTGTTGTTGTAAAGGTGTATGTGAGATTTGTGACAGGAGCCAGTTGTAGACTCAGTGATGGCTGACAATGTTTCTGAGCCAGTTTGTGCCGGAACATCTACAGGATGTGTATGTTGGCACTTGTTGCCCATTATGATGTGTGCATGTGGGATTCTATTGTTGTGAAGTGTTGTGTGATATCTGTGATGCCACACCCAGACTAGTGAATGTTGTTCTGTTGTGTTTTCCTAGGTGCCTTCGACCTCTCCATGCCTACATACACTGCAGACTCCTGGTACATGGTAAGTAATCATGATGAAGACTGTACATCCTGGAATAAAGACGAAGCAGGTACAACAACATGTGTCTAAGGAGTTGTTTTCTTACGATGATAGCATATGAGGGGGGTGTACATTTACAGTGAGGTGATTACTGAAGCAGTGAGTTGACAGCTATGGTAAATGGGATAATCGAGTAGCCACCACATAGATGTGTTGACCCAGTCCAACAGACAGATGTAATTCATGAGGCAGTGTGAGGAAGGACAGTCCAAAAAGTCAATGCAGTGGGGAAGAGGATTGCCATCATGGCTGGCTCAGTGACTGGCCTTTGGCAGGTGCTTTGCCAACAGATACTCCCAGGGTTTTCTTTGGATAGCCCCTTTGCCGCTTGGCAGGGGGGGGGCTCTGCTCGGGGGCCAGGGAAGACACACACCTCTCTGTGGCCGCAGGGGAGGACGGTGAACTGTCATCCTGCGGACCACCAGTGGGTAGGGGAGGTGTTGGTTGTGGCGCAGACCTGTCCCTCAGTACCACCACTAGCTGGCCTGAGAAGTCCACAATTTGGCTCATTCGGGTGTCCATGGAGCTCATCAACAGGAGGAGCTCACAGGAATCTTGTTCTGAATTTCCTGTTTGTCCCTGGGCCCATTCATATGCCCCAAGGACTTTCTGTATGTGCTACAGGGATTCGGTCCCAGGCTCTGGTCATCTGTGCGTAATCCTGCCCCTCCTACCTGCCCTGCTGTCACGGTCCTGTTTCCTCTCAACTGTAGTCACCCACATCCTCTCCCTGAGAGAGTGTTGCAGGCAGCTCTGGTGGTGTCTGCATGGAGGTTTTTGTAGCAGCAGCAAGTGTGGTGGGTGGGACGATGGGGTCCTGGGACCTGTCGCACCATGGAACACCAGATGAGCCGGCTTTGGGTTTCTTGATCAAAGAATCCTGGGAATTAATATCCGAGAGTCGATGTTCCGGAGGGGGAGACTGGCTCTGCAGGTTGCTGGTGTCCTCTGCAGTCAGTTCTTGGTCACCTGTGGGTCAGATGGTAAATGGTCATTGTGGTGCACCATGCAAGCTTTGTGTTAGCTGTGTGTCATTCACAGTTTGTACACTACACAGTTGACTGATCATCACATTATTTTCTATGTTCACTGCTGTGCCTCCTGCCATGCAATACTTGTCCATAGTGTGAGGTGTCAATACATACCATGCGCCACGTGCATCAATTGTGATTATAGGGACATGTTGACATCTAGGGGCTAGCGCAACATATAATTTAAGTGAGGACTCCTTGTTGATTTGTATGACCTCGCAGATGTCACATCTGGGCATGGACTGTCCATTGTTATTTCCTGCATACCTTTGTCTTGTCATGTGCATATCTGGATTTGTACCACCAACCATGCTTTCTTATTTTCAATAAAGTCCTTGTCGCCCTGGCCCCATGGCACTACACATGTCAATAAGTGCTGTGCATGATTGTGCACAGACTTTCTTCTACATGGGCATTGATGTGTCACACTTTGGGTGTTGTGACAGTTTTCTTTGCTTAGCTGTGTGCACACTGTGTGTGGCAATAAGATTGGTGTGCATATTTGTGCAATGAAAGGGCTGGGGTTGTCATATGGCACCAATATTTTGGTGACGAATGGCTAGGTACATCTACGGGCTACTTACCTGTTTATTGTTGGACTTGGCCCTTTTTGCAGGGTCATCCCTGGGCTTTTTGCCTTTCTTCTATATTTTTCGGACCTGTTTTTGGCTATTTTATGACTCTGGGCCCTTTACCACTGCTGATCAGTGCTAACCTGCATATGTTCTCCCTATTGTAAATTAATGTATGTATTAATTGGTGATTACATGATTGACTGTTTGGTTTACTTGTCAGACTCTGGTACAGTGCACTGGGTGTGCCCAGGGCATGTAATTCCAAATGCTTGTAGAGGGCTTTCAGCACTAGGTGTGCCACGCACAGAAGCAGCCTTGAAATATGTGTCTAAGGTCTGCCATTGCAGAGCCTGCATGCAGTCTGGTACTGTCATGCTGACTGGGCAAGTGCACCCACTTGCCAGTCCATAAACCTTCCCTTTTCTTCATATTAGTCACCCCAATGGTAGGCCCAAGTGCAGGGTGCATTGTAAGTATAGTTTAGGACAAGCCCTGATGTGTGTGGCATGTCCTAATAATGAATTACAGCCATTTTCATTTTTCACTATTGCAAGGCTACCTGTTCTCTATAGGCCAGAATGGACTGTTAGAATTATTACAGTTTATAATGCTAACAGACTCAGAGAACATGGCAGAAATTCGAGTTTGGTATGCCTGGATTCAGAATAATAAAATACATATTTTAGTGAAGTTTATTTTAATATTCTGTGTTTGCAAATACCACGTTTAGAAAGTAGGTATTTGCTTGCCTAACCATTTAAGCCTGCCTCTGCTAGGTTGTGTGTTCCTTGTCTGGAGTTTGAGTGACAGGGCTGGGGGATTCCAGGAGACAGAATGAGTCAGCCCAGTGGTGAGTAGAGAGATCTGCATCTAGATGGGAGGGAGGAGTTGCACCTGGGACCTGAATAGGATTGTGCCCACCCTCTCAGTGCTGGCTCCACCCCCTGTGGTGCATCTGATGTCTCTGCCCTGCACACTGAAAGAAGAGAAGGAAGACTGTCAACACAGTGCTCCAGGGCTGTACATGCCTTCCACAATGCTGGTTTCACCTCCTGTGGGACATCTGATGTTCCTACCCTGCACTGTGAAAGGAAAGGAGAAGTCTGGTAAACAGAGTGCTTCAGAACTGGTTTTGACTGGGCACAGGCCCCTCTCCCCTCAGATCAGAGAACAAAGGATTTTGGGGTATAAGTATTGGGACCCTGATCCCAAGAAATTAGATCACTTCCAGACTTTCAAGACGAAACCTCTGCTGAGGATAAGGAACCGGAAGAAACAGAGGAGAGACTATTCCCAAGCTGAACTGCTGCTTTGGGTATTGGACTGCAGTGGTTGCCTGACTGCCAAAGAGAGGAGAAAGAACTTTGTGGACTTTTCTTTCAATTTGTGCAAATGATCTCCAAGGGCTTGGAAGAGAGCTTGCCCCCTGACCGAAGTCATAGGACCAGTGGACTTCACCAGCCTTTGTGAATTGCTGCTGGAAACAAGTGGCAACAGAGGCAAGAGCTGTGACCGACTCTCATGACCGGCCCGGTGTCCTTTAGGCATCGCATCAAGCAACATCTGCCTCGAACAACGCAAGCTCTGAGATCACCGACTCCGTCCTGATGACATCACCAAGCCGCAGCCTGCACCGCAACTAGTGGACACCGCGACGTGCAATGCTTCGCTACACCGACTCGTATTGGTCTGACCGACGTGGTCACTGCTGCTGACTTCGAGTCCTGTGACCGCACCAGAGTTGGGCACCGCCTCGCATGCTTTGTGGCGCACCGCCCGACTCACACCGCTGTCCGGACTGATCAATGCCATCTCCTGAACTCCGGCTCGTTCACCACTCTGCAAGCTGTAAACACTGCATCGAAGCACCGTCTTGCCCTGCAACACAGCCTTGGATCCACCAACTCTGTCAACGGGCCACTGCCTGCACCGCATCGAGGGACAACGTGTCCTGCAACGCTTCCTTTCTGCACCGCGACGATCACCGGAGCCGGCTGGCACATCCATGCCGGCCCCCCCAAGTTAAAGGTACTGTGACTGAGTCTGTCGACATTTGAGTGGGCCCATACCAACGCGGTCCACTGGATTTTCTAGACTCTGTTACTTTCAACAACGCTGTAGCCCGTCCGGGCTACCAACTCGCACAGAACCTTGATTTAAGCCTTTTTAACAAGAACTCTTAAAAGCTAATAGTACTGTGGATTCTTTTTGTTGTTTATGGGTCTTGTGGTAACTCTATATAAAATTTACTTATTTTTGATATAAAACCTTGTGTGGTGGCCATTTGTAGTGTTGTCACTGGGTTACTGTATGCAGTCAAAAATGCTTAACTTGCACCGCCTCTGAAATAAAGCCTTGCTGCTTGTGCCAAGCTACCAAGGGCGTGAGCAGGGGTTATTTTAGGAGTGTAATCCTCCTTACTCTGACTATAGGGGAGGGTCCCTATTTGTCACAAGTACCTACCTGTGCCAACTAGAGACCCCCAATTCTAACATTTATGCATTTGGCTTTGATATGTGACACATCTGTGTGTGCATGGTGGAGGCTTACATCCTGCTCAGTGGTGGTACAAGACAGAATAACATGTCTACCTACCTGTTACTTTGTTTGTGGTGATCCATTAGATGCCACATGCATCTGGGTGGTGTAGAGAGCTCTATCTTGCTGTTCTGGGGATCAGGGTTGCATGGTGGGAATAGTGGAGCAGGCCTCCCACCCACAAACACACTCACTGCCAAGCTGGCTATCTACCTGTGAGTTTGTTTGGTGTACTGCAATGGCGTCCAACTGCTTCTGGGTCGGGGAGTGCTCCATCCTGCTCAGGTGTGGGACAGGGGGCATGGTGGGAGTAGTGGAGCAGGCCTCCCGCCCCCCAACAGCCCTCCCAGGGAAGATGGCTATCTACCTGTTAGGTGAGGCTGGTCCATACAATGGCTGCATACTGCTTCTGGGTGGGGTAGTGCTTCTTCCTGCTCAGGTGTGAGACAGGGGGCATGGTGGGAGTAATAGTACAGGCCTCTCACCCACAAACACCCTCCCAGGGAAGACGACTATCTACCTGTAAGTATGATATGGGTAATGTAATGGCTGACACATGCTTCTGGGGTGGGGGGAGGGCTCCATCTTGCTGATGCTGTGGGATAAGGGGGTCTGGTTGGAGTTGTAGTTCTGGCTGTCTGTGCACATGCCCCCATGGTAATGTTGCAAGCTACTTTTGGAGTGAATGGGAGCGACTGAATGTTAGATCTGTGAGACGTGTTTTTGTGAGTGTGTGGTGCAGATGAATGGAATTAGTCCAAGGTGATATAGCTTTGTAGTTGTGCAAGACAGTACATAGCAATGTGGTGGTAGTCATTTGTTTGTACTTACCAGCCTCCACTCCTGTGAGACTCTCTGGATGCAGTATGGCAAGCACCTTCTCCTCTCATGAAGTGAATGGTTTTGGTGGAATGGGAGGGACATCGCCAGTCCTGTCAGCCAGCTCACAGTTCTTGCTCCTCCTCTCTTTGACAACCCTATTCAAGTCATGCCACCACTTCATGATTTCCTTTTTTGATCTCAGGGTGGTCCCTACTGCATTGACCTTATCAACTCTCCTTGCCCACATTTGTACTCTTGTGGCTAATGTTGTCTGTTGGACCAGGCTACAAAACAGTTGTGGTTCCACTCTGACTATCTCATTTACCGTAACCTTCAACTCACTCTCTGTGAATGTTGGCATTTTATGTGTTGCCATGGTGTGTGGTGTGCAAAGTGGTTGTGGGTGCAGGGGTGTGAGTGGTGGGTGTGGTAGTGATGTGTATGGTGTGTGATGTGCAGGAGGTTAGCGGTGCAGGTGTGGAAGAGGTGATGGTGCTGTGTGTGGTATGGCTAGTGATATTATGTTCTATGCCTCCTGTTTCAGCTGTGGTGTTGAACCCTTCACTTCTGGATTATTGCAAAGGATTCTGGTCAGGGAAGGGGCTGGTTTTATACTCAGCTATGTGGGTGTGTCCAGATGGGGGAGTGATGTCCGGTGTGTTGTGTAGGTTGTCCTGGATTTTTAAATTTTATTTTTGCCATGTGGTTGTGTCATTGGGGTGTGTTTTGTGTTTTGGGGGGCATGGATACTTTGCTGTGTGCAATTTGTGACCTTATTGTGGGTTTTTCCTGTCGACCGCCATATTTGTCATTGGAGAGGTCACAGCGGTGGCTATGCTTCAGCTCTTCCACTGGCTCTCCCATTCATCACTGTTTTGCGACAGGGGCGGTCGGATGCAGCGGAACGTACCGCAGGACCATCAGGGACATCCTAATTTTCTGTGCGTTGTCTCTGCTATCCTTGCGGCGGGTTGGGGTTTTTCTGCCGCAAATCCGACTGCCGCAGATGGGTTTTGGCCATCTTTACCCACTACGGGTGTTTTTTCTTGGCCCTGTTCCATCGCAGTCGGTGGTTTTTGGCGGTTGCTCTTCATTTGCCTGCCGATTTTTCCCTGTTTACGGCGGGGGTGTTTTTTTCCGCTTTCATTGTGGTCGGGGTGATTTTCCGACTGCCATCCTAATAGGCCCCCAAGTGTCTGAGCTCTCTTAAGGCCAGTCATGTCATTGCTTGGCTTCCCTGGAAGCATAAGTGATGCAGAAAGGCATCATTTAATCAAAATAGTGTTAAGAACCAATTTGAAATCTATGTTCACCAGCTTTACCATGGCCGGGAGCCTGGTTTCCTAGTAAAAGGAGAATGGTGAAGGTTTGTCTCATTCAGATGAAGAAGATGCTGCTAACAGAGGTAAGCACTTTGAGCACAAGGGGGTTGATGAGCGGGTGTTTGGTCAGGTCAAAAAGCAGGCTGTTGAAATAAACTAGTTTGTTAAGTATTAGAGTCAGAATTTGTGGATTAGTGGTGAGAAACGGAGGATACAGTCATTAATTATAAATGGGAAGTATAGTATTATCAGAATTGGTTTTATTATCACACCCATTACTAAACTGATGTAATCTTTAAAACACAATGTTGAGGTACTGACTGGCTGGAATTAAAGAAGAACCAAAACATTGCAGCTTTTCTCAACAAGAAACTCTGACTGCAAGCAAGTGTCTTGAAGACAGCTGTTAACAGCTCTGTCTTTATCTTTTGACCATCATACATCTCAAAAAAAGATACTACCTGTCTTCTGCCTTGACATCCACTGGGATATTTTGATCCATCTCCTAAGATGATATTTCCTGTGAAAAGACCTTTTCCTAACTGCCTGTGAGAAGATGAACTGAAATGAGCCACTATCAAGCGAAAGATGATCAGACAGTAGGTGAGAGGATGTTTGATTTAATGGAACAAACCCAGAAGAAAACAGAGGCCAGCAACTGGTCTCGAATATTATCAGTATATACCTACATTTTTAGTCGATATGCGATCAAGACCTTCTGCATTCAGCCAGTATTTATGCCACGCA
This sequence comes from Lissotriton vulgaris, assembly GCF_964263255.1. NCBI lineage: Eukaryota > Metazoa > Chordata > Amphibia > Caudata > Salamandridae > Lissotriton > Lissotriton vulgaris. The sequence goes on along the minus strand of NC_141694.1, from coordinate 1,572,834,965 downwards.
AAGTCTTCTAAACCATCATGATGCCACAGTCACAAGAGGCGCATGCAATCGATCAGAGCCCTCCATGCATTACGATTTAGAGCCCTTGACCTTAAGCTTGTTTTTAAGTCACAATGCAAAATCATTTTTTTTCACTTCCTAATTAATGCGAAAACACTTTGAGTAGCATTACATGGTTTAGTACATACACAGGGTTGCCTTGCTTTGCGTGTGTAGCCATTACATTGGTGTTGCATGGGTGTTCCCATGTATCCACCCATGTATTTTGCTGCAAACCCAGATTTACAAAGACGTGTTAACCTGGGTTTGCACCAAAATGGCTTGCCTTACCAACAGAGGCATAACAAGTAGAAATATCTTTTTCTCCCTGTTGCTTCCTCTTTCACAGTGTGCTGCATTTTAAAGCACACATAGAAAGAGGAATTTGCCTCTAAGGAATGTTTTTTTACAGGAATGTATCCCTTCCTGCACAAGCACAATCCTGTCCTTAGCACATGCAACCTTGCACTATAGTGCAAGGGTGCTTGCATTGGTGTTTGGCAGCAAACAGTGCACTAGCACTATGAGATATCTGAAGTGTGCGGTATATCTTTAAGTATGTTAGAATACAATGGGATTCTCTGTGTTGCCATGGAGGACAGTATTGGAGGGATCTAGAATGTGCATCCTGTGAAAGGAGCATTTGGACGGGGGCCTCTGACATGGGTGGGACATTTTTCTATGCTGTATTGCACTTAAAGCAAATAAAGCAATTTGACTGCATCTCAATGTGAATGTGAATGGATCACCTTTTCCCCAAAGGGTTCCATTTTTTTTAAAGATTGAGCAGTTTTGCTTTCTCCCTTTTACCATACTCAGAGCCTCAAGTTCCCTTGCTGCGCTGTACTGTTTGCCTGTGGGCATGTACAGCCAGAACAAGGCAACACATGCCAAGTTGCATGAAGCCTTTGTGCTGCATTCTTTCTACTGATAGTTATTTCACTGACTTCAACTGGTAAACAAATGAGAGAGCAGGTGCAGGCGCCAAAAAGCCAAGGCAGGGTGGCAAGGGGAAGCAGGGCTCGAACGGTCACTCCCACAGAGAAAAAAATAGAGGTACAAGAGGGCATTCTTATAAATATGAAACAAGCAAGAGTAAGATGGGCACTCCTGAAATAAAAAGAAAAAAATGAAGGTAGGTTTTGGAAGCCCACATCAAAATCCATGCTGCAGTGCACCCCACCAAAAACAGATAAAGAAAAAACACTGCATAGCGTTGCTCACCATTAACACAAAAGTTGCAAGAAACAAAATACAAGTACGCAGGGGGTAAGCGAGAGGGGCAAAAAAGTAGCAATATGATTGCACCTATAGTGCATCAAGTATGCCCTGCTATGAAAAATATGCAGATTGTGCAGAGTTAGCATTATTTTAGAAGAGCACAAACCAACTAATCAGTGGCGGCTGGTGACATTTGAAAGTGGTGCGACGTAACATTATTGTTGTACTGCACTGCGGTGAGCGAGCGTAGCAGTGAGCCTGAGCAACCTACAGGGGGTTTGGGGGGTTCTACCCCAAGAAATGTTTGAAAAAAGTGTGCACAAACGGTGCATTATCAAGCAAATTTGAGGAAACAGGAAGGTCAATAAAGCAATTAGTGCTGGGCCAAACAAACATAGAACAGTCACTGCAGCTCCCCTCACTTCACACAGATTTGCTTATATCTGTTTGGGATCAATGTAAAACAAGGTGGAGCACCTTTAGTTGGCTCAAAGATGTTGCGTCCATTGAGGAGAAAAAATTGGGTCAGCCAGAGAAGTTAAAATAGAACAAGTTGAAACAACTGTCTGAAGAGTGTGTGGAGTTTCATCCTGATACCCTAAGAAAATCACAAAAACACTCAATATATCACAATTCACACGCCACTTCCTAAATCTGCATATATGCAGTCTGGGAGCTTTGAAGCTATGAGGGCATACAATGACATACAATAACAAAACCACACACCACCCACCGATGGCATAATGAAGGCCCTATAATGAAGCGTACTCATGCCATTAATGTATCTGAATTGCTTTGATTTGCAATGCTTTTGCCATACATAGAACACCTCCTACTCCTGGCGATTTTGAAACGTTATCATAGGCAGTGACACATGATAATTTTGCGATTTGAAATAAACAAAGTAGGGTGCAGTGGGTGAAAGGTAGGTGCATGCATGTTAAAAGGGAGATGCAATTTTCACAATATTTGCACTGTACATTTCGCAGGATTCACTGGTTCAGAGTTTCTCCTTCAGCACTTACAAAAACACATTTACATTCCACCAAATGCAACTTCTGACACATTTTTAAAGCAAATATAAAAAAGTGATGTTGCGCTCATATAATCCCAATTTTCTTGGTAACATGTATGCCAGCTTTAAATTATTAACATTGGTAACTGTAACTCATTAAAACACGACAGGAGATGTTTTAAAACAGTGTAGGATTTCAACAGAAAAGCTGCTGTGCTTCTGAAAACTGACTTTCCCATAATATGCCTTTACTACTGGGTGCTCAAAGAGCAGTTCTTTGTGGTGTCTTTCATGTGCTCTTCACAGTCCCCCTTGTGTCTCTGAGTCCCTTTCCCAGTCCCTGGGGGTGTTTCCTAAAGTCACTCTCACAGTCCAAGGGGTGTCTCTCCAATCCTCAATGGTGCCTTCTAAAGCCCTTTCATGTGCTGATAACACTCCCTTGGTGTATGTCTCAGACTCCCTCTCACAATACTCTGAAGCATCTCTCACTTTCCCTGGGGGTGTTTCCTACAGGATCTCGGTGTGCCTCTTAGACCCTCTCACAATCCCTCTTGGTGTGTCTCTCATAATCCCTCGGCGCGCCTCTCAAAATTCCTCTCGGTGTGCCCCTCACAGTCCCTCTCACAGTCCTCTGAGTTTCTGCCACAGTCCATTGGACGCCTACCCCCGTCTCCCTGTATCCTTTCACATCCTCTGTCCCAGTCTGCAGCTCCTTCGCTCCTCCTCTTTCTATCCCCTAAGTGCCTAGAGGCAGTTCTGTTTGCAACACCATGCTAGAAAGACTTCTCCCCTTGCTCCGGCCCCTGTTTGCTATCGTCCCCTCTCCCTCACCCTTGCTGTGGCCCTCCTTCTCTACCCCTTCTGTCTGTCCAGCGCCTCTCCTGTGATCCAGGTCGAGGGCGAGGCAATGTGGACAGACAGCTCAGTGCGGGCGAAGCATTTATTAAAGTTCGTAGCGTAGGTGAGACTGGTAAGCCTTGTGTAGCGCCAAGTATTGAATCAATTCAAAGTTTGTATTATTTATGAGACATTAGGCATTACGAGGACTATGGCCCATTCCTTATCATGAAAGGCACTATTAGCATCGTTGGGGGCAGCAACAAAAGAACATATTCAATTTTAAAGCAAGGCAAGGGCCGGTTAATATTCGTACCTTCTGTGCTGCTACACAAATCACTTCACGATATCATACGAGCCACCCACCACGAGCAGTAGTCAAGACACCAGCATGAGGTCGACTCTGTCGTCTGTGTGGTGTCGTGTGGTGGCGCAGTCGCGTGACTGCTGCTGCTGCGCTGTGATGTAGCAAGAAAGAAATGGCCAATCACTACTGTATGGCTTTAAAAATAGCCACATTGATTGGCCATACATGTGTGGTTGCAGCAGTGCCACCACCCATGCGCGGCACCCAATCTGTGGTATGCCTGCACTCAGGCAGTGCAGTGTCTCAGCCAATCCTGGTGCTGCTTGCAGCACCAGGATTGGCTTAGAGCAGGGTTAATTACCACCCTGTCTGAAACAAAGCACCTTGTCACTCTCTCTCGCCAGTTGCTCTGCGGGAAGGTAGTAGTGTGCGCATGTCCGGGCTGGTCCTTACAAAGACCAGCCCAAAAATGGACATGCGCAATACTGCTGCAACTGCGCCGAGTCTATCACTCAAGAAGAGCTTCCCCTAGCCCCACCCCCTTCAGCACCCTCCGCGTCAGCTTGCAGTCAGGCGTGTCCCGGTAGCGGCCCGTGGGTAACGTAGTTGCCAGATGGGGACGGTATCAGAATTCAAATAAAAAACTGAATCACCACGACAAGACATTGTTTTTTACTTTTAAGGAAGTGGTGGCAATTTCGTGACAGTCTTCGGTGGGGCAACGCCGCAACGGCCCCAATGAATGCACCGCTACTGCAACTAATTCAAGCACATACAATTCCAAAGGATTTTTGTATGGGAACACAAGTGCAGAAATCAAACGGTAATCAAGACTCAACAAATAATAAATATAATAAATGAGGCAGACATCCACAGGGCGAAAGCACCTATATTCATGATACGTGTGTAGAAAGAAGTGCAGCATTCCCTGTACAAATTCTCTCAAAATGTGTGACACATACTGTCACCTTCCCAGTGGGGGACTGTGGTGGGAGTGCTGCTGGGCACTGACTTGTGGCGGGGAGAGGCCGCGTGGGGGTAGTAAACTACAGATTACGGCTGATTAGAGGTAGGTAAACATATAAATAAATAAAAGTAATTTTGTTGCACGCGCTGCACCTTCCGATCGTTCCACTGATCACTCACCAGATGTGAATGTGTCTTGGTTACATCATCAGCAAAACAAAAGTTACTCAAATGTCACAGAACCACATGGGAAAGAGGAAGTTCACTCACCCTGCAACTCTAATGCGAAGAGTATTCACAGCAACTGGCACTGCGCCTAAAGCATCTACTACCACAGTCATTATTGAATATAAGCACCATTCCTGTACAGAAAAGACAAGTCACTATTTGCCTCAACAATGCATTATAAATGCGTACAATTTTAGGGTAGGTAAATAAAATTGAAATCCCTAACTCAGCCATGAAATACTGGTCCCAAGCCCTCTCAGGGTGCTTGGTTCTTTAAAGAAAGAATGCTATATTTGCAAGTTGTGTGGCAGGATCTGTGGCATCCCAGGATCAGAATTTGAGACTCATAACTTTGAGATCTTGAGGCTTAACATTTACCTGGCAGTGGAAGCCAGTCCATGTTGAACAGAGGCCAAATAATAAAAGATGGCCTTTACAGTCTCAGCCTCCATGAGGAAGGGTCTGACTGTTCTATGTCACTATCAATTGCTATACAGACTGCAAGGCCTCCAGGTCACAAGTGGCTACCCACCCGCATGAACCTGAGGATCCTCTCTAGTAAGGGGATGTAACAACTGGCCCACTGGTCTCAATACTGCAGGAGGACTGCTTTCTACTCCCTACACTCCCCTTGGGTAATTGATGGTACTTGAAGATCAACCTCAAGACCAGTACCTTTACAATTAATATGAGCACTAGCCTGAATTCTCTAAAGCAGGTTACAACATCGCTGCACACCAGAATGCATCTCTGAAGAAGCTGTGCATTTTAGAAATGGTTTATTATTATTATCATTATCATTATTATTATTATTATTATTATTATTATTATTATTATTATTATTATTATTATTATTATTATTATTATTATTATTATTATTATTATTATCAGGAGAGTGAGGGGGCTGCTGGGTGGTAGGAAATATGTGGCTTCCCACAGATTCCAAATATTTTCCACACAGAACTGTGTAGAAAATGTGTGTTTTAGTAGAGTTTTGAGGTTTGCAAGGACTTCTGTGTATTATGACCTGATAAGAGCCATGCAAATCATGAACGTATGAATTTGCCTGATTGTCTAGTTTCAAAAAAAGGTGCAGGGTTGTTACATTTGCCTAGGTATTGGCTGAGCTAGGGTCCAAAATCTAAAGCTGCCCACGTTGCAAGAAAAGAGTCTGTTTTCAGTGTAAAAATGGGATGTGTCTATGTTGTATTTATGGCTCTTTTCTTTTGCGGGCACTAGGCCTACCCACACAAGTGATTTACTATTTTTAATGGGAGACAGAGGGAAATGCCGGGTGGTAGGACATTTGTGGCTTCGCAAAGGTTCCAGAAGTTTTCTAAACAGAAATGTGTGGAAAATGTATGTCTTTAGTAGAATTCTGAGGTTTGAACGTATTCTGGGTAAATTACTTGGTTGGAACTTTACAATTTATGCACCATTGGTCTACCCTGATTGTCTAGGTTTAAAAATGTGCATGTTTGCTAAGCTTGACTAGGTACAAGCTGACTTAGGAGTTAAAATCCACAGCTACCCATATTACAAAAAGGGTCTGTTTTCAGTGCAAACATGTGATATGTCTTTATTGATCTTGGGGCCCCTTCCTGTTGGGGGCCCTAGGTAGCATTTATATTGTGGGTCTGGGAATACTGGGTGATTGGAAATGTGTGGCTACCCACAAATTCCAGAAATGTTAATGAAGAAATGTGAGGGAATATGATTTTTCAGTCAAAGTTTGAGGTTTGTAAGATATTATGGGTGAAAAAGTATCACGTTTAAAGAAATGTGCATGTTTGCTAGGTTTCCCTAGGTACTGGCTGAGTTCAAGTCCAAACCTCACAGCTTCCCACTTTGCAAAAAAAAGGGTCAGTTGTGGGTGGAAAAATGTGACGTATCCATGTTGCATTTCAATACGTTTCCTGGGGCAGGCTCTAGGCTTACCCACACAAGCGAGGCACAAATTTGGAAGACTTGTAGGAATGCTAGGTGGAAGGAAGTGTGTGACACCCTGTGAGGACAATGTGTCTTTTAGTAAATGTTTGAGGTTTAAAAGATATTCTGGTTAAGAAATAATTTTGAGAACCAAGCAGGCAACCCTCCCCCCACTTACATTCCCTTTGATGTCCAGTTTAAAAACATTTAAAGGTTTGCTATGTTTCGCTAGATGCCGACCTGAACTAGGGCTCAAAATGCCCAGCAACCCACATTGTAAAGAATGGCCAGTTTTCAATGGAAAAAAGTGTTGTGCCCATAATATATTTTACCCCCTTTCTTATAGTGGGTACTAGGTCTACACACACACGTTTTTTTTACCTTGCCCTGCATTTTCCGAAAAGTCTGCACTGTGCAATCATTGAAAACGGCATCTGCACAGTGCGAGTTGTCGTTGTCTGCCGCTCGAGTAGATTTTCACTCGAGCGGCAGCTTTCTCAACGCGGACTGGTAGTTTCTCATTGCGAGCGGCATACGCGACCACTTCCAATGAGAAACCTGACCTCCTCGCATTGAGAATCTCGCCGGAAGGGTTATTTTCTACACTTGCGATCGCCAACTTGATGTTGCTGATTGCGAACGAGGAAAAAGTTTTGCCAGGGTGTCATTTTGCTCGCTTGCGGTTGCCAACTTGACGTTGACGACTGCGAGCAAGCAAAAAATGACCAATGCGCTTGTTCGCACTGTGCTACGTGCAATTCGCTTAGTGCGAAGTAGCGAAAACTTCACAAACTACGCGAGCGTAGTGTAGTTGCCCAGGGTTATTCTCTGCCCCACTTATATTTCAAAGGAGCTTCCTCAGCACATTCACAAAGAACTCCATACCAGTCATTTTTCACCCTAGACCATATGGAGCGAGGGCAGAGAGGATGGAAATTGCAGAGCCATTAGTGAGGAGGAGGGAACTCTAGAAGTTTCTTCCACTTCAAAGAAAGCGTGTACCAGGTATACAAATGGGATAGTCAAAGGCTATCATCCGCTCAGAGCATATCTTCTCTGATATTACGCTGACCCCTATTCCTAAAACTGAATACCTGGCACTACAATTTTCCTCCCCTAAATCATCTTTCGTTTGTGTCCTGGCATATAGACCCCCCGATTCTATGCCCACCTTTCCCCAATTATTCAGCGATGCTATCGCTCAATTAGCAATTAACCATGCCAACATCATGGTGATTGGAGACTTTAATTACTGGCCAGGCGATGCCCATGAAAGCCAATCATCGGTGGACTTCACAGACTTCCTAATAGGAATGAATCTTTCCCAATGCATCCACACCCCCACCCATCAAAAAGGTCATATCCTTGACCAACTCTGGATATCTAACCTAGATATCTCACTTCCTTCAGTTTTCCCTTGCTCCTGGTCTGACCATTATTTCATCTCCTTTCACCTACATCTGCATACTCTGTGTCCGCCTCTCTGCACAAAAAACATTATGGCTCGCAACTGGAAAAGGGCCAATCTACCTGAGTTTCATGATTCCCTAGCCTCTACCGCACCCACGTCTCTGACCTCACTTGAGAATCAGGCGGTTAAACTCGAGGATTGGCTGCGTCAGGCTAGTGATAAAGCTGCCCCTCTTAAAAGAATCAATGCAAAACGCCCCCACGACGCACAACGTTGGTTTACGGACCAACTCAAAGCAGAAAAATTAACCCTCCGGCAAACTGAACGCCGCTGGCGGCGTCATTACGACCCACAGCTCAAAATCATATATAACGAAACTCTTAAATCTTATAAACAATCTATCCTGGCTGCCAAGACGGCATATTTTTCACAAAAAATCTTGGACTCTAACAATAAAACGAAAGACATTTTCTCTATCGTGAATGAGCTCTCCCGGCCAGATAGAGTCACTCCCCAACCCCAGCCGACTCAAACCCTCTGTGACTCACTTAACTCTTACTTCATAGAGAAAATCACCACAATAAAAAACAATATTCCGACTCCGGCATCTCCTACTCCTCTTCCTCTTCCCCCCACTAATACCAGTATCCTGACTGAGTTCCCACCTATATCCCAACAAGAGTTTGTCTCTCTCCTTCATAAAGTCAGATCGGGATCCCCCAACGACTGCTGTCCCCCGCAGATCTTGAAAGACGCCTTTCTTGCATGCCCAGGCCCCCCTTTAGCTTTACTAAACAACTCCCTCGCCACCGGAATGGTTCCATCTTTTTTCAAACAAGCTGCAGTTTTACCCATCTTAAAGAAACCCAATGCAGACCCATCAATTCTCAGCAATTACAGGCCCATCTCCCTCCTTCCCTACCTAGGAAAGATCTTGGAGACCTACGTTACCCGCTGCCTGAGCTCTTTTATAGAGAAATCTTTCTTCTTAGATCCTCAACAAGCGGGTTTCAGACCCCTCCACTCCACCGAGGCGGTCATAGTAGCAGTCATGGACACTCTCAGGAAGGGCGCTGACAAAAACATCCATCAAGCCCTCGTCCTTTTGGATCTTTCAGCGGCGTTCGACACGGTCGATCACACCATCTTGATCGACCGTGTCCACAACGCCGGCATCCAGGGATTAGCCCTCGACTGGCTCAGATCTTTCCTGCACCAACGCTCTCAGTCCGTTCACCTTTCCACCTTCTCTGCACCCTACATTTCTCTTCCCTGTGGTGTTCCTCAGGGCTCTGCACTCTCCCCTCTTCTTTTTAATTTGTACCTCCAACCCCTGTTAGCCTCCCTCCACAACTCCCCGGTCACAATCTTTAACTATGCGGACGATCTCCAGTTAATTTTTCCTATAGATTCCCTCCCCTCCTCCCGCTTGAATTTCCAGGCCACTATGCTGACCATTGCGGAGTGGATGTACCACAGTCACTTAAAGTTGAACCCTACCAAAACTGAGCTCGTTTTGGTAGGAGGCCCCAACCATCCTTGGAATTCCACCTTTTGGCCAACATCTCTGGGGACTGCTCCCACACCTGTGAGCTCAGTCAAAAGCCTGGGGGTGATCATTTCAGAAGATCTATCCATGAGATCGCAAATCAACGCGGTCACCTCTGCTTGCTTTTTCCACCTCAGGCGGATCCGCAAGATCAGCAGATTTCTCACCAAAGAAGCCCTGACCCAAGTTGTTATTGCGCTTATCACCTCCAGGCTTGATTATGCCAACACTCTCTATGCAGGAATCCCTGCATGTCACCTCCACCGACTGCAGCTGGTGCAAAATCAGGCCGCCCGCCTGATCTTCCGCCAGCCCAAACATCAGCACGTCTCTCCCCTCCTCCGTAGTTTACATTGGCTCCCTCTTTCTAAACGCTGCACCTTCAAACTGGCATGCACAACTTATAAGGCCCTCTCGGATGCAGCCCCTGCGTTCATCTCTTCGGCCCTATCCCGTCACCTCCCGTCTAGAGCTCTTCGCTCAGCATCACAAAATCTCCTTGTTGTTCCCAAATTTAAAAGAAAGAAGCATGGCGGCCTGAGCTTTTCTGTCCTGGCTCCTTCCACCTGGAACTCCATGCCACTTTCCCTCCGCCTCTGCCAAAATTATGACTGTTTTCGCAGACTGCTGAAAACGCTGCTTTTCCAATCCGCATATGTATAACCCTCTCACTCTGGATCACGTTATCTGTCAATGAGCGCCAAGAAACCTACGGTGATAGAGCGCGTTATAAATAATTTTAACGTAAAGGCTCAGAACCACACCACATTTTTCACTTGAACCTGCAGAGACCAGCCTTGTAATTCAGAGTATTGGCCTGCTGATTAAGACCTGCTTTGTAATTCAGAGAACTGCCCTTCAGCTCCCAGAGGACTGCATTACTGCTTGAAGCATGCCTTGAATGCCCAGAGGACTATGCTGCAGCTTGAAGACTGTCTTGTGCTTGCACCCAGGGCTACCAGAGTGACTACAAACTCTAGTTGTCTGGCCTCCTGTTCTGAGCTACAAGGGCACAACTTGAACCCTGCAACTAGATCCTGTATGAAGTAAGTCCTACCGTCCAAGTGGTGCCCATCCAGTCCTGGAACCTTGCAAGTGATGCTAAATGTTCCCAAACAGATGAAGGGCTTTCAGGGCTCATTGAGCGCTCATCAGCTACAGCCTGCACCTTTGTCCTGCTGAAGATTTTCCCCTTCCAAAAAAGTGACAAAGTACAAATGCAGAAAACTCCACAACAACTTTGTCCAGTGGTTCCCAGATTACTCCTCCTTCTCGGACATATCGAGCGGTCTTGCCTTAACAAACTTCACCTTCTCAGACATTTCTCCTTGACGTTTCTTGTAAATCTGAAGGTAAGCCAAGACCAGGCCCAATCCACCTTATGTATCTGAACAAACCTCCATCACAGTTGGTCATAACGTTCAACTTTTACCTGTTCTTGTGCAATTAGATGCCCGTGGTTGGCACTTTAATCTTTGAGGTGCAATTTCTTGCCAAACAGTTTAAAGAATCATAACTCTGGTTCTATTGATTGGATTTTTGTTGATTTTGTGTCAAATAGTTTATTGTATTTTACTCTAAATTGATGTGGGATTTTTCTACTTAGATTTTTTAACTTTATTACCATTTGAGTGCTGCATAAATACTTTACACATTACTTCTAAGTTTAGCCTGCCTGCTTTTGTCCCAGCTACCAGAGATAGTGCACAGGTTAATTTAGTGACTATTATAATTTACCCTGACAGGGGCTGCTTCAGAAGAGTTAACACTCCCCCAACCAAAAACCAAATTTCTATCAAAACGTATCTGTTCAATGATATGAGCCTTGATTCTGGTACTCATAAACCATATAAATCGTGCTGTTCATGTGGGGAAGGGTTTCTTTTTGGGTAAGTCTTGCTGGTAATCCTATATTAGCTTATGTCCACAACATGATACAATTCTAACTTGTCTATTTGCAAAGGATGGAACATTCCAGTCCATTTATTTTGTCAGGAGTAGCATGCCATAGTGTTAGACCTGGGATCCCTGGTTGGCTGAGGTTGGTACCCTAGGCCAAATAGGGACCCTTGTTTCCATGTCAGGGAAAGGAAAGACAGCTTCTCAGATAGCCCCCTTCACCCCATTGTTAGTTTGGCACGAGCAGACAGGCTTATTTTCAAGACAAATTTATAAAGTATTTGCAACCAGGCTCACAGCAACCCAATGATGACACCACAAATGGACTCCACACGAGTTTTATAAAAACAAGTATACTTTTATATAAAAAGATATACGATAAGACCACACAATATAAATCCAACATATGCTTATTTGTAATATTCCTCCTGGCCAGCCAGTCCTTGTAAGTTCTGGAGATATTAATGAGCACTTCTAAACGTTCCACTGCAGTCCTACTGCAATACTATGCAGTTCGTTATGCTAGTATCAGGAACTTTGCAATGTCAAAATATTGCAATGCGTAATGCAACAATCAGGTACTTAGTTATGCAGAAATAATGCAATGCGTAATACACTAATCAGGCAGTTAGTTATGCAGAAACCATGCAATGCTTAATACGACAATCAGGTAGTTTGTTAGGCAGAAAAAATGCAATGCATAATACACTCCAGCACCGATCAAGGTGCCTTAGGAGGTCTCACCGCCACTCGTGCTGACTCACAGTCAGCCTCTGTCAACAGTTGCCCTCACACGGGTATGGTGTAAACAAAAAGTGCAGCTCCCAACTCCGACCCAGTACTGGCACTCCTTTCGCAAGTACGGGCTGTGATACGAGCCGAAGCAGAGGCTCACGCTGGAGGAATGGAAGAGGCCAGGAGCGTCTCTGTCCGAGCCCACACCCCGCCCCATGCATCAACACACATTACCTGGGGGTTGCGAACTTGCTCTCCTCTCTTCTTCCAGTGACTTGGACCTCTGATGCAATCTTTGTGAATTCCGGGCAGTGGGACTCGGGTCCTCCCTCAACAAGTTTGGTTTGAGGTCCAGCCCAGGCAAGGGCGGGCTCAGGCTGGCGGCTCAGCTTCTCCGGGGCTGCCGGTCCGGGCCGCTGATGCTACGAAGAACTCAGTCTGCAACAGGGCACTCTAGGGGCGTTCCTATTTCATGCAACCCCAGATTTATAAACCTTTGTAAATCTGGGATTGCATGCAATTCATGGGTGGATGCACAGGAAATCCCCCAAGAAATGCCTTTCCAGTATAAAATGTAATGCAATGCAGTGCAAGCTATTGAGTGTTTTATTTTCATTTTTTATTTTATTGGCAATTAGAAGACATAATAACTTAAGACAGATTGCATTACAGCAAGATTTTGAGCAATGTGTTTCCATGGACCATCACGCTCTATCAATAAACATACTTTAAAATGAGTAATTAACATTACTGTGGTGTCAAGTTATGTGGAGAGCCATTAAAGGCAAGAGAAATAGAGCTCCACAATCTTCTAATAAACAAAGATATGACAGTTGTTTTGTTGTCTCATCTTTCCACTGTTTTGTCTAACATACCCAATGATAATAAGAACGCAGCTCACCCTTTCCTCTGTGATCAGTGTGATTTTCCCATTGATACCACATTGTTCCAGACCTGGGATCACATGGCCCTCAGTGTCATTTCTTTATCTATTTTTCCCTAAATTTCTCACACACTGCCTTCCAGGGGGAGCGCCTTCAATGAATGCAACAATGTGTCTTCAGTTTTATGTGTGTCCAATATGTTTCCGGACTCAGAGGAGGCATCAGGAGCATCAGCAGGCAGGTCCCTGATCATCGCTCCCAAGACGAGTAAGTTCTCCAGCAATCGGTCATCTCAGTGGATCTTCTTCATATGTGCTTCTTCTGTCCCAGCCTATTCCGTTTTGTTCCTTAGCCACTTCGCCATCATAGAGAGGCCGGGGATCAATCATCGTATGGCAATGAGTAATTCAGCCCGCATCAGACTGACTATGACTAATCGTCTATTCAGTTTTTCTAATTTTTTGATAGGGCTAGGCCCAGTAGGCACTGTCTGTGGGGATGGTCCAGCCTGAGGCTCTGTGTAAATGAAGGAGTACTTTATCCCAGTAGGTAATTATTTGAGGAGAGCTCAGTATAGATGGCCTCAGGGCAACCTAGCCATATCACTTGTGAGGTCGCTGCTATATTAGCAACCAAGAGAAATTGCTGACAGTCAAATTGAAATATCTTAATCGCGTCTTGCAAAGCAATGAAGTGGCCTGCCGGGTATGGGTCATCTAAGGTAGTGCATCCCCCATCCACCATTGGTCAACAGTCATCATTTGCGCAGTCTTTGTGAATGATTTAATCTTCTAGAGTTCCAGTCTATCTATGTCTCAAACAACACTGAAGGGGATTTCAAACATAGTGCTGTGTATTTATTTATTTATAAATTCTTATATAGTGAGAACAAGATATCAGAGCTATTTACAAAGGATGGAAGGCAGGACATAAATCAAATAATGACATCAAGTAAGATTACACCACAAGAATAATAGCTTAATTCCCAGACAGATGAATCAAGGAGAGTAGTGCAATAAACAGGTATAAAGCAGGCTACGAGGCGGGGGCAAATAATGAGGAAAAGAAGAGCATAGATCAATATCAACATCAAGTAGGAATACACAACAGGAATATTGGCATGATTCCCAGACGAATGAATCCAGGAGATTAATACAATAAACAGGAAGATAGCAGGCTACGAAGGGGGGCACATAATATGATACAGAGGAACAACATCACATGATGGATGTAGAATCAATGATTTCGAACAAATGATCCTAACCCTGTTAAGGTAAAAATGTGTTTATTAGGAATCTTTTGGCTTCTAGTTTGAAAGCAGTTGTTGATGAGATTCTGCGTCCTACCGGTGGAAGAGAGTTCCATATCCTTGGGGCAGCGCCAAAAAAGGCTCAAAGACAGGTTCTCTTTTTTCGAAGAATTGGTGGTTTCAGGAGGAGAGTGATAGCGCTTCTCGAGGCTCTCCCACCACAGGATAGTTCAAGCATTTGTGCTAGTTACCTGGGGGTTTTGAAATGTAGGGCTTTATGCCCCAGAACAGCAATCTTTAACTGAATTTGAGCTTCGTAGGGTAACCATTTGAGATATTTAAGGATTGGGGATATGTGCTCATTTCGTTTGGTACCTGTGACAAGTCTGGCCACAGCGTTCAGTGATGCCCTTAGTATAGCCTGGTGGTATTTGGGAAAGCCACAGAGCTTGTGCTCCTGTAGTCAGCCTCGGCAAGAGCAATGCTTGTACCACCAGTTTGCAGTTCTTTTCAGGAAGGAATGGCTTGATATTTCCTCATCAAGTGGTTAGCTCCCTTACTCCCATTACTGATATGATTTTTCATATTCAGGTGCTTGTCCAGGGTGATTCCAAGAGATTTAGCTGAGTCTATGATGAGAAGGATGCAGTTGAAGGCAGTGAGGTACTTCAGCCAAAGGTCTAGCATGGAGATGTGGTTCAGGGGGGAGATGAAAAGGAATTACCATTTTGGAGGTGTTGAGCAGTAGATCGTTCTCCGTTAACCAATTTTGCGCAGAATTTAGGGTAGTGTTTAGTGAGATGATGTTGTCCGGGGATAAGATTTTCAAATAAAGATGTGTGTCATCCTCGTACATATGGAAGAGAGTGTTCAAGGTGTTTAGAGAATTAGCTATTGGTTAAAAGAAAAGGTTGAAGAGGATAGGAGATAGGGCAGACCCTTGGGGGACACCTATGAGTACTGGAGAGGGCTGGGAGAGGCAGTGGTTTGCCTTCATTCTTTGAGGTCTGTGGTGAAGGAAGGATGAGAACCATTGTAACTCCCGACCCAAGAAACCCATTCTGTTCTTCAAAATGGATAGGAGGTTATCGTGAATAACCGTGTTGAATGCAGATGAAAGGTCGAGGAGGATTAGGAGGCAGGAATCATTTTGGTACAGCATTTTTAAAATGTCATCCATAACATGCGTGAGAGCCGATTCGATACTGTACCCCTTCCGAAACCCAGATTAATCCGTGTCTAAGAGTTGAAAATTCTTTATGTGAGCACACAGTTGGGATTGTATGCATTTTTTAAGTAGTTTGGCTAGTGTGGGGATTTTGGAGTTAGGGCGGAAATTATTGAGTTCAATTTTATCTGCATTAGATTTTTGTTAGTATAGGTGACACCTGAGCTGCTTTTAGACAGTCTGGGATTGTGCCTTGTGATAGCGAGGAGTTTACAATCCTTGTTCGGGTGGAGATGAGTACATTCTTGATTTCTTTGAAGATGGCCGGTGGCAGCGAGTCACTGAAGTGGTTAGACGGATTGATGTTCTGAAGAATATTGTTGATGTCTTTTTCACTGAATGATGTAAAGGTGTGCCATGACACATTGTTCTAAGTGTTAAGGCTGATAGGTTTGCACTTTTTTGAGAGGTCAATGGGTGGTGTGGGCCCGAGGAATGGCAGTAGAGCCTACTTAGAAGTGAGTTCAATGGTGATGAGTCTTGATTTTCTCAGTGAAGAAGGCAGCAAGAGCGTCGCGATAAGGTGGGCTGCCTTCAGTGTCAGAGTGGTTTGGACCTAAAACTAATTGCTGCGTGACCAACTTGAAAAGTTTCTTAGGGCAGTTTGCAGCTTGATCAAGTTGGTGTCTAAAGTAGTCTGCCTTAACGCTCTTGATTTGCAATTCATTACAACGACTTACACTAGAGGGCTTTCTGGACTTACGAGTAGTATTAAATACTATTCCTACTCCAGTTTGCGCAACAGTAAGGAAGGTGTTGGAATTTATTTTCAATAACTCAGCGTCCTAGTGCAAGTTGTTGTAATGACTTGCAACCGGGTTGTAATGGTAGCACAATGTAATGGCAGCGTTGTAAACGCTGTTTCCCTCTACCGAACAGTAGAAGCTCAGGACACTATATTGTCTGCAATGGAGCTCTCACCTTTCCAATGTACTACCTTCAAATAAATAATCAGCTCTATACTTAATTCGTTTCTAATTAGTTAAACTAATGATTAGCTATTTTAAAGAGCCCTCAATCACATCAAAACAGTTCTTCAACATGTGCAAATTCTTCAGTCTTTACATCCCTGATCAGCATTCTGTGAAATAAACACTTTGGGCCTGATTCAAAAAGGAATACATTTGTAGGTATATTTATGATGGTTTGCTATTACCAGTGCCATCTTCATCTCTTTTTTATTAATATTTCATTTATTTACAGCTAGTAAAAGCAAACATAACTAAACAATTCATCATTGATAAAGATAATTAATGATCGTTACAGAAAAATCTATGCTTATATAAACAAAAACAGATTTGGAATGTAGAAGGGCATATTATGACCTAATTCCCACCTCATATTTCATAAACTATCCTTAAGGCTCCTATTCTTTGCGAATATAGCTTTTCTTTAGACTTGATATGAGACATCTTAGCCAACCATTACGAAAATGTAGGCGGATCTGCCTCCTTCCATCTTTGCAAGATCAGTGACCTGGCAACAAGTGATGCAATAAATACATACTGTTGTCGTAATGATAAGACATGTGAATCAGTTATACCTAGTAGAACCATATTTGGTTCGGGTACTAAATTTATCGCAAACTTGTTGCCAAGCCATTGATACACCTGGATCCAAAATGTTGCTAAAACCGGACATGTGAAACAGATGTGGAGCCAATCCCCAAAGAGTGCAGATTCATCTTACATAAAAAGCTAGGAAACAGATGTCCAGAATTTAGGTATTTTAGCCAAAATCGTACCATCACTTCAGAACAAATAGGTAGCTGCTAATTTGACTGAAATCACTGTCAGTTTTGATCTATGAGCAGGGCACTGTTAAATGGGTATTTTCAAAAGGGGAAGCAAGTGATATTTGAACAACTTTTGAAAAATAGCAGTCCCGAACGCCTTGGATAAATCTATAATTCGTTTCATTCTGAAATTGGCCTTTTTTTAAGGACAGAGCGAGATGTTTTTTTTTTCAATTAGCAGGAGCTCTCAGACTATCTCTTTAAATGGGTTTAAACTTTCACATTTCTTGTGGCTCCACTGTGCCATGTGCTTCATATAAGCTGCGCCATTAGAAAGTTTTTGACATTGCTCAAACAAAACACTTTATTCCAAATGAATTGGATATTTTGCAGAACAGTTAATCCTGCACCAAATATTTATGATTGATTGCATAGGATTATTCTTTAATAAATTTAGATCCAGAAATATGCTCAACTGCAGAAAACAAATTATGATTCACATTTATTTCATGTGCTGCAAAGAGGATTGGATAGCTGGGCAACAGACCATACCAAGCTTCAACACAAGGGAATCATAAAGCGTGTTCACTTTATGTGCTTAGTGCAGACGAAATTGGTGCAATGCCAATATTTTTAATCAAGCTTTATTTTGTCTTTTCTGTAAACAACATTTTCTGTTCAGTGTGCAAATCAGAAATGTCAAAACATGCGCAGAATATCATTTGTGGAAATGCTATGGACAAAGAAACAAACGTGAAATGTTACATTTTTAATAATGTTAGCAAATATATAGGAATATGAACATTTTAGAGTTCCACAAAGACGTGAGGGAGCAGATCTTCTAGTATTGTCAATACATTTAATGATAGCATGATTTTCATTTAATCGTTGTCACTTTACAACATTTAATAATCCATGTTTTAGTGGGAATTTTAGAAATAAAAAGTGTAATTTGTATGCTGTTTTCGTCTGCTGTATTTAAACGTGTCATTAGTAAGTGAGTATTTATCTGAATTGGCAATTTCTCCTTTCTAGCACTATGGGGCATATTACCAACAACTAGCGATAATTTTTGTCTCTAACTTGTTTAGAGACAAAACTTATCGCCGCACATCGGCGATTTATATCGCAGATAAACCTTGCTATTAACAAGGTTTATCGCAAATGCGATAAAAAACGGCCGAAATGCATGAATATCGCTGAAAAGTCAGCGATATTCATGCATTATTGAGCAAATGCTCTTAGCCATGTTATCCACCTCCCATTGGATAACATGGCTAAGAACTGCTCAGGGCAGGTGTTAGCTTTTGGAGATATTCCCGCTTAGCGCGAATATCTCCAAAAGTTGATAATAGGAGATAGCGATGTTAGCGACTGTTTTCAGTCTCTAACATCTTGGCACGCCCACTTTGCATCTCATTAGTGATAAATATCACTGACATGCAAAGTGGGGCCCAAGATGGTCGCTATCTCCTACTAGCTGTCGCTAACTGGTGTTAGCGACAGCTTGGTAATAGGGAGATAATTTTATCTCCGCTTTCTTGGCTTTTAAAGCCAAAAAAGCGGAGATAAACCCTCTTGATAATATGCCCCTATATTTCTTCATATCTGCACTGTGCATTGCTGATACTGGATACAATTTTGGCACGACAAAATAAAATGACAGAAACTCGTTTTATCTCTGACAAATATCTATTCAGCCAATACAAAGATAGATACGTGATACAGGCAATAGCACCACACAAACTTGAAATACCATGTGGTACACTAATGTTTATATAAAATGATTCTTACATTGTTGGTTCTGCCTACTCTCATACCTGTGTTACGCTAGTGCATCCAGCTATGTTAATGCTAATTTTAGTACCATATAGTTAATTGTATTGATGAAGTTTCATCTCGATTTGTATGTTTTCAAAGCAGTCTTTATTGAGGATGTTTTCATATGCAAATTCTTTTTTATATGTGATTTGATGTTTAAAGTTCGCACTCGTTCTAAGGTTTTTATTTTTCTGAATTTAGTCTACTGCAATTTCACGCTTGACCTTCCTGCACAAAACCATCCAGGGAGGCATATTCCTCTACATATTTTTGCTGCAGAATAACTAACACATAGAACGAGGAAGTAACGAGGAGAAATAAAGATATTTCTCCCCATTATGCCTCACCTGAGAATGCCTATCTGTTTAGCTCATTCCCAGATCACCCAGTGCTGGTACTATGGGAATGCATCAAAAACTGTGGTAGTTGTATGGGAAGATCGATACAGCACCTATGGAATCCCTTCCCAGGGCAGAGTAAAGCATTGCAGCTGTTTGTGCTGCACTGCCTTACTCCGGATTTATGGAGCCACTCAGGGCCGCGGAGAGTGGCCTTTTGTAGTCTTATTAAAAACACATGTAAGGTTTGTGTCACTCTTGCACAATGTTGCATTGTACAAGGGGGGTGCCAACCAGCCCATAAATATGCCCCACAACATCTCCTTTTCAGATGAATTTATGCTGAATTACCATATAATTCAAGGAATTTTTCTGTGCAATGTTGGAAAAACCATTGTTTCCTTTTTTCTGATTTTTTCTTTGCTTGCATTTTGTTCATGTTTGGAAAAGTGTTACTGCGAGACATGTGCCATATTGAATTTGTTTTATAAGCAAACTGGGAAACATTTAATTAGAATGGCCATCTACCTGCAGATCCTTATTGACACTGTTGCCAGTCCTGAACTTTTGTGTGATAGTGCAATGCATTCTAGGCATTGCAGTCTTGTTTTGCTTCCATTGAACTATTTAGACAAGCACACCTGAAATCACTGAATTGTTGGTAAACAGTTCTGGACTGGAGATAATGTCAGCAAAGAGCTGGAGTGGAGTGGGCACCCGATATTTGGTATTCTTTAAGATTTTGAGAAATATTGCAAAGTATGGTCTTTATTTGTTTGCATCATTTACCTTTTATAATGTCCTGTTGTGTTACAGAACTAAATATAAAGTTACAATTCATGAGAAAAGACACCAACAACATATCCTAAATTCCAATTACCTTATGCAACTTTAAGTGCTGCTTCACAGCAGAAATAATCAGCCACTATATTCGTTTGGTAAAACTGCACTGCTTAGTTGTTGAAAGGTAGATTATTGGTAGGGATAGGTATGCACGCACCACTAGCAATAAGGGAACCAAGCCAATATAAGGTCCCGTCAAGGTCTCAATTCATTAGCCCCTGGCTCAACCTTTGGTAGTTGTCTGCAAGCAGGCAGGCTAAGTTTAGGAGACAGGTGTCCAAAGCTTCAAAAAACACGAATGCATTAAATAAGTAAGGCACAACACACAATCAAAATACACTTTTATTATTAAATAGACAACAAAAGTACAAAACCCCAATGTAGGGAACTTGAAATATGAATTTCTAAAGGATATACACTTTCTAGTGCTTAAAAACAGATAGCAGCAACTTGGATCAGCTGGTCACGCTCGACCGGGAGAGGTCAAATTTTGAGGCTGACTGAGATGGGGTCCTGGTCAGATACACAAAGCTGGAGGTCTCAGTCAAAATGTTACATTTGCACTTAGAAACCTTTTTAAAGGATTTTCTCTCGTCATCAAGCAACACTCCTCTTCAGGCTGAGATCTGAGTCGACGATAATGGTTTGGCTCTGTGTGGGGCTCAGTGAAGCTCTGGAGTAATCAGTAGGTAAAACTTAAAATCCAGGCTGATTTAACATCTGATTCCTGACGCTTGATGATGGGTGAGTCGTCTTATGGAGCTTTTTCCAAAAGTTGCTCCAAACTTTTGGAACTTCTTCCTGCCATTCGTCTTGAGGGTCCAACATGTCCACAACACACACCCAAGGGTCTTGAAGCTCTGAGATGGTGCCTGGTATTTTGACGTTACGCTTTTAACATTGCACCTGGCCAAATCCTTAAAAGTCCACTGGACGCACTCCAGGCTACAGACGGATGGAGATGTTGCAAGGGAGCTCTTTTAGCCTGCCGCTTACAAAGAGTCTGCTCCTCAATCCTTTTGGAGGCAGGGCACAGTCCTCAGAACTTCAGTTCCAGGTGTTCAGCAGTGGTAGTCCTTCAGAGTACAGTCCTTTGGGGTACAGACCAGGGTTCTAGCAGGGCAGTCGATCTTCTCCTTGCAGTTTCAGGCAGCAGATCTGAGTTACTATGCTATTTATCCAATGTTCTGGGGTGACAGGCAGGGGTGTACCCCTGACCAATAGGGTACAGAGTGCCACCCAAAAGCATGAAAGGTTCCTCCAAAGTGCAGCATATTCATGTGCCACAAAACACTGTACTTTAGCTTTCAAGATGGAGGATTTCTCTTCTTGAGTGTAAGAGCTGGCTAAGCTAACCCAATGGTGTGGGTCATTTTCATTTACATACCAATTCCAGACATCCTGCAGATTCATTCCTGGGGCTCCCATCTTGATGGGGAATACAGGGAGATGGGGTAGACCTGGTTGTCATTCTTTACTGTTTTGCCATCTTTGAAGCACAGTTTGATTACCCAGCACCCGTCCTGACCTCCTGTCTGCAGTTGCGGAGCTCCTCCCATCAGATAACCTCTGTCTTTATACAGGCCACTTATCAACCCTTCAAAGGAGTTTGGCAAAGCCTGTTAAGGGCTGGCCAATCAGGAGAGGCTGCTAGAAGGCTGGGCTTTGGCTCCCAGAAAATACATTTCTATAACTATGATAAATTCATCAAAGGCAATTTGTTGGATTTGTCATTATCAATATTTTATGTCCTTGAAATATTATTTTAGCTTACTACCGCCAATAGTTATACTGTATTACAGTATTCTACGTTAGCCTATGGAGATAAAATTCTATAATGGGGTAAAACAAAATTGGTAGTTTTTCCCTCACCAGGGCATATAAAACATTTTAAAATGTCCCTGCTTATATTTACATGGCACCCTACCCTGGGGGCTCCTGGGGTAGACCTTATGGGTGACTTTATATGTAAAAGTAAGGTAGTTTAATACTTTGGAAATACCTTTAAAATCAAAGGTGACTTGCATGTAATTGCAATTTAAAAGCAGCTTGCAAAGCAGGGCTTACTTTTAAAATAACAGCAGGCAACACAGCAGTGCACATTTAAGTGCATAAAAGCTGCAGGCCTTTAAACCTACATGTCCTACCATATACTAGGGACTTATAGTTAGGTTGTCAGTGCAAATTGTAATTACACCTAATTACCAGATACATTTGTAATCAGCTCCCTGGCCCTGGACCTGATTAGATAAGCCCAGGGTGCAGTTAGAGTCAGTTACCACCAGTATAAGTCACAAAATGGGGGGTGATCAGTGAAAAAAGGATGACTTCCTCACATTTGTATACAAATAAAATGGAGCAAAATAGGACACCATAAAATTGATCATGATATATTTTCATGCTCAATAGTACCTTAGTACAAATTAGCAATTACTTGGGGAAGTGGGACAGTCAACGTAATCTGGTCCCTTCTATATAATCACAGTTCTACCTTCTGAAACCGCTGTGACATGGAATAATTAAGTGTATAAAGGCATAAATAATTCAAGTGGACATGACTTGAACTTTTCTAGAATACATATTTCCTCTTTTTATTTAGTTTCCATCAATTGCCTCTATGTAAAAAAGAACATAGGTTGTCAGAATAAAACCTGGCAAGAATAAAACATTTACCAATAGCTATTGAAAAGGTAAAATTGAAGTGTATGAGAAAATCTCCCCTATCTTTATCTGCAAAGGTCCTGGTATCCAATGATATTGGAGTAGATTCCTCACTCACTTATTGGGACATGCTTCACCATCAGCACCTATCCACACCAGGGTAAGATGATACTACCCGAGTGGACTTAACCATAGATGGGATGGGAGTTCTTAGATAAAGCAATACCGGACAAGCATGTATCCAGACTAGTGATATTAAACATACCTCCAGGTATACCCAAACACTATGTTTATTTGGAGGATACCTAGGTTATGTATACAAATGTGAGTTTATTGGGTTTTACTGAAAATAATTGATCAGTTGTACCAGTTTTGTAGTGCCAACATGTTTTGGCTCGCACTCTGAGCCCATGTGGGTCTGGGGCCTTTGTCAGGGCTATTTATCTATTTTAATGTCCCTAATGAAGATTGTGAGTATTGTGATCAATCCCGATGTGATTTTAAAATTATTGTGGTTATACCTTAATCCATCTATCATGTGTACTCCTTGAGTGACGACAAAGCTCACACACTCTTTTGCTTACCCACTGTAGTCTTTATTCAGGGGACATGCGGATCTGGAGGGAGTTGCTGCCATTTAGTCAAACTCTGTAGAAGAAAAAAAGAGATTTATTTTCCTCCATGTTGTTAATTACTATATACCTATAGTAAAATTGAATATGAGGGATTTATTTGGTAAACCTCATTATTTATGGTTTGCACTCTTACTTTTCGATATCACAGAAAGTCACACTTTCATTATTGTAGTTCTGGGCGTGTATACTGTTTATAACTTTCCGTGATGTTTTTATGGCGTCTCTTTTCCCCATTTTATTTTGTGTGCTCAATGCTTCTTGTATCTATGCTCGTAACATTGTTCTTTTAAAAAAAAACACTGTACTTCATTACTGTGCCCCAGGGTTCTCATATTCGAGTAAATAATTTGATTTTCTTGAGGCTGTTGTGACACGGCTGCCTTAATCGCAGTGTCGGTGCAGCGTAAGAGTATCATGGTGTGGCTCGCTACTCATGCCAATTATATCAATGTTAGTGATACTCTTCTTTCAAAACCACTGCACATAATTTTTGTGCTCCCTGACTCTCATATCAAAATAGGTGGTTTGAATATATCGAGACTGCTGTGCCGTCGGTACATCATCACACAGTCGGGAAGTGGCTCAGTATTCACTATATTGCAGCATTCACCAGCCATTCCGCGGTCACAGTGTCTTCTATAGACAGCAACCGTTATCATCCATACTTCATCATACAAGCTACTTACTTCCTCAAAGGGTTCACACAGCGGGATTACCTAAGCATTGCCACTCTGTCCGCCGCTGTGTACTGAGGCTAAGCGGATGGGTCTGTTTGTACTGGTTGTCAGCAACGTGATCGGCGTCACTCTTCTTGAACGAGCAACTCTATCATAGGGGATCATGGGACAAGTAGTTCCCCGGTATCCACAAGATTTTATTGGTGTTTTGTTTTCTATTCTTTACATAACCTCAGAGTAACCACCCATTTTCAAGTCCATTCCTTGATGCTGTAAACACATCAGGTATCTCTGTTTCTTATCTAGTGGATTGAGGATGGTTTACCCTAATTTTCATGTTTTCAAGACAGTGTTCGTTCCTTCGTATCAATAAAGTTCTTTCTTTTGGACATACAGGGGGTTTCTTCTGAATAAAACAGACCTTACATGTATTTCTTTGTAACTCCTTTTGGCTCATTCAGTGTGATTGATGAGTGTGTTAATAAAGTTAAGGTATGGGACTTTTTTTCAGGGAGATGGGGTAGACCTGGTTGTCATTCTTTACTGTTTTGCCATCTTTGAAGCACAGTTTGATTACCCAGCACCCGTCCTGACCTCCTGTCTGCAGTTGCGGAGCTCCTCCCATCAGATAACCTCTGTCTTTATACAGGCCACTTATCAACCCTTCAAAGGAGTTTGGCAAAGTCTGTTAAGGGCTGGCCAATCAGGAGAGGCTGCTAGAAGGCTGGGCTTTGGCTCCCAGAAAATACATTTCTATAACTATGATAAATTCATCCAAGGCAATTTGTTGGATTTGTCATTATCAATATTTTATGTCCTTGAAATATTATTTTAGCTCACTACCGCCAATAGTTACACTGTATTACAGTATTCCATGTTAGCCTGTGGAGATAAAATGCTATGATGGGGGAAAACAAAATTGGTCGTTTTTCCCTCACCAGGATATATAAAACATTTTAAAATGTCCCTGCTTATATTTACATGGCACCCTACCCTGGGGGCTCCTGGGGTATACCTTATGGGTGAATTTATATGTAAAAGTAAGGTAGTTTAATACTTTGGAAATACCTTTAAAATCAAAGGTGACTTGCATGTAATTTCAATTTAAAAGCAGCTTGCAAAGCAGGGCTTACTTTTAAAATAACAGCAGGCAACACAGCAGTGCACATTTAAGTGCATCAAAGCTGCAGGCATTTAAAACGACATGTCCTACCATATACTAGGGACTTATAGTAAGGGTGTTAGTGCAAATAGTAATTACACCTAATTACCAGATACATTTTTAATAAGCGCTCTGACCCTGGACCTGATTAGATAAGCAGGGTGCAGTTAGAGTCAGTTTCCACCAGTATCAGTCACAAAATGGGGGGTGATCAGTGCAAAAAGGATGACTTCCTCAAATTTGTATACAAGTAAAATGGAGCAAAATAGGACACCATAAAATTGATCATGATATATTTTCATGCTCAATAGTACTTTAGTAAAAATTTGCAATTACTTGGGGAAGTGGGACAGTCAAGGTAATCTGGTCCCTTCTATATAATCACAGTACTACCTTCTGAAACCGCTGTGACATGGATTAGTTAAATATATAAAGGCATAGATATTTCAAGTGGACATGACTTGAACTTTTCTAGAATACATATTTCCTCTTTTTATTTAGTTTCAATCAATTGCCTCTTTGTAAAAAGAAGATAGGTTGTCAGAATAAAACCTGGCAAGAATAAACCCTTTACCAATAGCTATTGAAAAGGTAAAATTGAAGTGTATGAGAAAATCTCCCCTATCTTTATCTGCAAAGGTCCTGGTATCCAATGATATTGGAGTAGATTCCTCACTCACTTATTGGGACATGCTTCACCATCAGCACCTATCCACACCAGGGTAAGATGATACTACCCGAGTGGACTTAACCATAGATGGGATGGGAGTTCTTAGATAAAGCAATACCGGACAAGCATGTATCCAGACTAGTGATATTAAAAATACCTCCAGGTGTACCCAAACACTATGTTTATTTGGAGGGTACCTAGGCTATGTATACAAATGTGAGTTTATTGGGTTTTACTGAATATAATTGATCAGTTGTACGTGAAGTAGTGTGGTTCACTGGTTAGAAGCGGCAGACCCGAGAGCAGAGGACGGCCCGGGACCAGGGTTCGATTCCCGGCGCGGCAGGTTTCTGGACCAGGGTCAGCGGACTCGATAATTCTCTCGCCTCGGTGCCCACTCTGATCAGCGATCACACTCGGCAACTCTGGGCATTAGCTTGCCTCATCTTCACTAACGGCCCCACCAGACCGCCGGGGATGCCTGGTCTCACCCTGGAGATACCCATTAAGGGACCATCTCTCAGGGAAGCCAGGAAGGGTTTCGCAGCGGTCGAAGCGCCTTGGGACCCTCCGGGTAAGTAGTGCGCTATATAAATGCCTATACATACATACATTACCCGTTTTGTAGTGCCAACATGTTTTGGCTCGCACTCTGAGCCCATGTGTGTCTGGGACCTTTGTCAGGGCTATTTATCTATTTTAATGTCCCTACTTTCTATTGCTCATGCACTTCATGCACTATCGTGAGGCCTAATGCACTTACCTGTCTTCTCCTCGTCCAGAGTGGATTTTCTGGAAGGGGGAGAAATGGAGAAGTCAATGACATCTCAGTTAATTATCCTGATTTATTCCATCATGTCTCATCCATACTTATGGGTCAGACAGTGATATCCTGTGTTTTCTAAATATACTTCTTCTGTGCATTTCACTCTGGCACACCATTTCCCTAAAATTCTATATTGAATATACATATGATGATCCCATGAAAATATACAAAGCAGTGTGTTTTTGACTATAGACAACTTAGATTTATATTTGCAAGCACCTATATTTGAACAGGTTGTGAGTATTGTGATCAATCCCAATGTGATTTTAAAAGTATTGTGGTTATACCTTAATCCATCTATCATGTGTACTTCTTGAGTGACGACAAAACTCACACACTCTTTTGCTTACCCACTGTAGTCTTTATTCAGGGGACATGCGGATCTGGAGGGAGTTGCTGCCATTTAGTCAAACTCTGTAGAAGAAAAAAAGAGGTTTATTTTCCTCCATGTTGTTAATTACTATATACCTATAGTAAAATTGAATATGAGGGCTTTTTTTGGTACACCGCATTATTTATGGTTTGCACTCTTACTTTTCGATATCATAGAAAGGTACATTCTCATTATTGTAGTTCTGGGCGTGTATACTGTTTATAATTTTCCGTGATGGTTTTAAGGGGTCTCTTTCCCCCATGTTTTTTTGTGTGTTCAATGCTTTTTGTGTCTATGCTGGTAACATTGCTCTTTTTTAAAAAAAACACTGTACTTCATTACTGTGCCCCCAGGGTTCTCATATTCGAGTAAATAATTTGGTTATCTTGAGGCTGTTGTACCACAGCTGCCCTAAACACAGTGTCGGTGCAGCGTAAGAGTATCATGGTGTGGCTCGCTACTCATGCCCATTATATCAATGTAGGTAATACTCTTCTTTGAAAACCACTGCACATCATTTTTGTGCTCCCTGACTCTCGTATCAAAATAGGTGGTTTGAATATTTGAGACGTCGGTACAGCATCACACAGTCGGGAAGTGGCTCAGTGTTCACTATATCGCAGCATTCACAAGCCATTCCGCGGTCATGGTGTCTTCTATAGACAGCAACCGTTATCATCCATACTTCGTCATACAAGCTACTTACCTCCTCAAAGGGTTCACACAGCAGGATTACCTAAGCGTTGCCACTCTGTCCACCGCTGTGTACTGAGACTAAGCGGAGGGGTCTGTTTGTACTAGTTGTCAGCCACGTGATCAGCATCACTCCTCTTGAACGAGCAACTCTATCATAGGGGATCAAGAGACAAGTAGTTCTCCTGTATCCACAAGTTTTTATTGGTGTTTTGTTTTCTATTCTTTATTTAACCTCAGAGTAACCACCCATTTTCAAGTCCATTCCTTGATGCTGTAATCACATCAGGTATCTCTGTTTCTTAGCTAGTGGATTGAGGATGGAATACCCTAATTTACATGTTTTCAAGACATTGTTCGTTCCTTCGTATCAATAAAGTTCTTTCTTTTGGACATGCGGGGGTTTTCTTCTGAAAAAAACAGACTTTACATGTATTTCTTTGTAACTTCTTTTGGCTCATTCAGTGTGATTGATGAGTGTGTTAATAAAGTTAAGGTATGGGTTGTTTTTTTCCGTGCCTTTGCTGAAGGCTTTTTGTGTATGACACAGGTAGTGTGTCCTGTTTATGTTATATTAGCTTATCAATCAAAATTTTAGTAGTGGGCCTTAGATCATTGATTTCGATCTCAGACATTCAAGTTTGATCTAGGATGGAGTTTCAGAGTGTGTTACATTCCTAATAATTTGCTTATTTCCCACCTGATCTCAATAAGATTCTGTGTTTCATGTATCCCCATCTGCCAATTATTTCTAGGTTAGAGTTGTACAGGGTATTTCTACATTTAACCCCCTAGAGTGGCTTGAGAGACAATAAATCCATCTCTGTTCCAGTCTCATGAACTGTTTGTCATTCACTCATGTGGGTAGTTTTTCTATCATGGTACAGGTGAAATTGTTCTACATGTGGCCATATGTTTGAAAGTGGGGCATCAGTTTTTTTGATGGTCTTCCCACATCGAAATGTGCTGCGATGTTCATTGATCGGAGTTTTTATTTTGTGAGTCGTCATACCTATGTATCTCAACTGACATATGCATGTGATTACATATACAACGTTACTACTGTTGCAGTTTGACTGTGTTCTCAAATGCCATGGGGTTTTCAACCCCAGGTTGATTTCCTTGCTTGCTCTTGTCAAGGGGCAGATATAGCAACCTCACACAGGTAATTACCTACTACTTCTGGTAGATTCCACATTGTCTGTAGTGTACCTTTCTCATCGCTTGTCAGTCGTGGGTGGGTGTGCACTACTGAGTCCCTCAATGATTTGGCTCTTTTGTACACAATCATTGGTCTCTATAACCTTGAAATTCCAGAGTTCAGAGTTTTCCAGTGTTGCAGTATTATTCTCTTGACTGCATTGAATTCTGTGCCATAGGTGGTTACACACACTATCCTGGTGTTTTGGGGTTTTTTGTGTGTTTCTAATAATGTTTCTCTTGGATTATGCTTCACTCTCCTGTTTGCCCTATTCAACAGTCGTTCAGGGTAATATTCTTCTCCTAGCTTTTTCACTAGGAACGCTGCATGTTACTTGTACATTTTTTTATCTTAACATTTCCTACATAGTCTCAGGAACTGCATTACTGGTGGGTTGTATATGCGGGCTTTTGGGTGGAATTTATCGTATCAAAGGCGATTATTCACATTGGTTGGTTTGTAAAACATCTCTATTTTGAGTACCTCATTTTATGACCAGATCTTCAGGAAAGCGATTGATTCACTGCTTGTAGTCATGGTGAAGTTCAGATATTCGTCTCTGGTATTTAGCCAAGTTAGAAATTCTGCACCTTCTTTGTCGGAACCTCTCCAGATCAGACATATGTCATCTATAACCCATTACCATATTTGCACTTTGGTGTCAAAAGGGTTGTTATTTTCATATATATTCTTCATTTCGAAATCATGGACATACAGACAGGCTAGACATGGTGCAAATGTGCTGCCCATCGAAGTTCCGTCGGTCTATAAATAATAGTCTCTTTCAAATTCAAAGTAGATCTTTGTCAGCGCTATTGTAGCACAGTTCAGGACAAACCTCTTTGGTGTAATGGACTACCAGTCCTCCCTAATCAGTAGAGTCTCATTTACACGTAGTGATGCCTCTTGCGGTATGCTGGTATTCAGCGCCTCAACATCTAGTGTAAAAAAGATGTCTGTGTTTTTTTCTAATCCTAAGGGTCTGGAGAAGTACAATGATGTCTCTTATATCCTTCAGATAGGAGGGCATTTTTTGTATTGGTGGTCTTAAGAAGTGGTCTGTGAATTTCAATAGAAGTTCTAGCACCAAATCTATGCCCGACACAGGAGGCCTGCCAGGTGGTGGGTTTTTGTTTTTTGTGCACCTTTGGGAATATGTTAAAGTAAGGTGTCCGGGGGTTATCCTCTTTCAGAATCACCACTTCTTGTGTGGTGATCCAGTCCCTCTTTTTGGCTTCATTCACCATCCTGTGTCTTGAGTCCATTGTTTCCTTAGTACGATCACTGTGTAGTACTTTGTAATTCCGAGTGTCACTTAGGAGTTTTTTACACTCATTTTGTTACATCTCCAGGGGCCTTACCACTGTGGCTCCCCCCTTGACAGCTGATTTTATTATTATTTCTTTCATAATGTCAATTTCGGGGATAGCATTGCGTTTCACTCTTATGATGTTGTAAACGCTTGTTGTTTTCCTTCAGCTTATCTTCTTCATGGGTTACCGCCTTATCAAAAGCTAATAAGGCTGGTGGTGTAGTGTGATCCGGGGGATTGAAATGTGATTTTTTTCCTCAGGCCTGTGTTTTTGTCTTCCTCTTCCTGGGGTTGTGTATCTTGGTCTGCAAAAAAGACTGCCCTTAATTGCCGGAAGAATTCTCCCAACTCAATTCTTAGGTCAAAAAGACTAGATTTTGCCATGGGGACAAAGCCTAGTCCCTTGTTGAGGACTGCTTTCTGAGTGGTGGAGAATGTTATCTCACTCAAGTTAATCATTCCAGAGGGTTTCTGATGGTGCTCGTCATGTTTCTTGTAGTGTCGATTCATCTTGTTGGAGTTGCCAATGTACTCTTGGACCTCTTTGTTTCCCTCTCCCTGGTTTTGGCGTCACCCTTAAAAAGGTGCCTGGAAGGGATGCAACTGATAACCGTATTGGGGAGGTTGGAGCGGTGGCTGCACATAGGGTCCCCATTCGTATGGGCATTTCTGGATAGGGCATGTAGGCTGATAAAGACATCTACTTCTCCGTGGGCTTCTCCCTTTCTCCGTCATATTCCATGGTCGATTCTGTCCTTTCCCTGAGGAGTCACTAAAGTATTTCCCTGAGCCTGTACTGTCCCTGTCTGAATAATAAGATTTGTCTGTTTGACTACTCGGACTGTAATCTACTGTTGAATAAAGGAATGTACCATCAAAAGTAAATGGTTTCAGATCTTTCTGCAATTTGTTTATTTTTGCCGGTGTTAGATGTTCGTTGATGGTTTTTTTCTTGTCCTCTAGTTTCTTTTTGAACGTAACAATAGTCATTTGTGTCTTCAGGCTATTTTCCATGGTCTTAATTTCGATCAGGAGGGCATCAGACGGTCTCTTAGCTGTTTGTATGATCAAGATGCGAGGTGCATTTAAACATTTAAACCATTCTGAGCTATATTCCCCCAAAGGTAATCAGTGATGATGCTTCCAGGTAAGAGTGTTTTAAGTTGAGTGTGCTTCAATTCTGTGTGTAATTCCCAGTCACCAGTGTTTTGTGTTGTTTGTGTTAATGATGATTCTGAAAATAGGGAATGCTTAAAAGCAAGACCCTTCGCCATACCTCTATTCAGGTGATAGTTGGTTTTTACCTTTTCCTCAAAATCAAGATTGATTTGAGTGTTACCAATCCTATTTAGTGTTTTAGTTATGTGGTTATTTGGCTCTCAGGGCTGTGGAGGCCCCACTGGACTCTTTTTCACAAGAGACAGAGAGAGGAATGTGAGACAGTTGCAACCTCCCATCTACAGCTTTAACACATATAAGCAACTGCTTCTCTCAGAATTTTCCTTCGGAAATCTGTTTTCAATATAATAGGGCAAATTTGGTTTGAATGAGAAAATCTGCAGAGGCCCAGGTACCCAAAAATTTTGGAGTAGACGCCTCACTTACTTATCGTGACATGCTTCATCATGTCCGCCCCCGGGTAAGATGATACTACTCAGGCGGAATCAACCATAGATGGGATTGGAGTTCCTAGACAAAGCAATACTGGACAAGCAGGGATCCAGGTATACACAAACACTATGTTTATTTGGAGGGTACCTAGGGTATGTATACAAACGCGAGGAAAATCATCACCCACACATTTACAAACAGCCAACTCTCTATGCCTGTCAAAAAAAACTCCTCTGCAAACTCCAGACCATCCAAAATGCTGCAGCCAGACTCATCCGTAGCATCCCACGACATGACCACATCATCCAACACCTTTGCAACCTCCACTGACTCCCCGTCGAAAGAAAAATAGCCTTCAAACTGTTCACACACACCCACAAAGCCCTCCACAACACCAGACCCAATTCCTCAATGACCGAATATCCTTCACACCCCCAAAATAAACCTCTGCTCAGCTGATCTCATCTTAGCCACCATCCCTCGTTTCTACAGCACCAGAGCAGGTGGAAGATCCTTCTCCTACCTCGCAGCAAAGACCAGGCACAAACTCCCCCCTTCACCTCTGACGAAGCTGGACACTGCATCAATTCAGAAATGACTTTAAGTCCTGGCTCTTTGGTTGACCCCAACGGAGGTGTTCACACCCCCCTCCTTCAGCGCTTTGAGACACTCACTGGTGAGTAGTGCGCTCCACCAAATCCTCATTGATTGATTGATAGGATCCACATATAAAAAAAATCAAAACCATGATCCTTTGCAAAAACAATACTGCAAATAGAGAAGTAATAAGCTCTTTCTACAGTAATTTCTGTCAGCCCTGCACACAGTCTTGCACTACATTCACATCACTACCTGCACACATCCCGTTTTCGTTTCAGATTCCTTTTTTAGGCCAACCTTCTAGTTCACATTCACCTTCAGACTCACCCTGACCCTCACTATGTCAAAGAAGACGCATCCACGTTTTACTGATGAGGAGTAGAGTAGAGCTACACTTATTTGGGACGCTAGTTCAACAGACCCCCAAACCAGA
Organism: Lissotriton vulgaris; assembly: GCF_964263255.1. NCBI lineage: Eukaryota > Metazoa > Chordata > Amphibia > Caudata > Salamandridae > Lissotriton > Lissotriton vulgaris. Next base: position 1,572,801,877 of record NC_141694.1, on the reverse strand, counting down.
AAAACCAGATGAGGAACAGGATAGTCAGCAAGGTAATGCAGTAGCCCCCATCCTGTGAACAATGGATGATATTAAAAAGAGGTGGTACAACATCAGAAGGAGGTTTAAAAATTGGCTAGCAAAGAACACAGGGCTTCACAATGGACTGGTTGTGGCCCTCTTGTATGTACCTCCTGTGCACTCTACATCCTGGGAGGAGAGAAGGTTTGTGCCATCATTCTGCCGAAAAACTTGTTTGGAATACCTGAAGGAAGGGAGTCTGATAAATATGAACTCCAGATTTCACACAAGTTAGCAATGACACTTCTGCAGACATCTCTTTAATGGTCCCAGTTAGCTAAATGAATGTTTTCAGATTCAAACTAACTAATAGTCAAAAATCATGTGATGTATATGTAATGCAGATAACCCACATACCAGCAATTAAGATGAAAAGGCTCCAAACGATTGCATTGTACACACTTCTCCCAAACTCCCATCAAGGACTTGTGCTCCAAACACCATGCAACAGTGTCAGCCATCTTGCCAGTACCTTTCCACTCACTTTCAGGAAAGCAGAGTTTTGGGTGGGCTGGGTGGGAAGAGTGTTGTAGGGCAGGGCCTGATGGAAGATGTAGTCTTTGCCAACACTCCTCCTCCCAACCTGCCCAAATAGCTCATCTGGAACTATGCTTTCCTGACAGTGAGTGGAAATGTACTGGCAAGATGGCTGACACTTGTGAATGGTGTTTAGAGCACAAGGCCTTCAAGGGAGTTCTGGTCAAGTTAGACACCAGGCCCCAATGTCACCCATCTTACTAATACATTTCCCCTCATTGTTAGGTACTCATAGGCCCAGATGAGGTGATTGGGCTGGGTGGCAGGAGGAGTGTTTGCTAACACTACAACTCCCATCAGGTCCTGTCCTACACATACCTTCCCACCCAGCCCACCAGCCACCTTGAACTTTGCTTTCCTGACAGTTAGTGGAATTGTACTAGCAAGATGGCTGACACTGGTGCAGGTGTTTGAAGCACATGCTTCGATGGGAGTTGGCTTCACATCAGACGCCATACACCATGCAACTAATTATAACTTAATTAAAATGTATGTACTCCCCAACCTTTACCCCTATAAGCACACAAACTGCACCTTAAAAAATGATACAATGAATATAATTAATTCTCAATTAATTAATTATCATTAATAAACAGCAAATTCTTAATTAATTGAAAATAAATTACTTCCCACCCTTTACCCCTATAAATCCCACAACTCACATCAAAAGTACCACAAAAATTAAAACAATTAAATATCAATTAGTTATTATTAAATACAAAATAATCATTCATTTATTGTAAGTAAATTACTTCCCAACCTATTCCCCTATAAATCGACAGCCCACTATGGAAGTTAAAACCACAACATTTTATTAAATTAAATGTAATAACTCCTAAATATTTGACAGATATATTAAAAAACATAAACCTTACTTATACAAAAACATTACATCACATATATTTAAAACATATACAAAAATACATGCCGCTAATTAAAAAACTATATTTTAAACAAATATATTTTACAAATGATATTCATGACTTCTAAAAATCGATATTTCTTACCTAAAATAAATATTCTTGACATCAATATTCTTGCTGATGATATTTCCATATCATAATATTTTAGACTCGATATTTTGGCTTGGGATTTTTTTTCATTTAGTCTAAATACCCTCACACACATCCCACCATACACAGAACCAGAATAGGAGGACAAGCCTTCTCTTACATTGCTCCTAATGCATGGAACAGCCACTGATTCCACATCGGAGACTCCTAATCTCATCTTGATTTACGAAAATATGCTGAAAACGTTGCTTTTCCATTAACCAAACTGCCCTAGGGAGGGCTAGGCACATAATCTTGCTAACACCAGGATACCTTTGCAGGTGATAATGCACTTCGAAAGTACACATACCATAATATCTCTGATCTAATGACCAGGAAGCCATCCAGGTGATTTTGGCAGGGCAGGTACACGACTTGTTTCAAGTGGGCATTAAGAATCCTTCAGGTTTCTTTTCCCAGTTAAGTGGTCAGTTGTTGCATCACAACAGTCTTCCAGGCTGTAGAAGTTACATTAATGTCCATATCCAGGCCAATATTCCATGCCCATTTGGAATGGTAATTACAGTCACTGATGGAAAGGCAGCCAGCAATACTGGCTATTATCTCATTGACTTTTACGCACTGCAAAGTGCACATTTTAAATTGACTCCTCATTTACAGATACCAGAAACCTATTTTCACCAGCAAATTAGAAATATGGTGTAATGTGGAAAATGAGCTTTCTTTTACAATGTTTCCAGTCTGCGTGGTTACAATGTGCATATATTCACAATTATGTAAAAATAGGTTTTACCACCTACACAGTAAAAATAGTGGGGACATACATTTCCTTAATATTTAGCATGTCCCATATTTAGTCATTATGCATCCAATCCTGTTAGCTTACAGGAGACACTTAGTGGTGACTTATATAAGTTTGAAAACATGTTTTTGTATGACAGAACCCCCTCTGCTGGGATGTGTTACTGCAATAATTTAAAAACTACTGCCAATCAAGACTTAGGGGCCCATTAGGATCTCGGGCGGATCGCATCCGCCGAGATCCGTCCCCGCTCGCCACCCGTTTCCCCCTGCAATATTACTATGGTGGGGGGACCGTGGTGGGCGGAAAGACCGTCCGCCGCTTTTCCCCCTGCTCAACAAGTTGACCAGGTGGAAAAGAGTTTAATATGGTGGCGGTGTCTGTTAGACACCGCCAGCCATATTACTACGGGAGCGAAAAAAACATGCCTTTCCGTGGTGGCATTGCCGCCATGGAAAGGCATGCAGGAATTGCTTTCAAAGGGCCTGTTGCGGGCCCCCAGGGACTCTGGGGTGTGGGGGTGCATATCGGTGTTCCCCCTGCAGTGCCTTCCATGTTGTGCACGGAAGTGCACGACATGCCGTCCTGACATTGTGGCAGGCGATGCTGAGTGCACCGCCTGCTGCACTGTCTTGAATGCTGGATGCTCCAGCCACTGTGGCGGGCACATCCTAATGGCCCCCACGGGACCCCCGCCTTTTTGGTGGGCAGTCCCATTTCACGATGGGATGGCGGGCGGACATCCTAATGACCCAGTAAGTGTTTTCTGGTACCATACATCTTAATAATAGATATGAGAGGTATAAACATAGGCTGCAGTCCACATTTTACTTTTAACGTCCAAGCCAGTGGTGCATTTCCTGCTCCAACGTGTCATGGTTTTCTGGAAAGATAAATAAGCCAAATCTAACTAATTTAACATTCTGTTTGTTGGGATAAAAGTACTCACAAAGTAACACTAATTTGTAGTATCAAAGTGCACACAGTCTCAATAACAGCCGCAATCTATCTATGAATGTGCCAGAAATCTGTGGCAACTATATATAAAAAGATGCATTTATGGGACAATATAACCCTTTCTGCCTAAATGGCCTTCAAAGATGTGTTTCAGGATAGCACATTAGAATATAAATGATATTACTCAGGCCTTTTTCCCAGGAGGAGTGTTAGACCTGCTTTCTTGGAGTGAGTTCCCTGTTTTTTGCTTTCAGATCACCTGTTTTTCCTGACTTCATTTTTGCTGGCTTGATAACAACTGCCCATTGCTAAAGTTCCTGTGTTCTCTTCTCTGCCTAAAACATGGTAACATTGTCTTATCCACAATTTGCATATTTAATTAACTTATAGGTACCTAGTACAGTACACTACCTGTGCCAAGGGCCTTTAAATTAAATGGTACCAGTGGGCCTGGAATAGTGATTGTGACAATTATTAAAGTAGCCCTTTAAACATGTCTCAGGCCTGCATTGCAAAGCATGTGTGTGCAGTACTCAACTGCCATGATGATCTGGCAAGTTAACCTTCTTGCCAGGCCAAAATCTTACTTTTTAATACTTATAAGCCACCAGTAAGGTAGGTCCTAGACAGCCCAAGGAGAAGGTGCAGTGTAATTAAAAAGTAGGACTTGTACTTTTTTTTTGATAATCAACTTTATTAATTTTATAAAAACAGAGAAATTCATTGGTTGAAGTTCATTAAGCATTAAAGGGAACGTGCCAGGGTACATTGGTGGCATAAAGAGGGCGGTCCGTCAGAGTTTAACACAGCAGTTTGTACGGGGGTTAAAGTGCGGCAAAAACTAAAAGGAAAACAGATCATCATGGTGGCAGCATATTAAACCATTTACCCCACACTTTGGTAAATAAATCAGGACATCCCCGAGCCTCGAATAGGGCCTCCTCCTGGATCCCACACCAATCAACTCCCCATCGGCATCTCTGCACCGTAAGGGCCTTGGCTTGCGACCAAAGTGCTGGTATGTCCCTTTTGGCCACCACCACCGCTGTCCCTAAGAGACATTTGTCCATCCTGGGGCCATCCAGGCCATCAAAGATACCTAACAGCATACGCATTGGATCGTGTGGAACCTCCCATTCCAAGGCCTGCGTAAGCTCGAGCTCCACCTCCCTCCAAAACGGCGCCAGCATTGGACAACAATATACCATGTGATAAAAGTCAGCCGGGGTTGAGGCACATCGCGGGCAGGCTGAAGAGGGCTTCAATCGTGCCTGGAATAGACGTGTCGGGGTGAGGTATGCCACATGGAGATAGTATAATTGGATCAGTTGCAGCTTGAAGGACATGGTCAGGGTCATGGGTGCCATAAGGTCATCCCTCCAACCTGCCTCTTCTAGGGGGCCTAGCCAACCCTCCCAGCGGGCCCTAAGGGAAGCTGGACCATTATTCACCAGAGACCGGTAGATGCGGGACACTCCCCCTCTGCCCAGGTCCCCCATCATCACCTGGGCTTCCAACGGGCTGAACTCTGGAAGGGAGACAGGAGGTGAGACATGCATGTAGAGGGCATGTCTGAGTTGCAAATAACGATAGAGTTGGGAGTGGGGAAGAGCGTGGCACTGCTGCAGGTCTGCGAAGGAACGGATGTGGTCCCCCACCCAGACATCCCCGATCACTGAAACTCCAATGAGATCCCACTTACGGAATCCCCTCATGGATGAGACCTCCCGCAACCAGGACGCATGCCAGAGTTGCGTCTGCCGGAAGAGTTTACAGTCCCATCCCACATGCTGTAGGGCCGTGCGCCAAGCCTGAAACACCGTCCTGGTGACCGGGGCAATCTCCTGTGGTACTGGACTACCATACAGAAGCGCTTGGACTTGTGTAAAGTCCAGCGCGGTGAGTTTCACACGATAGGCAGGGTTGAACCAGCCGGCCGCATACCAAACATGGATGATGATGAGTTTCGTGGCCAGGTGATAGTGGTGAAGGTTGATCACTCCCATACCCCCATCAAAGGGGGGAATGCAACAGGGTGCCAGAGATATGCGTGGTCTCCCTCCCCCCCAAAGAAACCGGGTGAGGACTCCATCAAGCACCCGGAACCAGCTACCCGGAAGGTAGAACGTGATGTTGTGCAGTATGTAGAGGAAACGGGGGAGGACCATCATTTTGAAAAGCGCACTTCTGCCGAGGGGGTTCAGGGGAAGGGTCAGCCACTTCTTGAGGTTGGCCTTCATCCTAATGACCAGGGGGTGACGTTCAGGGCCCACTCAAGCTCCGGTAGTAGAGTTACCCAGACACCAAGGTATTTGCCCGAATGCCTCCTAAGGAGGATAACCGACTGCCAGTCATAACACTCTCTGGAGGGATGCAGTGGGACCATAGTGGACTTTGCCGCATTAAGTCGAAGCCCAGAGACCCTCTCAAAATCTGAGGACCTTCAAGCACCTGGGTACAGAACTCTCGGGATCCACAAGGTAGAGAAGCACATCGTCCGCGTTTTGGGCTATCTTGTCCACCTGGCTTGAGTCCAAGGCCCATCCCCTTATAAGGGGGTCCTGTTGGATGAGCGCCGCCAGGGGCTCCATCGCCAGCACAAATAGGAGTGGCAAGAGAGGGCACCCCTGACGTATACCCCTTCGGATCGGAAAGGCCTTGGAGAGCTCTCCGTTAATTAGTACACGGGCTCAGGGTTGGTGTAGAGAACCTTGATAAAATGGCGGAACGATGGACTAAAACCCATCCTGTCCAGCACATCTTGCAGGTATTCCCTATTCACAGTGTCAAAGGCCTTTTCAAAGTCTATGAAAAGGAGGGCCAGGTATGGGGTTAGCCGCTCCTGGTGGGCCAGGGATAGGTGGACGCGAGGAATGCAGTGGTGGGTACCTCTAGCCGGCATGAACCTGCATTGGTCAGGGTGGACCAGGTCCTGCAGGAGAGGTCCGAGTCTCTGAGCCAGGATGGTGGTGAAGAGCTTAATCTTTGTGATGAGTAACGAGATCGGACGGTAGTCCACACAACTCAGGGACGGCGGCTGTGTCTTCGGAATAACCACTATCGTGGCCAAATCCGACTCAGGTGAGAATGTGCCCGTCTCCGCCGCATGGCAGAAAAGATCCAACAGGTGGGTGACCAAAGTATCCCGGAAGGTCGCATAGAATTCCTGAAGGTACCCATCGGGCCCAGGCGTTTTACCGGGATGTAGGAGTGAGATGGCATCCTGGACCTCCTCATGGTGAAGGGGTGGTCCAAAGTGTCCGTAGTCTCCTGAGAGAGAGAAGGCAGCCGGGTACCAGTTTCATCCATCAGAGCAGCCAGAGGAGCGTCTGGGGGTCGCTCACCGTAGAGGTGCGCATAGAAGGCAGCAAAAGTTTGCACTATGGCCACAGAGGTCACTTGGGGGGGGGTCCCATTGTTCGAACTGACCTCAGGAATAATACGGTTGACTTTGGGATAGGACACAAGGTTATGGAGGAGCTTTCCATTCTTGTCTACCCACCCATAGACGCGAGCAACCAACGAGCGCCAAAGCATTTTGGCCGATTCCAGAGAGATTCGGCAGATCTCCTCGTGGACCACTGCCAGTCGTTGGGAGGATTCCTCCCACCCGTCAGAGAGTTGGGCAGCCTCCAGCTGTAACACTTGGGATTCCAGCCCTGCGAGTTGGGTACGTCTGATCTGCACGCTTCGCGTGGACTAATCCTCTAGCCACACCACGAACAATAGCCTTGCCCGCTTCCCACAGCATTCCTAGGGAGGGAACCGATCCCGCATTGGTGGAAAAATAGTGATTGAGTTCCTGGCCAAGTGACTCCACTAACTCAGAGTCCGGCAAGAACCAGGCATTCAGCCGACAAACCGCTCGTGGACCCGTCGGAGGAGCCCCCAGCCAGAGGGAGACGGGAGAGTGATCCGAGATCCCTCTGTGCAGGATCGCGGCGTCCGAGAACAGCTGACAATCAGCTGCTAGCTGCAGCAGAAGGTCAATGCGGGAGTGCGTATGGTGGGACGCCGACATATGGGTGTACTGATTGTCATGGGGGTGCCAAACCCGCCACACATCACAGAGACCCAGGGTCGAGGTCCAGCTTTACAGGGATTTAGCGGAGGTGAGGTGGGCCTGGGATGGGATCCCCGTCGTATCACTCATTGGCTGCAGAACGGCATTAAAATCCCCCCAACCATCATAAGACCCTGCGGAAGGGAAGAAATCACTTGTGTGATGTGGCAAAGAGTTGGAGGCAGAAGGGCCGGGGGAATGTAAAGGCTCAAGAGGTTCAGGGGGTGTCCCTCCATAGTACCTGAGACCACCACATATCGACCCTGCACATCCGTCTCGGCAGGAGCCAGGGTAAAAGGAAGGCCCTTCCTAAGTAAGATAGCCACCCTTCGGGAGCCCCTTGTGAAGCCAGAGTGCCATACCCTGTCAAAACTGTAACGGGCTAGGAAGCTACACTGTGTACCTGGGAGGTGTGTCTCTTGAAGAAGAGGATGTCCGGTGTGTGGTGATGGGCAGCGCGAAGGACAGCTGTGCGTTTGATGCAGTCCAGGAGGCCATTGACATTCCAGGAAAGGATGTGGATGTGCCTAGTGAGAGTGTATGTCATCAGAAGGGATGGGATGGGGAGGGACGGATAACCACAGGGGACCATTGCCGGCTGGAGGAGGATAGCCACTCAAATGTAGGCTCAGAGAGGGGGCACTGGAACTGATGATCTGTGCGTCACTGGCGAAGACCCAAAGAGAGGAGGGGGAACAACTGCCAGCAGCCATTTCCGATGGCGGCCCGTAGGCGGCCAAAAATACCAAATTGGTGAAGACAATGAGCTGTGTGGCAGCTGTGGACCTGACCATAAGAGAAAGCAATTATGGAGAACTGCAACCAGTAGCCCATAGGTGGTGCAAACAGCGGCTCGTAAGCGGCTAAAAATAACAAACTTGCGGGAGACAACGGTCCCCCCTACCCACATCCCCCCAACTCCCCCCACCCTACACTTCTAAAGCGAAAGCATCTGTCACCCTGTAAAGCCCCAACTTCCAACTACCCCACTGAGAGTTAGCAAGGAAAAAAAAAACAGGATCATGGCTAAAGTGTATCCCCCTCCATGTAAAACTCTTAATTGCACCCTGGACTTGCTCCCTTTGAACTCCAGGCGCACCATGACTCAGGCACTCATTACCTCCCGAATAGACTATGGCAACGTGCTGCTGCTGGGCACTTCTGAAAAAAACATCAGAAGATTACAAGTCTTGCAAAACTCAGCCGCACGCCTAGTGCTAAGACTCCCCCGCAGAGCTCCTTCCAGACCTTCCCTGGCTACCCTCCACTGGTTGCCTATCGGTAAGAGGATACTATTCAAAGCACTCCTCTGGTGCCACAGGATTATCCATCAAAAAGCCCCCTCCTACATGTCCGATCTAGCTTTACCGTACGAGCCTAACAGATCCCTTCGTTCCAAGGGAATGGGTCTGCTTAAAACATCGCTCCCAAAAAAAGCTAGAATGGGAGGTAGGTCCTTCCGCACTCTGGCAAGTAAAAAAGTGGAATACCCTCCCCATGAACATCAGACTAGATAAAAATGAGGCTTCCTTCAGAAAATTGTTGAAAACCTATCTTTTCACTCTCTAGCTGCCTGTTTTCTGTCTCCGCCCTCCTAAGACTCTCTCTCCACAGCGCGGGGACATGCCTGGAGGCGTCACTAGGCGCTTTACAAACCCCTTTAATAATAATAATAATAATGTATACGGATGAATGTCAACATCTGAAAAAAACAAAATGCAGAACTCGATAAGCTGCAGCTAAACACAATAAACTAGTCTCGGCACTGCATTGGAAGGATGGACCTTCAATCGGGTCATCCAGTGGAGCCAGGTAGGACCCCGCTCCCAGGATCAGGCGCAAACCCGCTGTGGAAAGTCATGAAATGTGGAGTGCTAATTGTCCAGTGTGCAGCGTCGGCTACACTCCCTCCTCTCCACCAGAGCTACGGACAACAGGACTTCCAGACAAGTCGGAGTCCAATAATACCTTTCGCAGAGTGACGGCCCGGGGATACTTCCCATATCAATCGAGGAGGAAGTTAGGGTGGTCCCGGCGAATGGGAACACCCTCCTCGGCGGTTGCCCCATCTTCGAGATCTGGTACGGCGTTTCTGAGCCTTGGGCGCGTCGTGAGTTGGCTGCACTAGCGGTCTCCGGGCAGCAGAGGGCGCCACGCCAGGCAGGAGGGGAAGCTCCTCTGTGAGCCAGGTCCAAGCCGCCTGGGGTGTGTCAAAGAAGTATGTCTTATCCTGGAGGAACACCTTGAGACATGCCTTGGAAGAGGAGGCCGTAGCGTAGTCCCATAGCCCAGAGTTTTTGATTGACCTCGGCGTAGGAATGGCGCTGAGTCTGAACCTCTCTGAAATAATCGGGGAATACCATGATTTTGGAGTTCTGGAATAGCAATGGACCCAATTCCCTAGCCTGTCCCAGAATTGCGTCCCTGTCCCGGAAGTTAAAGCTGTGAAGGATGATGGGACGAGGCAGGGCCCCATGAGGGGGTCTACGAGCAAGAGAGCGGTGAGCCTGCTCCAGCGCGAACCAGGGGGAGAGTTTTTTTTGGGGGGCATTCAGGAGCGGACCCAAGCCTCAATGGAGATGTCAGTGTGGCCCTTCTCCACCCCCTCTGGGAATCCCAGGAGGGGCAGGTTGTTTCTTCGGCATCCTCAGCCCTGCGGTGTAACTCCAAAGTCTGCGTCTGAAGTCGGGCCGCTTGGGACTTGAGGGCACTCACGTCATCCTCCACCATGGAGATGGGGGATTCCGCTTCTGCAACACGTGCCATGGCGTTCCGGAGGTCCTGCCGAATCAGGGCCACGTCCATCCTCACCTCCCCGATCCTACTTTCCACCGAGGCCTGGGACGTGCTTATCGCCCTTAGGATAGGGGAGAGTTTCCTCTCAGTGGCCCCAAGGGCAGGCGGAGGCCCAATCTCGGGATCTCGGCCGGATATGGTGAATTGATCCATCTTCTTTTGGGTCAGAGGGAGGGTGGTCTGAGTGTTGTGATTCCTGCCCATGGCTCCGAAGAGGGAGAGAGGGGGGGGACCAACGTGTGTGTGCCACCCGACATGATGGCCGATGCGGAGTGCAGTTCCTCGTCCGCAGACAGCGGAGAGATGCAGACCCTCACACCCGCGAGCCCGGGACAGGGTGAAGAGTCTTCAGGATTATGGTCAGTGTAATCTGCAGCCCAGGTAGCAGTCAGGTACCGAGGGGGGCACGCTGTGTCCAGAGTTTGGTGACTCACCTCCAAAAACATCAAGACAGTCACAGGCCGGTCGCCCTGTTCTACTCAATGAAGGCAGCAGCGCTGCACAGCCCCAATCCGGCGTGTCTCGAGGCACACAACTGCAGGTAAGAGGGCACCCAGCTAGGGTGGCAAGCAAGTGCGATGGAGGGCATGCAGATAGCACCCCAGTCTGCACATGGCTTCCAGTCACAGGAGACAGGACGGCAGCAGCCACCCCAGGGAGATGCAGGATCAGCCAGGCCCTCCACCACCCCCGAGCAGAGGGGCATGAGTCATAGCAGCATGGGGAGGTCAGGCTCTCTGTCCCCACGGACGTCCTCCCAACCGCACCAGCAGTTTCACACCATCGACCAGGGGGTACGCAGCATGTTATCCTGCCACCTGATGCGGTGGCCGATCCCGCTCACACCACAGCTAGCACAAATGAACAGGAGCCCCACTCACCGGTACATCGTCAGAGGTCCGGCTCACATGGAGGAACACCTGTGGCCAGCCGAGGTCAGGACACGTCCACACCCATCCCCGGGGAATTCAGAATGGCCAAAGTCCACCAGGCCCACCCCTCCAACGAAGCCAGCCACTCCTCACGCCCCCGCGCTGCATTCTCAAAATGGCGGAGGGCGCGAAAGTCCATAACAACCAAGAAGAGAATGCAGTCTCCTGATGCAGCCCTTCACCAGTCAGGATGGAGGATGGAGGATCAGACGACCGTAAGGCTCCTGCACCCTGGCTCCCAGGCCCCATGGGACAGCCAGCATCTCTGGGCACCAAAGCTTGAGCAGCACACGTGTGGGGCCTCAGCAGCCGCAATCAGGATTCAGGGAGGCAGCACGAGGTTGAATCTCCTTTCTCAGGTCACCCTGCAGGGAAGGCGGGTTCCAGTGCAGCCACGGCCGACAGGGCCCACAGTCGTCAGCCCCCCCCCCCCCCGGTCAAACACCATCTTCGCAGTGGAGCGGCACTCACTCACCGCCACCTCCGGAAAGACATTGGACCCCACCAAGTGTAATGTCTCTGAAATCACAATTTAAAATTGCAACTTTCAATGAAGTTTGATGTTAAATTTTAATTCTGAAAGTGACACTTTTAGAGAGTTGGCATTTTCTTACTTTAGCCATTCAGTGCCTACCCTTTGTCTATAAATACATGTCTGGGGTTGCTGACAGCTACGATGTGTGCAGTCCCTCTAAAACAGCTACGCATAAAGGGAGCTTAGTTGATGGGCCATCCGCATCCTACTTTTGTATCTGGACTCTTCCACCTGTGAGTCTGCCCATCCAAGTGGAGCCACAACAGTTCTGGATCCTTGGAAGTGGGCCTGAGGAACTTGCTTCCGTCAGAACTTGTGCATCCTCTCTGGAACCAGGGCATCAATACCATTGCATGGATCGGAACCGGCGTATCACCCCAGTTGCGTGACCAGAACTGGCACATCACCTCTGTTGCAAAGATCAACGTTGACACATCCCCTTCGGAACCAGCACTGCAGAGCACTCACCACAGCTCAAAGTCTTCCCATCTCCATTGACAGCAGCCTCAATGCTGAAACCGAGAACTCTGCATCAAAGAACCTGCCCTCATTCGAGCAGAAGCTTCACTGTTTCTGTGCAGACCAGTACCACAGCACTTCACCACTGTGAGGATCGACACTGATGCATCACCTTAACATTGATCCATCATTTCACTGCCTTATGCATTCTCCTCATCTACAGAATCTACTGTATTGACCCAAACCCGGACTAAGGTACTTTTGCTCATTGGGTCCAACCTGGACCCTGTAGCCAGCCCATGCTCCATCACAGTCGGCCTGAACTTTTGACGTTGTCCCACTCCAGCGCAACTAGATGCCCTTTGTTGGTGCTTAGTGCTTTTTGCAACTACTTTCACTTATTTCTTTAAAATTCAGTATCTCCAGTTGTATTCATTAGATTTTTGCCATTTTCGACTGTTTTCTTTATTCAATTAAGAGCAACTTGTCTAACTCTTTTTGAATTGTGTTTTCGCTGTCTTACTGTTGGAAGTGTTTCAAAAATACTTTTCATATTGCCTCTTAAGTTAAGCATGGCTGCTATGTGCGAAGGGGGTGAGCACAGGTTAATTTAGTGTCTGTGTACGATTTACCACGACTAGGATTATGGTTCTTGTTTGGACAAGGTGCATACTTCCGCTAACCAGAAACCCAATTTCTAACAAGAAGAATAAGAAAAATGACAGAAATTATAAATTGAATGTACTACAAAATCCAATTTCTGAAAAATGTATTTTAAAAATCTAGTAAATATGGGAGTCTCTTCTTGATTCCACACCTACTAAAAACGTGGTTTGTTCCCATGGATATATTAACATAAACAGGCATCCTTCCTTTAATTTAAGATTAGAAATTAAATGGATAGAGGACACTGTATGCAGAATGTTTTGGGTTTCTACTTACAAGTATTTTTTTTTTTAAGTTTTGAAAGTTTTATTGAGAGAAATATACCAAGTAAAACATCAGTACAAAATCACTAGCAATAAGAATAAAACAAGTTGAGATAAACGGTATGAAGGTGAAATCAAGAAAATTCCCAAAAGGGAATAATAAAAAACATACTAAGAGAAAATGCATTTTTTAAAAGGTTTTGTTAAGAAGGAGAGAAGGGAGAAAGAAAAGAGAAGAAGGAGAAAGAGAGAGGGGGAGGGGAAAGAGAGGAAAAGAAAAAGAATGCAAACATTTCATAAACTGTATATTAACAATATATAGACATACTTACAAGTAATTTAAGGTAAATACCCAACTATAATCCAGCAGGCCTGGATAAACCAGGCCACGCTGATCGTACCGGTCAATCTATGGCCTCATACGCATGATAGCTAGGACTAAAAATACACACCTCAGCCTAAAAAAAATATATATATCATTATAACGGTCCAAGATAATACATTTGTGGTGTCGCTCTAACAGGCATGTAAAGATGCTCATAAATCCACTCCAACAACAGGAATACATTACTAAGAACTAGGGGCCTGTACTTTTCTCAATTTTTGTGGTAGTGGTGCTACACACGTGCTTCTAAATGAGTTTGAAAAGAAACACTACATTAGAGCTCATCATTGCATTGATAGCATCGTACACTGCATGAAACGATCCACACACCAAGGAACAGCAAGGCAAATCAAAGTTACTGCACATCACATTAAAGCTGCTTCATTGAATCACTTCGTGCAAGAACTGATAGCAGCCCAAGTAAATCTTTTCTATCTTTCATGTTTAAAAGACAAAGCGTGTGTGATGGGCTACACAACCTTACTCTGACATTGATGCATGTTTCCCCTGTGAGTTTGAAGAAAGCAGTAGAACAGTGAGAAGAATAACAAAATATATAATGTACCCGGAAGGTATCGGGTCAATGCACACCATGGATGCTGTGTGACTAGCTGACAAACACGTAGTTTGAGAATGTGTTTTCATAACCAAACCAACCCCATTAATGTTTTGTTTAAATAACATAGATCGGCGTTGATATTGGCATATGCTAGTTTACTTTTAGCATGCATTAAAATACAAGCTGCAATTCTGTGATGTTCTTCATACGCAGGGTTCACATTTTCCATCACATTCATACAATAAAGCTGTGTCTTAGAACGAGCTGATTGGAGGGAGGTGATGCGTAGTGACAATTTCGAGGATGCGGCTGACGGCTTCGGGAGGTTTGCTCATTGTTTAATCAAAACAGAAGAGGGACCGTTGTCTTTCAAAGGTGGTGCCATGAAATCAGGCACGTAAACATTTAAATGCCTCATTATGTTAGACTGGCACGTCTTCATGTTTATTGCATGAGCTGCTAAGAATGAAATAGCTAAACATGAATTTTACTTTCCACATCTTAAGTCTTTATAATAAATTGGAGCTAGGCTGGGCGACGTCATCACCAGTGGTTACAAGGTTCTTTTAATACATGTCTAAAAAAAGCAAGCAGCGGAAAGTCTGAATTAGTTTAGCTATCACTGACGTTAGATTGATTTAAAACCTTAAAAACAATGCATTTACATTTAACCAGGGATTTCTAAGATTACATTTTTCATGCAAATTATTAAGACATACACCAATCCTTGAACTGATCTGCACTGTATGCCTCTGGTCACATCATATTTAGTAGATCCCTGGGCAGTGATTTATTGTTAAGCTGTCAAGTGATACTATACATCCTTTGACCCTTCTAAGGGCTGCAGATAGCAGTGTTGAATAACTTACTGGTGCTACATTGTTTTTGCGTCAAACGTTAATGCATAGGCTGCATCAAAACAACTTTGTGTTATGTTGTACCAAAGGCCAGAAGTGCAGCCCAAAAGCAAGAGCAGGACCGCAGGCCAGCCCGTACACAGAAGAGCGCAGACTGACAAATGCCACTGCAAGCAACTAGAATGCAAATAGAAAACCAAATTACATGGGTGGTGAATGGCCATTTTCAAGCAAACTCATATTTACAGAGACTTTTAAAGATGGGTTTGCATCAAAAGGACACAGCTACCTGAGACTGGTGTAATGAGGAGAAATATCTTTATTTCTTCTTGTTATTTTCAATTTGCATGTGTGTTGCGTTCTGTAGCACACATACAACATACAAACAGAAAACTGCCTCAAAGTATAAAGGGCCATATTAGGAAGATCCTCGTTAAAATTATCGCCGCTTTAGCGGCAGGAAAATGCTGCTAAAATGGCGATATTGGGCCTCCTAATATGCGTTATAGAATTCCAATAGAAGCGCAGGTTAGATGTCCTGTACATCTAACCTGGGCTTCTATTGGAATTCTAACACGCATATTAGCAAGCCCATTATCACCGTTTTAGCGGCAGTGTCCTGCGCTAAAACAGCGATAATTTTAACGAGGTTCTTGCTAATATGCCCCAGTGTTTTTGTGCAGAAATGTGTCCCATTCTGCAGAAAAACAAACCAGGGCACTATTCAAGCACACTTGAAGAATGAGGCAAGGGTGCCTGCGTTGGGTCTATGAAGATATACATGCATGCTAGAAGAGAACAGCACTTTGCCATAGCTTTGAAAATATGGGGCTGTTCTGCGCAAATCTGTTTTCACAATTTATTGCTGAATGTTTACGTGCATCTCTCTACATATTCTTTTTTAGCAAGAACTTAATTCTGCTGTCATCACATGGAATGCTGCTGATACTTAAGTGTGTAAAGTTGTTAAGTTTTTACTGAGGATGCCTTTACAGTATCTACACAGAAGTGGTACAGATGACATTGTGTTGTTAAGGTGATAAGGTTATTATTTCTGTCCCCATAAATGTGAGATGCAGCGGCTAACAAACGACATGAACGCTGACATGGAACATTGGCATGTTAGGATGATCGTTTTGGTAGTAGGAGATGAGGTGATATTTCTTTTTTTTTTCCTGGAACTGTGAGATGACTAGCCATTTACTTAATAGCCATATTTTTCAAACAGATTATTCATACTATATAATATATAATAAATAATGTAAAATCACACACAATTATGTTCACAGGCATCAAAATCAAAATGTAGATCATTCATTCATGTAGAAAAAAACAAGATACATTTTGCATGCAAATATTACAATGAACAGATATGGATGGCGTTTAAGGCATCCATGTTGTTATTTAGGGAGTATTGTGTAAGCGTGTAGCTCAGTGTAGGTATGAAAGGAGTAATTCTTCCTTGATTTGTGGCATTCGTAACTTTTTGACCCCATTCTCCCTTCATATTAATTCTATTCCCTTTTGCGTGAAGTGAGGTGTCAATTTTTTTTTCAATTACATATTTTTTCCTTTGCTATTATATTTTTGAACCTTGATTTTAGGATTATTGCAAATGTTAGCTATATTTACTTATTCTCATGAACAGCATAGAATGCCATGGCCAGGCAAAGGGTCACTGATCCACTCTCAGCATAGCAACATCTATGAGGCAAGGAAGGTTAAAAACATCATCATATTTGTTTTCAAGCACCCCTCCTACTTCTTAGTTGGGGACAGAAAGTCCTAATTAACAGCACTCACTGACATTGAAAACACCCGACAATGAGACATGTAACATATGTGTATATATATTAAGCTCACAAATCCTTATCCGCTAGAGAAAGGAAGACATCACTCCGGCAGTAGCAGGATACAGCTTTTAATCAGCAAACAAACGTTTCGGCGATAGCCTTCCTTGGTGTTTCTTACAGGTATCTTGCAGTTCCGGTTTAAATGCAAGTGTGCTAGCAATGATAAACAACAACAAGGGTCTGGCCCTTCCGACACCAAAGTGAGCGCCATCTTAGAATGTGTTGAATACCTCCGAAAATCGTAGTATTCTCAAGACAGAAGGGTCTCAAAACAATAGAGTCGGGGGATCGGCTTGTGTCCCTTTCACAGTTGAGTACCGTCTAGCAGACACAGATAATATAGCATATGGAACTGCATATAGGTGTACAGCACATTTCATAACATCATTATACAAATTCATTTTTTCAAAGATTGCTAAATTGCACATAATTGCAAATGATGAAATGTCCATCATAAAGCGAAGGCCAGCATGCCACTGACACTGTAGAAAGAGAAACACAAGTTCTGAAGGACAATCTAAAAATATATGTAGAAAACTCATTAATGCTCATGTTTAAACTTCATTAACAGAGCTAGAGAAATAATAATTATTCTTAAACAAAATTAATATATCAATTCATCAGATAGACTGTAGTGATACTCAATGAGGCACGATCCATTCTTATAGCAAAGAATAATACAGATCACAGGGTCACATCTTGATCAAGGGCAAAGATATAGGTTACTATTGATAATATAGTAGGCTCCCTACGTAATGTAGCCAGGGTGTTGGCAAAACAGAGCACTCAGCTCGCCTAATTCAGTACACTAGAGATGTTGTAGTTGTTAATCATATTTTCCGAGGTGTACTGCCATTTCCTCCCTGCTGTTCATACCTTTCGGGTACTTGGTGGACATAACAATGTTGTACCTTGATTCAAGGCGTCGTACCCTTCTAAGTCTGTCTCCACCCAGTGGGCTATGCGGAACATGGTCTATCCCAAAGAATTGCAATTTGTTCCTATCTTTGTTGTGGTGTTCCGCAAAATGTCGGGCCACTGGGTATGAGGGGTCTACTTTGTCAATTGCCCTTAAATGCTCCAGCACTCTCAATTTTAGTTGGTTGATAGTGCTCCCGATGTAGAGTAGGCTGCACGGGCATACGAGGCAGTACACGGCATAGGTGGTACTGCACGTGATAAATTTGTGAATTTTAATTAGTCCGGCCCGCATCCGTGGTATCATAATGGAGCACCCTACGGCTGTTGGCACACGCTTTGCATTTGCCGCAAGGAAAGAACCCACTCATGACCCTCAAGGTGTTAATTTGGGCAGTAGGCATTTCCAGAAGGCTATGTACGAACATATCCCCCAGGGACCTAGCCTTGCTAAAGGTCACTAGTGGATGTGGTGGAAGATCTTCTTTCAACACCTCATGGGTTAGCAAGATGTGCCAATTTTTGCGCATCATTGCTCGCAGTTTGTCAGCACCCGTGGAATATGGTGTAATCATCCTAAAGGTATCCTTTTTAGAGATGTTTGATTCCTTGGGTTTAACTTTGAGCAGATCGTATCTAGGGATCTTCCTGACTTTTTTGAGAGTGCTCTGTAAAAGTGGCTCATCATATCCCCTTAGGGGGAAGCGTGCCAGGCAATCAGAGGCAGCCGCCTCGAATTCCCGGTCTTGGGTGCTATTCCTCTTTAGTCTCAAGAGTTCCCCATAGGGGATGCTCTTGATAAGTTTTGGTGGATGTCCACTTTTAGCAAAGAGGATAGAATTACCCGCTGTTTCCTTGCGGTACAGCGAGGTGTGGACATGGCCATTTTCAACATACACCCAAAGATCCAAGTAGTTGGCTGCCACCCCACTAATTGTACCAGATAGGTGTATGTTGTAGATGTTATTATTAAGAGATCTAATGTAATTCTCTGCCATGTCTCTGGTACCTTGCCACACGATGAATAAATCATCAATGTAGCGGTACCAATGTACCACCCTTCCGCTCTCCAGGCCTTCCTTCCAGCTCCTGGGCACCCGCTCCTCCCACCAGCCAACGAACATGTTTGCGTAGCTGGGAGCGAAGCAGGTGCCCATCGCCGTACCAGAGATCTGTCTATAGAATATATCCTCAAACAGGAAAATGTTATGAGTTAGACAAAACTGCACAAATTCTATCAACATGATGTTATGATGTGCAAAACGTATTTGGCGTCTGCCCAGATAGTATTCAATAGCGGCCAGTCCATGGGTATGATCGATGATCGTGTAGAGGCTGGTGATGTCCATCACCAGAAATAGATAGTCCGATTCCCACTTCATCATAGCCACTTTACTCAAAAAGTCTTTAGTATCTTGGATGAAAGACTTCAATTCTAAGACCAGTGGAAAGATGTAATTGTCCACAAATTTAGACATATTTTCAGTTAATCCGTCAATGGAAGCTCCAATAGGACGGCCCGGGGGAGAGGTATTGTTTTTATGTAACTTGGGCAGATGATAGAAAGTTGGTATCATGGGATTATTGCTGCGCAAGAAGATGTGTTCATCCTTACCCAGGATGGAAAGTTATACCATTTTAGAACCAAATCATCATATTCTCTGATGCTCACTTCATATGCACTCCTGGTGGTGATGGAATAGTACTTTGTATCGGAGAGTTGTCTCATTGCTTCCTCACGATAATAGTCTCTTGTCATCAGTACAACATTCCCCCCTTTGTCCGAGGGTTTTATGATGATTTTCTTATTGTTCATTAGATCTTTCAGTGCTCTTCCTTGTGGTTCTGTGATGTTATATGATTTTATTTTGGTATCCTTCCTCTGCTTAACCAGTTCCATAGTTATGGCCTCTGAGAAAGCATCAATAGCATCCCATGGTGACTGGGAAACAAATGTGGAGAGAGGTTTAAAATGACTCTCGTCGCGTTCTTGTTCAATCCCCTGTAATTCTGCCCTTTGCACCATATCCATTACCGTGACAGCTACATCATCTGTCTCAGTTCTTAGAGCTTCCATAGCTTCAATGCAAGTCATATCATTGCCTATCAGAGCATCGGTGGCTGTTAGTCTTGTTCCTTGTTTAGATGTTGCCTTAGTATGTGGTCTCAGTTTGAAGTGTTTATGCAATTTCAGTCTCCTGGTGAACCGAAAGAGGTAAATTTTCGTTTGTGTATATTCCAGGTTGGTGTTAGGACAGAAGGTGAGCCCTAGGCTCAGTAGTTCATGTTGTTCCGCAGTAAGGGGTTGGTCTGTGAGGTTAACCACAGTCAGATTTATCACCTCAAACTGTGTGTTACTATATATATATATATATATATATATATATATATATATATATATATATATATATATATATATATATATATATTTACTGGTCAATAAGTTATCGTGGAGTTCTGACCAAATGGCTAGAGTGTGTCCTCTGAGACTGGGATGAGAGAAGTGAATGACTGGAACTTTTGACGTAGGGACAGATGCAGTCAAGGGGATCAATCGTATTGCTGACATCAGGTACTGGTGTATGATGCTTTAGATACCTGATATGTGAAGAATCTTTGTAAATGGACTTTCCAGGATGGTAAAACAGTCACCAAGTGTCCTTCACTAGCACAACTTTGAAACGTTCAGCATTAAAGGGAGCATCAGCTTTGTAGTTTCTCTGTTGCGGCACTAATACTCGATCATCTTTAGTGAAAGTAATGTTTTTGGCACATTGAAGCTCGTTTGCATATACTTTCATCTTTTGCTTACGGCACAAGTCTGTTTCACAAAGTTTACCATCTGTTGTAGATCTTTTGTTGGTCCATTGTTGTAACTTGGTCAACATGACTCCCGAACATCAGGGAGGCAGCACTTTCACCTGTTGTTGAATGAGAAGTCAGCCAGTAAGCTCGAAGAGCAGCATGGAGAGCAGATATCAAATCAAACTGTTCCACTGTAGCATGCTGCACAGTCTTTTTAAGTGTGCCCATACAGCGTTCAATTGATGCCATATGCTTGTGGCCAAAGAGGTGTGCTTTTCTGATGCTTCACATCTCAAGGAGCTCATTTAGTGGCATCAAATCCACAATGTTCTGCATGGGTCACTTTAATTACCTGTTGTCGCAGACTCTCTGGTATAACATTTTTTGAACCTCATAAGACAATAACTTCTTGAGTAACAGACAGTTCATCTTTCAAATTTTTGAACTTTTGAGATTCATTTTCATGTTTGAGAGGTCAAGTGTGCTGCTTCCAGGATTCATGGCCAATACTGTATTTTAGCATCATTATGTCACTATCTTTGCTAGTTGCAGCAATGAAAATTTCATAAAAGGAGGTGCACTGAACAAAGCACATTTAGTCTGTTGTGATTTTGTTTTTAAATTTTGACATTGATACATGCTCATAAAAACAGCCAACACGTTTCATTCCTCAACAACACAAGCTCTTGGAACTTCATCATGGCTTTATATGGCAGAATGCAAATGTGGCTTACAGTCCTGGATAGAAAATAAGATATTCCTTGTAGCAGAGTGGTCCTCCAAATATCTAAAGTTAGCACCTTCTGTGGTAGTTTGCAAATAACTGCAGGGTTGTAGTTAGAGAGTGATGTGATCCTTGTGGAGGAGAGGTGCTCCAGGTATTGAGGTTTACCACCTTGATAAGCAGTCAGAGACTTATCTTCGTAAAGCCTGGAAGAGATCTCCCTTTAGGAAATTTGCATTATGAATCCGTAACCAGTGGCACCAAAGGTCCTAATACAACAGCAGCAGTAGAGTGAGGTGCTATCTATTAGGTCAGTCACCTTGCATTCTCTTTAGTTGCAGCAATGACCTGTTCTAATGAAACAGCGCCGGTCATACTGTACCGCACAATGAAGTTAATGTAGGCTTTAGCAAATTTGGAAGGGAAACCAAGGCACTTTACTGGCACTCATGAAAACTAGTCAGCAGGGTTTTCATCTTACCCTGGTCAGAGTACGATTGTATAGTCATATTCCTGGAAATCATAAACCAAAGCATTCAATTCTAGGAGGCATTTTGACTTTTGGGTTGCCAAAGATGGTTAGCAACAAGTATGAAAGGTTCACACTCTCATACCACTTCTAAGCTTTCTTTCTCCGGTTGCAAATATGAGCTTTCTGTTTGTGCCGAACTTCTGCTTGAATATGCAAAAATATCCCTTTGAGCATTTAGAAGTACACTGTATTAGGCATGGATTGCGCCAAGTTCGACCGTAATTCAGTCAACAACTACCTCGCATTGGAGCTTTCGGTTAAAGTTGGCCATTTCAGTAGCATTCTGAATTGCATGCTTGATTTTCTTAAAGCTTTGTTCACATTTGTGCACCCAGTAAAATTAAGCATTTCTTTTTGTTTAGTCTCTAAGGGAGCACTTAACATGGAAATACACATATGTATCTGGAACAATAACTAGCCATGCCAAGGAATGAACGTAATATGGCAACATCTTGTGGGAGATTGGTGGGTGACAAAGCTTGTACATTAGCTGGATCTAGCGTTATGCCTCCATCAGAAAAGATATGGCTAAAGAATTTGAGTTTTGTGAAACTCACATTTCTCAGCATTCAAAGTTTAACCTACATCTGCAAGTAAATGACATGCTTTTCTAAGAGCTTTGTCATGTTTTTTGTGTTGCTCCAGGAACTAATATGTCATCACTGTAATTGAAGGCATTAATGGCAGAATGTATGATACATCAACATCCTGAAAACGTTTGGCAGCTGATGACACACCAAAAGGTAAGTGTTTATATCTGAACAAACCAATATGGGTAGAAAAGGAAATAATGCATGAGGCAAGAGGAGACCTTGGGACAATTTGCTGCATGATCATGTTGGCAATGGGTGTACCGGGATTTTTGTTCTCTTACAATTGCCTTGTTAGCTTATCACATATCAACAAAGATGCATACAGCTCCTTCATTGTCCTTTTTTGGACCCTACCTCTATGGGAGGAACACAAGGAGTTGTACCAGTTGATCTCTCAGTGATATAATGCTGAAATAATGTCTCAAGCCCTTTAACAACAGATTCTTGTGGATGAAATCCAATTTGTCTACGTCTTTGAGCAACAGGTCGAACATCCTCATTGATATGGCGTTGCACTTTCATGGGCTTAAGTTTTCCCAATCCAAGAAACAATGACGGCAATTGATTTTCTATTTTGTGATGAGCATTCATGTTATAGGTCAGAGATATCTGTCCCATAGCAGCAGCAGTAATGAAACTGAATAAACTGGAACTTGATGCAGTACTTTGAAGTACATGAATGGGTGCTTGTACTTTTGTTCTTTGGAGATTAATGCTTTAATGAATGAACCATGGGTCTTCAATGGTGGTGATGCAGCCCATGTATACACTTAGTTTTTGATGTTGTGGAATGGGACAATGGAGACTGTCTATGGTGTTTCTCCTGAGGCATTATGTTTATTGATGCAACACCGTCAATGATAAAAGGTATGGAGAAACCATTTACTTTTAGTGTAATTTTCAGACAATGTTTGAATGACTTTTGTGATTTTACTTGTCAACTTTCCTTTGACTCATATTCTTCTCTGCTTGCTGCGAGTCCGATATGAGCACGTTTTTCTGAGGTAACCATCAACATCGCATAAACCTATTTCTCACTGTCACTTGAAAACAAATCTGAAGAGCCGACTCGACAAAGATTTAGATGGCAATCAACTTCATTTATTGTTGAATGGCCTTGGCAAATTTTGTTGCTTGGCCTTGTGGGCATGCGTAGAACGTCCCTTCAGGAACATTCAGGCGTCCATTTTCTTTTCTTGTCGTCTTACTAACTGTTACAAAATGGCACTCCATCCCACATCTTTTGCATAATTTTCCAATACCAGGACATTTTCCTTCATGTGGAAACGGAAATCCACACCTAAAACACAGTTTCTTTCCCTTCAAAGACATCATTTTGTGTCCTTCAGCTTTGCATTTCTGCTTACATGTCCATGACTAACTCATTGTGGGCTACTATGGCCTTCATGTCACCAACTTGTTGATCAGCACGTTCTTCAGTTTTGGCAGCCATAGGAACTTGCAACATACTTAGGGTTTCTCTCAGTATCCGTCATCTGAATGATGACATCTATGATAATTTGGAGGGGTATTGCTTTTCCATCATTGAATTAATTGAACTTACAGTGTTTGATGAGCCTATATTTCAATACATTTAAAAAACTTTGTTTCAGCTCAAGTTATAAAAGTGAGCAAATAAGTAAATAGCGATTAAACATGAGCGGAATAACATGAACAAGGTAATCAATACACAACCTATTCACATCCTTAGTTCCCCTTTAGACCTGATGCCAGCCAAAATCTCCTGCTCGCTTGCCAAATAGCTCACTGCCCCCATTTTTTCCATTTTAAATTGTTCCTTAACACCTTGGCTGCTAGGGAGAATATCCTGGTGTGCTGGGTTTTAATGTCAATGGGTGTGGTCGTGACGGAACCATTCCGTCATCAGCACAGTCCAACCGTGACTGATGATGGAATGATTCCGTCACAAGCATCGAAAGGGTTAAAAGAAGGCAAGCTTCACAAGGAATGGAAAGCAGCGCAGATCCTGCCCATCAGGAAAAATGCCAAACTGCCTCCAGACGTTATCCCCAACTATCGACCCATCTCACTACTCCCTTTGCAAAGCAAGCTACTAGAGAAGCACATTAACACACACCTTTCTAAATTCATAGAATCCTCCAACTGCCTCAACCCCTCACAGTCAGGATTCCGTTCCAGACATAGCACGGAATCGGCATTGGTGACAATCCCAGACAACATCTGAATGCTTGCAGACAATGGTCAGGCAGTGCTTCTTATACTGCTTGACCTGTCTGCAGCATTCAATACCATCTCCCACCAAGTCTTGTTGGAGAGACTTTGATTTATAGGCATACAGGATAATGCACTAAAATGGTTGACTGATTTCCTGGCTGGGAGAACTCAAATCATCAACCTTGGTCCTTTCAAATTACAGACCACCATTGTTTCTAGGGTGTACCCCAGTGCTCAAGTCTGAGAACTACCATATTTAACATTTATGTTACAACACTTGTGTCACTACTGGGAAACTTAGGGTTCCTACTAATTTCGTACGCTGACGACACACAACTGCTCCTTTCTTTTGACAAGAACAACACAAACATTCAGACCACCTTCTCAGAGGGCATGAAAACCATCACTGAATGAATGAGTAACAACTTCCTACAGCTGAATGTAGAAAAAACAGAAACAATGCTATTCCAAGATGCAGTAACAAGGTGGTCACCCAACTGGTGGACAAGCAAACTGGGCCTGGCCCCATCCCCAAAACAAGTGGTTAAGAACCTAGGGGTCCAAATTGACCAGAACCTAGGCTTGGAGGAGTACGCTACCTCAACCACTAGGGCCTGCTTCCATATATTAAGCCTTTTTCACAGAGTCTTCCCCCTAAATAAAATAAACCTTTTATTTGTTAAACTGCTCTCCCCTGAGGCGGAAGCCGGGGGATTCTCTGATTATTCTTTTTAAAAAACACTTTCTGAGCTCGTGATTGTCCGCGCAGAGGACTTTCATTTGTGTATTTTTAAATGCATATTTGGTTGATAAAATATTGCTTTTACTCACTGTGAGGAACGCGCGGTGCAAAGCGCGATTACTGCAGTTACCTGACAACAGCGCTGCCCTATTCGGTCGCGGTCACGTGACCTGACCCACCTCACCCGCCATCTTGAGGAGGTAAGGGCTGCGCTCTAGTCCACCATCCCTCCTGCCCGCTTATACTACTTAAGGGGCGATCTTTCAACTAACAGTCAAACCTTTTATTTGTTAAACTGCTCTCCCCTGAGGCGGAAGCCGGGGGATTCTCTGACTATTCTTTTTAAAAAACTCTTTCTGAGCTCGTGATTGTCCGTGCAGAGGACTTTCATTTGTGTATTTTTAAATGCATATTTGGTTGATATAATATTGCTTTTACTCACTGTGAGGAACGCGCGGTGCAAAGCGCGATTACTGCAGTTACCTGACAACAGCGCTGCCCTACTCGGTCGCGGTCACGTGACCTGACCCACCTCACCCGCCATCTTGAGGAGGTAAGGGCTGCACTCTAGTCCACCAGCCCTCCCGCCCGCTTAGACTACTTAAGGGGCGATCTTTCAACTAACAGGCAAACCTTTTATTTGTTGAAACTGCTCTCCCCTGAGGCGGAAGCCGGGGGATTCTCTGACTATTCTTTTTAAAAAACGCTTTCTGAGCTCGTGATTGTCCGCGCAGAGGACTTTCATTTGTGTATTTTTAAATGCATATTTGGTTGATAAAATATTGCTTTTACTCACTGTGAGGAACGCGCGGTGCAAAGCACGATTACTGCAGTTACCTGACAACAGCGCTGCCCTACTCGGTCGCGGTCACGTGACCTGACCCACCTCACCCGCCATCTTGAGGAGGTAAGGGCTGCGCTCTAGTCCACCAGCCCTCCCGCGCTCCCCGCCACTCGGATGTATAAAATAGGAGGCACATCCCGTCCGCGCAGCGGGCGGGCACAGCGGGCGCGCCGGCGGCGCGCCATAGGCGCGCCAGAGGCAAGCCCGTCTGCGCCAGTCCGCGCCGGGACCGGGCCCAGGGCCACAACCCCTGCACAACAAATGTCAGAATCCTATAAGAAGTATTCTAGTCAAAGCCTACTTGCACTTCGGCCACCTACTAGTGCTAGCTGCCTAAACATTAAACCCTCAGAGATCCACAAGCATCTTGCCATCGCTTGCTCCCACTGTAACTGTACTATTCCACCACTTCTTCCTGACACTAATATCACAACAACCAAACACGATGAAGGAGCGGTTATATCCATAGCCCTCATTAATGCGTGCTCACTCGGAAAGCACAGGCAGGAGGTCTTTGATCTCATAACAGACTTTAAACTAGATGTACTGTTTGTCACCAAAACCTGGACTGACGATACATCACAGCCAGACCTAGCCATCGCAGTACCAGATGGATATAAAGCTTACTGCCAGGACAGGCCCAAACAAAGAGGGGGTGGACTGGCCATAATAGCCAGAGATTCATATCCCGTTAGAACGACCCCCATTCCATCAACCTCCTGCGAAGCCATGCAATTCGCCATTAACTCTTCGCCCCTGTTTAACTTCAAGAGAATACTGATATACCGCCCTCCGGGATCCAAAACGGCATTCTTATCCAGTATTAACACCATGATGGAATCAGTATCCACGGAAAATGCCTTTACGGTTCTAGGCGACCTAAATTTTCACTTAGATCTAAGTCACTTAACTGACTCAGCCGCCCTCATTTCCGATCTAGAAACCCTAGGGCTAAAACAACGTGTCACGTCCTCCACCCACCAAGCGGGCCACATCCTGGACCCCATTTTTTCTAATTTAGAAGGCTTGCAAATAACTAACATCTTGCCTATGCCTTGGACAGACCATTATGCAATTTTCGCAACTATAACCACCAACAATCATTGCTGTAACAAACCACATCTCATGCCCAAACAATCCTTCAAAGATTGGAAAAATATTAACCAGGACGACCTGAAACTAATACTGGAACACACCCGTCCAACGCTGTCCACAGAACCCAACTTAGCTCTTCAGCAATTTTATACCTGGTTGGGCCAGGCTACAAACCAGTCAGCCCCTACCAAAGAACTATCCAGAAATAGATTTAAACCAACTGCCCCCTGGTACAATGAGAAACTAAGGGCACAAAAACAAATCAAACGTAATAAGGAAAAATTATGGAGAAAAGATTATGACACAGCCAGTAAAACAGCTTATAAGGAAGCCCTGGCACTTTACAAAGCCATGATAGCGAAAGCTAAAAAAGACTATTATAGTGATCAAATCGAGAAAGCCAAAAATTCTAGCGGATTATTGTTCCAAATCACAAAAGTACTATCAGGCAACTCCCACGACCTCACTCCTTCCCCATCGCAACTTTTATGTGACTCTCTGGCCTCCTTTTTCTTCACCAAAGTAGACGATATCTACCAGGCTTTTTCAGCTAACTCACCTTTGAGTACAGTCAACCCCCCTACCCTACCCCCAGTTAACATGTTCTCCAGCTTCCAACTAGTCACCCCCGACCAAATAAAAACCACATTGTCCACCATCAAATCAGGATCACCCCTGGACCCTTGCCCACTCTCAGTACTCCTGCCGGTAATGGACTCTATAATACCAGTACTCACCCAGGTTTGCAATTCCATTCTCCTATCAGGTAATTACCCAGATCCCCTTAAAAATACTCTACTAAAACCCTTGTTAAAAAAACCATCCCTGGATAAAAGCGAGCTAAAAAACTACCGTCCCATTGCGAGCCTCCCTTTCATGGCGAAGGTGATTGAAAAAACCATGAATACCCAGATTTCCGAATTCATCGAAAAACATCATCTCCTGGACAACACGCAATTTGGATTCAGGAAATACCATGGGACAGAGACAGCCTTGATTAAGGCTGCTGATGACATCAGGGTAATCAGGGACCAAGGAGGCACAGCCATTCTAGTTTTGCTGGACTTATCAGCAGCTTTCGACACGGTCGACCATACCATATTGGTCGACCGCGTCGAGGGATTTGGCATCTGCCACACTGCCAAAGACTTAATTGCATCCTTCCTTGCCAAAAGAACGCAGGCTGTCATCTTAGGACCCTTTCAATCGGCCCAACTCTCCGCTCCATGTGGAGTACCTCAAGGCTCATCCCTGAGTCCGACACTTTTTAATATCTACGTGTCGGACCTTGCTAAAACCATCAAAGCACACGGGATGAGCCTAACCTCTTACGCCGATGATACCCAACTAGTGTTGGCAATCAAAGGGGATGGAGATCAAGTGGCCGAAAAATTCAAGAAAGGGCTTTTAGATATAGGAGAATGGATGGCTACCAACTACCTAAAGTTAAATTCTGAAAAAACAGAGGTACTCATTTTCGGACCGCTCTCGCCAGCCTGGCCATCAAGTTGGTGGCCAGAGACCTTCGGTACCCCTCCTACCCCAACTGCCAAAGTCAGGAACCTTGGTATCATCTTCGACGACGGTCTAAATTTCATGGACCATGCTAACAAAACGGTGTCCACAGCACACCTGAAACTAAAGATGATCAGGAAAATACGCCCTTTTCTTCCTGATTCAGCCATCAAGACACTGGTCACCTCTCTTGTCCTCTCATCCCTGTACTATTGTAATGGTCTCTTCCTCAACGCTCAATCCAGAGTAATCACCAAACTGCAGACTATTCAAAACGCGGCAGCACGTCTGCTCTCTGGCAAAACAAAATTTGAATCTATTTCCAATAACATAAAGGATTTTCACTGGCTCACTGTGCGAAAAAGAATCCACTTCAAATCCCTCTGTATTGTGTTTAAAGCACTTAACAATCAAGGACCTCACTTTTTAAAAGATCAATTACAACAACACAAACCCACTAGAGCCTTACGATCGGCTACTCTCAATCAACTGGTCATTCCCCGCACTAAAACTGTCACCTGGGGCGACCGGCGCTTTCTGGTGGCCGCCCCCAAGCTCTGGAACACCCTACCTCTTAACATCAGGCAAAGTCCCACTCTTCTTCAATTCCGTAAACTTTTGAAAACCTGGCTGTTCACTCAATGATCACTTCCATTGCTTACAGTTTGTCTCAAATAACTGGTTTATTAGCGCCAAGACGCCTACGGGTATATGCAGCGCTTTATAAATATTAAAAATAAATAAATAAATAAATACATACTACCATCATCCACACAAAAAACCCTGATACAAGCATTGGTCCTAAGCCAATGCTTGAATCAGGACAACTGCAAAGTGCTGCTGCAATGCTCTGCTGATATCAGCTGAGGAAACCTCCTTAAACAGACTGCAGGTAGCCCAGATTATGGCAGCCCGCTTAGTGACCAATGCTCCCCCAGAACAGCTTCAATCCCCCAACTCCGTAAACTGCATCGGCTACCCATACGCAAGAGAACCAAATTCAAGATTTGCTGCATTATGTTTAAAGCCCTAAACAATATGGGGCAAAGATATATGTCAACAAGCTAGATTTGGGGGCAAATCTTTCACCTATCTAGCTCCTCAACTTTGGAACCAACTGCCCAGCCACATACAACTCTTTACCAACTATCTAGCCTTCAGAAAACTGTTAAAAACCTCCCTGTTCTGATCTTTCCATTTTGGTTGTCTAAGGCTGTTGCAGAGCGGAGATACCCTGACTGGGGTGATTCATGCACTCTATAAATGATATATATATATTTATTTTTTAATTGAAGGGTCAGCAAGTAATTTCACTAAAATTGCTATTACAAGATTCACGCCCTCAAATTGAATAAAATCATTATTAAAAATATGCACTATTCAAACCTTAAAATCACTTAGAGGCAATAATGGCCTCCTTTTTACCCATATCAAACCTGAGAAGTTTTAAACTGCACTGATACACAAGGGAAATGAAATGGTACCTACAAGCCTTGAAGCAATCATATGGCTTGATGTACCCAGCAACCTTCTAACTGGCGCAATCCGGTATAGGCTGCGCACACAAATGACAAATGCGGGATGGTTTCCTTTTGGCCTGCTCAAAATGGACAATCCGCACTAGACACACCTTTCCATTTCACAGTAAATGCTTTGAAAAGGAGTGTGTCCATTCTAAACTGATGGAAAAGCTTCCTATAAAAAGGAACCATAACCACATACCAACACTGTTCTAGTGCATATGTGGACTTAAAATCAAAAAAGTGCCTTTCAACATTGTATCCTCAACCACACGCTCATCCTGCTGAAGGGAGTAGGCCCAATAATATTGTTTCAACACATCTTTTGATGCAATTTTCTCGACCTTAGGAAGGAGGCCTACGTCACCAAGGACACTTGTCTTCAAAAGCAGCCTCGCTGAGGACAGTCAAGGACTTTTGGTAGCTTTATCCAACTTCGGGGCAAAAACAACAACGAGGGGCGATAATCATCACCCAGCGCGCCTAGCTCTGATTTCCCTGACACCGGCTCTCGCTGAATTAAATCGCTGAGTTAGCGAGTTATCATCAACGCATGACTCAAGGGCGATATATAATACAGCGATAGGGGAGAAATTGCTGGTTTTGCAGGGAACATGGCTGGTGCAATGTTCCCTGCAAAGCGCCGATATGTTTGATGATACGACCATGTGGTCGTAACACATAAATCCACCTCCCATTGTCAACATACAATAGTCAGGATTTTAGCAGACGTTAGTTCTCGGCAAAAACCGCGTTTTCGCCAAAAACTAACGTCTGCTAAAATCCTGAGGGCCACCTTGTAATTATTGCCATGTGCATTTAGCAATATTTTACAAGGTAGTCCGTCAGGAGTACGCCCAGTGACGCCCACTTTGCATCTCATTAGAGATACAAAGCGAGGTGGTGGCAAAACGGCTGATAACATGCGCTAATGCATGTTAGCAGCGGCTTGCAAATAGGGCGAAAATATTATCTCCGCTTTTTTGGCTTTAAAAGCCAAAAATGCCCTTGATAATATGCCCCTTAATTATCTCTTCTAAGGCTGCTGAATAATGCCTCAGTTCTGGAGTGGCCCAGATCCCATGCCAATATAGGAGGGTCACAAATGGGCTTTTAGAAGTACTTTTCTCATGCCCAAATTCATAAATAGAGGATGCAAACGGGTGCTGATTAAATGCAAAATCACGTCTCTAATACATTTCTTCTCTGGTTTTACCAGGCATGTGATGTTGCCAAACCCCCGGAGCTCGGCACCATACATAGCTGCTCTTAAAGCTTTTGCTTAGTAGATTTTCAGTGCAGGTGCAACAGGCCTAGTATGAGAAGCACAATGTTCTTTTAGGATTTCCCTGGTTCTCTGCCTATGCTTTCTGGGTGCAACATCAATATGCTGGCACCAGGATAGATTTGGTGAGAGTTTAATACACAAATATGTTTTAATAAGTCACTGCCAAGAGATAACTTGGCCTTTTTACCTTGGTTAAGTGCCATTTACACATAAAGAAAGTAAAGAAGGGGCCAGTACACAACCCTGTTGAAGACCTTTTGACACAGGAGTCTTTACAGTCAACTGTCCCTGCGAGTCCCACTGAATCTGGGCAAAGTTTTTTTCATGCAGTCTAACAAAAAGAGATAATATTTCAAGAGGCATCCCCATTTCTTCCAGACTGCCCATAGGCTTGCAGTTGGTACCAAATCGAACACAGATTTCATGTTGACAAAGGCAATATATACATCGCCCTTGCCACTCAAGACCTTCTTCCCATATATTCTAGGAAATCTGAAGACCTGATATTGTTGATGTCATGTCTTAAGATCTAAAGTTTGCTTGCAACAGGCTTTTTTATCTTCATTTCTTTCTAACCAATGTTGATTATTTACCAGAACTATGTGGCAGAAGACTTTCTGTAGGCAATCAATTAGGCTAATCACTCAATCAATCAAGCCCCAAAATAAGTCTGCCCCATGTACAAACCCTATTTTACTATTAGGAAGGGGCGTGCCAAGGGCGGCCCTTCCTAATAGCGAGAAGCACTTCAATGTACAACTGTTTTGTGACCGCAACTGTGGTCGTAAAACACTTGCTGTTTACCAGCTCCTTCAGGTAGGTGGGAAGCCACTCGCACACTGTAATGGGTCCCAAGGGAACCCCTTCCTCTTTGGGACTGGCAATGACATTTTTTTAAGAGCAGGCAGTCGTCCCACTGACCAGTGCCTTCTCTTAAAAAATTAAACAGAAACGTTTCATTTTTCTTTTCTAAATGCATTTTGTTTCCAGGAAAACAGCCTGCATTTTAAAAAAAAACTTCTTTCTTTAAAAAAGCAGTCACAGAACGGTGGTCTGCTAACCCCAGCAGGCCACCCTTCCCTGGGAGCGCTAGAGAAAAATAGTTCAGTATTGTTAACAGTGCTGCTCGTCATCAGCCACAGTACACAATTGTTCGATTCTCCTGCAATTTGTGTATTCCCTTGCCAGCATTTTTTAATCCAAAGAAAGGAAATCAATTCTTGATAAGTCCTTGCTGTGTATCATTAACAACATATCTTAAGGCTTCTTATTTATGAACAGAGCAAAGTCTCGAGGCTTCCCAAATCCATCAATAGAGCGACAGAAATCGTTAATTGAATATTATATTTTAAATCTGACCTAAAAATTGAAGATTTTTGTTGCCTCCAGAAAAAAGGAGGTTTATGTATAGCCAACGAATTTTATCACATTGAGTAATGTACGATCAATTTTTTAACCAATGTTTAATTGAATTGTTTTAATTCATTTTGTATAAATAGTTTTTAATCCTTGTAAGCATCAGCACCATGGTTTAATGAGTTTTTAAAAATGATGAATTTAATTTTGTAGTATTTACAGTGCAGTCTTAGGATGAATAATTGCTTTTATGACATGCTGTCGAATAAAAGCTTTGAAATTGTAAAATTGTATATACAGAAATGTTTTACCTTATACATTTTAACATGTAAATCTTTGTGTAATTATTTACAAAATGTTTTTTTTTTCTACAGCAGATTTATTCTTTCCTGAATAGATGCATATGCGTGAATATTTCATGAATTTAAAGTAATTGAATAGCCCCGATGAACAGGATTCAAGTTCATATAATAAATACAAGACTTTACTAAGAAATGATTTGTTTTATTTACAATAGCAGAAAATACATTCGTAAATATATTCTCTACACCTTGGGAAAATATGGATTATGTATCTGCAATCCTTACATTTCAGAGAATGTTTAATTAGCTTTAATTATAACCCCACTTCGGGTGCCAGCTGCATTAGGGAAAATTTGCTTCTTTCTACATTAAAACTGGAGGTGAACCCTCGTCGCTCAGAGAATATAATATGCTAATTCTACTATTTCAGCTAGTTTAGCCTGTAACTATGAAAATATGCATTTTCACACTGATTAAAGAGGAAAAGTTAAACGCATTTGAATCAGCAAAAAAAGAAAAGTTGTTTCTAAATGCTGCAAGATTTTAAACGAAGAGTTGGAAAATATTTGCGCCTGATTCACAGTCACATACAGCTGTAAAACCACGGAAGTAATGGCTTACCATAGTACTGCTGCCTTTGCCAGCCCTGTGTCCAATTCGGTAAAATCAGTGCCAAGGCCCGAGGGGCAGTGGGCATCCAGACTCCTTGCTTCGTGCCTATTGTGTATTAAATTAATAGTGAATAGTTGTCCGTGTTTCAGTATCAGTGTACTCAGAAGTGAAGAACAAAGAATGGGACCTTAGCTAAGGTGAGGTAAGTAAAATACAATCATTTCAAATGTATGCTGTATATGCACATTCAAGGGAGAGAGTGTCTGTGTTGAGATCGATCATGAGCATGTTTGTATGTGTGAGTGAGGAAGAGAGGGCAACATGTAGTGAGTTAGAATGAGTGGAATTGAGTGTAAGTAATTGAGAATCCGTTAGTAAGGGCTACCGAGAATGAGTGAATGAGAGAATGAGGGTAGAAAGGGTAACTGCCAGTAAGTAAGAGGAAAAGAATGAATTAGTAAGACCACGTGTGATGTACTGACAGATAATTTAATGAGTTTGAGCGAGAAGGGGTGTAAGTGAAAACGAGTGACAGTGAACGAGTGTAACTGTCAGTGAGAATGAGTGAGTCAGAGTGAGTAAGGGAGAGATCTCTATCACTGTGGTGGATCTCGGCCCAGAAAGGATAGGAGAGATAGAAGTAGAGGTCCTCGCTAGAAGGATAGTGATTAACATTTTTATAGTGAGTGAGTACAATAGTACTACTTAAAACAAATTTTAATGCATTTTGTTGAGTCATAAGCAAGGCATACATGGTACTACTTAATATGCTACAAAATACAGGGGCATATTATCAAGAAAGCTCGATACATTTTCGACGCTTTTATCAGCAGGAAACTGCCGATAAAGCGGCGATAATGGGCTTGATAATTTGCTCTATGGAATTCCAATCGAAGCCCATGTTAGATGACTTCACATCTAACATGGGCTTCGTTTAGAATTCCATAGAGCATATTATCAAGCCCATTATCGCTGCTTTATCAGCAGTTTCCTGCCGATAAAAGCGGCGAAAATGTATCGAGCTTTCTTGATAATATGCCCCACAGTTTGTAAGTATGCCTCATGATTTTCCATGTAATACAAAAATTAAATTAGTAATGTTCCCGTGGAATTTGAAGTCTGCCTCCTAATATCATTGTTGTGGTGAGGTGATATATTAATCTTCCGTTAAAAGTCTCGCAGGCGAGTCTGACAATATTATGCCTGACACTGGTTCACAATCAAAATGTCTTGCCAAGAGACATTTTATCCCTTGATCGAACATATTTTCTTTTAATCTATCTCCTGCTGATATGTTAAGTTACGTTTCTGTGTGAGACACAGAAAAATTAATCAAGATTCTTGCGAAAGAAATTGGGTTATTGGTTGAGGTGGATAGAAGTACTACTCAGGCAACAGCCACAATCATTGTCAGGGTGAAATATAAGAATCATTATATTATCATGGTCTTAACCCTCTAGCAGTTTGCACAAAGCAACTTAGAGGCAATGAGTGAAGTAGTTTTACAGCCCACAAAGAGAAATAAAGGGAAAACACAAGAAAAATCCCAAAGCAATTTTGAAAAATAAAGAAAATGGTGATGAATAAAATGGCAGCTGAATTAAATTTAATTATTAGAACCAGAGATACACAATTTCAAATTTTAGGTAAGTAAATGGCCTAAAAGCACAAAGTGTCACACGCAGTCAACTGGTCATGCTAGACCAGGCGAAAGTCATGAGGTCAGGCCAGCAGCGATGGACGCTGGGCAAGATACAGGGATCAAGTTACTCCTGCTGAAAAATTACTATCCCAAAGTCTGACGTGAAGAGTTCCATTCATGCTTAAGGAGGTCACGAATAGTAGGAGAGTGTCACTGGATGGTGGTAGCATGAAGAGCAGGCCGAGGCGTCAGTGGCTGTCATCAATGCAGCATGCAGATCCAGTTGGGCATCGCAGACACTCATTGCAGGGGCTACACGTTGGCAGTCAATGCATACTGACGTTGCTGTAGCATGAAGTGCATGTTTTACATTACCAGTCATTGCTGGTGGTCGCTTTAGTGTGAAGAAATTTGTTCACCAGGTCTTCGAGGGCAGCAAAGTGCAGAGCAACCGGTCATGTTCATGTTTATGAAGAGCACACTACGGCTAAAAGTCTGTGCTGGCAAGAGGACAACGTTAAACACAACGTTCTTAAAAGACTGTCTGACCCTTCATCAAGCCTCACGAGTGCCGTTTTTTAAATACATTGAGGAGAGTTTAACAAGCCTAGGGAGAGGTGATCTTTTTTATTAACCCTGACCTGATCAATAAGGGGGATTTGCACCATGTAATGGTGGCTTTCTTTGAGCAGCAGACCACAGCCAGGGAAGAGAAGAAACTCTTGAAGCCCAGGGTACATGCTATGAATCACTCTGACGGTGGAGCCCTACTTACTTTGGTTCATAAACTCACATGACCAATTCCTTTTGAGTATAATTCAGTTTTTTACCTCCTCCTGGCCCACCCAAGGGGCCAGTGCAAGCGCCAAACCTCTTACCCTGTGGTGGCTGCAATGGAAAATCTCCACAGGACATAGTCCATTTCATGATGTTTTGCAGTTTTTATGACATCCACAAAAAATTTTTTGTAGTTCCAATTTAAAAAAAGGCCAATTTTAAGCAGGTGAGACCAGCTTCTATTTATTTTGTGCAACTTTTTTAAAATCTGCTTTCAGGCTCAGGGCTAGTTGTGACTAATTACCTTATTTCTTATACACTTTTTATGGCACCACGCACTTTGTATAATTTTTCTGATGTATTTCTATCCTAGGTCATTTTTCAACCTGGCATGTTTCTGTGAAGCCTAATTATTATATTTTATTGTGTGCTTTTATGGTTTTAACATTGAAAATTAATAAAGATAATATGGATGAATAAACAGTCCAAAACATTAAGGGTTTATCCTTCTTTCACAAGAAGAGCTCCACTGGTGAAGGCCAAGGGTCCAAAACCTGGAGAGGCACATTTTATGGGTCAGGAACTTACTTCAGCAAAGGCCAGCGGAGCTCATGCAGGTCCAGTTGCAGGGAGGTCTTTAGCGCTTAATGTGTCCCGGTAGCTAAGACAGGAGCTCCCCCGTTTGACACTTGAAGTCACACAGGTAGCTAAGGCTGAAGGAAGAAGGTTGAATATTTTCAGGGAGCACCACATGCCTCAAGCAGCAGAGGTGCCCGCTGGCAGTCCAGGCAGTCTCAAGCAGTAGGGCAGTCCTTGGGTAGCAACTGGGTAATCCTTTTGGAAATAAGGAACTCTTTCTTCTGTAATGTCCATAGGTCCAAGAGCGTACTAATGAGATGCTCTGAAGGTTCAATATTTATACCTGGTGCCAGCCTTCGAAGTGGGGGGGGGGTCCTAATAACTACCACTACATTTGGTTCTGTTCTGGAAATATCTCCCACCCCCCTTCTAAGGCTCAAAGGTGTGCAAGGTGACAATAGACCAGTATCAGGTTCTTTTGTCTGTGCCGGAGGCTAAGCCCTTTGAAATGTAAGTGGGGCTGCTTATAGTTCTGCCCTCAGGCAACATCCTGGCATGATGTCCTTACCTGCCCACATCTAATCCCCTTTTATGTCACAGTCTGAAAGGAATTCATAAACTCCAACAGCAGAGCAATTCACAGTCATGTGACGTATACATTCACCCTGACACCGGTTCACAAAGAACAATGGTTAGCTGCTTGATATTGCAGCAATTGGAAAATGACACCCAGCCTGAGATCATCATTACGGGTGACTTTAACATAAGCATGTTGTGGTGTTACGTTAGCGATGCAGAAGTTCAACAACAGAACTATCTATGGAAAATCCCCAGCCTCCCACTTACATTGGATATTATGGGAGGAAAAAAAGAAAAAAATGGTAAGTTTTTTAAAAGACTTAGGGCCAGATGTAGGTGGCTAAATATCCGTCAGTAACACCGAAATCCGTTAATTTTCTGTGTTACCGACTGGTATTTAGCCGTGTACGATGTAGGTAATACCGATCGCCATTGCAAATATTGAATCGGTAAATATAAGGGAAACTAGGTACCGATTCCTTATTTAGCGATTAGCAGACACCAAAAGCCCTAAATTCCGAATCAGTAAATAAGAAATCCTACATACGCTTCCCCAGCACACAGGCGGAACTGCAGAAGACAAAGCTGGATTTCTACCAAAAGGCACAGTTTCCACTTGCAA
Source organism: Lissotriton vulgaris (assembly GCF_964263255.1). Classification (NCBI taxonomy): domain Eukaryota; kingdom Metazoa; phylum Chordata; class Amphibia; order Caudata; family Salamandridae; genus Lissotriton; species Lissotriton vulgaris. Next base: position 1,572,763,899 of record NC_141694.1, on the reverse strand, counting down.
TAGAGTGCATTGATGGGACCCACATACCAATCTGCCCATCTGCAGCTACAGAATACATATACCGGAACCGGAAATCTATGCATTACATCAACGTGCAGGTGATATGCGATGCAGACAACATTATCACTTACATTGTGGTCAAATTTCCAGGAAGTACCTATGACTCCTACATATTCAGGAACAGTGGGATCTACACAAGTCTGGCTGGGGATGAATTTGGAGAAGGATACCTGCTAGGTAAAACAATGTGACACACCCTGATGTATACCTTGGATGAATGTGTTGGTGACTCTTATTAATGGAACTTCCTTTCCCAGCCTTAGGTGACAGCGCATATGCCATGCGGGCATTTATCCTAGCTCCATACCTCAACTCTTCCACCCCAAGTGAGAGAAGATACAATATGGCACATAAAAGCAGGCACAACTTTGTGGAGCGCACCTTTGAAGTTCTAAAAAGCAGGTTCCGTAGCCTCCACAAAAGTGGAGGTGCACGTCAGTACCGCCCCATCATCTGCTGCAAAATAATAGCAACCTGTGCCATGGTGCCTAACCTTGCCACAAAGAAAGGAACAGCAGTGGAACTAACTGACTCTGAGGATGAGGGAGAGGACTGTCCACAGCCATAGCACAGCACAGCAGGTGTGGCAGCAGCACCAGATGGGAGACACAGACGGGCAGAGATAACACACAACAATTTCAGAGTAAGTAAGGAGACGTAGCCAGTTACTGTAAGTGAGTGACAGTGTTTAATTAGCATAGCACACCACCACAACATTAAGAGCGTCATATGCCAGGCCTAATTTAAATGCGGTTTCCAAAACCAAAATGGGTTACGCCACCCATTTCGGCAAACCATGTGATGGCTGGCATTACTTCCTGTGGCTACGCGCTGCACTGCTGCATTCCTTGGGCACACTGTCCTCACTGCCAGTCTGTCCTGTGGCAGCGCTGTGCCCGTCACTGCGCCACCTGGACTCTGTGATAGGTGGCGCAATGCCACTGCAGCTAGTAGCCCCTTCACTATCCCCCCATTACCTGTAGTGGCTCCCTCCTTGGTCTGTAGCACTTCTAGTGGACTGGTCAATGTGACCAGCCCCCTTACCACATCACAGCTGCAGTGGACCATCTCCTCCTGCATGGCCACTGAGCACCTGCAGAGCAGAGAGGTGGCAGTAAAGAGGCGGTTCACTGCCTTGGTGTAGTTGTCAAGTTTCTGCCTCTCCCTGCACCTTGCCGAACGGTCTTCATCCAATTTGCTGCACAGCAGCCTCACTGCCATGGACATGTCCCTCATGCCCTCAGCTACAGTATTGGTAATGGAACAGATGCCCTTCTCTAGTTGCAGCATGTGCCCATTCATCTGTACCATCTGCTGTTGGACTGACCTTATGGCTTTGCTCTGCAGGCGCTGCACCTTGAGCAAGTTCCCCTCAAGAACGGCGAACACACTATTATCCTCACCCTCTGAAGCTGGACTGGCTGCCCTTGCCCTGCAGCGTCTGGCATCTGTGTGGGCGTGCTCTGTGGGGGACTGTGAGCTAGCACCGTTGGCATCCTCAGCCACTGTGGACTGTTGTCCTCCTCGGACACCACCATCTGCTGGAGGCTGGCTAATGCATGCCTCCTAGCTCTCGGTGATGGTGGCGTTGATTGTGGCAATGGTGGTGGTGATGGTGATGGTGGTGGTGCAGGTGGTGGTGATGGTGGGGTGGTGTGCCCTGCAGGTGACAGGACCTTCTCCTCTTGTGTCCTCTCTGTCCTGGGTGCCTTTGCTCCCCTCTGCAGCCATGCGCGATGGCTCGCCTGTGAAGACAGAATGTACATTTGCTCACTTATCTAGCAGCATTTGCATAGTAATAACTTTCATGCCTGCCAATCAAACTGACTGTCCTCTGCTTGCTAATTGCTGATGTGTGTCACATGCCTTTGGGTTCAGTGGACTGACTGTTCTGACATGTGTTACTTCTGACTACATCTCTTATAATGCATTGCTGGTTTTTAGTAAAACATGTACTGGAGTGGGATTCACAATGCCTCATTGGGGATTGGGGTTAGGAAGTGGGGGCACAAAATGCAGTGCATGCATCTTACCTTGTTTGTTGCCAGCTCTGGCTGAGCTGTCTGCATCCCCCATCCCATCTCACACTCTCCGGCTGGAGGGTGGACTCGACCAGGAGATTCAGGGCAGTTGGTGCAGGTGCTGTGTTTCTCCTTCCACCTCTATGGTTGGCTTGCTTCTTTCTCTCTGCCAGCCTCTCCTTAGCACGCTTTCTCAGGTCATGCCAGCGTTTTTTGAGTTCCTCATTGGAGTACTGGGTTACTCCAATGGCATTGATGTTTTCTGGTATGACCAGCCAAATCTGCCTTTTCAGTGATTCAGGCACTTGCAGAGACTATTTCCAAAAAGTTACCGAATCGGTATTAAGGAATCGGTGATAATGATTCGGTAATGGGGAATCGTTATTTATTTTTACCGATTCTTTCTGAATCGCAAATTTTTACAGCTTATTACCGAATCGCTAATTTTTACAGACTTTTTACGTACATCTGAAATACTTAGGGGCATATTATCAAGGACAGGCGATACATTATCACCGCTTTTATCGGCAGGAAACTGCCAATAGAGCGGCGATAATGGCCTTGATAATATGCTCTATGAATTCCAATCGAAGCCCATGTTAGATGTGCGCACAATCAGAGCACCCGCTGCGCGTACACGCGGTCGCTATTTATGGCTAAGTGGGAGGGAGGGAGGAGCAGCTGGGAGGCGGGAGCGGGGAGGGCATAAAACGAAAAGGGGGTGTGGCCGTTTAGACGGCGGCGGGAAGCGGGGAGCGGGGCGGGCAGGCACAGGGGGACTGAAGAACAAAAAACAAAGCTAACCAACAACGTGCAAGGGGACAGCAGTGACAATAATAAAAGGCAAATGAAAACAGAAAGGAAACAGAAAGATTAAACAAGCACACACAAATACGGCGGAGGGGCGGGGATCAGCAAGGCAGGCACAACGAGGCTGCGGGCAGCAGCGAGGCGAGGGGCACACACACAGCTGGTGGCCGTGCGGCGCGGGGGTGTCCTGAGAACAGGATTGGTAAGATCGTTTGATGCGGCTTATTGTTGGTTTGGAATTTGTATTGGCCAATTTTGAAATCTGTGATTGAGAATATATGAAATGCAATTTGTGTAGGCAAGTAATGAGGAGACTTTTCTCTACTTTGTATAAGATTGGAATGGCACAACGTACAAGCGTACTTTAAGTGCTACTTTGCGTATAATATTTGCATATGTTGCAATATTTTTGGTATGACTCTTTCAAGCAAACATTCGAAGAATGTTTGCTTTTTGGAGATACCATAGTGTGAAGTGAATTAGCCAGCTCCCTAGAGGGAATACCTAAATAGGTTTAGGTATGAAAACATATTTCTTCCTTGGTGATTCTGTACTCCATGGAATTAAAATAAGAACATAAAACAAACAAGGATCCTATTCTGCGCACTTTTATGAATGGAGATATGCAGAGGGAGTTTTCGGTGTTCTGACAGCCAAAGCTAGTGAATTGAGTTTATTTTGGCTTCTTCAAAATAAAAAAGTCTGTTGGGTTGTTTTGTGCAGTCTTTTGGAATACTATTGAGAAGCTTTTCTTGTAAATATGACTTAAAATTTGTATTTACAAATAGTTTGGTTCGCGTACACTTTGTGGGCAGTCCTTTGTTTCTGTCCTACGTGTTGATCTGTGGGTTTAATGTGTGTTTAAATGTCTATGTGGGTTGTGGGTTCACATTGGTGCTTCAGTGAGTAAATAGTGATTGCGCTCTTTGTGAAAGAATGGCTAGCCTTAAGCGCGCTGTATTGTGTGTTCTGAGTGTATGACCCTCTTCTGTATATGTCTGGAATGAGGTCAATGTGTTTGTTTGTGTTTTGTTTGCTGTCGTCATTCTGGTTTGCAAAATGTCATTTAATTAATATTAAATAAAAATCAAGAAATTAAATTATATACCATATGCTACATAACTACATGTTACTATTAAACTATGCACATGTACAAACTACCACAAGGCTAAAAAGATAAAATTAGAATTCACATTCAATAGGAATAAAATAGGCCTCAGAAAGGAAATTGTGTGTTTTGCAATAAATAAACTGAACTATAAAATATTAGAGCATTTTCGTTAGATACATTGTATTAGATATTAACAGGCAAACATATCATCTGAGTAAATTGGATGTTGCTCACCTAAACACACATTATAGAACGATGCATTGAAATTCCTCTGTTTTAAATAGACTGTCACCGTGTTCTTTTTGACTGTAGGCCACAGAGAGAAAGGGATGCTGACTCAGCTAGGATTTTGTCAGTGCAAACACAGTAAAACCCAGCATTTCAGACTGCTGTTTTAAAAAGTTAAAAAAATCAGGTTCATTATTTTGGATAACAGGAAAACATTTAAACATTTAAAGTAAGGATTTCTTTTCTTAATGCCTTCTTACATAAGCACATTTGTGGTTCTGATGTTAAATAAAGACTGTCTGTAGGAGAGTAGGGTCTGCTTTCATATTGTCACCCCATTTTTTTTGCTTTTTACTTCACTGGTTTTCGACTTAATGTGGCTGTGGGCCTGCTAATCAGACCGACAGCCTGCTCTTCTCTCGCTAAATTCACATCCATGTACTTTAGGTACATAACCAATTGGACATTGGGTCACCTTATCAGCCCCTGTACAGTGTACTATAGGTACCCAGGGCATAGGTGCATCCAAGGCCTACCAAGGGCTGCAGCATATCTTTTGCCACCCCTGGCTGACTATCCAAACTGACACAAATGGCTGATCACTCAACTGGGTCAAGGTTGTGTAATCACCCCTTGCTTTGATATAGTATACCTATATCTAAACTTATTTCTGGGCACATATACACCTATATGTCACTCCTTTGGCAGGCCTTATCACTCCTGGAGGCAGAGTGCTTGGTTTTATGTGAGATGGTGCTCTAGCATGAGCTGAGCCTGTCTGCAGCTTTCGGGACCAACTCCCTTAGCTGTTCTGGGATATTGACATACCATATACTCTTAAGGGCATTATAATCCTCGCAGTAACTTGCTAACTTTGGTTTGGCTTTATCAAAACATGTCGCATGAGGTGTCATACGCTTTGGAATACTACCCCCTTGCCAGTTCTGGCGACGGGGTAGCATTCCACCCTTCTAGAGGGAGAAGACATGTTACTTTGCTTAAATGCGGTTAAATTTAACCAGAGCCCCAGCATCACAAAATGGATGCTGCTGCCACAGATACAAGTCTAGGGCCTCCTGCTGCTGACCAAAACTCTGGCAGGGGAGGCCAGTACAAATGGTATCCTGTCACAGGGAGGTGTTAATCCACCCCAGACAAGAGATAGTGGATTGTAGCAGGGAGGTTTGAATGAAACTAGACACTGCCTGGTGCGCACAAGGCGTCCCATGCATAGCCCAGTTCAAACCGGTGCTGGTGCACTCCAGCTCTGGCGCGAAACTGGACAAAGGGAAAGGTGTGTAACCGAGCCCCTTCATGGGTTCCACCCATAGGAGGGACCTAGCAGGTGATCCAGCCCCTTGATTTGGAATAAAGGTAGGAGCTGTGCCAATGCAATTTAGATTATCCTGACTGAAACTTTGAAACAAATCTCTGAACCCTTCGACATCCTACTCAATGTAGAAGACTGAAGAATCTCCCTTGTGGTCAAAGAGGGGCCACCCCGTGCAAGCAGGCACCATCAGTGTGACAAGACTTTCTTTGCTGTCGCTCCCGCCGGAGCTCGAACGAAAAAAGACCAACAAGACCTGGACTCCCAGACTTCCAACAGCCCGATCCACAGTCCTAGCGAAGCTTAGACCCGTGGAGGTGACAAGAGACGTGGGACCGGCCATCTTGAAAAGTCAACAAAGTGCTTCCTGTGCAGCCCCCATAGGTATCACAATTACAATAAAGTGCTCAAGTGAGTGATAGTGACAAGTGATGACGGTGTAGTGAAACAGTAGCATATACAATTATTATACAATTATCTCCTGTTGTCTGTCCTGATGAAGACCCAATACGGTTGCCAGAAAGTCTGCACCATTTACTAGGGTTGAAACGTCGACGTTGTGTTAAACCTATCTGTCCATACTAAGTTTCAACCAAAAAGAAATAATATACGTGGCCGTTGGAACAATTGATTTCAAATTAGGGACTGATATATATGTATAATTGTATATGTTACTGTTTCACTACACCGTCATCACTTGTCACTATCACTCACTTGAGCACTTTATTGTAATTGTGATACCTATGTCATTGAGGTTTTGGACAACCCTTGTTTAGTTTTGTCTATGATTATTTCATACCTGGTTTTCGAAATAAGAAAACTTTTTTGCGAACATCAAAACTTTGGTGTGTATGTTTTTTCCAAAATGTTTATGTGGTTTTTCCCTTTCTAAAAAATTTAAAAAAAAATATTTCCAAGAATGATATTGTGAAATACATACAAAGGGCTGTATATGAATAATTCATTCTGACAAAGAGATTTGTGTATTCCAAACTTTGTTTATGCCCAGTTGCTACAAATGGGGTTGATAGTGTTCACAGAAGCGAAACCTATTTCAGGTTTCCTACTGTCAAAATGGGGGAAGGAGGCTGGCTCCTCTACAAATTAAGGAAAGGCAAAATGTATGTTTCTCTCTTTCTCTATTTCTTTTTAGCCTGTCTAAGCTGTCTGTGAAATAGCCATGAGACATTTATTTGGCTATTCAGTAATACTGTTTTAAACATTGTTAGCACTAATAAAATGAATAAATATATATCTTATGTTACTGCTCATCCTGTTTGATGAAATTATGACAGGATGGGTAGTTTAGATTGCTGTTCCCTTATTTGACCTTTAATGGGAGCTAGATGTGGGTAGTTTTTGTTCTAAAATTCTTAGGTGATAACACCATTATTGTATGTTATTCTCATGCTACATAGTTTTGCAGGTGCATTGCTAGTTTTTATTAGCTAGTCTGTGTAAATAAACTGACAGTCTTTATTGGAGCTGATGTTGCATAGTTTGGATCATGAAAAGTAGAACGCAGGGAAGATGCCCATGAGATCCTTAGCAAACATTTTTGAAGTAAATATTGTTTTATAGATAAGAATCCTTGTTAAATTCGCCGTTTTAGATTTTCCTGTTGCTCCTATAACATGAGAGCATGGTCCTAAACCTACAATGTAGATGCTTGTATTAGGAGAAATCATTTGAGAAGTGTCTGCAGTCCTGTACAAGTATGTAAAGTTTAAGAGCAAAAGTGTAGAACATTTCCTTTTTTGGGGGTTTTCAGATTAGTACACAGGAATACACCAATTCAAGGATTTAGGGTATGTGTGTGTTGTTTTTCTCTTTTCCTAAGAATTTAGAAATCAAGTACAGACTTCCTTGGCTGCTTGGGATTGGGTGATGTATTACTCTTGTCAGTTCACCAGAGACTTCATTTTATACTTCCGCATAGGTCCAGGCTTTCATATAGATAGATGAAGTGGTTCTTGGGTGCCTTGCTAATATATGTGGCGTCCCAAGACTAGGAAGTATTTTGGGACTATCTTCTCTGTTGATAGACTGTTTCTGTGCCTTGTCTAAAGACCTTTTGTTCTGTCCACCAATAGATATTTGCTGCCTTACAACCATTGCCAGAGGGGCCCGGACATCAGATTCAGCCTGGGGAGTCAGAGTCAGCACCAGTCCAGCTTGAAGCCAAGGTGAAGGTAACCAGCATAGGCATTGCTGGCAACTAGGACGTCAGTGAAGGTGGAAGCCCTCGGATGAATTGTGTACCCCTGCTACTGTCTTGGGTGAAAGACATGGTCGCAAACCAGAAAGGAGAAATCGCGGATCAAGTTTTTGATGCTCAGCTGAGAGTCACAGACTGACCAGAACGGCAAGGAGGCTTTGTTTGAGGTGGCACCTTTTGAAACAATGGTTGCTTTAGAGATCCCTGCATCAGGCCTCTGAATCCTGGTCCTAAAGTGAATGCAAGTTTGCTCCTTTGTTTGTTGGTCAAGAGGTGCCTGAGCGCACTGGATGCAAATGTGGGCCCCAACAAATGAAGAGTGCGCCAGCAGATTAATATAGGAGTTAGGGAAGGACTTGAGTTTAGGGTACAGGTGCTGTGTCTCTGGTGCCTGTTAGATTGAAGTGAAGAAAACTGGTGCACTGCCTGAGAAACTGGACAGGATCGCTGAGAGCATTTGCCCAGGTGGGTGACTGCCCTATCCTGAAAGAAGAAACTTTTTCCTTGAAACTGGGCCGTGATTCTTGAGTTGCGAGTTGAGCAGCTCCACCATGGAAACAACAAGAGCCTGCCTGTGAGGCTCAAATGGACACAGGGAGAAGACTTCCCTCTGGCTTGGCTGTTCAGCGGCTTCAATTTCCCCAATGACTTATTTTTCTTGTTAATAATGTAACCCTTTGAATGTCCTGTTTTTGATTGGGAGCAGCCCTTTGCAGCTTTTCGTTCTAATTCCTATGGCCCTGTGTGGTCCTCCTGGTCCCTTGGAGCCAGGATTGTTTTGTAATAATCTGTTTAGTCGCTTTCATATTTGCATTAGTTATATTTATTCTGCATGAAAAACTTTTTTCTGAGCAACTAGATATGTGCTCTTGGCTATTCTGAAATTTAAATGGATGGTCACTGAAATGCAAAGGAACCCAGAAAATGTTTTTACTAGATGGTTCTAGGATTTGCTTAAGACTAGAAAAAAATTATAATTCTGTTTGTGATAATGGTCATTACTCACTCCTGCTATCTGTATGTTTTATGACCCAATGCTCCGTTCCCTTTGTATTCCTGCTTATACCTCAAATATACCAGCTTAATGAAATGTTTATAATGGAAAATGCCAACCTAGCAATGAATTAAGATATTGATACATTTATGAAAATTAATGTGCAGATATTTTATGTGTTCCTACTGGATCATATGAATGTCTTTAGCTCATGCTAAAAGGACCATCTGTTAAAGATTGCAGGGATTTATTAGCATGAGCTTAAAGCCATTTTGTATTTGGGAGCCTTTTTAGGTAGCCATGTGCTCGCCATGTGCGGTTTCCTCTTCAGAGCCTTGCACATGCTCAGAGAGGGCTCGCTAGTAGAATGCACCTTCCCCTCTTATAGAACTGTCAGGCTATTCTTGCTGATGTATGGAGAAGTAACTCTCCACCCACTTTGTTGAGCAAGCAGATATTGTATGCCCATATTAGTCATGTTGCATGCTTACATGTGCCAGGACCTCTCCTTGGTTTTATGATGACTATGTAACCCTACACATATATAAGGCCCCTGTTATCTGTACTCCTTAGACTGCCTCATTGAGTTTCCGAGGGTACTGCGTGATGTAGTCTCCCTCATCTGAGGTTAATAAATGCATTCTTTTTATATTTCATCTTCGGTGCCAATCTCTTCTTTGTTGGTTTAAAAGGACCAGGTATCAGTGAGACCCCTGAGAAGGTTTCTATTTTCTTCAAGTTGAGGGGTAAAATGTTCTATTCCCACTCCAGTGAGTGCAACAATAGGGAAAGTTTTGGATAGTGGAGGGGTAGAAATTACTATTCCCAACCCAGTCAGTGCAACAGTAGGGAAGTGTTGGATAGTGGCAGGATACAATTGACTATTTCCACTCCAATCAGTACAACAGTCGGGAAACTGTTGGATTGCAGAGAGGTAACTCTTAATATTCACACTTCAGTCAGTTCAAAATTAAAAACAAACAAAATATTAACAACAAAATTATTTAAAAAACAAAATGAACGAAAAGATATAAAAATATGTTAAAATTAAAAATACAAATATAAGTAAAAATGAAAATAAACATATAACGTTAAATACATATGAACAAAAACTTATAAAAAATTATATTCAATACAAACCAGAATAATTTTCAAACAAACAAATATTTTTAATTAGAACATATTTTGAAACAAACCCTTAATTATTACATAAATTAACTTTTTTATATTTCCTACCCTATAACACCACACAATTCACATCCCATATCTAAATAAAAAAAAGAATTACTTCCATGATTAACATAATTGATTACCAAGTAAAGACATTTTATTATTGAAAAAACTAATTTAAACTCATACAAATTAATAAACTTCCCCTACTTTACTCTATAATTGGAAATCTGAAATAGATAGCATATGTGCACTCTTCAAAGCTTCTAAGTAACTTTTATATAGGCTCCCAAAAATTTAAGACGGCTCCTTGGGGTAAGCAGTTCAATATATGATTCAGTTTGCGTATTGCAGAACAGCATTTCTCTATACCATTGAGTCAGGTGTTGCCACCACTCGTTTTGCTATCAGAAGGCCCATGTCAATTAAGAACCTAATATCTTTATGGGCTCACTTGGAGAAGCCCAATAGAGCTAGCAGTGGATCTGGTCTGATAGATTCACCTGTAATCTCACTAAGCTTAGAAAATATTTGCATCCAAAAATTAGCAATGGAAGGGCATAACCATGCTAATTGTCAGAAGCCAGCTGCCTCCTCCCCACATCTTTCGCTTTTGTCAGTTTCTCACAAACTAAAATCAATATAACCAGACTGGGGTATGATATATTCTATTAAGATATTTAAATTGAATGGGACGGTATCTACCGTTCAGGGAATTGCGCTGTGTAGCCTCACAACAGTAATTCCACGTGTCATCATCAAATTGGACCTCTAAGTCCAATTGCCACTTCAGTCTGGGCTTAATATACTGGTTCCAGCGTAGTACCTGTGTTTTGCTGTATATGTGCGAGACTAGCCATACTCAGCGAGTCGGAGCGTAGCATTGAGGTGAGAGGTACTACCTCTGAAGGTTCCAACAGTCGTCTCCCAGCAATTTGCAAAGTGCTCTATGGGCTCTGTCATAATGAAATATCATTAGGGGGAACAACTGGTTTATTAGTGAACATCTTTTCCCAATCCTGCCCCTCCCTGTTTGCAAAAAATGTTCTATTTATTTCTATGTCTAGAGTTTGCATTGCCCGCACTACTTATGGTTCTGTGATAGTTGGAAGTCAAGTTAAGTAGGTTATGCCAGGCGTGTGTTGTCGCATTTATAGAATCCAAAGTCCCAGTGTGTTATATCGCTGCACAAAACAGCGCTGTAGTCAAGTGAGAAGGTGCCATTGCCATCCTCTCCATTTGAAGGTGGGAAGGGGGGTATGTTGCTGTAACCAGTAATAGGCATTCGAGCATTGAGCCACCCGGTAATAGAGGTCTAGATCCGGGACTCCCAGTCCTCCCATTGAGTATGGGAGAGTAAGAATGTCCCATCTGGCTCTAGATTGTTTTCCGGCCCAGTCCAATGTGACCTGTAAACACTTAAGGTGCTTGAAAAAATTAGTTAGGAGGACAATTGGTATATTTAAGAACAAGAAGAGGAATCTGGGAAACATTACCATCTACATGAGTGATATCTTCTCCTAGGAGCCAGAGGGGGAGGCGAATCCACCTATTAACGTCATCTTCAAGTTCAATAATTGCTCTGCCATAGTTTTCCTTAAACACTGTTTCCGAGTTTGTGTGTACTTGGATCCCCAGATAACGCACCGGGTCAACAGACCAAGCCAAGGGAAAGTCCAGATCCACTGGGAGCATTGTTGGTGTGAGAGGGAATATAGTAGACTTTGAGCAGTTAATTTTAAGTCCTGAGAATTCCCCAAATTTCACTACCTCCCGTAGCACTGGAGAGAGATTGACTTCCGGATCTCGAATATACAGGAGTGTATCATCGGCATAGGAAGAGATGATCAAGTTGTAAGTGGGGAACCGGACCCCCTTGTGACATGGTACTCCCTAAGGGTGCACGCCTATGGCTCAGCGACCAGCGCAGAGAGAAGTGGGGATAGTGGGCAGCCCTGACAGGTGCCTCTGCAAATCTCCAGGGAAGAAGTAACAATATTGCCACTCTCACTTGGGCAGTTGGGGTAGTATACAGGACTTTCACCAAATGGATAAAAAGGCTCCCTCGTCCCATGCGATGAAGCAATAGTAGCATAAAATTCCATTTCATAGAATCAAAAGCTTTTTTCTGCGTCTAGGAAGATCGCAGCCACTTTGGAATCTGGTTTGGTGTGCAGGATAGCACCAAACACTGTGGTAAATTGTGTGTTAGTGTACGTCCAAGGGCGAATCCTGCCTGCTCAGGGCTAACTAAAGATGGAATGAGGGGGGCCAAGCGGTTCGTGAGGATCTTAGCAAAAGTTCTTGTGTCCACATTTAACTGTTGGATTGCATTGATCCTAGTGCATCATGGGCTTCCTATGCTTCCAGAGGTCTCATCAGGGTCGCTCTATAATTGTCCAACAATCAGGGCAATGTTATGTATTCAAGATAGGACAGCATGTTAGCGTCCATGTCGTGGGGCTTAGAGCGATATAATGCAGAGCAATAATCACTAAAATACTCAGCTATTGCATCGGGTCACTAGTCTTCTCACCAGAGTCTAAACTAATCTTTATGGGGCCAGCACTCTCCTGTCTTCCTCTCATTGTAGCCGCCAGCGCGGCGCTGGGACATTCCCTCTCTCCATATGTTCTCGCTATTGCATACTTTCCCATTAGCTTAACCTTTCAATTGGCTTCTTCATGATATTCCTCTAACATATTCTAAAGCTCGTCCATAGTCTGATCATTGCCTCTCACAAGGGCTTTTCGCTCAAGGTCACCAGCTTCCATTCCAACAGGGCTAAGCGCCCACTGATAGATCTCAGCACCCCGAGTGCTTTGAAGCAATGTTAGTATTAAAGAAAACATTCATGGCCTCTGACATCTTCCCTCTAAAGGCTTCATCTAGTAATGCATATGGAGGGAATCTTAAAGTGAATGGAGGTGGGCGCTTTGAAGTAGGCCTGGGCAGTAAATTGTGTTCCGTTCTCAGAATTTGCGGAATTTGGATAATTTTGCGTTTGGCGGAGAAGGCGAAATTGCCCAAAATTGTGCGTTCTGCGACTTCGCATCATTTTCTGCTTGTTTGCGTTCTCAAATGCATGTTTGCGAGATATTTCTCCCGAGCACGCAAACAGCGATTGCGAACAGTAAAAAAGCATTGCGAACAAGCAATTTCGCATGTTTGTGGAATTTCTGCGTGTCCACAGAGATTTTTTACCGTTTCGCGGAGATTTGCGCAATGCAATTACGCAAATTCCGCCCATCCCTACTTTGAAGGGCCTTCCAGTTCAATCAGTATTGGTGAGTGGTCAGAATATGAGGGGAAAAACTAAGTATGGGTGGATAATTCGTTCTGCTCGTGAATTTGCAGATTTTCTGCGATTTCCCGATCCGGGAATCGCACAAAATTGCTGCAAAATCCACGAATTCGCGAGCGGGACGAAGTTTGCTCAGGAGGCACTTACAGGGTTACAGCAGGTTCCCAAGTTGAAGCTAATTTCTTTGTAACCATTTACAAAATGGTTACAAAGAAATTAACTTCAACTTGGGCACCTGCTGTAACCCTGTAAGTGCTTCCTGAGCGGCGCCTCCTTGCCTACTTGCAACTATTCTCTGACCCGGCTCCGACGCTCGAAGCAGGGTCAGAGAATAGTTACAAGTAGACAACGAGGCTCCTGCAGGAAGCACTTACAGATATAGATAAAGCAGGTGCCTGAGTTGAAGGTCAAATTCAGTAACTCCTTAATCAGCCCAAAAAAATTTGCGTTTTGTCGAGGCTGGGCAGGTGCTTGTTCTCCCCATATATACCGTCTAAAATTAGCTATGATGCTTGATGGAGGCCTTTGCATTCTTGACTTTCACGAGCTCTATCCCCGTGCAGTTCCTGTGACCACAAGATTCTTACTCCTCATCTGCTGCTCTGATCCGTGCCTGTCCTTTTATACACAGAAGAGGGATGTGAACTCGCATAGAAGCCCCCTCCTGTTTGCCCCCCCCCACACACTAGCGGTGTGCACCGTTTTCCCGCCCTTTAGCCACAATGATGGACAGCTCACTCGAGGGACCCCGGCACCCTCCGGCGCGATGGTAAAGTTAATCAGCCCCCAAAAAATGTGCATTTCGTACAACTGGGCAGGTGTGTGTTCTCCCCATATCTACCGTCGAAAAATAGCTATGATGCTTGATGGAGGCCTTTGCATCCTTGACTTTCATGAGCTCTATCCCCGTGCAGTTCCTGTGACCATGAGCTTCTTTCTCCCCGGATCTGCTGCTCTGATCGGTTCCTGTCCTTTTATTCACAAAAGAGTCATGTGAACTCGCATAGAAGCCCCCCCCAGTTTGCGCCCCCACACACTAGCGGTGGGCACCATCTTCCGCCCTTTAGCCACTATGATGAACAGCTCACTCGAGGGACCCCGGCGCCCTTCAGCGCGATGGCAAAGTTAATCAGCCCAAAAAAAATGTGCGCTTTGTCGAGGCTGGAAAGGTGTGTGTTCTCCCCATATATCATGTCGAAAATTAGCTATGATGCTTAATGGAGGGCTTTGCATCCTTGACTTTCACGGGCTCTATCCCCGTGCAGCTCCTGTGACCACAAGCTTCTTTCTCCTCATCTGCTGCTCTGATAGGTGCCTGTTCTTTTATATACACAAGAGGCATGTGAACTCGCATAGAAGCCCCCTCTGTTTCCCCCCACAAACTAGCGATGTGTACCATCTTCCCACCATTTAGCCACTATGAGGGACAGCTCACTCGAGGGACCCCGGCGCCTTCAGCGCGATGGCAAAGTTAATCAGTCCCAAAAAAAGTGCGCTTTGTCGAGGCTGGGCAGGTGTGTGTTCTCCCATATCTACAGTCAAAAATTAGCTATGATGCTTGATGGAGGCCTTTGTATCCTTGACTTTCACGAGCTCTGTCTCCGTGCAGTTCCTGTGACCACAAGGTTCTTTCTCCTCATCCGCTGCTTTGATCGGTGCCTGTCATTTTATACACACAAGAGGAATGTGAACTCCCATAGAAGCCCCCCCCGTTTGCCCCACACACACACACTAGCGGTGGTGAAAAATTGCAAAAAAATCCACGATTTCGTGGGGAAATCTGCAAATTCGCTGATTTCTTTGCGATTTCGCGAACCGCTGATTCGCAAAATTTGCCCATACTTAGGAGAAACACCTCCCAGCCCCGGATGGTGTGTCTCAGTTAACCTGCCAGGAACCATTAACTTATCCTGGTCTGTAAATCATGAGGGGTGGAGTAATGTATGAAACCCTCCACATCGCCCAATTGAGAGCACCAAACATCAATCAACCCTAGCTCAGTTATTACATCTATGATCGTTCTGGCTGCTAGTGACTGGTGCCTGACAGGCCCCCCTGAACGGTCAATATCTGGATTCAGCACACAGTTAAAGTCCCCCCAGATTTGGGCAGAGAAGGTAAATGGCATGCTAAGGCAAGGATATTCTGAAAAAACTGTGGGCAATCATAGTTGGGGCCGTAGATATTACTTAAGACACATTCCATGCATTTCCCCTTACATATACATATTGTTTATCTGCCTCCAGTGCCTGTATACAATTCTTCTAGTGAGAATCTGGCTCTAGGGTTTACGCATGTGAGCACCCCCGGGTGTGTGAGGTGAAGCCAGCAGCGTAGAATGTGCCAAGGATCCTCCTGCAGGCAAGTAGAATAGCCCATAATCAACTATGCAAATTCCGGGTACTGTAATCAAATTAAAACAAACAGATAAAAACTATTCCCAAAAGAGCGCCCCCGCCCCGCCCCCCACCCACGCCATGCAATCCCAAACTTAGCACAGTTGGTATCCCCCTACTTCTCATCCCTACCCCTTAGGTAAATAAGCCAACAAGCCATGTAATGTGTAATATGCCGGGGCTAATGTTACCTGAGCACTACCAGTGGCTACAGGTGGTAAGCCAGGCCATTAGAACAGCCTAACTGAAGTATCATTAATACTTATTTTCTGTAAGAGAGAGTGTAGCTCCGTTAGCATAGTAGTCAAAGCATTTCCTAAAAGAGTAAGGATAAGAGATACAAGGATAAAAGTAAGGAGAACAGCAGCTCGCTGTCGAGCCAAAGGAGTCGTCATCAGCAATGCTTGCGAGAGTTTGGGTTCCTTCCAGCTGCTGTTTCAATCTTGATGAAGTCTGTGAGTGAGCATAGCCAGCATTAGTTCTCTGTCGCAAATCTCTCCCAGCTGGATACCCATCCAACTGGTCCCAACAGTCAAAGAGCTGCTCATCCAGGCCCTCAGACGCCTCGTGGAGTCGCTCCGCATCTGAATCTCACTCTGCCTTTTTTGCAAAGTTCTTCTGGGCTTTTTACAGTGATTTAGGGCCCGAAAAGATACGGCCCTTCCTGTTTAGGGCAACTCGTATCCTGGCTGGGTAGAGCATTGTGTATTCCATGTTTTGGTCATGGAGTCACCGCGTAAGAATGTTGAATTGGTGTCTGGCTTCCTGGACCTTCATAGTAAAGTCTGGGTAGAGAGAGATAGTAGAGCCCTCATACTGCAGTTCCCCCAACTCCCTAGCCCACCTCAGGGCAGCATCTCGGTCACTGTAATTTAGTAGTTTCGCTATCATCATGTGGAGGAGCCCCAGAGGCGGTCGAGGGCTGAGCGAATGATGGGCCAGTTCCACCACGAACATATCGGAGAAGGTTTCATGCCCAGCAAGGTGATAAGGAATTTTTCTGTGAACTGTTCGACGTTGACTATCGAGGTAGACTCTAGCATCCCTATATTATGGATGTTGCTTTTTCTCGAACATGCCTCTAAATATTCTGCTTTGTCTTGTAGCGTCGATCATGCACTGCTTCCACCTCAGTTACTCTGTGCTCAGTCATATCAATCCGCTCCGCATGTTTGTCAAGACATTCCAACATTCTATCCATTTGAAAAACAAGTGAGTCAATCTTTCCGTTCATCATTAGTAAGCTCTTTTGCAGTGCTACAAACATCTGCTTTACATCCCCGGGCTACTCTTCCGGAGCACCCACCTGATCCTCCAATCAGCGGGTCTGGCTTTCTTTTGGTCAAATAGCATTTTTTTTTGGGTCTTATCAACTTTTCCCATTTTGCCTTTGATTGGGGTGCAGTTCCTGTCTGGAACGCTATAGTGTGGAGATGCAGGATAGCAAATTTGTCTGGGGCTCATGTCCCTGGACTTAGGCCACCATGTTCAATGAAGTTACTGGTTGCCCCAGAGTGAGTCTCTGCTTCCCAGTTATCACACGCCAAGGGTCCCTGCTTGGTGCTTCTTCAGTGTCATGAGCATGGTTTATGGCCAGGCGCACCTCACTCCAATCTTTGAGGTGTACTATGCAATGGACTAGGACAATGGGTTGGATCACATCCCTTCCCTGGCGTGTCATCCAGGTGTGGGAGGCCAGAGGTGCAACCCCTGCCCTGCGGTCATGCGGCTAGTGATCAATGTGATTTACAGACACACGGGGCCCGCAGTGTCCGAGGCATCCCTCAATTAGAGCCGGAGGCCCCACCTCCTCCTAATGCAATAGTAGGGGTGCGGGCGACAATGCAGATTTGTAGTCTCCAGGGTCGCACTATGCCTGTTTGATGCATATGGGCCCCTGTTTCTTAGCCCGCACCAGAACACATGCTGCAGGCCATACCTCCACCTCCAATTTAGAACAGCCCAGCTGGCCTCACTCACTGTCTCATCCTAGGTGAGGAGCCGGAACAGTATGCTGGGTGACACGGGGCTTTGCGCTGCTGCAGGCTCTCTGCTCAAGTCTTTCTCCAGACCCGTCAGGTGAGGTCTTTGTTAGAGAGATGCACCACGGGGGGAAGCCGCCAACAGCAGGGACACAAAATGGCACCTTAAATGCATGTAGCCCCTCGCGGTAAGGGGATGAGTGAGTTGACACAGTACAGGAGGCTCCAGATGGGTCAACAATCCACTTCAGGCAGAGCTTGCGGCTGACTGAGGAAGTCATCCGGGTTTGCTGCTTGACACGGTCATCAGGAATGTGGGTCGCGATCATGAGCGTGCCATTCTGTTTGGGCTCCGACTGTAGTTGCGGTGTAGGAGCGTAAACCAATAATTTCCTCCCTGATCTGTGGGACCCAGCGGGTCCTGCTCAACACATTATCTTGAGAAGGAGTTGGAGTAGTACACCAGGCGACACAGGGACTGCGCACTGGCAGAGGTTCTCTGCTTGCTGAGTATTGCCCTCGGGCGACACCTGGCCCATTCAGGGAGGGGCTCCGGCCCGAGTGTGACACCGCAGAGAGTAGTCTCTAATGGCAGGGGCACAGGATTGCAATGTGGTGCCACAGCAGAGAGGGCTTTAGACGCATCCGCAGTCCGTATTGGGCAGAGCCCATGGCCTGCCAAGGAGGTCTACCGAGCTTGCAACTCAGTGTGGTCATCAGCTGCGAAGGCCAGGATCATGGTCTCCACCTTTTGTGTGGTCTACAGCCTCAATGGCGGTATCCAAGAGTAGCCCTTGGCATACTCTGTTATGATCGCTCGCTCATGAGTTGCTAGCGGTTACGGATGTGAGGATATCTATTGCATAGTGCCAATGGATCGCGGATCTTGTCTCTCATGCGGCCAGGTTCACTGCGGCAAGCTCCGCCCCGCCCACACCTAAAATGAATTACACAATTTCCATATTTAAATTTTAATTAATCAATTAATATTAGCAACTAATTAATAATTAATTACTTCCCACCCTTCACCCCTATAATCCCCATACCCTGCACCTAAAATGAATTGCACAATTTTAATGATTAATTTTGAATCAGTTCATTATTATTAATTAACAACCACTTAATAATTAATTTCAAATAGATTACTTTCTAAAATTAACACTATAAAATTTCAATTAAATAAATATTAATACATAAAAAAGAATCATTAACTTATTATAATTAAATGACTTCCCACTCTATTCCCCTATAAACCTACAACACTCTTTGGAATTAAAAAAAAACCACAACATTTAATTTAAAAAAATTGATAACTACTAAAAATGTAACAAATATATTAAAAAAGATTAACCATATTCATATAAAAAGCATACATCACATACATTAAAAATATACACTAAAATACATAACACTAATTAAAAAATCGATGTTTTAATCAACTATACTTTTGCAAACGATATTAATGACCACTACATTTAAAAAAATTATATTTTGTACCTTAAATTTGATATTCTTGACCAAGATATTCTTGCTGTCGATATTTCTGTCATGATATTTTCAACTCGATATTCTGTCCAAATACCAAGCTGTGCCAAGTGTGGGAAAACTAACGGTGTTATTTTTAGGGGGTTAGCGTTATTTACTTGTAGCTATATAGGGAGTACACTGTGCTGCCACCACTTATGGGTTCTCATGATATATTTGTAGGAAGCTTTTCCAAATTAGGGATTGAGGTGGTTGCCAGTAGTTTAAACCAAGACATTCAAGCTTTTTTCTGAATTGAGCAAAGATTCTATAATATTCATGAATTAAGTTGATTCTAAAGGGGGCGACGTAATCATCCATCCACTGTAAAGGAACCATATTATATGTTGGTATGGAAGTGTTAGAACAAGTAAAGAGGAGGTCTTAGCATCATAAGTGTTCACAGTGGCGGTCTTCTTATGGTTAACCACTCATAGAAAATTTGGTAGATCTTGGGATTCTGCACTCTCAGGAAGGGAAGGCCCACCCTGATGTTGAAATTTCCTTCTAGCATAATGTGTCAATTGGATCACACATGGCACTGATAAGTTATAAGGGCATTTCTGTGACCAGGTGTATTTTCTTGGAACAAGCATTGCTACATTTCAGAGCCATTGAAATAGGACTGGAGAAATACTTTCAATAGTTGTGCAAGTTCTTATTTGTCTAGAATGCACTATAGAAAAATCAAAGCCATGTTTGATAAGGTAGAGTATACAATACCACAATGTTTATTAACTAGCCCACCACTGGGATGCCATGGTGTAATGGGGTGCACTTAATGCTTTTTCTTACTGTAGTTATCTTCTTGCTGAAGACTTTCTCCAGTGTTTATGCCTATATGGCATGCCTTCTATGTTCCATATTCCTGTGGCATGTACTCCCTCAAACATGTGTATGTTTGAAAGTGCATACCTTGTGCTGCGCTTCTTCAACAAAGTATGCCTGTTGTCAAACAGTCATCAGCAGCCTGTATTTCGTTGAGGATGGACGCACTCCCATGGATTTGCTGAACATCATAAAAAACTTTTTTCTGGAACTTCATCTCTACGCTCTTTCTGTTCCTGCATCTACTTGACTCTTTGGCACTTCACATTTAGCGACTAACGATTTTGCAGCATTTCCACAATTTTTGTGCATTCGGATGGATCGGTATCCACCGAGCCTTCCCCTCAAGACGCTCCATAACTGCATGCTTGGGATTTTGCTCTTGCTCCACTTTCTTTCCGACCCTTGGATCCATTTTCATCCAATTTGGTTTGTTTTTGCCGGTATCTACTCTTCGTGCATGAGCCATAGCCAGACTTCAGCTTCAGCTTCATTCTCGTCAAACGTGATGACATCATCACGTAACATTTGTGGCCATTTTAGGTGTATCCCAAGCACCATACAACCTCATCTATTTCATCTACAGCGATGACTTCATCATGATTAGCATGCTATGGTGGCCATATTTGATTGCTTCTAAACTTCCATAACAATCTCTCCTCATGAGCTTCACGGATATCTTCACACAGTTTAACAAAATATTAATCGTCTTTTTCAAGAAGCACCAGGTCATAAAGGCATTTAACCATTTCATGCATACAAGTTGAATCATTTTCTACAAAACAGCATCTAAAATACTTTTCTTAAACTTACTTACAATTCTTGTTTATTCTGAGCTAAAAGAAAATAATAATAACATATAATAATTATTTATCACCATGTCTTCTAATCAACAAATTGTACAGTTGAACCATTTTCTACCCTCACCTGGCAAATTCAAAGAGACATGGAAAATTTTGTTTCACAGTTTTGAAAACTACCTAATAGCTATTGATGCTTATGATTATTCACCAAAGCTTAAATTGACCATCTTCCAGTCTCTATTCCACCTGCAGGGTATTGTGATGGGTGGAATGTTTACTCTGATGCCATCCAAAGACTCAATAAAAAATGTCTAGAGCAACCAAATGTTATTTCGGAGAGATTTAATTTTATGAAGAGGAAGCAAGACCCTGATGAAAGAATAGAGGAATACATTTTTGTCTTGAGGACTTTGGCGGCCAATTGTAACTTTGGTGCTTCCCTAGACATGCATTTTAGAGATCAATTTATTTATAGTTGTTTTCACAAATAGAAACAAGAATTATTTTGAGTTGCAGAGACCCATCTTTATCAGAAGTAATTGGTATGGCTTAAAAGCATCGAGAGAGATATCATTTTGTCTAAATGTATGCCTAATGATAATGTTTAATCTGTGAACCTAGTTCACAACGATTCTTCTGTAAATTAAGTTACTTTTAAAAACACATTCTCTAAACTGTTTCATAGAAAAACTAATACTATTTGTTACAGATGTGGTTCAAAATCACATCTAGGGAATAGTCTTACTTGCCCTACCTTAGGCAAAAAATGTGAATTATCACAAAATAGGCCATTTTTTGTCATTTTGCAGAAGCAAACAAGTAGTAATTCAAGTTAGTTTAGTCGATTCTCAAGATTACTCTAAGTATAATATCAATACTGTTAACATACCTTTGCAAAGTATTAACATTAATGCTGTTGATGTGTTTTCACATGATTTACCACAAAAGGTTATTCTTTCTATTGATACTAATTGTCAACCCACTTAGTCTGAACGCGTCAAGGACCCCACTTGTCAGGTAATTATTGGTGATCTCAATCTTGACATGATGGCAGACTCAGGTGCTCCAGTCACAATCATTTCAGATATTATTTTTAAAGATCACTCGTCTTCTTGCACCTCCTTAGAATGCACTGATATAATTATTAAAGCATATGGTGACGAGGAAATAGATATGTTTGGATTCTTTTATGAAAATGTAACTTGTTTATGAAGCAGGATTTACACTAAAATGCATGTTGTAATCAAAGGTAAAAACATTGTGGGGTGGCAGGACCTTGCCAGGTTGGGTCTCAAACTTGTTGCTGGTTCAGAGAATCCAGTACAGACAAATGAGGTTTCAGTTTTCATGATTTCAGAGAACTTTGATTCTGATGTTGAAAACATTATTTTGTAATTCCCTGAGGTGTTTAGTACATCCATAGGTAAACTATCAAATTTTGAACATCTCATCAAACTTAAACCGAATGCACTTCCTGTTGCACATAAACTCAGGTCTATCCCTTTGAGCGCTAGGGAAGATCTTAGAAAATTACTTGATACCATGGTATCTGTGGAAATCATAGAATCCACTAACTCCTCTGAGTGGATCAGTCCCATTGGGATTGTCTGGAAAAAGATAGCAGTATCTGTTAATGTGCTGACCTTCGCACCCTTAAAAAACACATTTTGGTTGACTGCCATCCCCTCCCCTCCCCCAGATATAAGATCTCTTAACTGGTATCAGTGGCTCTGTATTTTCCACTCACCAGACTTTCATACTATCAGATTCCCCTTTCTTCCTTCTCTACTGATTTAATCACATTTATAACTCCTTTTGGAGCATACAAATATTTAAGATTAAGGTTTTTTTTGGCCTCTATGGCCAATGTAGAAATTCGTAGATTATATTTTGAAGGTAATTAACTCAGTACAAGCTTATCAAGATGATGCACTAATGTTGAACACATTTTTACTCCATAAAAGGTCCTCGCCAAATTTAGGAAGTAGGAATTACTCTAGGCAGAGACAAATGTACATGTTTCTCTAATTCAATAGACTATTTGGGCCATTCTATTTCATCTCTTGTTATCAAACCTAAATGTTCTCTCATTTAATCCATCTCTAAAGTTGCCATTCCTAAGGACAAAGATTCCTTAACGTCATTTCTAGGAATGACGGAATACTACTCCAGGTACATTGCAGGGTATGCACCAATTGTATAACCTTTACATGCTCCTTTGAAAAATAACTCAAATTGTATCTAGACGCAAGATCTTAACCATCACAATGACATTATAATTGTCCTGTTCCTTCTAGGTTTAAAGACTTTTATATGTGCTAAGTTTAATTTGTTAACACGTCATATTTTCTCCTTCAAGACATGTTTTTCATTTTCTTATGGGTGGGAGATGATATAATGGTGTGCATTTAATGCATTTTCTTACTGTAGTTATCATCTTGCTGTAGTCTTTCTCCAGTGTTAATGCCTACATGTCATGCCTTCCATGTTCCATAATCCTGGGGCATGCGCTCCCCCAAACATGTGTATGTTTGAAAGTGCATCCCTCGTGTTGTGCTTCTTCAATGCAGTACGCCATTTGTCAAACAGTCACTGGCAGTCATTCCTTCTACTTACCTTTTTGGTACTTCTAATATGGGCCATAATGACTAGGGGGCATATTACCAAGCAAAAGCGATAATTATCGCTATTGCTGGGTTAGAGACAAAAATTTACAGCTGTGCTGCGGCGATTTTTACCGCAAATAAACCTTGGTATTACCAAGGTTTATCACAAAAGCGATAAAAATCGCCGCAATGCATCAATATCGCTGAAAAGTCAGCGTTATTCATGCATTACCGAGCTAATGCTGTTAGCCATGTTATCCACCTCCCATTGGATAACATGGCTAAGACTTTCTCAGGGCAGGTGTTAGCTTTTGGAGATATTCGCGCTCAGCGCGAATATCTCCAAAAGTTGGTAATAGGAGATAGCAATGTTAGCGACTGTTTTCAGTCTCTAACATCTTGGCACGCCACTTTGCATGTCATTAGTGATAAATATCACTGACATGCAAAGTGGGGCCCAAGATGGTCGCTATCTCCTAATAGCTGTCGCTAACTGGTTTTAGCGACAGCTAGGTAATAGGGAGATAATTTTATCTCCGCTTTCTTGGCTTTTAAAGCCAAAAAAGCGGAGATAAACCCCCTTGATAATATGCCCCTAGATCTTTGTAGTCTGTTGACAGGAAATCTGCCTTTGTAAAACTACTGAATGAGTTATTCCTAAAAAAAACAGGTTTCCTGAAAATAGCATTTTAAAGTTCAATTCATGTATTGATAGCTTACTGCTTTATCTAATATACATAGAGGCAACACTATCTTAGTATATAGTATTGTTAAATGTTAGACCTGGCACCCTTGGCGTGGGTCTCCCTTCCATTTTGTGCTTTTGCCTCATGTGTTTTTGCCAGTGTTAGCTGCTCAGATCACTGTGCCACTGCCAATCAGTGCCACAGTGCAAGTGCTCCCTGTAGAAAATGTATATATTGATTGGATTCCATGATTGGCTTATTTGGTTTACTGTCAGACCCCAGTAAAGTGCACCAGGAGTACCCAGGGCTTGTAAATCCAAATGCTGCTAGTGGGCTTGCAGCACTGGTTGTGCCACTCACAGAAGCAGCCTTGTAAAGTGTGTCTAAGGCCTGCCATTGCAGAGCCTGCGTGCAGTCTGGTACTGTCATGATGACTGGGCAAGTGCACCTACTTGCCAGTCCCTAAACCTTCCCTTAACTTCATATTAGTCACCCCTATGGTAGACCCAAGGGCAGGGTGCATTGTAAGCATACGGTAGGACAAGCCCTGATGTATGTGGCATGTCCTAATAGTTAATTACAGCCATTTTCGTTTTTCACTTTTGCAAGGCTACCTGTTCTCATAGGCCAGAATGCACTGTTAGAATTGTTACATTATATGATCCTAACAGACTCAGGGAACATGGTAGAAATTCGAGTTTAGTATGCCTTAACTCAGAATAATGAAATACATCTTTTAGTAAAGTTCATTTTAATATTCTGTGTTTGCAAATACCACTTTAAGAAAGCTGGTATTTGCATACCTAACCTTTTCAGCCCTCCTCTGCTAGGATGTGTATCTGCTGTCTGGATTCTGTGAGTGACAGGGCTGGAGAATTCCAGGAGACAGGCTGGGGCAGCCAGGTGGTGAATAGGAAGATTACATCCAGATGGGTGGGAGGAGTGCACCTGGACTCTGAATAGGGCTGGGCTCTGCCACCACAATGCTGTAAATGCTGGCTCCACCTCCTGTGGAGCGCCTGATGTCTCCGCCCTGTACACTGAAAAGACAAGCCAGAGTCTTATCAACAAAGTGCTCAAGTACTGGACTGAACTAGGCAAAGGCCCCCTGGCCTCAAAGAACAAAAGAATTGCGGTCTAAATATTGGGTCCCTGCTCCCAAGAAATCAGATCCTGCTGAAACAAGAAGAACCTTGCCCGATGAGAAGGAACTGGGAAAGCAGTAGAGAGGAGTACTGTCCCTGACCTGGGGGATTGGCCTGCAGTGGTTGCCTTGCTGCTGAAGGAGAGGGAGAAAGACGGTAAAAGACTGTTGCTCAACTTGTGCTTTTAAGAAGATCTCCAAGGGAACTGGAACTGGAAACTGCCATTGTCCATGTACTGCTCGACCCGTGATCTGAAGTGCGTCTCGAAGACCTGATTGCTGTGAACCCCGTGCCGTTGACCCCCTGAATGAAGTGACTCTGCTCCTCTACGAGCCGTCGCTCGCACCGTAAGATAGAAAGGATGCACCCTACACCGCTTCACCCGCCCCCCTTCGAGCCGCACCGCTCGCCGTGTCCCAGCCACTGGCATTTGAAGTACGAAGCGCACCGCAGGGAAGAGTATGGCTTGCACGCTTGCAATATACAGTCCGCCCGCACTGCGCTGTCCGGGATTAGCAGGTGCCCCGTTCTTCAAGGTACGGCTCGCATACCACACTGTACAGTGAACGCTTCAACACCAGGACCGTCCGCCTTGCTCCCCGTGGCACCAAACGCCTGCCACAAGATGGGTTCGCACCAAAGAGGGGCCGACAGTGCTCCTGGTCTGCCTTCACATTCTACACGCATCGTCCGAGACGGAAACACCAAGTCAAGGTACTGTGAGATTCGCATGGCGTTTGTGTGCGCTTCGGACCCGAGTGTCCGCGGCGCCGATTTGACTCTTCCTAAGTACGTTTCATTCCCAGGAGAGCCGCACAGATAATGCAAAGCGCATAGAACTGTTTAACTACGCATATTTTGTCGTGTTCTAATCTAGGACCCCGATCAATACTGTGACCTTATGCCCCTATACGGCTATAATCCATTCATACCCCTATAATGGCATAAACGATCAGAGCCATATTTCAGCCATATTTCAGAAACTCGCCTCTGCAGCTCATTCCAGTACATGACACAGCAGAAGCCACTATCTTAGATTCCTAGATTACACTCCGAGTTCTTCAACAAGATAAAACCCAGCAACCTGGGAAATCCCCGCTTGCTATGTTTTGATTAGTAATAGAACTCTAATGAGCACTGAAAGGATGATCACTTCCTAGTGACATCTTTATTGACGTCTTATGTCCAAAAACTTACGTCAAACAAGGCACCTTTCAGGTATAAATATTACCAGCGTTGCCTTAAGCAAACGCGACGACAACAATGGTGTGGTGAAAACAGGAGCAGAACAGCTGTCCCTTGCAGAGCCCAGCAGATGCAAGAAGCCCACGGAATCTGCCCCTCCTCCTCCTTGACGTGCTGAGAAAGACGCTGTCTTTTCTCCTGCCGAGAAAATCCAGCTCCGGTGTCTCCAGCCTACTCTTGCGAGTGACTGGGATATCGAGTCCTGAAAGGAGATACAAGACCTCCAACATTCTATTCCAGAGGTATGGTGTTGACTAAACCCTTGGAGAGAATTCTTGAAGCAAACCTTGGCAAAACCAACTTAACTTAAACTGCTACTTACTTACTCCCTCCCGAGTATTAGGCTTAGGTCAGGTACACCGGGGTAGGCGTAGTTAAAAGCACTAGTTGAGTACGTTAGCTAAATGTATATATGAATGTATATATTTTATTCATTTTAACCATTGTATGGCTAAGAAACCATATCAATGCTTTTACAGTATTATTTCGCAATCCTCCTTTTACTGTACGCACTTTTTATAATAACAAGTCTTGCAATTGTGGCAATGCATTTCTCTTGCATGAGAAGAAAGACTGTTCAATAAATAATACCTTTTATTGAAAACGCCATTCTCTCTATTCTCTGCATCTTGGTGAAAGTAATCTGCACAACTGACTGAGTAAAATAACTGTCTATTGTTTCACACGACTCTAGAGATTGACTCTTATTCTAAGGAGCAAGGTTGTCATGTTTATGCGGTTGTTGGAAAACTGAATCCCTTCTTGTCTGTGCCAGGGAAGCTGATCACTTCCTATTCAGTCAAGAAAGTTTCCAGTGACCTCTGAGCTAGTTGGTAACAAACCCAATTAAGTTTAGTATAGTCAGTAGAGACCTGGAAGACCGCACTTCTACGTCTAAACTGCTGTGTAGGTTATTCCAATGCACAGGGCCTATAGGGAAAATAGGAATTAAATTACAATTTAAACAAGAACTCTTTTTGCTAACAAGTATTGTGGATTATTGCTGAAGTTATATGGTCTTGTGCTAAGCCTAAAAGACACTTATTTTTGTACAAAAACCGGTGTGGTGTCCGTTTACGGTCTTGTCACTGAGTTACTGTATGTGTTCACAAATGCTTAGACTGTAACGCTTCTGAGATAAGCCTTGTCTGCTCGTGCCACATTACCTAGAGGCTGAGCAGGGGTTGTCTAACACGAAATCTTTGTTCATATGTGTGTAACAGACTCTTTTTTACATTGAGTTGGTCTTCTTGCATTTTTTATTTTGCACTATAATTTATTCATTCTACTAAACACTGACCACTCTACCATCTTCACCTTTTACATAAGGTGTCACCAAATTGTTTCAGCAAATATAATGTGATAAGTATAGAGAGATTTAAGATTCTTGCTTATATTAATAATGATAAAACATTTGACTGATAAATGTTTAAATATGAATGATAAACTACAAATAAATGTTATTGAAATACATGCAAGCTCTATTACCATAAATCTACAAATTACACTGTTATTTTTTGCCGACGGCATGAGAAACTTTATACTCTACAATTGATTGGTAAAATTGTTTACCCTACTGCAAGATAGTTCTAACCCGTACTAAGAGGGTAATGTGCAGTAATAGGAAGAATGTTATGATAAACACACTTCTGAGCAATCCTTCAATTAGCACCTTACAGCAGGTGCATTTTGTGACTGCAATCTTGAATTTAATGAAGGGAAATTATTAAACTGCAAGACTGCAACATTCATAGGGAGTGGTGAAGTGAGAACACTATGGAGAGACCATCTTTTAATCGCAAATTGAATTTCTCGAGGGTTCGGCAAAAGTGGAAAAGTGGAAAAGTTTGCCTTTAGTGAATGCATACAACGGTTCATATCTTCACCCCATGTATACATGTAGTTTAGCCAGCTGTAGACATTTTTTGGGGGTCACCCCCATTATTGCTACATTTTGCTGCTGGCATTTGGACACTTGCCCATTCCAGTGCCCAGTGTATGTGCTCTGACCCTTGATAAAATATAGAGGGGCAGATTTATGAGTTCTGGCGCATCTCTGCAAATCAGCAGGGATGCGCCAGAACTGATGCGTCACGCAATTCCCTCTTTGCGGCACCACAGATGCGCCGCATTTACAATGCTGCGCACCATGGTGCAAGGAAGGGCAGATGCGTGACGCATCTTGTGGTGTACGGGCGGCGCATTGCTGGAGTAGCGTCGCAAGTGCGACGCAACACCTGCAATGTACAGAGGCCACCTATACATAACGTGGTGCGTCACTCCTTACGCCTGCTTCAAGCAGGCATAAGGATTTGACGCAGCAGCCTCGTAAAACTGACTCAGTGAAATCTTGTAGATTTTACTGCGTCAGTTTTACGGGGCTTTCCTACGAGGGAAGGCCCACCCTGCGACAGAACGCCCACATGAAACCTGACGCAGGTTTCATGTGGCGCAGGGCTTTACAACGTGACACATCTGCCTAGATGCTTCACGTTGTAAATAGGTCACAGGGATGCGCCACGTTTCTGCGCCGTTGCGTCACGCAATGGCAGCGTAAACGTGGCGCAAGTCCGTCATAAATCTACCCCAGAATTGGTACACTCCCAATAGCTTTACTCACCTATAGGTCCCTAGTACATGATACACAGTGTACCCAGGGCCTGTTAGTTACATGCCACTAGTAGACTGTGGCACACATTGTACCCCCACTCAAGTGATTATGCAAAACATGACTGCAGGCTTTCCATTAGTCACTTGATAACCTGGCTGCACAGGTTTAAATAGGAAATTCAACCCATTGAAATATCATCTTTTGATGTGTCTAAACCATCCTTTTCAATATTAATAAGTCACCTAATAGTAGGCCTTAAATGCTCACAAAGCAAGGTGTGTGGCATTTAAAATTAGAATATGTACAAGGTTAATGTTAAACATGTTCTTACAGTGCTCAGTTTCTCACCTCACTGGCACTTACACTCTCGGGACACACCCAAGTGCTGTGGATAGTGGAAGGAGACTTTAGCTGTGTAGCATACATTAACGTCCACCAACCTACTCAGCTGCTAGTGGAATTTCCCTTGCTCAGATTGCCCATTACTTTTTTTGTTTTACTTTATTTGTCAGTTTATAGCGGTACAAGAAATGCAAAAACAATTGTGCTCACTGTCGTTTCTTAATTGCAGTAGAATGTAAACCGATATATCAGAAGGAAAATCAACACGGCCATAATTATTACATAGGCAATGAGGCCTTGAAAATGTCCCATCGACCCTGGCAACATCAATCAACTGCAGGGTAGCCCAGCTGTCCCTCCTGGAACCCGTCAAGCTTATACCTACCTGGTCGAGAAATACAGATGTGGTCTAAAGCTAGCAGGAGGTACAAATTCCACAATCATCCCTTATACACATTTATCCAACCCCAGCGGGCGCAAGCCGTGTTCCTGTTGTGAATCTGATGACGAAAAAGTGGATGCCACAAAAGTTTTAAAGTGACTCCAGATATATTTCGGGCGTGAGGTGCAGGGGAGGGTGGAAGTGAATGTCTGGCTGTGCGTGTTGCATTGCGCTAAACTCCTTAAACATGCCTGTAAGGTGGGAGTCCTTTCCCTCCCCTGTGAATTGCAACCTCCCTTTTAGCAAGGAGAAACAAAAGAGAGGCGAATCTTCAGACTCCTTTGGGGAAGTTCGCCACAAACCCCAGGAGCGCAATCTCGGGTAATGGGGTTAGGGTTAAATCAATCATGAGGCCCAATGTATGGCTTATCGAAATCCAGTAGGGTCGCATTTTGGGGCTTGTTCAAGTCAAATGTGCAAAATCTGCATGTGGCGCATTGCATTTTACACAGTGATGTGATCTGGAGGGGTCAATTCTATGTAAATGTTCTGGAGTGATGTACGCACTACGTAAAAATTTAAAATGTAATAACTTGTTTTGGCTGTTTATTAATATGTCATTCCTGACCGCACAAAACCTTTCCCATTGAGCATCCTGTATGGTGTGCCCCAAATCTGACTCACAGGATTCCCGGACCTTGTGATCGTTAATAAGTCCAAACATGCAGCCACAAAATTGTAGAGTATAAAGTTTCTCATGCCTTTGGCAAAAAATAACAGTGTAATTTGTAGATTTATCGTAATAGAGCTTGCATGTATTTAAATACCATTTATTTGTAGTTTATCATTCATATTAAAACGATGTGGCTGCAGCAGGCATGTGCAGATTTGTAACCCATATGTTACTAAAGATACTTTAAAAAAGCCTGTAGCAGCCATATGCTGAAATTTTAATTGTCATCCAGGAGCTGAACAGCTCCTTGATTTGGTGTGAATCTGCTCTCGATGCAGAGAAAAAGGTCTTTGGTGTGGGGAAATGTACCTTTTTCCTGACAGGATGAGACTCTGGGCAATGCCCAGGAACTTAACTCTCTCTTAAAGTGGCCTGGCATATCACAGGCAGAAGTAGCTCACTGCAGGGTCTGCCCCATCTATTGGTATGTTATGTTCTGAAGATGTTTAGAGCTCCTAATCACCTATTAGGATAGCCTAGCACTACACAGGTGTGTGGTGTGGTCCTTGATGGGCCTTACTCAAAGAGCCGGGTCTTGAGCATGTTGCGGAATTCAAGAAGTGATGAGTATGTTCTCATGTGGTGTGGGAGGTCATTTCAAGCTTTAGGAGCGATGCCTAAAAAGCATGATCTCTGGCTCTGCAGTTGTGGTTATGTTATATCTGTGCAAGTGAGAGTCCGGTTGAGAAACCGTGCCCAGTGGGTTGGTGGAACTGGGGTGATGTAATACTGGTGTAGGAGGTTGAGGACTAGTCTAGCTTTTGATTTCTGGACAGTCTGAAGTAATGTAATGAGTTGGTTGGTGATCCCTAAGTAGAGGGTGTTTTCTTAGTCAAGTCTGCCGACTAATGAAGGCTTAGGTGGTGGTTTTCCTGGTGTTGTTACGTAACAACTTGTAAATCTTCTTCGACATCTTCAGGATGTGAAAGCAAGCCATGCCAATGGTGTTGACCTTGCTGGACATCTCCAGTTTGCTATCAATGATGATTCTGAGGATTGTTGCTTGCATTCTTGCGGTTGGACCGAAGTTCATGAGCCACCAGCCAGATTCTGATGACAGCAGGCATTTACCAAAGATCACCACTTGCTATAAAGTCCATAAGGTCTGACTCGGATTAACCCCGACTGACAGATGGTATCTGACCTTATCTTTCCAAGAGCTGTGAAAGTGTCAAGTCGTTCAGACAACCACACAGATAAAACCCTGAAGCAACATCAGTCTGGGACAAGTGTCTTATTATTGCAAAGATAAAAAAAGGTCTACAGGAGATAATCTTCAAGGCTGGTCCATGGTTCCAACATTTGTAAACCTTGTTAGGGTAAATAGGGCGATCACACTACTGGGAGGAGCCCTCAGAGCTGACCATGGCATGTCTAAAGTTAGTGAAAACATCTTTCTGGGCTTATATTAACAGTAGATTGCTACATGACTCTAGTCTGGGATCTTTAACATCATCATTTCTCCTGTTCAAAGATATAGCCCTGTTCGAACCACTGTTAGATGAGGTGCGTCCACAAATCGCGAAATCCTTGTACCTGAAATTTAGATATGGGGTTTTACAAACAAGTAATAATAAATCTAATGGGGCAGTAATCATGAGGACACGGATTATGACAAGTGCATATCTGCAGAAAGGTGACCCAAGTCAAGGAAAACGATGTGCACATACTATTTTTTTGCCCTTTATACTAAGGAAAAAATGGATCAAACCTCTCTGCACTAATTTAAATATCAGGCATTACAGAGAGGCTGAGCGTATAATGAGGACGAATACCACGCAATTGGTGTTTTTTTGTGTAACTAGATTCCTGTTTAACGTGATGATTATTAGAGCTAAAATTGGTTTGAAACTGTAATTGTGTATTACCTAGTTCTACTACATTTTTGACATATTTTTATGTTTGCATTTTAAAAATTGTAAGAACCCAGTGATGAATTCTCTTCAACCATAAAAAACCGAAATTGGTGGAGTTATTAGATATCAAATAATTAGATAGATTGTAATTATGATAAAGGCAACTGAAGGATTTTTTATAGGTTTAAACTGCCTACTTTTAATGTTGTAAAATATTTTATATATTTTATTATATTTATTTAGAAATCGGTTTTAATTGTATAATAAGAACGGATCATGAAATTATGCTTTTAAATACCTAAGCCATGTGTTAAAATCAACTGTTGATTAAGTGTATAATGGGAAGGTTTTATTTTTTGTTCTTTTATGGTCTAAAAGACCGAAATAAAGTTTAAATTGAATTGAAAGTTAACTGCTAACAGTAATAAAATATGTAAAAGCTGATGGAAAATCAAATGAATTTTTTGAAAGTTAACAAAGGTAAAATAAGGGCACATACAGATAAATTATAAAAAGATTGCAGTCTGAACTGATGTTCATTTACCTTATATGATCATCCAGATATGTCTTGGACACAACCCTTGTTGCAGATATTCTATGCCAGAAATGACACATAATTCACTTTAAAAATCATCTCACTTTGCAGTCAGAGAAAAAATATACTAACCTAAATGATAAGAGAATAAGGAGCAATTGTCCGAAGACATAGACTGACATTAGAACTCGGTCTTTCAAGCAAAGCAAATATGACAAGATAAAAACAACATTTAAAGGCATCTTCACAACCACTCCAGCATGGTTAGTTTGGGTTTGCTGCAGCACCGCCAGCACTACTACTACTTCCAGTGCCTAGGCAAGCGTATGTCGTACAAAATCAGATTCACAAGAAGCAATTCATTTCCCTCCAGGGGCTGATACAGTTAGATTCTGTTAGATGGCATATGAGCGATGATACTTAACTTAAGCAACCAAGTTTTTTTCCTCCAGGCATTGGACGTCATGCTTAATAGGCTATTTCTGTTTCAGACCTTTCATCACCTTCCTAAACTTGGATCATGAATCATTACATTTTACGTACTGTTTGTGTAATCATTTTACTACATGCCTATTTCACAAACCTTACTACATACTTTCGTTTAGGAGGATATCCTAAGTAATAAATGTTTAGTCGAAGCTGACATGCTATAAGGAGATACTAACAAAAACTAGGAGTGGGGGGTCTAAGGGAGTTTTTAAGACCAAGCCCTGGATATTATCCTCTAATAATCAATTATAAAACACACAGAAACCTGGGGGTCTAAAGTAGGAGTAAAATGCGTACTCTAAACCAGTGAGACTGGAAGCCACAAAAAGTGTGCAAAATAACCATACAGTCGTATAACAAGTAGGTAACTCAACACATCAGACCACTTGCAAAGGTAGGTGAAACCCAAGGTCCAGAGATGGATTCTCATCAAAGTCTTGTGGGTGATCAAATGTTATCATCTGGTCATCCAATTGTTGGGCTAGTGTGTCTCTTGATCACTGAGACTGCCTCTAGACCCACCGTGTAGGACTGGGATCAGAGCCCACGATTGCCTGTAGACCATGCGTATGATCACCAAATGGGATCAGGTGCAGTGCAAAACAAAAGGAAGTGAGTGTAGTGTAAAGGTTAAAAATAGAATAAAGAACAAACAGCGAAAAGACTTTAATAGCTGTGAGCCTTTTTCCGATTAAAAACACAGAACAGCTCAAAAAAGCAGTGTCAACAAATAACTGCTTGTGGGGCCGACATGTTTCTGCCAAAACGGGGGAAAACCGTCCCAAGGCTTTCTTCAGGGCCTCTGTTCTCATAAAGATTTGTGCTACTGCTGGTGCGTGCTCCACAGATAAATAACCATGTAAACTGTGACTAAAGCAAAACATAAAGGATATGTGTTTCTATTCCTCCATGCCAAATGGTGTATCATTCTCCTACAAAAAATAGCAACAATGGTGTAGATGCAGAGGGTCACACTACTTGTAAACTTTTAACAAAATTATTAACTAGGAACAAATTCCTTTCTCACCCATAGTGGCAGGGGATAATACCTCACCTCGCCTGGACCAAGCTCAGGATGAAGGAGGCCACGCTTTACAAGGGTAAGGGAAAAAGGATGCTCACTTTGAGGGAAAAGGGATGATTTTACTCGTCTCCACAGTCAAAGGGTGCCTATAGTATCCTACCCTCAGAGTCCTTTAGAACCATTAACTCATCTAAAGGCTCACCCACAACCCTCTGACTTAGCAACTAGCTTGTTCAGTGTACTAAAAATTAGTCAAACTAATACCCAAAACCAGCATCTCCTTACCTCTCCATCATTGCCTCAGGCGGTTCGTAAGGTTGGGGGAAGCAATGATTGAGAGGCGAAGGCTGTCTTATAAAGGGCATGGCAGGTAACTCAGATGTCTGTTTGTCCAATGGGCTCGAGTTGAGGACACCTCTAGCCTATCAGGGTCCTCGAATTTCGAAACCTCCTTCTTATATGTATTTGTCCCAAGGGATACTGTAAAAATTTTGAATTGTGACATCACACACCCTCTATTCCTACGATGTGTGGGAAACTTACTGCTGCTAGGAAACGGGGAACCCCTCATCAGGACATTCGTATTTGCTACGTAAAATGAACTACAAACATGGCGCTGTTTACATAAGCGGTAATCGTCAAATGTTGTAGGCATCACGTGATGGCATCTCGCGAGTGTAAAAGAACTACGGGATTACGTCACTGCAGTCAATTCCGTAGTCATTACGCGAGGAAAGACAGAGTACCCTATGTCATTATTAGGTCATTTAGGTGTTTAATGGATTGGTAATGGGGCTTATAGTGCCTCTTGTCAAAGAGCCATAACGTCTAAAATAAAACATTGAAAACAGCCATAATTATGAAGGTGGCATGATCTCGCAAGAGCCTGTAAAACTACAGGATGACTTCACGATTAAAAAGGCTGTAGTTCATAATGAAACGGGGAAATAAGCCAGTGAAGATAAGCAGTGCTCACTGTGTTACTATAACTCGTTTCTCTATAGGGGTGCATGGAGCTTGTAGTGACGCTAGTCGAAGACCTCTTAAGACAGAAATGAAGAAGTCAGCTGTATAGCGGGATCACGTGATCTCGCGGGATCATGTGAGACTACAGGATGATCTAAGAAGTGAGAAAGCTGTAGTTCACAGCGAAATGCGGGCCAAAGACCCGCGAAGATTAGCGAGGCTCGCTGGGTTGATATCCCTCTTTTATCTATGCAGGGTTCCCTACCCCAATTCATTACTGGACTTTGAAAATACATTGGTTCTTACGCCCTAAAACTGGTGCCAATCTATTACTTCTTGGGAGAAGCATAGGGAGGATGAAGATCGAATCAACCCCTAGATGGTATCTCATAGTCGGTCTTGTTACAGAATGGTAGTGTAGTGATCAGATCAACAGCAGTATATAAAAACATTAAATCCCACAGGTGCTAGTTGTGCAACCAGGGTATGTGAAGGCTCTTCACTAGCCAGAGATTGGTATATACTAAGAAGTAAGACATATGTATATGTTTGACCTATATCCCTATTGTCCGAGATAGTAGATCAAGTAGGAGATATAGAGAGCTCAATGTTCTGTCCATTATCATCAGTAATGAGTCAGTCATAGCATAGTACAGGGTATTTCATCGTTCAAACCCCGGGTATCTGAGGATAATTTAAAAATCCATTTTTGTTCCCTGAAAAACAGGGAACGTCAGTAATGTGGGAGGCTATGAGGGGCTTTTCCAAAACCGTCCAGGTGAAGTCAGTTTCACTATGATTCTGCTCAATGAAATGTTTGGTGAGTTTAGAGACGCTCTTTTTACATCTAAACGCCCAACGACCCCCACCGTGCAGACCTATAATATCTGGTCAGGGGTCTCTCCTTGAGCCCCTTTCGGCCTTTGTGGACTTCTTTCTCAGGCCTTTGGTACAGACCATGCCAACATACTTAAAAGAGACTAAGGACATCCTTAGGGTAATTCCTGAGATAGACTTCAATGCTGACACAGACCATCTACTCTCATTTGATGTAGAGTCCCTCTACACCTTTATTCCCCAGGATGAGACACTTGAGACCATCACGTCCATCCTGGGGGGGACCGATCTGGAGTCAATAACACCTGTCCCGGTTATCATGGCCCGGGCTAGGATTGCCATGTTTTGCTTTAGTCACAGTTTGCATGGTTATTTATCTGTGTAGCACTCACCAGCAGTAGCACAAATCTTTATGAGAACAGAGACCCTGAAGAAAGCCTTGGGAGGGTTTTCCCCCGTTTTGGCAGAAACATGTCGGCCCCACAAGCAGTTATTTGTTGACACTGCTTTTTTGCGCTGTTCTGTGTTTTTAATCAGAAAAAGGCTTACAGCTATTAAAGTCTTTTTGCTGTTTGTCCTTTATTCTATTTTTAACCTTTACACTACACTCACTTCCCTTTGTTTTGCACTGCACCTGATCCCATTTGGTGATCATACGCATGGTCTACAGGCAATCGTGGGCTCTGATCCCAGTCCTACACGGTGGGTATAGAGGCGGTCTCAGTGATCAAGAGACACACTAGCCCAACCATTGGATGACCAGATGATAACATTTGATCACCTACAAGACTTTGATGGGAATCCATCTCTGGACCTTGGGTTTCACCTACCTCTGCAAGTGGTCTGATGCGTTGAGTTACCTACTTGTTATAATGCTATAAGGAGAGTCTGAAAAGATAGAATCACATGAAAATTACCCAAACTCAGGCATACAGCATTCGCTGATACAAGTCTTCACAAGATCTCCTCAACATCAATCAGTTTAGTTTCATTTTGAATGCACTTGACACGTACTGGTGCTGTAGACAGAGGAAAAATAATTATTACAATATTTAAAAAATAATTCTCCTATCAATCCTTCTACAATAAAATATTAGGCACTAAAAACACTTCAAGTATAAGCAGGTAAGGTACAGAATAAACCACTTATGTTATGTTATGTTATGTTAAATGAATGTATTACGCACACAGCTACTCATGAGTATCCCGGCTTGAGTCTAGTGGGGTTCGGTAGTGGACTTCAGATGAAAAGATGTGTTTTAATTTTTTTCTTGAAAGCCACTAGATCCTGGATAGTGCACAGATCCAGCGGAAGAGCATTCCCAGCAGTAGTTGCCTTCACTGAAAAGGAGTCACCACCCATCCTCTGCTGCTTAAAACGTGGGACTCTGCCAAGGAATAGAGATGCAGAGCACAAAGAGTGTACAGGGGCATAAAAAGAAACCCGCCTCTGCAGATAAAGAGGGCCAAATCCATGAAGCGAGCGATGGGCCATAATCAATAATTTGAATTTCACTCTGGCTGCTAAAGGCAGCCAATGATATAGACGCAGCTGGTTATGGACACTGTCCCTGGCTGACAGACCCGCCAAAAATCTGGCTGCGGTGTTCTGGGCCACCTGTAGCTTCTTCAACAGGAAGCCTGGGATGCCAGTAAAAAGGGGATTGGCATAATCCAGCCGAGATATAATCAGCGCACACATAATTGTTTGTCTCGCCGCAGCTGGCAGAATAGGAAAAAAAACTTCTAAATGATTTAAGCAGGCCGAAGGAGCCACCGGCCAGCTTCTTAATGTGTGCCACAAAGGAAAGCTCTTCATCAAACCAGACTCCAAGATATTTTGCTGGTTTCCCCGTGGAGGTCGGACATGGGTAGTTGGGAGGCCAAAGCTGCTCTCTGAAATTCAAAGGAAAAGTGCCAAATAACAGAATCTCCAATTTCCCTTCTAAAATGGGAGAACCCTAATGGACAGTATACACAATTCTGTTTCGTATGTTGATTCATATAAAAACATCAAGCCTGTTTCCTGGTGAAATTGAAATTATTCATTGCAGTTTGTCCTTGTAATTTGATTCAGTCAAACTAAGCGTCAATGCATTCAGTGGACTCCAAACAATACACCTCGCGTTCTTCAGGACACTACTAATTGAGTACAAATCTTCGAGGCGCTGCGGTACTCATGACGAGTCCAGCCCATCATGCTGCACAGTGGAGCTGTGCTCATGACGAGCTGGACTCATCATGACTCCGCCCACTCCCATAGAACACCCGCACAGGTGGGGAATTAGCCGCATGTGGGCTGGCCGCAGCAGTTATGACGAGCTGAGCTCGTCATGAGCACAGCTCCACTGTGCCTCATGACGAGCTGAGCTCGTCATAAGCATGCAAGGGGTTAAGATTTGACAAATTGGTGAAACATTGCACACTGGTGGTGCTAACATGTAGTTGAGTGTCTAGCACTTCCATTAGTTTACTGAAGTTGCTCTACCCTTCTGGTTGAGATTGATATTCAATGCTAATAAAGGGAC
Source organism: Lissotriton vulgaris (assembly GCF_964263255.1). Lineage (NCBI taxonomy): Eukaryota > Metazoa > Chordata > Amphibia > Caudata > Salamandridae > Lissotriton > Lissotriton vulgaris. Next base: position 1,572,725,135 of record NC_141694.1, on the reverse strand, counting down.
TAGCCTTGTTAGTATCCACATAGCTAGTGAAAAACCAGACATTGACCCATATCAATCCACAGTCAATTTTTTTTTTTCATAGGAATAGCTTCTCCAACCACTTGCCCTAATTTCCAACTCCAGGTTCTAGGATATCTTTATTTTTATCTTTCTGGATGGTTTTCTTAAATTGTATTCAAAGAGACCCTAATTTGTTTCAATTGGAGGGGGATCAATATCACCTTTGCCTGTTTCTTATTCAGGGATCAAATGTCTCTCTCACTACCTGGATAGCCACCCCTCAACCACAATTACACCATGATATGTACAATCGCTGCAGAGGAAAATGTTCCAATGGGGCAGTGGTGCAAAAGCAGGGAGCAGATCCGTTTTTTGATCCCAGATTATCAGCTTCTCTACTAATATCAACCTTTAAAGCGGGGAAAAAGGTACACATTTTTGCAATGAGAACACATAACTCTAAATAACTGTAAATAGCAAAAACACTCAGGGGACTCAAATCAAAAGTGGAAAAGGGTGTCTGTTACCCCACAGGAATCCTATTTGGCAACCAAGTAGGATTCTCCAACAAATTCTGACAAAGAGAAGAGGCGCTCACCAATAATAAGGCAAAACTTTGAAAGGAGAGTGCTCAATATGGGCTTCTGCATCACAACTGACCACAGCATAAACATGTCAGTTTCAAATAAGCACAGAACTAAAACATCAAACTAGCTACAGGGTGGCAGAATGAGTGAAGGGTGTTTAAATGAGAACCATGTGAATGTAATATCAACATTCCCTCGAGGGGAGGTCCTACCAGCAAGAGATCAGTAGAATAACAAAAATAACATTAACCTTGAATGTGAAAATGGAAATGATAGGGCAGCAGTGCATAAAGAAAGTGAACAGAGAGATGAACATGATGAGTGGCAATGAAGGAGCCCATCACTTTCATTCCTCTTTCCCAGGAAAATAATCACGCCCACCTCCCTGCAAATCATGAACTTAAGACTCCCGGTAGCGAATAACATAAAAGCAGATTATAAACCAGATGGCAATTCAGTGATCTTTGGTAGAAACCTGATAAAAAGGGACTTGGTTCATGGAAGGTCTCAGCTCGATATTCTTCAAAAAATAAGTTAAGCATTAACCAATAAAAATCCAAAGTCATGTGTATTAACATCCGCAAAACGTTGTTGGCGACAAGGAAGCAGGAGGTTGTATGTGAATATAGATACTTGGTGGTTATCATAGATGTCAAGGGTAAACTCAGGCCACAATATGAGGTCATAATAAGAGAGGATTAATGACTGCGGTATCCTTAAGAAACCTAAAAAACAAGATTTCTGGACCAAACCTCCTTCTATTAACAAAGGTAATACGGGCAAAACTATTTCCCTCCATCACTTATGGCAGTGAAGCGATGCGAGGGAGGGACGCTGATACGGGAGACGGCATGGTAGCAAGAGCTCTGTATATGATCTTTGGCTTACCGGGCCAGACATTCCCTGCATAGATGAGACTTGAATTTGGGTTCTCAAAGGTAGAGATGGCACTCAAATAAACATTTCTAAAAAGCTAGCACAAAATAAGCAGGGGAGAAGCAAAAACACTCAATGCTTTTCTATGGAAGGAGTTGCAAGCTAAAGAATCCTGCCCTGCAAGACTATCTCTGGAGGACACAATTGATCAGCTGGGGCTACGACATCTATAGGAACTCCCAGGGCATCTGGCTGGCTTAAAAAAAGAAGTAAATAAAATAGTTAGGGAGTATTATCACTCCTGAAGGACAAAGCCTCTCTGGCGGAGCACGCACATGGCTGGCTCACTATACAATTTTACACCAAATTTAGGCCCCAAATATATCAGCCGACTAGCTTCTCTAGAAAGACAAAAAGGAAAGTTTCTGAAATCTCGCCTAGGGATGTTGACCTCCACAGAACATCTGCCCCCTTGGCTACACCCTTTAACACCAGCCAGGTGCCGTCTCTGTGGTAACGGTAATGAAAACATAGTACACCTTATAACCATCTGACGGGACCTACTACAAGAACGCCAGACCCTGCTGAGATCGTCTTTTAATAAAAACCGGATCAGGTCTTGCAGGCAAGCAGTGCTGGCATGCTTCTCCAGCAACGATATCCAACTGAGCTGCCGGATTGTAAAATTCCTTGAAGCTTTAGAAGGCCACCTTATTAACGTGAAAGAATGTCCAATAAGTCAAAATGGTCTGGCCGCAGAGTGGAATATAGCACCATAATCCTCATTGAGAAGGTTCCTCCTTGCATGAGCAAAGAATTAAGAGGGATAGTTTTGCCATCCAGCTTAATCTTTGCAAACTAGGACGCCAAAAAGTAACCTGGCGGCAACAAGTGAACAGCTGGAAATCTGGCCCTCATCAAGTATCATTGTCATAAATTCTAGATTTGAAGAGTCAATGGTATAGAGCCTAATAACTGAGCTAGAATGGCTTAGATGCCCTTCTGAAACTCTCGCTCTTTGAGCAACCAACTCTGTGCATTGTTTTAGTGCATGTTTATGAATCTTGTTGTCATATTACGAGCTCTTTCTGTAGGACATGTGTGATAATTTTCTGTTGGCTTGAAAGAAAGTAAGCAGTAGAGTATGCAGTGGGCTATTTTTTGCTGCCCCTTTGCACCATGGGTTTCAATAACTAGCCGGATAGAATTGGAGTGCAAACTACCTCAAACTTTGCAAGATCCTCACTGTCAGAAGAGAAATGAGTCAGCTGTTAGGTTAATTTTATGCTCTGTTCATTTTTTATTGTTTTTACCTTTTCTAACAGTGGGGTTTTTATGATCTATCATATTATTAACACAATTTGTCAGGTTCTTTTTTGAGTTTGTAATGGTTTTAATTACCTGCACAATAAAGTATTACCTTACCCTTGAAGGTTCAAAATTAGAAAGAGAAACTTACTCAATGAAAGTGGGAGCAGGAAAGGTCAGTTAGGCTCCCTGAAATCAATGGCAAGACACCTGGTATGCAGGATGGGCCAACTCCAGAGATATCTTGCGTGCCAAAACACCAATACACTACTTACTGTGGTGGCAACTAAGCTGATACCCACAATAATGCAAGGGTGTTAAATGATCAACTCAATGAGTGGCTGGATATACCACGATGTATCTGTGATCGCAGTCTATTTGCACTCCCAGTCTGCACTAGCCAATCACAAATAAGACTGGAATTTATAATTACAAAGCAGGATTTGGTTGTGCGCCACCAATATTTTTCTTATATTGTCAACATTTTAAAATGGAACCAATTAGATCAATGAAAAACAAACATGACTCATTACAACAAGTAGTAATATCACGTGTTCCATTACAACGCGGGTATTGCTACCCATTTTCAATTACAACGACCTACCATTATATCTCAGACTTTCACCACAAATAGGCCTTTACCATGCATGCCATTACAATGCAAAGGCATGCTTGATAAGTGTATACTCATGGTAATAGAATGAAAGGTACGTTACACTACCCTGCTCTACCCTAAACCCTAATTTAGAACCCCTGCCCCCTATTCATCTCTCTACCTTAAAACACTACCCTGCATGACCCTAAAACACTACGCTAAACCCTAAAACACTACCCCATCACGACCCTCCCACGACTCCCAGTCTACTCTCTACTCTTAAACACTATCGTGCATGACCCCCGGACACTACCCTAAACCCTAAAACACTACCCCCAGCATGACCCTCCCCTGACCCCCAGTCCGCTCCTTACACTTAGACACTACCCTTCACGACCCCCAACACCACCCTTAACCCTAAAACACTACCCTGCACTACACACACCCCTCCCAGACCCCCTTCTACCCTAAAAAAGAAACCCCCATCCCAGGCCCAATCCCCCTTCCCTCTCTCTCCTCGTGGTTCCTCTCTCCTCCTGGTTCCTGCTTCACGTCGGCTCCAAGGGGCTGTGCACGTCGTTGTGAGGAAACAGAAGAGCCCCTGTTTCCTCACAGGAGGTGGATTGCCATTTCTTTTACATCACATGCATTGTAAAAGCCCATGCGATGTAAAAAATGTATAGTAATGGCTACACGTTGTTACATCACATGCGTTGTAATGCTTGCTATGTCATGTCATGGGCGAAACAGCCGCGTTGTAATGGCTGTTTCCCAATGAAACACCTTCTGTGAAAGAAATTCCAGGAACCTAGTTCTGCATGGGGCCTGCTCTTGGCAGCCTGTGTTAAGGCCCTGAGCGTAGAAGATTCATTAAATGCACATTACCATGGAGAACAGCAGCAAAACCATTAATGAAAGCAGAAAAGATCATTTGAGGGATCTCTGAGCCATATTTCACAGCAGCTGAGCTGTGAATATCTATACCTCAGGCACCCTACCCGAATATCTGAATCTGCCACTCCCAAACAACGCAAAGTATATACTTATGAGAATACATTTTCACCGTCTTTTCCTTAGGTGCTATTTGTATGATTGCAAGGATGGTGAAGGTGAAACACAATGCAGATTGTGTGGACAAACAGCAAAGTCCATAATGCATGTGATACACATCTGTGAAGTTCTAAAACCCATAAGGTGCTGTCGGCCGTTTGAACTCCTAATTTGAGGGAGTGTTGGGAATCTTTTTTAACTTGCTTAAAGAGAGAATCATGTCAGCCATCCGTGCGTTTTCCTAAATTTATGAAGGCAATTATTATTAAGGTAAAATGTGAATGATTGTTTTTTCTTTGGTAGCTTTTACACAAGGAGCACTTTGACCTCAGGGGCCGCACCCTGCTGGCTCGGAGAACATTTGACCAGTGGATGTCAAACTGATGGATCAGAATAAGGATAATCAGCCACATGCATCATTGTAGGAATTTGCGATTCCTAAATTGCGAAAATTAAGGAATTGCAATTTAGAAATCGCAAATTCCTATGCATCAAGAAATCGCAAAAGTTTTAGCGATTTCTTAATTTTCCTTATTTGCGATTCCTTAATTGTGAATCGCAAATAAGGAATCACTTTACATTGATTCCTATGGGCCTAGCGGCCCATAGGAATCAATGGGAAGGCATTCTCATTTTGCGAATTCGCAATTAAGGAATCGCAAAATGATATTGCAATTTCAAGGGTGCAGGGGGGGTCCAAACGACCCCCCCCTGCACCCCTGAAATGTCACGTAAGTACATTTTACTCACACACATGTCCCAAGGGCATGTGTGTGTGTACAATATAAGTTTCAAAAATGCATTTTTTTGCATTTTTGACACTTTTCGCAAATTACCATGAAGGTTTACTTCATGGTAATTTTCCCTTCCAAATTGCGAATTCGCAAATTAAAATGAATCATGCATAGCATTTAAGAAATCGCAAAATTTGCGATTTCTTAAATGCTATCGCAATTTGAAAAATCGCAAAAAATTGCGATTTCTTAAGTTGCGAAAAATGAAACTAAAATGATGCATCTTAAAAAAGGTTTTTCTATTCGCAAACGCCCGATTTTTGCGATTCGCGCCGTTTGTGAATGAAAAAACGCTTGATGCATGTGGGCCTATATCTTGGTCACAGACTGGCCATAAACTGTTTCAAAGAGAGAACCATGCCAGCTACCTGGGCGTTTTTCCTTGTAAAATCTATAAAATAATCAAATGGTAATTTTAAAATGCTTATGATTATTTTTATAGTCATCGTTGTTTATTTCCAGAGAGCATTTTGATTTCCGGCGCCGCACCCAACTAGCATGGAGCACTTTTGATCAGTGGTTGCCACTACTACTGTTGTGTATTAGCTTAAGGTAAAAGGGCCAAGTCGGACTATTAGGGATGGAGCATTTACGGCTCCTACAGGGTACTTAAAACTTGATGCATTTTCCTTTTCTTCTCAAAACTGTGAACTCATGTTTGATAATTGCTATATGTGTTGAGATACAGTGATTTTAATTAATCGAGTCAAAATGTAATGATTTAACTAGTTGCACATCAACTTCAAACAATGCGTTGAACAATCATTATCACACCACTCCAGTTTTTCTTTGGCAAACCTGTGAAAATCCATTACAAAATGCTAAACGTGTGTATGTAGTTATATTCCAATTCTGTACCTTATACCTCGTTTCCAGGTGAAACATGCTGGAGCAGAATGTATTTACTGCACCTGGTAAATTACTCACCCTCGGGTAATGAGTATTTCAATGTATGACATTCTAAATCAAGAATTCAGGGTAAGCATATCTTAGTAATGCTTAGCATGAAAAATACTACGAAGAGTAGTTTTTCAAAAGATAAAAAATATCGGTTATTTGGGATAGTTGGGTACCCAGAGCTCCTTTAGATCCAATGGCATGGATAAATGCGATTAAATTCATATACACATTGGAGTCAAGGAGTCAGACAAGAATGCAAACAGTGTTCCAGACACCTTTTAAGTGATGGATGGGCTCAGACGAAAAATAGAAAGGTCATATAATTATATCCTCCAACAAGCTAAGTGGATACAGTGGGCAAGATCATCCCTGCATGTCTGCAGTTTGGGTGGCAGATATGCAGTCCAAGACTTTCCTATTATAACAGGGTTTTTCATAACTGTGTTGTTGCTAAACAATACAAATTATTGCAGTATTATAGTTTAAACTAAAAATAGGATCCTAGAATATTTTATATTCAAATAATAAATATGAACTATTTTAATAAATTGTTTTTAACGTCAGTTTACTTTTATTTATTTAAATAATTAAATTTAAATTAGTTTAACAATATTCCCTACATGGTTTTAGTTTAAGCTCTGATCTCCATTTTTTCTATGAAAGGGTTCTGCAGTACAATAGGTTGGCCATGTGTCGTGATGAACGTTTTAGAAAAGTATACTTTACAGCAAAGTGTAAGTTTCTATAAAAGTGCAGATCGTGAATGTCAAAAAGTAATAAGCTTACTGAAAATTGTAAACTTACCCAAAAGGGCTGTTTGTGAAACATGCCCTGTGCATTTCCTAGAAATTGTTTTCAAGCTGCTCACACTACAGAAATCAGAATTAATATGTGCACAATGTTTTTAACTTTACACTTTTACTACGTGTCAAACCTTCATGCAGTAAGTAAAGGATGCAAAACAAGTAAGCCTATCCTATCGCCGAATATTGCACGGATGACATCATAATCCATTAGGAAAATGCCAAATGCATTGTAAATGTTACCAGAACCCCAAAATGGCAATATAGAACCATATTATACTTCCTGCTTGTTGGAGTTGGCCCTTTCTGCAGGGCCACCCCCAAATGTTTTGCCTTTACCCTTCTGTTTACTGAACCCGTGTTTGCGGCCTTTTAGGGCTGTGCACTTTAGCATTGCTATTCAGTGCAAAATTGCTTGTACTCCCTCCTTTAACCATGGTGTAATTGACTTACATGTGATTGCCATGTTTAGTTTACTTAGAACTCCTTAATAAATTTAGGAAAGCATCCTTTATGATGCAGTTATACCTATGCAGTGCCTTTACCATGCAGGCTTTATCACACGCGCATTTACCACACAAGAGTTTTTGTTTGCTTTTCCAACGCATACCTTTAGCATATGCGGTAAGTCTAGGTTAGGTAAGTGTGTTTCTGTGTGTGTGTATATGTACATATAGATAAAGGTTTCAGGGGCGTTATAGTTAGTTGGACCTTTCACTCGTAAAAAAACAGTGAAATTCGGCCTTTATAGTTGGTTCAGCTAACTATAACTTGCACCTGTGCAATGCACTGCTGATGACGTCTAATATTACATCATTCATGAAATGGTCAGTGACATCACTGATGACATCACTGATGACATCTTTTTTCTATGTATTTCAAAGGTTTTTTAAATGATAACTTCTAACTATACCATCCCTGAAACCTATGGTTCTTTAAGTGAATTTCAAAGGATTTTTCAATGCTGATTTCTAACTATAACTTCCCTGAAACCTATGGATTTTTCAGTGAATTTCAAAAGTTTTTTAAATGCTAATTTCTAACTATAACATTCCTGAAACCTATGGTTTCTTCAAATGAATTTCTCAGGTTTTTGAAATGCTAATTTCTAACTATAACATCTCTAAAACCTGTAGTCTTTCTCTGTGAATTTGAAAGGTTTTTTAAATGCTAATTTGTATCTATAATATAGCAGTCATGTTTGCAGAGTGGTGGAGAAAGGTGAGTGTGGCCTCCAAACACCTTTTAGCAATCCCACTGTGTTGGATTTACTGGAGGTAACAGGAGGAGTAGTTAGCCCCCAACGTCAATCTTGGGGGCCAACTACCCCTTAGATTACCTCCAGTAAGTTCCACACAGAAAGATTGCTACCTTGTTATATCAGGCCCGCCACCTCCCTGCAGCCCCCTGCAAACACACCCCCTGGTGCATTGAAAGTTTGGGGATTAAGTCCCCTTGAATCCTGAGGGTTACTGGGAGCCAACTAGCCCACCAGGTACCTCCAGTAAGAAACACACACCTGGATTGCTGAGAGTGGTCCAAGGCCATGCCCCTTTTACACAACGCTGCAAACAGAGCTTCTGGCACACTGCTGCTTGAAGGATAAGGTCCACTTATGTCCTTAGGTCCTCAGGACACAAGAGGAAGTGGCATTGCAGAGTGGTGTAAAAAGGGGCCGGGCTTTAAGTGCCTTTCTGCAACTAGCGCTGTGGTGCTTACTGGAGGTACCTGGTGGGCTATATTTGAATATAAGTTAAGGCAACTGTCACACTCCCTGGCTGTGCAGAATGTGGGGACATTAGAAGGCCGGAAGGTCGAGAGACTAAGAATTACTTGTCCCTTTCTATATGTATTTTCACACGTGTTATACATCAGAAGATTCACAACCTATAAAACCCTGATATATATATTTGTATGTTTTTTTAAACGTATGTGCTACTAGGAAAAGGCACAACCAGATGTATGCATTCTTTCAGTAATGTGGTGAGACTGTCAACTGTGATATGGAAAGAGTGTCAGCTTTGCATTTGGGTAGAGTGGACAGGGTTAGTAGTTGCTGACTAGTGAAGAGGCAAAAGACAGATGAGGTCAAAGACAAGCTGGTAAAAGGATTAGTGATTATGGTACTTCATATACGTCTTTTGGAAGGTATTGTTGAAGTACGCTGTATATATTTAAGTGTCTTCATGTAATTAGGAATGCAGTCTCTTATGCTCAAAGGACTGCATTGTGTTGTGACTAAGGTACAGGGTTGAATTGAGATTGAAAATTGTCCCGGTAAAGGTAAGAGAAATAGGGATGTTCATAGATTGTGCCTCATCAGAAAATACAGAGGGAGGGTGTGTTTCTTTACAAGAGATATGTTTTATGAATGTCTGGGAATTAAAAAAAAAATAGAAATGTTTCCTGCACATTTTGTGTACAGATGTGCTCACACCGGTGAATTACAATATAAGTGAAGGTATTTGGCAGGCTTTCTCTCTGTGCTGAATGAGAGTATATTATAGAGGTGTCAGATCAAAGTGTGTGAATGACACATCCTTTCACTCCCCTATCCCTATTTCTCACCCCCCATGGTTCCTACCTCTTCTCTTTCGAAAAATATAATAACAGAGGCCCAGCGACCATTAAAAATAAAACTTAGACCTTCATTGGCCTGTTGGTGGCATCTGTAGAGCAGAGGGAAAGCCACAATCGGTTTGAATGCTAAAGGAGTGCAGTGTGTTATGTTGCAAGGACTACATGTTCTTGTGACTAAGGTACAGGGATGAATTGGGGTTGAACATCAGCCAGGGAAATGTAAAAGGAATGGCATTCTGCAGATTGAACCTTGAGGGAAAATACTGGGGGTGGTCTTTAACAGGGACATGCTTTATTACTTCAGGGAGATGAAAAAAAATGAAATGTTGCGTGCACACATTCGGTGCACTGGTTTGCGCACACTTGTGATTCATATGTGAATAAGGTAATAGTAAACAGGTAGGTATTATCTTTTTACTGATATAGTCACTTAGGCAGTAGCCATGGACTCAGAGAATCAAGTAGGCAGTACTACCACACAAAATAAATCAATCAAGGATTACATTTGCAGTTATGCAATGAGCGAACGAGTACTTTTGCACTCAAGCACTGAGGCACTATGTATGCAGAAATGAATTTCTTAAAGTACTATCTATGAACTTATTCATTCAGTGATGTACAATAGAAGCATTTCTCTAATTTTTCTGGCATTACACCGTGACTCAGGGAAACTGTGAGGCAGTACTGTTACATGAAATTTTTCACTACACGAGTATGTATGTATTTATGTACAGTTTGATGAATCAAATAATAGTAAAATAATAGGTTGAATCTTTTTTTTCTTAAGTTTGTTTTGAAGTTGTACATTTGAACAAATACAAGTTTTAATGATACATGAGTGTAGTGTATCATGTTGAAAAAACTCTATGGCCTTTTGTCTGAGGTACTAGGATGAATTGGGGTCCAAAATCGGTTCGGGGAACGTAAAGGACATGGTTCAAGTTTGCAAATTGTTACTTGTCGGGAAATACTTGGATGGGAGGGAGTTTTAGATGACACATGTTTTATTTATTTCAGGGAGATTGAAAAAAAAAATAATGTTGCCAGGACACTTGGTGCACAGGTTTGCTCACATTCGTGAAGCAAATGTGAATATCAGTGAAGGTAGTTGTCAGCTTCCTGCTCGTAGTGAATCTGAGTATTCTACAGGGCCGTCAGATCGAGAGACTGGGAATGATAGATCCCTTGAACACCACCTATACCACCCCCTCCTGCCCCTGCCTAAAGCTTTCTGTCCTCCTGTTTGTAAAAAGAAGGTAACACAGGTCCATCTGCATAGAAAGATACCACTTAGACCCTCAGTGGGCTGCTGGTGGCATCTGACCAACAGAGAAAAGTCGGAATCGCTTTTAGTGGTATACATAAAAGCCAAACACTGTTGCAAGTTACATAGTGGCCTACTGTATATTGCTCTAGTGTTTGTTTTAACATTTTGACTTTGCTGAGGTATGTCTGTGCTTCTACATTCATTTTCATACGTGTTATGCTTCAAAAGATGTGAAACTTATAAAACACAAGTATACATCTATTTATATGTTGCTTTTAAGTATGATACCACTAGGAAAAGATAAAGGCAGAAGTATGAATGCTTTCAGTAATATGTTGAGATTTTAAAGCGTGACATGGAAAGGGTTTCTGCTTTATATTTGGTTGCTGAGCAGTAAAGATTCAAACAAGAAATTAGGTCAAAGACATACTGGAAAAGGGATTAGTGGTCAACCAGCGGAAGGAGAGGGAGAGGCAAGATGGCAGTCACTTGCGACCGTTGTGCACACGGAGCCGAGAGAGCCAGCAAGAAAAATTGAGTCTAAGCACCTCAAGTGGTGAAGGTGGGCGTTATAGGGGTCTGTTGGTGGAGGGGGCAGTCAGGGGAGTGACAGAGGGGAGTCGGTGGGTAAGGGAAGGGTGGCGGGTAAAAAGCAAGATAAAAAAGCATTTCCGGAATCAGTAACAAAATGAAGAAACAGTCAAACGAGAATAATGGAAGGCAGAAGGAGAGCTATAACGTGAAGAAGCATGAGTGCAAAAAATTATCAATAGAAGGATCCTTGGAAATTGAAATTAAACTTCAATTGGGAAGGTAACCATATGCTCATGGAATGTGGCAGGGCGGAATGATAGGGCAAAGAGGATTCGATGTGCTGAACTTATCCGGTTAAACTCTATGGATGTAGGATGCTTACAGGAGACACACATTCCATGGGGGAAAAGAGAATTATTAAGGGTCGATGGGTATAATACTCTGGCTTACACAACTCAGACCTCTAATATTTGCGGGGTGGCTATTTTAGCCAAAATGTCATTAGGCTTAGCCAAACACAAGGCAGTGGAGTTACAGTATGCTCTGTTCATGGATCAAACCAAGAGGTTTGATCCAATTTTCAGTGGTAGATGGTGGTAGTTTATTGATTGATTAATTAAAATCTTTACAAAAGGTAAATGCTCAGTTATGTACATTTGAATTATAATACCTCATTAGAAGTTCTTTTTAAATAGCAGCAAATTTTAAAATTATACACACACATTATTAAAACTGTTAAATAAAACAAGTTCATATGTTTAAGAGTTAGTGGAGAATCTAGTCATTATAAAGATCAATGTTATTTTTTTCTAATATTTTCAATACAATTGTTACAAATTTTGTGAAAGTAGAATTAATGGATACATCATCTGGGCAAAGACATCGAATCAATGCTTGTCTGCAAGTTCTTATTGCTCTTTCATTAAATAACCTTTATAATAAAATTAGTCTTTCATTTTTTAACTCTGGACAGAGGCACACAGGCTTTGCACAGCCGACACGATATGTTGTTTTTGAGTTTTTTCCATAGTAGAGCATGTGATTCTCCTGGCCATATTCCAAATCGTGCTTTAATGAAGATATATTTGCTTCTCCATGACCATGCTTGGTCCAGATACTGTTGAGGCCTCTTTTTTTTGTAGCCGTTTATTATGGACCACGCGTGTTTCCTTTTAACAAAGGTCTCTCTTTATCACTTATCAATAATAATTGACAGGTAATCTGATGTATTATTCACAACTTTTTTGAAAGATTCCTGGGTTATTGTAGTAGTCCAAATCCCCCTAATCTCAAAATCATCCAGAGCCTTGTCCAGGTATTTCCTGGCAGATGATTTAATATTACCCTCAACTTCTTTCCATAACAGCTGCTAAATTAAGTTCTTATCATTTTTCACTCTGTTCCATACTTTGATTATATGACCCTTTTGTGCGTACAGTTGGTTATTCAAGCCGAATTCCAACCTGACTTGGGCCTGTGAAGCGTTTTTCGGTAAAAGAAAGAGGGATCGAAAGGTTTTTGCGATAGCATTATTAATAACTATAGCATCTTTTCGGTTTAGAGCCTCACTACCGTAGGATAATGTAGGTAACAATTTTGCTGATATCACCTTAAGAAGCGGTTGATAGGTTAAATTGCTTGTTGACTTTTTAATTATCCCAAATGCACCCATTCATGCATTTGCTTTCCTGGTGATATCCAATTTCTGAGGGCTAAAGTTACCATTGTCATTAAATATGACTCCCAGATATCTATAGGTATTAACTTGCTCCAAATTTTCCTTTCCCAGGAACCATTTTGAATTGTACTTCCTTCTTGAGTTTTTAGTGACAACCATAACTTTACATTTGGATTAATTTATTTCCATTTTGTTTTCTATCGCATATTCCTGTGTGCGTGCTATTAACCGTTGTAAGCCCACCTTTGTGTTACTTAGAAGGATGACGTCATCTGCATAGAGTAGATTCGATATATGTTTATCTGCAAGCGTAGGTGGATGAGCATTTATTTTCTTCAGGGCCTTAGTCAAATCAGCTAAAAACAAATTAAATAATAAAGGAGCCAATACACACCCTTGCTTCACTCCACCTAACGTTGGTATTTCCTTAGTTAGTGAGCGACCATTACCGATACGTATTCTAGCCCAAGTTTTTGTGTGCAGAAGGCGGATCAGGAGTATTAACAAGGGAGGAACCCCTTGTGCATGTAGTATTCCCCAAAGGCGTTCTCTGTCTACACAGTCAAAAGCTGATTTAAAATCAACAAAGCATAAGTATAAAGGTTGTCTTTTTGTAATTGCTTTGTCGTTTGAAACAGATAGGGCTAAGATGTTGGTAGATGTTTCTAGTCCTTTAATAAAGACAGTTTGGTTAGGCGGAAGGATGCTGTTATTCTTTACCCAATCAGATAAAGTTGTTAACAAAAGCCCTGCAAATAATTTTGCATCGCTGTCCTGTAAGGTTATTAGTCGATAATTTTCAGGCAACGCCCAAAAAGACCCTCTCCAGCTTTCCGGTATCACCCCTTTCCTGACTACTTCTTTGAAGACCCATGCAAGATGTTCTGCCCATGCATCAGGATCCTCTTTATACAGGGCAATGGGTATACCGTTAGGCCCTGGTGCTCCATCTTTCTGTTTCTTTATTAGCTTAACAATTTTGTGTTATTTCGAGATCATTGTCTTGCCTTGGAATTAGAGTTTCCTTCCGTGAGCAGTGCTCTTTGGTTCCAGTTTCTGATGAGATTACGGCTTTGTCCAGCCTAGTTAGGCTATTTATCATCTTCCAAAACTCCCTTGAATTTCATTGGTTACTGGCATAAAAAATTAGAGTCCAAACATCATTATTAGCTGCCATTTTTTCATTCCAGATAAATTTCCTTAAGTTTTGATTTAACTCCTTAAAGGCGGTTTTGGTTTCTTCTTTATTGGGGAACTTTGTCAGCTCTTTCCTTAGTCGATTTCTAGCTCGTTTCATTTTCTGTACTGCATATGGAAGGTTATTATGGGTTACCCTTTTACTGCTCGAGTCACATAGCTGTCTCTCGGGTCATTATGATTACCATTGTGAGTGGGTAGTTTGGAAATTAAACTGGCCCATTGATCAATTGTTGATATAGCTGGTGTTTCTTCGAAACATTCCCTAGCCAGTTTTAAGGCCAGATCGCTGGTCAATCATGTAAAAACGTGGCATGGCCTCCGAACACTCTCAGCAATCCAGGTGTGTGGCGCTTACTGGAGGTACCTGGGACCCTCAGGAATGAAGGGGACCTAATACCCCAACTTAGAACGCGCCAGGAGGCGGGTTTGCAGAGTGGTGGGGAAAGGGGGCGTGGCCTTTTTCCACCTCTCAGCAATCCACCTGTGTGGGGCTTACTGAAGGTAAGAGGAAGGCTCCCTGGAGCACTCTTGGATGTCTATGCTTTTGAGAAAAGCAGTCTGTATTTTAGTGTGGGTGTATCAAAGGTTATATGAAGCTATGAGGAGGTGCCTCGCAGGATCACATGGATGATGTCATCAGTGATGTCACTTGAGATGTCACTGACCATGTCATGACTGACGTAATATGTGATGTCATCAGCAGTGCATTGTGGGGTGCAAGTTATACTTAGCTCAACTAACTTTAACGACTGAATTTCCCTGATTTTATATGAGTAAAATATCCAACTAACTATAACTTCCCTGAAACCTGTGTTTTTTAAAGTGAATTTCTCTGATTTTAAATGCTAATTTCTAACTATAATGTCACCCAATATAAGCCACCCTGGAGATAATGTTGCTCATGGAAATTTATTAAACACCATGCCAGCAGGTACCTTTTCAAAGAGAAAGCCTTCAAAAGTTCATTTCGCCAGACACGTTTCAGGATTAACGATCCTTTCTTCAGTGGCGCAGGTAAGAGACTTCAAACAGTGCTATTGGTTGCACACATGTCAATTTCAAACACCTGCACAGTGGGCGGGCCAGCTAGTTGCCTTCTGGGAGTTGAAGTGCGCTCACGGTGTTCCCCTCGTGGGTGCGCTGGAAATGTCTCACACATAGTCCAAATAATTGATGCATACTCTTGATAGGGACCTGCCCCGCTTTGTAGGTGCTAATAGGAGCAAAAATCAACGGACACTACCCTACCGTGGTGCTAGATTGCCTCCGGTCCGCAGCAACATCGTCATGTCGTCCCTGACCTGCCAACAAAAACAGGAACCCTTTTGAATTGAAGCCACCCTGGAGATAATGTTGCTCACAGAGCTTTATTAAACACCATGTCAGCAGATACCTTTTCAAAGCGAAAGCCTCATTTCGCCAGACGCGTTTCAGGATTAATGGCGGGTTACAGTATTTCATAGACTGCTTGTAGCTGGTTTTGTTTTTCGAATATGCCAATGATTAAGGGATTAAACATTCCGAAACGTGCCTGGCTGAGAATAGAGACATTTGTTGGTGTTCTTTACTATCTGCAGCCTTTCATGAAATAAAGCAGATTTGAAGCTCACAGCGTGGCTCTTAAGGGTGAACTCTTTTTTGGACAATGTTACGCGGCTGACCCGGCTGCAAAAGAGCTACCACCGCAGGAGCGGGCCCGGGAAGGTACTTACCATGTCTCCAAGTAAACGGGGGTGAACTGCAGAGATGAATGGCATGATGAAATCAGCAAGTTTTACCATGGACCGAAACGTCTACCCACAGGGGGTTTGAATCCATTTAATTTATTTTTTGGCAAACAAACAGCCTCACTTGAGGAACTCTTGAACCACGATAACCTGGAGGCTATGCAAATGGCCACACCCACTGGGCCAGGTACAGTATTTAATAGACTGCTTGTAGCTGGTTTTGTTTTTCAAATATAGCAATGATTAAGGGATTACACATTCCGAATATATATATATTACTTACTGGCAGTCGCCAGTAGGTAGTTTTAGTTAGGACCTGTTTTCCATAGGAAATCTGCAACATTCTATTTGGGATAACTTTGGCGCCGGTTGACGAATCTTCGTGAAATTTTCAAAACTGGTGGGGCGCTCCGGTCCGCTCCAATTCTTAAAGTCTTGGGTAGATTCCTGAAGTGGGGGCTGAGAAAAAAGGGGGGTCCCATGCATTTTTCTATAGGTACAGTTCATCGCATCTACAGACCGAAAGGCTGAATTTGGCAAAGTTGTAGTCCTTGGTTCAGACTCGTGCCTTTTGTTTATATAGTGAAAATCTGTTCAGTAGTTCCTGAGAAAATTACAATTAAAAGTACATATATATCTATGGCCTCGATGGATCCGCGCATCTTGCGCGGATTATAAGCGCACTGTCCCGATCACGGCGGAATGCTGATTGGCTGTCAAGTGGTTGTCAACATTCGAAACCAGGAAGTGTTGGCAGCCTCTTTGTACCTCGGTAGAAGCGAGGATTTAGAAATGAATGGAATAAGTGTTTAAAACGTATAAAGGGGGCAGGTAAGAAACAGAACAGAGTTCACAACTTGATTTTTGCTTTGGTTCTGCACTGCAGACTGTATTAAATTCAGCCTTTACTTTTTAATTGGCAGAGTTGACAGCAAAGTCCATAACTTTAAAAGAGAAAGAGAAACAATCTGAGATAGAGTGAGAGAGAGAAAGAGAGAAAACATTACATTAAAAGTGTGAGAGAGAGAAAGTAATAGATGGAGCAGGAGAGGTAGTGTTAATACTGGAGAAAATCTTCGTAGCTCACATTTTGGCCTTTGTTGTGTGCCCAAGCACGTGCCTGTTCATAGTGAACCCTCAAGTTTAGTGATCTGAAAGATAGTATAAAAATAGTAATAGCAGTATACATACAACTGCACACATATATTTCTGCTTTATGTCTTTGCACACTCAGGATACTGTATTACATCAACTTCCACTGCAAGGTGGTATCTCTGTGCTCTTTTTCTTCCAGAGTACTATACCCCATGCACTCCCACTGCATAGCGGTGAGTTCTCATTACTACGTACCCAGACTGTTGCACCCCATTGACTCCCAGTGTCCAGAGGTGAATGCCCTTTCTTGCGCACCCAGACTGTTGCAACCTATCTACTCCCACTGCCCAGAGGTAATTTTACATTTGTACGCAGTCAAGCTGCTGCACACTACCCAGTCTCTCAGCCCACAGGTGACTTCTCGTTGCTCTGGAAACAAGCATCTATTCTCACCTTGTGCCATTGGCGTAATTCAAAGGGGTGCACCACGTGTCGAAGCAGCCTTCTCAGACATTGTTACGATGGCCACGCTTCATTGCAGAATCCTCAAACGTTGGGCTTTGGAGGTGTTGGGGGACGCTATTTTGTGACACACAACCTGTTAGATAAACAGGCAAACGTGGGTTCAATTATCACGAGCCAAGGACATTTGACCGATTATAAAAACGTTCCTGCTATTGGAAAAAAAACCACAAATGCAATAAGATACGGGTATATAGGACTGCGTACGCCTAAATTGCGACGTCACCTTTTTGTATCCAGTCTGCTGCACCCCATCTACGCCCTCCGGTGCGCACCCAGGCCTCACTGCTCACCTTTTGGCGGACAGGGTACTTTCTACATCATGCAGTCCTGCTCTGCCACCAAGAAGTCTCACATTTGGTGCTGAGTCTTGATCTCACTATGGCAAAGGACATACTTGTGCACCAATCTTCATAGCAGGTTCCTCACCCGCTCAGTCCTTACGGTACCACTAACTCAGTGACCAAGGAGGCCACGCATGTGGTAGTGGTCTCCCCTGTTCGGTAGTTCAGGTCTACATGAGGTGTCCGAACCACTAGGACGGGCCATCAAAGCAATTGCGATGGGAGCAACTCTAAAATGGCGAGAGCACTTGCGCCCGGTCTTTTTTATTGGTAGGGTAACGTGTGTAGTGACATATGTGCTGGATAGGTGTGGTGAGGGTGTATACCAGCCATGAGGGAGTGTCTGTGTGCCGTTCTTACAACTAGACCTGGAAGTAAGAAATCACTACAATGGAAATCTGGGCCATGTGCGTACCGTTGTTGTGATTTCCTGGAAGCATAGGCGGAGTGGGATGGACTGACGTATGCCAGTGCTGTGCGAGGCTGTGTAAGATGACTCCGGAGCTGTGGGCGTGGTTCCGTCATGATCTATATGAAAAATTCACTGATTTAGGTGTCCGTGTTGTAGTGCTGCTGTCACCCGGGTCTAACACGCAAATGTGTCATTATGTCTGTAAAGTCCTACAATATGGCTAACATGGAAGGTACGGAGTATCACTGACCCTATATTCATCCATAGTTGCACACATTAAAGATGGTGGACATGACCCTTTTCTGCGCATATGAATGTTTGTTGTACATTCAGTGGAGTGTTGTAGCGGTGGTAATACAGGGCTGTGAAAGGTTTAGGTTGCAGTTTTTGGCACATGAAGGACAGATGATATATATGAATACGTGGTTATTCAGGTATACTGTCGAACTTGGTGCTGGAAATCATTGTTCAAGGTTTGGAGTCGTGTCCTCATCCTGTTATTGTAGAGTACTGACCTAATCAACGCATGCCTGAAAATGGACGGTAAATACGGTACTCATGTAAATTGTTGTTATAGTTTTAGGTCAACTTCGCGCTATATAAATATGGTTAAAATAAAAGAAATAGTACACATTTATAAATTGACTATACAGTTCCTTAGCAGTATTGTAATGATCCACTTTGTACAAATGTTTTTGTAGAATGAGCAACAGAAAGTTAAATAATCAAAGTTTTTGCTATTGGCAAAGGTAAGATGGTTGCATACGCTATTTACAGCACAATATAATGTGATATATAGTTGAAGTGACTAGGGGCACGTGTGCTCGACTCCATTTTATTACGTTGAGGTGATGATATCTCAAATGACATCACTGATGACATCACTGATGGCATCATCCACATGACAATCTGATACACCTCATCATACACTAGTGTAACCTTTCATCACTCACTGTAAAATACAGAGTACCATATTTGAAACGAAACCATTGACACACCAATACCAGTTACTACATACCCACTCACAGATTCCTAAGTCTACACACACAACTACCCATTCAACAACAGAATCCTTTATACATACAGTCACTAATTAATAGAACACAAACAAAATCTACTTGTACACATATATAGACATTGAAACATCAGCAGTCATCTTAGTCGATTATGTAGTCATCCTACTCACTCATGAAAAAAATTAATCACACTTACATTTAGTCACTTACACAATTATCCAACACTTCATTTATTCAAACACATAGTAACTAATAGTCAATATGTTAAAAAATCACCATTACATTTATACACTCATTCATATAGTTACTCTCACAATCACTGACCCTTACATATACTTATTTACATACACCAACTCTCACATACAATGCCTTTATTTTTTTACTTTTTGAAGATGTACAAGTAAAACATATAT
This sequence comes from Lissotriton vulgaris, assembly GCF_964263255.1. Taxonomy (NCBI): domain Eukaryota; kingdom Metazoa; phylum Chordata; class Amphibia; order Caudata; family Salamandridae; genus Lissotriton; species Lissotriton vulgaris. The sequence continues at coordinate 1,572,705,434 of NC_141694.1, read as the reverse complement.
CCGCTTACCAACACACAAATAAATACACTCAGTCACCCAAACAACTGTTTCCACATGTACATTCAAACATCTATGCATAGAGTTACACACACCATATCCAACCACACACAAACTCAGTGTCCCATACAAATACTCACCAACTAATCAATAACTAATGTCTTGCCAAGCCGGAATCATTGGCACATTTTATGTTCGAGTGCAGCGAGTACGCAACTCCAAGGAGGGTCTGGCTCAAAAACCTATGCCGTCAGTTGGGGACTAGGAGGCATGATGTGGCAATTAGGATACTCATATCTGATAGTAGTGTACCCTATGCTTGTGCCCTAGCCAAATTCCTATCATGGGCCCTGGCTATTCGAGCTAAAAAGCTAAAACTAACTGTTTAATTCTATTTTTATAAAATCTCTAAATTGAATGAACTGCCATTTTTTGCTTGATCTGTAAAAATTCAATCAATTAATTAGCTAGTTTAAGATTATACAAGCATTTTTTCTATAATTACTGTCTTTTTTAAATGTTTTGTACACAGACAAAAAACATTTTAATCTATTACTGTTTTTTACTTGTAATTTCTGATCTACTGAGCTGCTTTTATGATAATTGTTTTATCGAAATAAAGCTTTTTGACTTTGACTTTGACAATAACTAATATACACACTCATGTAGTTAGTGACCAACTGATGCAGCATGTTATACAACAACAGAGACAGTGATGCACACATTAACATAGTTTAGTTAATAATCCATGTATTAAGTGAGACACTTTTAATTATTCACTTAAACAGACAGTCAGACAGCTACTAAATCCTCCATCCAGACACTTTTATATCCACTCAATCTTCAATACAGATTGGTATATATATAATAGATATTCAAATTTCAAACTAAACCACATTCACTGGATGATGTAATCAGTGAAATAATCAGTGATGTCATTTGAGATGTCATCAGTGATGTAATCATTGATGTCACTGACCATGTCATGAATGATGCAATAGGTGACATCATCAGCAGTGCACTGTGGGCGCACAAGTTATAGTTAGAAGAACTAACTATAGCAGAGGAATTTCAATGGTTTTGTATGAGTGAAATGTCCAGCTAACTATAACACCCCTGAAACCTATGGTTTTTCATTGAATTTCTAAGGTTTTTTACATGTTATTTAAATGATGATTCCTAGCTATAACTTGCCTGAAACCTATGGTTTTTTCAGTGAATTTCAAAGGTTTTTAAATGATAATTCCTAACTATACTTCCAGTGAATGAATATATACATACATATATATATGTATGTATGTATGTATGTATATATATATATCTATGTATGTATGGTGGGAGAATAAATCCTTCGAGAAATACCGAGACTCTAATAGAGTTCCACGTGGCCTGCGGGTGCTAATTGTACCCACGTATGAGAATCCCAATCCCCAAATGCTCCAGGAATGGCCCGAGAATATTCTTAAAAGCTCAATGAATATGATTCACATACTAATTTAGTATGCAGAGTAAACAGTCTCCATGAAGCAACGGGGGAGACTGATTTCATCACTAAAAGTAAAGCGGAAATTGACATTCCCATTAAAAATTTAGAGGAAACTATCATTGAACGGAAAATCACAAAATTTGCACGGGACAAAAATGATTATGCCACTGGCAGAATTTTCACCTTCTCCCGTAAATATGATAATTACAAACGCAAGGCACTATCAAACAGTGGTCAACAACTTCCTAGTCAGGCTATAGAACCTCATGGTGCTTCTTCCATCCCCGCTGATAATACTGATGCTTTGTCCATTAATTCACTTACCTCTAATAGTGACTCTGATGAAGGTAGGCAAGGAATACAACCTTCCGGCCTAACCGGTCGTGAGAACTTCTCTTTAATTGAGGAGTTACATTTTGTAAGCGAGGACTGTAGATATTCCCTGCGCTCTCGCAATCCTCAATCAAAGCAAGGAAATCAAACAGCGGATTTGTAAAAAGAAATACTACTCAAGGCAAAACAAAAAAGAATTGGAGAAATTAATCAGCATAACTGAAAATACAGTAATCAATTTAACTGACCTTGTTCTAACTAAAGGGGAGGAACAGTTACTTTCACTGGGGTTATCTTACTGTCCATCTAACAGGTTTTCTTACAATCAAACGAGGATTGATGTCTTCAAGTTTATCCGTAAAATCAAATTGATCAAACATTTTCAATTAGAGTCCAAGCACAACAAAACATCCAATGTGATTTCAAATGAAGAAACAGTACCGGCTCTTCAGGTTCAAGACATCACTGGTTTACAAAACCTGTACGATGCGGTGGATGTATTTAGCGACAGGGTAATTGTGGAATTGAAAGCTTTAAACATGAAAGTTATGAATCAAAACAAACAACATAACTATAATAACAGTCAATACCATCTACTTATGAGAAAATTACAAAACAACAACAATGTAATGATTAAAAATGCTGCCTCAGTAACGTCGGAATCCGAGAGATGGCACTGTAGTGGATCATCTCGTTCCTTGCAAGAAGAACCCAGAGGGTCCGCCTCCCCCCGTTCAGATCCAAGGCCACCGAATTCATCTGCGGCGTACCACAAGGATCATCACTCAGCCCCACCCTCTTCAACGTCTACATGAGCCCCCTCGCAGCCATCGCACGCCAACACAACCTCAACATCATCTCCTACGCCGACGACACCCAGCTGATCCTCTCCCTCACCAACGACCCAGCCACCCCTAGAACCAACCTACACGAAGGGATGAAAGACGTAGCCGAGTGGATGAAGAGCAGCCGCCTGAAACTGAACTCAGACAAGATGGAAGTCCTCATCCTTGGATCATCACCTTCCGCCTGGGACGACTCCTGGTGTCTCCCCGCCCTGGGCAGCGCACCCAAACCAATGGACCACACACGCAACCTAGGCTTCATCCTGGACTCCTCCCTCTCGATGACCAGACAAGTCAACGCCGTCTCATCATCCTGTTTCAACATCCTTCGCATGCTCTGAAAGATCTTCCAATGGATCCCCACCGAAACCAGGAAGACGGTCACCCAGGCACTCGTCACCAGCCGACAGGACTACGGAAACACCCTCTACACCGGAACCACAGTCAAACTACAGAAAAGACTCCAATGCATCCAGAACGCCTCAGCACGACTCATCCTTGACATCCCCCGACACAGCCACATCTCCGGACACCTGAGAGACCTGCACTGGCTCCCCGTTAGCAAGAGAATCAGGTTCAGTCTCCTCACCAACGCACACAAGGCCCTCCACGACCTGGGCTCCAGGTACCTCAACAACTGCCTGACCTTCTACACTCCCACCCGCCAGCTACGATCGACCAGCCACGCCCTCACCGTCATTCCACGCATTCAAAGAGCCACCATGGGGGGAAAGATCCTTCTCCTACCTGGCAGCCAAGACTTGGAACTCCCTCCCCATCCACCTCCGTCTTACCCAAGACCACCTCTCCTTCAGGAAGCAACTCAAGACCTGGTTGTTCGAGCAGTAGCGGACCCCCCTCCCCCAAGCGCCTTGAGAACCTCCGGGTGAGTAGCGTGCTATACAAATTTCTTGATTGATTGATTGACAAAGGAGGAAATACAGTTCTTTGGCCCTTGAAAGACTATGTAACTGAGGCAGAAAGACACTTATCGGACTCATCATGTTATTCAATGTCAACCCAATTTGTGATGAATAAAAGCAACGATAATACACGTAAACAAATTGCTAATTGGAAACGACTTGGACAAATCTCTAAAGATGAGTCAACATTTCTTAACATTGAGTACCCGATAACACCATGTCTATATTTCCTCCCAAAGGTACATAAACAAGTCACACCTACTCCTGTTTGCCCAATAATCTCTGCAATCGGGAGTATGAATGAGAACATTTCCAAATATGTGGATTTTTTTCTTCAACCACACATGATCAATTTGTCATCCTACTTGAAAGACACTACTGACTTCCTTAATAAGATCATGAATGTCAAATGGTGTGCAAATTATTTATTTTTAGTGATGGACATTGAATCACTATATACATCCATCAACCACCACCATGGCATCAGTGCTGTTGAATATTATTTGAGTAAACGTGATATTTGTTTTCGTGATCACAATACAATGTTAATCAAGATGATTAAAATCTGTCTCACCTCAAATTTCTTCAGGTTTCAGGGCGATGTCTACCAACAACTACGTGATTTGGCGATGGGCTCGTGCTTCTCCCCCAGCTACTCATGTTTACATGTGGGCTGGTGGGAGGAGCACGTGCTCAGGACCACACACCAACATTGGTTGCCCAATATCGTCAATTATTGGCGTTTTATTGATGACGTTTGTATAATCTGGAGGGGGACGAGAGAGGAGGCATTAGCATTTGTAGCAGATTTAAACATCAACACACTCAATTTAAAATTCACTGCTGCTATAACCACAAAAGTGGCCGAATTTCTAGATGTACAAATATTCATAAAAAATGATAAACTAGAGACCCGGCTCCATCGTAAACCTACAGCGGGCAACTCAATTTTACATGCCCGGAGTGCCCACCCTGCACATACTATTAAGAGCATCCCCTATGGGGAGTTTATACGTATCTTTAGGATCTGTAGAGATCAAGTCTCACTGGACCTTTGTTTAAATCATTCAGTACATCGGTTCTTAAATAGGGGATATTCGAAGCTTATATTGGAACAAGCTTTAACTAAAGCTAGATCTATAGACCGTAAATCTCTTCTTGCACCTAAAAGTAGTGATACTATTTGATCAGAATGCTCAGTGAGACTGATCACAACTTTATGTGCACAAGAACGAAAAATTTGGCGTATTATCTGTAATGAGTGGCCAATTGTGTTGACGGATGCACACCAAACATAACTTTCTGGAGGGCGCCTTTAATGCGTGATGTATTAGATAGACCTACACCTGAGGTTACTCCCAAAAAAACTTGGCTGAGCAAAACAGGATTTTTTAAGTGTACTTCCTGTCGCGCATGCACATTTGCAAGAAATAGTACCCACTATATGACAGCCTTTAGTGATGTTCCTGTCCCTATTCGAGAGTATTTAACCTGCAGGTCTGAATTCGTAGTTTATATATTGAAATGTACCTGCAATCTCGAATATATAGTAAGTACGAAATTGCCTGTGCATAAGCGCATTTTACAGCATATAAGAGCAATCGTCAACAGTGATAATAATGATCTATTATAGCGTAAAAGAACTGCATGAGTTTATTTTATATTCTCAGGTTTCTGACACTTATCATTTATTTAAGAAGCAAGATTTGATTATGGCACTATGCCTCAAGTTTTTATCTGAATTTTTTGGCTTAAAATTATAAGCTGAATATTATATTCTAAACAACACTGTTTACGCTTTCTTGCCATTTTGAATATTCTCCACTTGGTTCCAAAACTAAAAACATTAACAAAATGTATAATGACAAATATATGCACACTGAATTTGACATTTATTAAGACTGCAAAATAGCTTATTATAATTGTATGTAACGATCAGTACAATGTATATATATTTTTTTATCTGTCATTTGTTTTTACTGTCTGCACATCGAGGGCGTGCACTGCACTAATTTGTCCCACCACTATGTTTACTATCTATAGGCATACCATTCTGAGCGTTTCATGTGATCAAGCTCCCTAGAGGAGTGAAACGCATTGTGGATGGACACCGGTCCTTTAATTTTGATTTAATAAAATCTTGAACTTTTGAACTCTGCTATCCATTTGAGGATTCGTATTTTCTATCTGAACCACTGCGAGCTGTACAAATGGAGTTGTTTTGGAGGTCTGCACCTGGTTGTGGTTCCGCCGAATAGTGGCGGAACAGGAACATTGTTTTTATATATATATATATATATATATATATATATATATATATATATATATATATATATATATATATATATATATATATATATATATACATATACATATATATATATATATATTACCTACTGGCGGTCGTCAGTAGGTAGTTATAGTTAGGACCTAGCTACCATAGGAAATCCGCAACACTCTATTGGGAATAACTTTCCGCCGGTTGAGGAATTTGCGTGTAATTTTCCAAAATTTAGGCCAGCTCCGCTCCGCTCCTTCCCTGGAAGTTTTCGGGAGATTCGTCATGCGGTGGCCGAGAAAAAAGGGGGGTCCCAAAATGTGTTTTCCCCATGTTAATTTCCATAGGACGATTCGACATGTCTACAGGCCGAACGGCTGAACGGAATTACACCAAACTTGGCAGAATTGTAGGGACTGGTACGCAGAAGTGCCTTTTCTATTTTTGGTGGAAATTTCTCCAGTGGTTTTTACGAAAATTAACTTTAAAAACACTTATATGTCTAAATGCGCGCTTCGAGCGCTTACAGGTGCGCGTACCGGGGAGCGCACCCGGCGCGACATGGAAGTGCGCGAGCGGAAAGCTGATTGGCTCTCAGGTGTCTGTCAAAATTCCAAACAGTCATCTTGTGTCTCGGTAGAATCGAGACACAAGAGGTGAAAAACAAAATGGGGAAATGATTAAAAGTGGGCAGGGTAGACAGTCCGTGACTCCGTAGGTTTTCTGAGGGGGGCCTAGAAGGACTACGAAGAGCAAAACAAATATATATATTTTTTTAATTTTCGCGGGGTAAGTGCTGGGTGTGTTTTCATGTACGCGTACCCAGAGCGTACCACAGGGGAATACAGTGCAAAATAAGAATTTGGATTGCTTAGAGGTAGAGTTGCTCTAAAAAGAGCTGTTGTGTTATGTGGGTGATTTAAGTACCTACAAGTAGGTACAGATGCAAAGTCTAAAATTCAAGTGAAAAACTCTGTTCCCCTCATCTGCAAAATGTACACCGTCTCCTCTGTAGATATCTTGCATGTAGTAATGCAAGTTATTGTGTTATATGGAAATCATACCATAGTCTCTCAGGAAAGCAGAAACAGATCCTTTTGGGACTCCCTGAGAAGGTCTAGGGGGTGAGGGGCACTCTACCCTGCCCCCTTTTCATGTTCTGAACTATTATGTTTCACTCTCTTCTGTAACTACACAAAATGGCGGCGATAGGGTGCATCAGGTACAGACAGTGAGAGAAAGGAGGCAGGTGATGAAGAAGAGATGCCAAATACACATTGGAGAAAATATAGTGGGAGAAGCGAAGTAAATATGAATAAACTTACTATGTAACATAAAAATGTTGCACTCTATACTATGTCTTACATTATACTACAATCACTTCGCTACTACCTCAGAAATAAAAATGAATATTATGTCAACCAATTTTTAATTTCTAAATATTAATTTATTGTTCAGAATTTTCATAATTTAAAAGAACTTGTAACATATCCTCATCAGGAATTTCTTCTTCAATCATATCATCAGGAATCTCCTCATGAAAAGTCTGCAATGATGATTGTTGGAATTCCATGGTATCCAAACATTCAATAAATTCTTCGTCAAGAGATTGATCAAAAAATCATTTATTTCCCCTTGTCTCACACTCACTTGCCTTTATCCACCACTCTTTCCTCAACCTCATTGCTCTTCTCTCATCCTCCCTCAGCCCCATTCTCTTACTCTGCTTCCCTCACTTGTCCTCATTCCCCATGTTTACTCCTCTTCCCCTCACTCCCCTCCCATACTCACTTTCTTTCTGTTCCTTTTCTTCACTTCCCTTCCCCTCTCTTCCCTTCCTTCACTCATTCGCTCATTCTCCTTCTCTTACTCACCTTACTCCACTTCACTCACTCCTTTTCACACTCCCTCTGTCCTCTCACTTCTTCACTGCTCTCCTCTCACTCTGTCTGTCTTACCCTCACTCCCTCTGTCCCCTCACTCTCACTTCCCTTCAATCAAACTCACTCATCTTCAAACCCTCACTGTCATCAACTCACTCTCACCCACTCCACCTTCCTTCTCCCTCACTCCCCTTGGCTTACTCTCACTCCCATTACTTTATCCTCCCTCACCCTCTTTCCCTCAATATCAATCCCCTTTTTTTGCCTTGACTCAGTTCTTTCCGCCACTCCCTGTCACTATCCTTCATTCACTCCACTTCGACTAACTCTGGTTTACAACTCAGCTTCTCTCACTCCTCTTCTTTCCCGTGTTGGAGCTTACTGAGATGCGGACACGTTAGAATCGAGGCTCTATTCCGATCAGGACGCTCAAAAGTTTGGATGCCGTACCTTCAGTGTTCTGAATAGAAAATGGATTTATAAAATCTTGTGGACATAATTGTTACCTGTAAGAGCTGGGAACCAATTATTGTTTTTTTTCAATAAATAGAAAGTCAAGGATCATACTGTATGCAGTAATTACGGAATACCCGATTCACTCCAACATCTACCTATATAGGGATCACTATTTGGAAGATAGATAATAAATGACCTTCTGAAACTTTATATTTGGATTATTCTATTAGAACTTCTACTATATTGTCAACCCTCGCTTCTCTGTACCCCCTGGATATCTGGGTTGTTTTATCGGAAGTGGTCTTGAAGAAGGTGGCCTTGAGCCGCCGAAACGCGCGTCGACCAAGTGCGGGGTCTCACATTGACCTTGGAGACCTGTACTCATGATTTTTCTTCCGTGTTTCAAATGTTGTGGGAATGTGTGAAGTTTGAGTGAGAATGTGGAGATTGTTATGAACGTGTTTGGATGTTGGTACCTTTTCTCTTTTTTCCAGGGGTTGTTTCAATAATGTACTAGTTTTCAGTCATTTGGTTTGTTATAAATGTCTGATTCATTTGCACTTTGTGATGTTTTCCTGTGTTCTCTTTTTCTGTATTTATAAAAATATTTTGTTTTTATAAAAATTGTAAATCTTATTATATTTGATGAATTCATAAAACAATGTTAATTGAAGCAAATTTATGGAGCATATATTTATAAACATGAAATAAAAAAAATATATATTTTTTGTAATATTGCACGTCATGGTTCAGTCTTTGTCACCAATATCTGAGTAGTTGCATTTTTCAATTATGTGGTAGGTAAGGGAAAATTGTTCTTTCTTGTCATATCATTTCATTCCCCTCCTTCCCTGGCTTGTACAAGTCTTGAGGGGGTCCCATCATTATTGCTAATACTCTCCTTCGTTCACTCCACTTCGACTAACTCTGGTTTACAACTCAGCTTCTCTCACTCCTCTTCTGTCACTTGTTCCCTCTATCATTTTCTGCCCTTCATTTCATTTCATTCATTCATTTATTCAGTACACATTCTCTGAAAAAAGAATTGCAAAATATATAAAGAATATAGCTCTTTTTGGAGAATTTGAGGTAGTTCTGAAAATAACTTTTTTTTCTACTTTTTTATAAGGATTTTATATTTTTTCGTATTTTTTTCAGGGGAAAAACAAAACCAGGGATTCCAAAACTGCTCAACAGGAGCAAAAAAAAGGGAAAAATTGCGGCTGGGGAGGGCAGCGGTGTTCCTCTCTCTTCCAAGCAATCCATTCAATACTCTGCTCCCCATAACAGAGTAGTTTATTGCAGTCCATCCATAAAATTTTGATTCGTGCAAAGACCGGCTGCACGTTCGGGATCATTCTTCCAACTTGTCTTCCCGAAGCTGTTGTTCCAACAGTTGAAGTGCTGGCCCCATCTCTCGGTGCATTGCGTGCCAGGTCCCTGACACTCTCCCTGGAAAAGTTGTTCAGGTGTCTTCTCTGCACATGCCTAATTAAAGTGGCATTTCCAAAACTATATTTGTTAGTAGGATTGCCACGTGATAAAGTGGTGCCACAAATTCTGCAGCACACCTTTGCTGCATTCACTTTTTTTTTTCCTCGGGGAAGGTAAAAAACTTCCAAATGAAGTGTTCTTTCACTTTCCTAGTAGGAGGATCCTCAGGCAGAAATTCCTCAAAAGAATCAGAGGAAGTGTTGTGCAAATCATCCATCTCTCCAAAATTAGATGCAGAAGCAGGCAAGAGGTGTTCTCTTAGCAATTGCAAAGAGGTAGTGAGGGATATGGGTGGGGACTTTCAATATTTGTGGAAAAAAACTTATATGAACCAATGAAAAGTGTTATTTTAATGTCACATGACTTGACGCGCTTATGCTACGCACTCCGGAACGCTTCCGGGGGCGCTTACGAGCACGTATATAGGTGATTCCGGGGGCGCTTACGCGGCGCGTCTAAATGAAAATGTTACAGTTAAAATATGGTTATTTAAAATTAAAAATACTACTTTTATGGGTATGCAACTGAATGTCTTGCATTAATATTTACTTTTAATACATATATTGTTTTTGCTCGCGGAAATAGGGCTTATGCTACGTTTACGGGTGCGTTTATGGGTGCGAGTACCCTGAGCGCTCCTGGGTTAAAAAATAAAAAAAAACACAGGAAAAATACATTGAATATTTAAAGTTTGAAAAATATACATTATTTAAATATTTTTTTAAAAATTATGATAATTAATTGTAATAAAAAATAGCTATTAAAAAATACGTAATAATTCACTTTAAAAACCTTAGGTTACAAACTCGTTATAGTTAGGAATTTTCTTTTAAAAAACCGTTGAAATTCACAGAAAAAACCATAGGTTTGACACTAGTTATAGTTAGGAATTAGCATTTAAAAAACCTTTGAAATTCACTGAAAAAAGCATAGGTTTCACACCAGTTATAGGTAGCCTGGCAATTTACTCATACAAAATCATTGAAATTCCCACGTTATAATTAGTTGTACTCACTATAACTGTCGCGCCCGCAATGCACTGCTAATGACGTCACATATTACATCACTCATGACATAGTCAGTGACATCACTCATGACATCACTGATGACATATCAAATGAAAAAAAGGGGGGGTCGCAAAACGTGTTTTCCTCATGTTAATTTCCATAGGACGATTAGACACTGCTACAGCCCGAACCGCTGAACAGAATTACACCAAACTTGGAAAAATGGTAGGGACTGGTACGCAGTAGGGCTTTTTCCATATTTGGGGAAAACGCTCCAGTGGTTTTTATGAAAATTAACTTAACAAAAATGTATATAACTATATGTGCGCATCGAGCGGTTTGGGTACGCGTACCGGTAAGTGCACCCGGCGCGCCACGGAAGTGCGCGAGCAGAAAGCTGATTGACTCTCGGGTGTCTGTGAACATTCCAAATGGTCCGGAGAGTCCGCCATCTTGTGTCTCCGAAGAACCGAGACACAAGAGGTGAAAAACAAAAGGGAAAAACCGTGAAAGGGGGCAGGGTAGAGACTCCCTGACCTCCTAGGTTTTCTCAGGGGGGCCTAGAAGGACCCCGAAGAGCAAAACAAATTTGTTTTTTTTTTAAATTTCATGGAGTACGCTCAGGGCGAGTTTACATGTACGCTTACATGTGCGTTTACCTGCACGCGTACCCTGAGCGTACCACGGGGAAAAACAGTAAAAAACAATAGAGTACAATAAGAATTTAGAGTGCTTAGAGGTAGGGTAGCTCTAAAAAGAGCTGTTGAGTTATGTGGGTGATTTAAGTACCTACAAGTAGCAGAGTTTAAAATTCAAGAGGAAGATTCTGTTCCCCTCATCTGTGAAATGTACACTGTCTCCTCTTTAAATGCCTTGCATGTTGTAACGCAACTTGTTGTGGTATATACAACCCATACAGTAGTCTCTGAGGAAAGCAGAAACAGACTTATTCACATGTTTCCTTGCTTTCTCAATCTGTGGACAATATTGGTTGGACCACTTCCATTTTTGCCTTTGGCATATATTAGAATATACAAAGGCAGTTTGAGGAAAAAGTGACATCAATTTCTCGAAGGTGTCCTTTAAAAGCATTTCCAGACCTACCCCAGTCAATGTGCCTAGGTCATTTCCACCACAGTGCACAATTATGAGGTCAGGGTGTGAGAGATGCAAAAACGATTTTACTAATGGTATCAACTGGTGACATCTCAATCCTCTCTGGCCAATCCACAAAATATCCACTTTTGGTAAACCAAGGTTGGGAATACCTCTGTTTGTTGCACACCTTTCACTCCAGTAAATATAGCTGTGTCTCAAAATCCACACTTTAGGCATCTTGAAGGGAGATTTTGTTGTACTCAGATGGGCTCTGGAAATGAAATGGCAGTTGGAAAAGTAGGAGTTTAGAAAAAAATGTGGATGGGATTCAGCGCACTTGAAGAATAAGAAATGATTGGTGGTTTCTGAAAATTCGACACTGAAAATTAGGGTGCATGCTTCTGTTTTTGGAAAGAAGTAATTCTAATGGTTGAGAAAACGTCATTGAAAGAAACATTGCACAGGATAAGCTGGTATATTGAGAAGTCAAACACCCTAGCTGGGTTCATTTGCAACATAGTATGATGAACATTTCACCTGTGTGCTCAGTTAGGTGATGTGTGGAGTGTTACCATGGTAACAGGCAGAAAGAGCAATGGGGGGATGGGTGAATATTATGTGAGTTTCAAAGTGTTGAAATGTAGAACCAATTAAAATGTTAGTTTGGTTTTTAATTTGTGTGGGGAGAAATTTGATTGGTTATACACAGGCATATGTGTGAAAAGTAAAAGGGAATCAGGGCCATTTTGTGGTTGCAGTGTCTGAGGTGCATTTCAGAGATTCTGCTTAAGAAAATCCGGTGTGTGTGACTGACACTGTTCTAAATCTTCACAAGCATTTTTAAAGGTGAGTAATGAGTCATTTAATATAGATAGCGTGCTGTATACACTATGGGGAAGATTAACAAGCATATTGGGCTTCTTTATTCATGCATGTGTCTCATGTTTTTTTGTAAGGATGTTAAAAAATTATTGGTGCATATTGGAAATGTATTTTGGAAATTAGTCAGGTTGCTGCACTGTAATGTAGTGCTTATTTATATGGGTTGTGCTCTGTCTTTTAAATGATTTATTGTGGTACATGATTTTAGGTAAAATTATTGTTTTTAACATTTTTAACTAGGATCCCACGGAGTGTCTGTGTAAATTAAAGAATTATATTTGCACATTTTTTTATAATGTCTCCTCGCAGTTTGCACCTGTTTGCTTATAGGGTACTGTTTCTTTATGCACTGTGTCTCGTGTTTGTATGTAATGCTGGCAAAAAACGAATGGTGCATATTGGAAATGTATTTTGGAAATGAGTCAGGTTTCTGCATTGTAATTTAGTGGTCATTTATATGGGCTGTGCTCTGTGTCTTAAATGATTTACTATGCTAAATGTTTTTTGGTAAAATGTATGGCTTTAACATTTTTGACAAGGATCACACTGAGTGTCTATGTAAATTAAAGAATTACATTTGCACCTTTTTCTATAATGTCACCTGTGTCTCTTCACAGTTTGCATCTCTTTGCTTATAGGGTACTCTTTTTTTATATTGTTTCTCATGCTTTCATTCAATGCTGGTATAGAGGTAGTGCTGTAAATTGGAAACGTATTTTCATACTGCACAAGCCATCTCCCTCTGCCTGTACCATTTCACCCTCTGCTGTGTCACCCTCTTCGTGCATCATTTCTCCTTCTGGCTGTGCCATCTCACTCTCTGTCTGTGCCATCTCACTCTCTGTCTCTGCCATCTCACTCTCTGTCTCTGCCATCTCTCCCGCTGCCTGCGTCATGTTACCCTGTGCTGGCGCCATCTCTTCGTCTGCCTACGCAATCTGCTGTTTGCCTGCATTATTTCTCCCCTCTGTCTGCACCATGTCTCTTTTGCCTGCACCATCTCTCCCTATGCCTGGGGCATCTCTCCCTCTGTGAGATGACACACACAAAGAGTGAGATGGCGCAGGCAAAGAGTGAGATGACACACGCAAAGAGAGAGATGGTGCAGGCAGAGAGTGAGATGATCACGCAAAGAGAGAGGTGACGCTGGTGGAGGGAGACACATCCAAATATGTGGATTTTTTTCTTCAACCACACATGATCAATTTGTCATCCTACTTGAAAGACACTACTGACTTCCTTAATAAGATCATGAATGTCAAATGGTGTGCAAATTATTTATTTTTAGTGATGGACATTGAATCACTATATACATCCATCAACCACCACCATGGCATCAGTGCTGTTGAATATTATTTGAGTAAACGTGATATTTGTTTTCGTGATCACAATACAATGTTAATCAATGATTAAAATCTGTCTCACCTCAAATTTCTTCAGGTTTCAGGGCGATGTCTACCAACAACTACGTGATTTGGCGATGGGCTTGTGCTTCTCCCCCAGCTACTCATGTTTACATGTGGGCTGGTGGGAGGAGCACGTGCTCAGGACCACACACCAACATTGGTTGCCCAATATCGTCAATTATTGGCGTTTTATTGATGACGTTTGTATAATCTGGAGGGGGACGACAGAGGAGGCATTAGCATTTGTAGCAGATTTAAACATCAACACACTCAATTTAAAACTCACTGCTGCTATAACCACAAAAGTGGCCGAATTTCTAGATGTACAAATATTCATAAAAAATGATAAACTAGAGACCCGGCTCCATCGTAAACCTACAGCGGGCAACTCAATTTTACATGCCCGGAGTGCCCACCCTGCACATACTATTAAGAGCATCCCCTATGGGGAGTTTATGCGTATCTTTAGGATCTGTAGAGATCAAGTCTCACTGGACCTTTGTTTAAATCATTCAGTACATCGGTTCTTTAATAGGGGATATTCGAAGCTTATATTGGAACAAGCTTTAACTAAAGCTAGATCTATAGACCGTAAATCTCTTCTTGCACCTAAAAGTAGTGATACTATTTGATCAGAATGCTCAGTGAGACTGATCACAACTTTATGTGCACAAGAACGAAAAATTTGGCGTATTATCTGTAATGAGTGGCCAATTGTGTTGATGGATGCACACCAAACATAACTTTCTGGAGGGCGCCTTTAATGTGTGATGTATTAGATAGACCTACACCTGAGGTTACTCCCAAAAAAACTTGCATGAGCAAAACAGGATTTTTTCAGTGTACTTCCTGTCGCGCATGCACATTTGCAAGAAATAGTACCCACTATATGACAGCCTTTAGTGATGTTCCTGTCCCTATTCGAGAGTATTTAACCTGCAGGTCTGAATTCGTAGTTTATAAATTGAAATGTACCTGCAATCTCGAATATATAGTAAGTACGAAATTGCCTGTGCATAAGCGCATTTTACAGCATATAAGAGCAATCGTCAACAGTGATAATAATTATCTAGTATAGCGTAAAAGAACTGCATGAGTTTATTTTATATTCTCAGGTTTCTGACACTTTTCATTTATTTAAGAAGCAAGATTTGATTATGGCACTATGCCTCAAGTTTTTATCTGAATTTTTTGGCTTAAAATTATAAGCTGAATATTATATTCTAAACAACACTGTTTACGCTTTCTTGCCATTTTGAATATTCTCCGCTTGGTTCAAAAACTAAAAACATTAACAAAATGTATAATGACAAATATATGCACACTGAATTTGACATTTATTAAGACTGCAAAATAGCTTATTATAATTGTATGTAATGATCAGTACAACGTATATATATTTTTTTATCTGTCATTTGTTTTTACTGTCTGCACATCGAGGGCGTGCACTGCACTGCACTAATTTGTCCCACCACTATGTTTACTATCTATAAGCATACCATTCTGAGCGTTTCATGTGATCAAGCTCCCTAGAGGAGTGAAACGCGTTGTGGATGGACACCGTTTACATGTACGCTTACATGTGCGTTTACCTGCACGCATACCCTGAGCGTACCACGGGGGAAAACAGTAAAAAACAATAGAGTAAAATAAGAATTTAGAGTGCTTAGAGGTAGGGTAGCTCTAAAAAGAGCTGTTGAGTTATGTGGGTGATTTAAGTACCTACAAGTAGCAGAGTCTAAAATTCAAGAGGAAGATTCTGTTCCCCTCATCTGTGAAATGTACACTGTCTCCTCTTTAAATGCCTTGCATGTTGTAACGCAACTTGTTGTGGTATATACAACCCATACAGTAGTCTCTGAGGAAAGCAGAAACAGACTTATTCACATCTTTCCTTGCTTTCTCAATCTGTGGACAATATTGGTTGGACCACTTCCATTTTTGCCTTTGGCATATATTAGAATATACAAAGGCAGTTTGTGGAAAAAGTGACATCAATTTCTCAAAGGTGTCCTTTAAAAGCATTTCCAGACCTACCCCAGTCAATGTGCCTAGGTCATTTCCACCACAGTGCACAATTATGAGGTCAGGGTGTGAGAGATGCAAAAACGATTTTACTAATGGTATCAACTGGTGACATCTCAATCCTCTCTGGCCAATCCACAAAATATCCACTTTTGGTAAATCAAGGTTGGGAATACCTCTGTTTGTTGCACACCTTTCACTCCAGTAAATATAGCTGTGTCTCAAAATCCACACTTTAGGCATCTTGAAGGGAGATTTTGTTGTACTCAGATGGGCTCTGGAAATGAAATGGCAGTTGGAAAAGTAGGAGTTTAGAAAAAAATGTGGATGAGATTCAGCGCACTTGAAGAATAAGAAATGATTGGTGGTTTCTGAAAATTCAACACTGAAAATTAGGGTGCATGCTTCTGTTTTTGGAAAGAAGTAATTCTAATGGTTGAGAAAACGTCATTGAAAGAAACATTGCACAGGATAAGCTGGTATATTGAGAAGTCAAACACCCTAGCTGGGTTCATTTGCAACATAGTATGATGAACATTTCACCTGTGTGCTCAGTTAGGTGATGTGTGGAGTGTTACCATGGTAACAGGCAGAAAGAGCAATGGGGGGATGGGTGAATATTATGTGAGTTTCAAAGTGTTGAAATGTAGAACCAATTAAAATGTTAGTTTGGTTTTTAATTTGTGTGGGAAGAAATTTGATTGGTTATACACAGGCATATGTGTGAAAAGTAAAAGGGAATCAGGGCCATTTTGTGGTTGCAGTGTCTGAGGTGCATTTCAGAGATTCTGCTTAAGAAAATCCGGTGTGTGTGACTGACACTGTTCTAAATCTTCACAAGCATTTTTAAAGGTGAGTAATGATTCATTTAATATAGATAGAGTGCTGTATACACTATGGGGAAGATTAACAAGCATATTGGGCTTCTTTATTCATGCATGTGTCTCATGTTTTTTTGTAAGGCTGTTAAAAAATTATTGGTGCATATTGGAAATGTATTTTGGAAATTAGTCAGGTTGCTGCACTGTAATGTAGTGCTTATTTATATGGGTTGTGCTCTGTCTTTTAAATGATTTATTGTGGTACATGATTTTAGGTAAAATTATTGTTTTTAACATTTTTAACTAGGATCCAACGGAGTGTCTGTGTAAATTAAAGAATTATATTTGCACATTTTTTTATAATGTCTCCTCGTAGTTTGCATCTATTTGCTTATAGGGTACTGTTTCTTTATGCACTGTGTCTCGTGTTTGTATGTAATGCTGGCAAAAAACGAATGGTGCATATTGGAAATGTATTTTGGAAATGAGTCAGGTTTCTGCATTGTAATGTAGTGGTCATTTATATGGGCTGTGCTCTGTGTCTTAAATGATTTACTATGCTAAATGTTTTTTGGTAAAATGTATGGCTTTAACATTTTTGACAAGGATCACACTGAGTGTCTATGTAAATTAAAGAATTACATTTGCACCTTTTTCTATAATGTCACCTGTGTCTCTTCACAGTTTGCATCTCTTTGCTTATAGGGTACTCTTTTTTTATATTGTTTCTCATGCTTTCATTCAATGCTGGTATAGAGGTAGTGCTGTAAATTGGAAACGTATTTTCATACTGCACAAGCCATCTCCCTCTGCCTGTACCATTTCACCCTCTGCTGTGTCACCCCCTTCGTGCATCATTTCTCCTTCTGGCTGTGCCATCTCACTCTCTGTCTGTGCCATCTCACTCTCTGTCTCTGCCATCTCACTCTCTGTCTCTGCCATCTCTCCCGCTGCCTGCGTCATGTTACCCTGTGCTGGCGCCATCTCTTCCTCTGCCTACGCAATCTGCTGTTTGCCTGCATTATTTCTCCCCTCTGTCTGCACCATGTCTCTTTTGCCTGCACCATCTCTCCCTATGCCTGGGGCATCTCTCCCTCTGTGAGATGACACACACAAAGAGAGAGATGGCGCAGGCAAAGAGTGAGATGACACACGCAAAGAGAGAGATGGTGCAGGCAGAGAGTGAGATGATCACGCAAAGAGAGAGGTGACGCTGGTGGAGGGAGACATGATGCAGGCAGAGGGGAGATGGTGCAGGCAGAGAGTAAGATGACACACGCAAAGAGAGAGATGGTGCAGGCAGAAAGTAAGATGACACATGCAAAGAGAGAGATGACACACGCAAAGAGAGAGATGGCGTAGGCAGAGAGTGAGATGACACACGCAAAGAGAGAGATGGTGCAGGCAGAGAGTGAGATGACACATGCAAAGAGAGAGATGACGCAGGTGGACAGAGACATGAAGCAGGTAGACGAGAGATGATGCAGACAGAGTGAGATGACACACGCAAAGAGAGAGATTGTGCAAGCAGAGAGTGAGATGACACACGCAAAGAGAGAGATGACACATGCAAAGAGAGACATGATGCAGGCAGAGAATGAGATGACACACGCAAAGAGAGAAATGATGCAGACAGAGGGTGAGATGGCGCAGGCAGAGAGTGAGATGACACAGGCAAAGAGAGAGATGACACAGGTGGAGGGAGACAAGATGCAGGCAGAGGGTGAGAGGGCGCAGGCAGGGAGTGAGATGACACACGCAAAGAGAGAGATGACACACACAAAGAGAGAGATGGTGCAGGCAAAGAGTGAGATGTCATACATAAAGAGACGGATGACAGATGCAAAGAGAGAGATGGTGCAGGCAGAGTGAGATGACACACACAGAGAGAGAGATGACACATGCAAAGAGAGACATGGTGCAGGCACAGAATGAGATGACACATGCAAAGAGAGAGATGATGCAGGTGGAGAGAGACATGATGTAGGCAGAGGGTGAGATGGCGCAGGCAGAGAGTGAGATGACACGTGCAAAGAGAGAGATAACGCTGGTGGAGAGAGACATGATGCAGGAAGAGGGTGAGATGGTGCAGGCAGAGAGTGAGATGACGCACGCAAAGAGAGAGATGACGCTCGTGGAGAGCGACATGATGCAGGCAGAAGGTGAGAGGGTGCAGGCAGAGAGTGAGATGACACACACAAATAGAGAGATGGTACTGGCAGAAAGTGAGATGACACATGAAAAGAGAGAGATGACACACGCAAAGAGAGAGATGGCGCAGGCAGAGAGTGAGATGACACACGAAAAGAGAGAGATTGTGCAGGCACGAAAAGAGTGAGATGACACACGCAAAGAGAGAAATGACACACGCAAAGAGAGACATGATGCAGGCGGAGGGTGAGATGGCGCAGGTGGAGAGTGAGATGACACACGCAAGGAGAGAGATGACACAGGTGGTGGGAGACATGGTGCATGTAGAGGGAAGATGATGCAGACAGAGTGAGATGACACACGCAAAGAGAGAGATTGTGCAGGCAGAGAGTGAGATGAGACATGCAAAGAGAGAGATGACACACGCAAAGAGAGATATGATGCAGGCAGAGAATGAGATGACACACGCAAAGAGAGACATGATGCAGGCAGAAGGTGAGATGGCGCAGGCAGAGAGTGAGATGACACACGCAAAGAGAGAGATGACCCAGGTGGAGGGAGACATGATGCAGGCAGAGGGTGAGAGGGCCCAGGCAGAAAGTGAGATGACACATGCAAAGAGAGAGATGACACACACAAACAGAGAGATGGTGCAGGCAGAGAGTAAGATGTCAGACGCGAAGACACGGATGACACATGCAAAGAGAGAGATGGTGCAGGCAGAGTGAGATGACACACGCACAGAGAGGGATGATGCAGGTGGAGAGAGACATGATGGAGGCAGAGGGTGAGATGGCGCAGGCAGAGAGTGAGATGACACACGCAAAGAGAGAGATGACGCAGGTGGAGGGAGACATGATGCAGGCAGAGGGTGAGATGATGCAGGCAGAGTGAGATGACACACGGAAAGAGAGAGATGGTGCAGGCAGAGAGTGAGATGTCACAAGCAAAGAGAGAGATGACACACACAAACAGAGAGATGGTGCAGGCAGAGAGTAAGATGTCAGACGCGAAGACACGGATGACACATGCAAAGAGAGAGATGGTGCAGGCAGAGTGAGATGACACACGCACAGAGAGGGATGATGCAGGTGGAGAGAGACATGATGGAGGCAGAGGGTGAGATGGCGCAGGCAGAGAGTGAGATGACACACGCAAAGAGAGAGATGGTGCAGGCAGAGAGTGAGATGACACATGCAAAGAGAGAGATGACGCAGGTGGACAGAGACATGAAGCAGGTAGACGAGAGATGATGCAGACAGAGTGAGATGACACACGCAAAGAGAGAGATTGTGCAAGCAGAGAGTGAGATGACACACGCAAAGAGAGAGATGACACATGCAAAGAGAGACATGATGCAGGCAGAGAATGAGATGACACACGCAAAGAGAGAAATGATGCAGACAGAGGGTGAGATGGCGCAGGCAGAGAGTGAGATGACACACGCAAAGAGAGAGATGACACAGGTGGAGGGAGACAAGATGCAGGCAGAGGGTGAGAGGGCGCAGGCAGGGAGTGAGATGACACACGCAAAGAGAGAGATGACACACACAAAGAGAGAGATGGTGCAGGCAAAGAGTGAGATGTCATACATAAAGAGACGGATGACAGATGCAAAGAGAGAGATGGTGCAGGCAGAGTGAGATGACACACACAGAGAGAGAGATGACACATGCAAAGAGAGACATGGTGCAGGCACAGAATGAGATGACACATGCAAAGAGAGAGATGATGCAGGTGGAGAGAGACATGATGTAGGCAGAGGGTGAGATGGCGCAGGCAGAGAGTGAGATGACACGTGCAAAGAGAGAGATAACGCTGGTGGAGAGAGACATGATGCAGGAAGAGGGTGAGATGGTGCAGGCAGAGAGTGAGATGACGCACGCAAAGAGAGAGATGACGCTCGTGGAGAGCGACATGATGCAGGCAGAAGGTGAGAGGGCGCAGGCAGAGAGTGAGATGACACACACAAATAGAGAGATGGTACTGGCAGAAAGTGAGATGACACATGAAAAGAGAGAGATGACACACGCAAAGAGAGAGATGGCGCAGGCAGAGAGTGAGATGACACACGAAAAGAGAGAGATTGTGCAGGCACGAAAAGAGTGAGATGACACACGCAAAGAGAGAAATGACACACGCAAAGAGAGACATGATGCAGGCGGAGGGTGAGATGGCGCAGGTGGAGAGTGAGATGACACACGCAAGGAGAGAGATGACACAGGTGGTGGGAGACATGGTGCATGTAGAGGGAAGATGATGCAGACAGAGTGAGATGACACACGCAAAGAGAGAGATTGTGCAGGCAGAGAGTGAGATGAGACATGCAAAGAGAGAGATGACACACGCAAAGAGAGATATGATGCAGGCAGAGAATGAGATGACACACGCAAAGAGAGACATGATGCAGGCAGAAGGTGAGATGGCGCAGGCAGAGAGTGAGATGACACACGCAAAGAGAGAGATGACCCAGGTGGAGGGAGACATGATGCAGGCAGAGGGTGAGAGGGCCCAGGCAGAAAGTGAGATGACACATGCAAAGAGAGAGATGACACACACAAACAGAGAGATGGTGCAGGCAGAGAGTAAGATGTCAGACGCGAAGACACGGATGACACATGCAAAAAAAGAGATGGTGCAGGCAGAGTGAGATGACACACGGACGGAGAGGGATGATGCAGGTGGAGAGAGACATGATGGAGGCAGAGGGTGAGATGGCGCAGGCAGAGAGTGAGATGACACACGCAAAGAGAGAGATGACGCAGGTGGAGGGAGACATGATGCAGGCAGAGGGTGAGATGATGCAGGCAGAGTGAGATGACACACGGAAAGAGAGAGATGGTGCAGGCAGAGAGTGAGATGTCACAAGCAAAGAGAGAGATGACACACACAAAGAGAGAGATGGCGCAGGCAGAGAGTGAGATAACACACAGAAAGAGAGAGATGACACACGTAAAGAGAGAGATGGTGCAGGCAGAGAGTGAGATGACACACGCAAAGAGTGAGATGACACAGGTAGAGAGTGAGATGACACACATAAAGAGAGAGATGACGCAGGTGGTGAGAGACATGATGCAGGCTGATGGTGAGATGATGCAGGCAGAGTGAGATGACACACGGAAAGAGAGAGATGGTGCAGGCAGAGAGTGAGATGTCACAAGCAAAGAGAGAGATGACACACACAAAGAGAGAGATGGTGCAGGCAGAGAGTGAGATAACACACAGAAAGAGAGAGATGACACACGTAAAGAGAGAGATGGTGCAGGCAGCGAGTGAGATGACACACGCAAAGACAGACATGGTGCAGTTAGAGAGTGAGATGTCACACGCAAAGAGAGAGATGACACGCGCAAAGAGAGAGATAACGCTGGTGGAGAGAGACATGATGCAGGAAGAGGGTGAGATGGTGCAGGCAGAGAGTGAGATGACGCACGCAAAGAGAGAGATGACGCTCGTGGAGAGCGACATGATGCAGGCAGAAGGTGAGAGGGCGCAGGCAGAGAGTGAGATGACACACACAAATAGAGAGATGGTACTGGCAGAAAGTGAGATGACACATGCAAAGAGAGAGATGACACACGCAAAGAGAGAGATGGCGCAGGCAGAGAGTGAGATGACACATGCAAAGAGAGAGATTGTGCAGGCAAAGAGAGAAATGACACACGCAAAGAGAGACATGATGCAGGCAGAGGGTGAGATGGCGCAGGTAGAGAGTGAGATGACACACGCAAAGAGAGAGATGACACAGGTGGAGGGAGACATGGTGCATGTAGAGGGAAGATGATGCAGACAGAGTGAGATGACACACGCAAAGAGAGAGATTGTGCAGGCAGAGAGTGAGATGAGACACGCAAAGAGAGAGATGACACACGCAAAGAGAGATATGATGCAGGCAGAGAATGATATGACACACGCAAAGAGAGACATGATGCAGGCAGAAGGTGAGATGGCGCAGGTAGAGAGTGAGATGACACACGCAAAGAGAGAGATGACACAGGTGGAGGGAGACATGATGCATGTAGAGGGAAGATGATGCAGACAGAGTGAGATGACACACGCAAAGAGAGAGATTGTGCAGGCAGAGAGTGAGATGAGACACGCAAAGAGAGAGATGACACACGCAAAGAGAGATATGATGCAGGCAGAGAATGAGATGACACACGCAAAGAGAGACATGATGCAGGCAGAAGGTGAGATGGCGCAGGCAGAGAGTGAGATGACACACGCAAAGAGAGAGATGACCCAGGTGGAGGGAGACATGATGCAGGCAGAGGGTGAGAGGGCCCAGGCAGAGAGTGAGATGACACATGCAAAGAGAGAGATGACACACACAAACAGAGAGATGGTGCAGGCAGAGAGTAAGATGTCAGACGCGAAGAGATGGATGACACATGCAAAGAGAGAGATGGTGCAGGCAGAGTGAGATGACACACACAGAGAGAGAGATGACACATGCAAAGAGAGACATGGTGCAGGCAGAGAATGAGATGACACATGCAAAGAGAGAGATGATGCAGGTGGAGAGAGACATGATGTAGGCAGAGGGTGAGATGGCGCAGGCAGAGAGTGAGATGACACGCGCAAAGAGAGAGATAACGCTGGTGGAGAGAGACATGATGCAGGAAGAGGGTGAGATGGTGCAGGCAGAGAGTGAGATGACGCACGCAAAGAGAGAGA
The DNA here is from genome assembly GCF_964263255.1 of Lissotriton vulgaris. Taxonomy (NCBI): domain Eukaryota; kingdom Metazoa; phylum Chordata; class Amphibia; order Caudata; family Salamandridae; genus Lissotriton; species Lissotriton vulgaris. The sequence goes on along the minus strand of NC_141694.1, from coordinate 1,572,681,672 downwards.
TGACGCTCGTGGAGAGCGACATGATGCAGGCAGAAGGTGAGAGGGCGCAGGCAGAGAGTGAGATGACACACACAAATAGAGAGATGGTACTGGCAGAAAGTGAGATGACACATGCAAAGAGAGAGATGACACACGCAAAGAGAGAGATGGCGCAGGCAGAGAGAGAGATGACACACGAAAAGAGAGAGATGGTGCAGGCAGAGAGTGAGATGACACATGCAAAGAGAGAGATTGTGCAGGCAGAGAGTGAGATGACACACGCAAAGAGAGAAATGACACACGCAAAGAGAGACATGATGCAGGCGGAGGGTGAGATGGCGCAGGTAGAGAGTGAGATGACACACGCAAAGAGAGAGATGACACAGGTGGAGGGAGACATGGTGCATGTAGAGGGAAGATGATGCAGACAGAGTGAGATGACACACGCAAAGAGAGAGATTGTGCAGGCAGAGAGTGAGATGAGACACGCAAAGAGAGAGATGACACACGCAAAGAGAGATATGATGCAGGCAGAGAATGAGATGACACACGCAAAGAGAGACATGATGCAGGCAGAAGGTGAGATGGCGCAGGCAGAGAGTGAGATGACACACGCAAAGAGAGAGATGACCCAGGTGGAGGGAGACATGATGCAGGCAGAGGGTGAGAGGGCCCAGGCAGAGAGTGAGATGACACATGCAAAGAGAGAGATGACACACACAAACAGAGAGATGGTGCAGGCAGAGAGTAAGATGTCAGACGCGAAGACACGGATGACACATGCAAAGAGAGAGATGGTGCAGGCAGAGTGAGATGACACACGCACAGAGAGGGATGATGCAGGTGGAGAGAGACATGATGGAGGCAGAGGGTGAGATGGCGCAGGCAGAGAGTGAGATGACACACGCAAAGAGAGAGATGACACAGGTGGAGGGAGACATGATGCAGGCAGAGGGTGAGATGATGCAGGCAGAGTGAGATGACACACGGAAAGAGAGAGATGGTGCAGGCAGAGAGTGAGATGTCACAAGCAAAGAGAGAGATGACACACACAAAGAGAGAGATGGCACAGGCAGAGAGTGAGATAACACACAGAAAGAGAGAGATGACACACGTAAAGAGAGAGATGGTGCAGGCAGAGAGTGAGATGACACACGCAAAGAGAGAGATGACGCAGGTAGAGAGTGAGATGACACACGTAAAGAGAGAGATGACGCAGGTGGTGAGAGACATGATGCAGGCAGATGGTGAGATGATGCAGGCAGAGTGAGATGACACACGGAAAGAGAGAGATGGTGCAGGCAGAGAGTGAGATGTCACAAGCAAAGAGAGAGATGACACACATAAAGAGAGAGATGGTGCAGGCAGAGAGTGAGATAACACACAGAAAGAGAGAGATGACACACGTAAAGAGAGAGATGGTGCAGGCAGAGAGTGAGATGACACACGCAAAGAGAGAGATGACGCAGGTAGAGAGAGAGATGACACACGTAAAGAGAGAGATGACGCAGGTGGTGAGAGACATGATGCAGGCAGATGGTGAGATGATGCAAGCAGAGTGAGATGACACACGGAAAGAGAGAGATGGTGCAGGCAGAGAGTGAGATGTCACAAGCAAAGAGAGAGATGACACACACAAAGAGAGAGATGGTGCAGGCAGAGAGTGAGATAACACACAGAAAGAGAGAGATGATACACGTAAAGAGAGAGATGGTGCAGGCAGAGAGTGAGATGACACATGCAAAGACAGACATGGTGCAGTTAGAGAGTGAGATGTCACACGCAAAGAGAGAGATGACACATGCAAAGAGAGAGAAGGTGCAGGCAGAGAGTGAGATGACACACGCAAAGAGAGAGATGACACACGCAAAGAGAGAAATGGTGCAGGCAGAGAGTGAGATGACACATGCAAAGAGAGAGATGACACAGGTAGAGAATGAGATGATATACACAAAGAGAGAGATGGTGCAGGCAGAGAGTGAGATGACACACGCAAAGAGAGAGATGACCCTGGTGGGGAGAGACATGATGCAGGAAGAGGGTGAGATGGTGCAGGTAGAGAGTGAGATGACACATGCAAAGAGAGATATGACGCAGGTGGAGAGAGACATGATGCAGGCAGAAGGTGGGAGGGCACAGGCAGAGAGTGAGATGACACACGCAAAGAGGGAGATCGTGCAGGCAGAGAGTGTGATGTCACACGCAAAGAGACAGATGACACACGAAAAGTTAGAGATGGTGCAGGCAGAGAGTGAGATGACACACGCAAAGAGAGAGATGACGCAGGTAGAGAGTGAGATGATATACGCAAAGAGAGAGATTGTGCAGGCAGAGACTGAGATGACACACGCAAAGAGATAGATGACGCTGGTGGAGAGAGACATGATGCAGGCAGACGGTGAGGGGGCACAGGCAGAGAGTGAGATGAGACACGCAAAGAGAGAGATGACGCAGGTGGAGGGAGACATGATGCAGGGAGAGGGTGAGATGATGCAGGCAGAGCGAGATGAGACACGGAAAAAGAGAGATGGTGCAGGCAGAGAGTGAGCTGTCACACGCAAAGAGAGAGATGACACACGCAAAGAGAGATATGATGCAGGCATAGAGTCAGATAACACACACAAAGAGAGAGATGACACACGCAAAGAGAGAGATGGGGCAGGCAGAAAGTGAGATGACACACGCAAAAAGAGAGATGACGCAGGTAGAGAGTGAGAAGACACACGCAAAGAGAGAGATGATGCAGGCAGAGAGTGAGATGACACACGCAAAGAGAGAGATGACGCAGGTGGTGAGAGACATGATGCAGGCAGAGGGTGAGATAGCACAGGCAGAGAGTGAAATGACACACGTAAAGAGAGAGATGACGCTGGTGGAGGGAGAGATGATGTAGGCAGAGGATGAGATGGCACAGGCAGAGAGTGAGATGACACATGCAAAGAGAGATATGACGCAGGTGGAGAGAGACATGATGCAGGCAAAAGGTGGGAGGGCACAGGCAGAGAGTGAGATGACACACGCAAAGAGGGAGATTGTGCAGGCAGAGAGTGTGATGTCACACGCAAAGAGAGAGATGACACACGCAAAGTTAGAGATGGTGCAGGCAGAGAGTGAGATGCACATGCAAAGAGAGAGATGACGCAGGTAGAGAGTGAAATGACACACGTAAAGAGAGAGATGACGCAGGTGGTGAGAGACATGATGCAGGCAGAAGGTGAGATGATGCAGGCAGAGTGAGATGACACACGGAAAGAGAGAGATGGTGCAGGCAGAGAGTGAGATGTCACAAGCAAAGAGAGAGATGACACACACAAAGAGAGAGATGGTGCAGGCAGAGAGTGAGATAACACACAGAAAGAGAGAGATGACACACGTAAAGAGAGAGATGGGGCAGGCAGAGAGTGAGATGACACACGCAAAGACAGACATGGTGCAGTTAGAGAGTGAGATGTCACACTCAAAGAGAGAGATGACACATGCAAAGAGAGAGAAGGTGCAGGCAGAGAGTGAGATGACACACTCAAAGAGAGAGATGACACACGCAAAGAGAGAAATGGTGCAGGCAGAGAGTGAGATGACACATGCAAAGAGAGAGATGACACAGGTAGAGAATGGGATGATATACACAAAGAGAGAGATGGTGCAGGCAGAGAGTGAGATGACACACGCAAAGAGAGAGATGACCCTGGTGGGGAGAGACATGATGCAGGAAGAGGGTGAGATGGTGAAGGTAGAGAGTGAGATGACACATGCAAAGAGAGATATGACGCAGGTGGAGAGAGACATGATGCAGGCAGAAGGTGGGAGGGCACAGGCAGAGAGTGAGATGACACACGCAAAGAGGGAGATTGTGCAGGCAGAGAGTGTGATGTCACACGCAAAGAGACAGATGACACACGCAAAGTTAGAGATGGTGCAGGCAGAGAGTGAGATGACACACGCAAAGAGAGAGATGACGCAGGTAGAGAGTGAGATGATATACGCAAAGAGAGAGATTGTGCAGGCAGAGACTGAGATGACACACGCAAAGAGATAGATGACGCTGGTGGAGAGAGACATGATGCAGGCAGACGGTGAGGGGGCACAGGCAGAGAGTGAGATGACACACGCAAAGAGAGAGATGACGCAGGTGGAGGGAGACATGATGCAGGCAGAGGGTGAGATGATGCAGGCAGAGCGAGATGAGACACGGAAAAAGAGAGATGGTGCAGGCAGAGAGTGAGCTGTCACACACAAAGAGAGAGATGACACACGCAAAGAGAGATATGATGCAGGCAGAGAGTCAGATAACACACACAAAGAGAGAGATGACACACGCAAAGAGAGAGATGGGGCAGGGAGAAAGTGAGATGACACACGCAAAAAGAGAGATGACGCAGGTAGAGAGTGAGAAGACACACGCAAAGAGAGAGATGATGCAGGCAGAGAGTGAGATGACACACGCAAAGAGAGAGATGACGCAGGTGGTGAGAGACATGATGCAGGCAGAGGGTGAGATAGCACAGGCAGAGAGTGAAATGACACACATAAAGAGAGAGATGACGCTGGTGGAGGGAGAGATGATGTAGGCAGAGGATGAGATGGCACAGGCAGAGAGTGAGATGACACATGCAAAGAGAGATATGACGCAGGTGGAGAGAGACATGATGCAGGCAAAAGGTGGGAGGGCACAGGCAGAGAGTGAGATGACACACGCAAAGAGGGAGATTGTGCAGGCAGAGAGTGTGATGTCACACGCAAAGAGAGAGATGACACACGCAAAGTTAGAGATGGTGCAGGCAGAGAGTGAGATGACACACGCAAAGAGAGAGATGACGCAGGTAGAGAGTGAGATGATATACGCAAAGAGAGAGATTGTGCAGGCAGAGACTGAGATGACACACGCAAAGAGATAGATGCCGCTGGTGGAGAGAGACATGATGCAGGCAGATGGTGAGGGGGCACAGGCAGAGAGTGAGATGACACACGCAAAGAGAGAGATGACGCAGGTGGAGGGAGACATGATGCAGGCAGAGGGTGAGATGATGCAGGCAGAGCGAGATGAGACACGGAAAAAGAGAGATGGTGCAGGCAGAGAGTGAGCTGTCACACGCAAAGAGAGAGATGACACACGCAAAGAGAGATATGATGCAGGCAGAGAGTCAGATAACACACACAAAGAGAGAGATGACACACGCAAAGAGAGAGATGGGGCAGGCAGAAAGTGAGATGACACACGCAAAAAGAGAGATGACGCAGGTAAAGAGTGAGAAGACACACGCAAAGAGAGAGATGATGCAGGCAGAGAGTGAGATGACGCACGCAAAGAGAGAGATGACGCAGGTGGTGAGAGACATGATGCAGGCAGAGGGTGAGATAGCACAGGCAGAGAGTGAAATGACAGACGTAAAGAGAGAGATGACGCTGGTGGAGGGAGAGATGATGTAGGCAGAGGATGAGATGGCACAGGCAGAGAGTGAGATGACACACGCAAAGACAGATATGGTACTGGCAGAGAGTGAGATGTCACACGCAAAGAGAGAGATGACACATGAAAAGAGAGAGATGATGCAGGCAGAGAGTGAGAGGACACACACAAAGAGAGAGATGACACACGCAAAGAGAGAGATGGTGCAGGCAGAGGGTGAGATGAACACGCAAAGAGAGAGATGACGCTGGTGGAGAGAGACATGATGCAGGAAGAGGGTGAGATGGCGCAGGCAGAGAGTGAGATGACACACGCAAAGAGAGAGATGACGCAGGTTGAGAGCGACATGAAGCAGGCAGAAGGTGGGAGGGCGCAGGCAGAGAGTGAGATGACACGTGCAAAGAGAGAGATGGTGCTGGCAGAGAGTGAGATGTCACACGCGAAGACAGCGATGACACATGCAAAGAGAGAGATGGTGCAGGCAGAGAGTTAGATGACACACGCAAAGAGAGAGATGACACAGGTAGAGTGTGAGATGATATACGCAAAGAGAGAGATGGTGCAGGAAGAGACTGAGATGACACAAGCAAAGAGAAAGATTATGCAGGTGGTGAGAGACATGATGCAGAAAGAGGGTGAGATAGCGCAGGCAGAGAGTGAGATGACACACGCAAAGGGAGAGATGACGCTGGTGGAGGTAGACATGATGCAGGCAGAGGATGAGATGACACAGGCAGAGTGAGAGGACTCACGCAAAGAGAGAGATGGAGCAGGCAGAGAGTGAGATGTCATCCGCAAAGAGAGAGACAACACATGCAAAGAGAGAGATGGTGCAGGCAGAGAGTCAGATAACACACACAAAGAGAGAGATGACACACGCAAAGAGAGAGATGGGGCAGGCAGAAAGTGAGATGACACACGCAAAAATAGAGATGACGCAGGTAGAGAGTGAGAAGACACACGCAAAGAGAGAGATGATGCAGGCAGAGAGTGAGATGACACACGCAAAGAGAGAGATGACGCAGGTGGTGAGAGACATGATGCAGGCAGAGGGTGAGATAGCACAGGCAGAGAGTGAAATGACACACGTAAAGAGAGAGATGACGCTGGTGGAGGGAGAGATGATGTAGGCAGAGGATGAGATGGCACAGGCAGAGAGTGAGATGACACATGCAAAGAGAGATATGACGCAGGTGGAGAGAGACATGATGCAGGCAAAAGGTGGGAGGGCACAGGCAGAGAGTGAGATGACACACGCAAAGAGGGAGATTGTGCAGGCAGAGAGTGTGATGTCACACGCAAAGAGAGAGATGACACACGCAAAGTTAGAGATGGTGCAGGCAGAGAGTGAGATGACACATGCAAAGAGAGAGATGACGCAGGTAGAGAGTGAAATGACACACGTAAAGAGAGAGATGACGCAGGTGGTGAGAGACATGATGCAGGCAGAAGGTGAGATGATGCAGGCAGAGAGAGATGACACACGGAAAGAGAGAGATGGTGCAGGCAGAGAGTGAGATGTCACAAGCAAAGAGAGAGATGACACACACAAAGAGAGAGATGGTGCAGGCAGAGAGTGAGATAACACACAGAAAGAGAGAGATGACACACGTAAAGAGAGAGATGGGGCAGGCAGAGAGTGAGATGACACACGCAAAGACAGACATGGTGCAGTTAGAGAGTGAGATGTCACACGCAAAGAGAGAGATGACACATGCAAAGAGAGAGAAGGTGCAGGCAGAGAGTGAGATGACACACTCAAAGAGAGAGATGACACACGCAAAGAGAGAAATGGTGCAGGCAGAGAGTGAGATGACACATGCAAAGAGAGAGATGACACAGGTAGAGAATGGGATGATATACACAAAGAGAGAGATGGTGCAGGCAGAGAGTGAGATGACACACGCAAAGAGAGAGATGACCCTGGTGGGGAGAGACATGATGCAGGAAGAGGGTGAGATGGTGAAGGTAGAGAGTGAGATGACACATGCAAAGAGAGATATGACGCAGGTGGAGAGAGACATGATGCAGGCAGAAGGTGGGAGGGCACAGGCAGAGAGTGAGATGACACACGCGAAGAGGGAGATTGTGCAGGCAGAGAGTGTGATGTCACACGCAAAGAGACAGATGACACACGCAAAGTTAGAGATGGTGCAGGCAGAGAGTGAGATGACACACGCAAAGAGAGAGATGACGCAGGTAGAGAGTGAGATGATATACGCAAAGAGAGAGATTGTGCAGGCAGAGACTGAGATGACACACGCAAAGAGATAGATGACGCTGGTGGAGAGAGACATGATGCAGGCAGACGGTGAGGGGGCACAGGCAGAGAGTGAGATGACACACGCAAAGAGAGAGATGACGCAGGTGGAGGGAGACATGATGCAGGCAGAGGGTGAGATGATGCAGGCAGAGCGAGATGAGACACGGAAAAAGAGAGATGGTGCAGGCAGAGAGTGAGCTGTCACACACAAAGAGAGAGATGACACACGCAAAGAGAGATATGATGCAGGCAGAGAGTCAGATAACACACACAAAGAGAGAGATGACACACGCAAAGAGAGAGATGGGGCAGGCAGAAAGTGAGATGACACACGCAAAAAGAGAGATGACGCAGGTAGAGAGTGAGATGACACACGCAAAAAGAGAGATGACGCAGGTAGAGAGTGAGATGACACACGCAAAGAGAGAGATGACGCAGGTGGTGAGAGACATGATGCAGGCAGAGGGTGAGATAGCGCAGGCATAGAGTGAGATGACACACGCAAAGACAGACAAGGTGCAGTTAGAGAGTGAGATGTCACACACTAAGAGAGAGATGACACATGCAAAGAGAGAGAAGGTGCAGGCAGAGAGTGAGATGACACACGCAAAGAGAGAGATGACACACGCAAAGAGAGAGATGGTGCAGGCAGAGAGTGAGATGACACACGCAATGAGGGAGATGACACAGGTAGAGAATGAGATCATATACACAAAGAGAGAGATGGTGCAGGCAGAGAGTGAGATGACACACGCAAAGAGAGAGAGATGACCCTGGTGGAGAGAGACATGATGCAGGAAGAGGGTGAGATGTTGCAGGCAGAGAGTGAGATGACACATGCAAAGAGAGAGATGACGCAGGTGGAGAGAGACATGATGCAGGCAGAAGGTGAGAGGGCACAGGCAGAGAGTGAGATGACACACGCAAAGAGGGAGATTGTGCAGGCAGAGAATGAGATGTCACACGCAAAGAGAGAGATGACACACGCAAAGTTAGAGAAGGTGCAGGCAGAGAGTGAGATGACACACGCAAAGAGAGAGATGACGCAGGTAGAGAGTGAGATGATGTACGCAAAGAGAGAGATTGTGCAGGCAGAGACTGAGATGACACACGCAAAGAGAGAGATGACGCTGGTGGAGAGAGACATGATGCAGGCAGACGGTGAGGGGGCACAGGCAGAGAGTGAGATGACACACCCAAAGAGAGAGATGACGCAGGTGGAGGGAGACATGATGCAGGCAGAGGGTGAGATGATGCAGGCAGAGCAAGATGAGACACGGAAAAAGAGAGATGGTGCAGGCAGAGAGTGAGCTGTCACACGCAAAGAGAGAGATGACACACGCAAAGAGAGATATGATGCAGGCAGAGAGTCAGATAACACACACAAAGAGAGAGATGACACACGCAAAGAGAGAGATGGTGCAGGCAGAAAGTGAGATGACACACGCAAAGAATGAGATGACGCAGGTGGTGAGTGAGAAGACACACGCAAAGAGAGAGATGATGCAGGCAGAGAGTGAGATGACACACGCAAAGAGAGAGATGACGCAGGTGGTGAGAGACATGATGCAGGCAGAGGGTGAGATAGCGCAGGCAGAGAGTGAAATGACACACGCAAACAGAGAGATGACGCTGGTGGAGGGGGAGATGATGTAGGCAGAGGATGAGATGGCACAGGCAGAGAGTGAGATGACACACGCAAAGACAGGCATGGTACTGGCAGAGAGTGAGATGTCACACGCAAAGAGAGAGATGACACATGCAAAGAGAGAGATGATGCAGGCAGAGAGTGAGAGGACACACACAAAGAGAGAGATGACACACAAAAAGAGAGAGATGGTGCAGGCAGAGGGTGAGATGAAACACGCAAAGAGAGAGATGACGCTGATGGAGAGAGACATGATGCAGGAAGAGGGTGAGATGGCGCAGGCAGAGAGTGAGATGACACACACAAAGAGAGAGATGGTACTGGCAGAAAGTGAGATGACACATGCAACGAGAGAGATGGTGCAGGCAAAGAGTGAGATGACACATGCAAAGAGAGAGATTGTGCAGGCAGAGAGTGAGATGACACACGCAAAGAGAGAAATGACACACGCAAAGAGAGACATGATGCAGGCAGAGGGTGAGATGGCGCAGGTAGAGAGTGAGATGACACGCAAAGCGAGAGATGACACAGGTGGAGGGAGACATGATGCAGGTAGAGGGAAGATGATGCAGACAGAGTGAGATGACACACGCAAAGAGAGAGATTGTGCAGGCAGAGAGTGAGATGAGACACGCAAAGAGAGAGATGACACACGCAAAGAGAGACATGATGCAGGCAGAGAATGAGATGACACACGCAAAGAGAGACATGATGTACGCAGAGGGTGAGATGGCGCAAGCAGAGAGTGAGATGACACACGCAAAGAGAGAGATGACACAGGTGGAGGGAGACATGACGCAGGCAGAGGGTGAGAGGGCGCAGGCAGTGAGTGAGATGGCACATGCAAAGAGAGAGAAGACACACACAAACAGAGAGATTGTGCAGGCAGAGAGTGAGATGTCATACGCAAAGAGACGGATGACACATGCAAAGAGAGAGATGGTGCAGGCAGAGTGAGATGACACACGCACAGAGAGAGATGAAACACACAAAGAGAGTATTGGTGCAGGCAGAGAATGAGATGACACACGCAAAGAGAGAGATGATGCAGGTGGAGAGAGACATGATGGAGGCAGAGAGTGAGATGGTGCAGGCAGAGAGTGAGATGACACACGCAAAGAGAGAGATGACGCAGGTGGAGGGAGACATGATGCAGGCAGAGGGTGAGATGATACAGGCAGAGTGAGATGACACACGGAAAGAGAGAGATGGTGCAGGCAGAGAGTGGGATGTCACACAGAAAGAGAGAGATGACACACGTAAAGAGAGAGATGGTGCAGGCAGAGAGTGAGATGACACACGCAAAAAGAGAGATGACGCAGGTAGAGAGTGAGATGACACACGCAAAGAGAGAGATGACGCAGGTGGTGAGAGACATGATGCAGGCAGAGGGTGAGATAGTGCAGGCATAGAGTGAGATGACACACGCGAAGACAGACAAGGTGCAGTTAGAGAGTGGGATGTCACACACTAAGAGAGAGATGACACATGCAAAGAGAGAGAAGGTGCAGGCAGAGAGTGAGATGACACACGCATAGAGAGAGATGACACACGCAAAGAGAGAGATGGTGCAGGCAGAGAGTGAGATGACACACGCAATGAGAGAGATGACACAGGTAGAGAATGAGATCATATACACAAAGAGAGAGATGGTGCAGGCAGAGAGTGAGATGACACACGCAAAGAGAGAGATGACCCTGGTGGAGAGAGACATGATGCAGGAAGAGGGTGAGATGGTGCAGGCAGAGAGTGAGATGACACATGCAAAGAGAGAGATGACGCAGGTGGAGAGAGACATGATGCAGGCAGAAGGTGAGAGGGCACAGGCAGAGAGTGAGATGACACACGCAAAGAGGGAGATTGTGCAGGCAGAGAATGAGATGTCACACGCAAAGAGAGAGATGACACACGCAAAGTTAGAGATGGTGCAGGCAGAGAGTGAGATGACACACGCAAAGAGAGAGATGACGCAGGTAGAGAGTGAGATGATGTACGCAAAGAGAGAGATTGTGCAGGCAGAGACTGATATGACACACGCAAAGAGAGAGATGACGCTGGTGGAGAGAGACATGATGCAGGCAGACGGTGAGGGGGCACAGGCAGAGAGTGAGATGACACACCCAAAGAGAGAGATGACGCAGGTGGAGGGAGACATGATGCAGGCAGAGGGTGAGATGATGCAGGCAGAGCAAGATGAGACACGGAAAAAGAGAGATGGTGCAGGCAGAGAGTGAGCTGTCACACGCAAAGAGAGAGATGACACACGCAAAGAGAGATATGATGCAGGCAGAGAGTCAGATAACACACACAAAGAGAGAGATGACACACGCAAAGAGAGAGATGGTGCAGGCAGAAAGTGAGATGACACACGCAAAGAGAGAGATGACGCAGGTGGTGAGTGAGAAGACACACGCAAAGAGAGAGATGATGCAGGCAGAGAGTGAGATGACACACGCAAAGAGAGAGATGACGCAGGTGGTGAGAGACATGATGCAGGCAGAGGGTGAGATAGCGCAGGCAGAGAGTGAAATGACACACGCAAACAGAGAGATGACGCTGGTGGAGGGGGAGATGATGTAGGCAGAGGATGAGATGGCACAGGCAGAGAGTGAGATGACACACGCAAAGACAGACATGGTACTGGCAGAGAGTGAGATGTCACACGCAAAGAGAGAGATGACACATGCAAAGAGAGAGATGATGCAGGCAGAGAGTGAGAGGACACACACAAAGAGAGAGATGACACACGAAAAGAGAGAGATGGTGCAGGCAGAGGGTGAGATGAAACACGCAATGAGAGAGATGACGCTGATGGAGAGAGACATGATGCAGGAAGAGGGTGAGATGGCGCAGGCAGAGAGTGAGATGACACACGCAAAGAGAGAGATGGTGCTGGCAGAGAGTGAGATGTCACACGCGAAGAGAGAGATGACACACGCAAAGAGAGAGATGGTGCAGGCAGAGAGTGAGATGACACACACAAAGAGAGAGATGACGCAGGTGGTGAGAGACATGATGCAGGCAGAGGGTGAGATAGCGCAGGCAGAGAGTGAGATGACACACGCAAAGACAGACAAGGTGCAGTTAGAGAGTGAGATGTCACACACTAAGAGAGAGATGACACATGCAAAGAGAGAGAAGGTGCAGGCAGAGAGTGAGATGACACACGCAAAGAGAGAGATGACACACGCAAAGAGAGAGATGGTGCAGGCAGAGAGTGAGATGACACACGCAATGAGAGAGATGCCACAGGTAGAGAATGAGATGATATACACAAAGAGAGAGATGGTGCAGGCAGAGAGTGAGATGACACACGCAAAGAGAGAGATGACCCTGGTGGAGAGAGACATGATGCAGGAAAAGGGTGAGATGGTGCAGGCAGAGAGTTAGATGACACATGCAAAGAGAGAGATGATGCAGGTGGAGAGAGACATGATGCAGGCAGAAGGTGAGAGGGCACAGGCAGAGAGGGAGATGACACACGCAAAGAGGGAGATGACACACGCAAAGAGAGAGATGGCGCAGGCAGAGAGTGAGATGACACACGCAAAGAGAGAGATGGTGCAGGCAGAGAGTGAGATGTCACATGCATAGAGAGAGATGACGCAGGTGGAGGGAGACATGATGCAGGTAGAGGGGAGATGATGCAGACAGAGTGAGATGACACACGTAAAGAGAGATATTGTGCAGGCAGAGAGTGAGATGACACACGCAAAGAGAGAGATGACACACGGAAAGAGAGACATGGTGCAGGCAGAGAATGAGATGACACACGCAAAGAGAGACATGATGCAGGCAGAGAGTGAGATGACACACGCAAAGAGAGAGATGACACAGGTGGAGGGAGACATGATGCAGGCAGAGGGTGAGAGGGGGCAGGCAGAGAGTGAGATGACACACGGAAAGTGAGAGATGGTGTAGGCAGAAAATGAGATGTCACACACAAAGAGAGAGATGGTGCAGGCAGAGAGTGAGATAACACACACAAAGAGAGAGATGACACACGTAATGAGAGAGATGGTGCAGGCAGAGAGTGAGATGGCACACGCAAAGAGAGAGATGACGCGGGCGGTGAGAGACATGATGCAGGCAGAGGGTGAGATAGCGCAGGCAGTGAGTGAGATGACACACGCAAAGACAGACATGGTGCAGGTAGAGAGTGAGATGTCAGACGCAAAGAGAGAGATGACACATGCAAAGAGAGAGATGGTGCAGGCAGAGAGTGAGATGACACACGCAAACAGAGAGATGACACACGCAAAGAGAGAGATGGTGCAGGCAGAGAGTGAGATGACACACGCAAAGAGAGAGATGACGCAGGTGGTGAGAGACATGATGCAGGCAGAGGTTGAGATAGCGCAGGCAGAGAATGAGATGACACACGCAAAGACAGACATGGTGCAGGTAGAGAGTGAGATGTCACACGCAAAGAGAGAGATGACACATGCATTGAGAGAGGTGGTGCAGGCAGAGAGTGAGATGACACAAGCAAAGAGAGAGATGACACACTCAAAGAGAGAGATGATGCAGGCAGAGAGTGAGATGACACACGCAAAGAGAGATGGCACAGGTAGAGAATGAGATGATATACGCAAAGAGAGAGATGGTGCAGGCAGAGAGTGAGATGACACACACAAAGAGAGAGATGACGCTGGTGGAGAGAGACATGATGCAGGAAGAGGGTGAGATGGTGCAGGCAGAGAGTGAGATGACACACGCAAAGAGAGCGATGACGCAGGTGGAGAGCGACATGATGCAGGCAGAAGGTGAGAGGGCGCAGGTAGAGAGTGAGATGACACACGCAAAGAGAGAGATGACAAACGCAAAGAGAGAGATGGCGCAGGCAGAGAGTGAGATGGCACATGCAAAGAGAGAGATGGTGCAGGCAGAGAGTGAGATGTCACATGCATAGAGAGAGATGACGCAGGTGGAGGGAGACATGATGCAGGTAGAGGGGAGATGATGCAGACAGAGTGAGATGACACACGTAAAGAGAGATATTGTGCAGGCAGAGAGTGAGATAACACATACAAAGAGAGAGATGACACACGTAATGAGAGAGATGGTGCAGGCAGAGAGTGAGATGGCACACGCAAAGAGAGAGATGACGCAGGTGGTGAGAGACATGATGCAGGCAGAGGGTGAGATAGCGCAGGCAGAGAGTGAGATGACACATGCAAAGACAGACATGGTGCAGGTAGAGAGTGAGAGGTCAGACGCAAAGAGAGAGATGACACATGCAAAGGGAGACATGATGCAGGTAGAGGGGAAATGATGCAGACAGAGTGAGATGACACACGTAAAGAGAGATATTGTGCAGGCAGAGAGTGAGATGACACACGCAAAGAGAGACATGATGCAGGCAGAGAGTGAGATGACACACGCAAAGAAAGAGATGACACAGGTGGAGGGAGACATGATGCAGGCAGAGGGTGAGAGGGGGCAGGCAGAGAGTGAGATGACACACGGAAAGAGAGAGATGGTGTAGGCAGAGAGTGAGATGTCACACGCAAAGAGAGAGATGGTGCAGGCAGAGAGTGAGATAACACACACAAAGAGAGAGATGACACACGTAATCAGAGAGATGGTGCAGGCAGAGAGTGAGATGGCACACGCAAAGAGAGAGATGACGCAGGTGGTGAGAGACATGATGCAGGCAGAGGGTGAGATGACACACGCAAAGACAGACATGGTGCAGGTAGAGAGTGAGATGTCAGACGCAAAGAGAGAGATGACACATGCAAAGAGACAGATGGTGCAGGCAGAGAGTGAGATGACACACGCAAAGAGAGAGATGACACACGCAAAGAGAGAGATGACACAGGTAGAGAATGAGATGATATACGCAAAGAGAGAAATGGTGCAGGCAGAGAGTGAGATGACACACGCAAGGAGAGAGATGACGCTGGTGGAGAGAGACATGATGCAGGAAGAGGGTGAGATGGTGCAGGCAGAGAGTGAGATGACGCACGCAAAGAGAGAGATGACGCTCGTGGAGAGCAACATGATGCAGGCAGAAGGTGAGAAGTCGCAGGCAGAGAGTGAGATGACACACACAAAGAGAGAGTTGGTACTGGCAGAAAGTGAGATGACACATGCAACGAGAGAGATGGTGCAGGCAAAGAGTGAGATGACACATGCAAAGAGAGAGATTGTGCAGGCAGAGAGTGAGATGACACACGCAAAGAGAGAAATGACACACGCAAAGAGAGACATGATGCAGGCAGAGGGTGAGATGGCGCAGGTAGAGAGTGAGATGACACGCAAAGCGAGAGATGACACAGGTGGAGGGAGACATGATGCAGGTAGAGGGAAGATGATGCAGACAGAGTGAGATGACACACGCAAAGAGAGAGATTGTGCAGGCAGAGAGTGAGATGAGACACGCAAAGAGAGAGATGACACACGCAAAGAGAGACATGATGCAGGCAGAGAATGAGATGACACACGCAAAGAGAGACATGATGTAGGCAGAGGGTGAGATGGCGCAAGCAGAGAGTGAGATGACACACGCAAAGAGAGAGATGACACAGGTGGAGGGAGACATGACGCAGGCAGAGGGTGAGAGGGCGCAGGCAGTGAGTGAGATGGCACATGCAAAGAGAGAGATGACACACACAAACAGAGAGATTGTGCAGGCAGAGAGTGAGATGTCATACGCAAAGAGACGGATGACACATGCAAAGAGAGAGATGGTGCAGGCAGAGTGAGATGACACACGCACAGAGAGAGATGAAACACACAAAGAGAGTATTGGTGCAGGCAGAGAATGAGATGACACACGCAAAGAGAGAGATGATGCAGGTGGAGAGAGACATGATGGAGGCAGAGAGTGAGATGGTGCAGGCAGAGAGTGAGATGACACACGCAAAGAGAGAGATGACGCAGGTGGAGGGAGACATGATGCAGGCAGAGGGTGAGATGATACAGGCAGAGTGAGATGACACACGGAAAGAGAGAGATGGTGCAGGCAGAGAGTGGGATCTCACACAGAAAGAGAGAGATGACACACGTAAAGAGAGAGATGGTGCAGGCAGAGAGTGAGATGACACACGCAAAAAGAGAGATGACGCAGGTAGAGAGTGAGATGACACACGCAAAGAGAGAGATGACGCAGGTGGT
Source organism: Lissotriton vulgaris (assembly GCF_964263255.1). Taxonomy (NCBI): domain Eukaryota; kingdom Metazoa; phylum Chordata; class Amphibia; order Caudata; family Salamandridae; genus Lissotriton; species Lissotriton vulgaris. The sequence continues at coordinate 1,572,665,253 of NC_141694.1, read as the reverse complement.
GAGAGACATGATGCAGGCAGAGGGTGAGATAGTGCAGGCATAGAGTGAGATGACACACGCAAAGACAGACAAGGTGCAGTTAGAGAGTGAGATGTCACACACTAAGAGAGAGATGACACATGCAAAGAGAGAGAAGGTGCAGGCAGAGAGTGAGATGACACACGCAAAGAGAGAGATGACACACGCAAAGAGAGAGATGGTGCAGGCAGAGAGTGAGATGACACACGCAATGAGGGAGATGACACAGGTAGAGAATGAGATCATATACACAAAGAGAGAGATGGTGCACGCAGAGAGTGAGATGACACACGCAAAGAGAGAGATGACCCTGGTGGAGAGAGACATGATGCAGGAAGAGGGTGAGATGTTGCAGGCAGAGAGTGAGATGACACATGCAAAGAGAGAGATGACGCAGGTGGAGAGAGACATGATGCAGGCAGAAGGTGAGAGGGCACAGGCAGAGAGTGAGATGACACACGCAAAGAGGGAGATTGTGCAGGCAGAGAATGAGATGTCACACGCAAAGAGAGAGATGACACACGCAAAGTTAGAGAAGGTGCAGGCAGAGAGTGAGATGACACACGCAAAGAGAGAGATGACGCAGGTAGAGAGTGAGATGATGTACGCAAAGAGAGAGATTGTGCAGGCAGAGACTGAGATGACACACGCAAAGAGAGAGATGACGCTGGTGGAGAGAGACATGATGCAGGCAGACGGTGAGGGGGCACAGGCAGAGAGTGAGATGACACACCCAAAGAGAGAGATGACGCAGGTGGAGGGAGACATGATGCAGGCAGAGGGTGAGATGATGCAGGCAGAGCGAGATGAGACACGGAAAAAGAGAGATGGTGCAGGCAGAGAGTGAGCTGTCACACGCAAAGAGAGAGATGACACACGCAAAGAGAGATATGATGCAGGCAGAGAGTCAGATAACACACACAAAGAGAGAGATGACACACGCAAAGAGAGAGATGGTGCAGGCAGAAAGTGAGATGACACACGCAAAGAATGAGATGACGCAGGTGGTGAGTGAAAAGACACACGCAAAGAGAGAGATGATGCAGGCAGAGAGTGAGATGACACACGCAAAGAGAGAGATGACGCAGGTGGTGAGAGACATGATGCAGGCAGAGGGTGAGATAGCGCAGGCAGAGAGTGAAATGACACACGCAAACAGAGAGATGACGCTGGTGGAGGGGGAGATGATGTAGGCAGAGGATGAGATGGCACAGGCAGAGAGTGAGATGACACACGCAAAGACAGACATGGTACTGGCAGAGAGTGAGATGTCACACGCAAAGAGAGAGATGACACATGCAAAGAGAGAGATGATGCAGGCAGAGAGTGAGAGGACACACACAAAGAGAGAGATGACACACGAAAAGAGAGAGATGGTGCAGGCAGAGGGTGAGATGAAACACGCAAAGAGAGAGATGACGCTGATGGAGAGAGACATGATGCAGGAAGAGGGTGAGATGGCGCAGGCAGAGAGTGAGATGACACACACAAAGAGAGAGATGGTACTGGCAGAAAGTGAGATGACACATGCAACGAGAGAGATGGTGCAGGCAAAGAGTGAGATGACACATGCAAAGAGAGAGATTGTGCAGGCAGAGAGTGAGATGACACACGCAAAGAGAGAAATGACACACGCAAAGAGAGACATGATGCAGGCAGAGGGTGAGATGGCGCAGGTAGAGAGTGAGATGACACGCAAAGCGAGAGATGACACAGGTGGAGGGAGACATGATGCAGGTAGAGGGAAGATGATGCAGACAGAGTGAGATGACACACGCAAAGAGAGAGATTGTGCAGGCAGAGAGTGAGATGAGACACGCAAAGAGAGAGATGACACACGCAAAGAGAGACATGATGCAGGCAGAGAATGAGATGACACACGCAAAGAGAGACATGATGTACGCAGAGGGTGAGATGGCGCAAGCAGAGAGTGAGATGACACACGCAAAGAGAGAGATGACACAGGTGGAGGGAGACATGACGCAGGCAGAGGGTGAGAGGGCGCAGGCAGTGAGTGAGATGGCACATGCAAAGAGAGAGATGACACACACAAACAGAGAGATTGTGCAGGCAGAGAGTGAGATGTCATACGCAAAGAGACGGATGACACATGCAAAGAGAGAGATGGTGCAGGCAGAGTGAGATGACACACGCACAGAGAGAGATGAAACACACAAAGAGAGTATTGGTGCAGGCAGAGAATGAGATGACACACGCAAAGAGAGAGATGATGCAGGTGGAGAGAGACATGATGGAGGCAGAGAGTGAGATGGTGCAGGCAGAGAGTGAGATGACACACGCAAAGAGAGAGATGACGCAGGTGGAGGGAGACATGATGCAGGCAGAGGGTGAGATGATACAGGCAGAGTGAGATGACACACGGAAAGAGAGAGATGGTGCAGGCAGAGAGTGGGATGTCACACAGAAAGAGAGAGATGACACACGTAAAGAGAGAGATGGTGCAGGCAGAGAGTGAGATGACACACGCAAAAAGAGAGATGACGCAGGTAGAGAGTGAGATGACACACGCAAAGAGAGAGATGACGCAGGTGGTGAGAGACATGATGCAGGCAGAGGGTGAGATAGTGCAGGCATAGAGTGAGATGACACACGCGAAGACAGACAAGGTGCAGTTAGAGAGTGGGATGTCACACACTAAGAGAGAGATGACACATGCAAAGAGAGAGAAGGTGCAGGCAGAGAGTGAGATGACACACGCAAAGAGAGAGATGACACACTCAAAGAGAGAGATGGTGCAGGCAGAGAGTGAGATGACACACGCAATGAGAGAGATGACACAGGTAGAGAATGAGATCATATACACAAAGAGAGAGATGGTGCAGGCAGAGAGTGAGATGACACACGCAAAGAGAGAGATGACCCTGGCGGAGAGAGACATGATGCAGGAAGAGGGTGAGATGGTGCAGGCAGAGAGTGAGATGACACATGCAAAGAGAGAGATGACGCAGGTGGAGAGAGACATGATGCAGGCAGAAGGTGAGAGGGCAGAGGCAGAGAGTGAGATGACACATGCAAAGAGGGAGATTGTGCAGGCAGAGAATGAGATGTCACACGCAAAGAGAGAGATGACACACGCAAAGTTAGAGATGGTGCAGGCAGAGAGTGAGATGACACACGCAAAGAGAGAGATGACGCAGGTAGAGAGTGAGATGATGTACGCAAAGAGAGAGATTGTGCAGGCAGAGACTGATATGACACACGCAAAGAGAGAGATGACGCTGGTGGAGAGAGACATGATGCAGGCAGACGGTGAGGGGGCACAGGCAGAGAGTGAGATGACACACCCAAAGAGAGAGATGACGCAGGTGGAGGGAGACATGATGCAGGCAGAGGGTGAGATGATGCAGGCAGAGCAAGATGAGACACGGAAAAAGAGAGATGGTGCAGGCAGAGAGTGAGCTGTCACACGCAAAGAGAGAGATGACACACGGAAAGAGAGATATGATGCAGGCAGAGAGTCAGATAACACACACAAAGAGAGAGATGACACACGCAAAGAGAGAGATGGTGCAGGCAGAAAGTGAGATGACACACGCAAAGAGAGAGATGACGCAGGTGGTGAGTGAGAAGACACACGCAAAGAGAGAGATGATGCAGGCAGAGAGTGAGATGACACACGCAAAGAGAGAGATGACGCAGGTGGTGAGAGACATGATGCAGGCAGAGGGTGAGATAGCGCAGAGTGAAATGACACACGCAAACAGAGAGATGACGCTGGTGGAGGGGGAGATGATGTAGGCAGAGGATGAGATGGCACAGGCAGAGAGTGAGATGACACACGCAAAGACAGACATGGTACTGGCAGAGAGTGAGATGTCACACGCAAAGAGAGAGATGACACATGCAAAGAGAGAGATGATGCAGGCAGAGAGTGAGAGGACACACACAAAGAGAGAGATGACACACGAAAAGAGAGAGATGGTGCAGGCAGAGGGTGAGATGAAACACGCAATGAGAGAGATGACGCTGATGGAGAGAGACATGATGCAGGAAGAGGGTGAGATGGCGCAGGCAGAGAGTGAGATGACACACGCAAAGAGAGAGATGGTGCTGGCAGAGAGTGAGATGTCACACGCGAAGAGAGAGATGACACACGCAAAGAGAGAGATGGTGCAGGCAGAGAGTGAGATGACACACACAAAGAGAGAGATGGCACAGGTAGAGTGTGAGATGATATATGCAAAGAGAGAGATGGTGCAGGCAGAGACTGAGATGACACACGCAAAGAGAAAGAGGATGCAGGTGGTGAGAGACATGATGCAGACAGAGGGTGAGATAGCGCAGGCAGAGAGTGAGATGACACACACAAAGGGAGAGATGACGCTTGTGGAGGGAGACATGATGCAGGCAGAGGATGAGATGACACAGGCAGAGTGAGATGACACACGCAAAGAGAGGGATGGGGCAGGCTGAGAGTGAGCGGTCATACGCAAAGAGAGAGATGACACATGCAAAGAGAGAGATGATGCAGGCAGAGAGTGAGATGACACACGCAAACAGAGAGATGACACACGCAATGAGAGAGATGGTGCAGGCAGAGAGTGAAATGACACACGCAAAGAGAGAGATGACGCAGGTAGAGTGTGAGATGATATACACAAAGGGAGAGATGGTGCAGGCAGAGGGTGAGATGACACATGCAAAAAAAGAGAGAGATGACGCTGGTTTAGAGAGACATGATGCAGGTAGAGGGTGAGATGGCGCAGGCAGAGAGTGAGATGACACATGCAAAGAGAGAGGTGACGCAGGTGGAGAGAGACATGATGCAGGCAGAAGGTGAGAGGGCACAGGCAGGGAGTGAGATTACACACGCAAAGAGAGAGATATTGCAGGCAGAGAGTGAGATGTCACGCAAAGAGAGAGATGACACACGCAAAGAGAGAGATGGTACAGGCAGAGAGTGAGATGACACACGCAAAGAGAGAGATGACGCCGGTGGAGAGAGACATGATGCAGGCAGAAGGTGAGAGGGTGCAGGAAAAGATTGAGATGACACATCCAAAGAGAGAGATGACACAGGCGGAGAGAGAGATGACACACGCAAAGAGATAGATGGTGCAGGCAGAGGGTGAGATGACACACGCAAAGAGAGATGACACACGCAAAGAGACACATGACACACGCAAAGAGAGAGATGACGCATGTGGAGAGAGACATGACGCAGGGAGAGAAAGAGATGACACATGCAAAGAGAGAGATGACGCAGATGGAGAGAGACATGACGCAGGGAGAGAGTGAGATGACACATGCAAAGAGAGCGATGACGCAGGCAGAGGGTGAGATGACACACCCAAAGAGGGAGATGACGCAGGCAGAAAGTGAGATGACACATGCAAAGAGAGAGATGACACAGGTGGAGGGAGACATGATGCAGGTAGAGGGTGAGATGGCGCAGGCAGAGAATGAGATGACACACACAAAGAGAGAGATGGTGCAGGCAGAGAGTGACAATAATGTTGAAACTGTTCTGCACTGCCATAAACTGAGAAACAGCACTCACTGCATAATTTCCTACTCTGGTGAGACACAGTTGCTGTGCTATAAACTTACTTATATTGTAAACTAGTGTTGATATTGTTTAGTTATTGTAATTGATATGTAGTATGTTAGTAGTGGTCTATAATATGTTCTTTTTTCTTTACAACAGATTGTAATTATCTACAAAAAGAAGAAGCAATATGCCTACTAAATCTGTTCGAAGAAGAAAATATAAAAAAGCTTACGTTTCCAAGAAAACGCAATTACAAGATGTATGTAAAAAACAAAAAACGGAGAAAAAGAAGAATGCTCCTGGTAAGGCAACACAGGTTTTTTTTTAAGTAAATTAACTCAATGTAAAAAAAAACAAGATAATGCACAAAAGAAAAAAAATGTTTCTGCAACTACAAAGGAAAAGCAAAATCCCAGCAAAAATTTTGAAAAAGTTTATGGAGATGATATTTTCTATATTAATAGATGTAAACATCAGTTCATTGTCATTCGTAGGTGAATGTTATATAACAGAATTGTTTTAAATTTATTAAAAAATGTTAAAAATTGTAAAAGAAAACCGTTTTTCACAAGAAAAAGAAAAGTATAGAGAGGATGGTTGAACAGGCTTTTGAAACGAAAAAAATTATATATTTTAGTAATCAATAGAATTCGTACACTAGGCAAGGCAATCAATGTTTTGAAATCAAAAAGTAAGTGGAAAAGAGTAATTCATTGGACTAATTTTTGTGATGTTTTTTATGGAGAATGGAAGCATAGTTCAAGTTGTGAGCCATTTGTTAATGAAGAGAGTTATTTTCAGGATAATGATTTGGTGCACGCAGTTGACACCAGTGGTCGAGGATATGAGGTGAAGGACGGTTGTCCGATTGAAAAAGAAAAAATTGTGCCTAGAAATGCAGAAGAGGTGTTAGCTGATGATGTTTTAGGGAGACGTCCTAAGGCTCCAGTGTACACTTGGAATTGTAGTAGTATTATTATTGTGCGACAGGATTCAATTGATTTGTTTTGCAATTTCCTACATACATATACTAAGAAAAGTCTTAAACAAAAAATGAAGATGTTGCAATAGTTAGATCCTTGCAGAGTGAGAGAAAAAACAGGTTTGCATGGGCATTCACTGGCTTGTCTTTCTAGAAAAGTATGTCAGATTGTTTTTCATCATTTTAGGATGTTAGAAGTACATCATACTAAAGTGAGGAAATTAGTGAGAAGGTTGTATTATGCAAAACGTCCAGCACTTAAGCTAAAACAGTTAAACAGTGCTCTTTTGAATGGATCTGTATTAGATGTGAAGAACATTTGTGAAGACTTTGAGTTTAGTTACTTTGGTGAAAAAGAGGACAGTGCAGAAACTGATTAAGTAATAGAAGGTAATGTGGAAGAGAATGTACATAATTTAACTACAGAAAATTGTGACCATGAAATTACAAAGTTTAAGGTCATTTCAAGTGAAAGGCCAAATTTTTCTTGTGTGTGTTGTCGATGAACTCATTATAAGAATCAGACTAGGTTAGTTGATTTATATGTAAAAAGTGAAAAGGAAAATAATAATGAGTGGAAGGATTTTGCAACTTATTTGTTGGTAGAGAATTGTTTTGATTTGGGTTCTGATCTGCGTATTTGTAAATATTCAATGTGTGCATCAATTTCAGGCTATTGTTCGCAGGGAGCCTAAGACAGGAAAATTGCCTCCTTCAGATTTACAGAGAGGATTAAAGGGAAGAGTTGTTTATTTGCCTCTAGATTTAAAGAAAAATATTGATACAATTGGTGTTGAAAAAGTAAAAGAGGAACCTCTGGTTATTCTAGTTAATGGCGTTCCTACAAAGGGTAAGAAAATCTGGCAAGAATTAGTGAATGTTAGGAAAGTCAAAAAGGCAACGTTGTATTTGGTAAAAAACAATCAGTACTACAAAAATGAATATGTAGGGGAAGAGGAAACAACTATAGAAGAGGACAGTGATTTCTCAGCTGGGCAAATGGAAAAAAGTAGATGTGTCTAGAAGTGAAGAAATTCATGAACATTATAGTGTTCATCCTCTGCATTCCAAAGAAGTAATGGGAAATGCTATTGAGTTGTTCCAAATGAAAGAAGCAAAAGGAAGTCCCATTAGTGTATGGGAAGAAAGCTTGGAAGCTCGTTGTTTTCCTCAGTTATTTCCGACAGGTCAAGGTGGTCGATATGATGACCGACCTGTTCAAATTCCTGCATCTGAATACCGGACTTTAAGATTATATGCAGACGATCCAAGGTTTCGCCAATGTATTCCATATTTTTTTCATCTTCTGTTTGAGAGTGACTTGTCTGGACTTTCTTATGCAGACTTTCTTATGAAGTACATCTGCAAAATGTTTCCGCAAGGGACTTTATGGATAAAGTCCAATAGCAAGACACTATTTTGGAGTCTCAGCTAATTAATCTCATGGCATGTCAGCGTGGTACTAACGAGTATTGGTACCGTCATCATGGGGAACTGAAATGCAGGCTAAGAAACTAAGGAACTCTTACATGGTTCCTTACTCTTAGCTGTGCTGAGTATGCTTGGGAAGACTTACTTCAATTTCTTCGAGAGGCAAATGCAAACATGGAAAATATAGAATACAAGACACCTGGAGAACTGTGCTCTTTGGATCCAGTTAATGTATGTAGGTATTTCAATCATGGATTTGAAGCTATGATGTCTTTTATCACAAACAAAAAAAAATCCTCCTCTTGGATTTCTTTTGGAGAAAGGAGTATCAAGCAAGAGGTGCTCCTCACATACATATGCTGCTATGGATCAAAGATGCTCCCAAATTTGGAACAGATTCAGATGACACAGTGATGAGTTTTATTGAACAGTATTCTACATTTGTTGTTCTGAAAAGTACAGAAGAAAACAATTTAAGACATCAAGTCTTATGGTTTCAAACCCATCGTTGTGGAAAATACTGTCGTCGAAAGTTCAAATCCAAGGACAAGTTCTACACAAAATGTTGTTTTGGATTTCCATGACCAGTAATATCTAAAGGAAGAGTGAACAATTTTATGTCTTCTTTGCGACATACAGTGACGAGAAAATCACCAAAAAACACTTACAACTTAAAAAGAAATGAAGAGTCAAAATACACAAATGTATTGTCCATGTGGAATGCTAACATGGACATTCAATATGTTGCTGACAACTCTATTGCTGTGGCTCGATATGTTACATAACAGATCAGAAAAGACAGAACTAAAGGAAACGTGGGAGGACATTTCTAATGAAAAGAGCCTAAGTAAGAAATTGTACGGTTACAGTCTGAAGATGTTGTCACATCGAGAAATTGGAGCATATGAATGTTCAGATCGGTTATCATCAGCAAGTCTATATGCCAAATCTAGAACAATCATTTGGGTGAGTCTAGGTCTTGCTGCAACACGAAACCGAGTTTGGAAATCTGTACAAGAAATTGAGTATTTGGCAGAGAAAGAACCGAAAAATACAGATATTTTGAAGACAAACATGTTGGATACATACTATCCAAATAGAAGTGGTCATCTTGAAAATGTTTGTCTCTATGAAGTACTGCAAAGCTATACTTTTTAGAGGAATATTACAGAAGATATCAATAAAGGAGTATATGCAGTAATTGGATGTGAAGGATGTCTGATTAAACAAAGAAAAGGACATTTGATTAATCATCGAAAATTCAGTTGCGAATCTCCTGAAAAAAGGGAATTTTACTATTTAGCTCTTCTGCAAGTCTTTAAGCCATGGCGTACAGAAGAGGAACTACTTGGAGATTTTCTCAGTTATGAAGATTCTTTCAATGCAAGCAAAAATACTATAGAATGTCCTGCTTTTACTAATTATCTGCAAATGTTGAACGATGAAATACAGCATGAAGCTACAATTGCAGCAGAGATTGCTAGAGACAGTTCTCAAGACAGTCAGAGTTCTGCTTCATTGAGTCAGGATCCACTCGGAGGACCAATTATCCAAAATGAAGCTGCCCCTGCCATGGATGAGGTGGAAAGAGCAATGGAACAAGCTCAGGCGGATGTAGTAAACTTAGAAGAATTGGAAAAACAACTAAACTTTGAGCAGAAACAAATATATGAAGAAGTCACAGAACAGATTGAGCATGGTTTAAGTCATGAGAAAAAAGAGTGCTCATGTACAGCATTTAAACCTGTCTGACTGTACGTGAGTGGAGAAGCAGGAACTGAAAAAAGTTTTCTAAATAAAGGAATTGCAACTTATCTACAGAAAAGAACTTAGTCATCGCTCTCTTGTGTTGTTACTGCTCCAACTGGGTTGGCAGCACATAACATTAAAGGGATTACTTTACATCGTTTATGGATGCTGCCAGTGGAGCATGATAATAAATTGCAATACCACAAGCTATCTGGAAAGGGGCGACCACTCGGTCCCCCCGCACGTATGGCGGAGTACCACGATCCCCCCGGGAAGCCATCTTGGGCGGGAAGCGAGTCTCGGCTGGTATGCCCGAAGCGGCGTAGCCGGGGCGCGCTTTTTCCCGCCCTAGAGTGGGCTGGCCTAGACACTGACGCGGCTGGCCACGCCCTCGGGCAGGCAGGGGCGGGTTTACGCCCGCCCTGAAGACGGATAAAAGGAGAAGCAAGATCCGAAGGCATCCTCTTGTTCCTGTGCTCTGAAGCTGCACCTCCTCGCTGCACGTGAGCTCGAGACGGAACGAAGAGCCAATTTTGAGCGTTGTAATCTTTCTTTTGTCTTACAGATACTCTGTCGGAGAAATGCCCAAGAAAGGCGGAAAGAGAATGACGACTGAACAGATGCTTCGGGTCCTCATGAAGGAGATGACCGAGCTGAAGAAGCGGGTGGCGGAGAGAGAGGGGGAAGGGGGGCCGGAACGTCCTTCGGCTGGAACAGCCCCAGGAGGGAGAGCCAAGAGGCCAAGGAGGGGACCAGCTGGGGGAGACGTCCCGGTTCCCTGTAACCCGCTCGAAGCGCCAACCCCAGTACCCGTGGAGGGGAATCCGATTCCCGTGGTGGTCACCCCGGTGTCCAATGAAGATATGCCGCCCGAGCTGGCAGCACAACTTGCAGCGTGGTTGGGCGAAAGTAGTGAGGGCGCCACGGCTGTAGACGCGCAGGCGCTGATGAAGCAATTGCGCGAGAAACGGGATGCAGCCAAGGTGTCCGCGCCAGCTGCAGTAGTCGACAAGCCACAAGGGACGATTACGACCACAGAGGCAGCGTCCGGTGCAGGTAAGCGGCCATTGCCGATTGCGAGGGATGAGTCAGCACCCTCTCGTAGAGAAAGGTTGGGTCAACATGTGCCTTTGGCTATTAAAGAGAAGATTTGGGCGGGGGAATATGTGAACATCTTCTCGTTGCTTGTTGATCATTATGAGGTGGAGCATGTTAAGGGCCAGAAAGACCTCATGCATCCGAGTGTTTGGCGCGCAAAAATGGCCGCCTTTAAAGTGAATGAGAATATTGGCAATTGGGGCAAAGCATGGGGGGTTTTTACGTCGATCTTAGGGGAACGTAGGCCCGAGTTGCTTTCCGAGTTGCCGACCTATCAGTCGCGAATCATGGGGTACTCGACGTCACACCAGGGTAACCATTGGTTCTGCTACGATAATCTTTTTAGAAAGGCTAAAGAGCATAATAAAAGCTTAACCTGGGATTGTTATGATTCTTTGACATGGGATAAAATGAAGGAGACAGGTATGTTGAAAATGCCATTGGTAGGGAGTAATGTTGGCGAATCCTCCCGCCAATATGCGGGGACGCCCTTTCGATCAGGTACGGGTACCGACGATCACTCGAGACCTGCCGGCAATACAGGGAAAAAGGGGTTCTGCTGGAATTTCAACAGAGGTAAATGTACTAGGCCCCAGGGATCGTGTAAATTTAAACACGAATGTAGTGGGTGCGGGTCGTCCCATCCTGAGTCCACGTGCAGAGCCAAAACAGGTGATAACGGGGGTAGAGGAGGCGCCAAACAGGTCTAACATAGTCCGAGGGGCGCCTTTACCTACCCCGATTGATACCTTGGCGATGATTCCCTGGCTCAGTGAATACCCGGATCGTACTTCTGCTGGGGTGCTGCGGAACGGGTTTTCGTATGGTTTCCGCATCCCAGTAGGGGACTTTCAGGGTGTGGAGAAGTGTAGAAATCAACTTTCGGTCCTGCAGCATACGACCGTGGTACAGGATAAGATCCGGAAAGAGGTTACTCGGGGTCGGGTCGCCGGCCCGTTTAGTGTACCCCCGGTGCAGAGTTTTGTTTGTTCTCCTTTAGGGGTGGTCCCCAAGAAGGACCCGGGTGAGTTCCGACTGATTCATAATTTATCAGCTCCACGTGGTCTTTCTGTAAACGATGCAATAGACCCGGAAGTGTGTTCGGTGCGGTACGCATCTTTCGATGAGGCCGTAGCCATTTTGAATCGCCTGGGGCCCGGGGCGCTGATGGCGAAGTCAGATATCGAGTCAGCGTTCCGATTGCTCCCGGTACACCCAGACGACCAGCGTCTCCTGGGTTTCATGTTTCAGGGTCATTATTACATGGATAGGTGTATGCCGATGGGGTGCTCTATATCTTGTGCCTATTTCGAGAAATTCAGTAGTTTTCTACAATGGGTCTTCACAAAGAGGACGGGTTTCCAACATGTAATGCATTACCTTGATGATTTTCTGTTCCTTGGGGCAGCCGGGGATCTCGAATGTGGCCAGGCCTTGGCCGAATTTTGTGTGTTAATGAAGGAGTTTGGTGTGCCACTGGCACCAGGTAAGACGGTGGGTCCTGCGACTTGCCTCGAGTTTCTGGGGATCGAGTTAGACTCCAGTGAGGGTTGTTTTCGTTTACCAGCTGACAAAGTGTTGAAGTTCAGGGCAGCCCTGCAAATGTGTATATATGGATCTAAAGTTACGCTGCATCAATTACAGCAGTTGGTGGGACAGTTGAATTTTGCCCTGAGGGTTATACCGATGGCCCGCCCCTTTTCCCGTTCAATTGCCCAGGCTATGGTCGGCCTAAAGGAGGGTCATCATCGCACGAGACTATCGGCTGAGGTCCGCCAGGACATGCGCATTTGGTTAGCATTTCTGGCGGATTTTAATGGTCGAGTCGTCTGGAACAAACCGGCCGTGTCCTCTGAAGAGCTGGGGCTATGGACAGATTCGGCAGGTAGCATAGGTTTTGGTGCCATCTTCGGCACAAAATGGTCGGCACAAAAGTGGCCGGCATGGTGGCATGACAATGGACTGACAAGTAATATTGCTTTCCTGGAACTTTTCCCCATTTTGGTGCCCCTGAGAACCTGGCCCGAAGGGTTCAAAGATCACTCTGTTGTATTTTGGTCTGACAATATGACCGTGGTCGAGTGCTTCAATAGCCAGGCAGCACGATGTAAACTGATTTTAAGACTGCTCAAAGAAATAGTTTTACTGTGTATGCAACTGAATGTGATATTCAGAGCAAAACATGTCCCAGGGGTAATGAATCAGGCGGCTGATGCACTGTCTCGTTTTCATATACAGGCTTTCTCGGGTTTCCTTCCCACAGCGGACCCAGAGCCGGCACCCTTTCCCGAAGCTCTCTGGTCTCTCGGTGCCCCGAACTTCGTCACCTCGTGGGAGAGAGTCTAGCACCAAGGACGAGGAAGGCATATGAAGGGGCGTTTCGGTCCTATGTAGCCTTTTTGGGGACTGATAGAGAGGGGCTTTGGGGCCACGAGGAATGGGTAGTGAATTTTCTGATGTCCTTACGTAGGGCTGGGAAATCGGTGGCTACGGCCCAGAGGCATCGTGCTGCCATTTCCTTTGTTGCCAGGGCTCATGGTATCCAGGACCCGACAGCGTCTTTCGTGGTACAGAAAGCGCTGCGTGGGTGGCAACGCCTTGAGGGTCGCAGAGTAGATGAGAGGCGCCCGATAGGTTTGGATAGGTTGGCCCAGTTGTTGGCCACACTCCCTGCCACATGTTCATCTCAGTTTGAGACGGTGTTGTTCCGAGCCGCGTTTACGCTGGCATTTCATGGGGCGATGCGGGTAAGCGAACTGGTGGCTGGGAACAAACAGGATGTGACAGGGGGTTTGTGCCAGGAACACGTTCAGATCAGAGGAGAGACAATGACTGTCTCCTTTGTCAGGTCCAAGACCGATCAAGGTGGGATGGGTGACTGCATAATCATACGCAGGATTCCCGGGTCCTCCATGTGTCCGATAAAGTGTTTAGAAGATTACCTAGCACGAAGGGTGGCATCATGGGGGGGGACATTGTTGAGACACGCTGACGCCACCCCACTGACAAGGTTTCAGTTTCAGCTAGTGCTTGCGATGTCGATTGCCGCTGCGGGCTTGAACCCGGGCGAGTTTGGGACCCATTCCTTTCGGATAGGGGCTGCTACGGAAGCTACAGCCAGGGGTCTGAATGTGGAACAAGTTAAACGGGTGGGGCGTTGGTCCTCCAATTGTTATAAAAGGTATGTGCGGTTGCACATGTTGTGAAGCTGTAACAATGTACTCACGCTTCTTGTTTTTGTTTGGTTTTCAGTTGCGCAAGCCTACGAGGCGGGGCGGACTATGCAGTCGACCCATCACCGGGCCAGCGGTCAGACATCACCGGCTGTGAAAAAGGAGGTGTGGGTCGTGGGCCACTCATACGTGAGGCGTGCCGCGGACGTATTCAAAGCAGGTGACATGATTCACGTAGCTGGGGAATACGGGTACAGTGTGTCCTTCTACGGAAGAGGCGGTCTCTGTATTGACCAGTTTCAAGCATTTTTCGAGGGTTTGTTAGGGCGGATGAGGTCACCGCCGTCGATAGTCATAGTACATCTAGGGGGCAATGATTTGGTCACCACCGGTAGACGACTTCTCCTGGAGGCAATGCTTTCCACTGTAAGTTGGTTGGCGAGGAGAGTTCCGGGGTGTACTATTGCGTGGTCCCATATGATCCCACGAAAGGTGTGGCGAGGGGCTATTTCTGTTTCTGCTTTGAATCACTCTGTGAGAAAGCTTAATAACAAAATGAGTAGGTTGTTTCGTTCCAGGACATTGCATTCTATTTCGCATGGCTGTATTAATGATGACAGTATGTATTTGGGGGATGGTGTGCATTTGTCTCGGGTGGGGAATGAGTTACTCATAGGAGACTTCTTGGCATGGTTGAAAACGTTAAAACATGACCTTTAGGTAGGAGCTTTGTGGGGGGTCCGGATAGCCGGTCAACTATCCGGCCTGTGGCGGTAAGGTCATGATCGGTGAGCACTAATTGGAAGATCCCTATGAGTGGGCGTCACCCAACACGGATGGGAGCGCTCGGGAGAGGTGGCCATTGGCCCCTAAACGGGGAGGCGGTCCCTTCTAAGGATGGGTCGCCGAAAGAAAAGGAAAGGCGGTCAAGGCCCCTTCCTGTGTAGGAGGGGTTACAGCCCCCTCCTGGGGAATTTCCCGGGGCCAGTGACGTCTGCGACGGCAGATGTGGTAAGTTGTGCGGGGTTTGGGGGGGGGTCTACGCTACCTTCTAGATACCTCACACGAGTCCTCGAACGACCTTTAAGTGGCGTCGAGTTTATTGGTGCCCCCGTCAAGTCAAGGGAAATTGGTAGTTGCACTTGAGGTACGCCTCAGTGCTGTCGCCCCTCACAAGTGGGGGGGGTATTTCTGGTTAGGGATCTTGACACCGGTTACGACCTTGCCGTTGGCCCTTAAACGTTAGGATGTACAATTTCAAAGTTTCAAGTAAATGTTTTGTAGGATGTTAGTTCGGCTAGGAGAACCTCTGTATTAGAGAATCTGTTAAGGTTAGCCAAACATCGCAATGTGGTAATGAAATTGTACATTAATATGAAACTGTTTAACGTTTTAATTTTGTTTAATAAATACGGCCGGGAGGGTCACTCCCTCCCTCTTCCAAAAACTTCAAGAACTGTTTCCGGTTTCCCTCCTTTGGGGATTGTGTTGAGAGGGGGTGGCGGGTATCTCAGCCATATGGAAAGGGGCGACCACTCGGTCCCCCCGCACGTATGGCGGAGTACCACGATCCCCCCGGGAAGCCAGCTTGGGCGGGAAGCGAGTCTCGGCTGGTATGCCCGAAAAATGAAATTGTACATTAATATGAAACTGTTTAACGTTTTAATTTTGTTTAATAAATACGGCCGGGAGGGTCACTCCCTCCCTCTTCCAAAAACTTCAAGAACTGTTTCCGGTTTCCCTCCTTTGGGGATTGTGTTGAGAGGGGGTGGCGGGTATCTCAGCCATATGGAGAAGATTGTTGTGAAGTTTCCAGAGTCCTGAAAAAAATGAAACTTCTTATCATTGATGAGGTAAGCATGGTATCAAATGTAATGCTTGCTTTTGTGCATTTAAGAATGCAAAAAAATTCTTAAAACAGAGTATGATGTGTTATTTGGAGGCAAACACATCATTGTTTTTGGAGATCTACTGCAGCTAACTCCTGTGAAAGGACAACCAGTGTTTAAAAAGCTTACGCATGAAGATACCTGAAAGTGCCTAGGAAGCATTGGAAATGTTAATATATGGTTATATTTTAAATATGCAGAACTGCTTCAAAATATGCGACAGGCAAAGGATGAAGATTATAAAAATATTCTTCAAGATATAAGAATTGGAAAAGTAAGTGAACATGGCAGAGAAGCTTTACAGTCACAATTACTTTCAAATTTGTTTCCAAACGAAAATATTCTCCAAGAGAATATTTATAGGAAAATTGCTGAAAACAAATCTGTGATATGCTTGATGCCAACTCTGCTAGAATGTTCAATCCTCAACAAAAAAATGTTAAAGTTAGAAAATCAAAAGATTGTAAAACTGGAAGCTGTTGATAAAATAGAGCAAGAAGGAACTACTATTATTTTGTCAGAAAAGTTGAAATGAAAATTGGATTCTTTAGAGAAGACAATATCTAAAACTGCTGGTTTTGAAAAGAGCCTATATGCATGTTTAAATTGTCGTATAATTTTACAACAGAATTTACATGTGGAAAGAGGTTTAGTAAATGGAGCAATGGGTCATGTTGTTGATTTTGTGAATTACCGAAATAGAGATTAAATTGAATTTTTGAAAATTAAATTTGATGGAATTGAAGAAGTACAACAATTGAGTCGTTGTTCTGCTCGATTTTTGCATGTGAAAGATTTATATGTCCGCCGAAAATAGTTTCCTGTTTGTTTGGCATATGCGGTGACTATTCATAAATCTCAAGGTTTAAGTGTAGATAGTGCTTTGGTGAATATTGGAAGTTCTGAGTTCAAGGAGGGTATGGCATATGTTGCTTTATCTCGAGTCAGAACTTTATCTGGATTATACTTGATTGATTTTGATGAGACAAAGATTAGTGCAGATCTAAATTGCGTAAAAGAATATAATAGATTAAGAAGAGAATATGCTCCAAATTTACCTCAATATCCTTTATTTGAAAAGCGTGTGGTAGGCCGAAAAAGAAGAAATGAGAAAAATTGTAGCGAGGTTGTAGCAAAAAAACGAAAAATAGATGAACCAGTAATTGTAAGCAGAAAGGAAAAGGATTCTGTTGAAGATGTTGTTTGTTTTCAGTTTGAAAACAGTTCTGGTGTCAACCACTATGCTAATGTAGTGGTTAATGTTGTTTTTTTTCTCCAAACTTTACAAGAGCAGATTGTTGAAATTCGGGATCAAACATTTTGTTGTTTGTTGAATACTGTGTTTGAGAAATGTAGCAGTGATAAAACAAAAATAGAAAGTGTTTCTGATATTCTAAATGTTTTGGGCATATGTTCTGGTCTAAATCAATTTTCACAGAATATTCAGCAGGATTGTCAGGAATTTCTAATGTATATGCTTGTTGTAATGCAAGATGAAGGTATAGATGATGAAAATCTTTTTGGCCTGTCTTATAAATGGCAACATGACTGCGACAATTGTTCCTTTTCAAGTGGTACTACAATAGACACTGAAAGATTTATATATTTGACTTTACCAGACAGAATCTAGTTAGAGAAGCAAATCAAAACATGGTCTGTACACAATGTAACTCTGCAATGCTATCAACATTATTTACACAAAGATATGGGCAGTATGTAATTTTAATCTTCCAACGATGTAGACCTGATGGAACTAAATTGACAACTTTAATTAAAAATGTTGTGGCTTCTCAATTTTAAATTTCAGGAAGAACCTTTGTAACTGCACAATTATTTTTCATGTCGGTCCTTCTACAACATCAGGACATTACGCAGCCTATTTAAAACGTCAAAAAGGCTGGACTTATTGTAATGATACTCAATTGACTTTCAAACAACGTATGCCTTTTAACTTACGAAATTCTTACCTAGTGTTCTTACAACCCAAATTTTAGGGAAAGTAATTGGCCTAGGAAGATTAGAGCAGTTAATAAAAGTTAGTCTGCTGTTCAAAATTACTTTGTGAGTGAGAGTGACCAGGATAATAAAAAACTTGTAGTTGTCCTAGAGGTAGTGTAAGTGTATCACATAGTGAGTGATATCAGTATTATAGGAAATGTTAATCATGAGTGAGCCAGAGGTGGAAATATAACTATTGTTAGATGATCAAATAGATGTTGGAGCTTTTCATTCAGAAAGTCGGGTAAATGGAAGTTTAAAAGTACTATTAAGTAATTTCCAAAAAAAGGACTTTTCATATACTATTTGGCCTCGTGGAAAAGTATGTGAATCAAAAATGAGTATTTCGGGTAAATGTTGTAAATATATGTTTTTATATTACTTTACTTTGAGAGTATAATAATGACATACTAATGTTTTATTAGTTTGTGATTGTTGAAATGTACGTAAGTTATTGTTGTTTAGAAGAAAACATTTAAGATATGTTTTTTCTAAGTTTTACATTATTTATTGAAACATTGTATCGGTTTTTTAAACACAATCTTTTTGATTGTGGTTTTTTTGCCCGCTGTCATATGATGAGTAGTATTGAACTCACTGTTTTTAGTGAAATTCAATATATTCTGAGAACAGCAAAATAAATCATATAACATATTGTACAAGTTATTTTGTATTTTGTGTTGTGAAATATATATTATACTCCCCTTGTCTCATGCTCACTTGCCTTTATCCGCCCTCTATCACCCCTCTTTAATCACCCTCACTGCCCTTCTCCCACCTTCCTTCACCCCGTTCCTTTACTCTACTTCCTTCACTACCCCTCATTCCCCATTCCTTCACTCCCCTTCCCCTCTCTCCCTTCCCCCACTTTCCTGCTCTCAGTCCCTCTGCTTCAATCCCCTTCCCCTCTCTTTCCTTCTTTTGCTCCCTCACTCATTCCCCTTCTCTCACTCACCTTACTCTACTTCACTTACTCCTTCTCTCACTCCCTCTGTCCTCTCACATCTTCACTCCCCTTCCCTCTTTCCCTCTCTCTTACCCTCACTCCCTCCATCCACTCACTTTGTCACTCCCCCTTTCCTCACGCTCACTTCCTTCAACTCACCAATACTCCCTCACTTACCTTTCTTTGCTCCCTCTCCCAGTCCCCTTCTCTCATTCCTTCCAGTTCCTTCACACCCTCTATCTCCTCACTACCTCACTCCCATTGTCTTACGCTCACTTGCCTTTATCCACCCTATATCACCCCTCTTTCTTCAACCTCACTGCCCTTCTCTCACCCTCCCTCACCCTGTTCCCTTACTCCACTTCCTTCACTTATCCTCATTCCCCATCCTTAACTCCCCTTCCCCTCACTCTCCTCCCCCACTCACCTTTTCCCAGTCCCTCTGCTTCACTCCCCTTTCCCTTCTTTCCTTCTGTTGCACCCTCAGTAATTCCCCTTCCCTCACTCACCTTACTCCACTTTACTCACTCCTTCTCTCACTCCCTCTGTCTTCTCACTTCCTAACTCTTCTTCCCTCACTCCCTCTCTGTTACCCTCACTCCCCTCAGTGTCTCACTCCCCTTCACTCACCCTCACTCAACTTCCATCCCTCACTGTCGTGAACGCACCCTCACTCACTCCCCCTTCCCTCTTCCTCACTCCCCTTCCTTTACTCCCCTTTCCTCATTTAGTTTTGAAAACTCACATTCCTTTAGTCCCTTACTTACCTTCAGTTCATTTATCTCTCCCTCTCTTCCTCTCTGTCACTGATTCTAACCGTCTCATTAGCCTCTTAGTATTTTGGTCCCCCTCTATTTCTCTTTCCCTCTCTCTGTCCTTCACCGTTCCTTTGTTTCCCTTACTGTTTCCTTCACTCCTACTTTATCTCTTAGTACCCTTTTGTGACTTTTAATCTCCTGCCTTGTCTCTTGTATTTTGAAATATATAATCTAAATATTATAACTTATTTTTTTCCTCTTCCACAGATATTGTATTTAGTAAAAATATGTAATGAAGTTTACATTACTTATAAGGTAAGTTTCACCATCAAAATTTAGTTTCTCATCACTCTTTTTTCCTCAACCTCACTGCTCTTCTCTCACCCTCCCTCACCCCGTTCCCTTACTCTGCTTCCCTCACTTATTCTCATTCCTCATGTTCACTCCCCTTCCCCTCACTCCCCTCCCACACTCAGCTTCTTACAGTCCCCCTTCTTCACTTCCCTTTCCCTCTCTTCCCTTCCTTCACTCCCTCACTCATTCTCCTTTCCTCACTCACCGTACTCCACTACACTCACTCATTCTCACACTGTCTCTGTCCTCTCACTTCCTCACTCCTCTTCCCTCACTCCCTCTGTCTTACCCTCACTCCCTCAGTCCCCTCACTCTCTCACTTCCCTTCACTCACCCTCACTCATCTTCCATCCCTCACTGTCATCAACTCACCCTCCCTCACTCCCCTTGCCTCACTCTCACTCCCATTATTTTATCCTCACCCTCTCTCCCTCTATATCAACCCCCTTTTTTCACCTTTACTCATTCCCTTCCCTCACTCCTTGTCACTCTCCTTCGTTCACGCCACTTCGACTCACTCCCGTTCACAACTCACCTTCCCTCACTCCCCTTCTGTCACTTGCTCCATCAGTCACTTTCTCCCCTAAATTCAGTCATTTGATTCATTCATTTATTCAGTACAAATTCTTTGGAAAAAAAAATGACACAATATATAAGGAATATAGCTCTTTTTGGAGAATTGGAGGTAGTTCTGAAAAGGGATTTCTTTCAGGAGAAAAACAAAACCAGGGAATACAAAACTGCTCAACAGGAGCAAAAAAAAGGGGGGAAATTAGGGCTTAGAAGAGCAGTGGTGGTCCTCCTTCTTATGGAAAATTAGTTCAGTGCTCTGCTCCCCGTAGCAGAGCAGTTGATCACACTGTTTGCAGTGGATTTTCAAATCTGCAAACACCGGCTGGATGTTGGGGATTAAAGTTGTTGTTCTTCTCCCAGATGATGTAGATGCTCCGGTAGAGGTGGTGGCAGCATTGCATTTCTTTCCCCCTCCGGGAAAGTAAACAACTTCCAAGTAAAGTGCTCTTTAATTTTTTTTGGGGGGGGGTCCTCAGGCAGGAATTTCACATCAGAATCTGTGGAGGGGTCCTGGGAAGCAGACATCCTTGAAAAATGAGTTTGAGAAACAGGCAAGAGGTGTTCTCTCAGCAATTTGAAAGAGGTAGTGACGGAAATGGGTGGGTACTTTCCATAGTTGTGAAAAAAACTGTTATGAACCAATCAAAAGTGTTGGTATAAGGTCACATGGCTTGACGCGAGCTTACGCTGCGCGCTCCGGGGCGCTTACATGTCACGTACGTAGGCGCTTACGGAGGCTCATACGGGGGCGCTTACGCGGCGCATATGAATGACGTTTTGCTCGCTTTTCGGAAATGCGGTTCTTAAAAATCAAAAATACTACTTTTATGAGTATGCCACTAAATGTTGTCTTGCATTATTATTTACTTTAAATACATAAATATATTTTTTTCGCTCGCGGGAATTGCGCTCTCGCTACGTGTACCGTGCATGTACGGGGGCGCACACCCTGAGCGCACCGGAGTTTAAATATTAAAAAATATATATACAGGAAAAACATCCACAAAATAATATTATAAAAATATCGAATATTGGAATAATTAGAAAAAATTATAAAAATTAATAGCTATACAAATTAGCTATTAAAAAAACTTAATAATTCACTTAAAAAAACGTAGGTTTCAAACTCGTTATAGCATTTAAAAAACCCTTGAAATTCACTGAAAAAACCATAGGTTTAACACTTGTTATAGTTAGGAATTAGCATTAAAAAAACCTTAGACATTCACTGAAAAAACCATAGGTTTTACACCAGTTATAGTTAGCTGGACATTTTACTCATACAAAACCATTGAAATTCCCACGTGATAGTTAGTTGGACTCACTATAACTTGCGCGCCCGCAATCCACTGCTGATGATGACACATATTACATCGTTCATGACATTGTCAGTGACATCACTGATGACATCACTGATGACATCATCCATGTGACAATAAAATACACCTCATCACACACTAGTATAATCTTTCATCACTCACTGTAAAATAGAAAGTGCCATATTTGAAACCATTGACACACCAATAGAAATTACTAAACACCCACTCAGTAATTCAAACAACTATACACACATTTAATCACTTATCTATAGATTCAGTGTTATATGCAGTGAATGTTCAAAAGAACACTATCAAATATACTTATACCCCTTTTTCAACATTACACACCAGCACACATTGTAATCACTTATAAAGACATCCTTCTGACTTGTGCAAACATTTGACTATACTAACATTTACTTACCTACACACTTATACAAACACCAATACATCTATTTATATAGATAATAACTCACACTTAGAATGTTATAAAATCACTATTACAAGTACACAGTTACCCATACAGTGACTCATACAATCACTAACTCTTAGGCACACCTAATTAGATATTACTGTTATATACACTGCCTTTTTTTCAAGTTTAATGGAGATGTACCATTCAGAGAAATATTTCATCACCACCACACCCATAAACATATACACTCACTGAAACAACTGTTATAACATGTAGTCTTAACCTCATAGACCTACGGAATGAACTATTCACACATTGTATGGCACTCAAACACCCCCCTACTAAACCACATAGACATTTATTAACCCATACAAATACTCAGATAACAAATATAGTCTTTAACATAGCAGTTAAGACAAAACAACAAAAACTTTCAAACAGTTCAGTAACTACACATTTTATATAGTGAGACTCCACAAATTAGTCAAGGAAACAATCAATGTCACTGTTACTAAATCCACCATCCACACATTTATATTTATATATCCACTCATTCTTCAATTCAAAGTAGTGTATTTATAATACATATTTAAATATCAAAGCAAACCACATTCACTGGATGATGTCATCAGTGATGTCATCAGTGATGTAATTTGAGATGTCATCAGTGATGTCATCAGTGATGTCACTGACCATGTCATGAATTATGTAATATTTGACATCATCAGCAGTGGATTGCGGGCGTGCGAGTTATAGTGAGCCCAACTAACTATAACGGGGGAATTTAAATGGTTCTGTATGAATAAAATGTCCAGCTAATTGTAACTGGTGTAAAACCTATGGTTTTTTCAGTGAATATATATATATATATATATATATATATATATATTCAATGAAAAAACCATTGGTTTTAGGCCATATATAGTTAGGGATTTGCATTTACAAAACCTTATTTTACTCGCATAAAACCATTGAAATTCCATATATAGTTATAAGCGCTAACTATATATCGCGCACCCGCAATCCACTGCTGATGATGTCACATATTACATCATTCATGACATGGTTAGTGACATCACTGATGACATCACTGATGACATCTCAAATGACATCACTGATGACATCACTGATGACATCATCCAGTGACTGTATGTTTCTGTAAAAAAGTTAAAATATCTCTTACATATTGAAGAATGAGTGGATATATAAGTGTCTGGATGAAGGATTTAGTAGGTGCATGACTGACTGTATGAGTGAGTGATTAAATGTGTCTCACTGAGTGCATGGGTTAGTGACTAAACTGTCTTAATTTGTGCATCATTATGTCTGTTGTTCTGTAAACTGTTGCATGTGTTGATAAGTAGCTATATGAGTAACTATATGGGTTATTGATTGGTTGCCCAAGTATTTGTATGGGATACTGAGTGTGTGTGTGGGTGGCTGGGAGGTGTGTGACTCTGTGCATATATGTGTGAGCAGTTGATTCACTAGATGTATGGTTTCAAAAGTGCATGTGGAAACAGCTGTATGGGCGGTTGACTGTGTGCATGAGTGTATTGGTGAGTGAATGGATATCTCAGTGCTACATGTCAAAGTAAGTACATATGTAAAACACAGTACATGTGAGAGTTGACATATATAAATAACGGTGCATAAGAGCCAGTGAATGTGTGAGTGGCTGTATGGATCATTGTGAACTTGTATCAGGGATTGTATAATAGAGTAAATATGTGTTAGTATATGTTTGAATAAGTAAAGTTTGTATAACTGTATAGTTGAGGAAATGGAGGTGTGATTGATTCTTTGCATGACTGACTAGGTGTGTGAGTAACTCCATGGATGAGTGACAGTCTGTGAGTGTCTGTTTACACTGATTGTATCTAAGGTTATATTAGAGTCTGAAGAGGTTCATCGTATTATCACATGAATGATATCATCAGTGATGTTATCAGTCATGTCAAATGAGATGTTTTCAGTGATGGTATCAGTGATGTCATTTGAGATGTCATCAGTGATGTCATCAGTGATGTCACTAACCATGTCATGAATGATGTAATATGTGACATCATCAGCAGTGGATTGCGGGTGCGCGATATATAGTTAGCGCTTATAACTATATATGGAATTTCAATGGTTTTATACGGGTTTTGTAAATGCAAATCCCTAACTATATATGGCCTAAAACCAATGGTTTTTTCATTGAATTTTCAAGGTTTTGTAAATGCAAATTCCTAACTATATATCCACTATAACCTATGGTTTTTTTGTGAATTTCATTGGTTTTTTAATAGCAAATATGAAAAGCTTAAAAATGTCAAGTACGTGATAAATAAAAACATTTTCGTATTTATGCACGCTGATGTGCTTTGAACGCTGCACCCCCCCCCCCCTCTTTTGTCTTAGTAGTACTCTCTCTTTGCAGATACTGAAGGGTAGTTAACGCAGGCCTTTACCCCCGTTGTAATCCGTCGTGGCTGCTTGTCTCTCCATTTGATTGATTGTTGTCCAAGCATTTACTGTTTTACAATTGGTTCTCTTTGGATCATTCTCTATTTACAAACAAGCACAAAGTCGCAATACTCTGTTTAGTCTTTGCAGATAGTGAAAAATCGTGTAAAAAAAATAAAAGTAATCGAGCAAAATCAGTAGGCCACTAATTGGATCTCTTTTTGACCTCGCTAAAATAGAAATATTAGGAACAACCCTTCATGAGAAATACGAAAATAGTGAGATGAACTGAGCTCCACACCATGAGGGCTGCAAGACAGCTCGGCTCCGTCACCCACCCCGCCCAAAATAACGACAAACCCTATGCAAATATTAAAAATATAGACAACACACCAGCAAAGAAACAGGGTAAAACATTTTATTAAAAAACTATTTACATAACGTTGGTTTATAAGATGATGTCAGTAGTGGACCGATGTGTGAATAGATCGAAAGCAGCACAAGGCTCCAAGATCCTTTGAGCCTTTTTCTTTTTTTTTTTTTTTTTTTTTTTTTTTTAAATTTCTGTAATTTTTTATTGTATGTAAAAAAAATATATATTTACATGGAGCATACATGAGTGGCGGAAAGAAAGAGGGAAAAGAGAAAAGAGAAAAAAGAAGGCGCCGGGGGGGGGGGGGCGGGTATAGTAATATTGTCCTGCAATAGTTCGTTCCTTGCCATGGTTCGTGGGGTCGGATAGATCTACTAGTCCAAGAAGGAAGCGGAAGTCCGTTATCCGAGCTTTGCTTGGCGTTGTCTTCCCCCCATTGATCTGCCTGGTGGGTATAGCACCCCGGACGATAGAGTGAAAGAGAGTGATAGAGGTAGGAGGTAGGAGAGTGTACTTCCTAGTCGGTTCCTCTTGTTGGAGTGTCGGTCCCTGTTGAATCAAATTTGCGGCTTGACATAAAGCTGACTCAAGCGTTGCTACTGATGCTATGCAGACCAAAACTGGTTTTCAGTTTGTACATTTTTCTAGATTTTTAATCCAAGTTTGGTTGACTTTGTAGAACGATGGCTTCAAATTTTCAACATACGGTGTGGTGGCGCTGACTGGGAGGGGGCGCTTCGCTCCTGCCCCCTCCCCAAGTAAGATTTTCATACGTGAAAGTACGTTAATGGTTTTGGTCCCTGAGATGCTTCGATGTCACTGCCATTCTCAAATAGCATAAGTTCTGGATGTTGGGTGCCATAGTTAAGAGTTCTGAGCAGCGCTTGTAACACTGTCTGAAGCTTATTTCCACCTACTGCAGCTTCACTATTCTCAAAGTAAGTGAGTGTCGTTTGTGGACCTGACAGCATTAGAAAACAATGTGATATGTTACCTTCCTAAACAGCTTGACGGAGGCCCCTGAGGGGCGGTGTGATGGCCATGGACTCGGAGAAGACGCTTGGCTCCGACACCCTCCCCAAGTCTTATAGCACTGGTGTAGCCTGAGATCGCCCCCGACATAGGTGGCCGGCTCCCGGGATCCGGCGGAACTTTTTGCCTTTTGATGACTCTTCAATTCTGAACCTTGTCCCATCTAGCTGAGTTGCGCCCACTCTTGCGGCTACAGCGTCTTGCCCACCATCCAGCTGAATTACGCCCACTCTTGCGGTGCAGCGATAGGCGGCTGCCACAGGACTCTCAAAATGGCGGCCGGCTCTTCGGTTTTGGGCCTGGTCCACTAAAATGGCCCTGGGACACCTTTGAACTCGGACGCTTCCCTGATAGGGCTTGGGTCCCATTCTCGAAAAGCCTCTCCTCAGCCGTGAAGATTCTACAAAAGTCTTGGGGGCCTCCGACTCCCGCAGGCATCTGGTGGGGAGCGGCTGCCATGATTGCTCGTGGAATGGCCATGACGGAGCTACGAGATGGTAGTAGTCTCATGCTGACGCCAGCTTTAGTCTGAAACATCCAGAAACACTGTAGACTACCAATTCGATCAGTTCCGGTAGCGCCCCAACATGACCCGGAAGAGAAGAACTTGCCCTCCCCTCTTTGACTGATGGTTCTTGTTGCCTGTCCCCTCTGTTGTCATTTAACAGAACTTTTTGGACTGCTGAAAGGAGTTGTGTTCCGAACGCTGGTTGGTGGAGACATTTTGACTATATTCTTGACCTACGTTGTCGCGTAATGCGTTATATGACACGCCGTGTTACCGCACCCGGAAGTGATCCGAGGCGCAGCGCGTAACGTCAGCATAACAGGACATGTGACTTGTTAATAAAACTTTTCATTGATTCATTTTACTTTTGTTAATTTAATGATGAAAAGCTTGGTCATATGACCTAAAAATTACGCTTTTTATTGTTTTCGAACAATATTTTTTTTTCAAACATATGTTATAATATTCCAGGCTAATGTACTTTCCCGGAAAATTTACAACTATCTTGTAAGTAAAATATATTCCTTTTTCGAGAAAAAGGGCGTTTCTTCCTTCCATGACGGAGCCGTTGAGTAAAAGAGATTCGGCCTGCTATCTTAGTCGCCGATACGCCTGATTATCAGATTCTTATCGATCACTTTATATTGCAGACATGAAAAACACAACTGCCCTTAAGCATTTATCTTTACTGCGTTCCTACATATTATACCTTTTATCCGTCATGTAATTGGACTGCTTTATTTCACTTGCCTTTACTGATTCGAAAACAGTGACTAAAAGTAAAAACTTTACCAATGTAAATACTACTACCGTGTTTTGTTTTAAAAACCTTTATTGTGAAAATGTCAGTATACAAATACGGGCCTATAACCACGTGGGCCGGCCACGGAGCAAACTGTATTCGTATATGATGAGGAGACATTTACACTGTAGAGGAACGTAACGAGTGGGCCATTAGGTTGCAAGAACAAAGGTGTCTAACAGTTGCGGAATCGGTGGACGTACATTTTGTAATTAAAATACGACACGGCCACTTACAATAACATTTTCTAGATATACATTTGCGGGCAAGGAGTTACGAGTCCCATTTATACCGGCGCCATTTTGGGCGAGGCCGGGCAGGTCCAAGATATAGTCAAAATGTCTCCACCAACCATCGGCCAGACCAGAACCCCTTTCGTCCCTTTATGCTACAAGATGGTGTCTTCCATTCAGAAAATATTGTTGGCAGCATTTTGAAAGGAAACAGAAACAGCCATTGTCCTAGTGAATTTCACATTGTTACATTTAGGAAGAATGTTGAAGAGTAGTATGTGGAAAATCTGAAGCCATTTTTCTACAAACTCTCAATCAGACTTGGATGGAAAAAAAAATCCTGAAGAATGTACAAACTGAAAACCAATTTTTGTCTGTATAGCATCAACAGTAACGCTTGAGTCAGCTTTGTGTCAAGCCGCCATTTTCATTCAATCAATAGCGTCCCCCTGCACACATTCAGGGACCTGGTCGTGTCTTCAGATGAAACGGATTGTAGGAAAAGAAGCAGAAAGGAAAAGGCAAAAAGTTCCGCCGGACCTCGGGAGCCGGCCGCCTATGTCATGTGCCACCTTTGGCCACACCAGGGCAATAGTGAAGCTGCAGCAGGTGCAAATAAGCTTCAGACAGACTTACAAGCACTGCTCAGAAATCTCAACTGAGGCACTCAACATCCAGGACTTGCCATTCGGATCTTGGCGCCTTGTGCTGGTTCCGACCTATTCACACATCAGTCCACTACTGACATCACCTCATAAGCCAACGGGGCACCCCACGCCGACTTTCGGCGCAGCATTGTAGGATGGCCACACCAGTGCGGCCACTTGCTGGACACCACCTCGGTGCCATCCGGATCTCGGCGCGTTCGAGTCACTGTGCCGGAAGAGTGACCGGAACTCAGCTGAACACGCCGTCTTTCGGCGCAGCATTGTAGGATGGCCACACCAGTACGGCAATTTGCTGGACGCCACCTCGGTGCCATCCGGATCTCGGCGCGTTCGAGTCACTTTACCGCAAGAGTGACCGCAACTCAGCTGGACACGCCATCTTTCGGCGCAGCATTGTAGGATGGCCACACCAGTGCGGCAATTTGCTGGACACCACCTCAGTGCCATCCGGATCTCGGCGCGTTCGAGTCACTGTACCGCAACAGTGACCGCAACTCAGCTGGACACGCCGTCTTTCGGTGCAGCATTGTAGGATGGCCACACCAGTGCGGCAATTTGCTGGACACCACCTCGGTGCCATCCGGATCTCGGCGCGTTGTGCTGCCTTCGGCCTATTCGCACATCGGTCCGCTACTGATGCCGCCTCACGTGCCAACGGATTTTCTACGCTTTTTGTAGCCCTATGCCGCATAACAGGTCATGTGACTTGTTTATAAAACTTTTCATTGGTTCATTTTACTTTTGGTTTCTTAAAGATGGAAGGCTTGGTCATATGACCTAAAAATCACACTTTTCATTGGTTTAGAACATTTTTTTTTCCCAAACAATGAAAGCCCCACCTTGTTTCTGGATCATTCAGACTGAAGCTGGCGTCAGCATGAGAGCACCACCATCTCGTGGCTCCGTCGTGGTCATTCCGCGAGCAATCATGGCAGCCGCTCCCCACCGGAAGCCTGCGGGAGTCGGGGGGCCCCAAGACTTTTGTAGAATCTTCACGGCTGAGGGGACGCTTTTCGAGAATGGAGCCCAAGCCCTAGCAGGCAAGCGTCCGAGTTCCAAGGTGTCCCAGGGCCATTTCAGTGGACCAGGCCCAAAACCGAGGAGCCGTCCGCCATTTTAAGAGCCATGTGGCAGCCGCCTATCGCTGCACTGCAAGAGTGGGAGCAACTCAACAACATGGTGAGCGAGACGCTGTAGCCGCAAGAGCGGGCGCAACTCAGCTAGATGGCCGCCACCTGGGGAGGCCCGTTCACGCCGCCTCCCCCACCCCCGGGCCGCCGCACGCCAATTTTCGGAGCAGCATTGTAGGATACCAAAACCAGTGCGGCAGTTTACTGGACATCACCTGGGTGCCTGTCGTACATGTTGTGTCAGCCATGTGACACTGGACACAGTCCCATCAACATCTCAACGCGTTCTGCTGCCTTGGGACTATTCGCACAACAGACCGCTACTGACGAGGCCTCCCCCCGCACCACACGGGACGCCCCACGCTGTTTTTCTGTGCTGCATTGTAGGATCCCAAAACCAGTGCGGCACCCAGGCGACATCACCTGGGTGCCGTCCAGAACTCTGCACGTTGTGCTGCCTTGGGACTATTCGCACAAAAGACAGCTTCTAACCATTGTTGCTTTTTGTGTTGAAAAATGTTTAAATGTTTTTAGTTTTTGTTCCGTTCGTTATAGTTAATAGTTAATAAAGTTTTATAATCTTACTTTGTTGGAGTGTTATCTATTTTTTTTAAAACGGGTGAATGGGGCCTTGAATCGGGTTATTGTCATGTGTGGGCTTTGGAAGTGTGCTGCTGCAGGATCGGACATTTCAAACTCAAATGCACGTTCTTTTTCTTACCTTTCCGAAGCATGGAGCGCAATAGCAGGCAGAGAAAGGGTGATGCACGTGTTGAACACTACCTGACCTGGCAAGTTGCTGGCAGTGCCTCCCCGCCCGCTCCTAAAAGAGGGCACACACACACACCGCCGCCCCGAATACTTCACAAATCTTTAAAACACCATGCGCTTTTTCATGAGGCTTAAATGGTTTATCACCTCTTCTAGAACCCCTGCATCGACCCTCTGACGTTTCCTGGAAAAATTACCATGTAACACAATACCAAGCCCTGTCAGCTGAAACCCCCAAGGAATCGTGGGGCATATTAT
The DNA here is from genome assembly GCF_964263255.1 of Lissotriton vulgaris. Taxonomy (NCBI): domain Eukaryota; kingdom Metazoa; phylum Chordata; class Amphibia; order Caudata; family Salamandridae; genus Lissotriton; species Lissotriton vulgaris. The sequence continues at coordinate 1,572,634,815 of NC_141694.1, read as the reverse complement.
CAAGGGGGTTTATCTCCGCTTTTTTGGCTTTAAAAGCCATGAAAGCGGAGATAAAATTATCTCCCTATTACCAAGCTGTCGCTAACACCAGTCAGTGACAGCTAAAAGGAGATAGCGACCATCTTGGGCCCCGCTTTGCATGTCAGTGATACTTATCACTAATGACATGCAAAGTGGCGTACCAAGATGTTAGCGACTGGAAACAGTCCCTAACATCGCTATCTTCTATTACCAACTTTTGGAGATATTCGCGCTAAGCGCGAATATCTCCAAAATCTAACACCTGCCCTGAACAGTTCTTAGCCATGTTATCCAATGGGAGGTGGATAACATGGCTAAGAGCATTTGCTCGATAATACATGAATATCGCTGACTTATCTGCGATAATAGCAAGGTTTATCTGCGATAAAAATCGCCGATGTGCGGCGATAATTTTTGTCTCTAAACAAGTTAGAGACAAAAATTATCGCTAGTTGTTCGTAATATGCCCCCGGGTTTTTGCTTGCAGAAATCGGGAGGCGGGAGACTAGCACTGAAATCAGTAGTCACACGCCTGAATCAGGAGGGTTGGCATGTCTGAATTCTCTACAGCTGGGGCCATAAACTACATCCGCAGGGGTAGGTGATAGCCTGGGACCAGCCTGGCATCTAAAATGGCTGCCGTGCACGACAAAATTGTGGCATTGGAAAAAAGGCAAGATGGCGCAGCCGCTGGAAGAGATGTATCAACATATATGAGCCTCCTCAGCCACCCTCAGGAAACATAGGGGATTAGGATACGTCTCCCGCACCCCCTTATACCTAGTAATTTAATTAACGAAGCACAAAATGGCGAATTCCCGTTTCGCTACCAGTTTGCGGCCCAGTTCGCGGCCCGTGAAGCGCTTCTACCGTGAAAAATCATTTTTTTTTCTTTTCCCCACGGGACCCTTTAATAACCCCAACAACATTCCTAGGGGGTCAAGAGGGGGATACCTTGCCCCCTTTCATTAAATTCCCCCTTCGTTTTTCACCTCTTCTTCTCTCTCGATCCTACCGAGAGACAAGATGGCGGCCGCTCCGGACTGTCACGCAGCAAAATAAAAAAAAGCTCACGCACAGCCGCTGGAAGAGATGTATCAACATATATCAGCCTCCTCAGCCACCCTCAGGAAACATAGGGGATTAGGATACGTCTCCCGCACCCCCTTATACCTAGTAATTTAATTAACGAAGCACAAAATGGCGAATTCCCGTTTCGCTACCAGTTTGCGGCCCAGTTTGCGGCCCGTGAAGCGCTTCTACCGTGAAAAATCATTTTTTTTTCCTTTTCCCCACGGGACCCTTTAATAACCCCAACAACATTCCTAGGGGGTCAAGAGGGGGATACCTTGCCCCCTTTCATTAAATTCCCCTTTCGTTTTTCACCTCTTCTTCTCTCTCGATCCTACCGAGAGACAAGATGGCGGCCGCTCCGGACTGTTTAGAATGTTGACAGACACCGGAGAGCCAATCAGCTTTCTGCGCGCAAAGTTCCGATAAGCGAAAAGTAAGCGGACCGGATCGCTGCCCGGAGCGCTGTTACAGATATATATCTTGATTTAAACGTTAATTTCTCAAAATCCACTGAAGCACATATATTGAGACCTAGCAAAGGCACATCGGGCTACCAGTCCCTACAATTTTGCCAAGTTTCGTGCAAATCCATTCAGCCGTTCGAGCTAAAAGTGAGGCCAAAGGCCCTATGGAAAAATGAATGGGAAAAACGCGTTTTGGGACCCCCCTTTTTTCTCGGCCCCCCCTTGACGAAACCCCACCAAATTTTCAGGGGCTGCTCAGAAACAAAATGTGCCATTTTCCTGAAAATTTCAGCCGATTCCGTCCACAAACGCCAAAGTTATTAGACATAGAATTTTCAAAAATCCCATAGGGAATTAATCCTAACTATATATACCTACTGGCGATAGCCAGTAGGTAATATATATATATATATATATATATATATATATATATATATATATAAATATATATATATATATATATATATATATATATATAAATATATATATATATATATATATATATATATATTCAAACCAAGTTCCAAACAAATTACTTGCGCTCTCAGCAGACTCAGTACAACAAGTAGATGGTATTCAAGGGTGTTTATTTACCTACTCAACTTGTTTCGACTTCCATGAAGCCTTGATCATGTGATCAAGGCTTCAACTCAGTGAGCTTCACTCAGCAACTCCGTTATGTCTCATCCCAATTAATAATACAGAAACCTCACATACTTTTGATAAAACAACAAGTAACTCTGTCTTTACAAGCAAAATGCATCTCATCTCAAAAAAGTGAAAATGAAAAAAACAGCAAGCAGTGAGAGAGGTGGGCATCTGCTGGGTCCTCCCTAACCTAGGGAGAGAACCCAGCAGATGCCTTGAACATAAAGTACACATCATGCTGAACTCGTTGGTTGTGGTCCCATCCTCCTAGAACCACCGAAAGCATAGTTATGGGCAAAAATACAATACCAACCAAAGGCCCTGCAAAGCAGCATAGGACACAATTCTAGAGTGAAGTGATTATTATAGTATCCAATATCAAAACATTCCTTGAGGGACAAGCCCTCCCGGCTGAGCTGAGAGCTAATACTATAATATTCACTGCACTCTAGAATCGCCCCATGATGCTTTGCTGGGGTTTTGGTTGCCCATAACTTTGCTATGAGTGGTCCCAGGCGGATGGGGCCACCACAATTGTAGAGCATACTTTTCTCTTTGTGTACAAGCCATCTGCTTGGTCCTACCCCTAGGTTAAGGTGACCCACAAAATCATCACTTCTCTCATTGCCTCATGTTTTTCAAAGCTCACTTTTGTGTATTGGTTATATCTTTTTTAGAGTTTAGAGGTAAAGTTGCTTTATCAAAGGGTTGTGGGTGAAATAGCTAACTCTAGAGTTTTTGCTTGAACAGGGTAAGCAATCCACAATGTATTTTATTGGCATGGCTGATTTCTGATTAAAAGGGGTGAGAGGGGAGCTGGAGACTGTAAGGTATGCCCTAACGAGGTACCGTGAGCGTGAGGGGTAGGTGTCGCCGCCGTCCCAGCGTCTACGCTCAGGTACTCTTACCAGACAGCGCTGGCCTCACGGGAGCATGCTGCATGTTACTCTCCCTTAGGGTCGCCTAATTAGAGCAGGACCCCTGGCCCGCTTTGTACCCGACCCAGTGAGGTTGTATTTGCATTTGCTTTTTACTTTCTGAATGAGCAGTGTATCACCGTTTTCCTGTGTAGTACCTTGTCAAGGTCCTGACGAGAAACATGTCGACCACAATAGGGGGTTGAGTTAGTTTTCTGCATACCTTACAGTCTCTAGCTCCCCTCTCACCCCTTTTAATCAGGGAATCAGCCACGCCAATAAAATACATTGTGGATTGCTTACCCTGTTTTAACATTCACTCACTTTTCACCGACTACACTTCTTGTTCTCACTCACACACACCATCGGCAAGGAACAAAAGAACTCTGCCAAAAGAGTGCCTCCTGGCATTCCGTCAGACATTGCAGCGCCGATCTGACGAGGAGCAGTGAGCCGATGATGAAGCTGGACATCCTACAGTCAGGGTGTTTTACACCTAGCGCTCTGGGTGTGTGAGGCTCTCTAGTTCCGACAAGGGAACCTCTCTAGTTCCCTGACTCTGCACTTCTTCTCCTTCTCCACACTGTTGTACTCTCCCCGGGGAACTTTGTATCCTTCTGTGTGCTCTATACTTGGACATGTACACTGGACCCCATTAAATATCATCCTATTCTCGTTCCTCTTGTTGTTTCACACACACTTTTAGAAGATTGCCATTTTCTCCTCACGCCTGCAGCCTACTCCTGAGTCTTATGACTAGGTATAGCGGGCATTTGGCTACTGTGTATTGCTCTAGACTGTATCACAGAGGAGGGCCTGTCTGTTAGCAGGATGAGCCATCTCGTACATGATAAGGAGGCAGAACTGTCACCTACCAATGTCTCAGCTCACTAACAAAGAGCTTCACTTTAGCCTACTATACCTCCAGACAATTTGGGACCAGGTAAGGGTGGCAGACAATTCCAGACACCACTGTCAGGAGAAACTCCATAACCTTCTCTCTTCAAAGGCATCCAGTATTATTATTGGACCCACAACCCCAACTCTTCAAATCATTTATGGATCTGTCGTTTCTACCAGGAAGAAGGACTACCCAGCTGTGAAGTCTGCCCTGCTGACCTGCTTTCTGACCAAGGACTGCTTTGCTGCCTAGGGCTAGCTGTTGTAGCACCAGGTCTCTTTTGCGGCTGTAAGCTGCCCTGTTGAACCCGGGGGCCACTATGGACCCAATGAATATCCAAGGGTCATTTGGAAGGCCCCCTGTTGAAGCCACAGGGACATAACTGGCTTCTGCAACATTAGCACATCTCTACGCTTCCAGATGCAGCATGACCTACCTCTCCAGCTCATCCTTTGTCATGTAGTTCCTAATAATACATAGGATATGCATGTTTGAACAATATAAACTAAGGGATTGGTGTCCAGACTGATTCCAAACACCGCCAAAGGATATGTTAGCCTTTAGACCTGCTAGTTCACAGTGCCATTATAAGCCCCCTAACTAACTAGGAGCATATCGTTTTCAGCAACTATCGAACATGACAACCCAGGATCCTTCAGGGACCAAAGGTACAGTACTTATCACTCAGTCACTTGTGCTTACTTTAGTCTCAGAAAAATACACTGAATAAATGATGGGGATGTTTTCAATAGGCATTTATTGAACTAGTGTCATTCTAGTATAACATATATTTGATGCGACAATCATAAGAGGGAAATAGATATATAAGATTACAAGCAACAACAAAGTAAATAAAAGTTAATGTTTTACCATGGTGCTAGAACAGTAAATGTATGCAGGCTTATCAATACATGGCAGTAATCATACCTACTCCTACTATGCGGACCCTATCTAAGTGTACCTAAGTATATGTGGGTGTAAAGCCATAGATCCACAAGGAATGACCCAACCCCATTACCTGATGGGAGAGAATGAAGGACCCGGTTGTGGCCTCGAGTTGGACAACCCGCAAAGGGATGTCGGACCACTGCGTGCTGGAGTTTCTGCATGCAGGGGTTTTAGCGTCTCGTGACAGCATGGAAGTTCCTGTTCTGGTTGCCCAGTGAAGATGTGGTTCTTTTATACCCCAAAAGTACCCTCAGGGGTTCTACCTAATTGTGTAATGGTTCTGTGGGTCTTTTGTTCAAGGATGATGATAGCAGTGACTTTTGTACAGAGTTAATATACAGGAGATGGTAATAATGCTATGTATGTTCTAGGCAGGGAATTAAGATATGATACTAACAATCCTCATGTATAATAAAAGAGACTAGTGTTCAAAGAAAACCACACAACATTTATTCAGCACATAACTAGGTAAAGGGCAGTGCCAGAGCTGGTATGTAGAGCAAGGTAGGACAAATGTAGGTAAAAGGTCATGCAGCTACCCTGGCCTATATTGGGGTACATTGGGGCTCATAACATTATGACGCATTTCAGCACAAGTCCTCACAAGTCCCAGTGGTTTCTTCGACAGCACAAGAAATTCACATCTCAATGCCCAGGCCGCAATGTACTTTTCAGAGCACTGCACTCAGTCCTGTATCTGGCCCACGATGTCTTGTGGTCAGCCTCAGCTTGTGACTTGGATCTTAGCACTTAATGTTAACAAAAATCTTTAATATTACATATCTTAGGTTCTACTAATTGGATTTTTTTTGTTTTGGTGTCAAATAATTCAATACATTATACGTTATTGTATTAAAACGGTGTATGATTTTTCTTGCTTACTTGTGTTGTGTTTTCACTTTATAATTGTGTGTGTACCTCATAGGATACTTTATAGATTGTCTCTAAGGTAGCCTGACTGCTTTTGTGTAAGCTACTAGAGGGTTGATCATAGGTTAATTTGAGAATTGCTTTTGTTTCGTCTGACAAAAATCGTGGTTGCTGCTTGACCCAGTAAACAAGTTTCCTTCACTGCTCTTTATATTGTTATTTTAAATGGGTATTTTGAGGTAGTTCTTTCAAACAGGGCAAAACTTTATGAAAATAGTAAGTGAAATACTGGGTTTAATTCGTAGTATTTTATGTAGTTAGAATGGTGGAATTTCAAAGGAAATATGGCATGTTGCTGTTCTCTTCAAAAGACATCTAACAATGGATAAGGATTCAAACTAAAATGTTTTGGTTCCCTTTTTTTAATAGTTCGTTGATGAAATAAATAATAATGGTCAGGCCCAGGGGAATTATGTGATTATGTTGCTGCTTCATTTACCACATACGAATGCATTGCATGTGTCATATAATTTGAACATTTCAACAAAAATGTGGTTCATAGCTTACCTGAATTAAAATGATGCTTTAAGATATGTAATAATATTTCCACATAATTTGCCGTTCCTTGCCACATTCGTTTGAATACTCTGATCCATAATTTGCTGTGCAATTACCACATAATCTTTGTGGCCTTTGAAATGCTAACTCTCTGGGGAATTGTTTGTCAATATAATGATGAAACCCAGATTTCACAAGGTCACATGAAATCATTTCCATATGTTATGTGTCTCTGGGAATTATGGGTTTTTCCACTGAAAGTGTGAAAATAAAGCACCAAATGATGTACTTTAAAATACATGCTGTTTTAATTATCAAAAATGCTTATTTCCAGTGAATCCGAATCTGTAAATTCTCAATAAAATATGGTATAATTCTTCCATGATCTATGGTTTTTGCAAATCATATGCAAACCTTTCTCGTATTACAATTCTGTAATATTAATTCTGCATATTAGACTTTAGATGAAAGAACAAATAAACCATTGTTTAAAGAAATTATACATGCACGCTGAGAAACATTTCAAATAAGAAGTGTTTACAATTTATGTGTTAAATTTTCAGAACCTGAGGACACATAAATAATTCATTCTTATGTTATGAATAATTAAAGCCCCTGTCAGATGTTCTTGTCTTTTGCTTAGGCCATTTTGTATACATAACACTGTTGGCTGTTCATAGAATTTGGTGGCAGAAATCCACTGGAAAGTACATTTTGCCAGTAAAGCTCTGAGAGGGTATAGTACATCTAATCTAATAAATATCAAGTGCAAATGCAAAGCTTTAACTGTGGTTTATTTAGGATACAGAATACAAGTTGCTGTTGTAAATTCCCTTTTGCGTGTCCTTTGTTTCTTTATTCAATAGCACACCAGGTTCTGTCCATTTTAAACTGTCATTAGCAAACAATTCTTCATGACACATTTATTCTGGACTCAGTTTCACCAATGGTTCATTAATAAAATCCACCCTGGAAAAAACAACGTTTATCGAGTTTAATTTGCAGCAGTTGTAACAATATTGTCTATCTTTCCTATTCCTTCTTTGTTTCTTTCTTTATTCTTGCCGTCTTTACTTCCTTCTTTCTTTGTTCTTGCATGCTTTCGTTGTCATTCTTTACTTCTCTCTCTTTCTTTCTTTCTTTTTTCTTACTATATTTCATTCTTTCTTTTTTCTTTCTTACTTTCTTGATTTCTTTCTTTCTTTCATCTTTTTTATTTTGTTATTGCTTTTCTCTTGCTTTCTTTTTTCCCTTCTTTCTATCCTTTTTACTTTTCTTCTTTCTCAAAAGCAAGAGGTCGGCAGGCAATGGCAGAAAGATTAGATTTTTTTAGGTCTGTTATAGCCACAACATTTAGAATTTAGTCAAATTATCTGTATGACATAATTACTTATGTGGGTTTTGAACCACACTTCATCCATTCATCTATGGCTGTGTCTTGCATGCATTAAAGGGCAATACATCAGCCCACATCAGTCTTTGGCTGCCTTCACTATGCATTATGGCATGCGGTCCTTTCACAAGGAGCACATGCACACACAAAGTGGTTCTTTAAGTACCAGTTAGTACTATGGTATTGTGTGATTTTTGAGACAAAAGAAAATGTCATTAGCCATGGTTTTTTAAATTCATAAAGAGCCAGCAGCTTCCTGAACAATAATGTGTGGCAAAAACTATGACAAAACAAGAACTGCCAAAAGGCTGCTGGCAAAAGTTAGACATATGGCCTTTACGATGCTTGTTAATTATAGTCTACAACTGTTTTGTTCAAAGGTACTTTAGGAAGAGACGGCACGGGGCACAATCTGATGCACATGTAATTCACAAATTCACTTGGGGTAAGTATTTTAAATTAGTTACATGGCTCTCATTTGCATCAAGGAGGTGCCTGATTGGAAAGGAATTGCACTCACTGTAGGTTGGTGTCCAATCATGCAAAAAACTTAGATCTCTGTAACACATCATTCATCACTTTGAAGTAGGCATTTCTGCCATTGTTGAGAAGTGTTCAGAAGTACCAGTGTGGGTGGGTGCATGATCAAACCAGTAATACATCCACCCCAAAAGGCAGGTTTCCAGGCAGGCCACACAGAGGCACTCACAGCAGAAATACAAATGCATTCTCCTGTCGGTGAAATCTATGCTGAACACCCAGAATATCGATTCCTAAATATAGACCGCCCAAAATATTGAATCAAATACATAGACAGCCCAGAATATCGAATTACTAAAATATAAACAGCCCAGAATATCAGATTTATGGTATGAAATATGTAATTCCATAACATCGAATTTAAAATATCGATTTTCATAATATCGAATTTCTTTTAGGGTTCGATTCCGATTCGGGAAAAAACGCTCCGAATAGCTGTTTGGAGCCTTTTTCCGTACAAATCGTACCCTGCAACATCCCTCGTACGCACGATGTAGTACGATTCCCTCCCAATTCAGCTTCCCTTACGAATCGTACCAGGAACACGCAGCAAGCGACATTTGTACATTTCGACGCTGGTTTTCCCGACCCAGCAAGTACGACCCTTTTTCTACGGGAGCTGAAAACTGCCGTAAAAGCAGAGTTCACCTCAAAACAGGTACAGAACGGCCCTGCGTACACCCCATGATTGCAGGGGTACGGTGCGTACCCCTGCGATCATGGGGGGTATACACCATACCCCGCAATCATGTGGTGTACGCACCGTACCTCATGTTCGCTGGGTGTACGGCGCGTACATCCTGTGATCGCAGGGGTACGGGTGTACACCTCATGATCGCGGGGGTACGGTGGGTACCCTACATGATTGCAGGGGTACGCACCGTACGGTGTGTATGTGATTGTATGCTTTTCCGTACAAATTGTCCTTACCTGACGTGGACCGTACGAATCGCGTCCTCATCCCCCAGTCTGGATCATACTCATCGGTTGTACATCATGTTTACGGATCGTACGGTTCACTGTGCGTATCCGTGTCGTACGGTTTCAGCCTTGCAATTCGTACGGTTCGCGACGATTCGGACGGATTGATGGAAAACGTATCGTACTAGGCAATTTGGACGGACCGGTACAATTCATACGGCAAGCGCTCCGGATACGATTCGGACGGACGCTTTTTTTCCCGAATCAACCCCCTAGTGTTATGTATTAGAGTATATGTATTAAAATCGTGTATTAATTTTGTAATTCATGTTTAATTTTTTTAAAGTAATGAATGTTATATAATTTAATTTTTGCGTAATTTTATTCCGTAGCGGGTTGTGGGTTTATAGGGGAATAGGGAGGGAAGTAATTTAATGATAGTAAATTAAATATTAATTTTAATTTATATGTATTGATAATTCATTGATTGATAACTTGTAATTAATTGTTATTAATTGGTAAATCATTTTTATTAATTTATTGATTGATAATTATGTTAATTGTATTTATTTGGAGTGGGTCGTGGGTTTATAGGGGAATATGGTGGGAAGTGATTTAATTGTAATAAAGGTAAACAAAAAAAGATGTATTGATAATTAGTTGATAATTAATAATTAATTGTTAATTGTTTTTTATTAATTAATAATTATTATTTTAATTGGTAATTAATTTGTATTAATTGGTAATTTTTTTAATTGATTTTTTATTGGTATTGATAATTAATGTAATTTAATTTAAATATTAAATCAATACGTTCCCTATTGTTGCACTCTCTTGAGTGGGTATATTAATTTTTACCCCTACACTATCCATCGCTTTCCCTACTGTTGCACTCACTGGAGTGGGAATAGTAATTTTTACCCTCCCGCTATCCAACGCTTGCCCTACTGTTGCACTCTCTGGGGTGGGAATAGTAATGTTAACCCCTACGCTATCCAATGCTTTCACTACTGTTGCACTCTCTGGAGTGGGAATAGTAATTTTTACCACTACGCTATCCAACGCTTTCCTTTCAGTTGCACTCTTTGGAGTGGGAATAGTAATTTGTACCCCCCGCTATCCCACGCTTTCCCTACTGTTGCACTCACTGGAGTGGGAATAGTAATTTTTACCCTCTCTCTATCCAACAAATTCTCTCCTTTTTTTACATTACATTTATTATTGTTATATTTTTAGATTTTTTACATCATTTTAAGTATATTTTATTTCATTGTTTTTCATATTTAATTAAATTTAATATATATAAAAAAAATCGATATTTTAGTTAACTATATTTTTAACAATCTATAATTTGGATTCAATATTTTAGTACTTATCTGTTTGTAGATAGGGAGTCTATATTTTGTCTCTTGATATTTAGAGTTGATATTTTGGGCATTCTATATTATGTCCCTCGATATTAAGTCACTCAACCAAAAACAATAACTGCATTACTTAAGTAATGTTTTCTATGGGGTTCAATGTGCCACTACTCATACGGTGCCATGGGTGCGTAACTACTCACCATTTTCATTGCAAAAATAGAATGTCCACATGAGCATTTGCACCTCATTGGCAATACAGATAAAATACATTGCATTTGCTTAAGATCTATCCCTATTGGGCCCGATGAAAGTCAAGCAGAGCATAATGACCATACTGTTTTATGTGTTAGTTCCACTCAGCCCAAATACTGATTTTACTCAACCCAGTTGTACCATTTCTACAGGCAGTATTTCACCCATGTACCTGCTTTTAAAAAGAGCTCGGAATAGCAGAAGGACATTCCTCAAAAGTACTCGACCTGTTCAGAGAAAGGGATAACATGTGGAAACAACTACCGAATTGCTTTTCCTAACCCAAACACTGATCTAATTTGGTTAAAAAAGGTATACCTCAGCATGATTGATTTGTGGATGGCTCATGGGAAATCTATGTTTTTTAATGTTGGACCTGTGCACAGTCCATACGCATAATGCACTACAAAACAACAGCACAAATTAGAACAAACATCAAAACTTCAAACCATATCTCCCTTTGGATGACAAGTCCAAGGAGGCCTAGCCTATATGGTGTGAGAAAATATTGCTTAGTAATTGCCAATGTTCTCATTTTGCTGACACCTTTTTTATTTTTTGTTTTTAGACTCTGAACACTTGGACTCTGCTGCCTGTTGCCCAGTGAATGGAGATATTGGCTAATCACAGATTGTTCTAATTCACCTTTTCTAAGAGGCCATTGTATTTGGTGTGAAAATACCCCCTTGGCACAAAAGGTTTACTGTTATTCGTAGAGTGAATCACTGTGTGTGCCATCCAATAGTCTGATAAAACAAAACATGGTTTTGAGTCATAGGATTGCAGCCTGATTAATGGTGTAAAAACCTTCAGTGTGGCCTATTAAAAATAAACTTTAGACAAGCAAAACCTTCCCTTTTAAATATTAGTAAGCTCCTTCTATGTAAACTTTGGGGCCCTCAATGTAGTGTGCATGGTATTGAAAAGAAGGACTGCTAGACATTAATATCACCGAGGCTCCACAGTGACAAGGTACCAGACTCGATTTTCACTGTGTCAGGCACAGTTCTCATATGTAGAAAGCCAATTAAAATACTAATAATTCTAATTCTGAAAAGGGGCAAGCTAGAAAGATAATTGAACAACTATGTTTTCATTTTCATTTGTGGCTTCCTCTGAAACTTTCTTAAACAGCGATCCTAGTAAAAAGACGTCGGCAAGTCTTTGTGCATTTCCAATACTATCACCCCAAACTGTAGACCTCGTGCTTGAAAAAATCAAATCTGGGTCACCCTTGGATCCTTGTCCCCTTAAAGTTGTGGAAATGGCAAAGGTGGCTCTGACCCCGCACTTCGTGACAGTCTTGAACCTAGCTATAACTTCGGGCAAATTTCCTTTGATCTAGAAAGCCGTTGTGGTGAGGCCCATCTTGAAAAAACCTTCATTAGATCCCTCAAATCTAAAAAACTTCCGTCTGATCTCCCTTTTACCTCTCCCTGCCGAAATTCTTGAATCCCATCTGAATTCATACTTGAGTACGTACTTGAGGGACCACCAGATTTTAGAGGGGCCCCAACATGGGTTTAGGCGGGCTCACAGTATGGAAACCGCTCTTACCACGGTGTTGGACAATATCCGAGTGCAGTTGACGCAGGGCATACCACTCTCCTTATCTTACTCGATCTTACCACCGCATTTGATACCCTGTCTCCCTTGAGACTGGTGGAGCGTCTCAAGAAGATAGGGGTTGGAGGTCCGGCCCTGGACCTGCTTGCCTCATTCCTCAGTCAGCGGTCAGCGGTCTCAAAACGTTAGAATTGGCAATTTTTACTCTGAGTCCCCTGGTCTGTGGGGTGCCCCAGGGCTCCTCCTTGAGCCCCACCCTTTTTAATATCTACATGGCCCCACTGGCAAGGGTGGTAAAATCTTTCGGCCTGGAGGTGTTGTCTTATGCCGAATACAATCAAATCATGGTCTCTATTACTCAAAAGGACAAGGACTCTGCGAAAAATGTCAAAGACTGTATGACATCCGTCTCCTCATGGATGGTTCAAAATTATCTTAAATTAAATGGCGAAAAGACGGAAGTCTTCATTTTTGGTTTGGGGACAACTCTGGCATCTGGTCGAGTGAGTGGTGGCCCGATTCTCTGGGCACCTGTCCTACTCCTGTATCCTATGGAAAGAATCTTGGAGTGGTGGTCGATGACTACCTCTCCATGACTCAACAGGTTTCCAGAAGCTTACGAGGCAATATGCGTTCAGGTCTCTAAGGATCCCCTGGCCAAACCCACTCCGGGAGCCCAAGGCCATAAGCGTTGGTTTGACCATGTATGCTCGAAAGCACACAGAGAATTGCTTGTGGCACTAAAATCTGTTCCCAGGGATAAAGCTGACATTTCAAGAAAAAGGAAGATTTATAAAGTGGCCACAAAAAAACGCAAAGACACCATTAAACGCGAAACATGGGACAATCTCCTTTCTGCGGCTGTACTGAAGGACAGTAGGAGATTTTGGGAGATCATGAAGCAGCCCCTATTTGCGGAAGATAATAACGCACCCTTGGATTGTGTGATTACCGATGATACATGGTTGTCCTTTTTCAAAAACGTATATGGGGGCGCCGATGACGAAGGCCCTAATAGGGGTCAATTGCCCATCAACCACGTACATCCCATCACCTTTAATCCGCAAGAAGTGGAAAAAGCACTCCTGGCAACCACCAAGCACAAGGCACCTGGTCCGGATGGAGTCCCGGCTGACTTTTTCATGTTTTCACCTAAACTATGGGCCGAGGTTATGTCAAATGTGTTTAATGCAGTCAACGGCAATCCAGCCCCTGCCTCATGGGCCATATCCACGATCGTCCCCATTTTCAAAAACAAAGGACGGAGGGACGATCCCGCATTCTACAGGCCCATATCCCTTTTGGACTCGACCATAAAAATATTGGATAGAGTTCTTTTAGCCAGACTGAGGGAGAACATTGAGGATTGTGGTGGCCTATCTGACTTGCAATATGGTTTTAGAGAGAGAAAAGGAACTATTGAACAATGTATTAACCTGCACTTACTCATCTCCAAGTATACGGTAGCCAAGGAAGGTTCTGTGTTTCTTGCTTTTATGGACCTTTCATCGGCGTTCGACCTTGTTAATAGGTCAAAACTGTGGGCGATCTTGTTGGAGCTGGGCATCGATGAAGCCTTGGTCTCGTTCATGGCCACCATGCATCAGGAGCTGTTTGCAGCCGTACGAGTGTCAAACAATGGTAGATGTACCCCACTGTTTAAATCCCTAAAGGGGGTACGGCAAGGCTGCATCTTAGCCCCCACGCTTTTTACCATCTATATTAACGGCCTGGGGGCACACCTGCGTGGCCAGGACGCGGACGTTCCACGCGCAGGTGATGTACAAATTCCGGCACTCCTGTACGCGGATGACGCCGTGTTGATCGCCCGCACTGGTGTTGGCCTTCAGATCCTTTTGGATGCATTTGGCACTTTTATGAATAATTTGGATTTGAAGGTACATGTCTCAAAATCTCACACGATGGTAATGGGGCGTGAGTGTACCAAAAAAAGGCATAAATCTTTCTTTTGTAGAGGGGTCCCTGTCTCAAAGGTAACTACATTCCCCTACTTGGGTGTACTATTTGACCAAAAGGGAACATGGGGGCCACAGATAAGAGCTAAAAAGTTGGCGGTAACTAGATCTTCTTCAGCGATCCTGGGTTTTGCAGGCAAGTTGGGAGCTAGGCCCATGGAAGCCCTTTTAAAGATCTATAAGTGCAAGCCAGTGGCCATTGCACTATATGGTTCACCTTTGTGGGGCTATGTTAACCTTGACCCCATCCAGAGAGCGGAAAACAGATTTATTAGATCCCTTCTCTCTGTACCTCAGTCTACCCCAACCTATTCAATCCATCGAGAGGTGGGTTTACCGTATTTGTCAGATTTATTGAGCTTAGCACCCCTGATCCTATGGCTGAAAATGTGGTTGAATGAAGACCTCCCATTAAATCACAAAATACTGAAAGATGTTTTATCTTTAGATAAACACAGTAGTATTCCATGGATGGCCTATCTAATCAAATCATTCACTGACCTGGGTCGCCCCGAACTCTTTTCATGCCCAGATAAAATCAGGGCTCTGGATATAGGTTACATAAAAAAGGCATTTAGGGAAAGTAAGGAAGCGCGACGAGAGGATGATGAACTACTGAAGCCATCAGTTAGGTCACATAACCTTTTGGTTTGTGCCCCCTCCCTCGCACCTTATCTCAGTTTTGTAACTTTCCCTTATCATAGGTTCCTATTAACCAAGTTTAGGTTTAACCTGATACACTACTACCTAGGTTCATTCAAGGGTTGGCAGAAGCCAGACCAAGACCCACCCTGTAGCTGTGACGACTTCTCGGTGCAGGACACAATGCACTTTGTTATGTTTTGCAGCTTCTTTCATGAGCAGAGGAAAAAATACTTGCTC
Organism: Lissotriton vulgaris; assembly: GCF_964263255.1. Classification (NCBI taxonomy): domain Eukaryota; kingdom Metazoa; phylum Chordata; class Amphibia; order Caudata; family Salamandridae; genus Lissotriton; species Lissotriton vulgaris. The sequence continues at coordinate 1,572,619,520 of NC_141694.1, read as the reverse complement.
CCTATCCTAAAAGAAGCGGGTTTCACCCAGGTACGCCCAGCATTGCTTCATTTACAGCTTTTGTCAAATCCTCGCACTACCTTCTGCATTGCAAATTTTTTAGTGGCTGCAGCTAGGGTGAAAGCTGCTGGTCAAATTTCGCCTTAGCAATTTTTAAGGGTTATTATGCTTGCTTTCTTTGAAATGATTTGTATTTGTATCGTCTTAATTTTGTATATAGTATTTTAAATGCATATGCAGTTTTGATGTTCTTAGGATAACGCTGGGTTATGTATGTACGTATGTATCCTATGTTATGTTTTATCGTTTTTTTGTTTCTTTGTATGACTTGTAATAAGTCGAATAAATATATCCTGACTGACTGACTGACTCTGCGAAAAATTTCAAAGACTGTATGACATCCGTCTCCTCATGGATGGTTCAAAATTATCTTAAATTAAATGGCGAAAAGACGGAAGTCTTGATTTTTGGTTTGGGGACAACTCTGGCATCTGGTCGAGTGAGTGGTGGCCCGATTCTCTGGGCACCTGTCCTACTCCTGTATCCTATGGAAAGAATCTTGGAGTGGTGGTCGATGACTACCTCTCCATGACTCAACAGGTTTCCAGAACAGTGGCCACATGCTTTGGACTAATTCGAGTCATAAGAAAAATCTCCCAGTTTTTGTAATTGGAAGCACCAAAAAGGATGGTCGTGGCCTTAATACTGACCAGGCTGGACTACTGTAACGCCCTCGATCTGGGAAGTAACAAGGGTCAACTGCGCCGCATTTGATACCCTGTCTCCCTTGAGACTGGTGGAGCATCTCAAGGAGATAGGGGTTGGAGGTCCGGCCCTGATCCTGCTTGCCTCATTCCTCAGTCAGCGGTCAGCGGTCTCAAAACGTTAGAATGGGCAATTTTTACTCGGAGTCCCCTGGTCTGTGGGGTGCCCCAGGGCTCCTCCTTGAGCCCCTCCCTTTTTAATATCTACAAGGGTGGTAACATCTTTTGGCCTGGAGGTGTTGTCCTATGCCGAATACACTCAAATCATGGTCTCTATTACTCAAAAGGCCAAGGACTCTGCTAAAAATTTCAAAGACTGTATGACAGCCGTCTCCTCATGGATGGTTCAAAATTATCTTAAATTAAATGGCGAAAAGACGGAAGTCTTGATTTTTGGGGACAACTCTGGCATCTGGTCGAGTGAGTGGTGGCCTGATTCTCTGGGCACCTGTCCTTCTCCTGTATCCTATGGAAAGAATCTTGGAGTGGTGGTCGATGACTGCCTCTCCATGACTCATCAGGTTTCCAGAACAGTGGCCACATGCTTTGGACTAATTCGAGTCATAAGAAAAATCTCCCAGTTATTGTCATTGGAAGCACCAAAAAGGGTGGTCGTGGCCTTAATACTGGCCAGGCTGAACTGCTGTAACGCCCTAGATCGGGGAAGTAACTAGGGTCAGCTGCGCCGCCTTCAGCTGGTGCAAATTGCTGCTGCAAGGCTGGTGCTAAATCTCCTCAAGCATTCCTCGGCTTCATCTTCTCTCTGCTCGCTGCACTGGCTCACAGTGGAATGCAGAGTTTTGTTTAAAACCTTATGTCTTGCCCACAATGCATATTATCGACATGGCCCGGTGGGCATAAAAAACATCATCCATAGGTATGCACCTGCCAGAAACCTCAGGTCAGTTAATAAAAACCTGCTGTCGATTCCCAGATTTAAAAAGATGAGATGGGGTGAGAGAGCCTTTTTGGTGGCTGCAGCCAAGGCATGGAATTCTCTCCCCGTTTCCCTCTCGGGCCAACGAGCTCATTCAATCTTTCGTAAAACCCTTAAGACCTGGCTATTTCCTGTTATACTGGTCTGTCTGTAGGCTTGTCTGTACACAGTGCCTTGATGCCCTTGGGCTTAGTTCGCGCTTAATAAACTTCACTTTCATTTATTCATTCATAGTTATGAAAAAATCCAATGGTGAAATTGAATTTTTAATGAATATTAAGGAAACGTCACTTTTCAAAAGTTACCTTTTCCCTGCCTGAAGGAGGCTAATTTGCACCAGCTCTTCAGCAACTCCAGAATGAGTTCAGCATAGAATAGATGTGAACAATGCATGAAATGACCCCAGGAGCAGATAATAGGCTGAGCTGAATGAACCAGGATGACTCCTCCCAATGCCACAGAATATTTAGAGGACTGTCAGAATTTTGTGACACCACAGTGTCATCTCTAGCTCTATAGGTCTGTTAAAAAATGTATGAAACACTTTGGGTACACTTGAAAGGTAGAGAACAGGATGCCAAGATAATCCTTAGGAGGTGGTGGGAGGCTCAGAATGGTTGCTGGTACTGTTGAAAAGTCTACATCGGGACAACTGTGTTGTAGCCATAAACCCAAGCTACCTTGCTATAGTGAATGGCTATGTACCTCATATGCATGTAACAAGGCAATATGTCCCTATGCCACATTTTATAAAATGCCCTGATGGCAATTATCATCCTAAGAACAGACCACCTGTTTTCCTGCTTCTCTGTCAAATTCAAAAATCGGTGTCTTTGGTCAGTTAAACTAAATCACCCTGCTAGCGTCTATGTCAGTTAGTTGATCTAATTTCTTGGCTCTCAATCCTAATTAACTTTGTAATGGGGTATTATACATGTACCACCACATTCCAACTATGATAATTTCTGCACTGGGTTTACTAGCTCATTGAATGAGTTCTCTGATACCATGGAAGATATACCCTCCTGCAAATGAGCCAAGAACGTTGCTCTGTGTGATAGGGAGACCTTCAGTTGGCTTCCTGATGGTGTCTATGACTCTTCATCCACATCAGTAAGAGAATATAATCACCAAAGGAAAGAAATATACCTGATGATTTATTTTGGGAAAATTAGAAGCAAATTGGTCCTGATATTGCATCAAATACATGAGGGGTATTTCAAATGTGAGAGGAAAAGTTTCCAACATGAAGAGTAGCTTCCTAAAGTCATGAGTTAAATTAATATTATTAATGGAAAATGGTGAAATAAAGGCTCTATTTGAGTTAAAACATTGAAAACCCCAATTTGTTGCTGCATTGAAGTGAAGTTTGGGGGTAGTATTATGCTTTTTTGTGAATGAAAAGTTGTGGGACATGAGACGTACAGTCAAGTGAAAGTAAAGATTCTGGACTGTCTCAATGGTTGAGCCGTCCCACTAGATGAGAAGTCTTTTTTAGTAGGACTAGCACAGGTGGATTGAAATGATGACTTGGAAAGGATGCAAAAATAAAGAAATCCTTATTCATGGACTTGTGTTCGGCAATACCCAATATCAATATATTCAGCCTGCAAGGCAACAGGCAACAGTACATATGACCTCAATTGCTGACATTTTTTAAGTAGACTTTAGGGGTGTTGTTAGAAATGGAGGTCTGTACTTGGCAATGGTTTGTACCTTTATCCAAGTAGGGACTCTTCTTCCTTGTCAGGGTAAGGGGGATACACTTAAAAAATAACCCCTGCTCACCCCCTTGGTACTTGGCACGAGCAGACAGGCTTATCTCAGAGGAAGTGTGTAAAGCATCTGTGCACACATACGGTAATACAGTGAAAACTCTATGGACACCTCACCAGTTAAGAATAATAGGTAATCTTTATCTAAACCAAACAAGATCAAAACGACAAAAATCCACAATGCAGTAATCAAAATATTTAAGATCTGACAAGCGGTCTGTGCCCGTTGATCAATTGATCAATTGTAAAAAGAAGTACAAATTAAAAAATTTAAAAATCCTTTTGTGCTTCAAAAATAAAGTGTGCTATTTTATTTATTCATTCACAATACAGTTAGTAGGAAACAGCCGACACGTGTTGTGCCCTTATAGCCAGCCAGTCGGGGTTTTTTCCAAGGCTGATAATACCATTAACCCCAGTGTTTTTATATAAAATTGTTATATCACAGTCCAACTAATTATATATACATGAGTGCGAATTATATAGAGAGTGGATATGACCAGAAATTATATAAATTAAACCAGAACTAATAAGAGGTAGTTGGTGAGAGAAAGGGTGAATAAAACAACAAAAGTAGGGAAATAGAAATATCAAAAATTAGCAGTGGGTAGTATCACACATATATTGATATGTGTTGTATGATAGCAATTATTATAAAACTGAATATTTTACTAGCTATTGGAGACAAAAGCAGGTCTCTGTACAATCGTCTAGGTCATGGACTTAAGGCATTGGAGACTGACAAATATTAGCAGTATCATAAAGATAAATCATCAGTTTAGTATTATATTCATTCCATTTTGTACAGTTGCTTCATGAGAGACAAGGAGAGCGGGTGCCCCAGGCGATATAAAGGGAAAGTGAAAATGGTCGGAAGGTTCTTACGTAATATACATGTGAAACTTACCAGATTAATCTATCATGTAATCATATACTGGCACATGCATCAATGTAGGCTTTTGCGATTCATTAATTGCAATTATTAAGGAATCGCAATTAAGAAAATGCAAAAGCCTATGCATGTAGGAATCGATATAAAAACTGTGATTCCTAGCCATTCTTTAATTGCGACTCGAAATTGTGAGTCGCAATTAAGGAATGCTGTCCCATTCATTTCTATGGGCCTTCAATACTGGTCTACTTCAATACTTGGAATACTGGTCCCAAAGGGGCAGATTCTAAGAATCTGCCCGTTTGCGACCGTTTTTTCCTTTACTGCATGTGCCTGATATTCTAAAAAAAGCATGAGTAAAGAACAGTATGACAAATGCAGATAAAGGGCCAACCTGTTTCTCCAATTGGTAAAACGTCTAATTTCAGAACAATTGTTTGTGAAACAAGAGTTTATTAAGGTGCTGGCAATGTGAGAATGGAAAGCAAGCACATGTTAGAGTTAAATGCATGGAGTGTCTTTATTATCACTACGATCGAAAGAGATGATGCTATGAACCAAAATATGGGCTGTAATAGAGAGAGTATATACAATGTTCAACTTGACCGATGCCCAATGGGGTAATACTGACATAAGCTTCGCATGGGAAGAAGAGGTCATTCTACACGGTCTAGTTAAAAGGGGCCAATGGTAATGGGGATAGGCAAACCGGTTGAGGGACCTAACAGTGCAAATAGCGGTACTTACACAGCAAGTCCATAATGGGTAGCCTCTGTGGTCCCAGGAAAGTTAGCATACCGACACCATAAGAACTCTAGTTAATTATTATTATTATTATTATTAAGGGAGTTTTATAAAGCGCCTGGTTACGCTCAGATGGCGTGTCCCCGCGCTATGGCAAGTGGAGTAGGCAAAGCTGGGCCGCACGGTCAGGTGGATTACCGTGTGTATAGTTAGGTTTTAAGCTTCTTCCTGAAGCCAAGTTCAGATGACTCCAAGCGAAGGTCCAAAGGTAAGGCATTCCAGCTTTTCGCTGCCAGGAAACGGAAAGATCTACCTCCCATGCGAGCCTTTCTTATCCTGGGGACCTTTAGTAGGCCTCCATAGGAGGAGCGCAGGGCGCGCGTGGGTGCGTATCGGGTGACCAGACTCTGAAGCGGTACTGGTGCCTTCCCAGTGAGGATGCAATGGCAGGTGCAGAGGGCCTTAAACTCGACCCTACTCCTCACTGGGAGCAAGTGAAGGGTCTGAAGGGCTGCTTTGGAAGCAGATCTCTTGGGAAATTTCAGAATCAGGCGGGCTGCCGCATTCTGCAGCACCTGGAGGCGGTTTATTGCCTTACCGGTGGCTCCCAGGTACAGCATATTGCCGTAATCCAGACGCGATGTGACGAGGGCATGTACCAGCGTCCTACGGGCCGATGTAGGAAGGAGATCTAAAACCTTCCGCAGACTTTTTAGGACGCTGAAGCAGATACCCACCACACGGCCTATCTGAGGACCAAAGGACAGGTCCGTGTCAAGCCAAACTCCAAGGTTCCTGGCTTCCTGACAGGGTGTTAGAACTTCGCCTAAGCATGAGTGTCGTAATTGGCATGGCCGCGTTAGCGATTAGCTGAAACTACACGTGTTCCTCCTTAACTTGGCTATATATGAAAAACGCCATTTTGAATGTTGCGGCGGCCATCTTAGACCATAAGCGGCCTCGTGGCCGGCGTGCCCTTTAGTCCGTTGTCCGTACCACTGACCACTTCAGTCTGCCCAGCAACAGGCTATATTTAGTACTGGTCAAGCTTGCACATGCGCAGTCCTAACTGACCAGTTACCCCTCAGGAATGTGTGCCAAACTGGCCAGCGGAGTTGTGCCCCCTCCAATGAGCTGGCTGTGTTCCAAAACATGACCATATATGTACATAAATGTGTTCTAACTTGTGCCGCCTATCTTTTATTGCCGCAAAACTGTATATAAATCAGGGTCACACCGGTGTTCAGTGTGATACCTCTTGCATTACCGAAGGGTGCTGTATGAGTGTACCACCACCCCATGGGGTCTTAATAAACGTGTACTTTGACTTTTACAGTTTCCGTGCCAACAGTTCTTGAGTGTAAGTGGGTTATCTTCGGAGCATGTAGGCCTTGGGAACCCTGATTACTTCAAATTGGCGACCACGAAGGGACTCATCGGCGACTCGGATGCCCGAAGGAGAGGTCGTGACGAAGGCTTGGAAACTCGCCATGGACGCGCGCTGCCACTGAGTGACCCGAGTCTTAGCTCCCACGGTGTTTCTTCCTTTCCTTCCGATCTGACCTTCCAGGTGGCGCCAGTCTCCGACTGAGTACTCGATCGTCTGCGTTTCTGGATGAGTGCCGTTTGGCTGATTCGATTAAAAGACCTTGGCAGTTGGAATCTGGATGTTTGAGAATTTGGGTAAGATTTGTGTTCGGTAAGGTAGTCTTCAGACGCTTACTGAAGTTCTATGATTTGTGATCGGTAAGGTAGTCCTCGGACGCTTGCCGAAGTCCTACGATCTATGATTTGATTTGAGTTAGCTAACGTTTGTGAATTTGTGATCTTTGAACTTATATGTGTAGTGCACTCCACATAGGCAGGCATGTAGAGATGTTTCTCTAACTTTGTTTTTTCCTCTGAGCGGCACATTTGTGTGAAGTACTGTAAGTGCCATTTTTACGGTGTCACGCTTTTGTGATACTCTTTGAACATGCCTGTTTTCAGCACACTCCGAGGGATGTGCTGTCTTGGAAATGGTACCACAATTAGGTTAGCGGAAGCACAGCCGGCTCCCCCAGAAGGAACACCGAACAGGGAGATGTATATTAAATTTGGCCTTCCCCCTATTATGTACAGCAAATTATGGCATAAGTATACGAAAACTGATCCTGAATTGCAATGGCCTCTACATGGGTCGTTCGATTTACGTAAATTACAGTTTGTGGAACAATGTTTGTTTCAACGCAGGTCTAGACAAAACATGTTTGATTGTGTGCGAATGTGGGAGAAAGCGGTGCGTGAACGAATGAAGCGTGAGGTTGCCTTGGCGGACAAAGAGCAGCGCAAGGCTGCTCGGGATAAGGCTTTACAGCTTGAGGAGAAAGAGGCTCAGGAGAAAAGAGAGAGGGAGGAACGGGAACGTAAATTGCAGACGACTGGTCAATTTCCTATTCGCCGACCGCTTTATCCTGTCCTTAATAATGAAATTGATGATTTTTCATTGCTAGATCGGTCACCGCCTCCGTATGTTTCGCCAACGGCTCCAGCTGAAGATTTGGGAGATGATGGGCAGGATAAGTCGGAAAAGAAGGGTATATCCGCACATTTACGTAGTTGGGCTCGTAAAGTGAATAAGAAATGTGTTTCTCAGGATGAGGTGATTGCGGAGAGGAATAGGTGGTCGGTTCTTGAATTAATGTATTTCTTGTCTCATTTGGCGGATGAAGTTGTTGCCGCGTATCGTGACCTTTCAGACACGTTAGAACCTAAATCTGTGTCAGTCCATCGTGAGAATTTGGATAAAGGTTTGTTTGATCTTTCAGATGTTGACGACCTTTTCAAGCAACTGATCCAGCTGCGAGATGAAACAACCAGATTGCGGGAGGAGCGGAAAAGGAAGCAAAAGGAGTCCGAATCGGAGAATAGCGAGCAGATTAAGGAGTGTTCTCTCCGGGGTTCAGATAAGAGTTCTGCATTGCATGGTATGCCTATGCGTGAAGCCGCGCCCTTGTATGTTCCACCTAAAGGGGAAGGTACAGATGATAATAAATTGTCAAAGGATGCGAAAGGATATTTTGTATATAACTGGGTCTAAACGCCTTGGAATAGAGCAGATGTTATGGCATTGAAAAATTCGCTACCTGATCTTCGAAAAAATCCGGCAGCATTCTATGAAGGGGTGGAAGGGGCTATTTCGTCTTGTGTGATGACTCTTGTTTACATAGATTTGTTTTTTGGGCTAATTCTTCCACCCGATATGTGGAGGCAAATTCGTAAAAATAATGATGAAACAATACTGGGGGGGACATGGAAATAAATAAATGCTGCCGATTTAAATAGAGAACTGGCAAGTAAGCCTTGTCAGTTGATTTTAGATCACCCGGCGGCTATCTTGATTAAATTAAAAATGCTTGTTCCTCCTAAAAAGATCGATTGGACTATGTTAACTTCGTGCAAACAAAAGCCCAATGAAACGGTTTCAGATTTCTTTACACGCTTCGAGGAGGCATTCCATGATTACAGTGGTCAATCTTTAACAGACGATACGGGTCGGCATTTGTTCGTAGATAAGTATGTGGCTAATCTCCTACCGGAGATTGCAAAACGATTGAAATCGAGTGAAAGTTCCTGGGCCACGGCGACCCCTGCGTCTTTGTTAACTATGGCTCAGTATTATGAGCGGCAGGAATTGGAGGCTAAAGAAAATGTTGATAAAAAGGCGAAAGAATTGAAAACGAAGGTGATGTTGGCGCAGGTTCGGGGAACACAGGGTAGAGGGAATGATAGAGGTAGATGAGGTGGAGGGAATACGTCGTATGGTCGTACGGATATAGCGGAGGATCAGTGTGCCTACTGTAAGGAGTTTGGGCATTGGGCTGATGATTGTCCGGTACTTCGTGAGCAGCGTAGCCAGCGTGGTCGAGGAGGTGGTAGGTCGAGAGGAGGTTATACGGGAGCGAGAGGTGGTGGAAGTGATCGTGGAAGGGTTGAGGAAAGGGGCCGTGGCCAGGATGAACGAAACATGTTTGATAGATGGAATCAATATCAGATATCGGAGGGTGAGAATGTGGAGCACCAGGATTATGTGCATGCATAGGACTGCGTTGGATGGGGTAAGGAATCAATTGAAGTGCCGGTAGATCAGCAGGGTCCATATGTAACAGCCGGTATTCTGGGTTCTACTGATCAATTTCTAGTTGACACAGGAGCTACTCGTAGCGCTTTGTCGAAAAACCTGGTTCCGAGGGCTCCCCTGTCTGGCGAAATGATTACATGTGTAGGGTTCGATGGCACACCCTCCCCTAGCCCATTGTCAAAGCCCCTTGCACTATGTCTTGACAAATTTTTCAGTTTTGGTCAATTTTTGTTATCGACCCATACACCAGATAATATCCTGGGCATTGATTTGCTTAAATATTTTCGAGCAACAATACGGTGCGCTCCTGAGGGAGTGCGGGTTATCCTGAATGACAATTATCCTGACCCAGATAGGTTTTACACTATCTTAGACATTCCAGCTTTGGCCTCTCTACCGCACACGTTATGGGCAACCTCAGATACGGATGTGGGAGAGATGCGTATTCCACCAATACACATTACTGTTAAGGAGGGGGCCCCTCTACCACGAGTGCCACAGTATAAGATTTCGAGAGAAGGTGAAATTGCATTGATACATATTGTTCAGGATTTGATTTCTGCAGGAGTAGTGGAGGAGGTCCCCTATAATGTTTGCAACAGTCCTATTCTTCCGATCCTTAAGAGAGATATTGATAACAAAGTCTATCGCTTTATTATTGACTTGCGAGAGATCAACAAAATTGTCATTCCCCAATACCCGGTGGTGTCCGATATTACGACCTTGCTTACATTGGTACCACCGACGGCCACAACATTTAGTGTAATTGATTTGAAAAACGCGTTCTTTTCCATCCCTGTCCATCCTGATAGCAGATATTTGTTTGGCTTCACGTTAAATAATAAATCGTATAGATTTTGTCGTGTTCCCCAAGGTTATACTGAAAGCCCTAGCATCTACAGTCAGGCTTTGAAAAGACAGTTAGATTCCTTTGAGTTGCAGACTGGCGTTGTCCTCATCCAGTATGTGGATGACCTTCTGCTTGCCGCAGACTCTTATGCACAATGTGAAGAAAGTACAATTGCGTTGCTTTCCTTTTTGGCGCAAAACAATCATAAGGTTTCGAAGAAAAAGCTCCAATACTGTAGACCCCAGGTGACCTACCTCGGTCATCTGTTGTCTAAGGAGGGGCGTGCATTAACATCTGATCGAATTCAAGCAATTTTAGACACACCCGTCCCCCGCACGCAGAGAGCTGTGCATGCCTTCATAGGGTTGACGTCCTTTTGTAGACAGTGGATCATGGGTTTTTCGCACATTATAAAACCTTTGTTAGCGTTATTGTCCAAAACTACACCAATGCCCCTTGGGTGGACAGATGAATGTCAGAAGGCTTTTGAACAGTTGAGACAGGCCCTTTGTTCTGCACCCGTGTTAGGCACACCAGACTACACGAAACTTTTCACATTGTACGTGCACGAGAATGTCAGTTGTCAGTGTTAGTACAAGTACATGGGGACAAGCAGAGACCATGTGCATACTTCTCTGCCATTCTCGATCCTGTTGCACGAGGGTTGCCTGGGTGTTTTCGAGCGGTAGCAGCAACGGCAGTAGCCATACGGCAGAGTGAGGGAATAGTGTTATCGCATAAACTGTTGGTGTTAGTTCCTCACGCAGTAGATGCTCTGCTAAACCAAACAAAGACCCAATACCTTACGAGTGCGCGGCTAACAGGATATGAGTTGACACTTTTGGCGCCACATATTACACTGAAAAGATGCGCTACTCTGAACCCTGCCACTTTATTGCCCTATCCGGTTGAGGAGGGTCAGGAAGAAAAACATCACGACTGTGTTTTCCTGACCGAGGAACAGACAAAGGGTCGTGTCGACTTACAGGATGTGCCACTTCCAGATGTGGATGGGGAACTGTGGGTTGATGGATCGTGTTTAAGGTTGCCAGATGGTACGACTTCTGCAGCCTATGCGATACGACACTTAAGACAGTGGTAGAAACGGCTGGGATACCACAGAAATCGGCTCAGGCAGCAGAGCTGATAGCCTTAACAAGAGCCTGCGAATTGAGTACTGGCCTATGTGTGAACATATACACAGACAGCCGGTACGCCTTCGGAGTAGCACATGACTTCGGGCTACTCTGGAGAGAGCGTGGGTTTCTGACGTCTCATGGAGAACACATTATGCACGGAGAACTAGTGCGTGATCTCCTAAACGCGTTGCTTGGTCCAAAGAAAGTAGCGATAGTAAAATGCAGTGCTCACAAAAAGATCACGGATAAAGTGGGCCAAGGAAATGCCTTCGCAGACAGCATAGCGAGACAAACGGCTATGTCCCGGACTAGCTCCCCTATGTACGTGACACAATCGCAGGCTGAGCGATGGAGTGATGCTAGAGCAGAAATATTGGATATTCAAAAATCAGCTTCTGAGTCAGAACTTGCGGCATGGGCAGCAGATGGGGTACTAGATGATGAGGGCTGTTGGAGGAGCAAAGACATGGAGAAATGGAAATTGCCTGCGGCTTACTTGCAGGCGATGGTCCAGATGACACATGGACTGGGGCATGTCGGAGCTTTGGCAATCACTCGACTGTTAACACGAGTCTGGGAACATCCCGAGATTGCTAATACAGCTAAGAGAATAGTGCAGGCCTGCCTGATCTGTTTACAACACAATCCTGGAAAGGGGACCCATACTCCGAAAGTAGGGTTCGTTCCACCTTCTGCACCATTTGAGGTACTCCAAATGGATTACATCCAACTCGAGCGCTGCAACAACCTGAAGTACGTCCTAGTGGTGGTATGCGCCTTTAGCAAATGGGTTGAGGCCTTCCCCACAAAAGACAATACAGCTCTAACAACGGCTAAGGTGTTGCTTAAGGAATTCTTTCCTCGCTTTGGAGTTTGCAAATTTCTGTGGAGCGATAATGGGCCTCATTTTGTTGGGAAGATTGTGGAGTATGTACTGAGGGGGTTAGGGATTCAGCAGAAGTTCCACGCTGTGTTCCACCCTCAGTCGGCAGGTCTGGTTGAGCGGTACAATGCTACGTTGAAACTTAAATTGGCCAAAATTGTGGCATCCATGTCGTTGAAGTGGCCAGATGCTTTGCCGCTAGCACTGCTCTCTCTTAGATCAGTACCCAATTCACGAACTGGCCTTACACCATATGAGGTGGTGTTTGGGCGCCCCATGAATATCTGGGGGGTGCCCAAGCCGCGATTAATACATGATGTGCCTTGTGTTATGATGAACGACTATTTGGCAGATTAACAAATGATTTGCTCTCTATTCATCAACAGGTTCGAGAAGCGCTCCCTGACAACTCTACTGGAGAGGGCCATGATCTTCGCCCTGGCGATCATGTGATGATCCGATCGTTTGAGAGAGCGAGCAGTTTGGAGTCAAGGTGGAAGGGCCCCGAACAGGTCCTCCTTGCGACCCGCACCGCTGTACGAGTGACCAACAGAAAGCGGTGGGTGCACTCGACACATTGCCGCCGTGTCTCTCCGGATCTGGTGACTCCTGCTGTGCTGACTGACTACAAAGAGATTCTGGAGAAAGAAAAGAGCCCAGCTGTGACGTCGGCCGAAGTTGAGGGAGCCTTCCCGGACCACGCTGTTGCCGGACGAGAGCGCTACAACCTGTGTCCCCGATAAGAAGATTTTTGTTTTTTTTGTATATGACTGGTTGGTTACCGCTCCAGGTTTGTGAAACGGAAACCGGGAATTCCAAGGGGGGGGGGGATCAGTTCTGCCAGTGTAGCGACACCCGTCTTGGCCCGGAGAAGAAAACAACGGCTACCTCTGAGTTCAGCACCGTATTTTTCTTTTTTTAGGTATACACGCATGTGTATTTGAAGACTTTGTGAACAATTTGAACTATTTGAGACTCTGCAAGAACTTTTCTGAACTATGGCATCACCAGCATCACGTGATAAGCGAATCTTGGGTGCCATTCTTTTTGTTCTGACTATTGTGGTGATAGCTGTAATAGCCTGGGTAGTTGAACTTGTGGTACCTGCACGTGAACATTTGTTGCCGACTACCCCGGCTCCATCTGAACATTTTCACTTTACCTTACCCTACCATGAAGAACGACATCGGCAAACTTATCTGAATAACAGTTTTATTCAGATTCTTCATCACACGCATAATATGACCAATACTTCTAATTGCTGGGTGTGTGGGATGTTGCCGGGGCACCAGAAGAGAGGGGGCACCCCACTCATTCCACTCCTGTTTTCGCATAATGGATCCTGCAATGCCTGGTACACCCTCCTCTTTACTTTGAGATGGCCAACCAAAGGGGGGGTGCTTTTCCGTTTGAATAAAATATGCTCCCATGACAAGGATGGGTTTCCGCGGGCCGAGGGTACTCGATTCGAATGGGAAGAGTACCGGTCTGATAACATATCTGCCCCGCGTGTGTACAGCAATCAAAGAAATATCAATGTATCTAGCTCACATGTCATTAATGTCATTGCTACTAAAGCCGATTTGTGTATTAGAAATAAAGGTTCGATTGCGGTAGGGAAAAGTGAATGCAACACCACACTTACTTTTGATAGCCCGAATGGCATCTCATTTGTAGCATCTCGAAACACGTATTTTATCTGTGGAACGAAGGGTTATCATCAGCTTCCATTGGGATGGTTGGGCACGTGCTATGTATCGTTTGTACTACCTCCTGTATTCATTGCCCCACCAATGTATCACAATGACTATATCCTGTACCACGATTTTGTCCTGAATAGAGTCAAGCGGACTGTTGTTCTGGGTGACATAGACCAGACTGATACTGCCTTACAACAGTATGTGGACTTCAATTTGGGACTATTTTCCTTTGTGGGGGCCGCTTTGAACAGCCGGAAAATAAGACGATTGACACGTGTTGTCGAGGCTGTAGCGAATGACACTGCCATTGCTCTAGGAAACATCACTGAGGAACTACAGATTTCTAGAATAGTTATGCTCCAAAATAGGATGGTGTTGGATGTAGTTTTGGCTGATCGTGGGGGGGCATGCAGAATTATCGGAAGTAGCTGTTGTGTGTACATACCGGACAATTCTCCATCTGTTTATGATACCATATCAAAGCTCCATAAAATCGCAGCTGAGATACATCCGGACAATGGAACTTGGACACTTTCAGGATGGTTCTGGTCAATGCTTACTACTTGGGGCTGGAAACTGTTAACAATTCTATGTATAATTGTGGGGTCACTGTTTTTTGTATGCCTATGTATTCAATGTGGCCCAGCCTTATGTTCTATGTGCTTATCAGCTTGCATACCATCAAGACGAGCTCTTGCCCATGACAAAATGATGCTTCATAAAGAAGTAACACAAATAATGTTAATAGACATCGAGGACGAACATCCTGATTATGTTCACTATGAGGTAGATTCAGCTAAACGCTAAAAGGGTCGTCTGTCGTAATTGGCATGGCCGCGTTAGCGATTAGCTGAAACTACACGTGTTCCTCCTTAACTTGGCTATATATGAAAAACGCCATTTTGAATGTTGCGGCGGCCATCTTAGACCATAAGCGGCCTTGTGGCCGGCGTGCCCTTTAGTCCGTTGTCCGTACCACTGACCACTTCAGTCTGCCCAGCAACGGGCTATTTTTAGTACTGGTCAAGCTTGCACATGCGCAGTCCTAACTGACCAGTTACCCCTCAGGAATGTGTGCCAAACTGGCCAGCGGAGTTGTGCCCCCTCCAATGAGCTGGCTGTGCTCCAAAACATGACCATATATGTACATAAATGTGTTCTAACTTGTGCCGCCTATCTTTTATTGCCCCAAAACTGTATATAAATCAGGGTCACACCGGTGTTCGGTGTGATACCTCTTGCATTACCGAAGGGTGCTGTATGAGTGTACCACCACCCCATGGGGTCTTAATAAACTTGTTCTTTGACTTTTACAGTTTCCGTGCCAACAGTTCTTGAGTGTAAGTGGGTTATCTTCGGAGCATGTAGGCCTTGGGAACCCTGATTACTTCATGAGGGCCACCACGCCGACGATCAAACAGATGGACTCCCTCCTACCACGAGCACCTCGGTCTTGCTGCCGTTTAGCTTGAGACAGTTGGTGGACATCCAGGTTGCAAGTTCTTGCATGCAAGCTCTGAATCTGTCCACCGCAAGACCGGGCGCGCGTGAAAGGGAGATAACCAACTGCGTGTCGTCAGCATAGGACACTATGCGCAGACCATGGCTTTCGACGATAGGTGCCACCGGGAGACATATAGATTAAATAGGGTGGGGCTCAGGGACGAGCCCTGGGGCACGCCCTGTCCCAACCTGATGTCCCTGGAATAACATTCTCCCTGGCGAACCTGAAAGCCTCTCCCTGTCAGGAAGGATTGGATCCATTCGAGTGCAGCACCCGATATCCCGCCACTGTTCAGACACTGTAGCAAGGTGGTATACGCTACAGTGTCGAACGCTGCACTCAGGTCCAATAGGATGAGGGCCATGGTCTGACCCTCATCCACCCCCTGGCGTAAGGTCTCCACAGCCATCAGAAGTGCTGATTCAGTTGAGTGGCGGGGACGGAAACCAACCTGGGTGTCGTACAAGAGGGCAGCCTCCTCCACGAAATCCATCAGTTGCATGTTTACCTTTTTTTCCGCCACTTTGGCCAGGTAGGGCAGAAGGGAGATGGGTCGGAGGTTCTCCAACTTTTGAAGCTGATGTTGGGCTTCTTCCTAAGAGGTAGAACCACCGCCTGTTTCCAGTCTCTGGGCACGGTCTTAGTACAAAATGACACGTCCAGCAGGTGTCTGATGTAAGGTTCTAGCACTATCAAGCTATCAACTAGCCATTTCGGCATGGTAGGGTCCCGTGGGGAGCCGGACTTAACGGACCTACAGATCTTTAAGAGGACCTCCGGGGACGGGGTGGCAAAGTTAGTCAGTGTGTGTCTATCCCCCCATTCCCTCAGGACTTCCACAAACTCCACCCCTGCGGTGGAGTGACTAGGGAACACTGAGTAAATTTTCGCTACTTTCTCGGAGAAAAAGTCTGCAATCCTATCACAGGATTCCACCGAGCAATCGTCAGGGGCGATGGCTGGTTTCCCACCCGAGAGAGTTTTATAGAGCAGAAACAATTCCTTTGTGGAATTGCCAGCTTCACTAATCCTGGTGGCATAGTATGCCACTTTGGACTTCCTGATTAGCCCAGGATAGGCTTGCCTCTCATTTAGGTAGATTTCCTTAGCATCTGCGGCAAAAGCCCCTCGCCACTGTCTTTCAGCGCGCTTCAGTGCTGCTTTCGCAACTCGAAGCTCATCACTATACCACGGGGCTGTTTTTCGTGTGCGGCCGCCCGATTTAGCGTGGGAGAGTGGGGCCGTGCAATCAAGCGCCTCGGTGATGCGTTTACAGAGGTTGATGTTTGCAGTATCCGCATCATCCCCCCCCGGGACTCCCCCCTCTGGTTAGTGCCGCACAGAATTTAGCCGGGGAGAAGGTAGCCCATCTCCGCCTAGGGTGGTACAATGGTGCAGGCTCCGGCGATCTTGCCCCTGGGATGCGTATGGAGAATGGTACCAGATGATGATCCGACCAGGGGATAGGAATGGGAGTCATGGCTTCTACTTCCCCCCAGTTGACAAATATGGGATCTAGCAAGTGGCCCAGCTGATGAGTGGGACCACCTACTATCTGGTTTAACTGGAGGGCTCCCAGCGTCTGGCAGAAGTCTCTGGCAGTGTTGTCTATGGGGTCATTCAGATGTAAATTAAGATCCCCTAGTACCAGGAACTTGTCTCTGCACAGCGCAGCCTCCATAATGCCTTCTACCAGACTCTCCCCAAACCTGGCCATAGGGCCTGGGGGTTTATAGATCAGAAGACCCTTCAGCGTGCATCCCTCCTTAACTTTGATAGTGAAGCTCCCTGCCTCACTGTCCAGGATGGGGGAGTAGTCTAACTGGCATCGTAGGATTTGCTTGGCTACAATAGCGATGCCCCTCCTCTACCAGTAGGTCTATCTTGCCTAAGCATTATGTAGCCCTCTGGTAGCGCCTCTAAGGCATCAGGGGTGGAGCATTCATCTAACCATGTCTCTGTGAGGAACACAAGATCCCACTGTTTCTCAGTGAGAAGATCATAGAGATCTAGCTTATGTTTCTGCAGGGAACGTACGTTGAGTAGGCCACAGGCCAGGTTGTGGTCTCTAGGAGCCACCACCCTGCCAGAGTCATACGAGAAGTGGCAATGCTCACAGACCATGTTGTCCTCCACTCGCATGTTATGCAAACATGAGTTGGAAATGGTGCTTCGGAGAGCCATCAGCTCCTGCCTGCTCCACCATATGTGCCCCGACCGTTGGACATAGGGTCTGGCCCTAGCCCGCGTACGATTGCGGACGGGCGCAGACGGGCTTAACTTAGGCACAACTTTGTCGCGCCCGCTGCGCTGCCGATTGCACATCCGCCTTATATCCCCCCCAGCGTCCCAACAACTAGAGCGCTGCACGTACCTGCCGAAAGTAGATGGCTCGGACCTTCCACGCCCTCTGCTCGAACGGTGCTAGTCACCGGCGTCAGAACGAGGCGGGAAGGAGGGACGAGTCCAGCGCTTTTACGTACCATTGCTGCAACTGCCTGCCTGCCTTCAGGTAAGAACCTCAGCAGAGCAGAGTGCAGAATGCCCCCAGAACAATGAGCACAGTGCGAGTACAATTTGAGCAGCACACGGGGTAGCGTACACGCTCTCGCTCTCACAAATGCCCAAGACTAATTTAAAATGAGCTCACACGCTTTCGTAGCATAAAAGGTTGTAAAATCACCAATGCACCGGTGAACGCGCCGTAAAAGCGGCAGGGACACTGCCACTGTCCACTTACCACACGGGGGCCCAGGGTCCAGTGCCTTATATCCTCCCCAGCGTCCCAACAACTAGAACGCTGCACGTAACTGCCGGAAGTAGCTGGCTCGGACCCTCCACGCCCTCTGCTCGAACGGTGCTAGTCACCGGCGTCAGAACGAGGCGGGAAGGAGGGACGAATCCAGCACTTCTACGTACCGTTGCTGCAACTGCCTGCCTGCCTTCAGGTAAGAACCTCAGCAGAGCAGAGTGCAGAATGCCCCCAGAACAATGAGCACAGTGCGAGTACAATTTGAGCAGCACACGGGGTAGCGTACACGCTCTCGCTCTCACAAATGCCCAAGACTAATTTAAAATGAGCTCACACGCTTTCGTAGCATAAAAGGTTGTAAAATCACCAATGCGCCGGTGAACGCGCCGCAAAAGCTGCAGGGACACTGCCACTGTCCACTTACCACTACCACTAAACCTGACCTGACTTGAGACAGCAACAGACTCAGCATAATAGCATCCGAACAAACATAATAAACTTACTGGGTATGCAAGCGAACAATGAAATGTTTGACAGTTCTTCCTGTTTAAAGAAGGTACAATAGAAGGTGGAAGTAAAAGAACCATATATTAAAGGACTTTGCAAGTCCTATTTAATATAAAATATGCAAGTAAAAATATAGGATAACAGAATATAAACGACATGGATCAAGGAAGACAAGGAAAAGACTAACTAATGAAACAATACCATATTACAATTGGCTTATGTTCTACACGTTTTTAGGTTATGTCATGACCAAGAATCCTGCATGGGATATTAATCTATATGATTAGATCTTGGCAGCAAAGCTAAACCAACTAAATAAAAAATGGAAGAGACCACATTAACAATGGTAAAGGGCTACGTAGATGCCTAGGAGAAATTAGTAGTGGGATTCAATCCAAATATAGGTTGATTTCAATGATATATCACATTTTTTACAGAGTACTTAATTGCCCCCATAGTTTCCTGGAGTCTTCCAAGAGTTTACAGGATAAAACTGAATAAGAACAGTGGGGAGTCTTCCAAAGGTTCACAGGATAAAACTGAATAAGAACAGTGGGGAGTTGAGACTAGAACCCAAGGAAAAGTGTCTCAAGATGCAGCCCATAGTGGTGTGATGTTAAAGGACTATAACAGATAGAGAGATGAAGGGGTGTGGCTAACCACCAAGCATGGCGTACGTGCTGTGAGTGAGCTCCATGCCCAGCCAGGAAAACCCTGCTTCAATCCGCACTGTTCAGTTGACATTGGCCCCAGAAACTGAAGTGAGGCCCTGCTGTGAGGCTCTAAGATGCCTTGCTGTGCCTTGATATCCGGGGGGATGGGTTTACCCAGCTGGATGACCCGGTAGCTGAGCGGAGGCCGCGATGGTTGCATCCCGGCTTGGGAGCGACGTGAGCACGTCACAGTGGCCTTTGCATACTGTGGAACCGGTGCCGAGTGTGGTGGTGTGGTCCCAATTTATCCACCTCCCTGTATGCCGACAGACGCCTCTACGGTGAGCATCCCGAGAGGAATAAGCCTGTGTCCAACGGCGGCCCAAGGCCTATGAAACTGGGGGTGCCCAGCTGCTCCACCTTCCAGCTGAAGCTGGCCGGGCATCGCAGAGGCCTGTTTCCCATGCCGGATAGATAGAGGCCCCTGCCCTGATGTACCATGGAGCGAGGTGGTGGCGGGCCTGCCCGTGCCGGAGTGGGTGAGGAGCCCAGACTTTGCCGAGCTTGGATGACTGCTGTGGGATTGAGCTGAGATGAGCGGAGGCCGCAGTGACACGCAAAACCCGTGTTGAGCGGAGAAGTGCAGGCCTCCTAGCCCCATATCCAAGGAGTAACTGGCGGAGGCTTGGGAGTCCGACTGGGACCTGCTCACTTTGCCGGTGGTGGCTCTGTAGCCGACACCCTGACAACAGTGTCCTGCTGCCTGTTGCTGCTAACCCACCTCCCCGCTTCATCCTGTCAGAGTGCCCTGTGGCCCCTCCTGCTGGCGCTTGCCACGCTCGGACCTTGGCCTGAGGTGAATCGCCATGGAGAAGGCCGACGGGGGAGGCGCCTGCAGTGAAGAACAGCTGAGCGCTGTGAGGATTGCAGCACAAAAAAAGCAGTCGCTTGCTGACCAACTGGCCTGCTGAGCTGCAGTGCTGAGTGCCCTACCCATTGCTGGTGCTTTCCCCGTCGACGTTGAGCAGTCTGTTGTGGGGGCCTGCTGCAGTGTGTGGTGGGGCCTTCCATTGTTGGGGCAAGCTCACCGCCCGAGACTCTAGTGTTGCTGCGCCAGTGAGCAGTGAAGGGTTCTCCCCGGACTGCTGGATCCTGTTGCTTGCAGTGTGGGTCGGTAGAGGACTGATGATCCTGTGGAGCGCTGACCGCCGACTGGACCCTGTATGTAGACTCGCAATCCGGGCTTGGGCCGCTGTGGTGCTGCTGGGAGAGGGACAAGTTCTGCATGGAGGACTGCTGCTGTTCTTCTCGCTGGTCCAGTGGTGGCTGAGTGGCGCTGCGCAGGAACAACTTTGTGGGTGAGGGGAAGACTCGCGACACTAACAACACTGATACTCAACCCACAGCCGACAAACCCCCTCCCACGCAAATGTCAAACTTTATTCCACCTACCAACTTAGAGCCCCCTCCAGACAAATTGGATCTCATATTGCAAAAAGTTCATGAATCAAGAAAGCTATTGAACAGCAAATAGGCTCCCTGACAACTGGGTTTACCCTCTTAAAGTTTGATCACTCCAAGCTCGCCGCCACAGTAAAGGACAATACACTTCCTCTGGCGGAGATGCTGCCGCAACACAAGGAACATGGGGAACAAATTGCTCAGCTTTGATGACAAGTAATTGGGCTCCAGGATAGGGGAGACGATGCAGAAGGGAGGGCACACCACAATTACATTTGAGTAGTTGGTCTACCAGAACCTTGTGAGGAATTGAATGCAACAATATTTATGAAACAATGGTTCAGGGACCATGTGGCCCCAGAGGGCCTCTCTCATTTTTTCTCTGTAGAGAGGGAGCACAGAATTCCCACCCGCAGGCCAACAGCAGGAGCCCAGTCCCACCCTCTGATAGTAAAATGTTTTAATTTCAGACGCAAGGATGTCCTGTTGCAGAACGCTAGGGAGTTGTCCCATATCCAGTATTGAAACCAGTGCGTGTCGCTATACTCAGACTACACTATCCTGGTACAACATAAACGCTCTTTATATCATAAGGCAAAGAAAGAATTCAGAGAACTAAACGTCAAATATGCACTATTATTCCCGGCCGGGTTAAAAGTGATCAAGATAAAAAAACACAGTTCTTTAACACCCCAGAGTAGGCAGAAGAATGGCTTGAGATCATGTTCCCCCATCAGAATCCGGACCTTCTTCGCAGAGTATCCCTGGCTCTCCAAAACCCAAGCAGAGCTGGTGATCACAACACCAAATGCAGGGCACCGCATCTCAGAACAGCTACCCCCTGCCGGATCTAGCTCTGAAGAGACGTGTGAAGGCGGTGGAGGTGGCCAGCAAGTTCTGCGAAGGCACCCACCAAATATCCTCAGACTCGTGTGACGAAAACACTATTCACTCTGACTCTGTAAATAGCATAGTGTTGTTTAGTGAAATCACGCCTCACACTGCTGAAGGTTTCTTAGGATAGCGCTAGGTTTGATGAAGAGTGTAACAACCACTAAACACGATGCACTAGAATGTTATTCTTTCTGTAGCTATAGAGCGTACTTCTTTCTGATGTCCCGATTCTGATGTATACTGTCATACTTGGTCCGGGCTGCATTGAGATCGCACTGTCCATGCCTCAATGGCCACGTTGTCGGGAAACACCCCCCCATAGCAAAAGCAATCTCTACATTGTTAATTGTTACCACTGTTGTATAGATGGTTTGGACCAGCACTGTTCTCTAGCTGGATCGAGTATTTTTTTGTTGTTATACTTCAGAAGTTTTTGCAGCTTGGCCCACCCCCTCTGCTAACCTACATTCCACCAGCTCACTCACACTCGACAAGTATAAAACACTGGTATATCTCACACACAGATGCAGGATAATTACAACATAATAACCTGGAATGTATAGGGACTGGGGTCCATATACAATCGGCATAGAATCCATGCCCAGTTAAATAGGTGACACACACATATAGTAGTTCTGCAGGAGTCTCACCTCACTGCGGCAAAGAAATGGATGGTCAGGACTTCTGCGCTACCTACTCTGCCTTTGCTCGAGGTGCCTCCATCTGGATTAAGAGCAGGGTCTCCTTCAAGATGTTGGCGGATCCGATGGGGAGATACATACTGTGAAAGGTTCCTTAGGTGGCACTCAGGTAGTACTGAGGAGCATTTTTTCCCCTAACTTTGAGCAGGATATATATCTTATGAGTCTCAATCCCGTACAAGCGACCTGAGCATTATATCCATGGATACTAGGTGGGGATTTATTTATTTATTTATTTATTTATAAATTTATAAAGCGCCTGGTGACCCGGAGGCATCCCCGCGCTATAGAGCTGTGATATCCCAGGAGGAGGGGGGACCGGAGGATTATTTGGGGAATAAGAAAGTTTTTAGTTTTTTCCGGAAGAGGGCGTGGCAGGGTTCCAGACGCAAGTGGCGAGGCAGTGCGTTCCAGCCTGAGGAGGCTTTGACCGAAAAGCGACGGCCACCGGTCCGAGCCTTCTTAAATTTAGGGACGATGGCCAAATGCTCGTCGTCCGAGCGCAGTGCCCTAGGGGCTTTGTAGGGGGCGACAAGGTCTTTCAGGGCGGCAGGGCCGGCACCATTAATGAGTTTGCGACTGGATTATAATGCAGTAATGGATATAGTCATGGACAGATCGACCCCCCTTCAAGGAGCCGGCTCTATATGGCAGGCAGATGCACTGTGTAAGTGGGCAGGTAGTTGGTCAATAGGTTTTGCTTGGGGATTGCAGTACCTAGCCAGTAGGGAGTACTCATTTTTTTCACACCCACACCAACTACACACTAGAATAGATAGGATTCTCAGCTCTATCTCTACCACTACCCAGATTATGCATGCTACATATTTAGGAAAGACTTTCTCAGACCACAATCCCTTGGAGGTTATCATCACCTAGGGCAGAATTCCCACTCCAGTTCCCACCTGGAGGCTGTGGCCCCAAATTCTTGAACACCCCGATCTTTCGTAGTGCACTGTCCATGGGAATTACAAATTATTTTGCGGGGAATACTGGTACCGCCTCTTTGCCAACAGGTGGAATGGGATGCATTCAGATGGTGATTTGGGGGATAGCCATTAGCACCTCAGCAGGGGTTAGGCATGAAATACACAACAAATTCAAAGACGTGGAAACTCTCTGAATACATTGAAACAGGAAGCAGAAGTAGACTCTACTAAGAGAGAAACCTTACAGGAAACCCGCAAAAACATGCAGAACTGCAAGAAACACTAAGATAAATTGATTACACTGCCTACAAACACACAAAACATGCTGAAGCTGATAAAGCTGTCCCACTCCTGATGCGTATAATCAGGGACGACCCCTCACACGCCCGATACACAAGATAACTATGCCGAGTGGGATCACAGTAGATACACAATGCAACATTAATGACGCTTTCTGCGAATATTATCAAACACTCTACCAACTGCCACCATCATTGGCAGAGGACTCCCTTCATGTATTCTTGACTGACCTACCAATCCCTAAACTTACTCAAACAGCGCAAAAAGATCTCTCTGGCCCCATCACAAGAGCATAAATTAAAGAAGCCATCCATGACCTCCCGCAAAATTAGGCCCCTGGCCTTGGTGGGTTTCCTGTTGAATTTTTTGCCACATATTCGGACATCCTGATACCACAGTTAGACCAACTAAATAATGCAGCAATAGACACACAAATGCTATCCCACTCCACAATGCAGGCCTTAGTGGTATCCCTTCCCAAGACGGGTTGATCTGCATTAGACATCTCGGGATACAGATCTTTGTCTCTGCTCACAACTGAATATAAAATACTAAGTAAGGTTCTATTGTGTTGCCTACTCCCTTTTCTGCATAAACTAATCCACCCAGACCAGTGTGGCTTTGTACCAGTGCGTAGCACCTCACTCAACATCAGGAGTCCTCTATCACGTCATGAATTCAACTCACCCAGACAGCATTACTGCAGGATGTATCACCCTAGACCTTAGACAGGCATTTGACACTCTTAGATGGGATTACATGATCCAAGCCCTTGAAAGATTTAGCATACCTCCAGACTATCTGAAATGGACCCAATTGCTGTACTCAGTTATGTTATGTTAGTGCATATTTCTAAAGCGCACGGCTACTCCCTGGAGTGTCCCGGCACTGAAAACTAGTCATACGCCACCTAACATCGAGCACACCGACCACAATTGAACGGCCTACTGCTGAAAGACCCATGTTTTAAGACTTTTCCTAAAGGTCAGGAGGTCTGAGCTCTGTCTAATGGGTAGGGGGAGGCTGTTCCACAGTCGTGCAGCAACCACATGAAAAGATCTCCCACCCGTTCGAGACAATCTCACCCTAGGAGTGATAATCAGAAGCTGTGAATAGGATCTCAAATTGCGCTTAGGGAAATAGGGCTGAAATCTATCCCTTAGATAGGGAGCTCGAATCTTATGAAAGGCTTTAAAAACCAGGACCAGTGCTTTGAACTGGATTCTTTTCCGTACAGGAAGCCAGTGTAGAGACGACAAGAGCAGGGTGGTATGTGTTCTAGAGCCTACCAAAAAGATGGCACTAGCTGCTGCATTCTGAACCACTTGTAGACGTCCCAAAAGATATTCCGGCAAGCCGAGATACAAGGAATTCACAACATCTAGTCTGGATATTATTAAAGCCTGCACCACAGTCTTCCTGTAAGGGACGGACAGCAGAGGGAGAAAGTTTAGCAACATTCCCAACAGCCCGAAGCATACCCTAGCTACCAAATGTATTTTTCACCTGAGAGACGGCTGACACAGGGGGTGACATGTCCTGGGGCCACCATTCCGACCAGATGTTGGGTGACCGGTGCCCAAAAAAGATAATCTCTGAGTTACATTTAAGATGGTTATACCTCAGCCAAGAGAAGACTTTAGTAAGGCAGGTGTTGATCAAATTACCATCAAACTCTGCTCTTTTCTCGCAAGTAAACAGCATCTGAGTGTCGGCAGCGTACAACACTATCTTGGCACCAAATTTCTCCGCAAGAGTGGCCAGGGGGGCCATATACAGGTTAAATAATGTGGGGCTCAGGATCGAACCCTGAGGCACCCCCACATTCAGAGAAGGAATCTCCGCCGAGAAAGGGGGAGTCCAGATGGTTTGGGAGCGATTAGCGAGAAAGGACATAAACCAACTCAACACCGTGCCTCCGATACCGCTATTTTTAAGTCTTTGCAGTAATCTTGAATGAGGGATGGTGTCGAAGGCTGCGGAGAGGTCCAATAACACCAAAACAGCATTGCCACCTCTATCCAATGTAGCTTTGATGGATTCTGCCACCTCCAGTAGGGCTGTTTCGGTGCCTAAATTGGCTCTAAAACCCGACTGACTCGGGTCTAACAGCGCCTCAGTCTCCACATAATTTGTTAAAACCTGATTTATGAATTTTTCTAAAACTTTCGAGAAGAAAGGCAGAAGGGATATAGGCCTATAATTGCAGGCTACCTCAGGATCCGCCAGTGGTTTCATAAGAAGAGGAAGGATTTTGGCATGTTTCCACTGTTGTGGCATCATTCCTTCACGCAGAGTGGCGTTCAGGATAGGGTTCACATAGGGATTAATCACATCTGCCAAGGCGGATAAGACCTTACCCGGACAAGGGTCCGTAGGTGATACTGATTTCAAAGTTTTCATGAACACGCAGGATGTTCGAGAATCAACTCCGGAAAACTCCATAAGGGAGGCACCCAGACTGAGGCCCACTGCTTGGTGGTCATTCTCAGAAACGTCCAACCTTGTGATAGGAGCTGCGAAAGAATCCTGAATCAGTTTGATTTTCTCATAGAAAAAAGGGCCATTCGCTCCGTCCAGTCCTTTGAAGGTTTAGTCCCTACCACTAGGGCCTGTATCGTCAGCCACATTTCACATGAATATCAAATTGGCAGGGGCACCAGACAGGGGTGTCATCTGTCTTCCTTGGTATTTGTACTGGCTCTAGAACCCCTGGCCCTCACTTTATGGCTAGCGGCAGAACAGATGGGATACGTCTGGGTAAGGCAATGCATGTGTTGTCTGCCTACACATACGACATAATATTCTATATTAAAGATGTGACTGCTGACCTTACACTATTGCCAGAGATCTTTACTCACTTTGCATTACTCTCAGGGCTCGCCATTAACAAGATTATATTGCAGGGCTACTTTTTCCACCCAGAGGAAAGCCCAGATGTGATCCAGTTTGGGCAGATCTCCCTGGCAGTCTCCCCACATACTTTCAAATATCTGGGTATACAAATGTACAGACATGCACTGCATCAAATAGAGGGAAACCTCAACAAGGCTATCCGGGCACTCCACTTACAGGTTACATTTTGGACGTCCCTACCACTCTCAGTGATGGGCCTTGTGGTGATCTCGAAAATGGTGGTACTGCCCCGCCTATTATACTACTTCAATAACTCGCCCGGAGTGATTCCACCACATATACTTACTTCACTGAATAAGATACTGACTGATCTGATATGGGGCAATGGCCGCTGCACGGTGGGACTGTCTAAACTACAACTGGACGCAGATAAGGTTGGTCTGGGGGTCCCAGACTTCCATGCCTATTGCTATGCGAGTCAACTGCAGTGGTTATCCTAGTGGCTGGCAGGGAGTAACTTGCATGAAATTGGATACTTATCCTTTAAACTAGACCGAGGGGAGCTACACACACTCCTGTTACCAAAGGCTATCTTGCCCCCAGGTGCCCGATACTCCTGCACACTGCGCTCACATACTGGAAAAATCCTGCCATAACATGCGCCGCTGTCCTCCATACTCGGACAACAGGCCGCTGTTAGGGATTCCCACTCCTACTGGTTTCCTAGCTTGGACTGAAGGCGGGGTCACCACAGTCGGTGCACTGTTCGACGATGGCACCCTCACGGACCATGGTAATTTCTCCAGGCATAACGGGGTCATGGACACGTTATGTATCACACCTGCTGCAGTTCTCCACTATGTGAAAGTTCACTGGGCTCCTCAAAGGGAAGCACCCGCCCAACACGCGCTGGTTCATATGATCTGCCTTATGGGAAATGTCCGCCCCCTCACCAAATGGCTATACAGAGGCATCAAAGCACATGAGTGGAACCCCCCATGACAGATTTACAAAATAGATGGTCTAGGGACCTAGACAAAGAACTGACTAACAAAGAATGGTGCATGGTTCTAGAATTCCCCAGAAAAATCTCATGGAATGCCAAATTTAAATGTATCCAGTACATGATGATACACAGGACCTATCTCACTCCAAACTGCAGTTCCCTAATATATAACACTGCTGCCCTAGATGTAATACAGAGGAGGTGGACATGATCGACGTGCTGTGGCTGTGCCCGGCACTTGCTGAGTACTGGTTGAATGTGGTGGCAATCATTGCCTCGGCGTCGGGCATCCCTGTGCCGAGTACAGCCAGCAACTGCCTGTTAGGATTGACCAGTTGCTCTGAAACACAGAAAGTACAACTTTGCTTCGTAGACCAGGCCCTGCTGATGGCTAAACGTTCCATCACCATGAGGTGGCAAATCAGCCAAACCCCCACCACTTAATGTTTGGACCGGGGGGGTAGTGAGATGGGGTCGAGCTGAAAGCACGCAAATTAGGCTTGAAGAAGCCAGCAGACTGCACAAAACAGTCATTTCCATGGAATGAATATTATCTTGGAAGCCTTTAAGCTGCTAGCACCGGCACCTGTCCCTATGGCGCAGGATCAGTAGGAGCTCCTCCGTACCCAGTCCCCCCAGCGTACATAATGTAATTCTGCACACATACTTACAATCCACACAACCTAGTGTACACATCCACACAGTTTATAAGATGATGGGAGCTGTAGTAGCGGCATATCATCAATATGAAGGGATAAGGTGGGGCCGTCTGAGTTGAGGGAGGGGGGGCGGGGTTAGTTTGCTAGCTTCATTTAAATGTATACTTTCTCAAGGCTTCATGTACTTATGTAATACTGTTAGGTAGCCCAGGTGATACTCTATATGTACAATAACCACCAACATCACCGACTAACACAATTGTATATTGCTGTATAAGACGTAGAATACTACACCCGGGTACCCATAAGGGGCCTTTATGTCTGATGTACTCAGAAGCCTGTTGAAAACAATATATATGCTTGTCTATGAATGATGCTAAATGTTCAAAATAAAATAATATATGTTTTTTTTTTTAAACGATACAGAGGTAGGGGTAACAGATCAGGAAAAAATGTAATAGTTAGTGCATATTAGGTGACATTCCTAATATTGCATTTTTTAAAACATCAATTATATTAAACCACTAATAGTGAATTTCTGCATCTTTGTTAAGTGTGTGCTTAATGGTGTTTAAGTTTATGATATATTCACTTTCCTTCTCCCTCAAATAGAGTTTGCGGTTGCCACCTTGGGCGAAAGGTTTCACAAGTTCAAGTCCAAAGAACTTGAAATACTTTTGATGGTGGTGAAATTCCTGCTAGTGTTCTGTCAGTGACGGTCCTACTTCTGGTTTATTGATGTTTCAATAAAGTTTCAGTATCCAGATTTTGAGAGATTGGATGGTGCTTCCCACATACATTTTGTTGAATGGACGAATGATGAAGTAGACCACATACGTTGAGTTACAGGTGATTCAGTTCCTAATTGTAATTGTGAATTGTGAATTCAGTATTAATCGGTTTCCTTAATCTGCAAAATCAACTTTCCAAGCCATAGAAAAAGCCTTAAAAAGGAAAACAACCAAATTGTGGGAAGAAGCCAGCCTTAGGAAATACCTAGAAGTTGATAGAATACCAAGAGGACTAATATTTCTTCAAGTTGAGACCACCAAACCAGACCATATTGTAAAATTGGAAGAAAACCTGAGGGAAACCTCCAATATTATGATTTGGCAATTAATAGACATTGCGGAAGAAGAACATACCGAACTCAAACCGGAAGTGGACCACTTAACCTTGAAATTTGAGGAATCTAACTGGGGAGACATCACTACCAAAAACAATATTAAATAGAATTATTGATGAATATGAGAAGGATCTGACCAATGGGAGAACAGGAAATTTCGACCTGACCAAAGAGACTACCAACTTACAACTTATACATTTGCAAAATGCTACGACAATATTAACAAACGAACAGTGCCTCTTCAAACCTGACAAACATATGGTACAGTCACAAGCTCAGAAGCGGAATCACCAGGATACGAAATTGAAGACTCTACTACTAAAGTGGGCATGGGTTTTTTAGATAAAGTACTAAGACATCGCTTGTGTCTGACATGAAATCAATCAGCTCAAGATACCAGAGTCCAAACTGAAAGCATACAAAGAAAAGATTATGAATATGGCAATGTCCATTTGCCCAATGGCCTTTTTGGACATTAGAAAAACAATGATAGACTTTATCAAAATTCACACGCAAACTCAAACTAGCTGCCTTGTTTCATAGTTAAGCACCTATTTTGAAAGAGAAAAGCACCAATTAACGGTCCTTTAACAGTTCAGGACATGTCAAATATATACCTGATACCTATCCTAGCAAAATTCCAGATGATCAATCTTTGTCTCGACTGGCGCAAGAATTAGGAACTGACACCACTTACACCGTTGAGAATAACGTACATTCAAAATCTATCTTTTGTCCCCATTTGCCTACTGGGAACACCATTGACTTATTCTACACAGCAGTCTCAAAAGACCTGGCTCTGGAATACCAGAAATACCAAAAAAAGAAATGCTTCCAACAAAAAATCTGAAAGATCACAACATGATTACCCTAAAAGAACTAAAAAATCTTCCTGAAATTGTGATTAAGGAAGCTGACAAAGGAGGCAATGTGGTGCTTTTACATGCTATTGATTATATTGCAGAGGCACATAGACAGCTCAGTGATGAAACATGCTAAACAGAGCTAGACTTGAATCCCACAAATAGAAAACTCCAAGACCTAAAAATGAAACTAGACATGTGGTATGGAAACAATTTAATATCTCTGGAAGAACGAAATGATCTTTATATAGAATACCCCATCATGACACCTTTATATATTTCTCCCAAAATGCATAGAATGACACTAAACCACCTGGAAGACCCATTGTTGCAGGAATTAATTCTATTTGCTTCAAGATAGCGGAATTAGGAGGAGGAGCTTAGCGCGCATCCAAGATGGTCGCGTGAGCTGTGAGCTCCCGAGACCCTCGCCACCTCCTATATCTATCCTGTCACAGATCCTGTTTTTAATGACGGGTTATTGTAGCTATAACTCTCCTGATCCACTTGGCCTTTTCAAAAATTGAATCGGACGCCGGTAACCTGAATGACTCCGTCCTGACGCATGAAGGCCTACACCGAGAGACAACCTGGGACTTGAGCATCCGAAATACCCGGGGGGTAGTTGAACAACAACGGCTGATGGAAGGAGACTGCTACCCCTGGTCTACTTTCGGTTTCGCTTTTCCTGCTCTCGTCCGCTTAAAGACTGCTGCTCTTTGTTCTTGCGGGTCCATGAGACAACTTGCTCAACTGCTCCTAAACGGCGCCCTGCATTTTGCTTTTTCACAGTTTCTCTCCGTGAGGAAGCATTCGCACCAGGTCCCAAAAGCCCCTTTGAGGCGCACAGCTCAATATGGCGGGTAAACCTGAAAGAGATAAACGGACGACCAAGAATACGTCTCGGGGTGATGCCACTCAATCCAACATTATGGATCGATATACGCGCACCAAGGGCTCCCCCAGCGGAACTGGCAAAACTTCGGAGGACCTCGGAGGTGGCCCCCCAGAAACGGAGGAGCTGACTCTGTGAGATGTAATGGGCGCCATCGCAAGCATGAAGTCATCCATGGACCAGCAGTATGAAACTTTGGCCTCCAAGATCGACACAGTGGCTGTTAATTTCAGTTTGATCAGGACGGATTTGGCCAAAATCAATGAGAGGGTCAAGTCTCTGGATATCAAGACTGCCAGTCTTACCACCGACGTGTCCGACCTCCAGACTGAGGTCCGGAACTTGCGGACCTCAAGTGACCAGTTTGCCCGCCGGCTCGAGGATTTTAAAAGCAGCGCAAGGCGCAACAATGTTCGCATCGTCGGAGTACCGGAGACTTCTGCTGAACAATCGACTGATCTCCTTGTTGAAGATCTGATTTTAAACCATCTTGCTCCTAAGGGCCTCAGCAACTTTTTTGCGGTGGAGCGTGCCCATAGAGTTCCGAGCGGCAGTCGCAAACCGGGTGCCACACCGCGACCCATAATTGCTAGGATCTTCAACTTCAGGGACAGGGACGCCATCTTGCAGGCCTCAAGGACCAACGGCCCCACGAAATTTGAGAACGCATCCATCAGCTTCTACCCCGACTTCACCCAATCGGTGCAGAAACAGAGACTGGGATTTACCGGGGTGAAATGTAGACTAAGAGATCTGGGCCTGAAGTAAGCCATGCTCCTCCCTGCCCGGCTAAGGATCGAACATAATGAACGTGTACTATTTTTTGATAGGCCGGAGGTGGTTAGTGACTGGTTAGACACTTTGTCAACGCAACGGGACCATGCGGAGCAGCCTAAAGGCGCGGAGGGAGGCCAGACGGACCAGGAGGAGTGAGGAGACCGACGTGAGTAACTCCCATACCGCGCAGCGGTGGTTCGTCTTATTTTTGGGTCAATGACACTTTCACGATACAAACCCTGAGGCGGCGGGGGGATTGGGACTTTTCCTCCTCTTGGGGTGTTCTTTTTTCTTCTTGTAGATTAGCTTTTTGGGGTAGGGCGACAGGCACACTGCAAGTTGGGGTGGTTTTTTGTACTATCGCAGGGGTGCAGGGATGGGGGATGTGTGTTTGGGGTTTCTCGGGGGAGGGGGGGTTTCTTTCCTTTGTTTGAATTGTTTTAGAGGCTACGTATTGTTGTACATTTTTATTTCTATGTCCTTCTCGGGGTTTGGGGGACCCCGCCAATGCTTATGGGATGGGGGATAGGGGGTTGAGAGTCTTAAGTTGGAATGTCAATGGCTTGGAGGACAGGATAAAGTGGGGGATAGTACTTCAATACTTGAAACGCCACTCCCCTGATATTGTACTATTGCAGGAAACACACTTGGTGGGGAACACGTTTCATGCTATGAATTGGAGGGGCAATTGGTTGATTGCACATTCAGGGTTCACCTCTGGATCAAGAGGGGCTGGTGTTCTGGTTAGAAATTCCCTTCCCTTGGAGGTCGATGATACTGTCCTGGATGATAGGGGACGGTACGCGGCCATTATTGGTAGATTGGAGGGGAAGGCGATCTCCATCCTCTCAGTATACGTTCGCCCGGGTTTACAGACCACGACGTTTGCCGACCTGGGGAAATTGGTACTGGAGCTCCCCGAAGGGATTTTGGTTGTGGGAGGAGACTTTAACTCTGTTGTTTGTGGCATGAAAGATCGTAACCCTCCCAGGGCTCTCACGCGGTCGCAGTCCTGCCTTGGTGGCTTTCTGGATACATTTGGGCTGGTCGATTGCTGGCGGATGTTACACCCTGGGCAAGCTCAATACACCTTCCATTCAAGGGCACACGGGAGCCTCGCTAGGCTCGATTACATCCTTATGCCTGCGGCACAGGCTGTATTGGTGAGAGAGGCCCGACATTTGCCCAGAGGCATCTCGGATCACTCCCCGCTATGGCTACTCATAGATCTCCATCTGGGAGCCGGGGGTCGGGTTGCCCCTATCAATCCCTGGCATCTCCGTTATCCGGAAACACGGGCGGGTGTGGTTAAGGCTATCGACAATTACTTTGCTGAAAATGTGGGATCGGTGTCCTCGTCTGTGTCCTTGTGGGAGGCTTTCAAAACTGTTCTTCGGGGCCAGACGCTATCGCTGATTGCCTGTGCTAAGAGACGTCAAAATGAGGAGGTTGTGAAGATAGAATCTGAAATCACTGCCTTAGAGGCTGACCTTGAGTCCGGGGTCACTCAAGATAAGGTGCATGTCTTGAATTTAAAACAGTCTGACTATAAAGCCTTGGTGACGAATGCTGCTAAAGCCATGAGTCACGAGCAACTGGGCCGTTTGTATGATGTGGGTGACAAAGCTGGGAAATTGATTGCATGGTTGTACAAGAGAGAAAGACTGAATCGAGTGGTGCCGGTTGTTGAGCGTGCAGATGGTGTGCCTGTGGTGGATCCACTGGAGATTGTGGAAAAGTTTGCATGTCATTTCCGAACGGTGTATGTGCCAGTCTCCGATAGGCCAGAGGAGGACTCGCATCTTTTACTGAGAGATATCGCACTGCCTAGCTTATCTGACTCTGATAGAGAGCTTATGGAGGCGGATTTCTCCACCGATGCAATAACACTCGCTATTCGCTCCATTTGCTCGGGAAAAGCTACAGGCCCAAATGGTATACCCATCGAGTTGTACAAGTTGTGTCCGAACAAAATGGCGCCGTATCTTCGTTCGATGTTTTTGGAATCGAATGACAAGGCCTCGCTTCCCCGAGACCAGACATTGACGTCTATCGTCGTATTTCATAAAGAGGGGAAACCCCGCGAGCTCTGTACCTCTTACAGACCCATTTCACTTCTGAATGCCGAACCTAAGATCCTGGTGAAATTGTTAGCGAATCGATTAATTAAAGTGATTGGGGACCTGATACATCCAGACCAATCTGGCTTTATTCCAACCCGCAACACTGCGTTGAATCTACGCTGTCTTCACGGCGTTCTTGCTAGGGCAGGGACATTGCATGAGCCGGCCATTTTGGTTATCTAGACGCCACTATGGCCTTTGATACAGTGGAATGGCCATACCTGTGGGCGGCCCTTACGAAGTTCGGCTTCGGGCCGGTGTTCATTAGCTGGGTCAGGCTTCTCTATGAGGAACCTCTGGCTCAGGTGGTTGTTAATGGTAGGGTCTCAGATCCCTTCGTTCTTGGGAGAGGTACGCGACAAGGTTAACCCCTATCCCCACTGCTGTTTGCTTTGGCTTTGGAACCCCTGGCCGCATGGTTGCGGTGGGAACCATCGCTCAAGGGTATCAGGTGGACCCCTGACTTTGAAGACCACATATCATTATATGCGGACGACATTCTCCTTTACCTCACTTCCCCTCGGAAATCGCTTGGGTACTGTTTGATGTCCTCAGCTCCTTTGGTAAGAACTCTGGTCTGGTGATCAGCTGGAGTAAGTCCTGTGTCTACTCGCTCACTGATGATACACCACTCGTGCGGCATAATTGCCCAATACAAATTTCACACTCCGGCTTCAAGTATTTGGGAATATATATCTCGCTTGACCCTGCAATTAGGTACCAGCGTAATTTGCTCCCTCTGCTCCTTCGGTTAAAAGCCGATGTGAAAGCTTGGTGTAGGCTGCCACTGTCTCTTGTGGGCAGGGCAGCTCTATTCAAAATGATGTCCCTGCCTAGATTTTTGTATGCACTCCAAAACACTCTTGACCTTGTGCCCACCAGCTATTTCCATGAGATCGAAAGCCTTCAGAGACAGTTACTGTGGCTCGGACGACCCCGTATTGCCTTGGCTAAGCTAATACAGCCTTGGTATGATGGAGGCATTGCGTTGCCTGACATCAGACGATACTACTGGGCTTCCCAACTAAGCGCGGTCAATCACGCTATGTATGGCTCGGTGTCCAACCCGGCCTTCGCCATGGACAAATGTTTACTCCCGGGTGGGAACTGACACAGGGCACTATATTCCAAGCAGTCAGATAGGACGTTAACGGGACCCACCAAGGTGGCGGTGCGGATTTGGTATAGTGCAAACGCAGCTATGGGCTGGTCGGATATTGTCACTCGAGCGGCTCCACTATATGTTACTGAGAAGCTAGGCAATTTATGGACCACCAAGGGTTTTGAGAAGTGGGACCTCATCGGTATTAGCAAGGTGGGGTATCTTTGGAAAAAGGATAGGATAAAGACCTTTGATGAGTTAAAAGCTGAATATGCGCTTAGCGATAGAGAATACTTCCGATACCTGCAGGTCCGGCATGCAATTGGCTCGGTCTTCCCGACTGGTACCCTCATTCCGGAATCCTCACCCCTGGAAGATAGAGTGCTCGATGGTCACGTCCCCGACAGTACCATCTCTCTCATATATAAAAAACTGATAAACGACCGGACAGACCTTCTTCTACAGCTGCGGGAGGCCTGGACCAGCGATGGACTGGAGCTGGATTATGAGGATTGGCAGGCAGCGATATCCTCTCCTAAGGAGGTGGCTATCCCTGCCCGTCTTCGACTGGTGCAACTTAAAATTTTACACCGCATGTATGTGACAGGCCCCCGATTGTTACGTATGGGATACTCTGTGGATGGACTGTGTAAGCGTGGGTGTGGAATGATGGGTACCTTCCTTCATATTCTATGGGAAAGCCCTGAGGTAGTATCCTTTTGAAATCGTGTGCATGACGTCATGAAAGAGGTGACGGGAATTTCGATATTCCCTGAGGCCCGTAGGTGTCTGCTGAATGTGTGGAAAGCCAACGATTATAACGTGGCTTAGACACAATGGGCCACTTTAGGGAATATGGTCGCCAAACAAGACATTGCACAGCTGTGGGGGTCCTCGAGGGCACCCAGTCTATCCGCCTGGTCAAAGAACATGGATTGGTGCATGTTTCGGGGAAAAACAGTGTATGTCACACGGGGTAGACCTAAGAAGTGGGGGAGGATATGGAACCAGTGGAATCAGTATCGCGGAGAGATTTGTACTCCCCCTTTTGTAAATCAACTGGAGGTGCTGCAATCCCCTTAGCCTGGTGTTCCTTCTGTGCTCTTGATTTTAGTTGATACACTGATTGCTTGTTCTCTTCCCCCGACCCCCTCTTCCCTTTATTACTGCTTATAGCTTAATCCGCTGATACAGAACAATCTCTTAGGTGCTGTTCTCCCCTTCCCGTAGGGATCACTCATGTATACGATGCCTGTCTTGCCTCATCAGTTGTATATATTTTTTCTTGTTTTATTTATTTTGTTGGTTTCCTTTTTTACAAAACAAAAAAAGAAAAACCTTATTTCTCCTGTGTCTCAATATTTATAGATCTGACATGTAAGCCTAATCGCCGCCGGACCCCCGGGTTGCCGGCTGAAGCGCTGTGTAACTGAATTATCCTAATCATATGTCTATACTGGAGACAGCCGGCCCTGGCGGTTGTATGCTTGCTGCTGTATTATTATAACTGTCAATAAAGGTTTAAAAAAAAAAAAAAGATAGGGGAATACATTGGCCACCAACTCCAGCCCTTAAGGAAGGATCTTCTTTCGTACATACAGGACACTCAGGACATTCATACTGAAACTGAATATCATCTAGTGGGAAACTGATTTGCCACAAGATGGAATAGAAGCAGTACTGAAGACACTAGTTACCAAACCAATACACTTAATGGAAGTGAATAAAATGATTGTGGAGATGTAACATTTCTGTCTTACTAATAATTTGTTTTCATTCAATTCGAAATACTACTCACAACTACAATCGAGTAGTAATTGGAACCAAATTGGCACCACCATATACATGCATTTGCATGGGGCAAGTAGAAAAGTATTATGTGTGGGACAAAACCTTTGCATCGTATCCCCCCACATACTTTACTGGGGCATTTTATAGATCACATTCTTCATATCTGGCAGGGTACAGGGGCCATGCTCGATGGGTTTGTACAAAAAAATCAATGTAAACAGATGAAATATCCAGGCAATATCTAACAATCTCAATCAGAGATTGATTTCTTAGACATTACCATCCATGTACAAGACAAAAGACTACAAGCCAAGGCCTTTCGCAAACCCTCAGCAGCAAACTCATTTCTCTGGGCAGACAGCTGCCATCCTTCTAAAACAATAACGAATACCATTAAAGGGGAATTTCGAAAATGCGAAGGAATTGTAGTGACAAAAATATCTATAACGAAAATGGCCAAAATCCAAACAGACAGAATAATTCAACTGGGATATCCCAGAGGAGAAGACAGCGGACGATTGTGTGAAAATACCATGTGATAAGCTACTACAACCAAAACATTGGAAACAGAGTGACAAACCTAACAAAATAAGAGTCCTGACCGGTTTTCTAATGGCCATCACCAGATCTGGAAAACCTTAAGAAAATATTGGTACTACCTAACTAGCAATATGGCACTAACAAATCAGATGGGAAATTTTCCCCAAATGGGTTTTAGAAGACCTAAAAAACCTTAAACAATTTTTGTACAAATCAGAATATATCGACAAACAAAAACAGCCCAAATCCCATTTTCCATCAAGACCACATGTATTTTACATCTGCCATAACTGTAATGCCTGCAAACTGGGAGTTACAATTACATGTAGGGACTGGATCAGCTGTTACTCAACCTCTGTGGTCTACATCACCATTTGTCCATGCAACAAACTGTATGGGGGAAGCACCATCCGACCTCTTAAAATATGGATAATGGAATATTATCGAAACATCAATAAATCAGAGGTAGGACTGCCACTGACAGAATATTACCTAGAATATACCCTCATCAAAAGAAGTTCAAGTTCGTTGGACTTGCACTTGTGAAACCTTTCACCAGAGGTGGCAACCGCAAAGCCTATTTAAGGCGGAAGGAAAGTGAATATATCATATGCTTAAACACCATAATACAAGCACTTAACAAAGAGGCAGAAATACACTATTAATTGTATTAATACAGTTGATCTTCATAAAAGCACAATAATAGGAATGTCACCTAATGGTATGCACTAACTATTGACTTTTCCTGATCTTTTACCCCTATCTCTGAATCTATTATAGTTCTTTAACAACACACCACTAAGTCTATCATATCAAGACACTTCTTTTTGGGTTCTAAACACCCCTCCACTCCCCACTGTTCTTATACAGATTTATCCTGCCAAATCTTGCAAGACCCCAGGATACTTTGGAGACTGTTAAGTTCAATC
Organism: Lissotriton vulgaris; assembly: GCF_964263255.1. NCBI lineage: Eukaryota > Metazoa > Chordata > Amphibia > Caudata > Salamandridae > Lissotriton > Lissotriton vulgaris. The sequence continues at coordinate 1,572,581,348 of NC_141694.1, read as the reverse complement.
AGGTGCTCTCCAACAAATTTGAAACACAATTGAAATCAACCTATATTTCAATTGAATCCCACTACTAATTACTCCTAAGTATCTGTATAGCTCTTTACCATTGCTAATGTGGTCCCTTCCATTTTTTATTTAGCTGGTTTCGCTTTGCCACCAAGATCTTATCATGGAGATGAATATCTCCTGCTGGGATCTTGTTTGTGATATAAACTAACAACGTGTAGAACATGAGTCAGTTGCAATACGGTATTGTTTTATTAACGTGTCATTTCCTTGTCTCTTTGACATATGTGGTTTACATTCTGTTTTACTTTCTTTTTACCTGCATATGTTATTTCCAATAGGACTTGCATACACCTTTAATATATGGTTCTTTTATTTCCACCTCCTTTTATACCTTCTTCATACAGTAGGAACTGCCAAACATTTCACTGTTCACTTGCATAGCCAATACATTTATTATGTTTGTTTAGATGCCATTATGCTGAGTCTGATGCTGGCTCACGTCAGGTTGAAGGTTACTTTACTAGATGTCTTACGCATGTCAGTATGCTAACGTACCTGTGACAGCAGAGACTACCCGTTACAGACTTGCTGTGTAAGTACTGTTGTTTGCACTGTTAGGTACGTTAACTGGTTTGCCCTATTCCCATTACCATTGGTTCCTTTTATATAGACCGTGTAGAACGACCTCTCCTTCTCATGCGGGGATTATGTTGGTATTACCCCATTGGGCATCGGTCAAGTTGAACATTGGATATATTGTCTCTATTTCAGCCCATAATTTAGTTCGTAGCATCAACACTTTTTTTTAAAAACATATTTTATTGCTTTTTAAACAGCATACAAACCTCAATGGCATCCACTTCCCTTAGCATCATCAAACATATCTTCAAACTTACTCCCAACTGAACTCCCGGATCCCCCACCCCATGTGGCAATTGGTGTGGGCATAGGTCAGGTACACATATCAAAGCATAACACCGGCTATGAGGGCAATGTTCGTAATACAATATGCTGTTCTTAAATATCACATGTATGTCCTTTATTTTTCAATCCTCCTCCTCCCTCTGCCATTCCTGTAGCGCCTGCACCAACGTGTCCCAAGCCCTGGCCATTTCTAAAGCGTTTTAATCAGTCGTTCGGTTGGGCTGTCGTAACCTAATGGAGGTCTCACTACTAGTCCATTTACTGAACTCTGTTCTCCATCTCTTGTTCGACAGCCTTTCTTTTGATTTCCAGTGCCGAGGTAATTTCCCTTTTCGCCAAAGTTAAGCCTAAATCAATGAATTTACTGGTTACTTTAGTTTTGGTCGTGTGCGGAAACCAATGCAGCAGGCACACCGCTATGTCAACATTCAGGCGTCTATCCGTGATCTCATTAAGGAGTTCCCCTTCCTCCACCCAATATTTTCCCAAGGCCGGACAGTTCCAGAGGATATGTTCTAACTTTATGTCTCGCCCAAGGCACCTAGGACACGCTGCATCAAGGACTCGAAAATATTTCTTAATCTTCCCAGGAGTATGATACGCACGTTGCAAAATGAAAAATTGCACTGTTGAAGGCGCGCATTTCTACACCCCTTACACGCCCTCCGCGGAATGTGACCCCATGCCGTGTCAGGGATCTGCCTGCCTATGCTCGCCTCCCATTTCAGTTTTAGATCAACTAGTGGACGGATTCCCTCGTGTAACATCCTAGACTGAAGGCATGTCACTGTCTTAAAGGTTCCCGCTGCCATCACAACATACTGGTAAGCCATGGTAGTCACCGGTTCCACCTGCCCCCCTTCCAGTGTTTCCGAAGCGCCATTGTTACTGCTGCGTGTATCAGGAAACTGCCATCGGGCAGACCATACCTCTCCTGCAGGGCCCGGAATGGGAGCAGCCCCCCACCTCATATAAGTCTCCCACCATTTGGAGTCCCAGCTGTTCCCTCTCCATGAGGGGGACCAGTCCCCACCATATGGTAGTGCTGTTAGCATCCCCAACAGGATCTCCGGTGCATATGGGTGCGCCACTCCGGTCCTACGCTGACTTCTGTTCCAACATAGCATCAGGGTCTTCTCCTCCATCCTCAAGTAACTCAGATTAGGCTTTTGTTGTAAAACTATGTACGAAAGGATATGCCTCTGTATCCCTATGCCTCGCATTCGTTCAGGACCACGGAACTCCATTGCAACACTTTGGGTAAGTACCTGCAGTTGGGCCGCCAAATAGTAAAGCTCAAAGTCAGGAAACGCCATTCCATCCTCAGCCTTGGGCCGCATCAGTGCTGTCAGTGATACCCTCCGCCGTCCATTTCCTCACAAGAAACCAATGATCAGCGAGCGCAGTTCCTTAAACATGCGCAGGGGGACCCACAGTGGCAGAGTCCAGAAGCTGTAAAGCAGTCTAGGTAGAGCCACCATTTTAAGGAGGGCAACTCTCCCCACAACCGACAGAGGGAGTGTGGACCAAAATGCCATGCTTCCCTTCATGGAACCAATACAACGCCCCACATTACCTTCCAACATGTCCTTGGCATCATGATATATATTCTGACCCCCAAGTATGTGAGACATGTCGGTTCCCACTTCATCGTCCCAGGCATCAGTGGTGGTTGTGCACATGGTCTCAACGGGAAGAGGCACGTCTTACGCCAATTTACCCACAGGCCCTACAGTCCACCAAACTGCGACAGCAGGGACACTGCACCCTGCAACGCGACTTCCGTGTTGTCCAAGAACAAAAGCAGATCATCTGCATACAATGATATATTATGGGGTATGTCTTCCAACCACAGCCCCCGGTAGGCTTGTCCCGATCTAACCTGAACTGCAAGGGGTTCTATCACCAGGGCGAACAAGAGTGGCGACAACGAACATCCCTGTCTCGTCCCCCTTAGGACTGGATACTGGGCAGATATTAGCGCTCCCAACCGTACTCGAGCCTTCGCCAAGGAGTACAACACACTCGCCCAGGCTCCAAAGTGTTCCCCCAGACCAAACCGCTCCAGCACTCTGTAGAGGAAAGCCCACTCCAAACTATCAAAAGCTTTCTCTATGTTCACTGACAGAGCTGCTGGCAACCGCGACTCAACGTGATCCCCTCCCATAATGCGCACCAACCTCCGAGTATTTGAAGATGTGTTTCTGGTCAGAATAAACCTCGCTTGGTCAGCGTGCACTAACGTGGTCATAAATGGCAGCAGCCGGGTTGCCAGTATCCGGTTCAGGATCTTATAATCCATCGTCAACATGGATAATGGCCTATAATATGTCACATCCGCTTCTTCTCTTCCTGGCTTCAAAAGGGGAATAACCAATGCCTCCCGCATTGACGTAGGCAATTGGCCTAATGTCTTAGCTTCCGTATATACCTCCAGCAGGCATGGTGCCAAGATATCCACATATTGTGAGTAAAATTCTATTGTCAGCCCGTCCGCTCCAGGCGTCTTGTTCCGGGCCATACTCTTGATTGCACATGGGACCTCTGACAGTGTTATATCCCCCCCCAACATCTCAGCCTGCTCCTCATCCAGTCTTGGAAGGGGGATCCCAGCTAAGTATTCGCCTATGGCCGTCCCTTCTCCTCTCAGCTTACACTGGTACAATGTCTCATAATACGTGAGGAACCGCGACAGCACCTCCCCCTGTGAGCAAACCATGTCACCTTTCTCATTTTCTATCCTCATGATCGGGCTTCCCCTTAGTTCAGGGTTTGCCATTCGTGCAAGCAGCGTGCCCACTTTATCTCGTTCTGCATGGGTTTTTTCCGTATAATTTTTATAGTCAAAAGCAGCGCAAGCGCTCTACTTCAACCGCTGCAGCTTCCTTCGCTTCCAAGAGTCTCCCCTGCAGTGTCGGCCACTCTCGCCGTTGCCTTTCTACCTCTCTCAAGTGCTCCTCTGCCATGTTCACATCAGTTAAGATCACTTTCCGAACCCCTGAGTATTTGCTGATACAGAGCCCCCGTACCACCACCTTGAAGACGTCCCACTCTCCCGCCCTAGTGGATGCGGTTCCATGATTGTCGTCAAAGTACTGTTCGATGCCCTCCCTGACCTCGGTCTGATAAACCCTATATTCCAGGGTTTCCGGGTGAAGCCGCCAAGTAGGTATGGCGGATCTCTCCCGCAACCAATTAAAGGACAGAAACAGCGGATTGTGGTCAGATATGGTCCTAGCTAGGTACTCGGAATGTACCGCTATATAGGCAATGGACTGGTAGCACAGCATAGCGTCTATTCTAATGAGTAACTCATGCAAAGCCGAGAAAAAGGAGTAATCCCTGTCCTGCGGGTGAGGTTTGTAGCACATATCCACTAGGTCCGGTCTATCCTGCCATTCTGAGGGTCTCCCAGCCAGTCTATGAACTGGTGAGGCAACCAGTGGTGGGTGCGATCTATCAAGAATTATGTCCGTGATGGAATTGAAGTCCCCCCACTATCATCGGGCCAGCCAAGTAATGTGTCAGTGCCCTCGATATTCGGTTCAGGAATCGTCACTGATCCACGTTGGGAGCATAGATACTACTAAGTACCACATCCCTACCATACAGCCTCCCCTCCACTGCTACGTATCTGCCTTCCAGATCCAGGATGTGATTCGTAGCCTGAAACGGGATACCTGCTCGCATCCAGATCAGCGCCCCCCTGGCAAACGCCGAGTACGTCGTGCTGAAAACCTGACCCCTCGACCTACCTTGTAACGCCTGGGCTTATGTCTTAGTAAGATGGGTCTCCTGAAGCAGAGCCACCTGGACTCCCCTCCGCACTAGATACGCATGGACCTTATGATGCTTTGTCATAGAATTCAGGGCGCGGACATTCCATGTGATACAACGCAGTTCAGGTAACGTTGCCATTTTGCATGTCCCTCCACCTCCAAATCTTCATCATATGTCCCCCCACACCAAGTTTGCCGCCCCAAACAACAACCACCCCATCAACTCACCCCTGCCCCCAGAACAGGACCTAATACAAAGCTATCAGCCCCCATCCAAACCATACCACCCCACACACACCTAAACCCTGTAGTTGCCTTAAGGGTAAATGGGGGTCGTTTGACCCGACAGGCAGCAGCGCCAGCCTCACACCCCTCTGCCTTAATATCCCATATCGAATTCACAAGATCAATAGTCTTCTTCCTCCTCCCCAGTCACAATTATACGGCCCGCTTGTCTGAGTTAATACTGCTACCTCCAGCAGCACCTCCATACAATTGTTCATCTAATATGCCCTCCGCTGTCCCAGGCGTGACATCCAGGCCCTTAGCGCTGTCTATTTACGATTGCTCAGCTTCTGATCAAAACTTGTCCTCCTCTGAGTCAGTCCCTGCCAACGACTCAGTTCTCTGTGAGCCTGTGATTGCTGCCGCCGCCTCCAGCGCTCCTTGTCATTCCGCCGCTGCTTGGGACAGCAGCTGCGTCCTCAAATTCCTGTTCCGTTTCCTTAGGCTCTGGGACTTCTGGAGTTGAGGTGCTTTGGGCTGCTCCGACTGCTGGTGTTCCCTACGATCTGTTCCCACTCTATACGTTTCAAGCCATGCCCAAGTGTCCTCCGGTGTGAGAAAGAACTGTGACATGCCATCCACGATAATTCTAAGCTTGGCAGGGAAGATCAGCGAATACTGGAGCCCTTCATCCCTGAACTCTTTCTTGACTGCCAGGAACCACACACGGCACCTTTGGATGTCCTGCGTATAATCCGGAAATATTGTCACCTTACTGTTCCCTACTGCAAATGGGCCGGCCGTGCGCGCTCTCTGGATCATCAGATCCCTGTCCTTGTAGTGGAGCAGTCTAGCCACCACCGTCCTGGTAGGTCGGCCCGACAGCGGAGGCCGCGCTGGTACCCTATGCGCTCTTTCAAGTGTGAAAAAAGTGGACAATACCTCCGGCGCCACCGCCGTCTTAAGCCAATTCTCTAGATAGGCGACCATATCAGACCCTTCTGTTTTTTCCGGAAGGCCAACTATGCGTATGTTATTGCGTCTGTTTCAACTCTCAGCATCCTCTGCTTTCTTCTCTAAGACTTCTATGCGGTCCAGAGCGTCCACCATTTTAGCTGCCAGGGCAGAGTGGGCCGGCGCAAAGTCCCGGAGGGCATCCTCATTAGTCCTTACTTTGTCCGCTAGTTTCACGTGGTCTGCCCGCAGAAGCCCCAGCCCAGTTGCCACTTGCGCAATATCTTGTTGAAGGGCTTCCTTAGATGCCGCTATAGCGTCCAGGATCCTATCGAACTGCTGCTGTAGTCCGGGGTCAGGCCTTACCCCACCCCGCCCCGTGCTCTGCGTTGTTAGCACCATCTGGTTCGGCAGTCTCATCTCTTTTGCCTTTGGGTTTCTTCTTGGCTGTGGAACACCCCTCAGCACCCCTCAACATATGCGTCGCCGCCAGGGCGCCACGGCAGCCCCACTCTATTCCTCCACACTCCCAGTATTTTGAAGCTCTGCGTAAAGTATGTGTGATATCCAGACAAACCCGTGGCACTGGACTGGTCCTCCTCGGCTCCAGCCCCAGCTGGGCCTCTCCACCAGTATCCCAACTGCACCGCCAGTCCTCGTGAAAGAAACACTGCTGTTAAATTCCCCTTGGGTGCTAGACTGCCGGCAGAGCTGGCCCCAGCTCCGTGTGGACCCTGATCTATGGCCAAACCTCGCCAGGTTCCAGGTGCTGCCCAAGTGCCAATCTTTGCCCATGCAGTCTTAAGCCCAGGATAAGGTCTGTCCTGGCTGTACTCGCCAGAGGCCCCAGCACGCCTGCACTCCGCTTGTAGGGTCACCAAGTACTGCTGCTCCTCCCTTGCTAGGGGCTCCGTGAGGCCATACAATGTCCTGCCCCCACTGGGGCTTCCATCGCTTGGGAGACACCTTACACACCCCCAGCGCTGCTCTCCTTTCTGCGTTGTTTCGCTGCCGCCCTGCACCTGGGTCCCGCAACACGCCGCCGGTCACCTCCGCCCGAGTGAACACAGAGCTGCGCGCCTGATACCGCCCCACCTCCGTAGCGCGGAGCATGGGCCCACTACATCGCACTCACCCGGGGATCGCTGTTAGGGCTCCACCATGGCTGCTCCTCTCGCCTGGCGTGGTCTTCCGCTCCCCGTGCTACTTCGCCGCTCCTCCGGGATGCCTGGTCACCGACTCCGCTCACCGGGGTCAGGCTGCACATCACTGCCAATCACCACAGGCACGAGCAAGCTCTCGCAGGTGCACTCCCACTCCGGCTGCTCGCTTCTGCAGCCACAAAGCGCTCCTTATCGCGGCGCTCCCCGGCTTGGTCCCCAGGCGCCTCCTCCGGACAGCCGCTCCGCCATCTTGGCCAGGGCCCAGAGCTCAACCGCTACCGGTCTCGGAGCATGTGCATCGGAGCCCACCGCTATCTTGAACTGCAGTGCTAATCGGCCAATACAGGTTCCCGGTGATGCTCTCACTCGTCCATGAGCTCCGCCGCAGGCCTCCCACATACTTCGGTGCACGACATGTTCCTATCCCCAGAGCTCCGCTGCCATATTGTCTTCCCCCTTTCGGTCCACGGCCATCCAGTTTGCAGCGCTCCGGGCCGTACATAAGGGCCCCACAGCTCCGTGACTCGCCGTCTGCTTGGTTTGGGCTCCCCTGAGACCCAGCCCGTGAGGTCTTGTCGACGGAGGAAGGGAATAACAGGAGTTATGCTGGGATCAGGCACGGAGCTCCGAGCTCACGCTGCCATTCTCGTCGGCGTCCAAGCCACGCCCCCGTAGCACCAACACTTATGATCGTAGTGATAATTAAGACACTTCATGCATTTAACTCTAACGTGTTTACTTCCCATTCTCATATTGCCAGCACCTTAATAAGCTTTTGTTTTCATGAACAGTTCTTCCTAAATTAGTTGTTTTACTGATTGGAGAAACTGGTTAGCCCTTAATCAGTATTTGTCTTATTCTGTTCTTTGCTCATGCTTTGTTTTAGACTATATGATTAGATGAAAGATTAATCTGGTAAGTTTCACATATATATTACCTGTGAAGCTTCTGACCATTTTCACTTTCCCTTTATATTGCTTGGGGCACTCGTTCTGTCTTTCTATCATGAAACAACTGTACAAAATGGAATGATTACAATACTAAACTGATGATTTAACTTTATGATACTGTTATTATGTTTCTGTCTCTGCCGCCTTGAAGATTGTACAGAGACCTGCTTTTATCTCCAATAGCTAGTAAAACATTCAATGTTTTATAATAATTGCTATCATGCCACACATGTCAATATATGTGCAATACTACCAATGTTATATCAAAACACTGGGGTTATTGTTATTATCAGCCTTGAAAAATCCTCAGCCCCCTGGCCAATGGGCGAAAGAAGTGTTGGCTGTTTCTTATGAATTGTACTGTGAATGAATAATTAAAATAGCACACTTTGCTTATAAAGCACAAAAGGATTTTTGAATTTGGCAATTTTTACTTCTTATTATAACAGATCAATGAGCACAGATATCTTCCCAGATCTTAAACAATCCTCTACAATTATTGGCTTTTGGGAGTAGCCATTTGTGAGGCATGTGCCACTTAAAACATTGGGTCTTTACTCTCTTAGCGAGAATCCCAGATCTACCCACCCAGTGCCAAATAATCAGTAATCAAAACATGACTTTTAAAAGGTAGAAATAGTTCAGTTCATGACAAATAGTGGCTGCGACACGTTCAACAATGGAATACCTTGAATGCGTCCAAAACAAAAGCAAAATGGGTTGCAAGGAAGATGATGTGTCGGTTACTTACACACAGGGAAGGTGATGCATCAGTTTCTTGATCTGGGTAGTTGATGAATTAGTTCCTTACTGCTGCCCAGGGGAGGTGAAGCTTCAGTTCCTTACCGGAGAGGAGGTGATGCATCTGTTTCTTACTGCTTAGGCGTTGATACATCCTCCAGCGATGCAACAGACCTAGCGCCTCCATGCGATGGGCGATGATCAAGGACGGTGCGGTGCGTGGAGATTCGAGATGCACTGCAACAAATCCAGCCTCATGCCTTGATAAGTAGGTTATTACTCAGTAGAGCCTGTGTTTGAGTCAGTGCAGTGATCTCGGACGTGGGATATCGTGCTCATGACTTGTCCACAGCAGACACTGTAGCAGTAGGTAGGTCCTGCGTTGATTCTTCGGCTACAGTGATGTGTCAGAAATTCTTGTCGCACCACTGCAATGTGTCAGAAGCAAGCAATGCAGTTCTTTGGTCTTTTGCAGTTCCCAGCCCATGAAACAACCTCCAGAGGTACAGAACACAGGCAGGAACCTCCTGGCAGGTCGGAACTCCCAGCAAAGGAGTTCAGGGAGGACTGGGGGTAAAGTATTTGTGTTTCTGGGACTTCATAACAGGAGGCAAGCTCTGGGGACACAGCACCCAGAACATTCCTTGCCCTTTTCTTGGCAGAAACAGCCACTGCAGGCCAAACCCAGACAGCACACAGTGATGGGTCAGTATTTATCATCGGTTTCTCTAGCTCTACTCCTTGGCAAAGGTACCTCTTGAATCTCAGAAGTTATCTAAAGTTCAAGGGTCTGGGCCCCACTTTTTATAGCAAACATTCCTTTATTCTCTGGTGGCTGCGAAGCTATTTGCCAAACAAAAACCAGTTCTGTCCTTCCTGGTGCAGCTTCCTGACAGGGGGTAAAAAAGGCATTGTCCAAGGCAGACTAGGCCGGTTCAGGTGTGAAAGAAATCTCCGCCCCCTATTCGAATGCAGCCCATGTAAATTCGGCCCAGTCCTGAAAAGGCAGGACAAACCTCACCCCCCAAGTGGCTGTCTAAACGGAATGTAGATCCCCGACCGCTGTCACTCAAAATCCAGACAGTCAATAACAATCTTATGAGAGGCACACAGGATGGCTAATCAAGAAAATACCTACTATTTTCTAAAAGTGGCATTTTCAAATACAGAATGTGGAACTCATCCTCACTAAAAGATGCATCTTAATATTCAGACTCCAGGCATACTAAACTCACATTCTATCCTAAGGGATAGATAGCCCTTCAACAGTGAAAAATTTAATTGGCAGCATTTAACTATCAGGACATGCCACATCCATCAAGGCAGGTCTTACCTTTCACATACACCGCACCATGCCTACAGGGGTACCTTGAGCCTACCTTAGGGGTGACTCACATGTAAGAAAAGGGAAGGATAGGACCTAGCAAGTGAGTGCAGTTGCCAGGTGGACATGGCAGTACCAAACTTCACATTACATTTACAGGCTGCACAAGTGGGTGGCACAATCAGTGCTGCAGACTCACTAGCAGCATTTGATTTACAGGCACTGGACAGACACAGTGCACTGTACTGGGGACTTATCAGTAAATCAAATCAGCCAATCATGGAATCAGCAAACCATAAATACAATTTACAGGGAGCACTTGCACTTTGGCAATGAAAAGCAGTGGCAAGGTGCCCGAAGCATTTAGGCCAGCAAAAACGATGATGCGGTCTAACAGGTGTGCAAAACCATGATTTTGCAAGACCTATCACATCTAGCGTGCCTGAAATTTGTCATGCCAATGTCATTGTTGTGGAGTTGTATTAAAAAACAACACTTATGGGCGGGATTCGGAGTTCAAAATTCTAAGCTGCTATGAAAGTACTGATAAAAATTAAGGTGACATTTTCAAATATGAATTCTTCTCTTAGAAGTCCACCTTCAATTAAAGAGGTCCCTCTGATTATGAGAAAACCTTTTGCTCGGCTAGTTCTTTGGGGAGATAGAACTACACACTGTCCAGATATGTCTCCAGTCAAGGGGTTGTGAAAAGGGTGACTTTAAAAAGTGAAGCCAATGCCAGGCTTATCCACTGGCTAGAGACATCCTCCATACCCAGGAAGTATCTGCAGTCCATGAAGAGCTTCCCATCTCCCTCAGAAATCAAAGCTATGACAAGTCTGAGTCACTGTCCTATTTAGGCTCTAGCATCGGACCCTGGATAATTGCTCCATTCATCAGGTTGTCAGGTGAAAGAGTGCCCAGAAGGTTCCACAGGCCCAGGCAGAGATTTCTAGCTACTGCAATGATGGAAGATTTGGCATAGCCTAATTAGATCACTGCAACCCAAGTCCTTATGCCTGGGCCTTGAGAGCCATGCACACATCCTTGGTGTCCTAAAGTCACCAGAGCACACTGGTATGGGCCCAGTGAAGACTGCCTTGTTCCTTCAAGAATGAAAGCTTTAATAGGGTCCCAATCAGCTACAGCAGGCTTGATACATGGCCTCCAGGTCTGGAGTGCAGCGATTGGAAGTTGGCATACCACGCTACCAAGATGCACTTCTGTAGACCAATGTAGGCACTCCCTCTTTAAGCAGGGAAGAAGTTTCTGACCAGACCCCAGGCAGAGCTTGTGGAGGCCTAGGGTGCAAGCCACCTTCCCTCCAATGCTCTCTCCACCAGCTTACGGTGTTCCAAAACGTCCTAGGCAAGATTCAGTAGGCACAGAAAAGGCCCCCCTGCTCTAGCAGGGAGAAACATTCCAACCAGGTCCTAGTCAGATTTTCTAGATGTCCTGCCTGCTTGAGGAAGGAACCTTGGGTTCTGGCTCCATTTGCTAGCTTTGGGCAACCTTTGTCCCCATTAAATCCTTCCTGATGTCTGGGAGGAACTTTGAGGCTTGTTTGTGACAAAATACATTTTCCTGAATGCCAACCAGCACTCCAGCTGAATCCCTCTGCCTGTGCTCAAAGAACCAGTCTCCATCACTGTTTTGGAGTGTTCACTGAAGTCCTGCCTGATGGCAAGCAGCTGAAAATGCTTATCTCACTTTGGAGTGCATGATACAAACTTATGTCTAGATTTTTAAATCGTCCTTCTGGTTATGTGTCATAGGAAATACATGGTACAATCCGGTTTCCAGGCTGCTATGCAAGTCCCATAGGGACTCATTGGAACTTGTACCGAGCCAGCGCTCCAGGATGTCATATACATTTGTTTATCTATAACCTTCTGTCAAACTTGATGAACAGTTTACAAGAAAGACCAGTCACTTTCCTTAAAAAAAAAGTATGTATGTTTAGAGGGGCTTGCAGATTGACCAGGTACGTATCTCTGTCATGAGACTGTGATGAGAGTATATGGATTCCTGAAGCCTAAGGAACTGCCAGGCCCTCTAGAGTTAATAGCTTTTATAAAAAAGAATTGAGAGATCCAAAAGTCTGGATAGCACATCCTCTTAGTCTTTTGCTTCAGTCAGTGGTCAAAGGCATCCTAAAATAACCAGAGTAGAGCTATGTAAACACAGTATAGGATCCCCATTGCATGGTTTGATTCTGTGAACTGGATCCAGGTCAAGGTTCCAGCTTTGCTCCCCTGGGCAAGGTCAAGCATCACAGGCAGCAGTCCTTGGTGCCCCAAACAGCACAGGGCAGAGATATGGAGTTGGGGTCCTTTCCAAGTGCTCCAACAGGATAGCAAGCTCTGACCTGGAAAATACTGCCAGCTCTATCAGGGCCCATCTGAGAGACTTATCTTAGTTTTCTGCACGGGCAAAATGGACGGAACTGATGCTAGGTCCCAACTTCCCTCACCCACCACTTTCCCCCAACAAGGTCAAAGCAAAATAGGGAAGGTGGGGGCGAGGTGGCGACAAAACAGGAAAAGGGAGAAGGGGTTGAATCCACTGGATCATCTGATGAAGTGTCGCCAAGGCTCCTAATTGAGAAGTGTGGCTCAATGGTTAGAGCGGCAGACCCTGATCCTAATCCACTGGATCATCCGATGAAGTGTCGCCAAGCCTCCTAATTGAGAAGTGTGGCTCAATGGTTAGAGCGGCAACAATAAGGGTTCTGGCTAAAGCAGTAAGGCTGCGCCAATATGAGAATCAACAAAGAGATGCCAGTACTGCATTTGAATTCAAAATTTTTAGTGAATTGAGTAACAATCCTCAATTCAATGAGACCAATGAATCAGTCTATAGTTTTATGAATATTTCTTTTTATTTTGATTTTCTTTTATGTGTTTTGTTTTCTTAAGTTTGAGCAAAAATGCTTTTAAACGAACAATTTTTTGCAAAAGAAGAGACTTATAGATTCTCAATGGTTAGAGCGGCAGACCCTGATGCAGAAGTCTGGCCTGGGACCAGGGTTCAATTCCTGCCTCGGCAGGTCTTGGGCTCAATTTTCTTGGACCTGTTAATTCTCGCCTCGGTGACTATTCTAATCATGGGTCCCACTCTGCAACTCTGGGCAATAGCTTGCTTAATCTCCACAACGGTCCCAACAACGCTAGGATGCCTGGCTTCACCCTGGTGGTGCCGAAGGAGTGGGCACTTCACAGGGAAGGGCCAGGAAGGGTTCCTCAGCGGTATTCGTACAAGCGCCGAGGCCTCCGGGTAGTCGTGCTCTATACAAGTACCTCTACATTTACATTCACATTTACATTTAATTGAAAGGACCCAAGGTAAGTACAGTAATATTATTCTAGTAGCCTGTTGTATAGATATGTATCTATTCTGTAATATTACCTTATGAACAATCTGCTAGTCATATGTAGAGGATATACACAACTAGAACGTTGAACCCACACAAGGTATCTAAAGAATAAACACTCTGTGGCCGATTCACAGAACTAATCTGAGATAAAATCCTAAACTTAGTACTTTTGGTATTCACAGAAGGCATTTAGTAGTAGTAAAGTTAGGAGTCCTAACCTTACTACTACTAAGTGCCTTCCGTGAATACGATGAGTAGTAAGTGTGGATTTTTTTTAGATTAGTTCTGTGAATTAGCCCCATACTTATTATTCCAGAAGACTGCAGGAGTTTAACCACAACAAAGGATAAATATGAAACATATTAACCTTAATAGGAACCACCTTCGAAGATCATAGACCCATAAAAAAAATCATCTCGGACAGTGCAAAATGAAGATACAAAATATGGCAAAAAGGTGCGTGGTCAACTAAGAAAAGATTGTGAGCATGATGTGGTTCTAAAACAGTCTCTTTATATTTTAGTGAGAAGAGACATGAAGCAATCATGAAACTGAAACAAATACTGAACCGGAAACACACTCCTTAACAATCAAAGGAGCACAGCAATCAGATAAGTATGAGAGTGCTACAGGATACCAAAGAACAACGTATACTACATGCCCTCGAAACAATGATTCTTTAAATACCTTCTTTTCCTTTTCAAACAGTGGCTGAATATCAGGAAACAAAGAGCTAGACTGAGCAGCAATACCCAAGAGAAACATTGTTGCCAGCCAAAGAGGGCACTCCGAGGATAATCTAAGCCTCGGAAGAATACTGGGCAACCCAGAAACAGAAGGAACTAAAAAAATGCCCAGAGAGGAAGGCAAGGAATTCAAAACTCCGGCGGCATAGAAATAAAGGTAAGGAAGCATAATAACAGGGAAGAGTCCGGGAGGCCTGGCAGGGTCGGAGATGGAATGCGAAGCATGTTTCCCCTGCGACACTTCCCCTTTGTATGCCTCAAGAGCCACCTTCGCCAGCTGAAAATTGGCATGCGGGGCTCACCTCTGAGGTGGCTTGCGGGATTAGGAATACTGCTGAGGGCAGCGGTGACTGCAAAGCCCAACAGCATCCATGCAGAGACCTTAATCCTAGGTTCCAGCCCTAAATCATTCAGTCCTCATTAAGACATGGCCAGAATCTGTGGCAGGAATACCTAAAGCCAGAATCGTAACACAAAATTTCTGTTATTATGAGTTTCAAACCCTGCCCCAGAATGGGGAAAAACCTGCTGAGACTTAGAACTTTGCACAATGGAGAAAATCTCCTCTGTGTTATTTCGGGACTGGCCAAGTGCTCCTCATAATATGCTGGCTTTTAGCTAAACTTTTGGAAGCATAGTATGCTTTCTGGGCCTTTCTGAGCTCAATTTTGACAAGGGGGTAATAGTCACCTCTCCAATTGCATTCTAGTTTTTTACAATATCTTTTCTGCTCTTTCAGCTCACTTGAAAACCAAGGCTTGGAAGCAGAGATTTGGACCCACTTTGCGGTGCCGGGCAGGACAAAGTGATCCAGCGCTTGTGAGATGCAGCTCTTGAAGTACTCCACTAGTCCGTCCAAATTCTCAGAGGGTTGTGGACGAGATTCTGACAGCGTTAAGCTTAGGGCCTCAGAAACAATTCTATGATATAGCCTCCCTTGTACCTTCCTACTTGGGATGTGGGGCATCTTAATGGTCCATGAGAATTTGATAAAAAAATTATCAGACCAAGTTACTTGGAGGGGCTCATTTACGCAAATGGGAAAATTACAGCAAACCAGAACTAAGCTATTCCCACCCTGATGTGTGGAGGAGTTAATCCATTGAGTAAGTTGTGCGATGGTCCGAGAGTCACATAACGCCATAGTAACACTCACCTCCATACAATCCATATGAATGTTAAAATCTCCAGGAAATTTGAAAGTTAGAAAATTGTAGTGCTAGAGGGACAATAATTTCATCCAGGACCTTCAAGAAAGCCTCTGTCTGGCCTGGGGTCCTAAAGACCACAGTGCCACCCAGCGTAAAGTGAGGTGAGATAATGATAGTAAAGAACCTTCCCTTCTCCAATTACGGTAATCTCACCACGGCGAAAGGTCCATTTATCTCTGAACACTACAGCTATTCCACTACATCTACCTATTTTCCGATCAGCCCTGGAGATCTTATACACCCTAGAAATAGAGAGTTTTTCATCAGAAAGAAGATCATATATTTGCTGGGCATGTTTGACCAGTGAGGGGCATTAACCAAAGCAGCCTGAATGGTACTAGGTGTCTGGGTACCAGATAGTGTAAGATTAACCTCTTTAGTAAAAAGACAAAAATTGCAGTTTTCACAGGTCATATGAGAATTGTCTTCAATAGCCCACCGCCCACACACTTAGAGCCCTTGTGGCGAAGCGCACCCAGCTCACTATGGCTATGATAGAGACATGGGCCATGCACATCCGTCGAGAGACCAGAATACCTGGCCTCCAAATTCAAGAAAGCTGGCCGGACAAGAAACCTCAGGAGCTCCAACACCATGCTACTCATCCCCATGAAAACACGCAAACAAAATCTGCTGCACGGTCTTTTGCGGGAAACGCGCCAAAAATCTGGAACTCCATCCCAGCCGATATTAGGACTATCACTTCTTTTATAACATTCAAAAGACTCCTAAAAGTCCTCTACCTAAACCGTGCCTTCCTTTGCTGAAATGCACAAATTTGCACTCCATAGCCCCTAAATAATGCTCCACTACTACCTAACTCTCCCTACTATATGCAACCACTTGATAATGCTTCACCTCTACCCTCACCCTCAGGCACCATACATCCCCTTGACAATGCTCAACCTTATCCTACCACTTCCTTCTTCCCCGATCACCCCCTCGTTACCTCCTCCCGGAATGAGGCTAAGCCCAGGTCAATATGCACTCATCGAGGCTATCCCAGGACTTCCTCACCTCAATGACGCGCAGCTCACTGGGTTTTATGAACATTTATGTGGGAATATGCCTTTCTTATGTGATTACAGCTCAATTTCTGTTGTAAAGCACTCCGATACCCTTGGGTCTGGCCAGCACTGTATAAAACTTCTAAATAAATAAATAAGTGATAATGCTCTCAAAATGAATCTAAAGAACTTGGCAATGCAGAGCAGAATTTTTCTTTTTTTTCGCAAAGTGGCAACACTATAGCCTTATAGCCCTCCGGAGCGGGCTATACCTGCCAATCAAGGCCCACTGCAGCTTTAAAGGGCTATAAGGAAATTAGAACACTCTGCTACTAGAGGACAGAATGTTCTAAAGAATAAAACAAAGGCTTCTTGGAGCCCGAGATGGTTTAAATCCCCCGAGGCTCCGAGAGGCTTTAGTAAAACAACATTGGAATGTTGCTTTGCGGCCTTTTACCGGCCCATAGAAGCTCAGAGCACTCCTGTATTCAATGGAGTGCTCCACATTCCAGTGTTCTAATACAATGATAACTCTGCAACTTTGCCTGAACCTACCCAGATAATGACAGACTTTTAAAAATGTGGCCTGTGTAATCTTAAAGTGTTATTTATGCAAGACTATAAATATTGTATTATTCTGTAATCTGTTAGAAAAACAAGAAAACACGTTTGAAAATAAATTGACCTGTCCTGGATCTAGTGTCATAAGATTGATAGCCTAGGTAGAGTGTAGCGGAGAATGAGTCTTTATTCTTGTAAGAAGGGCTGTGGCTGTTCAGGCAGTATATATCTTGTATTAGAGCTCTCTGCAGTTCCAATAGTTAAGAATACAGTCTTCGAGAGTTTACTAGAAAGGACTGCAGTATAAAGGCTCCTGGTTTTCTTTCCTCATTACGAATTAGTGAGAAGATGTTGCTTATCTTCCCCACCCGCTCTTTCAATAAAGTTCTAACCTTTAAATCAACTTTTTCTAACCATGAATAGAGACAACTGTACAATATTAGATCCAAGGTGTTTGGAACACTTTAAATCAACCGCAAGGTTTTCCCTTAGGATCATGTTTGTAAAAAGCTGTAAATAGCTCAGTGAAATATCTTGCATGTATAAAACAAGCTGTTAGCTATGAATTCTGATAAATGAATAACCTCACTGCAATTTATGATGATAGCATTTCCTTTGTCAAGGTTTGTGGTGAGTTGACAGAAAAATATAGGTACATATATCAAGGACACAGATTAGGTAGATGAAACTAATGCATTTCTTCAAGCATGTATTGAGGACTCTGCCCTTTTTTATCATTTGAGATGGCCATTATCAACAGTCTAACTGCTGTAAGCACATGAGACTCAAATTCATCTATTGGGCACAAAGATGCATGCAAGACTGGAGGCATGACATTTTCTAACTGCATTCTGCAACAACAAAGAAAAGCCACCCACAGCAAAAATGCTCAGGGAGGAAGAGGGCAGCTCAGGACTACTGCCCCTAGTGCACATTTAAGCCAGGCCTGTCCATTCACACTTGGGAAATTATCTAAAGTTGCACAATAAGTTTAAATGAATGCACATGGGTCACTATCTTCCGTGGGACATGTTTTTGGCTGTGCTATCTTTATAAATTGCTCTACCTGATCAGAAAATCATGTACAAATATTTCACTGTGGAGTTCCCCTTTCATGCTTAGTTTCTATGTGCCTATGTCACATTGGAATCATATACATGTCACTGTGTTCTATGTAGAGTATGTTGTAACCTGGTCAGAGTGTTAGTTGATGCTCCTGCCTCCTTGCTGTTGGATGGGATTCTCTTATAGGAATAAATGTACAAGAAACTGCCTTCCTGTGCTCTGACTTTTTCTTCAGGAATGCTTCATTGGCATAGGAGGCAGGATACGATAAGAAGATCTCAACACAAGAACTTGGTGAGAGATAATTTTAAAGACTTAAAAAAATAAAATGTTGTGCACTGAGAGAGTAGCTCTGCTTTTCAACAAGGTTAACTGGGCATACCTAACTAATCAAAGATTAACTGGGCTTTACCTAACTAATTGTTAGGATTGTCGAGCCTAAAGTTAAGAAGAGACTTCATGTGAGCGCTACATGTGGGAGAATCAGGAAGGCATTAATGCAAAATAAATCGCTAGCAAAATGCAACCCAAAAATGTCTGCCAGAAAGCGATTACCAGAGTTGCTAGTTAGCGCTCTAGTGGTGAATTGCAATGAGCATTATTCAGGTGAGGTGCCTGGTCTGTGGCACACTTCACCTGAACCTTGAGGGAAGAACGTTGTTTCTCAGAATTGCTTCGTGAAGTTAGGGAAAAGACTTTGTCATGTACAGAAATAAATAAAAAATACCTTGTCGAGTGTGAGCTGAATGAGTACGCGGTGGCCCGAAGTAAGACTATTCCTATATTTTTTGAGGAAAAGCAGTGGCATTAGTCATGCGCTTTTAGACAGAGCATGCATGGTGAAGATTCACTGCTCGCTAAAAGAAACTAGAGTACTAGCATCAGCACAAGCCAGAATAGGAAGCCTTGCTAGTACGCATTTCGAGTTTGCTGCAGTAGATTCAACTGAAGAAACTAATTTACTGAGATAAAAAGGGCTTGGCTTGATATAAGGATAAATCATTAAAAGACAATTACAGTCTCAATTTCAGTGGATTGGTTCAGTGAAAGAAGAACTCAAGTTAGTGTTGATATTTTGAGAAGACAGTTAAAGAAGCATAGATGAAGCAAGATTTTTAGTTATAATCTGACACTTACCAAGTAGACAGCTGCAACAAGATAGGTGAGGACCCTGCGAATAAGTTAAAAGAACAGATTAGAAATAAGCAATAGGAGAGCACTAATCCTTTTTTTGCATAAATAATTAGTTACAGCCTAATAGAAGATAAGAGACAAGAAGAAACATAAAGGAAGAGAGGAATTGGTCACATCTAGACGGGGTAGGTGAACAGGAGAATAGAATATTCAGTCTCCATACTTAGTGGGAAGGAGTAGAGAATTAATGAGTGTTTTCCCTTACAGTAGACTTCTTACTCATACTATCAAAAGGAGAAGAAATCAGAAGAAGACATCTGAAGCTGAATAAATAATCATGCTTGGTGTGTCAGTCTCTTCTCTGTCCCATCCCCCTTTCCCCCCTGGGGTTTTGGTTGCACACATGCTTATACTTGCGTGTTGCTGAGGAACCTTAAAGTGGCATTGGGAACTTGCGACATTCTGCTCCTGTGCATATTGAGAAGAGCACCACCTGACACTAATCAAACCTAGATATTAAGGTATTTGTCACAAGTGGATTGTCTTGTCAATTGTTGGGGATTGGGAGCTTTGCCACATACTCGCCCATTTAAATGTGTGTTGGGAGGTACCAATTTCGATGCGGGCTCATCCTTTTATCTCTTCGAATTTCCTCGTGTTTAATATGGAAAGGGGATTGCTTACCCAGATACAAACTGGCAGTGCATGTACATCCCCACCTTTTGACATTAAAGGAATTTGCATCATTGTCAAATTGGCAGCACAAGTTGTTGGTCGTGGCTTTGTGGCAGTGTATTTGCATTTCCGATTTCAGACATTGGAAGTAATTACACCATGGTCATGTTGGCAGAACGAGCGGAAGTTTTAAATGTACAGAAATTGAAAGTAATTACACCATGGGCAAGTTCACTGCGCAAGAGGAAGTTTTAAAAGTAAACTAGTCGTTTGTGCAGTAACTCAGTGTGAGGTTGATAATAATGATAAACATTTAAGCTTACTTGTATGACACTTCTTTTGATTCATTGTGTCTTTTTTTCTTCTCTCTTCACCTCCACTGAGTTCACATCTTGCATCTGCGAATTATGTAAACGTACGTGGCCATCATTTTAAAGGATCCAATTACACTGTTGCCTGGCTACAAAGAAGGCTGCTTGCGTGTCACTTCAGTGATGCACACACTAAAGGAAATAGATTAAGCATAGTGTATTATTTCAGTGGTACGCACACTAAAGGAATTAAGTTCTGCGTTGCTTAGGTGAAGGAAACGCTTATCACCTGAGTGGTAAGCACACTGGTTGCGTCGCTTCAGTGATATGCACACTAAAGAAAATATATTCAGCATAGCGTGTCATTTCAGTGGTCCTCGCACTGAAGGAATTGAGTTCAGCTTTGCCTAGGTGCGAAGGAAAAAGCTTACTACCGCAGTAATACGCAGACTGGTATCAGTCTCAGTCTGCTGGATTTTGTGTATTACGTCAGTGATACACACACTCTTTTTTACATTGTTTGCGGGGTCATACTGCTAATTGTGAGGTATCTTTAACTGCTTCCTAAATTGGTAACTTGCATTGTATGTTGGAGTGAAATTTCCATGTGTTGTCTTGAGTACATGTATTTATACGGGTTCATTTCAAATCATGGCACTACATTGTTAGCTGTATGACAATTTTAGTGGAATACTTTTAAAGTGGAATTTTTTAACAACATGCAAAACTTTACTACAGCTCCTTTCTTTCTGTCTAGTCCTGGTGTTCCTCCTATTCAGTGCAAAAAATGGAAGGTGGTATTCTAGAGGTACAACAGTGTTTGTGGCCCTTCACTAATTGCAGAAAGAAAATCTTCTTTACTTCATCATTGCTTAGGCTCAGAGGGCCCGGATGTATTTGATTATCTACCTGATCTTTCTCCTGCAGAATCCAGTGATTGTAATGATTATGAAATCTGTAAAAAAATGGATAAAGATTATTTACCAAAGGTGAGCACCATTCTGGAAGGGTATAAATTCACCAAAAGAATGCAAGAAGATGAAGAAACTTTAGAGGGATATGTGATACATTTCAGAAAACGTGCTTCTTCATGAAGGTTTGAAAATTTGACTGATGAGTGCATCCGCAATCAGCTTATGTTTGGATATAATATAGAAAAGGTTAGAGAGGAACTTTGGTTACGTGACAAGCCCACAGTAGATGAAGTTCTCACTGTAGCCAAAAGAATTGAGTACTCATTGAACTGTGTGGCAGTGATAAAAAAGGATACTGATAAGGATTTTAAAGTCCACGCGGTATACAGATAAAATATCGAATCAAAAATATTGAATAACACTAACATCGAAGTCAAAATATAAAATTGACAAAATATCGAATGGACAGAATATTATCAGGAAAAATATCGAATTAAGGTAAGTAATTTAATATCGATTTTCATAAATATAGAAAGTCAAAATATCGAAGTATATAATATAGGTAATAAAAATATCGAATTTTTAACAATATCAACATTTTTGAAGTGTTTTGTATGTTAGTATATGTGTGAAAACTGTTTATTTATTTTATAATTTATTTTAAGTAATGAATTTTATGTTATTTAATTTTTGCGTAATTTAATTCTGTAGCGGGTTGTGGGTTTATAGGGGAATAGGTTGGGATGTAATTTAATTATAATTAATTAAATATTTACATTTATGTATTTGTATTTATTTTGAATTAAGTGTTAATTAATTTTTAATTGGTAATTAATTACATTTTATTTGGCAATTCATTTTACTTAATTGATTAATTGATAATTATGTTAATTGTATTAATTTATTTTCCATAGCTGGTTGTGGATTTATAGGGGAATAGGGTGAGAAGAAATTTAATTATAATTAATTAAATATTTTAATTTATTTATTGGTATTTATCTTGAATTGATTGTTAAATAATTTTTAATTGGGTAATTAATTATTACATTTTAATGGGTAATTAATTTTTATTAATTGATTAATTGATAATTATGTTAATTTTATACATTTATTTCCAGTAGTAGGTTGTGGGTTTATAGGGGAATAGGGTGGGAAGTAATTTAATTGTAATTATTTAAAGATTTAAATGTATTTATTAATATTTATTTTGAATTAATTGTTAATTAATTTTCAATTTCTAATTAATTAATTGTTAATTGGTAATTAATTTGTAATAATAGGCAAATAATGTTAATATTTAATTTTTATTTGTATTTTTAATTGATTGATTATTATAATATATTAAATTGGTAATTACTTTTAATTATTTAATTTTATTGGCATTAATATTTAATTTATTTTTATTAATATGTAAAGTATTTAATTTCCCTACTGTTGCACTCACTGGAGTGGGAATAGTACTGTTTAGCCCTACGCTATCCAACGCTTTCCCTACTGTTGCACTCTCTGGAGTGGGAATAGTAAATTGTGCAGAAAAAATATACCAGAGATATGAAGTCAGACTATGTGTTGTACTAAATCTCAAAACTATACTAGCTCAAGGAGAACACCAAAGATCACATGTGGCTGAAAAACTCCCATCAGACCACCATTATGGCGGAGTATCGTCACGTGGGATACGGATGGTGAATCCAAATCTTACCCAACCCATCAGGTGATGGTGTAGAGAAGGATTGTAAATGTAACCAACTAGCCACAATGTATCTTTTAGGTGGTGATGGTGTGTAAAGTGAAAAAGTGTGTGCTAAAATTAACTACTGTAACAGAAAATATGTTTAATGAGTACTATTACAGTGTTAAGGTTAAAAATTGCGCTCCATAGTGTGAAAATATAACTATGTGAAGGCGCAGTGCAGTGTGGTCGACATGTTTCAGCTTAAGAGACAAAGTATGTCCAGCTTTCTTCAGGACCGTGATGTGTTTAACACTGCAAATGTCAGTGAACAACAAAGTGATGTGTGAGACCCAAAAAAGTATCAAAACAAAACTAATCCTACCAGGAACTTGGATCCCCAATGTTGTCTGGAGGAAATTGGAATAGTTATCCCTTCCCAGCTTTATGTGGGAAGATGCCTCACCTCACCTGGCACCCACTCGGGCAAAAGAGGCACCGCTCTCTCCGTCGGTACCCCTCGCCTGCTTCCAAGTGGGAGTGGATTGATACTTTTTTGGGTCTCACACATGACTTTGTTGTTCACTGACATTGGTATACACCCGTTACAACGCATCTTTTACTCCGCACTACCATTACAACGCGACTTTTACTCCGCATACCATTACAACGCATTGCGCTAGGGGGCGCTCTAGGATAGGGAATAAGTATAATTTACTATCCAACACCTTCCCTAGGGTCCACGGGGACTGGAGTTAGAATAGTAAATTATACTTACCACTATCCAGCACCCCAAAGCGCTATGCGTTGTAATGGTATGCGTTGTAAAAGTCGCGTTGTAACGGTATGCGGAGTAAAAGTATGCAGAGTAACATGGTACATCCCTGACATTTGCAGTGTTAAACACATCACATCAGTATATTCGGACAATGATGCGTTGTCACGTCTTATTCTCAAGGAATATTTTGAGGCTGAGATTTCAGATGAATGTGATGAATGGGTATGCGTGGTGGACCATGATGTGATTTCTGAGGGTAGGTGGAGTGAAGAGCTGGTTATTGACTCTACTTTAACAGAGGTCATGGCTCTTCTGCAAAAAGGCTGGATCAACAGTAAGGTGGGAGCTAAACTTAGTAGACCATTTTGGAATATACGCAATGAATTGTCTGTAGAGAATGGATTATTGTTTCTGGACTCAAGGTTATTTCCACCCAGTAGTCTTAGAAAAGAGTGAGTTGATTTGGTTCATTCTGCTCATGCTGGTTTTACCAAAATCAAAGAAGGACTAAGGATGTCTTTTTGGTGGCCCTTCATGGACAATTTGATTGAGCGTGTTTTACGAGACTGTGTTCCGTGTACTTTGAGCGACAAATACAAGTGTCCTAGGGTTCAACCCATGATTGTAAGGAAGCGTCCTTCTAGCCCTTGGCAAGATATTACTTTAGATATCCTGGGACCTATGCATAGTAATGATTCGCACATTTTTCTTTTGGTCATAATTGACATGTATTCACGTTGGCCTGAGGTTTTCTTTTTGTCAGTAATAAACTCTGCACATGTGAGCTCTTGTTTGAAAGAATTGTTTGCAATAGAAGGCATACCTGAGTCCATTTTGAATGAAAATGGAGTTCAACTCACTTCAAGAGAGATGGAGAATGTTCTAGCTTCTAGAGGTATTATACACGAAACTTGATCTCTTTACCATCCCGATGCTAACGGAATGGTTTAGAGATTTACCAGAGTACTCAAGAAAACAATCATTTTGGCTAAATTGTTATCCTTGAATTGGAAATGTGAGGTTCTCAAGGAAGTTGAGGAATACAGATTATCTCCTCATGGCACTACAGGAAAAACTCCTTTCATAATATTCCGAGGTAGGGTCAATCAATCAATCAATCAATCACTGACATTTATAGAGCGCACTACATACCCGTAGGGTCTCAAGGCGCTGGGGGTGGGGAGGTGCCGCTACTGCTCGAACAGCCAGGTCTTC
This sequence comes from Lissotriton vulgaris, assembly GCF_964263255.1. Lineage (NCBI taxonomy): Eukaryota > Metazoa > Chordata > Amphibia > Caudata > Salamandridae > Lissotriton > Lissotriton vulgaris. Next base: position 1,572,556,620 of record NC_141694.1, on the reverse strand, counting down.
AGCTTCTTCCTGAAGGAGAGGTGGTCTTGGGTCAGGCGCAGGTCGGTCGGGAGGGAGTTCCAGGTCTTGGCGGCCAGGTAGGAGAAGGACCTTCCTCCTGTAGTCGCTCTTCGGATGCGGGGGACAGCGGCGAGGGCGTGGTTGGCTGATCGGAGGTGGCGTTTGGGAGCGTAGAAGTTGATTCGGCTGTTGAGGTAGCTTGGGCCTTGGTCGTGTAGGGCTTTGTGTGCGTGGGTGAGGAGGCGGAAGGTGATTCTTTTGTTGACGGGGAGCCAGTGAAGGTCTCTCAGATGTCCGGAGATGTGGCTGGTTCGTGGGATGTCGAGGATGAGTCTGGCTGAGGCGTTCTGGATCCGCTGGAGTCTCTTCTGAAGCTTGGCGGTGGTACCGGCGTAGAGGGCGTTGCCGTAGTCCAGTCGGCTAGTGACGAGGGCCTGGGTGACGGTCTTCCTGGTCTCGGTGGGGATCCACCAGAAGATCTTCCGTAGCATGCCTAGGATGTTGAAGCACGCCGAGGAGACGTTGTTGACTTGCCTGGTCATGGAGAGGGAGGAGTCCAGGATGAAGCCCAGGTTGCGTGCATGGTCTGTCGGTTTGGGTGCGGTGCCCAGGGCGGGAGGCCACCAGGAGTCGTCCCAGGCGGAGGGTGAAGAGCCCAGGATGAGGACCTCCGTCTTGTCCGAGTTCAGTTTCAGGCGGCTGGTCGTCATCCACTCGGCTACCTCTTGCATCCCTTCGTGCAGGTTGGCTCTGGCGGCGGCGGGGTCGTTGGTCAGGGAGAGGATCAGCTGGGTGTCGTCGGCGTAGGAGATTATGCTGAGGTTGTGTTGGCGTGCGATGGCCGCGAGGGGGCTCATGTAGACGTTGAAGAGGGTGGGGCTCAGTGAGGATCCTTGGGGGACGCCGCAGATGACTTCGGTGGCCTCTGACTTGTATGGTGGTAGGCGGACTCTCTGTGTTCTTCCGTCGAGGAAGGAGATGATCCATTCCAGCGCCTTGTCCTGGATTCCAACGTTGCTAAGGCGATGTACTAGGGTGCGGTGGCAGACAGTGTCGAATGCCGCGGAGAGGTCTAGGAGGATGAGGGCCACTGTTTCTCCGTTGTCCATCAGGGCACGGATGTCATCGGTGGCGGCGATGAGGGCGGTCTCGGTGCTGTGATTGGCTCGGAAGCCGGACTGTGAGGGGTCGAGGGATCCATTTGTCTCGAGGAAGGCGGCCATCTGCTTGTTGACGGTCTTCTCGATGACTTTGGCTGGAAACAGGAGGAGCGAGATGGGGCGGTAATTCTTGAGTTCGGTGGGGTCCGCTGTGGGTTTCTTGAGTAGAGCTCTGAGTTCGGCGTGCTTCCAGCTCTCAGGGAAGGTGGCGGTGTCGAAGGATGTGTTGATGATGTCTCGCAGGTGGGGTGCGATGACAGCGTCAGCCTTGTTGAAGACGTGGTGAGGGCAGGGGTCGGTCGGTGATCCGGAGTGGATGGAGTTCATTGTGCGGATGGTGTCTTCGGTGCTCATCGGGGTCCAGGCGTGGAGGGTGGTGGTGGGGGGTGGTTGTTCGGTCTTGGTGTGCGTTGGTTGGTTGTTGAAGCTGTTGTGTATGTCCGCGATCTTGTTGTGGAAGTATGAAGCGAGGGAGTTGCAGAGGTCTTGCGAAGGGGTGATGTCGTTGTTTCCTGCGCTGGGGTTGGATAGCTCTTTCACGATGTTGAAGAGTTCCTTGCAGTTGTGTGCGTTGTTGTCCAGCCGGTCCTTGAATGCAGTTTTCTTGGCGGCGCGGATCAGCTGGTGGTGCTTCCGGGTGGCCAGCTTGAAGGTGGTCCTGTTGTCCGGTGTGGGTTCCCTTCTCCAGACTTTCTCGAGGGCTCGGCAGTTCTTCTTGGAGCTCTTGAGTTCGTCGGTGAACCACGGGGCTTTCTTGCTGCCGGGTCTGCTGGGCGGGGTCCTCAGCGGGGCGAGCTCGTCCGCGCAGATGCTGATCCACTTCGTAAGGTTGTCGGCGGCCTGGCTGGGGTTCGCTGAGCTGGCAGGAGGGTGCTGGCTCAGGGAGGTGGCGAGCTGGTCTGCTGTGATCTTGTTCCAGCTTCTGCGGGCGGCCTGTTGCTGGTGGTGATGGGTCGTCGTTCTCTTGAAGGTGAAGTGGACGCAGCTGTGGTCCGTCCATTGAAGCTCTGTAGCGTGGCTGAAGTCGATGTCTGTGCTGGAAGAGAAGACTGCGTCGAGTGTGTGTCCGGCGAGGTGGGTGGGGGTGGACACCAGCTGCTTGAGTCCAAGATTGGCGAGGTTGTCGAGCAGGGTGCTGGTGTTGCGGTCGTTGTTGTTCTCCAGGTGGAAGTTGAGGTCCCCCAGGAGGATGTAGTCAGCGGAGGGGAGGGCATGCAGGCTGATGAAGTCGGCGATGTCCTCGCTGAATTGTGTGCGTGGTCCCGGGGGTCGTAGATCAGGGTGCCTCTGAGGGTGGTGTTCGGGTCGGTGTGGATCTGGAAATGCAGGTGTTCCGCAGTGGTCAGGGAGTTGTCGGTGCTGGTCGTGAGACGGATGGTGTTCCTGTGGATGATGGCGATGCCTCCTCCCATCTGGTTGGCGTTGCGGTCCCTCCGGACGATCTTGTAGCCCTCTGGGATAGCGATGGCGATGTCGGGAGCTGAAGAGGCGTTCATCCAGGTCTCTGTGAGGAAGGCAACGTCAGGGGCTGTGGCGTCTAGGAGGTTCCAGAGTTCGATGGCGTGTCTGTGGACGGAGCGGGTGTTGAGCAGGATGCACTTGAGGTGGGAGCTTCTGGAGTTCGACTTGGCGGGTGCTGGTGTGAGGCAGGTCCGGATGCAGGTGAATTTGCAGGCGTGGCAGCTGAAGGGTCCGTGGGTGCGTCGTGGTGCGGCTTGGTGGCATTCTGGGAGTAGGCCGGAGTTGAGTGCGATGAGGGTGGCGGCGGAGTACGTCAGGTGAGTCGGTCGGGGTCTTCGGGGGCCTGGGGTCCTGGCGCTGGTCGCGGTCCGGTCGCGGACGGGCGCAGACGGGCTTACCTTTGGCGCGCCTTTGGCGCACAATCGGCGCACCCGCTGCGCGTGACCGCTGCACGTTCGCACGGTCTCCATATAAGGCCAAGTGCACGGGTGGGCGGAGCAGCTGGGAGGCGGGAGCGGGGAGGGTACAGAAGAGAAAAAGGGGCGGGGTAATCGGCGGTGGCAGGAAGCGGGGAGGGAGAGCGGAGGGCGGCGAGGTAGGCGGGCAAACAGGAAGGAAAAACGTTAACACGGGCACAAATTACCAAATACAATGATACAAGCACAGATTACAATGATACAAGCACAAATGGATGGCAAAAACAAGGCAAAAACTAACAGAAGCAAAGGCAACCGGCAGCCGAGCACGGACCATGCCGCTCGGAGGAGGGGGCGTGGTCAGCGGCAGCGAGGCAGGCGGCGAGGCAGTTTATGCAGGGCAAGGGGCACACGCAGCAGCTGGTGGCCGTGCGGCGCGGGGGTGTCCCACAAGGGTGTATATTACGTGTGTAAAACCCTCATGGGTTAATAGATATGAATTAGCCAATGGAAAAAAAGGTGTGTGTGATAGTACTCTTGTACAAAAGAGGGAAGAGGAGAAAGCCAAGCCAAGGAAAAGTTACTTTAATTATAAGCAGGTTGGTAAAAAAACTGAGGTGAAAGTCGATGATTTGGTTATGATTAAATGCCCTGGTGTTGGTGGAAAGTCTCCTTTCAAATTTATGAAGCCTAATATGGTCAACAAAATTCTTAATAATGCTATCAAGACCATTGTATTTGGAATTTAATTAAAATTGTGGTGTTCAGAGGAAAATTTGATGGAAAATTCAAATCAAGTTCACATAAATTAGACACCTCTTGTATTTGTCATTCTACCATGGTAGATAAGAATACTAATGTACGTCGTTCTTCCAGATCAGTCAAATGTCCCTGGTAATCTTTCTGATTATGCATATATTTCTTTTGCTGTGCTTTTTTGTTGTTTTCTAAGGAAGAGAGGTGTGTGGAGGTCTCCTTTCATGCTTAGTTTCTCTGTGCCTATGTCATATTGGAATCATATGCATGTCACTGTGTTCTATATAGAATATGTTGTAACCTGATCAGAGTGTCAGTTGATGCTCCTGCCTCCTTTCTGTTGGATGGGATCTTCTTATAGGAATAAATCCACAAGAAACAGCCTTCCTGTGTTCTGATTTTTTTTCAGGAATGCTTCATTCACCCAAAGAAGAACTAATATAGATGCCAGGAAGTAATGTTAATTACGCCAGGGTTTTTGGAGACATGTTGGTAATTCTGTGCTACTCTTTGACATGGAATTATCAATAATGAAGCGATTATACCAGATCACATATTTAAGAGTAATTTGGGCATAAAAAATCAGCGAGGACCTTTTCAGTCTGTCAATACTTTGGTCAATCGGCATTAAGAGACATGAAAATAAAGAAAATACAAAGTCAATGTGGCCTACAACCATCCTTTACATACGTTAAACATAGATAGATAAATTTGGTAAAACATTATTGTTGGACTTGGCCCTTTTTGCAGGGTCATCCCTGAACTTTTTGCCTCCCTCCTATATTTTTTCTGACCTGTTGTCAGTTATTTTATGACTCTGGGCACTTTACCACTGCTGATCAGTGCTAAAGTGCATATGCTCTCCGTATTGTAAATTAATGTATGTATTATTGGTGTTTTCAAGATTGACAAAGGCTGCTAGTACAAGATTTCACTCAGTCACTTGTAGGCCAATGCTGCGTCAAAACCCTGCACCAGCTTGAAGCAGGCGCAAGGCTTGACGCATCATTGGGGAGAGAGGGCCAGCAATGCGCTGCTTTTACGGGACAGATGCGTGACGCATCTGTGTCGTTTTTGCCACATGGTGCCCCGCATTGTAAATACGGCGGACCATGGGTGGCGGAGCTACGGCGCACAATAAATGGTGCATCCCTGGGGATGCGCCAGTTATTGTAAATCTGCCCCTATACATTAAGCCTATGAGGTAGCACTTATTGATTAGACAGTAGAAAGTACTCCAGTTGAGTAGAGGTATTGCACAAAACAGTGGCATCTTTGTGGACAAACATGCAGAGCGGGATTCATTCTGCCCCCTGTTAGACTCGTTTTTTGTGCCCTTCTGCCCTCTGTTAGACTCGTTTTTCCCTTGTTTTTCTGCCCTTCTGCCCTCTGTTAGACTCGTTTTTTTCTTGTTTTTGTGCCCTTCTGCCCCCTGTTAGACTCATTTTTTGTGCCCTTCTGCCCTCTGTTAGACTCATTTTTCCCCTGTTTTTCTGCCCTTCTGCCCTCTGTTAGACTCGTTTTTGTGCCCTTCTGCCTTCTGTTATTCCCTTGTTTTTCTGCCCTTCTGCCCCTGTGAGACTCGTTTTTTGTGCCCTTATGCCCTCTGTAAGACTCCTTTTTCCCTTGTTTTTCTGCCCTTCTGCCCTCTGTTAGACTCGTTTTTCCCTTGTTTTTCTGCCGTTCTGCCCCCTGTTAGACTCGTTTTTTGTACCCTACTGCCCTTTGTTAGACAAATTTTTCCCTTGTTTTTCTGCCCTTCTGCCCCCTGTTAGACTGGTTTTTTGTGCCCTTCTGCCCTCTGTTAGACTCGTTTTTGTGCCTTTCTGCTCCCTGTTAGCCTCGTTTTTTGTGCCCTTCTGCCCTTTGTTAGACTCGTTTTCTGCCCTTCTATCCTCTGTTAGACTGGTTTTTTGTGCCCTTCTGCCCTTTCTTAGACTCATTTTTCCTTTGTTTTTCTGCCCTTCTGCCCTTTGTTAGACAGCTTTCTGGGCCTTTCTGCCCTCTGCATCACCACTCAGCGCTACCCCAGCATCCCTCAGCACCACCACATTATCACTCAGCACCACCACATTATCACTCAGCACCACCACAGCACCACTCAGCACCACCACACCATCACTCAGCACCACCACATTATCACTCAGCACCACCACAGAACAACTCAGCACCACCACAGCATCACTCAGCACCACCACACCATCACTCAGCACCACCACAGTACCACAGCATCACTCAGCACCACCACAGCACCACTCAGCACCACCACAGCACCACTCAGCGCCAATACAGCATCACTCAGCGCCACCACAGCATCACTCAGTGCCACCACATTATCACTCAGCACCACCACAGCACCACTCAGCACCAACACAGCATCACTCAGCACCACCACAGCAGCACTCAGCACCACTACAGCACCATTCAGCACCCCCACAGCACCTCTCAGCGCCACCACAGCATCACTCAGCACCACCACAGCATTACTTAGCACCACCACATTATCACTCAGCACCACCACAGCACCACTCAGCACCACCACAGCATCACTCAGTACCACCACAGCATTACTCAGCACCACCACAGCACCACTCAGCACCACCCTAGCATCACTCAGCACCATCCCAGTATCACTCAGCACCACCACAGCACCACTCAGCATCACCACAGCACCACTCAGCACCACCACAGCACCACCACCACAGCACCCCTCAGCAGCACCCCAGCATCAAACTGCGCAACCATTCAACAACTGGTTCAAATATGTTCTCTCAATGTTTCAAGCTTTATTACAAATGTCACAAAAAGATATTAATATTTCACTTCTGTTCTTGGATTTTCGTCACAATAAAATACACTAAACATAATCTTCACAAAAGTTATTTATAAAAGTTTAAGCCATTGCCATTATAAATTAAAATCACTTTTATTTAAGTATTACTTATTTAAAAAAATTAAAAGCCATTGTAATTTGTAATATCAATACATCTAAGTCACATAAATACAAAACATGTTGCACTACAAATTCTATAGGTGTCACATTTGCGAAAGTTATAACTATTGCCATTGTTAATGACAACGCTATTAATTTAGCTATTTTCAAAACCAACACATAAATAAAAAAAATTGTCATTTACAAGACCAATAGCTCAAACTTTCCTAATGCAAGACCTATTGCATTGAAAATGCTTGTTTTTATATCTGTCAGTGCTTTCTGTTGAGGTTTAATTTTCGTGACAGGATCCTCATTGCCTACTTTTAACTATTCTCTGACCCTGCAGAGCAGGGTCAGAGAATAGTTGCAAGTAGGCAACGAGGCGCCAGGAAGCACTTACAGGCTTACAGCAGCAGGTGCCCAAGTTGAAGTTAATTTCTTTGTAACCCTTTTGTAAAAGGTTACAAAAAATTGGCTTCAACTTTTGCACCTGCTGCTGTAACCCTGTAAGTGCTCGGCTGAAAACTCGTCCCCGCTGATTCGCGGATTTTACCGCGATTTCGCGAGGTTCGCAGATCGCGAAATCGCGGAAAAGCCGCAAATTCCGCGAGCAGAACGAATTTTCAGCCCATGCTTACAAAATACACTCAATTCACTAGCTTTGGCTGGCAGAACACCAAAAAAAATCACTCTGCATATCTCCATTTTTAAAAGTGCGCAGATTAGGATCCTTGTTTGTTTTATGTCCATATTTGAATTCCATGGGGTACCGAATTACCAAGGAAGAAATATGTTTTTATACCTAAAACCTATTTAGGTATTCCCTCTAATGGAGCCGGCTAATTCACTTCACATCTCACTACGGTACCTCCAAAAATCAACACATTCTTTGATGTGTGCTTGAAACAGGCATGCAAAAAATAGTGCAAAATGTGCAGTATTATAACCAAAGTAGCACTTAAGGTACTCTTGTAATGTGTGCCATTCAAATCAAGTCAAAACAGAGAAATTCTCCTCATTGCCTGCCTATATAAATTGCAATTCATATATCAATCACATACAAATCCAAGTTGGCCAACACAAATTCCGAAATTCCAAAGCCACAGTAAGCGTTACTAAACTACCTTACCAATCCCAGGCATCAAAAACCAACAGAAAAGTGTTGCATCAAAACAACGCTTACCAATCACTTGGTGTCCAGATTCTAACTGCCAAGTCCTGAATGACCTAACGGTTATTTTGTTTTTTAGAATACTCACGCCAATGCTTTGTGAGTGCAGGTATGGAGCTTGTTGATGGGGAGACAGTGAAGGTCTTTCAGGTGGACAGTGATGTGGCTGTGATGGGGATGTCGAGAATGAAGCGTGCGAAGGTGTTCTTTATGCATTGAAGTCTTCTTTTTAGTTTGGCCATGGTTCCCACGTAGAGGGCATTGCCATAGTCCAGCCTGTTGCTGACGAGGGCCTGGGTGACCGTTCTTCTGGTTCTGGTGGGGATCCATCTGTAGATCTTGCGAAGCCTGTGGAGGGTGTTGACGCAAGAGACGCTGTTGACTTGCTGGGTCATTGATAGTGAAGAGTCCAGGATCACCCCCAGGTTGCATGTGTGGTCGGTGGGTGTTGGTGCAGCTCCCAGCGCTTCCGGCCACCAGGAGTCGTGCCAGGCAGAGGGGGTGGAGCCGAGGATGAGGACCTCCGTCTTGTCGAGTTCAGTTTCAGGTTACTGTTCTTCATCCATTCCGCGATGGCCTTCATTCCTTTATGGAGGTTGGTTATGGTGAAGGCTGGGTGTTTGATGAGGTAGAGGATCAGCTGGGTGTCACCGGCATATGAGACAATGTTGAGGTTGTGCGAATGGTGCAATGTAGATGTTAAAAAGGGTCAGACTGAGGGATGATCCTTGGGGTACGCCGCAGGTGATCTTGGTGGCTTCGGATAGGAATGGATGGAGGCGTACTTTCTGGGTTCGAAGGCGGCCAAGAGATCCAGGAGGATGAGGGCCACGGTTTTGCCATTGTGCAGCAGGGTCTTGATGTCGTAGGTGGCAGTGATGAGGGCGGGTTCGGTGAAGGTTGCTGCGGAATCCGGATAGGGATGAGTCCAGAATGCTGTTCTCCTCGAGGAATCAGGTCGGTTACCTGGTGACAATCTTCTCGATGACTTTCGCCAGGAACGGGAGCAGGGAGATCGATGGCACGGTAGTGCTGTAGTACAAAGGTAGAATGTAACTTCCCAGGCCATTGGCGTACTTATGCACCATACGCTATGGCATTATATAAAATACAAATATGCCAATCAGATATTATCCAATTTTGACATGATATAGGAGTCAGAGCACATATACTGGGCACTGAACAAGAGTGTCCCACTGTGCAGAGGTTACATACAAGGAATACAATTTTGCAAAAAGTGCGGGGAGACACACAAACTGGGGCATTTTCCACAATTTGTATCATAGAAGATAAGCAATGATACTTTGAAAATAAAAGAGCATGGGATTGGTATTATGAAAAAAAATGACTGCAAGTACATATCATAATTCAATATGAAAGAAATGATCAGAGTGATAAGGATAAAGCCAGATGCAAAATATCAGCAAATATAGTTGTGGTTAAGGAAAAGAGAATTAGTTGAACAATTAGAAGTAGAGATGAAAATACACAAATGTGAAATGGGCAGACAAACAAAGTACTTTTAAGTTTCTTTAAAAATTAATTGTATATTTAGTTAATAAAAAATCCAAGATTAAGTTATTTTAAACAATGAAGATAATCAATAAATTCGTATTTGTAAAGCACAACTTCTCACCCATGAGGGAGTGATGGTATCCTGGCACTGGGTTACTGTGCCCAGTCAAAAAAACAGGTCTTCAGTGTCTTCCTGAAGTCTGCCAGTGAAGATGACGTTAGGAGGTGGAGGAGAAGGCCGTTCAAGGACTTGGTGGCAAGTTCAGAGAAAGAGCAGCTGCTGCTGTGGCTACTGCAGATGAGCAGTGTCTGTGTAAGTGAGGCGGAGTGAAGTTTTCTGGATGGTTGGTGGAAGTTCAGGCGGTGGTTTACATATGCTGGTCCTTGGTCGTGGAAGGCTTTTTAGGCATATATTTGAATTGACATCTTTTCTGGATGGGGAGCCAGTGGAGGGTCCTCAGGTGTGAGATGATGTGAGTCAGTTTGGGCAGGTTGAAGATCAGTCTTGCCTCTGAGTTCTGTATCGTCTGGAGCCTTCTCATGAGTTCAGTGGTGATTCCTGCCTGAAGTATGTTGCTATAGTCCAGCCAGCTGGTGATTAAGGCTTGCATGACTGTTTTTCTTGTGTCAATAGGGAGTCATTTGAAGATTCTTCAGAGCATGCAGGGAGCATGGAAGCAGGCATAGAGAACTGCTTTGATCTGTCATTTCATGGTGAGTTTGCTGTCCAGGGTGTTGCAGAGGTTGCAGGCGTGCTCTATCGGCTTGGGAGGAGGTCTGAGTTTGGCAGGCCACTAGGTGTCATTCCAGGGTGAGGCATGGTTGTCAAAGATCAGCACTTCGGTCTTGGCAGTGCAGAGCTTCAGACAGTTGACCTTCATCCAGTCTGTGACATTCTTCTTGCAGTTTATGGATGCCGATCTCAGTGGTGGGGGGGTTGAGTGAGAGTATGAGCTTGGTAGTATCAGAATGGGATGTGATGTTGAGAACATGAATTCTGACAATGTCAGCTAGAGGTGTCATGTAGGTGTTGAAGAGGGTGGGTCTGAGGGATGAACCTTGAGGGACATGACAATGGTGTTTTTGGGGGCTGAGGTGAAGGGAGGCTGGCTGATTTTCTGTGCTTGTCCAGGAGCAATGATGCAATCCATCTGAGCGTGTCTCCATTGATCCCTATCTGGTGCATTGTCTTGATGAGTGTGCGGTGGAATATGATGTCGAACAATACTCCCCTGCTAGTAGGGTGCGAATGTCATCAGTGGTGGCAATCAGGGCAGTCTCTATGCTGTGGTGGGTGCGGAAAATTGATTGAAAGGCATCTAGCAGGTTGTTTCCCTTTCCAACCACTCACCCACAGTCTAAAGATCTGGGTTAAGTCCATCTTTCTTTTGCTCACTATGCCACCCCAGTTTGGACCCAACCATATGCAAATCAGTCTTGACCCTGCTCCTCTTAAGAACAATCCAGCCCGAACTGCCAGGCCAGGTCCTTCCAGGACTGAAAACAAGCATCCTGGGATCAATTTCGGAGTATCATCCCTCATCATCTAGGCTAGCTTGAATCCAGTGCACAGTGAGCAAGGGATCCATGTCTGAGCATACCAATGGTCACTTAGAGTGAACATAGCAAGCACAACAAGATGATGGACGGAGTGCTGAAACTTTTCAACCACTCAACTTGAGTCAACAGAGTTGGGTTTAATCCATCATTCTTTTGCACACTATGCCACCCTAGTTTGGACCAAGCCATATGCAAATCAGTCCTGACACTGCTCCTCATGCGAACAGTCAAGCCTAATCTGCTGGACCAGGTCTTCCCTGGACCAGAAACAAACATCTTTGGACCGGTTTCTGAGTATCACCCCCATCAGCAATGCTAGCTTCTTGCACTTCTCCAGGCCTTTGGCGGGCAAAGGAAGCAGCGAGATGAGATGGCAGTTCTGGAGTTCACTCCGGTCAGTGGATGGTTTCTTGAGAAGAGGTCAGATGCCTGCATGCTTTAATGCATAGGGGAAAGGTGACTGTGGTGATGGAGGAATTGAGGATGGCCTGAGTTGGTGGTTGAACTCTCACTTCCTAGATTGAAGAGGCAGTAGGGAAAGGGGTTCGTGGGTGCTCCTGAGTGGATGGAGTTCATGTTGACTGTGGTGTTTAGTGCTGTGAACTGTTCCGATGTGAGGGGATTTTATTGGAGGTTTTCGTTGGAGTGATGAGGCTGCAGAGGTTTGTGAGTTTTCGCTGGAAGCTCCTGTTGATGGTGGATATCTTGTTGTGGAAGTGATTTGCTAGAGAGTCGCATTGTTCCTGTGAAGGAGGGATTGTGTTCTCAGTGGCAGAAGAACTCTCTGACAAGAAGAGTTCCTTAGTGTGATTGCGCTTGCCTCAATGCAGTCTGCCAGGGCCCCCTTTTTTGCATCTTTGAGTCATTGATAGTATTTGTTGAGGGCTAACTTGAAGGTAGCTCAGTCTACCGCATCTCTGCCAGTATGTAATCTTATCTCGGGTTGTTTGCAACTGCGTTTCATTGTCCTGAGTTCTGGTGTGTACCAGTTGGCTTGTTTGGTGGATATGCAGGTTTAGACTGGTTTGATGGGGTTGAATAGTTCGGCGGCATTGGTGATCCAGATGTTGAAGTTCTAGAAGGCTTGTTCCAGGTTGGTTGCGCAGTCCGGCTGGGTGGTGTCGAGGGCATCCATCCATTCAACTTTGTTCCAGCCACAGAACAAGGTGTTCGGGGGAATGTTGGTGGTGTGCGGTGATCCTGCAATTGTGAGGTGGACAGTGGAGTGATCAGTCCAGGTGAGTTATGTGGCATGGCTGTATTTGACTCTGTCGCTGGACATGAAGTTTGGGTCAAGTGTGTGTCCTGCTCTGTGTGTAGGGTCTGTAACGAGGCCGATGTTGTCCACGTGTTCCCAGAGGATGGTGATGTTAGTGTCTGTTGGGTCATCCAGGTGGAAGTTGAGGTATCTATTGAATGCTAAAGTTCCTCTTCGTGATCTCAGAACATAATACATATGGAAAGTATAAAGTATGCTTCATGGTTGCTAGTTAATGGTAAATTTGCTTCCAGAGATTCTGTAGTATGAGCACTGAGTAAGTTGTAAATTATACATCACATGAAAAGAAGATACACGGTTTACTACTGGAAGTGTGATATTAAGATTGTTTATGCCAAAGGCAACACTGTATGTAGTTTAAAACAAACTCTTTTACACTGGAAGGTAGATAGGAGATTGTAACTGTGTAAATGAAATGAGTGTTCATTCCAGCGCAAAATAATTACTATTATGAATTTTATCTGCTGAATCTCGATTTTTCTTCTCGAATGGGCCATCCAAACGAAAGAAAAAACAAAGTTCTTTTTAATCGGCCCTGCATTACTATCAACCACAACAAATGAGCATTCTAAAATGTTCTTTGATTGAGAACGTCTGCATTGGCGTTGATATCAATTGTGACATCACTCTATAATGGTCCCTTTACAAATTGTAAATATTTTCAAAATCATTGGAATGCCCAAAATAGCCTGATAATATTGCCACAGAATGTGCCAAATAGGAACCGATACAAACTCTTCTACTCTGTAAGATGGAAAATAAATTTTAAACTGAATAACGTTCATATGCTTTCATGCACAACAACCAAACAGCAAGTTGGGCAATATGGTTTTAAATTGGATATGCTGTATTTCTATTTTTCTTATTTAAAGGGCCATATATTCTAGAGAAAAAATCAGTTATCTTTACTCAATACTGTTCTGCTAACAATCATCAACAGGTATTCTAGAATACTCTAGAGATGTATGGTATCTGCTTTAGAGGTAATACCTGTTGTGGTATCATTAACCGGATAGCCCCTGTAAGAAATAGATATAAATTCAGATCGTTTGGATCACTTTTGTATCTGTGTGTTTTGAAATGTAAAAAAAAAAAAAACAGATATTGCCACTGAATGATCCATAGAACTTGCCCTTAATGGTGTCAAATGAAACATAAATTGCCAAAACAGGATGCATAGTATGGTTTCAATTGGTCACATAATGTAGTCATCACTAAAGAATAATTTATTGCTGCATTGGTAAGGAACTCCAATGAGCATCGACATAGAGAAAGTCTTCTGGGCGTTTGTTTACACCCAGCATAATGATGGGAATATCTGTGCAAAGGATTGAGTCTTAATTTCGGGTCACACGCCGTGATCTTTATTGCAGCATCTGGAAATACTGAAGGTCATGCGTTTGCTTTCCTTTCCTTTGATGAGTCTCAAGCACATATCTAGGTGGAAGTAGCCTGTAACCTTTCAAAGCCACTCGACCTGAAGTTAAATTGATGACTTCTGTTTTTTTCATTATTGGGAGCTGTTTTAGCACAGGAGCTCAATTCCTCTGGATATTTTTATGTCTTATATCATGGTAAGAATATTGGCTGTAGTTGCGAATTAAGTGCATTTTTCTTTATTTTGTGTGCCAAGCTAAACAATTCCAAAAGATTAATGGTTCTGAAGAATGTGACAATTTGCAAAATATGAAACAACGTCGTATCTGGAAAACACATTACCATATACGAAATATAATGTTACATTATGAAGATGTGATGTCAAAAAAGCAGTAAGTTGTAAAGAATAAAAGTAAGATGTGCACTCACAGGGAAATTGTGATATACTTGAACACACAAACATATCATATAAATGTGAATGCATCCACAGAAGCGCTTACAATTTTGCAAAAAATGTTACACATGATACTAACGTTCAAGATAGGTTACAAAGGCAACATAGCTGATCCAGGAATAAAAAAGTAAAACATTATTTATCCAAAGCACAAAAGTCTCATTTGTGTTACATTGGCTACACAAAAACGAGCCAATGGTATTGATCAATGCTCGAAAGAACCAATATATTTTTAATCTGTTATTCCTGTCAGCTCACCGTAGTTGACACATTTTCTCTATCCAACAGAACTAATAATCTACTATGGAAATACAACGAGTTTGACTGAATTTGTATGAATATTCATGAAATGGTATTAAAATTATAAAGGTGTACATCGTCCAGAAATAATAAAAACAGGGGATTCCCGCCATGAAGCTGAAACAATATAGAAACAATATAGAAGGACCAAACTCATTGGCACCTCTTTACCTACAAAAAGAAAATATGTATTATATTCATATTTCATAACCTTTATTCTTCACTGTCCAGAAAGATTTATCAGCAAAAGATGTACTGTGCTTGAAAAGCAAAATTTATTAAAGTTTCAAGGTAAAATATAATTACAGGAATGTCATCAAACCACAGGAAACGCTCTCTAAGTCAAACAGTCATACTCATAGATTATTTTTTGACTATATTTGATTTTTTAAATTGACAAATAGATGAAGCAGTTTGCATGGATGTTATTAGTCTGTACTAGCATAATGCTTTTTGATATTCCAAGCTTTACTTTCACCACTTTAAGATTCACGCTCACAAAACTAATAAAAACACTGATCCTTTGAGATGCAATTGTGATGCCGAGGATGTATCGATTTCAAGAAACCTTATATTAAATTCATTGTCTCTTACACATGATCTAGAAATAATATGAATGTATGTCACATTCCAGCAAGGCAAAAGTACATGTATGACAATGGCTTTGAAATAAGCAAATAGAATAGTTAATTAATTGAATGCATACATACACAAAATAATCCACTCTACTCTTGTTTTGCTGTCAGTTTTTTACCCAGTAAATGGTTTCTTTACTCTCACATACAAAGTGCATGACCCACAACTCTGAATGATTCCCAGCTGTCTTGCAGGGAGCTCTAAATAACCAAAGGGCCACATTTATCATTATTCAGCGCAACGCAGTAAGGCGACCTATTGCGCTGAGCTGCATCAAATTGAGAGAATGTGCCACAATTACTAACATATAATGCATTCCTGCTCTCTCTCTGTGCGGGCACACTTGTGGCAGCCAAGTGCCAATGCAGGCACCCCTGTCCCACGGTGAAAGAGTGCCTACATTACAGTCAGGATGTTGCTGCACACAAAAAATCCTCAGATGTATTTTCCTCTTTCTTCATGTGCTGCAGCATGATGTCATTTGAGATCTCATGAGTGATGTCATGAGTGATGTCACTAACCATGTCATGAGTGATGCAATATGTGGCGTCATCAGCAGTGCACCGTGGGCACGCGAGTTATAGTCAACTGAACTAACTAAAAAAGGGGAATTTCACTGGTTTTGTACGAGTGAAATTTCTAACTAACCATAACGTTCCCTAAAACCTCTGTTTTTTTCAGTGAATTTCTAAGGTTTTTTAAATGCTAGTTTCTAACTATGCCTAGAGAGGAAGGACATGTGAAGAAAGAAGAAAACACGCACAGAAAGAAGCAAAGGAAATGCAGAAAGAAGCAACAGAAATCTGCAAAGATGAAGAAAAGTGCAGGAAGAAGAAAGACATGTACAGAAAGAACCAACAGAGGAGCAGAAAGAGGCCTTCTTGAAAAATCAACCTGTGCCCACAACTTTTTCAGATGAGTACTGGTGGTAACTGACTCTGATTAACCAGGCATAGAGCCAGTGTTATGCTAAAAGACACTTAGAATACAGTGAAACCACCTACATACACTAGGGAACACTATGCTTTGGGGTACCCCTGTGATTAGCATGACCTGCTCTGTAAGGCCCTAGTACATAATAGTGCAGGGGTATTAAAACTACCTCTAAGTCAGAGGTGCAGAAATATGCTACTTTAATTAGTAGTCGTGTTTGCAGAGTGGTGGAGAAAGGGTGCTGAGAATCCAACCAACGCTCAGAAATTCCGCTGTGTAGGACTTACAGGAGGTACGAGGCGGGATTCTTAGCCTCAAACTCCCTCAGGACTAAATTTGACTTCATACCCCATCCCGTAGTCTGCCACAAGGCACGTTTGCTGAGTGGTAGAAAAAGGGGGCCATGGCTTCCGAAGACATCTTAGCAATCCCACTGGGTGGAACTTACTGGAGGTAAGAAGAGGGGTAGTTGGCCCCCAAGGACATCCTTGGGGGCCAACTTCCGAAACTATTACTTCCAGTCAGTCCCAGACAGCAGCTTTGGTAAGTACTCGTACCAGGCCATGCCCACTTTGACCACTACTCCACAAATGCACTCCCTGGCACGTTCTTGAATGGGGATTGAAGTCCCCTTCACTGCTGGGGGTCCTCTCCGGGCCAACTAGCCTACCCTTTACCTCCAGTAAGCCCCACGCAGTGGGATTTGTGAGAGGTAGACAAAGGCCATGCCATCTTTCTCCACCGCGCCCCCTGGTGAGTTGTAAGTTGGGGGACTCAGTACCCTTGAATCCTGAGGGTCCCTGGTGTCCAACTAGCCCACCAGGTACCTCCAGTAGGCGCCACAGAGCTGCATTGCAGACAGGTGTAAAAAGGGGCATTGCCTGGAGTACCTCTCTGCAATGGAGGCCTGTGGCGCTTACTGAAGGTACCTGGTGGGATTGTTGGCCCCCCAGAGACCACCAGTATTGAAGGGGAATGAATTCCCCATTGTAAAATGCGCAACAGGGTGCATTTTCAGAGTGTTGCTGGGAGGGGCAGGCCTTGGCACAATCGTGCTGTTTTGTATTCTTTTTTTTTATAAGGGTAGCTGTGTGACCCCCTTCTTTTTACTTTTTTTTGGGCCCTGGGGACCCCATTCCCCAGGGCCTTACCCGCATTAAAAAAAAAACTGGAACAGGAAGGGACCGCGTGGGCCCCCCTAAAATGACCAATTCCAGCCCCATTGACTCCATCCTCCGGGCAAGGCCACATAAACACATATTTTTTTATGGAGGGGGAATGCACGGCCCCCCTCCTGAGGCCTCTATTGGCCCGGGGACCCCATTCCCCGGAGACGGCCTTTATTTTTTGATTTTATATTCATCCTCCGGGCATGGCCAATGACCAATTCCAGCCCCAGGGACTCCATCCTCCGGGCATGGCCACATAAACACATATTTTTTTATGGAGGGGGAATGCACAGCCCCCCTCCTGAGGCCTCTATTGGCCCGGGGACCCCATTCCCCGGAGCCGGCCTTTATTTTTTGATTTTATATTCATTTATTTTTGGGGAGGGGGGCCGCATGGACCCCCTCCTGGGCCACTTCTAGCCCTGGGGACCCCATCCCCCGGGGCTGGCCCTCTCCGTTGTGGACCATGGGGGGAGCCCCAATGCCCCCACTGTCCCACCGGCTCCCCGCATCCTGCGTGAGCCGACATTGCTTTTCCACATGGAGAGCTGCTAACATGCAGCTCCCCATGTGGAAAAGCAATTTGCTTTGCTTCATTGAAGCGAAAGCAGTTTCCCCTAGTCTCGCTTCAATGAAGAAAAGCAGTTTGCAAGGACAGGGCGGGAGTCGCGCGGTTCCCGCCCTGTCATTGCAAACAGCAGTGTCCCGAGGTGGGCACCCTGGGACACTGCAGAAGCCAGCCCTGGGGGTGGTGGTCTTCAGGGCCATCAAGGGCTCCTGGAGGGGGGCTGTGTGGCCCCCCTCTCAATATTGACAAAGGCCCGGGGATGTGGTGGTCCCAGGGGCTCGGGATGCGTAACGGACCCCATAATTTGCATAGTTAGTGCCCCGGGGAGTGGTGGTCCCCGGGGTGTGCGGGGGGCTTGAGCCCCCCACACAGGTGTAAATATATTGTTTAAAAAAAAAACAGGGGTCCTGGGAGCAGTGGAGGGGCCATGTGCCCATGCAAAATATTTAATAAAAGCCCCAGGGGTGGCGGTCCCCGGGGCTGTGAACCCCCGCAAATATTTAATGAAAGCTCCAGGGGGTGGCGGTCCCAGATACTGCGGGGGCCTGCATGGGCTACCGCAATTTCAATTTTACATGCCCCTGGGACTTGGCAGACCTGGGGCCCCATGAGCAGGCCCAGGGCTCATGGTGTTTCTACGTTGCCCCCTTTTCTTGTTTTACGCATTTGTTTTTCTGTTTCTTGTGCCACACTTACCGAGGCACAAGATGGCTGCCAACACTTCCTGATTTGGAGTGTTGACAGCCAGTTAACATACAGCTCTTGGTCACAAGGGTGTGCAGATCCTCCATGCCACTAAATATCAAAATTTGAATTTTGCTTTTCTCATCAAGTACAGAATAGATTTACACCATTTAAAGAAAAGGATGCTTTCTGAAGCAAGCACTGAATTTTTGCAGAATTTGGTGTAATTCCGTTCAGCAGTTCGAGCTGTAGCAGTGTCTAAAATTTCCTATGGGAATTAACATGGAGAAAACACTTTTTGGACCCCTTTTTACTTGCCCCCCACTTGCTGAATCACCCCTAAAACTTTCAAGATAGGAGCTGAGTGTGCCATAAGTTTTAAAAGTTCTGCGAAGATTCGTCAACCGGCGGCAAAGTTATTGGGTAAAGAAAAAGCGCTTTTTGAAGAGTAACAAAGTCCTAACTATAACTACCTACTATATATACATATATGTCATCTCCGTATTCAGCAGCACTGGTAGCGAGATTCCGACATTAAGTACTGCAAAAAACCTTTGTAACTTTGGGCTTGTAAAAGGAGTGCTGTTTGTATACACTAGTTAGGACTGTGCATTGCATACACATACAAAAAAGGGATTTTTATCAAATATATACTCTGCTTAATGCTGTTTCAAGACTTGAAATGCATCTCTTAGAAGGAGCATGGTGAGTATCATTTTTTCTATTTTTTTCCACATGCCTTCCTCACTTTTATCAATTATTTTCCAGTGTAAGGTGGAACAAAATGGTGAGACAGATGTTTTCAAAGGGGCCTATATCCTGCCTGTCAAAGATCGATAGATACATGGATAGATAGTGAGATAGATAGATAGATAGATAGATAGATAGATAGATAGATAGATAGATAGATAGATAGATAGATAGATAGATAGATAGATAGATCGATCGATCGATCGATCGATCGATCGATAGATAGATAGATAGATAGATAGATAGATAGATAGATAGATAGATAGATAGATAGATAGATAGATAGATAGATAGATAGATAGATAGATAGATAGATAGATAGATAGATAGATAGATAGATAGATAGATAGATAGATAGATAGATAGATAGATATTTTTACTTGGTTTTCTTTGAAGGTTGGCTGCGGAACTGAAACATTTGACATTCGCCAACATTCATTGGGTAGATTGTTCCAAGGATAACCCTCAAGTGATTTGATAAGCCTCAAATGATCCTTCTCCAGTGCATCCCAAAATGTGAATCTAGTAAAGGCACTGTTGTAACATATTTTAATCAATCACAAAACCAAACACCATGGCAGTTTAATGCATTAGGTCTTGTTTGTTAAACACAGTGGAGCTGATTCACAGTAGCAGTTTAAACAGAATGCTAAGATATTGGAACTAGTTGCCTTGTTGTGTCCATTGAGCATAGCTATGCTGGGGATTTAGTTTCTAAAAAATACACTATCTCTGCAGAGTACAATATATAAATGTGCACACATCTAACTATAGCGTTCCTCTAACCTTTGTTTTTCAGTGAATAAATATTATATTTATATATATATATTCACTGAAAAAACATAGGTTTCAGAGATGTTATAATTAGAAATTAGCATTTAAAAAAAGCTTTGTAATTCACTGAAAAAACCATAGATTTCAGAGACGTTATAGTTAAAAATTAGCATTTAAAAAACCTTAGAAATGCAGAGAAAAAACATAGGTTTCATGGGTGTTATAGTTAACTGGACATTTCACTCGTACAAAACCATAGAAATTCCTCCGTTATAGTTAGTTCTGCTAACTATAACTCGGGCACCTGCGATGCACTGCTGATAATCTGCTGATGACATCACATATTACATCATGACCAGGCCAATATGGCCACAAGCTTTTTGGATTAAAGTAATATGTAGTCCTTTGTTAATGTTGGCTACTTTAGACATTTGTACATTTAAATAAGGATGCTACAATGACGTCTTGTGTGGTTATCAAGGTTCGGACAAGCCGAAACGTATGAATCACGCCCTTTGCAGATTAAATACTTACAAACTACATCATGAGTGCTGATTCCTCCTTTGTAAGAGTGAGAGGAGATTTAATACATATATATAAAATTTACTGAACATTTTGCATTTCAAAAAATGTAAGAAATTCACTGAAATAACCAGAGGTTTCATGGACTTCATAGTTAGTTGTACATTTCACTCATACAAAACAAGAGAAATTCGGCTGTTACAGTTAGTTGTGCTAACTATAACTCTCGCCCCCGCAATGCACTGCTGATGACATCACATATCACATCACTCATGACATGGTCAGTGACATCACTGATGACATCACTGATGACATTTCAAATGACATCACTGATGACATCATCCACGTGAACATCTGATGCACCTCCTGACACCCTAAAATACAGACTACCATACTCGAAACCATAGACACACCAATACTAGTACAGCTACAATATTCTGTGCACTATGCATGCAGACCTCTAACCAGCTACATACTACTGATACACTCGTCTAAATATCCTGTTAGTACCTATGCAGTCTATAACTCCTTCTGTCTATCCCATGCACTTCTCCATTTATCCATCCAGCACTATCTACGTATCCTATCACTGCACCAATACCTAAGCACTTATAAATTCAGCACAGACTTTCTTTGCAACACTGAAATTACTCCACTTATTAGTTGTTCACTTAAAGAATGGCGTAGTCACTAAGACAAATGCAGGTAAAATATTTTGAACACTAAGCATGCACACCTCTAACCAGCTACAAACTATTGATACACTCTTCCAAATACCCAGTTAGTACCTGTGCAGTTTAGGAATCCTCCTGTCTGTCCCATGCATTTCTCCAATCACTGATCTAGCACTAGCTACTTATCCTATTACCCCACCAATACCTAAGCACTTATAAATTCACTATACACTATGTTTGTAATACTGTAATTATTCTAGTTACTAGTCATGAACCTATGGAATGGCCTAGCTACTAACACAAATACAGCTATAATATTTTGTGCATTATCCAAGCAGACCTCTACCTAGCTACATACTATTGAAACACTCTTCTAAATACCCAGTTAGTACTCATGCAGTGTAGGAATCGTCCAGTCTGCCCCATGCACTTCTTTAATCACTTATCTTCTACTATCTACTTTTCCTATCACTCCACCAATACGTAAACACTAATAAATTAAGTGTTCACTCTGTTTGCAGCACTGTCATCATTCTAGTTACTAGATGTATTCTTATAAAATGGCCTAGGCACCAACACAAGTACACATGAAAAGTTCTGTGCATAATCCCTACAAATCTCTAAGCAGATACATACTATTGGTTCACTCCATTAAATATTGAAGTAGTACCCATGCAACATAAGATATCTCCTGTCAGTCTCATGCAATTCTTCAATCACCCATCCAGCACTATGTTCCTATTTTATCAGTTTGCCAATACCTACGCACTTTTGGGGCAGATTTACAAGCACCCTGCACCACCAGTACGTCACTTTTTGTAACGTAGTGATGGCGCCAGGCACTCCTTCATATTTACAAGGAGAGGAAAAGCCAGCCTGCATTCTTTTTCCTCTCCTTGTAAATACGACCCCTTCATACACAGAATTTTGTGTTGAAGGGTGTTCCATAGGTGTTGCTGTGGATGTTCCCATGCAACACCCATAGAACAAGACAAATCTCCAGATTCATGTAAAATCATAAATCTGGAGATGTGTGTGAATGCTGCGCCATCCTAGAGTTGGTGAAGCAAATTGTTTTAATTTCTCCTCATTTTTTCCACTTTCAAAGCATGCTGCATTCTACAGCATACATTGAAAGAGGAAAATGCCTTTACTGATTGTTTTTGTGCAGGAAGGTGTCCCTTCCTGCACAAAAACAATCCCCGCATGACACAGACATCTTTGCACCATGGTGCAAGGGTGCATTTGTCACCGCATGGCTGCAGTTTGTGCAGTAGTGCAGAGGGAAGCACAGAGTTGCAACATATTCGTGTACATACGTCACATTCCTGTGCTTCGGAAGTGCCACAGTGCATTGCAGGTAAAGAGCTTGCAGTGTCACGCTGCAGTGCTTCCTCATAAATCTTCACCTATTAATTCACCATACACTACTAATGCATTCTTTCCAGCTAACTATAACACCCCTAAAACCTATGTTTTTTTGGTGAATTTCTAAGGTGTTTTAAATGCTAATTTTTAACTATAACATCTCTGAAACCTAAGGTTTTTGTCAGTGAATTTCAAAGCTTGTTTAAATGCTAATTTCTAACTGTAACGTCTCTGAAACCTATGGTTTTTTCAGTAAATATATCTATAGATATATCTATATCTATATCTATCTATCTATATATACAATAAACGAGTACTATACTATGTAAATATGTATTTTGCATATGACAATAATATGAGAATGAAACTGCCGTTCTGCGTGTGAAAATGTAGCGCTATTAGATCAACAGAAAATGAAATAATCACCTTAAATGATTGCGTTTTTATATTGCGTGCAAGACATGATGTAAATGAAATGTACAATGTAACTACTAGTCCCACAATGCATCTTAAACGCCAATTGGGATAAATAGTAGACATAGAAAAAAGCTCTATTACCGTGAACAAAGCCTGTTAAGGCTGAAACGCGTTGGTCCGAGCTGGAGAAATAAACCTTATTGTTTAACTTAAACCCTGAGTGCCGCATCTTTGGTAGAAAATTGTGAATTGGGCCAGGATCCGGTCCCTTTGCACAGCACCCAGAGTTGAGCGCACCGAGTCGAAGGATCACTTTGGTAGAAGAATATATATATATATATATATATATATATATATATATATATATATATATATATATATATATATATATATATATACTGAAAAAACCATAGGTTTCACACCAGTTATAGTTAGGAATTAGCATTTAAAAAACCTATTAAATTCACTGACAAAACCATAGATTTCACACCATTTATAGTTAGCTGGAAATTTTACTGACATAAAACCATTGAAATTCCCACGTTATAGTTAGTTGGACTCACTATAACTTGCGCGCCTGTAATGCACTGCTGATGACGTCACATATTACATCACTCATGACATGGTCAGTGACATCACTCATGACATCACTGATGACACCATCCAGTGAATGTGTG
Organism: Lissotriton vulgaris; assembly: GCF_964263255.1. Lineage (NCBI taxonomy): Eukaryota > Metazoa > Chordata > Amphibia > Caudata > Salamandridae > Lissotriton > Lissotriton vulgaris. The sequence goes on along the minus strand of NC_141694.1, from coordinate 1,572,533,064 downwards.
TCTTTCTGAAAAATAAATTTGTTTTATATATGTATTTGTAAAGGTCGATGGAAGAATAAATGTTTAAATAAGTGTGTAAATGGATGTTTTTTAAAAAAAAAATTGGTTGGGTAACTGGCTTATTACGTGTATCTTAGTGAATACATATATTAGCGAGTATTGTTTAAATATTTAAATGTTTGTATCAGTGTTTCTCTTTGTGTATAAGTGGCTGCAGGGGTTGGTGACTGACTCACTGTTTGTATGTGTTTTGAAGACAGCATATGTGCAGGACTGTATGGGTGGATGAGTGTGTATATGTGTGTGTTAGTGAGTGAATGACTGTCTCACTAGTGTCTTCATTAGTAACGACATATGTTTTAATCTAGTATATGTGAGTATTGATGTATATAAGTGAGTATAGTATATATAGTGAGAGATTGTAGAAGTTCCTGTTTAAATAAGTATGTGTTTCTATAAGTGATTGTTTAAGAGAGTAAGTATGGGTAAGTTTCCTTAGAAGTAAGGTGGTAGTGTGTGTATAAATGTATATGCAAATAAATGGATGTTCAATAGTTTATTTGCATGTGTGAGTATGTGTGTGAGTAACTTTTGGATGACTGCTGATGTGTAACAGGATGTATAGGTGTATCACTACATATGATGAGTGAGTATATATATGAGTGACTATATAGAACTGTTGGTGAATGAGTGGATGTGTATATAGATGGTGGAATTACTGAATTGGTTGTTGTTACTGGTTTGGGTATCTCCATTTTTTTGAAAATGTTTGTTTCTATTTTTGAATATGTGTTTCAAGCGTTACATTACACTGAAATTAGGTCTGTCACTCTGTCACAAGGATGGTGTCATCAGTGATGTCATGAGTGATGTCACTGACCATGTCATGAGTGATGTAATATGTGACGTCATCAGCAGTGCATTACAGGCGCGCAAGTTATAGTGAGTCCAACTCACTATAACGTGGGAATTTCAATGGTTTTATGTCAGTAAAATTTCCAGCTAACTATAAATGGTGTGAAATCTATGGTTTTGTCAGTGAATTTAATAGGTTTTTTAAATGCTAATTCCTAACTATAACTGGTGTGAAACCTATGGTTTTTTCAGTGAATTGCAAAGGTTTTTTAAATGCTAATTCCTAACTATAACTGGTGTGAAACCTATGGTTTTTTCAGTGAATTTCAAAGGTTTTTTTAATGCTAATTCCTAACTATATAAGACCTGAAAGCCCACCAGGAATCTCCCGTATGCGCCAGGGGACTGCATTGCAGAGAGGTGTAATGAAGCCACAACCCTTTTTACACCTCTCTGCAACGCAGCCCCCGTGCATGTTTGAAGAGGGGGAACTAATTCCCCTTGCATACTGGGGGCCCCTGGGGGCCAATTAGCCCACCTGGAACCTCCAGTATGCCCCAGGGGCTGCATTGCAGATGTGTAATGAGACTGTGCCCCTTGTTACACCTCTCTGCAACGCAGCCCACTGCCGCGTTTGCAGAGGGGGAACTAATTCCCCTTGCATACTGGGGGTCCCTGGGGTCAACTGGTCCACCAGGAGCCTCCAGTATGCGCGAGGGAGCTGCATTGCAGAGAAGTGTAATGAGGCCACACCCTTGTTACACCTCTCTGCAATGCAGGCCACTGGCGCGTTTGTAGAGGGGGGACTAATTCCCCTTGCATACTGGGGGTCCCTGGATCATATCTGCCCAAACACCGATATTCCGAACGATTGTAAATTACTTTTACTACTCTCTACTACTCACTCTACTATTCACTCTACTACTCTCTACTGCTCACTCTCTGCTACTCTCTCTACTGCTCTCTACTACTCTCTACTACTCACTCTCTACTCTCTATTACTCACTCTCTACTCTCTACCTCTCTACCTCTCTCTTCTTCTCTCTCTACTAATCTCTACCTCTCTACCGCTACCTCTCTACCTCTCTACCTCTACACCTCTACCTCTCTACCTCTCTCTACACGCACACATATACACATATATGCATATATATATATATATGCATATGCATTTATATATATGTATGTGTATGTATAAAAAAAACAACAAAACATTTTTTTTTTAAACAGCTACTTTTAAAACTGTCATTCTTTTTCCCCATGGTACGCTCCCCGGTACGCTTACCGGTGCGCGTACCGGGCGCGTACCATGGCCCCCACATCAAACCTAGGGGGTCAAGGGGGGTCTACTCTGCCCCCTTATGGTCATTTCCCTCTTTGTTTTGGCCACCTCTCGTGTCTCGATCCTACCGAGACACAAGATGGCGGCCGCTCCGGACTGTTTAGAATGTTTACAGACACCCCAGAGCCAATCAGCTTTCTGCGCGCAAGTCGCGTGGCGCGCCCGGTGCGCGTACCAGTGCGCGTACAGGAGCGCTGCTCTAGATATATATATTTTTTTGAACCTTAATTACTCAAAATCCACTGGAGCACATATCTTGAGACATAGCAAAGGCACATCGGGCTACCAGTCCCTACAATTTTGCCAAGTTTGGTGGAAATCCATTCAGCCGTTCGGGCTAAAAGTGAAATCGACCGCCCTATGGAAATTAACATGGGGAAAACGCGTTTTGGGACCCCCTTTTATCTCGGCCCCCGCTTGACGAATCCCCCCCAAACTTTCAGGGAAGGACCGGAACGCCGCGAGGCCATTTTGAGGAAATTTTGAGGCAGATTCGTCAACCGGCGCCAAAGTTATTCCAAATAGAATTTTGAGATTTAACATTGAAAAAAATCCTAACTATATATATAGCACTTCCTAAACAAAAGGCCTGCCAGATTCGCTCTTCACAATCGTATGCTGCTGGAATTTACAGAGTTCTGTCTCACAAGCAACATTTTTCTGTTTAATGACCAACTCTACACACAGGTCTCTGGGACCGCGATGGGCACCTGCTTTGCCCCCAGCTACGCGAACTTGTTCGTTGGCTGGTGGGAGGAGCGGGTGCCCATGGTCCTTCAGACTGAGGAACAGGGAACACAAAGAGTGATAAAATGGCTTAGGTACATTGATGACCTCTTCATCGTGTGGCAAGGGACGATGGAGGGGGCACAACAGTACATCAAAATGTTGAATGACAACAATTGTAACCTACACTTCTCAGGTACAATAAGTGCAACAACAACTGAGTACCTGGACCTGAGGGTAGTAGTAGACAACAACAGGTTACAAACATCACTATACCGTAAGCCGACGGCAGGCAATTCCATTCTGCGAGCCGACAGCAACCACCCAAAAAGGCTGATACAAAGCATCCCGTATGGAGAACTGCTCAGGATGAAAAGAAACAGCAGCAGGGAGCAGGACTTTGAGACAGCCGCAGCTGGCTGCATAGAAAGGTTCAGCAGAAGAGGGTATGATCCAGTGTCTCTTGAAAAAACTTTGAAAAAAGTAAGAAAAATTAAAAGGGAAGAACTCCTAAAGCCTAATGTCCCCAAGAAACAATCCAAAAATGAAGGAAAATTTCGCCTAATTACGCCATATACCAGCAACTCCGTGGGATTCAGAAAAATCCTGCAAAAAAACTGGCACATTCTGGGAACGGACCCCATACTGAAAGAGGACATCCCAACTAAGCCCTTGATCACGTATCGAAAAGCGAGGTCACTGAAAGACTCTCTGGTGAGAAGCCACTTCAAAAAGGCAACATCTAGAACTGGCAAAATTGCGGAGCTGGGTGGATTCTTCCCCTGCGGGAAATGCAAGGCCTGCACGGGATGTAAGAGGGTGCGCAAATATGACATCCCAGAGGCAGGAATCTCCAAATCCATCAAGAAATTCCTAACCTGCAGTACCAACTATGCAGTGTATTGCCTTATCTGCCCATGTGGGCTAAGATATATCGGAAGCACGATCCATCAACTCAAGATCAGGGTACTCGAACACCAAAGGGCAATAGAGAAAGCCGACCCAGCATACCCCGTTGCAAGACATTTTGATATGGTGCACCAGCGAGACAGAACTAAACTACAATACTTCGGCTTAGACTTTGTACCTGAAAACCCAAGAGGAGGCGACAGATTAAAAACATTGAGACGCCTGGAATCGAGGTATATAATTGACCTTATGACCAAGGCACCAAGGGGATTGAACCATGGGGAAGAACTGGCAGTACATCTGGGAAAATAAAAGAATGAAAGAGACAGTATCAAACCCTGTAGATCCAAGAATGAGTTCGTATAAAGTTTAACTATATAGAAATGTTTGTAATGATTGGGATCTTTGATCCTTAGAATGGTGATGGGAAGCTGGGACACTGTATATATCTTGCACTGAAGCTGGCCAAAAACGGGTCTTGCCAATACATGGCTTGATGGACTCTGGAAACTCAAATGGACATCTTCCCCGGATGTATAAATACGGGGAACCATGCCGATACACGGCTGTATTTGTTTTGTTTCCAACTGGGGTAATATGCACCTACTGTGAAGTGTATTTACATGTTCAAAGATGGCGCGACCCATAAACAGTGAAGTCCGTCAACCATGTCTATGATTGTTTACCGCTATATCCCGGGTCAGTTTCCACAATGCAATTGACACTGAGGAAGGCGTATGCTGAAACGCGTTTGTCAATAATTGTGAATAAACCTCTGGTGTGAGCACCGCAAAACCTTTGGTCCCACGAGTGCAGTTCTTTAGAAGAGACAATTTCTGAAGCAGAGCAAGAATATATATATATATATATATATATATATATATATATATATATATATATATATATATATATATATATATATATATATATATATATATATATATATATATATATATATATATCCGCAAACTTCTCCCAAAAGAAAGAAAGAGGCCACACCAGGGAAACGCTTGGAGGGAGCTTTAATCTAGAGCACATCGAAACATGGCAAATGTATTTCGGCTATTACTGCCTTTTTCAGCGCCAGGGTTAGTAGTAGAACCGCAGCCCAAATGCTTGATTTCAATGTCCTGCTGCATCCCGATGGGTAGACACCTGCTCCGCCCCTCTGAATCACAAACGCTAACATCTCCTGTGTGTTGCCCGGTGCACGGCAACTATAATCCCCAGAATGCCACATTCCGTGTCATGAGGCGTTGCGGTGGTGGAGCGGTCTCTCAAACTCCAACCCCAGGTTCCTCAGTGCGCCAAATCAAGCTCTCTCCTCCAGTCACTGTCTACAGCAACCTCCAAGTCTCCGGAAAGCTATCAGCGGTGAAAAATCAGGGAATCCGCTTGCCCAACGTGTAGTCAATGACTACCACCCCGCCCCATATTTTTCCAAACCTGAAGGTGGACCATGGATATCCAGGTGAGTGGAGACAAAAAGTTTTGCCGAAGTAGGTACCAGTAATCCCAAGTCACTTGATGCTGCAGGGGCCTCTCGCGTTTTACTGGAAAACCACGCAACAATGTCCGCAAACTTCTTCCAAAAGAAAGAAAGAGGCCACACCAAGGAAACGCTTGGAGGGAGCTTTAATCTAGAGCACATCGAAACATGGCGAATGCATTTCGGCCATTACTGCCTTCTACAGCGCCAGGGTTAGTAGTGGAACCGTAGCCCAAATGCTTGATTTCAATGTCCTGCTGCGTCCTGATGGGTAGACACCTGCTCCGCCCCTCTGAATCACAAACGCTAACACCTCCTGTGTTTTGCCCGGTGCACGGCAACTACAGTTCCCAGAATGCCACATTCCATGTCGTGAGGCGTTGCGGTGGCGGAGCGGTCTCTCAAACTCCAACACCAGGTTCCTCAGTGCGCCAAATCAAGCTTTCTCCTCCAGTCCCTGTCTACAGCAACCTCCAAGTCTCCGGAAAGCTATCAGCTGTGAAAAAGCAGGGAATCCGCTTGTCCAACGTGTAGTCAATGACTACCACCCCGCCCCATATTTTTTCGAACCTGAAGGTGGACCAGGGAAATCCAGGTGAGTGGAGACAAAAAGTTCCGCCGAAGCAGGTACCAGTAATCCCATGTCACTTGATGCTGCAGGGGCCTCTCGCGTGGTACTGGAAAACCATGCAACAATGTCCACAAACTTCTCCCAAAAGAAGGAAAGAGGCCACACCAGGGAAACGCTTGGTAATGTATATATTACCTATTGGCGGTCGCCAGTAGGTAGTTATAGTCAGGACCTAGTTTCCATAGAAAATCCACAACATTCTATTTGGAATAACTTTGGCGCGAGTGGATGAATCTTCGTGAATTTCTCCAAGAAAATGGCCTGCTCAGTATCGCTCCTTCCCTGAAAGTTTTATTGTGATTCGTTAAGGGGGGGCTGAGAAAAAAGGGGGTCCCAAAACATGTTTTCCCCATGCAATTTTCCATAGGGACATTTAGCCAGGGCTACAGCCCGATCGGCTGAACGGAATTACAAAAAATTTGGCAGAGAGGTAGAGTTTGGATCACAGATTGTGCTTTTTGTTAAATGGTGTAAATCCGTTTAGTAGTTTCTGAGAAAATTGCAAGGTAAAATCATAGCGATATCTAGAGACGGGGTGCAGCTCGCGTACAGAAATTCATTCAATTACGAGCGCGAGCTGCATGCTGATTGGCTGCCAACTGTTTGTCAACGCTCGAAACCAGGATGTGTTGGCGGCCATCTCATGCCTTGCTAGAACCGAGTCACAAGAAAACAGTAAAGAAAGTTGATAAATAAGGGAAGGGTGTAGGCTACAAACATTTCGATCCTTTACGCTTGCTCAGAGGGTTGTACATGGATGTTTAGGCTCAATTTTTCTTTTTTTTTTTTAAGAAAAATCGTGGAGTACGCGTACAGAAATACATAAAATGACGAGCAGGAGCTACATGTTTGTGAACTGTCTTTGAACACTCGATACCAGGAAGTGTTCAAGCCATCTTGTTCGTCCCTAGAAGCGAGTCACAAAAAAACATTTAAAAAAAGTTGAGAAATATGAGTAGAACCATCCTGACCCTGTAGGCTTCGTCAGGGGTTAGGTTCAGAATTTTTAGGCTATTTTTTGAATTTTTATTTTGAATAGAAAAATAGCTCAGTACGCGTATTTACGTGCACGAGCTGCATGCTGATTGGTTGTCCACACTCCAAACCATATTTGAATAGAAAAATTGCGGAGTACGCGTATTAACGTGCATACTGATTGGTTGTCAACTGTCTGTCGACACTCCAAACCAGGAAGTGTTGGCAGCCGTGTTGTTGGTCGCGAGAACCGAGTCACAAGAAAACAGTTGGAAAAAAAAAGATGAGAAATAAGGAAAGGGGGCATGGTAGAAACATCCTGATCCTGTAAGCTTGCTCAGGGGGTCGTTCATGGATTTTTAAGCTCTATATATGTTTTTTATTTACAATGGAAAAATTTCAGCGTACGCTGACGTACAATCACGAGTTGCATGTTGATTGGTTGTCAATGCTTGAAAATGGGATGTGTTAGCAGGCATGCTTTATTTTGAAGTGTGGCCGAGGGGCGTACATGCCTGGGGACCTCCACCTTCCTGGGGCAGTAATCTTTAAAACAGGGTGCCGTGAGCCACTTTTCGGGGCTTTTTAATGTTGGGAGGGGGTAGCGCTAATTGTGTCCTGGAGCTCTTGATTGTTTGTAGACCACCATATGTCAGGGCCGACTCCTGCAGTGTCCCGGGGTGTGCACCCGAGGGACACTGCTGTTTGGTATGGTAGGGCGGGAGCGTCGCGGCTTCCACTTTAGCACAGCAAACCGGATTCCTATTTGAAAGGGAGAGCAAGTTAAGCTGCTGTGTCTTTCAAGTCGAAATTAGATTGCTTTTCGTTAGAGAGTAGCATATAAATTGCTCTCTCTGAGAAAGCAATGCCGGCTCTCGAAAGATGCGGGGAGACGGCTGATACCCTGTGGGAATTGGTGTTTCACGCACGGTTCCTAATGATATTTCCTGAATCCTGGGGAATGAGTTCATTTGCAGCTCCTTAAACATTTGTACATATAGTTTTTGCATATTTTTTTTTATGTTGGGGAACTGAGTAGTAGTCCAGTGACTTTGTCATGCATGTATATTTTTTTCTTTTTCTTTACTTGTATTCCGTTTTATTTACAGTATGTTTCTACGTCTCTTCAGAATGAGTTCCACAGCGTTGCGTCTGTGGCAGTGTTGTTTTTTGTTTGCCACCCTAAGTGACAATGTAATGGGGGCACTGCTGTTGTCTGTTTTAAGTTTGCAACACAGTCGGTAGGATAAATATAGCACTTGACACAATGTAGAGTGACACTATTTATTGTATTTAATTTTCCAATGTTTTTAAAATAGAATATACTCATGTACAAAATGGATGTATGTTTTAACAACTACTGCCTAAACCACGAATACCTTAACCACGAAGGCTTAACAACTACCAATGCCAAATAACTACTTTCTTTACAAAGAGTTCCTAAACCACGAATTAATCCACCTCGTGACTGGCCAATAGATGGCACTATTGTAATAACAATACTTCTGTGTGTGATTCAAAATTGTAATATTTGATGTGTTTTGTGCTAAGAGTTCTTTTTCTTTTTCACTTTTCTCAGAACTGCGTTTAAATGTTTAGACAGATATAGGAATAATGCCCTAATGATGTGATTTGTTCTGCAAAACATATGTTTTCATAATATATGATACAATCATATAAAATATTTAAAAAAAAAATGTGAACATTAAAATCAAAATTTATGAGGGTTGTTTTGAAGATGATAACGTTTTATTATTTGAATATTTATTGAAATGTTACTTTGTAGTGTGTGCTAAAGAATTCAGTTAAAATTGCTTTTTTACTCGTGTTATGGCACTGACCAGTGATGTATTGAAATATAAACTAGCTCTACCAATCATCTTCTGCCAAAAGCATTCTTATAATGCCTTGTTTTTCTGAAGAGCCTGGGATGAAATCTTATCTCAAACAACAATAATAAACTGACGCACGTCCTTCTTTTGGCCTCCCTCAGACCATTCATCACCAATTATTTTCTTTATACAAATTGCGCCTTCCCCCCTGTAAACACAGAAAATATACTTTGCCTCAATACATATGACTGACATCTTAAGTGTAAATACAATTCCTTCACAGCTTGTTCCCCAATGTCTTTGCCCACGCATAGCCTCTACATAACCCGAAGCCCAAAGTTCATGGGATGATTTATTGGCAATGCCTCTGGAGATACTTGTCACGTATTACCAAGCTGGCAGGATCGTGTGGCAGAATGAGCGGAGGGGGGAGACTCGTAGTTTAGGAAAGTTGTTTTAAGGAAAGTCGTACTTTAGGAAAGTCGTGCTTTAGGAAAATCGTTGTTCAGGATTCGTTGTTCAGGTAAGTAGTCATAAACACTTCGTTGTTAAGGATGTTTCCAGTACAAACTATTGTTTTATTTGAAAAATAAAAATTTAATATAATTTTTTTGAACCACCACATGAGCTGATATTATAGTAAAGATAAAAAGAAGTGTTAATGTACAAGGAGCTACAACAGAAGAAATTCAGTATGGAAAATCAATAACACAATTTGAACACATTTTCAAAATTAGTAGCAGTGTCATAGAAGAGCTGAACATACTTTTTACAAGTAGCGAGAATGAAGAGGAAGATATAAATGCTGGAGATATTAGCTGTGATTTCCTAGATTAAAGGTTGGATGTTGATTTTCTGGAAGAATTACATGACATCGAGTATGATCATATGAGTTTTGAAATTGATAATGAGATATATGAAATACATGATGAAATTATTTTAGGTCTATTAAGTTATGAGATGTTATAAGAATACATTTATTAAAATGGCTGCAGGTGTGCAAATTACCCAGTGCCTTTAGACGGGGAAGCAGTTACAACAAAAAGGCTCGATGCAGGACCTTTATGTTCAATCAGAATGTGATATTGAAGAATAATTGATAATACCAGTCAAGAAAGGCAGAAAGTGTACAATTTAAGCACTGCTTTCGGCTGAGGTAGTTCATACTAATTAGAAGATAATGTAAAAAAAGTAATGTGTAGCCTAGTGATGCTTCTGATCCATGCATTTTATTAGGTCGATAGACTGTTGCTCGTAAGACAAAACTTCATCACAATAAATGCATAGAATGTTATTTTCACCGAAATGAGGATTAATTTGAGGGTGTGGATTGCTTGCTGAATATGCTGCTGCAGCAATTGCTGTGCTTGGTGCAGCAGTAGGTGGGTTCTCTCTGTAAATGAAAAGGAGAATTCTTTTCTGTGTTAGGCTCTATACGAATAATAGCCTGAAATGGAATTGTTACAAAGTCTACATTATTATGCACAGCACTAGGAGGCATTTTGTTCTTATCTCATTTGTTATAAAAATATTTAGAAATATGGTGATTAGAATGCAATTCAAAAAAAATCTGTGATAAATAAGTTGCAAAATGATTTGTCATTAATATTTTCCTTTTTAACCCGTTAACCACGGCAGTAATTCCGCCGCGGTGCGGACGTTTCCGTGCGTGGGCGGGGCCGCGTCGGCCATCGGCCGACGGCAGCACTGGGGAGGTAGTGCTGCCATCCGCCAATGGCCGACGGCAGCAAGGAAAGGGTTAAATACAGATGAACAGTACTGGTTTGATTTTTATTAAGAGTTTGTTGAAAACAAATGGAAGGATAATTTGGTGTTTTGGTGTTAGTAAAATCACCTACAACTTTTTAATATGTTGCTCACAATTATCTACAGTACAACATTGTACATTCTGTTCCACATTTTTTTCTATTAATATCTCAGTTTCTGCACGGTTTTCCTGAGGACCAAAGTAACTAAGCTGAATTTCTTCAGAGACATTTGTTACATCTGATACAGATGCACGGAAAAGAGTACTGTTCAATTTTTATTTAACATTAGTGCTGGAGTTTTTGCGTAATACAATGTTCTGATTAATTTTGTAATTTGAGTATTATGAACTGGAAACATTCTGAATTAAATTGGGGAAAAACACTTTGTCATACATTTTTAGAAAGAGAAGGCAGTGAATGACTTTGCAAACCAGTATTTTCTCTCACTCTGCAAGAGTCTAGTGCGTGCCACATCTTAATCTTTTGTTTAACACTTTTGTTATTATACTTAGGTAAAAAGTTGCATTGAAAAAGTCAATAAATTCTTAACTTACAGTATAAATACTACTACAATTGGAAGTGTTCACTGGAGTTTTAAAACATGTCCCTAAAAGTTAATCAGGTAACACTTCTTTTGAATTTCTAGGAACAATTTTGTGTTTCACAATAGCACAACCATTTCTAACCTCATAGGTACGAATTGTAGTGTCATATGTATGCAAATCATTACTCTGAAGATAACTTGTCATTAAAAAAAGGCTTAGAACTTGATCTATCGTTCTACTCTCCTAAGAAAATATCTGAAAATGATGTGTTACTTTTCTCTTTTCAATTTACTTTTGGCCTTCATTAAATGGATCGATGAATACAATTTTGTCACATTCAACAGAATGTGTGGACACAGTACAATTGTCTGTCTTAAATAAAGCAAAGCTACATTCGATGTTGTCCTTAGTGTACATGGAAAGGTGAATTGAAGCTGTTAATCCTCTTGTCCGTGTAGGTCGAAGGCATTAGTTGACACAGAAATGGAGGAAGGCTTTTTGTCTCTTTTTTAATACAAAAGCTGGAGATATACAGTAGAAACATTTACAATTTTAAGGAATGAAGGCTGAATTTCCTAATGAACAAATTGTAAGGAAATGTAATGACATTGTGAAATTGTCTGTTTTAAATACATCAAGATTGTATTGAATACTTTTTGTACTACTGGTGGCATTGGTATCTAGTTGTGAACTCTATTGAGCGCAGAATTTATTGAAGGCTCTTCTTTGTAGACACAAGAGAAATTTACATGCAAAAGTGAATTGAAGTTGTGAACCCTGCTGTTCATTTTGTATATCGAAGGTACTAACAGATACAAATATTGATAAATGCTATTTTGTACAGTTAACAGAATATGAGGACATAGTATAATTGTCTCTACCTTAAGAAAAGCAAGGCTGAATACAATGCTGTCCTTAATGTAAAAGGAAATCTGAATGCATGTTGTGTACCCTGCTGTCTGCATGTGGAAGGAAAACTGATTGGAAGTTGTGAACTCTGCAGTTTGCAATGTAGATTGAAGGCAGTTGTTGAGACAAAGATTGAAGAATGCTATTTAGTTACAGATAACAGAATCTGAGGAGATAGAATTGTATTTCTGATAAGGAAAACAGTGTTGAATGTAACGTGGTCCTTAATGTAGAAGAAAAGCTCAATTGAAGTTGTGAACGCTGCTGTCTGCAGTGTAGATTGAAGGCAGTTGTTGAGACAAAGATTGTACATTGCTATTTAGTTTCAGATAACAGAATCTGAGGACAGAGTAGAATTGTATCTGTGATAACAAAAACAGTGTTGAATGTAATGCGGTCCTTAATGTAGAAGGAAAGGTGAATTGAAGTTGTGAACCCTGTTGTCTGCAGTGTAGATCGAACGTAGTTGTTGACAGAAAGATCGGTCAATGCAAGTTGTCAACCCCGTTGTCCGCAGTGTAGATTGAAGGTAGTTGTTGACAGAAAGATTGAAGAATGCTATTTAGCTACAGATAACAGAATCTGAGGACATAGAATTTTATTTGTGATAAGGAAAACAGTGTTGAATGTAATGCGGTCCTTAATGTAGAAGGAAAGCTCAATTGAAGTTGTGAGCTCTGCTGTCTTGAGTGTAGATTGAAGGTAGTTGTTGCGATAAAGATTAAAGAATGCTATTTAGTTACAGCTCACAGAATCTGAGGACATAGCATTGTATTTGTGATAAGGAAAACAGTGTTGAATGTATTGCGGTCCTTAATGTAGAAGGAAAGCTTAATTGAAGTTGTGAACTCTGTCTGCAGTGTAGATTGAAGGTAGTTGTTGACAGAAAGATTGGTGAATGCAAGTTGCCAACCCAGTTGTCCGAAGTGTAGATTGAAGGTAGTTGTTGACAGATAGATTGAAGAATGATATTTTGTTACAGATAACAGAATCTGAGGACATAGAATTGTATTTGTGATAAGGAAAACAGTGTTAAATGTAATGCGGTCCTTAATGTTGAAGGAAAGCTTAATTGAAGTTGTGAACTCTCTGTCTGCAGTGTAGATTGAAGGTAGTTGTTGACAGAAAGATCGGTGAATGCAAGTTGTCAACCCAGTTGTCCGAAGTGTAGATTGAAGGTAGTTGTTGACAGATAGATTGAAGAATGATATTTTGTTACAGATAACAGAGTCTGAGGACATAGAATTGTATTTGTGATAAGGAAAACAGTGTTGAATGTAATGCAGTCCTTAATGTAGAAGGAAAGCTCAATTGAAGTTGTGAACTCTGCTGTCTGCAGTGTAGATTGAAGGCAGTTGTTGAGAAAAAGATTGTACATTGCTATTTACTTTCAGATAACAGAATCTGAGGACAGAGTAGAATTGTATCTGTGATAAGGAAAACAGTGTTGAATGTAATGCGGTCCTTAATGTAGAAGGAAAGGTGAATTGAAGTTGTGAACCCTGCTGTCTGCAGTGTAGATCGAAGGTAGTTGTTGACAGAAAGATCGGTCAATGCAAGTTGTCAACCCAGTTGTCCGCAGTGTAGATTGAAGGTAGTTGCTGACAGAAAGATTGAAGAATGCTATTTAGTTACAGATAACAGAATCTGAGGACATAGAATTGTATTTGTGATTAGGAAAACACTGTTGAATGTAATGCGGTCCTTAATGTAGAAGGAAAGCTCAAATGAAGTTGTGAACTCTGCTGTCTGCAGTGTAGATTGAAGGCAGTTGTTGAAATAAAGATTGAAGAATGCTATTTAGTGATAGCTAGGAGAATCTGAGGACATCGAATTGTATTTGTGATAAGGAAAACAGTGTTGAATGTAATGCGGTCCTTAATGTAGAAGGAAAGCTCAATTAAAGTTGTGAACTCTCTGTCTGCAGTGTAGATTATAGGCAGTTGTTGAGACAAAGATTGAAGATTGCTATTTAGTTACAGATAACAGAATCTGAGGATAGATAGAATTGTATCTGTGAAATAGAAAACAGTGTGGAATGTAATGCCGTCCTTAATGTAGAAGGAAAGGTGAATTGAAGTTGTGAACCCTTCTTTCTGCAGTGGAGATCGAAGGTAGTTTTTGACAGAAAGATTGGTGAATGCAAGTTGTCAACCGAGTTGTCCGCAGTGTAGATTGAAGGTAGTTGTTGACAGAAAGATTAAAGAATGCTTTTTAGTTACAGATAACAGAATCTGAGGACATAAAATTGTATTTGGGATAAGGAAAACACTGTTGAATGTAATGCGGTCCTTAATGTAGAAAGAAATATCAATTGAAGTTGTGAACTGTGCTGTCTGCAGTGTAGATTAAAGGCAGTTGTTGAGATAAAAATTGAAAAATGCTATTTAGTTACAGATAACATAATCTGAGCACATAGCATTGTAAGGAAAACAGTGTTGAATGTAATGCGGTCCTTAATGTAGAAGGAAAGCTCAATTGAAGTTGTGAAGTCTAGGTCTACAGTGCAGATTGAAGGTAGTTGTTAAGACCAAGATTGAAGATTGCTATTTAGTTACAGATAACAGAATCTGAAGACAGAGTAGAATTGCATCTGTGATAAGGAAAACAGTGTTGAATGTAATGCGGTCCTTAATGTAGAAGGAAAGGCGAATTGAAATTGTGTACCCTGCTGTCTGCAGTGTAGATCGAAGGTAGTTGTTGACAGAAAGATTGGTGGATGCAAGTTGTCAACCCAGTTGTCGGCAGTGTAGATTGAAGGTAGTTGTTAACAGAAAGATTGAAGAATGCTATTTAGTTACAGATAACAGAATCTGAGGACATAGAATTGTGTTTGTGATAAGAAAAACAGTGTTGAATGTAATGCGGTCCTTAATGTAGAAGGAAAGCTCAATTGAAGTTGTGAACTGTGCTGTCTGCAATGTAGATTGAAGGCAGTTGTTGAGACAAAGATTGAAGAATGCTATTTAGTTACAGATAACAGAATCTGAGGACAGAGTAGAATTGTATCTGTTATAAGGAAAATAGTGTTCAATGTGATGCGGTCCTTAATGTAAAAGGAAAGGTGAATTGAAGTTCTGAACCCTGCTGTCTGCAGTGTAGATCGAAGGTAGTTGTTGACAGAAACATTGGTGGATACAAGCTGTCAACCCAGTTGTCTGCAGTGTAGATTGAAGGTAGTTGTTGACAGAAAGATTGAAGAATGCTAATTAGTTACATATAACAGAATCTGAGGACATAGAATTGTATTTGTGATAAGGAAAACAGTGTTGAATGTAATGCAGTCCTTACTGTAGAAGGAAAGCTCAATTGAAGTTGTGAACTGTGCTGTATACAATGTAGATTGAAGGCAGTTGTTGAGACAAAGATTGAAGAATGATATTTAGTTACAGATAACAGAATCTGAGGACAGAGTAGAATTGTATCTGTGAAAACAGTGTTGAATATAATGCAGTCCTTAATGTAGAAGGAAAGCTCAATTGAAGTTGTGAACCCTGCTGTCTGCAGTGTAGATTGAAGGCAGTTGTTGATACAAAGATTGAAGAATGCTCTTTAGTTACAGATAACATAATCTGAGGTCACTGTAGAATTGTCTCTGGCTTAAGGAAAGCAAGGCTGAATACAGTGCTGTCCTTAATGTAGAAGGAAAGCTGCATTGAAGTTGTGAACGCAGCTGTCCGTCGTGTAGATTGAAGGCAGTTGTTGACACAAAGGTCGATGAATGCCATTTAGTCACAGATAATAGAATCTCAGGATACAGTATATTTGTGTGTGCCTTAAGGAAAGCAAGGATAAATGTAATGCTGTCCTTAATGTAGAAGGAAAGCTGAATTCAAGTGGTGAACCCAGCTGTCTGCAGTGTAGATTGAAGGCAGTTATTGACAGAAAGATCGATTAAAGCTATTTAGTCACTGTTTGCATAACCTGAGGACACAGTATAATTTGTTAACCATAGACCATACTGGCTCTTTTTTAATATTGGTAGACTTTTATTAAGCTTTTTATTATACATGAATGGCAGGAAGTGTTCAAATTACTCACTGCCATTGATGAGTAATAGTTACAAAGAAGGCTTAATAAGGTGTCTGCACTTTTAATTTTAAGAAAAATAATTGATAAGGCCAGCTGAGAAAGGCTGGAATTACGCATATTTCCCACTGCCTTCTGGCAGTGCAGTATCTACATGAAAAAGGCTTGATAAAGGGACTTGAGTTTGAATTAGAATATGAAATTCAAGAGTATTTGATAATCTCAGCCAAGAAAGGCAGGAAGCGTGCAAATTTCGCACTGCCATCGGCTGGGTTAGTAGCTATAACAAAAAGGTTTGATAAAGGGCCTGCATTTTGAATATGGATATGAAATAAAAGAATAGGTGTTAACCATAGCCAAGAAAGGTAGAAGGTAGGTGTTTGTGTATGTGTAGATGTTGTGTTGATTGAGTGGAAGATGAATAATGTAAAAAAACAAGAAAGGTTGAAAGTGTGCAAATTACCCACTGCCATTCATGAGTAGTAGTTACCAAGTAGGCGTAATAAAGTGCCTTTACTTTCAATTTGTATTGCAAGAAGGATAAAAGATAACCACAGTCAAGAAAGGCAGCAAGTGTGCAAATTTCCCACTGCCTTCGGCTGGGGTAGTAGCTACTACAAAAAGGCTTGAAAAAGGACCTTGACTTTGAATCAGAATATGAAATTGAAGAATGATTGATAACCCCAGAGAAGAAAGGCAGCAAGTATGCACATTTCTTACTGTTTTCGGCTGGGGTAGTTGTTACTATAAAAAGGCTTGATAGAGGGTTTGTATTTTGAATAGGAATATGAAATAGAAGAACAGTTGAGAACCATAGTTAAGAAAGGCAGCAAGTAGTTGTGTGTGTAGATGTTGTGTTGATTGAGTGGAAGATGAATAATGTGAAAAAATAAGAAAGGCTGAAAATGTGGAAGTTATCCACTGCCATTTAGGAGCAGTAGTTACCAAGAAGGCTCAATAAAGGGTTTGTACATTGAATTAGGATAAAAAAATAGAAGATTTGATAACCATAGACCATACTGGCTCTTTCTTTAATATTGGTAGACTTTTTATTAAGGTTTTTATTATACATGAACGGCAGGAAGTGTGCAAATTATCCACTGCCATTGATGAGTAATAGTTATGAAGAAGGCTCAATAAAGGGCCTGCACTTTGAATTCCAATTTGAAGAAAAATAATTGTTAAGCCCAGCTAAGAAAGACATCAACTGTGCAAATTTCTCACTGCCTTCTGGCCGTGCAATATCTTTATGAAAAAGGTTTGATAAAGGGACATGAGTTTGAATCAGAATCTGAAATTGAAGAGTATTTGATAATGTCAGCCAGGAAAGGGAGGAAGTGTGCAAATTTTGCACTGCTATCGCCTGGGTTAGTAGCTACAACAATAAGGTTCGATAAAGGGCCTGTTCTTTGAATAGGGATATGAAATAGAAGAATAGTGGATAACCATAGCCAAGAGAGTCTGCAAGTAGCTGTGTGTATGTGTAGATGATGTATTGATTGAGTGGAAGATAAATAATGTGAAAAAATAAGAAAGGATGCAGGTGTGGAAGTTATCCACTGCAATTCATGAGTAGTAGTTACCAAGAAGGGTCAATAAAGGGACTGTAGTTTGAATTAGGTTAAGAAACAGTAGATTTGATAAACATAGACCATAGTGGCTCTTTTTTAATATTGGTAGAATTTTGTTAAGCTTTTTATTATACATGAACGGTAGGCAGTGCGCAAATTACCTACTCATTGACAAATAACAGTTACCAAATATGCTCAATAAAGGGCTTGCACTTTGAATTTGAATTTTAAGAGGAATAATTGATAAGTCCACTTAAGAAAGGTAGCAAGTTCGCAGATTTCCCACTGCCTTCTGGCCGTGCCATATCTACATGGAAAAGGCTTGATAAAGGGCCATGAGTTTGAATTAGAATATGAAATTCAAGAGTATTTGATAACCCTAGGAAAGAAAGGCAGCAAGTGTGCAAATTTCCCACTGCTTTCGGCTGGGGTAGTAGCTACAACAAAAAGACTTGAAAAAGGACTTTGAATCAGAATATGAAATTGAAGAATAACTGATAATCCCAGGCAAGAAATGCAGTAAGTGTGCAAACTTCCCACTGTCCTTGGACGGGGTAGTAGCTACAATAAAAAGGTTCAATAAACGGCCTGCATTTTGAATATGGATATGAAATAGAAGATTAGTTATCCATAGCAAAGAAAGGTAGAAAGTAGGTGTGTGTGTGTGTACATGATTTGTTGATTAAGTGAAAGATAAAAAAGGTGAAAAATAAGAAAGAGCAGATGCACAAACTACCCACTGCTTTGTAAAGAAAGTGGGAGTTTGGTTTTCCAGTCCATTACACAGAGTGTGCGTGGGATTGTGCAGTGGGAGCCTGAGAAATGGGTATCTCATCTAAGGAGTTTAGTGAGTGCACAAAGTACACGCACTGTGCAGTAGAAAGGACGCAAAAAAGGATGCAAGTGTACAAATAACCCACTGCCATTGATGGGTAGTAGTTATGAAGAAGGTTAAATAAAGGGCCTGAACTTTGAATTACTTCAAGAATAATTGATAATCCCAGCAAAAAAAGTCTGCAGGTGTGCAAATTTCCCACTGCTTTCGGCTGCGGTAGTAGCTAGAACAGAAGGCTCAATAAAGGAAGGGCCTTGACTTTGAATCAGTTCAGTACGGATTTCATAAACATCAATTTTCTCCTTAACAGTATCGGAGTTAATTTGTTCTAAAGTTTCAACATACTTTAATGCTTCTAGAAAGTGTGTATCAAAGCTTTTGTCTTTGAAATCATAGCTCATGTCTGGAGATCTAATTTCCCCACTTCACTCTCATTGCCTGTGATAGATACGATTAGTTCTTGAATTACACTCAAGGCAATATCCAAAATCTCCTCAGTATGAGGCTGTCCTCTTTCCATAATTTTTTCCTTATGTTGTTGCTCCTTGTATAAAAATATAAACAGTATATTTGATCAGTTTTCGTAATATATAAATACAAAACTAGCGTTTTCACCTATTTTGGCTTTCCAAAAATATTATATAAAGACCATTATCTAATAACATTTCATTAGTAGAGTTTTACTCATTTACAAAGTTATATAAATATAATTACTTATAAGGATATTGTGTTCTTATGTTTCCTTAAATTTTGAAATCAGTCATTCCTTATGACTTTAGGAAAAGGCTCAGGCTGTTATAGCAAAATACAGTACTAAAAAATTTAGAATATGTCCAGTCACCTTAGCCATTCCAAAATAGTATTGTTTCCACTTTGGTTAGAACAAAAAAGGCTCGATAAAGGGCATGAGTTTGAATCAGAATATAAAATACAAGGATAATTGATAAACCTAGCCAAAAAAAAGCGGGAAGTTGGTGTGTGTTATGTGTAGATGATGTGTTGATTGAGAAGATAAAAAAGGTGAAAAATTAGAAAGGCTGCAGAGGTGCAAAGTACCCACTGCTTTGTCAGGGAAGTGGATGTTTGGTTTCACACCTCATTATACAGATAGATTGTCGAATTTCGTAGTGGAGTCTGAGAAATGACTACCACGCGAAATGAAGGAATGTAAGTGTACTAAGAAACCACTGAGGCAGTAGGGCTGAAAAATTACAACACCGGGTCAATTTCAGGGATTCCATTTTGAATTACAATAATACTTGGGAAAGGCAGCAAGAAATGTAGTAGGTAGGTGTATTTGAGGTAGTGGATGTAGAATAAGGTGAAAAGGAAGAAAGGTAGCAAAAGCAGAAAGAACCTAGTGTCTTGTAAAGGAAATGGGTGTTTTGTTTTCTAGTACATTACAGAGTGTTAGTCGGATTCTGCAGTGGGAGAGTAAGAAACAGTTGTTAACCATAGGCAAGAAAGGTAGAAAGTAGGTGTTTGTGTGTGCGTGTAGATAATGTGTTGATTGAGTGCAAGATGAATAATGTAATAAATAAGAACGGCTGCAGCGTCACCAAGTACATCAAGAGCAGCACTCTAAACATGAAGTCGTGCAAAATGAAGGTAGTCATCCTCAGAATCACCCTCTCAGCCTCGGATGATTTACGCTAGCTGAGTACATTGTGGACAGTACCAACAACTATCAAGCATGTGCACAACCTAAACTCCTCCCTTTGTATGTGTAAGCAAGTCTACACCGTCTCCTCGTATTGCTACAACACCCTCCACATGCTCTGGAACATTTACAATTGGGTCATAAACAAAAGAAAAACAGTGACACAGTCCTTCATGAGCAGCAGACTACACAGTGGCTAAACACTGTATATAGGAATTCCAGCCAAACATGTACAACAGTTACAACAAGTCCAAAAGACCTCCACCTGAGTGATTGTTAATGTCCTCTGCTGCAGCCACATCATTCACCACCTGATACACCTACACTGTCTTAATACCAAGAATAGGATCATCTTCAATCTGCTCACCCTCACTTATAAAATACTCTACAACACCAGAGTAATCTACTTTAACAGTAGTAATCCTAAAATGGCTAAATTTGTATCTTAAAATTTTGACTTTAAAAATACTAGGTAACATTTTGGTAACTCTTTAGGCAAATGTTGCTTATAAACTAATTGGCTATCATTGGAATGTATCCAAGCTTTAAAGAAAAAGTGTAATGTTGAGATGTTGTAGAAGGTCCATTATGAAAAATAATTGCAACAGTTACAAAAGTTCTTCCTGATATTGAAACTTGACCAGCTACAACATTTTTAATTAAAATTTCCAATATTGTTATTGGCTGCAAAAGTGCAAATTACCTAGTGCGTTTAGTTGGGGAAGTAGTTACAACAAAAAGGCTCGATAAAGGGCCTTGTCTTTGAATTAGAATATGAAATTGAAGAATAATTGATAACCCCAGCCAAAAAAGGCAGCAAGTAAGTGTGTGTACGTGTGGATGGTGTCTACATCAAGTAGAAGATGAAGTAGGTGAAAAATAAGAAAGGCTGCAGATATGCAAACTACTCTCTGCCTTGTCAGGGAAGTAGATCTTTCGATATCCTTTTTATTATACAGAGAGGATGTCGTATTCCGCAGTGGGAGAAATGACTACCACATTTAAGGAAGCTAAGCAAGTGTACTAAGTTCCCACTGTGGACCGTAGAGTTTAAAAATAAGAACACCCGATCCTTTTCAGGGTCTCTACTTTGAATTAGAATAATAGTTGGGAAAGACAGTCAAGAAAGGCAGCAGGTAGGTGTGTTTGTGCTAGTGGATACAGAATAAGGTGAAAATTAAGAAAGACAGGAGATGTGGAAACTACCGATGGCTTTGTAAAGGAAGTGGGTGTTTGGTTTTGTAGTCCATTACACAGACTGTGCGTCAGATTCTACAGTGGGAGCCTGAGAAGTGGGTATCACATCTAAGCAAACAGTGCAAGTGCAGAAAGTACAGTCACTATGTGGTAGAAAGGACGGAAGAAAGGACACAAGTGTGCAAATTACTCACTGATATTCACAGTTTTTAGTTAGCATGAAGGCTGAATAAAGGGTCTGCATTTTGAATTTGAATTAATTTTAGAATTATTCATAACTCCAGCCAAGAAAGGCAGCAAGTGTGCAAATTTTCCACTGCCTTTGGACGGGGTAGTTTTTACAACAAAAAAGTTTGATAAATGTCTAATAACTAATGTTAAGGACAGTGATGCTTCTGTTTGTTGTTTTTGTGAGGTTGATAGACGGTTTCGCGTAACACAAAAGTTATTTGCAATAAATGCATAGAAATTTAAGTTTACCAAATTGAAGATCAATATGTGAGTATGGACTGTTTGCTGAAGATGCTGTTGCAGTAGTTGATGTGCTTGATGCAGCAGGAAGTCGGTTGTTCTGCAATCTCTGTGTTGCAGTGAAGCTAAGTTGTTGGGGGGCAAGTTGTTTAAGTGTTGCACTATATTTGTTGTGCCAAAGGAGGATTTTTTTTATTGATCAGACCTTGAAAGAGTTGTTTGGTAAATTTAACAGGTTACTAATGGTTGGTGTGTTTCAGTTAGTATGTGTGTGGACTTTGCTGATATCTTTAAGGGACACATTAGAGCTTCCATAATACAGAAACACTTTGTACTTAGTGACGTCCAATTCTATTTTGTGAAGAACTGTTGAATTCTACATCCGCCTTTAGAACTAGTGGGAGGGTAGCATTTTAAAGTGTTTGATAGGTTACACTACATGTGTGCATGGAGCTAAAGAAAACTTAGCATGGTTATGCATGGGCATCGTCTCACAGAAAATGTAGCATTCAGGATTGTAAAAGCTTGAGATAGTAATCTTTTTAGAGTTGGAGCAGAGTTCCTGTAACATTGATACATAGTTTTCTTTTTGAAATTCAGCAATTATTTTGTTTACCTGTTGAAATATACATTTAAATGTTCCTCTTTGAACGTCAAGAAGCAACACCGCTCCTCCACACAATATTGTGCTAAAAAGTCTAAAAAGTAGTGGTAATTCCACTGTCACCAAGGTAGATATCTGACAATAGAATTAATTATATTTTTACACCACTATTTCATAGTCCTAATGCAAAAGGAGTGTTTAGACTGAACAAAATTATTATTTTTTTACATATATAGACAGTAACAGGTAAGTATAATTTAAATTTCCTTTTATGGATTGAAGGTGGTCATCTGCTGCATTCAAAACACTGGGCCTGTTGAAAAGAAAGTGAAAAGTAAGTTGTAATTAATATTGCATGGTTTAAAGATGAATATCTTTTTGAAATAATAACTTTACATGTATTTACATGGTAAACATAGTTCCAGGGTCAGAATGGCCTTTTGAGTTTGCGCAAACCCACTAACTTCCATGTTTTATGCGTTTTTAAGAACTCTTCTCTAATCTTTTGTTATAATGAAGAATGTTGCAAATTTGCTCATGCTGAAATGTAGTACACAAATGTTTTCTAGGAGTACTATTTCTTGTCCTACTTGAGTACATTTTTGGGAATTCACAAAACCTGTATAGCTGCACTTAATGGTAGGACATATACCATGGATGTACTTTTGAGACTTTCTTGAATAATTGGACCCCTAATTTGGTCTGGCATTAATCGTGACCTTTTGCTTTTATTACATCTCTCTCTCTCTCTCTCTCTCTCTCTCTCTCTCTCTCTCTCTCTCTCTCTCTCTGTTCCCTTCTCTCTCATCCACTCTGCTCTCTCCCCTCCCTCTCTCTCTCTCTCCCTCTCTCTCTCTCTCTCTCTCTCTCTCTCTCTCTCTCTCTCTCTCTCTCTCTGTCTTTGTATCGGATGGTTTCACTGTGAGTCACAGCATTATGCTGTTTCACAAGGAGTATATCAGCATACAAAGTAGTTTTGTTCAGTGCCCGTAACTACTGTGGAAGTTTGTGCTTTTTAAAACCAAAACTATTTTTTGCTCTTCCCAAAGTTTGTTATAATAGTGAGGGGGCAGCAGCTTACATGGCAATTAAGTTTTACAGACACAATGCCAAAACGAGTCACACAATGACAAAAGTAAAACGGTGACTATCAATTTCAGACCTACTGTGTTTGCCAATGGTTGTTGAATTGTGTTTCCCATAATCTTATTGAAAGTCGTTACAGAGATTTTCCATAATTAATATTTATGGGAAATACTATCATGGATGAACATGTTATTAAATGATGCTGCAAAAAAATGGTAACAGAAATGTTAGAGTAGTTTAGCAAAATGTTTTTTTTCCTGCATTCTCTTTTTTATTAACATTTTATTTTGAAAGCAAAGTATTATCTAACTTGCTTTTAAGCTTCTGCAATTATTTGCGTCAAATCGCAGAGTATTGCGGGAGCAGTATACATAGTCTCATAGTGCTAAACTTTGGAAGTGTGTGTACACTTTTTTTACTACAGAAACTGTCAGTAGTGCAGTCTGAGTTTACAACATTTATTTGGAAAAGTCACTCTAACTAATAATAATGACTGCATCAATGTTGTAGAAGTTTGAAAGTCTTTAACATGTGGACACAAATATTAACTCGGCAGTAGACATTTCTGATAAGCATATGTGGGTCAGGCGTGTTTCAGAGCTGCACGCTTTTGTATACTGGAGCCACTGACAGTTGTGCACTCGTTACAACATTTACTTAGAGTGCCCGCCCTAGTAATAAATGCATTCAATTAATGAACCATAAATACAGGTTTGAACAGTATTACCATATGGGCAAACATATTACGTTAACTACAGACAGTGGCCTTCTCTGACCCATTATGTGCTACTGCTAACTGTCAGCCATAGGGTTTGTGCTGCTGGGAGTTGGGCCTACTTGCGTCAAGGACACAATACACATGAAAAAGTATTGCCCTTGACCTCAAACAATATGTGCTGTGCATCAGGCTATAGGAATTACACATCCTTGACGGTGCATAGTCAGCTTTCAAATAAAGTGTACGCAACTCAGAAAAGATTCTTACCATAAAGTTTTCTGTATAAGTTGCTGAAGCTTTTTGGTTGCAGACACCACAATACTTTTCAATAGTCTGTAAATATAAAAAAGATGTATATTAGGGAATCATAATTGCAATGCTAACCATTGAAAAGGTAGTTTGCAAAATAAATGTTATCCTTGAAACCCTCTTTGGTATTTATAAGTATTTTAAAGAAGTTGCATCAAGCAAAATAACGGTGGCAAACGGGCAGATTCTCTGAATCTTTTTATTTGTGACCGGTATTTTTACATTTGGGATGCATCATTGCAATTAAGGAATCTCTAAATTGAGATTCCTTAAATTGCGATTGCATTTAAGCAGCCACGGGTCGTGCTGGGCGTTACGCTAGGAGGTGACGTCAGGCAGAGGAGGGGAAGGGTGGGGGTTGTAAAATGCGGAATATGGACGATGTCAGGTAAGTACCAAAAAAAAAAAAAAATTGTTACCAGCACTGCATCGGCAAATGTGATGCCACGCGGGTGACAGATGTTGGCTGCGAATGTCTTGTAAAAAATTGCGGTGTAACCGTCAGTGCCCGGCGCTTTATGGGGTTTCAGCACCTTAATAGCTGAGGTAACCTTGTCAAGTGTGATCGGAGCTATAAGCTCTTCATTCCAAGAAAGAGAGACCTGAGGGATGGGAAGATCCCTAAGGAAGTCTTGTTGTTTGTCAGCGTTCAACGCATCCGCCGAAAATAGGGTCTTGTAAAACTCCCCAAAGAGGTCCTTCTTGTCCTCGTCTTTATGAACAACCACTCCTGAGGGATCTTGAATACCCCCTATATACTCCCTTTCCCTTTTATCTTTCAGTTGCCTCGCGAGATGCTTCCCTATTTTATTGCCTTGAGTGTAGGACAGATTACAAGGTTTGAGAAGAGTGAACTCTGCCCTATTGTGATAGATAGCTCGAAGTTTGCCCCTGATTGCTGTAAGTTTGCGTAGTGTCTGTCTGGTGGGTGTAAGTTTGTAGGTTTGTTCAACAACCACTACCTCCTCTAATAGTTCCCTGTCCTTCGCTCGTTGTCTATTCAGGGCTGAGTTAAGCGATATCCACTTACCCCGCAGCACTGCCTTAAAGGAGTCCCATGTGTTGTACTCAGAAGTGTCCTCGGGTCTATTAAGGGTGAAAAATTCCTTGATATTCTCCCATAATTGGGCACACGATTCCTTGTCCCTCTCTAACGTCGCCGGGAAATACCACCGAGCAGGCGATGGGGCATTACCTAACTAGGAAAGACATACCGAGTACAGACTATGATCCGAAACGAATATGGGGAATACCTTGGCTTCCTTGAAATTGCCCTGTAAGGACTGGCTGGCGAAGATGTAATCCAACCGAGAGTAAGAGTGGTGAACGTGGGAGAAGAAGGTATAATCCCGGGTGTGGGGATATAGAGCGCGCCATGTATCCAATAGGCCTAGGTCCTGAATATGCCTCTGTGTGTCAACGGAAAAAGAGTCCAAGTTAGAGCGGCGAGTATGAATGAATTTAGATTTCTAGAGCGCACATAGCTGCCCTGAGGCGTCCAAGCGCTAAGAATACCAACTGAAAGCTAAAATCAGGAAAAGGAAGTGTCAAGCTCTACTATTTACGTGGTGAACAAGAGCTTTTTCAGCTGTTTACGGAAGGAGAGGATGTCGGGTTAGATCCTAGTTGCTGGGGAAGGGTATTCCACAGCTTGGCTATATTATGAGAAAAGGAGCGGCCTCCAGATCTTGATTTCTTTATTTGCGGCACAATGGCTAGATTTGCGGAGGTAGGGCCCGATTCACAGAATGAACTTAAGACTCAATCCTAAACCTACTACTGTTTTGGTATTCACAGATTGCACTTACTACTTTTGGTATTCACAGAATGAACTTACTCATTTCGGTATTCACAGAAGTTAGGACTCCTAACTTTAGGACTCCTAAATGCCTTCTGTGAATACCGAAAGTCTTAAAATTAGGATTTTTCTCAATTTAGTAGTAGTAAAGTTAGTAGTCCTAACTTTAGGACTCCTAAATGCCTTCTGTGAATACCGAAAGTCCGAAAATTACGATTTTTCTCAATTTAGTAGTAGTAAAGTTAGGACTACTAACTTTAGGACGCCTAAATGCCTTCTGTGAATACCGAAAGTCCTAAAATTACGATTTTTCTCCATTTAGTAGTAGTAAAGTTAGGACTACTAACTTTAGGACGCCTAAATGCCTTCTGTGAATACCGAAAGTCTTAAAATTAGGATTTTTCTCAATTTAGTGGTAGTAAAGTTAGTAGTCCTAACTTTACTACTACTAAATTGAGAAAAATCCTAATTTTAAGACTTTCGGTATTGACAGAAGGCATTTAGGAGTCCTAAAGTTAGTAGTCCTAACTTTACCACTACTAAATTGAGAAAAATCCTAATTTTAGGACTTTCGGTATTCACAGAAGGCATTTAGGAGTCCTAAAGTTAGGAGTCCTAACTTCTGTGAATACCGAAATGAGTAAGTTTATTCTGTGAATACCAAAAGTAGTAAGTTCATTCTGTGAATACCAAAAGTAGTAAGTGCAATCTGTGAATACCAAAACAGTAGTAAGTTTAGGATTGAGTCTTAAGTTCATTCTGTGAATCGGGCCCGTAGAGCGCAGCTGTCTGGCGGGAAGATAGGGTGTGATGAGGGGGAGATTAATTGCCGGACCTAAAGACCAGAAGGTCTGGTGTGCAATGCAAAGTGATTTGAAGTTTACTCTTTCCCTTACGGGAAGCCAGTGCAGTTTCCTTAGTCCGGACTTTACTGAGGATCTGCGAGGGATTTGTAAAAGCGTTCGCGCTGCGCAGTTCGGTATCAGTTGCAATTTGCGTAAAGTAAAGTCAGGAGCTCCGAGATATAATGCATTTCCATAGTCCAGCCGTGATTGGATCAGGCCCAGAACCACGGTTTTTCTTGCTTCAAAGGGGAGTAGAGGTAAGATCTTCCTGATGACTCTCAGGATGCCGAAGCAAATGGCAGAAAGTTTTATTGCCTGTTGATCGAATGACAGGGACCTATCGAGGAAGATGGTGCAGTGTGACCCAAGAGCATGAGCTCGGTCTTGTCTCCATTAAGTTTGAGACAATACTTGGTCATCCAGCTCTTGACCATCTCCAGACAACCAGCAAGATCTACACTCGCCGAAGATCCCCCTGCCTGTGCTAGAGAGACCACCAGCTGAGTATCGTCCGCGTAGGTAACGATCTTAATACCATACGGACGGACGATCTCAGCCAGTGGCCTCATGTAGACGTTAAATAACGTCGGGCTTAATGATGATCCCTGCGGGACTCCGCATCCCAGAGGCTTGCTAGAGGAGGTGACATTACCCTCATACACCTGGAAAGATCTGTCACTCAGGTAGGACCTGAACCACTCCAGAGCTCTGCCAGTATGTGTGCTGTCAAGGTCTGGGTGCAAAACTAAGTTAAAATCCCAAATGAGAAACAGAGGTCCCTCTGCAAAATCCATCACCTTACCCAAGAGTGCATGCAGGAAACCCTTCTGCCCGCTGTTAGGGGTGTAAAGTACCACAGAGGTGCCCAATTTCTCTTTCAGTCATCCCTTAACTATCAGCCATCGTCCGTTTCTATCGCTCTGGACACCAAAGAGTTGGAACTGAGTGGTAGATCGAAATAGGAGTGCCACCCCCGTATGCTTGGTAGAGGCAGAGGATTTATAAATAAGTGGGTATTGCTTGTGTTTCAGTCGGGATTCTTCAGATTTCAGTAAGTGTGTTTCCTGGAGTGCTACTATGTCTAGGTGATGATCTAGTATGTACTTCCAGACTTTCGGCCGCTTCTGAGGGGAGTTGAGCCCCTTGACGTTCCACGTACCTACGGTAATCAGCATTGCAATGCGAATCTCCTAACTAACATTCCAACTAGCATGTCACCAACGTCCATCGTGTTATTTACCCTGATTCTCCCCCATGGGTGCCGGTCAAGTCCCGAGCGAGTTAGCGTGTCAGAATTCTCCCCCTTGGCATAGCTCAGCTCACCTCCCCCTTTTTCCCTTCATGGCTCCACGTGGAAATCCAGTCAGGAAAGAGCAAAGCAGAACAGCTCCACCATCCCTCCCTCCCCCCCAACCCCCATAAAACTCCACAGAATAAGAAACCAAAACGACAATCAAAAACGTTTGTTCTGTCGTAGCGCGGGACAAGTCTGCCCACGCATAGACTGGTGGGGACTGCGGGTCCTGGGACCCAGTCCGCACAGCACTACAGCGATATTGTAATAAGGAATCAATGTAACAAAAGTCACTCACAGTGTGTCATTGCAGCGTTAGACACCCGTCCCAACGGTTATGTCCTTGGGCGCCATGTGTAGACCAAACTAGGGCCAAAGCAGTCCTGCTACCCTCCTTTGCGAGAGGGTACTGTTCGGAGCTACAGCACCACCCCATATATAATAGAATATACCCTCGCCCGCCGTCGTCTTCAGCGGTTCTTCCTGGGCCTGGTCTGCGACCAGGCCAAGGCAGCGGCCGCACCTCCCGGAGGATCTCCCGGAGCGCCAGATGAGGGGTCTCCCTCCTCCGCTGGCAGGTCCAGGAGGTGCAGGCCTTCTCTCAGGGTGGTGAGGTGGTGTCTCTTGTTGTGAAGTTCAGAGCTGAGGCCGAAAGGGTAGGTCCATCGATACTTGATCCCGTCTTCCTGAAGTTTGGCAGTAACAGGCCGCAGCGTTTGTCTGCGCCCCAGTGTAGATGGAGCAACATCCTGAAATATGGCACAAGAGAAATTCTGTAAGGAAATGGAGTCCTTGGACCTGAACGCTTGTAAGACCGCTTCCATAACTTTATAAGAGTGAAATTTCGCCAGGATATCTCAAGGCTTCCTTCGCTCACCACTCTGGGGGGGGCCCACTCTGTGCACCCTGTCCAACTTAAGCACTGTGGGGTTCAGGATCTCCGCAAAGAGGCCTTCCATCTTAGCCTCCAGGTCGGGCCCCTTTGCACCCTCTTCCAGGTCTTTGACGTGGATGTTCTCACGTCGAGCGTGATTTTCCAGGTCTTCGGTCTTCAGTTGCGTTTGCTGGAGTTGTTCCTTTAGAGAGCGGACATCCTCTTAGCACTCACCCATCGCTTGTTTGTGTTGTTGGTGGTGTGATTCTAGATCGAGAACTCTGGTGCCCACAGAGTTTACATCACGTTGAAGAGAGGCCAAGCGGTCTGAGATATCTGATCGCAGTTGGTCAATGGAAGATTTTATGTCCTGGCCCAGCTCAGTACCCAGTTCCGACTTGAAGTCCTTAAGCATGGACTGGAGGTCCGCCTTGGAAAGGGCCAAGCCCGTCTTCTCCGAGTTGCCCCTAAGAGCCGGCCGATTGTCAGCAGTCACCAAAAAGTCCGATATTTTGGCAGTCCCTTTGTTTGTGCCTTTTTCTTCTGAGGCATAAGGAATTGGGCAATCACCGTTCAGCCGTCTCTGAGCTTGCCAGGTATACTCTTTTTATCTCCAGTGCAGGTTCCAGAATAGCAAGCAGCGATACACCACCCTCCAGCAGGTTATAGATCGTCCCAGCAGTACCGTTACCCTTGATGTCTGCATGCGTTTCTGCACTTTCTCGCGAGAGCGCGGGGAGGGGAGCCCGCTAGGTGCATTGCCGCCTGGTCATAGTGTCAGTGGCCTTCCCCAGACTTCTTACTTCGCAGTTGCAACCAGGTAATGTCGCGGTCCACGCTTATGCCGCCCCTTAGCGCTGTTGCAGCCCCTAAGTCACATGGTGCATCTCCCCATTGCAGATTCTCTGCCAGGCCATGCTCTGGAAGGCTGGAGATCACTGGAGCCCCACGAGGTCCGGCGCCATCTCAGGGTGTCCCACCGGCCACCATTTGAAGTCTGCTTCCTCTGGAGTGCGTGGAGAAGAGTCAGATTTCGGCAGATGGTTGGGACTCACCCCTCGGACATCCGCCACCTCCGCAGACCCAGCGCTCCCCTCAGGCACCTCAGCAAGCGCCGGCTGCTTCCCCCGGCTGCCGCGCTAGGTTAGGGGTCGCCGCCATTTTGTGCCTGGAGCTTTTGCGCCGATCAGGTATGCGGTGGAAATAAAGCACCAAAGGCCTCGAAAGCTGCTCACGATGCCACCGTTGTGTGCCTCAGTGGTTCTGCCGCCCATGTGTGTTCCATGGTTTCAATTCCCTTCGCATTATCCACCAGTAATGCTCGCAGAGCGCCGCGCGGACCGGGAGCCGAAGCAGGTCACGTCTGCTCTGCAATCTTGCCCGGCCACGCCCCTGTGATACTCTTTTTTAATCAAAATCCCATATACATCTTCAATATATATTTTTTATAGAATATATTGTTCTTTTAGCTCTTTTTGGATAGTTTTGAATGTTAGGATTTATAAAATCTAAGTACAAGAATGGTACACCACTCCCATAGAAAGCAACTATAAATGGCAACCTCTTCCATTTTCCACATATCATCATGAGAAAGGCAGCAAATTAAATTCTATCTTTCATTTTAGAGTACTCTTGCTAGACCTGTGAATACACAACAGTTTATTACGTAGTCCTGAGTTGGAAATTGAAGCTTGCCATTACTTAAATTCTGTCAGCACTCCTCAATGTTTAAAAAAAGTTCTGTCTCTTTAACACCCTTCCCTCCCAATACAATCTTAGCTCAGTGTACCTAACAACCCAGTGGAACCAGTAGGTTTAAGTTCACAGCACATTCTAGAAGGAACATGCTACTTCCAAATGAGATACAACAGAGGTGGTTTACTCCACAGATTCAAAAGAATATCTATGTCTGTATTACATTTCGTTTTTTGATCAACAGCCAATAATAAGAATTCTGCCTAAGACATCCAACACACTACCTAATTTCATTCACCTTCATGGTGACAGGATCCAATGACATATATATATATATGAATGAAATGAAAATAGAATTTGTAAAGCGCTACAGTTGCCCTCAGGCGTCCAGGCGCTGCGACTAAACAAAAATGCCCTCAGATGAACAACAAGCTTCTGGTTACTGAAACAAAAAGGTGTTAAGCTGTTTCCGGAAACTGGTTAAGTTGGGGTTGCTTCTCTTGTGCAGAGGGAGGGTGTTCCATAATCTTGATACACTATAAGATAATATATATATATTCTTTTAACTCAGTTTTAACTGCTTTTCCTTTGGAAAACTACCTCATTCTGCTCTAACCTTCTCTTGAATACTATTTCTCCTTAACTTCAAAATGTTTAGAGTTTAGATTGTGGGGGAACTGCACTGCACACCACAAGAGCCTTACCGGTGGAGAATAGAGGAGCGAAGCGCTGAGAAGAGCGCACAGACAGCGGACCAACGCCAGATTTCCAAGACACCGCTTCCATCAGTCGCGCCGCCGCTTCGGGACTTCATATCCCGGCAGCCTTTGCGGCGTCGCGTTCCCTGACGCGGAACACGCGCCAGGAGGGGCTACATAACCAGCAAGCCCTCGGTGGAGCGGGGGGAACTGCACTGCACACCACAAGAGCCTTACCGGTGGAGAATAGAGGAGCAAAGCGCTAAGAAGAGCGCACAGACAGCGGACCAAGGCCAGGTTTCCAAGACACCGCTTCCATCAGTCGCGCCGCCGCTCCGGGACTTCATATCCCAGCAGCCTTTGCTGCGGCGCGTTCCCTGATGCGGAACACGCGCCAGGAGGGGCTACATAACCAGCAAGCCCTCGGTGGAGCGGGGGGAACTGCACTGCACACCACAAGAGCCTTACCGGTGGAGAATAGAGGAGCGAAACGCTGAGAAGAGCGCACAGACAGCGGACCAACGCTAGGTTTCCAAGACACCGCTTCCATCAGTCGCGCCGCCGCTCCGGGACTTCATATCCCGGCAGCCTTTGCTGCGGCACGTTCCCTGACGCGGAACACGTGCCAGGAGGGGCTACATAACCAGCAAGCCCTCGGTGGAGCGGGGGGAACTGCACTGCACACCACAAGAGCCTTACCGGTGGAGAATAGAGGAGCGAAGCGCTGAGAAGAGCGCACAGACAGCGGACCAAGGCCAGGTTTCCAAGACACCGCTTCCATCAGTCGCGCCGCCGCTCCGGGACTTCATATCCCGGCAGCCTTTGCTGCGGCGCGTTCCCTGACGCGGAACACGCGCCAGGAGGGGCTACATAACCAGCAAGCCCTCGGTGGAGCGGGGGGAACTGCACTGCACACCACAAGAGCCTTACCGGTGGAGAATAGAGGAGCGAAGCGCTGAGAAGAGCGCACAGACAGCGGACCAAGGGCAGGTTTCCAAGACACCGCTTCCATCAGTCGCGCCGCCGCTCCGGGACTTCATATCCCAGCAGCCTTTGCGGCGGCGCGTTCCTTGACGCGGAACACGCGCCAGGAGGGGCTACATAACCAGCAAGCCCTCGGTGGAGCGGGGGGAACTGCACTGCACACCACAAGAGCCTTACCGGTGGAGAATAGAGGAGCGAAGCGCTGAGAAGAGCGCACAGACAGCGGACCAACGCCAGGTTTCCAAGACACCGCTTCCATCAGTCGCGCCGCCGCTCCGGGACTTCATATCCCAGCAGCCTTTGCGGCGGCGCGTTCCCTGACGCGGAACACGCGCCAGGAGGGGCTACATAACCAGCAAGCCCTCAGCGTCGCGGGACGCGAGCGGGACGCCCGGGGCCAAGCCCGGGCAAAGGGCGGGCCCTCTGTGGCCCTCAGAGGCCAGAAGAGGCTGGGCTGGGCCACCCCTCTAAAGTCTTCTACGGCACGGCGTACATCAGGTATTTATTTGTGACTTACTTAACAGAGTCAAATCCACCCATCGCCTTCGCACCTGTCACTGTTAGACTATGAGGAAGACTGTTAAGAAGCCCAGGATGCCCACATTAAGATCAAGCACAAAATCCAAAGTGGACCCCCCCCCACCATTACCAACTCTAACTGCTATCGACAAGATGCTCAAACAAACTATAGGGGCAGTATCCAATGCCATTGCAAACACGGAGAGAAGGCTGTCTCTACCACCCGTGACTATCGTCCAAGACACCTAGGATGCTCTTATTAATTTATCTGCAGTTTCCCTAGATTTGGCAGATGACCCTGACACTAGCCTGACCATTACCCCCTCTTCTTTCGTTGATCTCCCATGTGCCCAGGCGCCTGCCGAAGTTAGCAGGGAGCGAACGGATCTACAAAAAAGCAACAACAAGAGGAAATTAAATACCACGGGAAAAATGCGGAGGTAAAAAAGGCCCAAATAAAATAAGAAATCATAATCTGGTGGCGCCTATAAATCCATCTACACCAGGAATACCCTGTTGGATTACCAACATGGTGGCTGACCTCAAAACGGACCTTGAACACTCGATCACTGTGCTGATAAAACCTCTTATAGCCAAGATCGACAGACTTACATCACTTGTAAACAATAAGGGTGTTGGCCCCAAAGGCCAACCAGCACAAGAGGGTGCCGTAGCAAAACAGAATGAGGCCATATCTAAAAGACTAACTAAAAATAAGGCCACCCCTATATCTGACACGGCAGCAAAAAACTCCACCAGAGTCACACAAAAAAATACCAAAGACACACAAAAGGTCGCTACCACACCGAACACAGGCAAAACTAATAAACAAGCAATTGCCGTAACTAACAAACTACCCCTTGGACCCCCTCAAACATCTCAAGGAAATAACGTCCAAACTCCCAAAGCGACTTCTAAGACTAATCCAACTTCATCTGCAACTACTAAAGAAAATAAAACAGCAACCCGCTTCAGGACAATTAACCTCCCGCCTGAAGCTCTACCCTTTGTAGTTGTCTTAACTGGAGTCCCACCCTTAAGAGAGGGCAAAAGGGAAACACAAGTAGAGTTAAAAAACAAATGTGCACAGTGGCTACAAATACACAGACCACTACCCCCCAACATTCACGGGGAGATTCTCTCAGTAAGAAGGGGGGAGTGGATCGGTAAAGGCACAAAAACCATAGCAGGGGACATAATCACGATAAACTTTAGAGACATTGCAGCAGTCAATTTTATCTGTAATGCCCCCCCTAGTTATACCCACTCACAAATTCATCCGGTACACCTATCCTACTTTTACCCATTTGCACCTCACAGGTCCATGCAGAGCAATAGACCACCGACGATCAGAATGCCCCAGATGGATCCCCAATACAGACAACCCCAGTGGCAAAGGTCATATCATGTGACCCCCAACTATGACCCTTTCCTAATGCAGCACGCACATTGGAGCAGGTTTAGCGTACTTGAAGAGGTCGACTGACAGGGACGGGAAAAACAGCCCTCTAATCACGCAAGGCTGAAGGAGGCGAGTCCACTCATAACGGAAAGGAGAATGGGGGCAGGAAATAGATCAGTACCCGCGCCCAGTAAAGAAGGTAGTAATAAGTTGCCGAACAGAAGTAGGGGAAAAGGCGACTTGATAAAACCCCCAAAACATAGGTCAACCCTCAGAGTGGATCAGCTAACCCTTGCAGCTCACAACCTAGCCTCGACATATTATCTAAAACGGAAAAACAGGCTGTGCCCCCGTCAAGAGACCTAATAGGAAGCCTAAAGGAAAACACTTATGAAAACCTAAAAGCTGTATCGTGGAATATAGCAGGATTAGCGGCCAAATTCGAATCCCAAGATTGGCTTAGCTATATAAATAAATTCCAAATCATATGCCCGCAGGAAACATGGGTCACTGAACTAAACGATTATAGCCTAGAGGGCTACAAAAGTTTCTCTGTCCCGGCCTGAGGTTCCGTGACGGTTCCGTGACGATTTGAACCCGTGTTTTCAAGTTTGTCGGAAATACACAATATTGGTATCAGTGAACCGCAAATGATCCATTTAGCATACCCTGGTGTTTTCGCTACGCTACAAGCAAGAGCACTCCTTTTATTAACACATTTCTGATCTACCCACGGCATCCATCTTAGATCATGGCAGCCATTTTGTGTTTCTTGCCCTCACATACGCAATAACCTTTGATCACTTCATTTCGATTAAGGACACGTAGCCTTAGCCGGAGATTCACCTCTTTCATGACACGTGCACCTTAAACCAGATCACGCTGTAGCTGCATGACTCGACAAAGGCTGCCTCCTCTGCCCGAGGCCAGTCTCACTAAACTGGTCTTCGTGTCCATTGTCCTGATCATGATTAGGCGGCCGAAGCCGGTAGCCTTGCCCATTTACAACCCACAAGCATCTCTTATCCCGCTTTCCTATCTTCCACACCTGGCTCCGTTCCTTTCTTTCTGAATCTTTATTAGGGGGAGGTAACGAAATTTACGATGAGGCGGTCCGGCTCTTGAATGCAGTATTGACAAGGGATTGTGATGAACTAGTGGGAACCCCTCTTCGTAGATGTTTCGTATCAGATTTTATCAACGGTTCCTGTGTACGCCAATTATTTATTGTTTATGACACAAAGGTTTTGGGAATGTACCAACATGTGAAGAATTCGCCTGAAGGCCAAAAACTAGTATATAAGGAGCAACCCACTTTGTACAATTTGAACAGGCTCCTAGATTCTGCCCGTGTGTAGTATCTGTGACTTCTGTGTCCCTGCAGTAATAAACCTTTGGTCTTTGACGCCACCACCGAGAAGCCCGTGTTTCTGTTCATTTGTGCACCAAGGCAGGTGGAACTCCGGGGTCTTTGGGTGTTGTTCCCTGACACCTCTGGACGGAACCAAAAAGTCCAGAACTCCAATTGGCGCCCAACGTGGGGCGACGTCATTCGGTACCGGTCCAAAAGCCTGAAGAGTTCGAGAAGCTTCGTGTGAAGATTCCCGAGGGAGGCGCCCCACTTCATCGATCCCGGCATATCGCAAAAGTGGCCCGAAGTTCTCTTCCACGAGGGTTCCCGTTCAGGACGGCTGCAGTGGGCCGTTGCCTTGACCGTCGCCCTGTCTTGGACCCGAGGTGCAGTCCTTAGTACGGCGAAACGTGACGGGTTTCTCCTTGGTGACGTCTTCAGTGACTCAGTTAAGTATTTAGTGATAGCTAGCTGGTTACTTTGTGAGGATTGTTAAAATCCTTGATTGGTTTGGTTTGGTTTGGTTCTTAGTAGGATTATCACCGGTTGTTCTGGTTACGATAATCTATTTGGTTTAGTTTGGGTATCGATACAACAGTTCGTTTTGGTAGGCCTAAATTCTTGGTTTAAGTGCACACATCTGTTTTGTGTTTTGTTTGTTTTGTGTTCCGGACTGAAAAATGGTAAGTCGGAAAATGTTGTCTTGTTTTGGTTGCAACCGTGACTCACGATTGGAGGACTCCTGTCTGGTTCCTCCGATTGGGACTCCCCTATATGATTTATATTGTAAATTTGGTGTGGGTCCTATATCTTATAATGAGGTATGGGTCCGTTACACTGCGAAGGATGGTGTCCTTAGTTGGCCACTGCATGGTAGTTTTGAACCCGAGATTCTCGACAACTTAGAAGCGAAATTGTTTAGGAAAAAAGCCCGGCCGGCAATGTTTGATTCTTTCCGTTACTGGCGAAAAGAATCCAAACAGAGAGAAATGAAAAGGTTAAAGAAAGAACAGAAAGAACAAGAAGAGTTGACTCTAGAGCAAGCGGCTAAGCAGTTGCAGGCTAACGAGTGTGAGAAAGCCATAGATGTGGCCATTAGAGAGCATAATTTAGCGATTGACAAGTGCTATCCTGCCTTGCCATCGAAAATGGCTAAGATACTGGAGGATTCCGAAAACGATCCTCTGTTGTCTTATCTGTTACGGTCACCTCCACCGTATGCACAAAGTGCTACGGCTCCACTTGTCCCGAATGTTCAATTGCCGGTTGCTGGACAACCTGGTGTTCTTGCTCCTGTCCCTCAGAATCAAGTTCCTGTACCTCCTGTGATCAATGTAAATGTTCCTACAGCTCCTCCTCTTCCTGAACTGCCAACTTCTATACCTATATCTGTGTCACTTGCACCTACTGTTACACAAACTATTTTTCTCGATACTCCTACTGTTCCATTATCTATTCCTACCTCTACTGCGTTCTCTACGTCTGCGAGTGTGTTAACTCCACTTTCTGTTCGTCGAAGAATCACTGATTCTGTTACTAATATGCTGTCTCCTTTATATAAAACTTTAGTTAAGACTCCTACTCCTGACTCTGTTCAGAGACGTAGTCAGCTTCCAAGTACTGAGGAACGGGGAATTTTAGATTCCACGGCTCTCAGATGGATTTCGAAGAGTAGAAGATATAGTACGAGAGATGTGCTAGATACATTTATGCAGTGGAAGGAACCAACGCAACGGTATGTCTTTGATGAGATGTGCTCGTTGTTACGTGAAGAAATAGAAGAAGATGATGTTGAATCAGATTTGGAAGATTTAATTAAAGTCCAGAAAGAGTTTGCTGCAGGAATGATAGTGGGTGATAGTATAAAAGAAGCGATGGAACTTATTTTAAGTTTTAGGAATGATCCATCTCTTCGTTCGCCGAGAGATTTAGAAAGAGGAAAAACGAAGCTAAGTCGCCAATATCCTATGAGGGAGGTTCCTCCAATTTGGCGCGAAGCAGTGGCAGCTGATGATAATGCTGGTATTGCAGCTGCTCCAGCGCAGTTCCAAAGAGTGTGGATACACATTCCATGGAAGCGAGCTGAAGTGCTAGCGGTGAAACAGGCCTTGCCAGATCCACGTAAGAATCCTGCTGGATATTACAAGGAATTAACACAGACAGTTGAGGCCTGTATAATGAACTTAGCGGACATTGATATGTTATTTGGCAATGTAGTTCCACAACCAATTTGGGCTAAAATTCGTAGAGAGGATCATCAAGCTGCCTTAGGTGGTGATTGGGCAGCTATCACTGCAGCAGATGGTCAGCAAATAGGTGGTGCAAAACCCGAACCCCTAATTGCTAATCTTCCAGGTAGAATAATTGATCTAATGAAGACTCTAATGCCAGCATTACGTGTTAATTGGGACAAGTTGTCAGCATGCAGGCAGAAGAAAGACGAAAGTGTCTCCGACTTCTTCACGAGGTTTGAAGAAACTTTTGTAGATCATAGTGGTCAGGACATGAGCACAGAAGGAGGACAAAGACTGTTTGTTGATAAATTTGTGCATAATTTGTTACCTGAATTATGCAATAAACTAAAAGACTCAGAAAGTGCGTGGGCTGTATCCACGACTGCGCAAATACTTGCGACTGCACAGTACTACGAAAATAGGGATAAAGAAGAAAAGGAGAAATCAGAAAAGAAAACAAAAGATTTAAAAACTAAAGTTCTCTTGCAGCAGGCGTATCCGCCTCGCACGAATCTATCTAATACGCAGCAAGGTTCGTACCAAAGGACAGATTATAGTACATCAAGGCCTCAATATCAATGGAATCAGTGCGCGTATTGTAAGAAAGAGGGTCACTATAAAAATGAATGTCCGATCTTAGCGCAAAATAATGCAGCAGCAGCTCAGAGAGGTCGTGGTGGTTTTGTGCAGAATTCTAGAGGTCGAGGACGAGGTGCTATGCCTCCACAAACGAATGATCGTCCCTCCAATCACTTTGATCAACGAAATGGACAAACTACTCAGCAAAATAGATCTCAACAATATCTTGTTGAGGACTATTGTGAAATAGATGAGGGTTTTCAGCAAAATGGGTACTAGGACAGCCATGGACAAAGAGAGGGAGTAGTATCAGTTCCAGTGGATCAGAGTGGGCCTTATGTCGCAGTAGCAACATCAGGTGTAGTCGAACCGTTTCTGTTGGATACTGGTGCCGCAAAAAGTTCTATCATTCATGCGAAACTCCCTGGCGCACCTTTGTCCGGCTCAACAAATGTTTCCGTAGGTTTTTCAGGCGCCCCTGTTTACAACCCGATATCTGGTCCTTTGTCTATTTCTGTTGGACCGTGCCAATTGAAAGCACCCCTGATTTTGACGACAGGTTGTAATGAAAATCTGCTTGGTTTAGATTTGTTAAAACGACTACATGCGACATTGTACTGTTCTCCGGAAGGAGTACAACTCACGTTGGGTAAAAATATCACCTCTCCGATGTACTTGTCAATGGACGCACTCCCTCCAGAGCTACGCTCACTCCCTGACTCTCTTTGGGCGACTGGTCCTAATGATGTAGGTCTCTTAGAAATTTCACCGTATGTGGTAACCTTGAAAGCAAATGTAAAATTTCCAAGAATTCCCCAATATAAAATATCTAGTGAAGGAGAACGTGCACTTTTATTGATTGTGCAAGATTTGATTAAGAAAGATGTAATTGAAGAAACTAGAGGAAATGTCTGTAATAGCCCTGTACTACCGATTTTGAAACGAACTGATCCTACAAAACCTCCAGTGTACAGGTTTGTCATAGACCTTAGAGAAGTTAATAAAATTGTGGTTCCGCAGTTTCCTGTGGTTCCGGACATTACTGCCTTGCTAACATTGATTCCTGCTACAGCCACATGGTTCTCAGTTATCGACTTAAAGAATGCCTTTTTCAGCATTCCGATAGCCGAAGAAAGTAGAGATATTTTCGGCTTCTGTTTAGGAGGTCGAAGTTTCAGATTTAAACGAGCTCCACAAGGCTATTGTGAAAGTCCATCTATTTATAGTCAAGCATTAAAAAGCCAGTTAGATTCTTTTGTCCTTCCTCCAGGTTCTGCCCTAGTACAGTACGTAGACGATCTTCTAGTGGCTGCCGATGACAAGGAAACTTGCAAAGCAGCTACAATTTCCTTATTGCATCATTTGTCTAAACTAAATCACAAGGTGTCTCCTTCCAAAATGCAATATTGCTGCCAAGAAGTGACCTACCTAGGTCATCTCTTGTCAAAGGAGGGAAGGAAGTTGACCCCAGAAAGAATAAAAGCAATTACGCAGATGAGTGTTCCACGCACACAGAGGGAAGTACGTGCCTTTCTAGGTATTACCTCTTACTGTAGGCAGTGGATCCCAAATTTTTCTCTTTTAGCGAAACCATTGGTAGCCTTGACTGGGAAAAATGTTCCGAGTCCGGTGCCATGGTCTGATGAATGTCAAGAGAGTTTTGCTGAATTACGAAAAGCATTGTGTTCAGCTCCTGTATTGGGTACACCTGATTACAGTAAGCCATTCACGCTCTACGTTCACGAGAGAGACGGTTGCGCGTTGAGTGTTCTGACACAGAAGTTTGGTGATAAACAACGCCCTTGTGCGTATTTCTCATCAACATTAGATCCGGTAGCCAGAGCGTTGCCTAGTTGTTTGAGAGCTACAGCGGCAGCTGCGGCTTCCATTCGACAATCTGCTGGTTTGGTGATGAACAACATGCTAGTGGTCATGGTTCCTCATGCAGTGGATACACTCATGAACCGAACGAAGACACAACACCTTACCAGTGCGAGACTATCTGGTTACGAACTGACATTACTAGCGAGTCATATTCAGATCAAAAGATGTAATGTATTGAATCCAGCAACACTGTTGCCGACTGATCAAGAGTCGAGTGATTCCGAGCCACATGATTGCTGTTTTAAAACGGAGGAAGAGACAAAAGGACGTATCGACTTGAAGGATACTCCGTTATCCGATCCGGATGGTACGCTGTATGTGGACGGGTCATGTTTTAAGTTGGAGAATGGTGATGTGACTGCTGCTTACGCAGTAACTACTTTGAAGACGATTGTGGAGACTGCAAGAGTGAGTCAGAATTCTGCCCAAGCTGCAGAATTAATAGCTCTAACGAGAGCGTGTGTTTTAGCTGAGGGAAAGAGAGTGAATGTGTTTACAGACAGTCAGTACGCATTTGGCGTGGCCCATAGTTTTTGCCGGTTGTGGAGAGAAAGAGGTTTCATTACGTCCCATGGGACCAAGATCCAACATGGTCAGCTAGTTAACGACTTGTTGGAATCTCTAACCTTGCCGACTGAAGTTGCGATTGTAAAGTGCAGTGCTCATAAAGCAATCACGGATGATGTTGGTCGTGGGAATGCCTTTGCTGATGAAATTGCTAAACAGACAGCTAGAGACACAATGAGCAGAATGTATGTTGCTACGTCTGCAAGATGGATTGCTGAGTCTGGGATGTGCGAGGATACTATGGAAAGTGTGAAAGAGATTCAGAAAGAAGCAACTGAGGAAGAGAAACGTGTGTGGAGAGAAAGTACGGGCAAGTTGGACTCGAATGGATGTTGGATTGATTTGACAGAACAGCAGCGTTGGATGTTGCCTGATGCGTATGTGCTTGCAGTAGTGACGATGGCGCATGGAGTAGCGCATATAAGTTCTAAAGGAATCTGTAAGATGTTGGCTCCGGTCTGGAAAAATGAGGGAATCAGTAAATGTGCAGAGAGAGTGGTGAAAAATTGCATGGTGTGCTTGATGCATAATCCTGGCAAGGGAACTCCAACTCCAGCTGGTCATTTCGCTCCTCCTTCCTGTCCTTTTGAAGTGATTCAGTTAGACTTTATTCACATGGACCGCTGTAATAATTTAAAATATGTCCTAGTGGTGGTTTGTGCTTTTTCCAGGTGGATAGAAGCATACCCACTAAAGGACAACACTGCCCTATCAACTGCCAAAATTCTTCTCAAAGAATATTTCCCTAGATACGGAATGCCACGGATTGTATGGTCAGATAACGGAAGTGAGTTTATAGGGAAAGTTATGCAGAGTGTGTGTGCCGGCCTAGGGCTGAAACAGAAATTCCACAGTGCGAACCATCCCCAGTCTGCTGGTTTAGTGGAGGGTTACAATGGCACCCTCAAGCTGAAAATAGCTAAAATACAAGCATCCACAGGTTTAGCCTGGCCAGACGCACTTCCTTTGGCCTTGTTATCAACGAGAGCAACTGTACATTCTAGAGTAGTCAAGTTCAAGTTTATTTCACGTTTATTTGGACCGTTGGTCCACAAACAATACATATCGATAAAAAGTTCATCCAAAAAGTTAAATAAAACATTTCATTACACACAGACACCCTAAAAACATATTTTAAAAATGCTAATTATTAAAACTCGTTTAAAAGGTATAAAACTGCCTTCACTTTTTGCATATATTTCCCCATTGCCACAGCAATATCTAAGTGGGACATTTCTGTCATCAGTGTCACAGCCTGGGTCCTAGTTTTAATCTCATATTTCATAAGGATTGGTTTTAAAAATTTGATACGCAAGTCCAAAAACTTCAGACAATCAAATAAGATATGCAGCATATCACATTTGGACCCTAAAGAGCAAGTACAGCTTCCCTCCTCATTGATCATGGCCCGCTTTACCGAGTTGTTCATATAACAAGGGTTAACCCCAATTCTAGCCCTCAGAACCTCATTTCGTAATTGACGGTCCGGTAACTTATCTATGTAGGGGAAGCAATAAACATTATTCCATGCATCAATCATAAAACTGGTCGAGGTTTTACTTGCAAGATAGATTTTGTCCTGTGCATGCGATATTTCCTTTCCCGTTGACCTGAGTAACTTTTTATCAATATTAGCCACGGAGACAGTAGGGCACACATTAACTCTCATCTTCAAGCATAGCTTTGTTACTTTCCCCCTGGTCTCTCTTGCCCATTTTAGTTCGCTGTCCTGTATTTCATTTTTGCCCCATTGAGATATTTTGGTAATTGCGCCTATTTCTAGGCGTTGCCAAAAGCGCAAAAGGGCCATACCAACTTGTATACCCCATGAAGTCAGGCCTAGTTCCAGTCTTACTGCCTGAACCATTGCTGACCGAGGGAGCGTAAATAACTTTTTTAGGTTTTTGCCTTCTTCCACATCCCAGTTTTCCTTACCACTTAGGAACAACAATTCAGAGTAGGGCTTAGCCCTTATGAGATAGTCTTTGGCCGCCCGGCAAATATCTGGGGTGTGCCAAGGCCTAAGGAATTTCGCTCTTTAGAATATCCTATGTTAACAGACTACCTTTACGACTTGACTGCTAAATTGAGTCTTATTCATCAACAGGTTTTCGATGCTTTACCAAAGCCTCCGGAGAGTCCAGGGCATCAGCTGAAACCAGGAGACCAAGTTGTCATCAGGAACTTCGCGAGGACGAAGAATCTTCAGCCGAGGTTCGTCGGCCCCTTCCAAGTCCTGCTTGCAACGAGGACAGCAGTTCGTGTAGCTGGCCGCAAGCACTGGGTGCACGCGTCCCATGTTAAGCGTGTCCCTTTGCCACTTCCTTACGACGACTGGGTGAAGAAGGGAATTGGTGCCTCCGAATCTGAAAACACACCGAAGTTCATCCCTTTCAGCGATGCCGAATTGATTACTGACACTCTGAAATCTGACTCTCCTCCTGAAAAGACTCCTTTGAACACTGAACATTTGTCTCCAGCATCAGAAGAAACTTTGCCATCTGCGAACTTAAACACTGCAACAGCTGCTAGTGATACACTATTTGCCGATCAAACAGTACCTGCAAAACAGAGATATAACTTAAGAAGCCGTAAAATGGACAAATAAAGCAGGCAACTGCATATTGTGATTTTGAAATATTGAACTTTTGCCCTCAGCCAGGAAGTTTGCTATTGTTTTGTTGTTTTTAAAATTGCCTTGCCGTCTGGGTAGCCGTAGGGTCGTGGCTGTGTGCCTAGTTGAATCTGCGGGGGTCTGACACAAGGTCGATCTTTCTGTTAGTTCTGGGAACTCCCAGGGCTGATAGAGGCATTTTCATCTACGTACACATCATCAGTGGTCGCGAGCGGATTGTAGAAGATGGAGCTTCCTGCGCTGCAACAAGAAAATGTGATTTATGTTCGCAGAAACAGACTTCATAGAATTCTTCATAGCAAATGCTTTTTGATGCAATGTGCCATTACATTCCTGATTATTTTAGCAACATTGGTGGGTGGAATCGTCTTTAGTATAAATCTGATTTTTGTGCCAGTTACTACAGTACCTCCCCTTGATCCTGCCATTTCTACTGTTTCTTCTATACACTCTTTTCACTCGTTTCCGGAACATGAGCAAGCCCGACGCTCAGAATTCATCAACAACACTTTTGTACAGCTCTTGCACCAACACCAACTGGTAGTTAACACTACAGACTGCTGGGTGTGTGGCTTGATACCCCACACTATGGATAAAGGTATTCCCTATCTGGTTTTGCCTTACAGCTACAATGGATCATTTCAGGCCCTTCAAACCATCTTTGCTTATGCCCTTGAAACCTATCCTCCACGTCCACCACGTTCCACTAAATATAACTCTGCCAACAAAGCCTTAGTTCAGGGAATTAT
The DNA here is from genome assembly GCF_964263255.1 of Lissotriton vulgaris. NCBI lineage: Eukaryota > Metazoa > Chordata > Amphibia > Caudata > Salamandridae > Lissotriton > Lissotriton vulgaris. Next base: position 1,572,488,494 of record NC_141694.1, on the reverse strand, counting down.
TGACATGGTCAAGGACGTCAATAATACTCCATCATACCCTAGAGACGAATTGCGAGTATATTTAAGTTGGAATACTTCAGAATATCGTCTTAGTTTAGGAGAAAGCAAGCGTAAAAGCTCAACTCCAATCTGGGTCGTACCTCACCGAGGTCAGGTCTGTTTGCAAGGTAATGGGAGAAATCCGAGAGCTCAGCTAGGGAGGAGTGAGTGCGTAGAGACTTATGTGTTTCCGGCTAACTCTTCCCCTGCCTTCCTCACTGCTAGGGGTACCTACTTCATTTGTCGAGACAGAGCTTATACATGGTTGCCTGCCGACTTTTCAGGATCATGTTATATTGCTCGATTGTTGCCTCCGACATACACTGCTTCATCTGATTACCACAAAACCAGAGTAGCGAGAGGTGTCTTCAGCAAGGAAGATACCGCTGGTCAGGAAGCTGGAGACTTCTTCAAAGGCTTCCTTCCGTTCTGGGGGCCTATGGCCAATAGTAGAAATATACGTCAGCTAACATGGGTAGTTGAATCTACTATTACCGAAACTGCTGGTGCCCTTAGCAATCTGACAGCTGAGCTTTAGGCGGATAGACTCATGACGTTGCAGAATCGTATGGTTCTAGACGTTATACTTGCAGATCGAGGTGGGGTATGCAGAATGATCCAATCGAGCTGCTGTGTCTTTATTCCTAATAATGCTCCAACAGTCTATGAGGCGATCTCTAAGCTACACAAGATTTCCGACTCTATTCACGTAGATAAGGGAAACTGGTCCTTCATGGAGTGGTTTTGGACTCTGATCTCAGCGTGGGGATGGAAGGTTCTAATGGTCATTGGTGTCATCTTAGTATTCCTATTCTCATGCTGCCTGATTATCCAGTGTGGTCCTGCTCTGTGTAGTCTTTGTGCTGCAACTTGTCTCAGAAAACCACCTGCGTTTGGAGAAAAGGCACGAGAAAGGATGATGATACAACAACATGTCACTGACCTGATGAGCATAGAACTAGATTCTGACATAGACTGAGTAATTGCCTATGTAAGGGCAAAAGGAGGGTCTGAGGTTCCGTGACGGTTCCGTGACGATTTGAACCCGTGTTTTCAAGTTTGTCGGAAATACACAATATTGGTATCAGTGAACCGCAAATGATCCATTTAGCATACCCTGGTGTTTTCGCTACGCTACAAGCAAGAGCACTCCTTTTATTAACACATTTCTGATCTACCCACGGCATCCATCTTAGATCATGGCAGCCATTTTGTGTTTCTTGCCCTCACATACGCAATAACCTTTGATCACTTCATTTCGATTAAGGACACGTAGCCTTAGCCGGAGATTCACCTCTTTCATGACACGTGCACCTTAAACCAGATCACGCTGTAGCTGCATGACTCGACAAAGGCTGCCTCCTCTGCCCGAGGCCAGTCTCACTAAACTGGTCTTCGTGTCCATTGTCCTGATCATGATTAGGCGGCCGAAGCCGGTAGCCTTGCCCATTTACAACCCACAAGCATCTCTTATCCCGCTTTCCTATCTTCCACACCTGGCTCCGTTCCTTTCTTTCTGAATCTTTATTAGGGGGAGGTAACGAAATTTACGATGAGGCGGTCCGGATCTTGAATGCAGTATTGACAAGGGATTGTGATGAACTAGTGGGAACCCCTCTTCGTAGATGTTTCGTATCAGATTTTATCAACGGTTCCTGTGTACGCCAAATATTTATTGTTTATGACACAAAGGTTTTGGGAATGTACCAACATGTGAAGAATTCGCCTGAAGGCCAAAAACTAGTATATAAGGAGCAACCCACTTTGTACAATTTGAACAGGCTCCTAGATTCTGCCCGTGTGTAGTATCTGTGACTTCTGTGTCCCTGCAGTAATAAACCTTTGGTCTTTGACGCCACCACCGAGAAGCCCGTGTTTCTGTTCATTTGTGCACCAAGGCAGGTGGAACTCCGGGGTCTTTGGGTGTTGTTCCCTGACACCTCTGGACGGAACCAAAAAGTCCAGAACTCCAGGCCAAAAAGGTATCCTCGGGGAGAGCCAGTGGGGGACTTGTAATATACGTCAATTTAGACATCCAGGGCACCTGGTCAAACAGCAACTGGGCCTCACATAACCTCCAAGTAGTAAGGTTCGTCTCCACAAGACTAAACTTTTTTCTAGTCAACTGGTATAACGCTCCTGGCATGATGGAAAAAGGAACAGCCATAAACGAGCTAGACGCATGCCTAGAAAATTTGAACTCCTTGAATAAGACACCAAACCCCACAAGTCTAATACTTATGGGAGATTTTAATTGCCACCTTTGTGATAAACTAAAACCCTTTAATAAAGACTGGTCGAGATGCACCATAATGAAAGTCCCACATTTCACCCACTCAAAAGAGGGATGGGACCTGGAGAGACTAACGAAAAGGCATAACCTGATTCAAACTCTAGATCTTGTCGTGCTGGGCGAAAAAGGAGAATTAACCCCAACATACAAAGGAAGAGGTTGCCACTCTTACATTGACTATATTCTAGCCTCACCTATACTAAAAAGAAATATTAGTAAAATTATAATAGATAAAAGCATCTTTAGTGACCATAATCCGGTTATTATCAAAACAAAAGGCTTCGATTTTAATCTGGGCTCAAAGAGATCCGACATCATAGAAAAAGCAGTGGACCAAGGGAGGAGAATTAAATGGGCCAGGATCGATGGGGGTAGATTTTATAAAAGACTGATAGCAGAGGGCTCAGAAGCAATAAACATATGCCTTGACCCAAGCGTGGATGGAGTTTTGGTGGTCAGGGCATTTGAAGAAATTGCGTCTCACGTAAACAATTTCTTAAAGACTACTGGGACTAATAAAGTGTCCTCAACTCCACGTTGGTTTGACTCAACCTGTACCAAGGCGCTTAAAAAACTGAAAGCCAGCCTCCATGCCAAACCAAGGGACAAGATCATGGTCGCACAGAACAGAGCCGAATACAAAAAAGCTCTCAAGAAACGCAAACAAAGCTTACAAAATCAAGCCTGGGAGGACCTAAGGGACGCTGCTGAAAGGAAAGACTCTGCAAGCTTCAGGAAATTTATTAATTCCCCTTGCTTTCAGGACCAAGGGGCACCAAAAATAACGAACATCGTCTTGCCGGAACAATGGCAGCACCACTTTCAGAGTCTCTACAACCACTCAAGCTATTCGACCCAGGGGGACGTACCAAGGAGTTTTCAGCCAGCCAAATTGGACTTCTCTCTGAAAGAAGTCGAAATGGGAATAGCAGGGCTCAGCAAAAATAAAGCACCTGGCCCGGATGGCAGTCCACCCGACTTATTCTTAAGTAGACCCGCTCTATGGGCTCCGCTGCTCACCAGGGTTCTGAACGAGGCAGTGGTGGCAGGACTACCTCGTTCCTGGTGAAAAGCGACCATAGTTCCTATTTACAAAAAAGGGAACCGTGACGACCCTCAATGCTACCGACCCATTTCACTCATTGATGTGACCGCAAAAGTATTAGGGCGAGTCATTTTACACCGCTTACAAGATTGGGCTGAGGAGCACCAGGTCCTCTCGGAAATCCAATATGGCTTCAGGGAGGGCAGATCCACCACCGACCAATGCCTGAACTTATATCTTCTGACAGCTAAATATACCATCGCTGGGAAGGGGTCCATCTATATGGGGTTTATGGACCTTTCAGCGGCTTTTGACCGTGTAAACAGAAGAAAGCTCTGGTCCATGTTGTTAGAACTAGGAGTGGATCAACCGCTAGTTGATACCCTGCAAAACCTCCACTGGAATACAACCGCAAGCGTGAGGTACAACCAAGAGGGAAAAAAGACCGGTCCCTTCGCTTGCACCATCGGAGTAAGGCAGGGATGTATCCTCGCGCCCTTCCTCTTTTCCATATTTATCAACTCGCTGGAAAAAGACCTCCTCAAGCTAAAGGTGGACTCACCCCAAATTGGTCATCGTGCAGTGCCTGTATTACTATACGCCGATGACGCGGTACTGCTTGCCAGAACCCCCCTAGGATTACAAAAACTGATTGACGGCTTTGTCGTGTTCATGGATAAATTGGACCTATCGACAAACCTGGAAAAAACCTATATTATGTCATCAGGGCAACTGACAAAAGGGAACTTTAATTACTACATTGGGTCACACAAGATAGAGCAGGTCAAGACCTTTTCATACCTGGGGGTACTGTTCGACAACCACCTCAACTTTAAACCCCTGGCAGAGAAGCACTCAATGAAACTGGCAGCATCAGTAGGAGCCATCATGGGGTACAGTCAAAGACTAGGAAGATGGTCTCCAGAGCAAATACTGAAACTGTACAGGTCAATTTGCTGTGCGAAGGTATCCTATGGGGCAGAAGTATGGGGCTTCATGGATAGCAAAGCACAGTAAATACAGACAGAAGAAAACAAATTCTTGAGAAGAATTCTGAAAGTGCTCCAGAGTGTACAGGCTTATATCATCCATGAGGAAGTGGGAGAACCCTTCATAGAAGACCGGATTAAAATTAAACCTCTCCTGGCATGGGTCAAAGTATGGACCAACCCCGAGGCGGCCCTAACAAGACAAATTATATTGGATTGCCTCAAACGAGATAAAAGTCACGACATACCCTGGCTGAAGTACGTCAAGTACTCATTAACAGAGATTGATTGTATAAACTTCTTTACATCCCCAGACTCTCTGACCATCGAGAGCAAAGCTCTGGTGAAAAAACTTTTTCCTGTACGGCTTCAGACATTAAGGGCTGAGAAAGAAAGGCACAAATCCACTATCCAATCTTATAGTGAACTCACAGCGAAGCAAGGAATGGAACCTTATTTGAGGGTGATGCATAATGCTCAGGACCGCTATGTCATGACCCGTTTTAGACTCAACATGCTCCACCATCTCTTCGCGGTTCCAGCCGGGTTCACTCATACAGTGGCAGAGAAGGGTACCTGCAGCTGCGACCACAGGTCTCCGCAGGATACCCTTCACTTCGTTTTATTGTGTCCATTTTACACTGCACCAAGACGGAAGTTTCTGGTGGGGATTTTGAAAGACTTAAAGTTCAAACAAGCAAAATTGGCCCTGAAGTTCCTACAGGAAGCTGAAGACGCTTATACTCTTTTTTGCACTATAAATTTTATTCGGATGGCACTACGGCTGAGGAACACCAGAGAACCTGGACTCTAACATTACCTGACCCCTTGGATAATTAACTCCTGCTCCCCTTGTTTAATGAATTATGGTGTTAGATAATTTTAACTTTTATAACTTTTTAATGGAAATTCCCTTTGCTTTTTAAACATATTTTGTGTATATTGTATTCTGTTTATGTGCTTTTATGGTGTCTTTTCAAGAACCGAATAAAGATTATAAGTTGAATTGAATTGAATGAAATGAAAATAGAATTTGTAAAGCGCTACAGTTGCCCTCAGGCGTCCAGGCGCTGCGACTAAACAAAAATGCCCTCAGATGAACAACAAGCTTCTGGTTACTGAAACAAAAAGGTTTTAAGCTGTTTCCGGAAACTGGTTAAGTTAGGGTTGCTTCTCTTGTGCAGAGGGAGGGTGTTCCATAATCTTGATACACTATAAGAGAATATATATATTTTTTTTAACTCAGTTTTAACTGCTTTTCCTTTGGAAAACTACCTCATTCTGCTCTAACCTTCTCTTGAATACTATTTCTCCTTAACTTCAAAATGTTTAGAGTTTAGATTGTGGGTCACAGCTATATCTATTGGGATAAAGAGGCTGCAAAAAAGAGAGGTATTGACAGGGTCTTGGGTTTGCCAAATGTGCAAATCACTTGGTTTGGCCAGAGAGGGTTAACGTTTCACCAGTTGCTGGCTTTGGTTAAATCCATTGTGGATTCCCCTCCTCCTCACTTCATGATTCTGCTCTGTGGTGCCAATGACCTAGGAACATTGACTGGGGTAGGGCTGGACATCCTAATGAAAGAAACCTTTGCAAAACTGATGTCGCTTTTCCCTCACACTCTCTTGGGGTACTCTAATATATGCAATAGACAGAAATGCAAGTGCTCATATCAGTTCTGTCCACAGATTCACAAAGGCAGGAAACATGTCAATAAAGCTGTTTCTGCATTCCTCACAGACCCTTGCATGGGCTGTATCTATAGGAACAATCTGCGTTTAAACATGTATGGAATGTATAGACATGATCAAGTGTACCTTACAGATGAAGGCAACATGGTGTTACTAGGTAACCTGAAATATTGCATCCGATCTAATGATTAACAGCCATATACACAATGGTGCCTTCATTTTCATGCAGAACTCGTCTCGGATGCAGACACCTGTCAGCTGATCTCCAACCTAAACACACTGGGACTAGTACAAATGGCGACAGGACATACCCACTGGGCAGGCCACACCCTTGATGTCCTGTTCAGCAATACAGCCAGTGTCAAAGTGGAGACCCCCATCCCTTTGTCCTGGTCCAATCACAGACTATAGAATTTTTCCCTACAATCCACCACCATCAAAAATATTCCTAGTAGTGAGCGGAAGTGGAGCAGGCCTTGGCGGAAAAATACTCCAGCCAATTTTTTTCCCTCCATTTCAGGCCTCCACTCCTAATAAGCATCACGAATATTGACCACCCAGTAGATGCCTTTAAGAAGGCAATTACACAGTCACTCAACATCATTGGACCACTGTCGAGGGTCAAGCTTAAGCCTTAGGTATCATCCTGGTTTACCAATTCACTAATAGCAGATAAACTAGCCAGTAGGAAAGACCACCTTCTTTGAGGAAAAGATCAATCCAATTTATAACACTTTTTCTCACCACAACATCATAAACTACCCTAGTGAACCTGAGACAATAACGTATTCTGCTACTTCTCTTTTGGAAGAGTTTATAAACTCACCCACGAAGAAGTCTGAACTGCCTTTTCTAAGATCAAAACGGGTTCACCAGAAGACCTGGTTTCGCCTTGCATTCTGTCTATCATTACTCCTTCACTACTCACACACCTTACTGACCTTTTTAACATGTCTTTAAATCTAGCAACAGTTCCTATTAAATGAAAATCAGCCAGAGTCACACCTATTCTGAAAAAACCTTCTATAGATCCTATGGAGCCCTGTAATTATCACCCTATTTCTCCTCTTCCCTGTCTTGGAAAGGTAGTTCAGACCCTGGTTAACAAACAACTCACAACCTATCTAGAGAGCCATAAACTGTTGTACCTCTCTCAATCTGGGTTTAGGGTCGCCCACAGCACTTAAATCTCGCTGGTTGAGGTTGTCAACAACATAAGATTTGCCCAGGACAATGGAGAATCAGCCATGCTTTTCCTGCTGGATCTGTCAGCCGTCTTCAATACCATCTTTCACAGTAGTTTAGAACAATGGCTGTGGGAGATGTGAATCAGGGGAACAGCTCTAGACTGGCTTAGAAACTATCTAACTGATCAAACCTCCATCGTACAATTGGGAACCTGGGTGTCCTTTAGTCGGTTGGTAAATAAAGCAGCCCCTCAGGGGTCAGTTTTAAGTCCCATGGTCTTCAATATTTATGTGGCACCCCTGGCCAAGGTGATCAGATCTTATGGGTTCAATATAGTGTTATACGATGACGATACCCAGCTTCGGATCACCCTTGGTCCTAATCCAACTGACACTAGATTTAGATTTACAAAGTGCATGATTCACATCAACAACTAGATGCAAAGCAACCATCAACAACTCAATGCCAGTAAGACAGAGGTCATTCTCTTTGGGAAGGTACACAAACTTTGGTTGAATGACTGGTGGCCTCAGTCCCTTGGCCCCTGTCCACCGCTAAAACCCATGGTGCGAAATCTTGTATTAAAGATAGACAATCAGTTGTCCATGAAAGACCATATTGGTCATATAATGAGTATCTGGTACGGACGTATGTGTAGCCTACATAATATCTTTCAATGGAAACCAATAGAATCAAGGAAACTTATTGTCCAGGGTCTAATCATAAGTCGGCTCAACTATGGAAATGTCCTTATGGCCTCTATCCATGAAGAGATTTACACCAGACTTCAAGTCCTGCAGAATACCGCCACCAGGTTAGTGCTTAATCTTTAATCACGGTCCCCATCTGCACCTAATCTGAAAGCTCTTCATTGGTTTCCCATTAGGAAATGTATGCGCTTCAGGGTTGTTTGTCTGGCACACAAGACCATGTATGGAAACAGGCCGAGTTACCTGGTCCAAAAATTTAATTGGGACTTACCCAATAGGACGCGCAGGTCAGGAACACCTTTTCTACTCATTCCCCTTAGGATTCGAACTGCCAGGAATGGCAGAAGATAATTTCCTTATTTGGCTACTGCTTTCTGGAATGAATTCCCTTTACAGATTTGCATGTTTACAGACCATAAACTGTTCCGCAAGAGGCTAAAAACATGGCTTTTTTACCCGCTTTCTCTTACGATCTTTCAGCTCCCTCGCCTTTGAATGGGATTTTGCTAGTGCTCTGATACTATCAGGTGATATGTGCGCTCAACAAATCCTAATGACTGACTTATTTACATGGTAAAGAGTCAGAATATCAAGTTGGAAATGTCGAATTGCACTAAAATGGAGTGCAGAATATCTAGATACAGAAATATTGACTGAAAGAATATCATAGTCAAGAATATAGGGTTTAAGGTAAGAAATATCGTTTTCAAAAATATCAAAGTCATTAATATGGTTTGCAAAAATATAGTTGTTCAAAGTATCGTTTTTTAGTTAGTGTTATTTATTTTAAATGTTTGTGCCCTATTTTATTGTCTATGTATTGTATTTGCTTTTTTATATATATGTTACATTTTTAGGAGTTACTAATTTTATTTCAATTACAGTTTGCGTTTTAGTTCCTTAGTGGGTTGTGGGTTTATAGGAGAATAGGGTGAGAAGTAATTTAATTATAATAACTTGAATATCATTTTGTATTTATTAGTATGTATTTGATTTTCATACTATGGTGTTAATTGAGGGAATTAATTTATTATTAAATAATTAGTAACTGGGTGTTTATTTATTTTGAATAATTATTGGCAAATATATAAATTGTGTTACTTTTTAGGAGCTGGTTGTGGGTTTATAGGGGAATAGGGTGGGAAGTAATTTAATTAGAATTAAATTATTTATTTATTTTTAAAAATATTTACTTATTTAATATTCTATATTGTTAACTGTAGGAATTAATGTATTATTAATCATTCATTAATTGGTTGTTAAATATTATTAATTAATTTGTAATTATGTTATTTGTGTTATTTTTTTAGGAGAGGGTACATTTTTCCCCTCCGCAGTTACGACCTAGAAGTGGTGCAGTGAAATCTCATAGATTTCACTGCGTCACTTCTACAAGGCTTACTTGCGTCAGAACGCCCACACTGCATACATTATACCTGGTGCAGATATTATGGGGCTTATTTATGAACCCTTGCATCACTTTTGCTCCGTTGGTGCGTCACTTTTTGTGACGCACCAACAGCGTAAAAAATGCACCATATTGCGTCATACTTACAAAGTGATGCATCTCAGTAGCTGTGTCACTTTGTGAACCCCTGCGCCACATTATACCTGTGCCAGGTATAATGGATGCAGGGTCGGCGTTCTGACACATGTAAGCTTTGTAGAAGTGATGCAGTGAAATCCATGATATATCACTGTGCCACTTTTCACAGCAGGTGTAAGACTGAGGCAGGCAGATTGAAATAGGACTTGCGCATGTTAAATGACCCATTGCTGAAGTTGCGTCTCTTTTGTGACACACTCCAGCAGTGTCGTTTTTGCACTTACTGATATATCTGTAACTCTTTGCGACATGATGCGTCATATTGTAAATATGACGCATCGAGCATGTCGCAAGGAGGGCGCAATGGAAAGTGACGCATCGCTGTTTTCACGCAGCGATGCATCACTTTGCATAAATGAGGCTCAATGTGGCGCAGGGGTCTACAAAGTGACACATTTGCACCGGTGGCGCAAAAGTGACGCAAGGGATCATAAATAAGCCCCATAGTATTGTGGTATTTCGCTACTCTGCTTGGGCATTAATAGCGTTATTCCAGTTGTGATATTTGTGTTGCCATACACCACATCCTTTGAGACAGATCTTGACTGCTCATCATCTACTATCAGGAAAGCCTGGAAGATTTAGTATGAATAGCTTTCCGCTATATTTCTAGTGTTTGCAGTTCAAGGGCCAGATGCATCAAGCTAAAAACCTGTCCCAAAGAGGCAGATTCTCAGAATCTGCCCCTTTGCGACTGGTATTTTTGCATTTGGGATGCATCATCCCAAATGCAAAAATCGCAAATAGAGAATTCGCTAAATTGCGATTGTTTGCATTTAAGGAATCTCAAATTGAGATTCCTTAAATGCAATGCATGAAAGTTTCAAAAATAGCTAATTCGCTAATAGGGCACGCAAATTACCACGAAGTACAACTTCATGGTAATTTGCATGTGTGTGCGCAACATATGTGCACAGATCAAATTCAGGGGTGCAACAGGGTGTCCTTTGGACACCCCTGCACCCTTGAACTTGCAATCTCAATTTGCGAATCGCTAATTGTGAATCGCAAATTGAGATTGTCTTCCCATTCATTCCTAAGGGCCTGTAGGCCCATAGGAATAAATGGGGAGGTATTCATTAATTGCAACTCGCAATTTGCGAGTCGCAATTAAGGAATTCCAAGGAATCGCTATTTTTGTAGTGATTGCTTGTTGCATTCCATTTTGCTATTCCTTATTAGCGAGTCCTTATTTTTCGCTAATAAGGAATCGCAAAATGGATGCTTGATACATCTGGCCCTTAGTCCTCCGCTGTTCTCACTTTTAGAGTCTCCAGTGGTACTTGCCTCTGCGTATCCCATCGATCATTCCTGAAAGTAAGGATAAATAAGATGCTGGTCTCGGCATCACAAAAATTATCAGTTGGTACTTCGTGTAAGTGATGCTCAAGATAATATTATCCCCATTTCATCTCCATCCGTGAGCCACCTCCCTTCTCTCCTAAAGCAAGATCTCTGAATGTGTCACGATGCTTCCATGCACCCTGAATGCCCCGATTGTGGTACCCCACGTTCCTCAGGGGTAACCTTTCTGGTGAGGACATGAACTGGCACAGCACGCTGCCCAGTATGGCTCATTATTGCTCATTGCTGCTGTAGCCTTGAATGTGCATGGCCTTCATCGGAACAGACATGCTGTAAAATTAATAGGTGCCCTGCAGGGGGTACCAACTATCAGAAAAACTCTCTCCGTGGGGTATTGCATAGTTTGCATTCTAATAAACGCCCCTTAACAATTAAATGCGAACACTCGAGTAGCAGCTGGAGATTTCAATGACATTCAAAACACCTGTTTCGAAGGTCCAGAATTAGGGCTTCGTGGGAGGTTTGAAGTGTTACAATCCTCTGCTTTAATCCCATATAATATTTCCTTTTCAGATTTCGTGCGCTGGCAGGTTTCATTTGTGGTGAGAACGTAATTGAAATTGCTTGCCTCTGATAAACACGATCAAAGAGATAATACAACCTTTATCAACTGTAATGTTTTAGAAAGGGAAATGCAGGTGTCACCTTATGTGATAGCCAAGTGCAAATACAATTACCATGCGGCTGATTCCCCGGAAACTGGATTCCCTGAGGGCGCCAGGGGAATAGGAAGGCAGAGCCATCGAAGCTCTATGGGCACTCTCCGCGCTCTCATCTCAGCCTCTATGCTTTTCAATTACTGGCCCGCTGTAGATTCTTGTCTTTAACATATGAGGCTATTGAGCACTGTTCCTGCCAAGCCATGTCTGTCTCCCCTAAAGATGGATAATCTCATTTCTGAACCTTGCTGGAGGCTTGACATCGAATGGAGACTACGCAATCAGGCTAAGAGCTACAGACGGAGCCCTCTCTGCAGGTGAAACATTCCGGAAAGAGGCGAAGAGATGCCAGTCCCTTCATGTGTTACCTTGTATATTCTTAAACCTGAGTGAACCATGAGCATATGTGTGTTAACATGTTGCCACATTGTCAGACTCTCTAAAATGATAGCTGATAAGCTGGCGTCCAAAGTAGTATATTTCAAATGTCACCAAAAAAGTTGAAAGAAGGACGAGTTAATAAAATCATAATACTACAAAATTCCACTTCAACACTTATATACCTGAGCTGCACGCAAGCGAGATATTATTGAAGTGCACACTGTGTTGGGGACTCTAACCTCTTTTAGGAAATAATAATACTTCTTCATTATGGTATTTTTCTGGATACCTCATATGCTTCATTTTCTTTGAATGGCAGAGTTCCTTGTTGCAGAGCATGTGTCTGCGGTTGTTGGTTTAGTGTTCTAGTCGTTGGAGCAACCGGCTGAACACGTCACGACCACGTGACCCAAATTGAATAAATAGCGTCTACGCACAGATGTATGCCAGTTGGGCGACGGCGTGGAAGACGAAAGAAGCAATCAAGCAACGTGTCCGTGTCCTTACTTAACAGTGCATTAAGTGTATGCCCAGTGGTATGCACCTGTTACAACGCATTTTTTACTCCGCACTACCACTACAACGCAGGCATTACAACGCATACCGTTACAACGCATTGCGCTGGGGGGCGCTCTAGGATAAGAGGTAAGTTTAATTTACTATCCAACACCTTCCCTAGGGTCCACGGGGACTGGAGTTAGAATAGTAAATTATACTTACCACTATCCAGCACCCCAAAGCGCTATGCGTTGTAGCGGTATGCGTTGTAAATACCGCGTTGTAATGGTACGCGGAGTAAAAGTATGCGTTGTAACGACATACATCCATGCCCAGTACCCCTGCCCGTCACCTCACAGGCCTGTGTACCCTGCACGACATAACAGCTGGCGACGAGGGTGTGATGTGCCCTCGCTGCTGTTCTGTCGCTGTGTCTGCCGTGGGGCGGCCGTGAGCTCTGTCTTTGGCTCGCGGCGCTCGTGCCCGGCGTGACTCCCGAGTGGCGGCTGCCTCTGCGCACCAGAGTGGAAGACTCGCTACGGCGGCCTAAGTCACAGCGCGAGAAGCCCGAGGTGAGGCGCAGCGGCCCCCGCACACGGAGTACAAAATACGGCCGGATCCAGGCCTGGCGCCACTTGGCCGAGTGCAAGCGGGGGGACGGTCGACCCTCTACACGGAGTGCCAAGAGACTCCACACTCGTTGGGCCTCCTCGCTCATAGTTGGAAAGGAAAAGACTATAACTGCACACCTGACCCCTCCATAGTGCCTCGCTTTGTCAGGGAAACACCACCGAGCTACACCCCAGCACCAGGCCATCCAACCTCAGGAAGGCAACAACCAGGGTGTGCAGTAGAAATAGGGCATCACAGGGAATCGAACACCGTAGTGGGATAAACCAAGCTGGCGCCAATAAAGTCATTAACAAGAGGCACGGAAAGAGTCATCTTACCTTCACCCACACGTCCACAGTCAGCTCATCAGCTCCCCAACAAACATTGGTTACACCAAACCATCACGGCCATCACCAGCAGAGTGCTTTACGCATCGAGCAGCGCACAGGGGTAAAGCCAAGAAACAGAGCCATTTCCTGTCTACCCAGCAACGCGCAAAGGTCTGCGTCATGGCCACAATACCCCCCATTGAGCCGTTTGTGGTCGAGGGCTCCTCATCTTCGCTAGCCCCCAAGTGGAAGGACTGGGTGGACGGGTTAATAATCTTCTTTGAAGCCACCAAAGTTCACAAAGAGCACAAAAGAGGCATGGCCCTTCACTTAGGAGGCAAGGATGTCCACCACATAGCAAAAACGCTAGTGGAAGCTACCCCAAAGAGCCACCACATGCTAATCAATGCCCTGAACGCGCATTTTGAGCCTATGGCTAACCTGGACTACGAGAGGTTCATATTCCGGCAGGCGAGACAATTGCCAGAGGAGTCGCTAGACACCTATCACAGGCGCCTAAAGAACCTTGCGTCTACGTGTGGTTTCGCTGACATCACGGAAGAGGTCCGTGGTCAGATAATCCAAGGCTGTTCATCAGCTAAACTGTGGGAACGGATCCTAGGAGAATCAGGCAAATCATTGGCGGACATCCTAACTTTAGGGCGCACTAAGGAACTCTCGAAAGCCCGGGCTGTGCACATGGAAGCCGCCCTCCTGGCCCCTGTAAAAGCCGAACCAGTCAACAAAGTGACCGTCAAGTCGCCGACGAAATGGGCCAAAAAGGGAGCTGGAAATGCTCCGATGGGACAATCCAAGTCGTGTGGGTACTGTGGGGGACAACCACACCCAGCAGCAGAATGTCCCGCCAAAAGGAAAAGGTGCTCGGGCTGCGGACGCTACAATCGCTTCCAAAAAGTATGTCGAGCGAAGAAATACCGGAAACCCCGCCAGGTTGTAAATGCCATACCAGAAGGGGACCCAAGCCAAAGCGACATGGATGATGATGAGGAGGAAGATCGGACGGTGCACAAGGTGCACATGATTGGCAACACCACTCGTGAAGCCATAAGTCTACCGCAGTGTGGCATCCAAGTAGGCACTCAAGACGTTATGGCCGTCGTGGACACAGGAGCGACCATCAACCTGATGGCCTCAGCCTTGCATCAAACTCTAGATCCACCGCCAGTACTAACTCCGTCAACCATCACCGTGTTCGCATATGGACAAGAAACCCTGTTGAAGATCAGAGGGAAGTTCAAGACCTCAATATCACATGGAGACCGGTCCTTTACCACCAACGTGTTTGTGTCAGAAGATGGACAGGGCATGCTGCTAGGGTGTAGGGTGGCTGAAGACTTAGGAGTGGTGTCATTCGCTTTCGGAGTCCACCAGGAATCTATTCAGCTGTTGACAGAATTCCCCGGGGTGTTCAAGGGCATTGGAAGGTTCAGAGGAAAAGAAGTACGCCTTCACATCGACAACACAGTACAACCAGTAGCCCTGAGACACTGCAGAATAGCATTCCATTTGCGGCCGCTGGTCGAACAGGAACTCAAGAAGCTTGAAAATGCGAGGATAATAGAAAAGGTAACAGGCCCAACCCCATGGGTTTCGCCCATTGTAGTCACGCGGAAACCCAAGCAACCAGGTGCGGTGCGCCTATGTGCGGAGATGCGGCTCCCCAACGCCGCCATCAAACGAGAACGACATATAACTCCTACCATCGATGACCTTATAGGTGAAATGGCGGGTGCGTGTTGGTTCTCCAAACTCGATCTGCGATCATGCTATCATCAGCTGGTATTAGATGCATCCTCACGCAACATCACCACGTTTTCAACGCATCTAAGGCTCAGACGATACACCCGCCTGAGTTTTGGCATCTCTAGTGCAGCGGACGTTTTCCAAAATGTGATACAAGAGCTCATTGCAGACATCCCCGGGGTGAATAATGTCAGCGATGACATTCTGGTACATGCGAGAACCATACCGGAGCACAATAGCCGTCTGACACAGGTACTACGGAGACTACGAGACGCTGGGCTCACCCTGCACAGGGAAAAGTGTGAATTTTTGAAGAAAAAGATACACTTCTTTGGCTACACATTTATCATCGAGTGGGTAAACCCCGACCCAGAAAAGGTAAAGGATATCAAGGAGGCCACACCCCCCACCACTGTCACAGAAGTCCGAAGCTTCCTTGGGATGGTGAATTACTGTGGAAGATTCATGCGTGACCTAGCTAACCTGACACTACCCCTAAGGGAGCAAACCAAAGAAGCCACGCCATGGAGATGGGGCCCGGAACAAGAGAAGGCATTCCAGGAAATCAAAGAGGCCATCTCAGAAGCCACCACTCTGGCATTCTTTGACCCCCGGAAATTGACCTTGGTGGCGGTGGATGCTGGTCCAGTCGGACTTGGAGCGGTGCTAATGCAGCGACAACGAGTAGAAGAGGATTGGGCCCCAGTAGCATTTGCCAGCCGGTCCCTGACAGAAACGGAGCAGAGGTACTCCCAGATTGAGAAAAAGGCGATTGAAATACACTGGGGGTACCTGCACTTCCACCTATATGTCAAAGGGAAACCATTTGTCGTTGTCACGGACCACAAGCCGCTGGTGGCTTTATTCTCAGGAACTTCTACCAAGTCTCCACCACGCATTGAGATATGGATGTTACAGCTCCAAATTTACAACTGCCGGGTGGAATACCAACCCGGGTCTCGTAACCCAGCAGACTACTTATCACGACACCCGCGAGCAGCCACTCCGGAGGAAATGGAAGATGCGGCCGACACCGAGGAATACGTAAGGTGTGTCACGGCCCGGTCCTGTCCGCTGCCTATATCCATAGAACACATTGCGGAAGCCACTAGAAAGGATGACTGCCTTCAAAGGGCCATAGTGGCTGTACAAACAGGAAACTAGCACAAAGCAAAAGAGGAGTGGAAGATCCTGACTCCAGGGGCGCAACGCATAATGGACAGTCTGTATCACATGCGAGAGGAGCTGAATGAGGACCACACAGGATGCCTGCTACGAGGACACCGGCTGGTAATCCCTTCTTCCCTAACATATCAGGATGTTCAACTGGCTCATGTAGGCCATCAAGGTATGGTGAACACTAAATCTTGCCTTCCGACCAAGGTGTGGTTTCCTGTAATGGATGACCTGGTCGAGACCACCGTTTGATCCTGTGCAGCCTGTCAAGTGACGGGAGAGCCTCCAAAACCAGCCCCGATCATGGTGGAGCCTCAGCCTACATCTCCCTGGGCCTGCGTCAGTCTTGACTTTGGCAGTCTTCCTGATGGACGGTACACAATGGTGGTCATTGATGATCACTCCAAGTATCCGGAGGTGGAGGTCATCTCCTCAACCAGTGCCACTGAGGTAATTCCGAAGTTAGAGAAAATCATGGCCGCGCATGGGCTGATACAAGAACTCAAGACTGACAATGGCCCTCCATTTCAAGGCCAGGAGTTTGCTAACTACCTGAATGCATTAGGAATACGGCATCGTCGAATCACACCCAGATGGCCACTAGCAAATGGCGAGGCCGAAAGATTTATGCGCACTCTTAATAAAGTAATCAGGATTGCACACGAGAAGGGTCACCCCCTTGAACTGGCCATTTTTACATTCCTGAGGAATTATCGACAGACACCCCACACCACCACGGGTGTTGCTCCAGGCCACTTGCTCATGGGTCCCGTAATCATGGACTCCATACCTCACCATCCGCGGTGGCGGCCAGAGGATCCTGATGAAGGGCAAGTCGAATCCCGACGCCAGAGATCACATGCGCACGTCAGCCGACAGAGACGGGCCCAGGTGCCCCAGATTGCTCCGGGGACACGGTGTTACTAAAGAACCGGGTAGCCAGTGGAAAGTTCCTGCTTCCCTATGAGCCCAACCCCTGGACAGTAGTCAACGTTAAGGGCACCAGAATCATTGCTACCAGAGGCAGGGAAATGGTAACTCGCAATGTGTCTCACTTCAAAAGGTGACTGCAAACCTAGTGGAGCCAACGCAACGCCCTCTGTGGCCATAGAACATTTGCAGTCCCCTGTCGAGAACACCGCCAGCCCTCGAACTGTAATGGACATGTCCCTTCCCGCGGAAACTCCGGAAACCCCTGAGGAGGCGCCCACCAGGAGTGGCAGAGCAGAGAGTGAAAACAGCAATGGCAATGCACAAGGTCTGGACCCAGTGCCTGAAGAGGTCTCAGTGGAGGCTGAACCCGTGGGTGGTGATACTCCGAGCAGAGGGACGTCCCAGGATCGGCTGCGACGGAATCCGGTGCCTTCCAGTCATTTGAGAGACTACTTAATGTAAGACTGTTCTTATTTACTTATATTTGAATGCCGCTCTGTTGTGCAGCGCTACTGGCAGATGACGAACTATGGCAGACATTCTGAGAGACAGTGTTATTGCTAAATGTTTGTTTTCATGTTTGTTGGGGAGGAATGTAGTGTCTTAGTCGGTGGAGCAACCGGCTGAATACGTCACGACGACGTGACCCAAATTGAATAAATAGCGTCTACGCACGCACGTACGCCAGTTGGGCAACGGCGTGGAAGACAAAAGAAGCAATCAAGCAACATGTCCGTGTCCTTATTTAATAGTGCATTAAGTGTACGCCCAGTGCCCCTGCCCGTCACCTCACAGGCCTGTGTACCCTGCACGACATAACAGTTGGGGTGCCAAGAGTGTCTTCCATGGGGGAGGGGTTTATGTGTTCTCAACATAGCAGCCCTCGAGTTGTGGGGGAGTAAGGTGTTGTTTGGAATGGGAGGATTCACTGTACATATATGTTCCATGGTCGGTAGCGGGCCATGCAAGCTGTAGCTCAAACCCTGCTGAGTTTGTGTAATTTATGGGTCACAGTTGCACTGACGTTACGCTTGAGGCCTACCAAGCTCTCCACACATACAACGTTGCATCTCAAATGTGTCTTATTTTCTCCCTTGACACACCCCTCTTTCTCTTCTTTGCCTCTATCCAAATAACCCTCCCTCAATGCATAGCAGGCACACATCCTAAATACGCTGTCTAGGTCACACATATCATCTATAGCCTGACTCCCACAGCCATAGTCATTGAGCCTTTCTGTCATTGTCTTAGTAACATAACTAATGTACTAACATAACTCTATTCACATTGCCACACATCTAACTGGGTGATGCATCCCACTGTTCATCTGTTCGTTATATGCAGCGCTCTCTTCCTCACTACCCCATACAAACACCCTTCCCACTCACTGTCCTATACCCACGTCCACGCTATCACATGCACTCACGTGTTTCTTCACTTTGTAAAGTCACTCTTCTGTCCTGGCCATCTCTTCTTCATTCACACACCTCCCCTCATTGGTTCAACCAAAAACCCTTCATTGACACAAAATGCAGCATTACTGTCACAGGCAGAGAGACACATCTTTCCTTCACTGTCCCATGCATGCATTTCCTCACTTTGACATGCCTCAACCAGGCACCCCTCATGTTCATTTGCATTAAAGTCTTCCTTTACTTTCTATTGCACATATTGTTCCCTTTCACATTTGAGAAATACTAACACTTGACTGTGTGATCCGTATCAAAGACCTAATATTGTAGCCAGAGCTTGATTGCTCATGCATTACAGAAACATGGGTGACTCAAACCGTGCCCTCTGATGACACTTCACGTGCTTGCCTGATGACTTTCAGTTAGTTATATATAAACAATGCTGAAGAAGGGAAAGCTGGCAGTTATAATCCCGCCCTAAAAATATCCATATGAGTTCCGTCCTGGTCTTAGGCATTATTACTGCTGAATGCTTGAGTCTGCTCCAGTCACTAATGTCGAAATACTAGGTCGAAAATCGAAAACCTATAGCCAGCACTTGCAGCACCACCCATGCGGAGGTGCTTGGACAATGGTAACACAATTATGCAACAACTCTCAGCCTTCACAAAAAAAATCCCTGTATTTACAAAACAAGAAATCCCACGAACTCGAATCTTGCAATATTAAACCCCATTCATCCTATAACAAACCTCTCATGATTATCAACGTTTCAATAAAAAATGTCCACCATCAACTTTAAGCTCATGTACTTTCATGGTTTAGCGGACTTCCAATAGCATGGGTTTAAATCACAGTGGCTATTTTTTGTGTGTGCAGACTTATATAGTGTGGACTCGACCGGAAAGTAATGGAGCACTTTACATGATTTATTTTATTTTTAAAATTTCTAGAGCGCGCAAATACCTTCCGGTGTCTCGGCGCTAGTGTGTACAGATTACATGGTTGTGAGAAGATGTTACTGGTTAAAAAGCCATGTTTTAAGATGTTTTCAAAAGGAAAACAGCGAAGTATGTTCCTTGATCTGAGAAGGGATCTGGTTCCACAGTTTGGATGCAGCCACTACAAATCGTCTGTCTCCCCAAGTTACCTTTTTTGTTGGGGGAATTTGGAGCTGTTGAGCTGTGGATGAGCGCAGAGTTCGACTGGGTTTGTAAATTTTTTGAAGGCGTTTTTGAAGAAGTCAGGACCGTTATTGTTCAAGGCCTTGTAGGTTATACACATGGCCTTGAACTTTATCCTGCTTTTTATGGGTAGCCAGTGAAGCTCTCTAATTATAGGGGAGATAGATGCGTATTTTGGTATCCCCAAGAGGACCCTTGCAGCAGCATTTTGAACAAGCTGTAGCTTATTCACCACTTGTTCCTGTGCATTAAGCAGTAAGCCATTACAATAATCCACCTTGGATAATACCAGGGAGGACATCAGAGTTTTGCCAGCAGTGGGAGGAAGAAACAGGAGCAGTTTCTTCACCATTCTCAAGGTGAAAAAAGAGGCCGAGACCACGGCGTTAGCATGGCCAAGGAACGTCAGCTTACTGTCGAAAAGCACGCCCAAGTTTTTCACCTTGGCAACTGGCAGTGGAGGTGTACCCAGTTCAGAAGGCCACCAGACCGGAGACCAAGACGGAGTTAGTTCGCCAAAAACCAATACCTCCGTTTTGTCGGAATTTAGCTTTAAGCAGTTCCGATTCATCCATGTACTGATTGCCTTCATGCCTGCCTGAAAGTTAGCTGCCACAGCTTCTCCGTTTTTATGTATCTCCAGGATCAGCTGTGTGTCATAGGCGTACGATGTAAGCCCTATGCCGAATGACTTTATTACCCTTGCCATGTAAAGCACTAGTTGCTTTACATGAGCACCAGTTACGTTACATAAGGACACATTCATTCCTTGGTAGGCAAGGGGAGATTATTTGCTCTGAATCCCAGGATGCTGAGCCGATGCCGAAGCTTGAAACCGGTTCCCCAGCTCCAAAGTCAGCAGCTTTTGCCTTAAGGCCACAGCCTCTCCCCAAGTTGATGTCTAAAATGGATGACGAGTTTGCCTGGTTGGGCCGCCCACCAGATTATGAGTATTTCTCCAGTATGGCAGGCTTTGATTTTTTAACTGTCTCACGGCAGTGCCCTGAAATTGGTCACCGCAATGGAAACACTAAAAAAGCTCCTGCACGGCATGCAATGTAAAGTCCATGCCGTGCACGAACTGGGGTGCATGCACACAGAGGGGCTAATGTTGTGCTCCCCTGCATGCACCACATGGCGTAGAGGCTTTGTTTCTGGAAGAGGGGCAGCCATGAAAACTGTGGCAGAGAGGAAACTCATAATATGCTTGGCGTGACAGTTGTAAGCAAACCTCAGCTAGGCCTACTTAGTGCAAGGATTCGCCCTTCTCTGCACAGAGTCCTCAGACCTTAGGAAGAAGTAGGCAATGAAACTGGAAAATACAAAAGCAAAGTTTATTAAACCTTTAAAGGTGGTACTACAGTCCACACAACACCCTTCAGTATTGTGTCGAGTAGCACACCGAACTAAAGCACATGGCCCCTTTTATACACAATGAGGGGGCTCAAAAGAAGGCGGTACAGAAGACAAGAGCAGTTTCATGACCATACAAGGACATATTGGAAGGCACAATCGATAGATGGGCGGAGTTAACAGTCTTCGGTAACTGGTAAACACATTCCTATCTGGAACCAATTAGCAACGGTCGTTGACCCTACTGCGCATGTCTGAACATGCTGGAAGCGGGGAATACTAAAAATAGCCTGTTGCCGGGCAGACTTCAAGAGCAGTTAACAAGAAGGTAGGACAAAGCACATAACAAGCACATGGCAATGTATGGCATACAAAATGGCCATTACAAATTCAAAATGGAGTCGGCAGATTTGTTACAATAATGGTCAAAATGGAGCATGTCTTTTGCTAATGCTTAACCTAACCGCCGTTGATTTACAACAGACGACCCTTTCAGCATTAGCTGAAGACATTCAACTTCCTGGGAAAAGCTAAATACTCATCCCTTATATCAATGACCATCATGCCAGCTATCTCCTTTTTCAAATCATTCTGCATTTTGACTTCTGCAATATTGCTTTTGGTATGGTATGCAAGCAGTAACACACATAGAACATATCATCGGACTGCACTGAATAAATACACAACAAGTGAAGATTATTGCAATTATTATACATAGAGCTGTTAATACTTTCCAGCCCCAGGCAGAAATCTGAGTCCAAAGCCATCCTGTAAAAGTCCATGTGCAATTTTCTGTGTGAAGGTCTGCAGCTATTTTATGAAGTTTATTAATCGCTTTATACACTGATGGGGTGTGGTCAGGTATAAACATACAGCAGCTACTACCTATGACACGACATGCACCACCTCTATCTGCTAGCATAACGTCCAACACCATTCTATTCTGTAAAGCTACAATTATAGCAGTTTGCAATTCTTCAGTGATAGAAGATGTGGACAGGGAACCAGCAAAAAAGCCATGTCAATTGATTTTAGATCTTCCCAGTGCAATATTAGCTAAGTTGAAAACAATTATTTCCCCTAAAAAGATTGATT
Organism: Lissotriton vulgaris; assembly: GCF_964263255.1. Lineage (NCBI taxonomy): Eukaryota > Metazoa > Chordata > Amphibia > Caudata > Salamandridae > Lissotriton > Lissotriton vulgaris. Next base: position 1,572,466,172 of record NC_141694.1, on the reverse strand, counting down.
GGACTATTCTAGCATCTTGTAAACAAAAGACAGATGAATCAGTTTCAGATCTCTTCACACGTTTTGAGGAAGCTTTTCATGATTTCAGTTGCCAGTCGCTAACGGACGATACGGGCCGCCACTTGTTTGTAGATAAGTTTGTTATTAATCTATTCCCAGGAGTAGCTAGCCACTTGAAAGCTAGTAAAAGCTCTTTGACTACCTCTTCTCCGGCATCCGTCCTGACGATGGCTCAATATTACGAGCGTCAGGAACTAGAAGCGAAGGGCAATGAGGATAAAAATTCTAAAGAATTAAAAACAAAAGTTATGTTATCTCAGGTTTATGGTCCCCCTCTTCGAGGTAACAATAGAGGCGGGCAAGGATTTTCTAATTCCTCTTATACTCATTCCTCTTTGGCCATTGATCAATGCGCATATTGTAGGAAATTTGGTCATTGGGCAGATGAGTGTCCATTGTTGCGCTCACAGCGCTATGTCCGTGGCCGAGGATCCATGAGGAATCGCTCAGGGAACTAAGGATCCAGAGGTGCTATGAACGATCGTGCTAGGTTTGATTCTAATGTGCGGGTACAAAATGGGTTCCATACTTTTGATAGGCGCAACCAATACCAGATGTCTGATTATGTGCAGTCTGAGTCGCATGATTCTGCTTATGAATAGGATTGCATAGGATGGGGTAAGGAATCAGTTGAGGTTCCAGTAGATCAGAGGGGTCCTTATGTTACAGCACATGTTTTGGGATCTACTGATCAGTTTCTGGTTGATACAGTAGCTACTCGAGGCGCTTTGTCTAAACAATTGGTTCCGAGAGGGCTCCCCTGTCTGGCTTAATGATTACATTGATAGGGTTCGATGGAACACCTTCCCTTAGCCCATTGTCACAACCACTTGCATTTCATGTTGATAAGTTTGCTGCTCCATGCCCATTTTTGCTTTCACCAAACACACCAGATAATATTGTGGGTCTTGATATGCTCAAGTATTTCAGAGCCACAATAAGATGTTCCCCTGAAGGAGTGCGTGTGATTTTGAATGACAATTATCCAATAACAGACAGAGTTTGTATTGTTCAAGAGGATATTGTATTAGCTTCCCTACCTAACACTCTGTGGGCCACTTCAGATACCAATGTGGGTCAGATGGTTATTCCACCAGTGCATATTAGTGTAAAGGAGGGAGCTGTGTTGCCACGCCTGCCTCAATATCGTATTTCACAGGAGGGTGAGGAAGCACTCATACGAATTGTACAGGATCTAATTGAAGTTGGAGTCGTTGAGGAAGTTCCCTTTAACATTTGTAACAGTCCGATCCTCCCAATTTTGAAGAAAGACACTGATACTAGAATCTACAGATTTATGATTGATTTACGGGAGGTCAATAAGATAGTGGTACCGCAATATCCAGTGGTTTATGATATCACGACACTTCTTACTTTCGTTCCACCTATTGCAACCACGTTCTCTGTTATAGACTTGAAGAACGCTTTCTTTTCGATCCCTTTTCATCCTGATAGCCGATATTTGTTCTGTTTCACTTTGAATAATCGATTGTATAGATTTTGCAGAGTTCCTCAAGGCTATACTGAGAGTCCTAGTATTTACAGCCAAGCATTGAAAAGACAGCTTGATTCCTTTGTCCTACCCGAGGGTGTGGCGCTCATTCAGTATGTTGATGATATTTTGTTAGCAGCCGATACCCCTGAACAATGTGAGAAATGCACGCTGTCTTTTCTTTCTTTCCTTGCCTTACATCACCATAAGGTATCGAGAAACAAACTGCAGCATTGCAGACCAAAGGTGACCTACCCAGGTCACCTTTTGTCTAAGGAGGGGCGTGCACTCGCATCAGATCGCATTCAAGTACTTCTAGACACACCAGTACCTTCCACACAGAAAGAGGTCCGAGCTTTTTTAGGTCTTACTTCTTTTTGTAGGCAATGGATATTAGGATTTTCACATATTGCTAAACCCTTGTTAGCGCTTTTGACAAAAGATACTCCAACACCTCTTCCATGGACAGATGAATGTGAGAATGCTTTTCAACAGTTACGACAAGCTCTTTGTTCAGCACCACTGTTAAGTACTCCAGATTACACGAAGCTCTTTACATTGTACGTACACGAGAGGGATGGATGTGAATTGTCAGTTTTAGTACAGACACATGGTGATAAGCAACGCCCTTGTGCGTATTTTTCTGCAGTGCTTGATCCTGTTGCTCGATCTTTGCCTGGTTGTTTGCGCTCAGTAGCAGCAACAGCTGTGTCAATACGCCAGAGTGAAGGGATAGTCTTGTCGCATAAGCTATTGGTGCTGGTACCCCATGCTGTGGATGCTCTTTTGAATCAAACAAAGACGCAGCATTTGACTAGCGCTCGTCTGACAGGATATGAGCTGACGTTGTTAGCTACTCACATTACATTAAAGACATGTGCAACACTAAACCCAGCAACGTTGTTGCCATTTCTGGTGACTCAGCCTGTGCGCAGGAAACACACGATTGTATTTTTCTGACTGAGGAACAGACAAAAGGTCAAATTGATTTGCAAGATACACCCCTTCCAGATGTGGGTTGATGAGTCTTGTCTGAAGTTACCGGATGGTACATCTTCAGCCGCATATGCAATTACTATGCTTCACACGATAGTAGAGACAGCTCGCATACCACAGAAGTCAGCGCAAGCAGCAGAACTAATAGCTGTGACCCGAGCATGTGAGCTTAGTACAGGATTGCGTGTGAATATTTATACAGATAGCTGGTATGCTTTTCTAGTGGTGCATGACTTTGGAATGCTCTGGAAGGAAAGAGGCTTTCTGACATCACACGGGATGCACGTAATGCATGGAGAACTAGCACATAATCTTTTGACTGCATTAACATATCCAAAGAAAGTAGCTATAGTGAAATGCAATGCACATAAAAAGGTGACAGATAAAGTGGGACAAGGAAACGCTTTTGTAGATCGAGTGGCACGTGAGACTGAGATGCAGCCTGACACTACTCCTATGTATGTAGTGAAATCACAAGCTGAGCGGTGGCACGATGCTAGGAAGGAAGTACTAGAGATACAGAGGACCGCTTCTGACAAAGAACGAGAGCAATGGTCCATAGATGGAGAGTTGGATGATGAAGGTTGTTGGCGAAACAAGCAGATGGATAGATGGAAGTTGCCTATAGCTTTTGTACAACCTATGGGTCAGATGGCACATGGGCTAGCACATGTTGGAGCTTCAGCAATAGTGAAATTGCTTACACAAGTTTGGGAGCATCCAGGAATTGCTAGCACAGCTAAGAGAGTAGTACAGTCCTGTATGATTTGCCTATGAATTTATCCTGGAAAAGGGACACCAACTCCACCAGGAGGATTTGCTACACCGACCTCACCTTTTGTAGTTTTGCAGATGGATTATATTCAGCTTGAACGCAGAAATAATTTGAAGAATGTCTTGGTGGTGGTATGTGCCTTCAGTAAATGGATTGAAGCGTACCCACAAAAGACAATACTGCAATTACTACGGCAAAGGTGCTTTTGAAGAAATTCTTTCCTCGTTATGGTGTTTGCAGATTTTAGTGGAGCGATAACGGACCTCATTTTGTAGGGGACGTTATAAAGTATGTCCTGAAAGGATTAGGGATTAAACAGAAGTTTCATGCAGTGTTCCACCCGGATTCAGCAGGTTTGGTGGAAAGATACAATGCTACTCTGAAACTGAAATTAGCTAAGATACAGGCTTCTACGTCTCTGAATTGGCCAGATGCGTTGCCACTGGCATTGTTGTCAATCAGATCAGTGCCATATTCTCGAACAGGTCTCACACCTTATGAGGTTCTGTTTGGCAGGCCCATGAGTATCTGGGGAATTCCTAAACCGAGTTCTGTGTATGATGTACCTTGTGTCTCAATGAATGACTATTTGGCACAATTAACTGATAACTTGGTTTCTATTCATCAACAGGTTCGAGAAGCACTTCCTGACAGATCTACAGGCGAGGGCCACAACCTCCGACCTTGCGACTTAGTCCTTCTAAAGTCCTTTGAGAGGTGAGCAGTTTGGAGCCAAGGTGGCGTGGGCCAGAGCAAGTGCTACTTGCTAAGAGAACAGCAGTTCGAGTCACGAATCAGAAGAATTGGATCCATGGTACCCATTGTCGCCAAGTACTCCCGACTTTGGTGGAGCCTGCTGTGTTGACCGACCACCGAGAGGTTCTGACTGCGGAGAGAGGTCGTGTTGTGATGCCTGACGGATCTGAGGAGTTCTTCCCGGACCAAACAGTCCCTGGAGCAACAAGATATAATTTGAGACCGAGAGAGAAATCTGCAGCATTGTGAAAGTTGTCTGAGCATTACCTGGGTCAGTGAAACAGAGAGCCAATGTGGCAAGGGGGGGGATCAGCCCTGCATTAGAGTAGTGACACCCGTCTTGGCCCGTGGTGAAGAAATCAATGGCTACCCAGGGGTAAGAGCTCTGACAACTACTTTAGCTTCAGGAAGATTTGTTCTGTGTTATGACTAAAATGGAAAAGAAGAGAAAGATATTTTGTGCTGTAGGGTTTGTTGTTGCTTTGGTAATTACGGCAACAATAACATGGTCTGTTGAGGAGACAACTCCTGCTCGTGAGTTGCTTGTTGTCACTACACCTACACCAGTGGAACATTATTTCTTTACGCTTCCTCATCAAGAGTTGAAACATCGACAATCTTATCTCAATAATATCTTCATTCAAATGTTGCATCACACCCACATCGCTACGAATGCTACAAACTGTTGGATTTGTGGGATGATGCCTGCACATCAAAAGAAAGGAGGTACACCATTCATACCTCTCCCTTTTTCGCATAATGGCTCTTGCCGAGCCTGGTATACTTTGCTCTTTGCGACCAGGAAGCCTACAGTGGGTAGACTGGTTTTCCAGTTAAATAAAGAGTGCCATCAGGACAAGGATGGGTATCCTCAAGCGAATGGACCTAAATGGGAGTGGGAAGAATATCGACGGGACAATATTTCATCGCCATATATCTTCACCAATACAAGAGACTCATCCAATGCCGAACATTTTGTAATTTCTGTCACTCAAACACAAGCAGAACTATTTGTACAGAGCATTGGACATATCCCTGTGGGAGTCAGTGATTGTATCACTGTATTGAATATAGATGGCTTAAATAATAGTACCTTATTAGCTTCACACAACACTTTTTTTGTGTGCGAAAATCGTGGATATTATTGACTGCCAGCCGGTTGGACCGGCATTTGTTATGTGTCATTTTTATTGCCCCCTGTGTTTCTAGCACCCCCATTGTATCATCGAAATCTTAAACTGTTCAACAATATTACTGTAAATAGATACAAGAGAACTCTGACTACTGATGGCATTGATCAGACCGACACTAGTCTACAACAATATATAGATTTTAATTTAGGATTGTTCTTTTTTGTAGGTGCTGCATTAAACAGCAGAAAAGTGCGATGATTGACTAGAGTAGTGGAAGCTGTTACAGATCAAACAGCTGTAGCTTTAGGAAATATCACTGAAGAATTACAAATTGCTAGATTTGTAGCTTTGCAGAATAGAATGGTGTTGGATGTTATGCTAGCAGATAGAGGTGGTGCATCTCGTGTTATAGGTAGTAGCTGTTGTATGTTTATACCTGACCACACCCCATCAGTATATAAAGTTATTAATAAACTTCATAAAATCGCTGCAGACCTTCACACAGAAAATGGTACATGGACTTTTGCAGGTTGGCTTTGGACTCTGATTTCTGCCTGGGGCTGAAAAGTATTAACAGCCCTATGTATAATAATTGCAATAATTTTCACTTGTTGTGTATGTATTCAGTGCAGTCCACCAATCCTAGCCTAGCTGCCATGGAATTTGAATCGGCCATCACCACTGCACTAGACGATATAGCACCCATACGCACATCTAAGCCTCCGAAAAATAATTCTTCCTGGTTTACGCCAGAGCTTAAACAAATAAAATATTCCACTAGGATGGCAGAGCGAAAATGGCGACATACAAAAAGTGCCCAAGACAGGGAACTATATAAAATTGCTCATAGGCAGTACATGAAGGACATCGCCGAGACCAAAAAGGTCTATCTAGGCAATAGGATCACTCTAGCAGCAAACTCACAACGAGAACTGTTTAACATTGTCAAGGAGTTCACTACTCCACCAGGTACACAGCAGGCGCCCCCTGATTCTAAGAACTGGGTGCAATCCGTAGCCTCCTACTTTCATGAGAAAATAAATGAAATTCACAAACGGTTCCCCCAACCAACGACAGAGGATGAGGCCACTACCCCTTACACCATAAGGCAAAACTCCCTCAATACCCACTCCGCCACGCTGAAACAGTTTTCACTCTTGACCGAAAAAGATGTGAACCAAATTCTGTTGAAAATGAAATCTGGAGCACCTGGAGACCCTGCTTCGCCACAAGTTATATCCAAAATCTCCCCAGTTCTGATCACCACCTTGACCAACATTTTCAATCAATCATTACAGCACTGTGTTGTCCCCAATCACTGGAAGGAAGCAATAATCAGGCCTATTTTGAAAAAACCTACGGCTGACCCGGATCAATTTGTACATTATAGGCCCATTTCCCTCTTACCACTCTTTGGGAAAGTCATGGAGACCCTAATTAACAAACAGCTTATCGCCCACCTGGAGTCAAACAAACTCCTTGATCCATCTCAATCTGGTTTCAGGGCGTTCCACAGCACTATTATCCTCCTTTCTGCACCAAAGACAACAACAAGTGAAGCTCGGCGACTACCTATCACCTCCTCAAGCGGTGTAGTGTGGGGTCCCACAGGGCTCCGCGTTGAGCCCTGTACTATTCAACATTTATGTGACCCCCCTGGCCAGACTCATCAGAACTTTTGGGTTCCAAGTGTTATCGTACGCTGATGATACACAAATTATTGTCTCCTCAACCCAATCTGGACAAGACGACGCAGCAAAAGTCAAACTTTGCATGGAGGCAGTATCCTCCTGGATGATCAGGAATTACCTCAAGCTTAACGGAGACAAAACTGCGGTACTTGTCTTTGGAGGAAGTCAGGACCAGTGGAGTGAGGAATGGTGGCCTACCTCCTTGGGCGAATGCCCTCTCCCAGTAAAATCTGCCAGAAATCTGGGAGTAATTATGGATTCAACAATGTCTTTCGACCTTCAGGTGAACAGAACCACTGGCACCTGCTGTTCCATCATCCGGACCTTAAAAAAGATCGCTCCCTTTCTGTCCCTTGAGGCCCGTAAGCAGTCGACGGTCGCCCCGGTGCTGTCCAGGATCGACTACTGCAACGCCCTCTATGGGGGCATCAATAAGAAAGCGATCCAACGACTTCAAGTGACACAGAACGCGGCGGCCAGGTTGGTTCTCAACCTACCTAGACGCTCTTCTGCAATGGCGGCGAGAGGAGAGTTGCACTGGCTACCCATTCAGGCCAGAATATTATTCAAAATTCTCTGTCTGACTCACAGTGCGGTCTTTAACTCAGGCTCGGAAGAGATCAAAGCACGTCTAACACCTTATGCCCCCAGTAGATCCCTTAGATCATCTTCTAAAAATCTGCTGACGGTTCCCAGAATCAGGAAAGCGAGATGGGGTGGGAGAGCTTTTTCACTACTAGGGCCGAAACTCTGGAATTCACTCCCCCCAGAAATCGCCAACCAGCCGTCAAAAATGGTTTTTTGTAAACTCATTAAAACTTGGCTGTTCTCGTTAGCGTATTAGACCATTCATTCTGAGCCCTGTTTCATTCTTCTTGAACCGTTGACCTGGTAATGTATGACTTTGCTTCCTCTCCATCTTAAGGCGCCTTGATGCCCTTAATTGGGTTAAGTTCCATATAGCGCGGTGTAATGGCTGGATTTTCTGTTTAGATGGGATCAGCCCCCAGGGGCCCCTATGACCCAGCCAAAACGTACTCACCTTCCCTCCTCAGATCGTATTCACAATGAATAGATATACAGATATATATACAGGTCGCACCTAAGGATGGGGAATGACAATATACATGTATGGATTTTCTACAATATCTTATTCACATCAGTTGGTCTCGCGGCCACCCCGACCCAGACCATTCTACCCTAGGGCAGATCTGACACACAATCCGGTGCGTCTACACATGGTATTGATATCTGGGGGTCAGAAAGAGAAAGGAAAGCTTTGACAGTAGGATCCACTATACCAGACAGTAACAGTGAGAAATGATAAAAGAGTGGTCGAGTCAAGACTCAAGGGTACCAGGAGGGAAATATTGTTCCCATCAGAAGCCACACTGTACCGCCCTTATTATCATCATATGGGATCTCCTTACCCAGGAGGCAAGACGGCCGGTAAATATTACCGTGACCGAGATGTAATATGAGGTATGAGAGCAGAACAGAGAAGTGTGGTAGTGGCTGCTGAAAAAAGCAGTGTATAGTGATGAAAAAAGTGAAGGGTACTAAAATTAGGTGAATGGGTGGTAAAAAGAATTTTAATAATAACCCCCAAACCCTAAGGTTAAAAGGCAGGTGTAGGTGCAGGCTTTAAATAATAACCGCACTTAGTGGTCGACATGTTTCAGCATATTGTAAGATGTTCTTAATGCATTCCTCAGGACCTGTATATAATACACTACTGCTTTCAAAAAATAAATTAAAAGTGTCACCTGAAAGTCCAGGCGTGCTCAACCGTAAACTGTCAATGAAATGGTTAGGGATCCAACATGTAAAACAAAACGACAAACAAACAAACAAATAATACAATGCACGTTATTATTTGTATTCATGGTGACATTACAATATGTTCAATCATGCCTGATCGTTATTTCAGGTATGCACTCACCCTTATGTGTAGGCTGAGGAGCTTCACCCCACCTGGCTGCAGCGCAGGTAAAAGGAGCACCGCTCTGTGAGAAATCACATAACGTTTAATCGAGCGGTCAGTGATTAAACACTAACTCATTTGAGTAGCATAATAAACTTTGAGATGGCAGGTTAACTGGGCTATTTATAACCAGGCTGGGCGTGGGCGCCGTGTTCTGTCATGACTCAGGGGCAGTGACCACACGAGGGGGATAGGTAATACGAAAGGGCCGTGCAGCGTCAGTTAGGAGATACTGACGGAGATCGCTTAATATTTAAGTTACGGAAAAGCATCTAACAGCGTGTCAGTTTCAGAACGCGCACAGGGGAAAACCGCTACGCATTGTAAAGCGGCGTTCAGGGTGGAGAGAAGCGCCGCATATGCTCGATGTCAGGCTGGCCTCTAGCGGCAAACACAAGCCGAGCGAGGCATCAGAAATCTACGCATAATGCGTTGGATCATGCGTTAGCTCACCTGGCCGTCGGCGTCTCCAGGCAGTCTTCAGTACTGCTCGGGGGGGCGCCGACCGCCGAGTGAGCCAGTGTTTTGTTTGATTCACGGAACCGGCGCGTTGACGAGCAGTCACGTGATAGTGAGACTGCTGGGAGTTGTAGTCCGCTTTAGGAACCAACTCTGTAGGACCAAATATGCTGGTACTACCAATGTCAAGTGTGGGTCCTAAGTGATGTACTGAGATGCGCAAAGGTATATAAATGATTTTTACGAGTACATTACAAAAACATGGCCTTAACGGCATGACTCTGGGGCAGTGTGTACTATTGCGCAATGGATGGATGTTAAGTTACAGACGTCTACTAACAATGATGATAATATGAAAGCGCTCTTTAAGGGGGTTGTTATGCACCATTGGAGCTGATGCACATATGCGCAGTGGATGTAGAAGATGACTGTTGCTGCTGATGTTAATATTAATGCGCTTCAAAGGGATTGTGATGCGCTATTAATACTTGCATATTTTGAAGGGAGGCAATGGAGACAGATTTCCAATGGGTATTATGTACAGTGCTAAGGTATCAATGGGAGGAATATAATGATTACGCCCAATCAGAGGGACATCCAGGGTATGGGTTCATTGAGTCCCTCCTTGTCACTGTTGATGCGGTATACCCATTTCTGTTCTATCTTGAACAAGAACCTGCTTATATCTGCACATGAGTCTGGAATGTGCGGTTGTTCAAGAACTGTCCAGTAAAAATCTTCTGGACCATGGCCTTTCTCCAGGAAATGTGCGGTAAGTCTGGTTGCTTGTTTGCGGCAACGCACCGTGCTTTTGTGTTCCTGGATGCGTGTGCGTACCTTTCTAGTAGTCATACCGACATACCGTAATCCACAAGGACATTTGATCAGGTATATCAGGTTACTGCTATTACAATTAGTAAACCTGTTCTGTGTCCATGGGCGATTAGTGCCGATGTCAACTTCTGTGGATTTATTAGTCTGAGGGCAGACAGAACAATTACCACATGGGTGGTGGCCAACCACAGCTGGTAAATCCCACAGGGTCCCCACTTGTCTCTCTTCTTTACTGCGTGGGCGTGTATGAACCAGTTGGTCCTTCAAGTTGGGTCCTCTTTTATATGCAAACATGGGCTGGGGAATGTTGTCACCTCCCGTTTTTAGGATGGACCAGTGTTTCTTTATGATTTTCTGCAACTGGTTGGATCGGCTATTGAAGGTATTTACAAAGGCAATCCGGTCTGATTTTTCTTTCGGAGGATTGATTGCAAGAAGGGCATCCCTCTGGTTGTTAGAGGCCCTCTTTTTAGATCTCCGAATGATTTTCTTAGGGTATCGTTTCTCCTTTAGTTGTTCCTCCAGGTTTTTGGAGTGCGTTTCAAAAGACTCCTTCTTGGAACAGTTTCTTTGTACCCTCAAGAACTGGCCAAAAGGTAAATTGTCCCTCAGGGCTCTTGGGTGGCAACTGTCATACCGTAACAAAGCATTCCTGGCCATGGGTTTACGATATAACTCGGACTCAATGCCCGCTGGGGTTGCGTGTAGTCTCAGATCAAGGAATGCCAGTGAGGTTCTACTGTGCTCTATGGTGAACTTCAGATATTGGTTTACACTGTTTAACCAACCATGAAATGATAGTAGTTGTTCTTCAGTGCCCCGCCATACTACAAGAATATCATCAATATAGCGTTTCCACACGTGTATTGATGATAGGTATGGGTTGGTGTTAGTAAAAACACTCTGTTGCTCAAAATGGTGCACATATAGATTCGCCAGGCTCGGCGCGAAAACACTGCCCATGCTGGTCCCGGACGTTTGTAGATATAGCGTGTCTTCAAAACAGAAGTAGTTCTCTTTCATCGCCATTTCTGCAAGTTGCATTATAAATGGTATTGGTGTCATCGATTGATGGTTATTCTGCTCCAGAAGTGCTCCCACTACTTCTAGAGTCTCAGTTTGAGGGATCGAGGTGTATAGGGATTCGACATCGAACGATACTAAGATGTCAGTCTCCATATTGTATTGTATCGTCGGAAGAAGTCTTAGGACATCTTTGGTGTCTTGTAGAAAGGTGGGCATAGCTTTGACCATCGGGTTAAGGAAGTGGTCCACAAAAGTAGAAAGGGGTTCCAATACTGACCCAATGCCAGAAATAATAGGCCTCCCAGGTGGTGGCCTTATTGGCTTGTGGACTTTGGGCAAATGTCCTTGTGGATTACGGTATGTCGGTATGACTACTAGAAAGGTACGCACACGCATCCAGGAACACAAAAGCACGGTGCGTTGCCGCAAACAAGCAACCAGACTTACCGCACATTTCCTGGAGAAAGGCCATGGTCCAGAAGATTTTTACTGGACAGTTCTTGAACAACCGCACATTCCAGACTCATGTGCAGATATAAGCAGGTTCTTGTTCAAGATAGAACAGAAATGGGTATACCGCATCAACAGTGACAAGGAGGGACTCAATGAACCCATACCCTGGATGTCCCTCTGATTGGGCGTAATCATTATATTCCTCCCATTGATACCTTAGCACTGTACATAATACCCATTGGAAATCTGTCTCCATTGCCTCCCTTCAAAATATGCAAGTATTAATAGCGCATCACAATCCCTTTGAAGCGCATTAATATTAACATCAGCAGCAACAGTCATCTTCTACATCCACTGCGCATATGTGCATCAGCTCCAATGGTGCATAACAACCCCCTTAAAGAGCGCTTTCATATTATCATCATTGTTAGTAGACGTCTGTAACTTAACATCCATCCATTGCGCAATAGTACACACTGCCCCAGAGTCATGCCGTTAAGGCCATGTTTTTGTAATGTACTCGTAAAAATCATTTATATACCTTTGCGCATCTCAGTACATCACTTAGGACCCACACTTGACATTGGTAGTACCAGCATATTTGGTCCTACAGAGTTGGTTCCTAAAGCGGACTACAACTCCCAGCAGTCTCACTATCACGTGACTGCTCGTCAACGCGCCGGTTCCGTGAATCAAACAAAACACTGGCTCACTCGGCGGTCGGCGCCCCCCCGAGCAGTACTGAAGACTGCCTGGAGACGCCGACGGCCAGGTGAGCTAACGCATGATCCAACGCATTATGCGTAGATTTCTGATGCCTCGCTCGGCTTGTGTTTGCCGCTAGAGGCCAGCCTGACATCGAGCATATGCGGCGCTTCTCTCCACCCTGAACGCCGCTTTACAATGCGTAGCGGTTTTCCCCTGTGCGCGTTCTGAAACTGACACGCTGTTAGATGCTTTTCCGTAACTTAAATATTAAGCGATCTCCGTCAGTATCTCCTAACTGACGCTGCACGGCCCTTTCGTATTACCTATCCCCCTCGTGTGGTCACTGCCCCTGAGTCATGACAGAACACGGCGCCCACGCCCAGCCTGGTTATAAATAGCCCAGTTAACCTGCCATCTCAAAGTTTATTATGCTACACAAATGAGTTAGTGTTTAATCACTGACCGCTCGATTAAACGTTATGTGATTTCTCACAGAGCGGTGCTCCTTTTACCTGCGCTGCAGCCAGGTGGGGTGAAGCTCCTCAGCCTACACATAAGGGTGAGTGCATACCTGAAATAACGATCAGGCATGATTGAACATATTGTAATGTCACCATGAATACAAATAATAACGTGCATTGTATTATTTGTTTGTTTGTTTGTCGTTTTGTTTTACATGTTGGATCCCTAACCATTTCATTGACAGTTTACGGTTGAGCACGCCTGGACTTTCAGGTGACACTTTTAATTTATTTTTTGAAAGCAGTAGTGTATTATATACAGGTCCTGAGGAATGCATTAAGAACATCTTACAATATGCTGAAACATGTCGACCACTAAGTGCGGTTATTATTTAAAGCCTGCACCTACACCTGCCTTTTAACCTTAGGGTTTGGGGGTTATTATTAAAATTCTTTTTACCACCCATTCACCTAATTTTAGTACCCTTCACTTTTTTCATCACTATACACTGCTTTTTTCAGCAGCCACTACCACACTTCTCTGTTCTGCTCTCATACCTCATATTACATCTCGGTCACGGTAATATTTACCGGCCGTCTTGCCTCCTGGGTAAGGAGATCCCATATGATGATAATAAGGGCGGTACAGTGTGGCTTCTGATGGGAACAATATTTCCCTCCTGGTACCCTTGAGTCTTGACTCGACCACTCTTTTATCATTTCTCACTGTTACTGTCTGGTATAGTGGATCCTACTGTCAAAGCTTTCCTTTCTCTTTCTGACCCCCAGATATCAATTGTTGTGATAGATTGTGTTAGGGGCGTATATCTGGTTGGTCGGTAAACTTGCCCTTAGACCCTCCTCACTTGTTGTTGTTGTGCGTCTACACATGGGCCTGCAGAACCCAATGCTCCCTTTTCCAAACTGTTCGCAATCCTGCGAAACTACACGCCAGTATCCCCCCTGGCGTTCTCACTTATTCAAGCCACAATCCAGTGGGTATAAGCGTTGGTCTCCCACCCAACGTTCTCACTAACGCCGCATATCAACGACGACCACATTCCTATGAACAATTATTGGGATAATATCTCAGTGGTCTACTCGGGATAAAACTACAATAATAACTTTGAATATAGTTCCAGATTGTATAGTGTACTCCCTGCTCTTGGCATCAAAGGTCCACTCACTCCCTCTTTATTTGATCACCATTTACCTGATCGGGATTTCTCATCCGTTCACCTAAACAGCTTTCAACTAGGAATAAAGTTTACCAAGATTGAACACGAACACCAGATACACAATAATTCTATATGAATTAGGGTATTTATTAATAATAGACACAAATCACATTACTATGCAACATAACTCCTGCAAAAAAAAAGGTAAAGATTAGAGTGCACATTCTATTAGAGTTAGGCAGAGGTCACCTTATTAGTGGGAAGTCTGGACTCGGCAGTCATCTAGGTTCCCTTCTCGTCTCTGTATCCTGGCTCGCCTTGCAGTCACCCTCAGCCGTCACAAGTACACGTCTGCACCGCTAGGCTCAACCTCGTCTGCTTCCCTTCAGGACACCGGAACCCTGCTGATTATTAGCTACCGTCTCTCTCTCTCTCTGTATCAGTGCGCTCCGCGCTGCTTCTCGTTCAGTCTTTCTCAGAGAGTTTCGGTCTTAAATCTTTCTCAGACTTCAAAGATGGCGACTCGTCCACCATGAAAATGAATAATGGCAGAGATGCTAACGGTTAGATGCCGCCTACGAACTAACCGACAAACTGACTAACACCTTCGCTAATATCAAAGCCCGTTCCTTCATGGAAATTCACGGCCAGTAACCTGCCGCCCACCAAATTCTTGTACCTCCCCGTACCAAGGACACTTTCCCAGCCGGCCGGCCTGAAGTTGTGTCTTCGGAGTGGAGAAAAATACATTCCTTCGATAAGGGCTAGCCTGAACCGGTTCTCTCCAAGCGAACAACAGCTTAAAACTAAAACACTACACTTGACCTAGAAAGCCTTCTCGGCTACCGGGCAGAAAGCAAAATGGAGTCTGTCTCGTTTAAGGCCTACGGAGCCCACAATATGCATAGCTCCATGGAAAATAGCCCAGCATGTTAGCAAATGAGCAAATCATGACTAATACTTATATATCTATCCCCTAACTTAAGTTCATAAGCCTTACTCTAAGGAAAATGGTACGAAAATGCCCTAATATATGTACGACAGGGTCCCTGTCTATAGTCCTAATCCCTATGCTATGGGGGTGATAGGCTGGAGTCACTCTCCATCATTCTCCTTCTCCAAAGAGCCAGCAAAAAGGCAGCCATTACACGCGGTACAAATAACAAATTCATTCATTCATTCATTCATAGCTAGCATGATGAACATCGATATAAGGGATGAGTATCTGGCTTTTCCCAGGAAGTCAAATGTCTTCAGTTAATGCTGAAAGGGTCGTCTGTTGTAAATCAACGGCGATTAGGTTAAGCATTAGCAGAAGACATACTTTGTTTTGACCATTATCGTAACAAATGTGCCGACTCCATCTTGTATTTGTAACGGCCATTTTGTATGCCATACATTGCCATGTGCTCTTCATGTGCTTAGTCCTACCTTCTTGTCAATTGCCCTTGAAGTCTGCCAGGCAACACGCTATTTTTAGTATTCCCAGCTTCCAGCATGTCCAGACATGCGCAGTAGGGTCAACGACCGTTACTAATTGGTTCCAGATAGGAATGTGTTTACCATTTACCGAAGACTGTTAACTCTGCCCACCTATCGATTGTGCCTTCCAATAAGTCCTTGAATGGTCATGAAACTGTTCTTGTCTTTTGTACCGCCTTCTCTTGACCCCCTTCATTTTGTATAAAAGGGGCCATGTGCTTTAGTTCGGTGTGCTACTCGATACAACACTGAAGGGTGTTGTGTGGATTGTAGTACCACCTTTAAAGGTTTAATAAACTTTGCTTTTGTGTTTTCCAATTTCATTGCCAACTTCTTCCTAAGGTCTGAGGACTCTGTGCAGAGAAGGGCAAACCCTTGCACTAAGTAGGCCTAGCTGAGGTTTGCTTACAACATTTGGACTCAAAAATGCTCCTGCAACCTTCCAGAGGCTGGTGAACCAGGTTTTGGCTTGTATAGACGTCTTCAAAGCTGCTTACTTGGATGATATAGCCATCTTTAGTAGTAGTTGGAAGGAACATCCATTTAAGTTGCAGTAAGTGCTTTGTGCCCTGCAACAAGCAGTTCTGACTATCACGGCCAACAAATGACAGATAGGACAGGGGTCTGCGGTGTATGGTGCAGTCCCTCTAGGGCAAGATCAAGACTATCAGGGCGTGGGAGTCCCTAAAAACCAAAATGAGGTTAGAGCCTTCTCATGCCTAAAAGGGTATTACAGGAGGGTTGTCAATGGATATGGCACCATTATTGCCCCTTCAACAGAGCTGACCTAGACGAAGCAGCCCAGGAATGTGAAAGTCAGAGGAATGCCAAACGCATTTAACTTCCTAAAGGAGGCCATGTGCTCAGGGTCAGGGTCCTGTCCTAAAGGGTCCTTACATTTCCAGGGAATTCATTGTTTGTACAGATGCCTTAGAGCATGGCATTGGGGCAGTACTTTCACAACTTATTGAAGAGGACCTAGATCAACCGGTAGACTTCAACTCTGGGAGGTTACTTCCCAATCAACAGAGGTAGGCACTGACAAAGTTGAGACCATACCTGTTTGGAACCCTCTTCCTGATTCAGACAGACCACAGGCCCCTCATGTGGCTAATGCACATGAGAGGTTTAAATCCAAAATTGTTGAGGTAGGGAATGGACTTTAGGGTGGGCACAGACCTGGGATGGACCACACCAATGCTGATAGTCTTTTTAGGTTCTTCTGCCTTAGTATTAAACACTCTGTAGAGGTTGGGTAGCTCTCACCACTTTCAGCTGGGGGGACACATGCTAGACCTGAAAGCCTTAGGGTGGTCTTCCCCAAATGTTTTGCCTGCTTACCTTCACTTTTTGCTGTAATATTTTTGTTTGCCGTAGAACTCTGAGCACTTTGCCAGTGTTCATCAGTGCTTAAGTGCACATGCTTCTCTCCTAAAACATTTTGATTTGGTTTGGTTTGATTTACTTACCCACAATTGGTAAATATAATATACCTATAATTCCCTTGAAGATTGCCCTACCTATTCCTAGGGTCTGTAAATTAAATGCTGCTAGTGGGCCTGCACCACTGATTGTGCCACCCACACAGGCAGTCCTGCCCATACATAGTCTGTGTATACAATTTACACTGCCATGTCGACTTGGCATTTAAAACCCCTTGCCAAGCCCTAAACTACCCTTTTATTACATATGAGTCACTGCTAAAGTAGGCCATAGGTAGCCTATAGTGCAAGGTGCTGTGTAATTAAAAGCTAGGAATTTTACTTTTGAATTTTACATGTAGGGGTAGTGAAAAGCACCTAATTTCATTTGTTACTACTGTGAGACCTACCCCTCTCATTGGTTAAAATTGGGAATTCCTTATTACATGTATACGCTGTAATTCCTGATTGAGAAAGAGGAGCTCTTTAATGATTCATTTTATTGGAATGGAAATGATAAGTCCTCTTTGCTGGCGAAGTTGGATCTAACAATACTATTTTATACATGTCACTTTTAGAAATATGTGCTGAATCACTTTTAGAAATATGGCATTTCTCTGGTCTTAAGGTCTGTGTGCCTGCAGCATGTCTCCAATTCACATCTGGGGTGGGTGACAGCTGGAATTTGTGCATTCCCTCTAAACAGGCACACAAAAAGGAAGGTTAGGTGTGGCGGAGGTGCCATCTGCATCCTGATGGCTAATCCTGGGCAGGAAGGGAGAGGGGAGCTGGAAAACCTGAATGGGCAATGTCCTGTGCCCACACAAAGGGCTGCATACCCCCCTGTATGACTGGTAAGGGAGGACCTCTGTGACTTCAAAACCCCTTTTGAAGTCACCTCCATTTCAAAGACACAACTTTGTGTAAGTTTTGGGTCTCTGACCCCACCAAATCAAACACTTCTGGAACTGTAAAGAAACTCTTCCAGGAAGCAGGACTACTGTACTTCTACAAGGACTGCCACTCTGCTGGACTGCTGCTCTGAAACAACTGTTTTTCTGCTGTGCTACCCTGCTGCCTGCTACCCTCTGCCCCTGATGTGGAAGAGCTGGACTCTTGCTTGAACTGAGTGATCTCCAAGGGCATGCTGACCTGCCTCCTGTTTATAGACTTAGGGATATCAAAGACTCATATGTAGGTATAGAAATGTTTAATTTAACAACATACAATTATGAGGTGACATTGAACATTTATAAAAGTATTTACTGGTGGCAATAGTATGCATAGCAACGAGTTTGAATGAAATATTGTTTTTTCGACAGATTGATCCCTTGATAAAGGCGCGAGGCGCCGAAATGCATCGGGTAAGTGGTATATTCATCGATGTTGAATATGACATGAGCATGAAAATGTACAGTTAATGTGAAGATAGATGTGAAGCTAACATCTGTGATGAAAAATATTGATCAATAAATGGATTCATTGATAAAAAAAGATACAAAGCACCTACATTATTTATAAAGCAGCTGGAAACTCAGCACACACAGTGCCCAGGGAGACAGACCAAGGATTTGGATCTGCTAATTACAATATCATTTAATAAAGGTCAGCGAAGTAGTTTTAACCCTTTTGCTTGCAATGCGGATAATAACCCATTCTTTTGCCTCGAATGCAACTTCAGTCCTAAGCTTTACTTCATTGAGGCCGCATTTCCGGAAGCCTCTGTGGCGGCTAATACTCTTTCGAAAATGATACACTAATCCTTAACCTGTGTTCTATTAAACACTAGGGGGCATATTACCAAGCAATAGCGATAATTATCGCTATTGCTTGGTTAGAGACAAAAATTTACCCTGAGCTGCAGCGATTTTTATCGCAGATAAACCTTGGTATTACCAAGGTTTATCGCATATGCGATAAAAAACGGCCGCAATGCATGAATATCGCTGAAAAGTCAGCGAAACTCATGCATTACCGAGCTAATGCTCTTAGCCATGTTATCCACCTCCCATTGGATAACATGGCTAAGAACTGCTCAGGGCAGGTGTTAGCTTTTGGAGATATTCACGCTTAGCGCGAATATCTCCAAATGTTGGTAATAGGAGATAGCGATGTTAGCGACTGTTTCCAGTCTAGCAGATGCGTCACGTTGTAAAGCCCTGCTCCACATGTGGGTGTTCCGGCGCAGGGTGGGCGTTCCGAGGCCGGTGCGCCTCGCAAAAGTTGCTGAGTGAAATCTACTAGATTTCACTCAGTCACTTTTAGGCCAATGCTGCGTCAAAACCCTGCGCCTGCTTGAAACAGGCGTAAGGCTTGACGCAGCATTGGACAGATAGAGCACCCCCGAGACTGTTTCCAGCCGCTAACATCTTGGCACGCACACTTTGCATGTCATTAGTGATAAATATCACTGACATTCAAAGTGGGGCCCAAGATGGTCGCTATCTCCTACTAGCTGTCGCTAACTGGTGTTAGCGACAGCTAGGTAATAGGGAGATAATTTTATGTCCGCTTTCTTGGCTTTTAAAGCCAAAAAAGCAGAGATAAACCCCCTTGATAATATGCCCCCAGATCCTTGATCAAACATCAGCACCTTCTCGGGGATATCAATATACTGCCCACCAGGCCATAGAGATCGATTCATACAAACTATTCAAACTTTTTTGGAGTTGTGTGTGTACTCGCTCACATTTACCTTGTTAGGTGATTTTAATTTTCACCTTAACTGCATGGACATCAATTGAAACTAATCACCTAGTTGAGTTCATGGCTGTTTTGGATTAAAACAGATCATAACAGAACCTACTCATAAAGCCAGCCACATGTTAAATGGGATTTTTACAAATAATACAAACATCACATTGGCTAAAGTACTTTTACTTACATGGACAGATCATAGCGCCACATTTTTTTAACTAGCCCTTCCAGTTGAAGAAGCATCTTCTTTTAACAACTGCTCCATCGTCAAAACTCCTCCATGGTGTAAAATAATAAAACGGTGCTAGATTCAATTTTTCATATTCACAGCCCCATATTAGACCCAGATAATAATGTTGCTGCGCCGAATTTCAATAATTGGATCTGATCTGCGGTGAAACACTTGGCCCCTTAGAAAACACCAAACACTGCAGGAAAAATTCCTCAGCCCCCTGGCATTCAGCTGAAATCAGCTGAAATCCAGGGAGCAAAATGTAGAGAGCAAGAACGTATCTGGAGGCTAGATTATTAGCATAGTAGGAAAATACAAACATAGGCTAGTCCTAGAAGAATAGAAAGAGGCTATCAAAGCTGCGAAAACCACGTATTTTTCAATAAAAATTGGGTCAGCAAAAAACTCGGCCAGAGAACTTTTTAAAACAGTCACAACTCTTTCAAAGTTCCAGTGTGGAAAACAGTTTTCACTCGACCAAGCCTTTTGTGATAAAGCACAAAGGGGCAGATTTATGTTGGACTTGCGCCACGTTTGCATCACGCAACGGCGGCATAAACGTGCCGCATCCCTGCGACCCATTTACAACATTACGCATCTAGCAGATGCGTCACGTTGTAAAGCCCTGCTCCACATGTGGGTGTTCCGGCGCAGGGTGGGCGTTCCGAGGCCGGTGTGCCTCGCAAAAGTTGCTGAGTGAAATCTACTAGATTTCACTCAGTCACTTTTAGGCCAATGCTGCGTCAAAACCCTGCGCCTGCTTGAAGCAGGCGTAAGGCTTGACGCAGCATTGGACAGATAGGGCACCCCCGAGCCTTGCTGGAGCTGCGTCGCGCTTGTGACGCAACTCCAGCAATGCGCCACCTTTACGGCACAGATGCGTCACGCATCTGTGCCGTTTTTACCCCATGGTGCGCCGCATTGTAAATGCGGCGCACCATGGGTGGCGGAGCTGCGGCGCACAATAACTGGCGCATCCCCGGGGATGCGCCAGTTATTGTAAATCTGCCCCATAACATTTTCCAGTCTAAAGTTCACGCAACCTACAAAGAGCTTTTGGGACATTCACTCATCTCAGGCGGAGGTTTTCTGCCACTGATTGTTGATCATCATAATTACACTAAGAATCAACTGTCTAGTTTTTCCCCTGTATCTCATGATAGAGTTATCAATACACTCCCAACTACCAAGTCAGTTTCTCCCACAGATCCATGCCCACCTTTAGTTTTACATATGGTTTCAGAATCAGACACAGAGAAATGCCTCGCCCCTCTTCTAAATAAGGAACTTATCTCAGGGTACTTCCTAACATCATGGAAAAAAACATTCCCTAGATCCTACTTGGGCCAAGAATTGTCAAACTATATATTGTTTACCACTTCCAATTTAATGAAGACTTAGTGACCAATTTAGAATCTAATGATCTCCTTGACCCATCCCAATAAAGTTTTCCACCCAATCATTCTACAGGATTGGCTTTGCTTATGGCCACTGGGGAAATGTGCATGCAGATGGATGGTGGTGAGAAAGCTGCATTTGTTTTACTTGATCTTTCAGCTGCTTTTGACACATCAAGTGTTAATTAGGTGACTAGAGATAGTAGGAATGAAAGGTGCTACCCTAACCCTGCTCCCCTCTTTTCTCTCCTACAGAGAGCAGAAGATGACTTGGGGAAATCTCGCCTTTGACTCATTCTCTCTCCCTTGTGGAGTTCCTCAGGGTCCATCACTGTCCCTCCATATTATTCAACATCTACGTCACCCCCTTGGCAAATCTAATTCGAACCTATGGTTGTACTGTGATATCTCACTCTGATGATACCCAGATAGTCATATCTATTACATCTGACGTAAACTCTGTTGCAAATCAGTTCCATAACTGTCTGGTGCATATCATCAGGTAGATGCATTAAACGTGCCTAAAGCTAAACACAGAAAAAACGGAGGTGCTATTGTTTGCAAACTGACCTTCTTTTTGGAATGATTCCTGGTGGCCTGCTGCCGCTGGTCTGCATCAGGTTCCTGTAAACAAAGGAAGGAAACTTTGAGTACTGTTCGATGATCAACTCTGTTTTTCTGAACAAATCAACCATATAAAATCCTCTTGCTTTTTACTTCTAAAAATCCAGAGAAAGATTTTCCTGTTTGTTTCACAAGATTTACAAAAACCTTTGATAGTTCCCCTGATTTTATCCACGATACACTATTGTAATACTCTCTGTATGGGAATTGATGAATGTTTGCAGTCAAAAGTATAGTCACTGCAGACGCTGAAATTCCCATTTTCACCCCCATATCCAACAGTATTAAGGACCTCCACTGGCTGCTTGTCCAAGAGAGGACTACATTTGAAGCTCTTTGTTTGGTGCACAAGGCTCTGTATGGTGGCGGCCCACATGGCCTCCGAAAATATTTTATCTGATATGTCCCCCATCGGGACTTATGGTCCGCTAATGCTGGTCTTGCCCCAATCCACATGATCAGAAAGAAAAAGTGTGGTGGTAGGAGCCTATCCTGCCGGGCTGCTCAACTTTGGAATGTGCTGCCTGCCTCCATTAGATCTCAATCTAACAGATTCTCTGTTAAAAAGCTGCTCAAAACCTGGCACTTCTCCCGCAATCCTAAGTAATTTATCTCCCAGCCCAGATGAATCATTGCTTTTCAGCGCCAAGACCCTTCGGCATACATTGCACTTCAGAAATGTTTTACTTACTTACACATTACCTCTTAAGTTAAGCCTGCCTGCTGTGGGCCAAGCTACCAAATCGTAAGCACAGGTTAATTTATTGTGTGTATCTCACTGACTAGGATTGTGGTTTATGCTTGGACAGAAACCTAATTTCTAACAATAGTAATCCACACTTCTACCTTCAACTCCATGGGATTTTGCTCATGCTACTATTGCCACTGAGCCTCTTCCTGCTTCATTTTCCATCTGCTCTGACAAACTCCACTACTTACCACGATGTTAATTGAGAATACAGGTGACACTAATTCACTGTCTATCATTTCAAGAATATCTTTTTCAGTGACCTCAACCTCCCTGAAGATGCCTTCATCAAGACTAGCAATGTTACATGTACCTTTCTTGACACTTTTCCTAACACTATAGGCCACACTTACAAGCCCCTATCACCATCGCAATGTCACTTTCAGTGACGTTGTGATGGTAATAGTGGCCTAGCATTATTTACAAAGCAGCGTTATGCCACTTAACATGGCTTAATGCTGCCTTGCAAATAGGGCACCCTTTCACGCTGTGTTTAGCATGAAAGGGGAGGGCAATGGGTGTTGCAGTGGGTGTTCCACCGCAACACCCATTGATTTTGACACAGCCTCCTATTTACAAGGGCAGCGTAAATAGGAGGCAGTGCCAAAATGAAGACCAGGGAAAACTTGTGTAGTGTATTTCCTATATTCCCAATAGGCTCGGCGCATTGGAATAATATAAACAGCAGTGTAGACGTAGGACTGAGGTCGACTAGGTCTCTACTGACTATATTGGACTTAATTAGTTTTGCCAGCCCGCTCAGAGGTCACTAGAAACTTTCTCGAATGTTCAGGAAAGAGTTAACTCTCGGGATTTAGACAAGAAGGGATTAGCTTCTGACAACCATACAAACATGACAACTTTGCTCCCTCAGAATAGAGTGTATCTCTAGAGTCCTGTGAAAACAATAGGCAGCTATTTCACTCAGTCAATCGTGCATACTTAGTTTCACCAAAGTGCAGAGAAATAGAGAGACAGGCGTTTTCAATAAAAGGTGTTATTTTATTGAGCAGTCTTCTTTCTCATGCAAGAGAAATGAATTGCCACAATTGCAATACTTATCATGAAGTAAAGTGCGTACAGTAAAAGTAGTAATATGAAATAATACTGTAAAAGCATAGATATGGTTTCTTAGCCATATGATACTTTAAAATAGATAAAATATATACATACATAAAATCATTGACTAACGTACTCAACTGGTGCTTCTAACTATGCCTACCCCGATGTACCTGACCTAAGCCTAATATTTGGGAAGGAGTAAGTAAGTAGCAGTTTAAGTTAAGATGGTTAAGATTGTTTTTTGCCAAGGATCTGAATCCAGAATTCTCCTAAGGGTTTAGTCAGCTCCGTACCTTGGTAATAGAATGTGGGAGGTCTGGTATCTTTCTTCAGGACTCGATCTCCCAGCTACCCGCAAGGGTGACTCTGGAACACCGGAGCTGGATTTTCTCGGCGTGAGAAATAGTAGCTTCTCCAGCGCGTCAAAGGGGAGGGGCGGCTTCCGTGGGCTCTCGCATCAGCTGGGCTCTCGGGCAAGTAGATAGCCGCTCTGCTCCAAACCACTGTGTGTTTGCTTAAGGCAACTGTTGGTATTTTATACCTGAAAGGTGCCGGGTTTGACGTAAGGTTGGACATAAGACGCCACTAAGAACTAGCAGTTCTTTCTGAACTGCAGGAGTACTTGTTCAAATCAAAACAAAAGCAGGGGGGAATTTCCCAGGCTGCTGGAGGCTTGTGCTTGCGCGTTGTGCTTTCTAGGAGTCAATGGGAGTAGCCGTGATGTGCTTTGAACTGCATGGGCTATTACTGAATATGGATTTGATTCTTATGCCTTTATAAGGATATTATTAATTATAATCGCATAAGGGCATGAATCGGGAATTTCGAATTAGGGTCCTAGATAGAAATACAACACTTGGTCTTAAACAGGCGTCATGCGGAAAAAGGCTTTATTTCTCTTTGCTTTTGCTGTTTCCATGTGTGCTGCCTTGTGCAGCACACATAGAATCAGCAAATTGCATGAGATTTTTTATGTACAGGAAGGTCCCAATTGCTGAACATAAACAATCATTTTTAAAAATGCTGTTTTGCTAATTCTATGTGTGCTGTATTTAGCAGCATGTTGCAGCACAAATGGAAGTTACAAAACGGCATTTCAAGGTTGTTTATGTGCAGGAAACGGGACCCTCAGGCACAAAAACACTCTTCCCCTGCATGCAGACACCCTTGCACTAGGGTGCACTAGGGTGCACTAGGGTTCACTAGGGTGCCTACACTGGATCTAGGCAGAAAAAGTTATCGCCAGCGCAGGGGGAAAGCAGAGCTGCACCATATTCTTGTGAATATGGTGCAGCTCTGCGTTTTGGAGGTTGCAGAGCGTGTTGTTAGCCTTCTAGGCTTAACAACACGGTTCTCCACTTTCATTGTAAATATGCCCCCATTTTTCTTGACAATAAGCAACATATCACCCGCCCAAACCCCCAAAAGGCAACACACTTGACACCGTTGTCACCACTATTCTTTATCAATTTCTCTATTAATGCCATCAAACCAAATAGAACCACCTTCGCAAATACAAGCACCTCATCACATTTCTCCTGAAATCTCTCATCTAAACACTGTAAAATGATTATTCAAATTTAAGCAAAATAAAACTCAACACCTATGCATTGTGCTAGCTTCAGGAAACAATGCATAAGAAGAGCATGCAACCTAGCGCGAGGCAAGATTGCATCTAAGTGACAAGCTCACTGCAACGCTCCGCCAATCGGACCACTGGGAACTGGGCCGGACTGGAAACCAGAACCGGCCCTAGCAAAGTGTTCGGCCCCCCCTCCCCACTGGCCCGGGAGGGGGGGTAGTGGGTAGATTGACGACGTTTCGACCCCAAACGAAAGCTAGGTATCCGTATAACCTAATAGGGGGTCTTCCTCAGGACAGGGGTATAGTGGCCAAAATTCCTATAATGTGAAAATAAAACGAGGATTTAAATACTCGGGGACAACTAAACGTGAGTTAAAATGGATTCACAAAGTGTAGGCAGTTACTGTGGAATTATCATGGGTTAATGGGCATAGAAGCTCCATTCGAAAGAGAACGAATTAAGGCAAGGAATAAATCCAAAAAGGAATGAAAAAACGGGCTAAGGAACCTCGGAAACATGGCACGCAGAATTTCAGGACTTACAAATACTTTGCAAAAACCATTACATAAATGTGCTGCTACACTCACGAGGGCCGAAAGAGATCCAAGGTGCCTGTTGCGTGTGAAATCACTGTTAAGCGGCCAGTACCGGTTAGCTACATCAAGTAAACAGAGGGAACTAATGGAAAGGGGCGACCACTCGGTCCCCCCGAACGTATGGTGGAGTACCCCGATCCCCTCGGGAAGCCATTTTGGGCGGGAGGCGAGTCTCGGCTGGTATGCCCGAAGCGGCGTAGCCGGGGCGCGCCTTTTCCCGCCCAAGAGTGGGTTGTCCTAGACACTGACGCCGCTAGCCACGCCCCGGAGGCGGATTGGAGGTGGGTCCACGCCCGCCCGAAGAAGGATAAAAGGAGCGACAAGCCAAGAAAGCATCCTCTTGTTCCTGTGCTCTGAAGCTGCACCTCCCCGTTGCACGTGAGCTCGAGACGGAACGAAGAGCCAATTTTGAGGATTTCATTTTGTGTTTACTCTTTCAGTGATTTCGGAGATTCCTGGCCTAGGACCTCGAGGAGCATACTTGGACGATGCCTAGCAAGAAGGTTGGAAAGAGGGTCGGGACTGATCAGATGCTTTGTATGCTGGTGAAGAACATGGCAGAGATGAAGAAGCAGATGGCGGCAATGAATGGTGCGGGGGGACCTAAGAGAGTCGTAGGACCAGCATTGCTGGGAGTGGTCCCTAACGGGAGAGGTAGAAGGGCCAAGAAGGGAGCGTCGGGTGGGGAGGCCCCGATTCCCGATTCACCCCCAGAGCACCCGGTCACACCGATCGAGGCCCCGACTCCGGTCCCGAACGGGGGGCAACCAATCCCTGTGGTAGTCACTCCTGTGAACGGGGAGGATATGCCTCCTGAGCTGGCTGCCCAGTTGGCGGCATGGTTGGGCAAAGAGAACGTGGGGGCCACGGCTGATGATGCCAGGGCAATAATGAAGCAGTTGCGGCAATCGAAAGATGCTGCGAAGGCACCGTGTCCCCTTGTTTCCCCGCAGGCTCCCGTGGAACATCCAGTATCGGGCGTTGGTTCGGCAGGGGCTACGGTCGCGGTTACCGGTTCAGGTAAGCAGCCATTGCCGATGGCGGGGGAGGGATCGGTACCCTCAAGGAGGGAGAAAGTTGTTCAGCATATCCCGATTGAGATAAAGGAAAGGATATGGGCTGATAAATATGTAAAACATGTTTTCCGTGCTGACCGATCACTATGAGATTGAGCACGTGAAAAGTCAAAAAGAGCTTCTGCACCCGAGTGTATGGCGCGCCAAGATGGCAGCTTTCAGAGTTGATGAATCGATAGGCAATTGGGGCAGAGCGTTTGGAATGTTCACTGCAATTATGGGGGAACTTAGGCCCGGATTGTTGGTGGAATTAGCCGTGTATCAGACACGTATCATGGAATTTTCTGAAACATATGGTGGCAATCAATGGTTTTGTTACGATAGCATATTTCGTAAGTCCAAGGAGTACGACACATCTCTGACGTGGGATTGTTTCGACTCCATTTCCTGGCAGAAAATAGAGAAGTCAGGCATGGCGAAGTCGCCATCTTTGGGGGGACACGGGGTCGAGTTTTCCCGCCATTCGTCTGGGGCGCCCTTTCGGGCGGGATCAAACAATGATCAGCACACAAGGAATAATGGCAACTCAGGTAAAAAAGGGGCATGCTGGAGCTTTAACAGAGGCAAATGTACTAGGCCGCAGGGGTCTTGCAGGTTTAGGCATGAATGTGCAGGGTGCGGGCAGTCCTCGCACCCCGAAACCATGTGTAGAGCCAAGACTGGTGATACCGGAAGTAGGGGGGGCGCCAAACAGGTCTGAAATAGTCCGAGGGGCGCCTCTCCCTACCCCGGTTGATATCATGGCAATGATTCCTTGGTTGAACGAATATCCAGATCATATCTCCGCTGGGGTGTTGCGAGATGGTTTTTCGTATGGTTTCCGCATCCCGGCGGGGGATTTTCAGGGTAAAGCACAATGTAGGAACCAACTGTCGGTTCTGCAGAATACGGCGGTGGTACAAGCAAAGATTGGGAAGGAGGTGACCCGAGGTCGGGTTGCCGGACCATATCAAATGCCGCCAGTTGCTAATTTTGTTTGTTCGCCTCTGGGAGTGGTCCCCAAAAAGGATCCAGGGGAATTCAGGTTGATACATAATTTGTCTGCTCCAAAGGGTCTTTCGGTGAACGATGCGATTGACCCGGGAGTTTGTTCGGTGCGGTACGCATCTTTTGATGAGGCCGTCGCCATGTTGAATCGCCTGGGACCCGGAGCGCTGATGGCCAAATCAGACATTGAGTCGGCGTTCCGGTTGCTCCCAGTACACCCAGATGATCAGCGTCTCCTTGGTTTCATGTTTCAGGGACGCTATTACATGGATAAATGTATGCCAATGGGTTGCTCCATCTCTTGTGCGTATTTTGAGAAATTCAGTAGTTTTCTGCAATGGGCGTTCACAAGAGCAACGGGGTTCCCGCGTGTTATGCATTATCTTGACGATTTTCTGTTCCTGGGGCCAGCCAGGGACATGGAGTGTGCACAGGCTTTGAATGAATTTTGTGACCTCATGAGTCGCTTTGGCGTGCCATTGGCACCAGGTAAGACAGTGAGGCCGTCTACTTCGCTCGAGTTTCTTGGAATTGAGCTCGAATCCGAAGAGGGGTGCTTCCGGTTGCCCAAGGAAAAGGTAATAAAATTTAGGGCCTCGCTTGAAACATGTATTAGCGAGACGAAGGTAAATTTGCATCAGTTGCAGCAGACGGTGGGTCAGCTGAATTTTGCCCTTAGAGTGATACCAATGGCTCGCCCTTTTTCCCGCTCTATTGCTCAAGCCATGGTTGGCCTTAAGGAGGGGCACCACCGGACAAGGCTCTCGGCAAAGGTTCGCCAGGACATGCGCATATGGTTGGCATTCCTGGCGGATTTCAACGGTCGTGTCGTGTGGAACAAACCAGCGGTTTCCTCCGAGGAGCTGGGGTTGTGGACAGACTCGGCAGGGAGTGTGGGTTTTGGCGCCATATTTGGTAATCACTGGTCAGCACGAAATTGGCCACCATGGTGGCACGAGAGTGGGCTCACAGGTAATATTGGGTTTCTTGAACTGTTCCCTATTCTGGTGGCCTTAAAAACATGGCCTGAGGGGTTTCGTGATCGCTCTGTGGTGTTCTGGTCTGATAATATGACCGTGGTTGAGTGTATCAATAGTCAGGCAGCACGCTGCAAATGGATTTTGAGATTGCTGAAAGAAATCGTTCTGCTGTGTTTGAGACTAAACGTCCACTTTAGGGCGAGACATGTGCCAGGGGTGCTAAATCAGGCAGCTGATGCGCTTTCTCGTTCCCGTATGCAGGCCTTCTGGGGTTTTCTGCCCACAGCGGACCCGGTGGCAGCACCATTTCCCGAAGCTCTCTGGTCTCTCGGTGCCCCGGATTACAAGACCTCGTGGGAGAGAGTCTAGCACCCAGGACAAGGAAGGCATATGAAGGGGCGTTCCGTTCATATTGGTCCTTTTTGGGTTCAGCTAGGGGGGAGCTTTGGGGCCAGGAGGAGTATGTCCTGTTATCATTACGTCAGGCAGGCAAATCAGTGGCTACGGCCAATAGGCACCGGGCCGCCATTTCTTTCATGGCAAGGGCTCATGGTATCCAGGACCCCACTGCGTCTTTTCTGGTACAAAAAGCGCTGCGTGGGTGGCAACGCCTTGAGGGTCGCAGAGTGGATGAGAGGCACCCGATAGGTCTGGAAAGGTTGGCCCTGTTACTGTCCGTACTCCCTGCAACATGTTCATCTCGATCAGAGACAGTGCTATTCCGGGCCGCTTTTACATTAGCATTCCATGGGGCTATGCGGGTAAGCGAGCTGGTAGCAAGGAACAAGCAGGATACGGGGGGTCTGTGCCGAGAGCACATTCAAATTAAGGGGGAGACAATGGTAGTCTCATTTGCCTGGTCCAAGACCGATCAGGGAGCGATCGGGGACAGTGTAGTGGTCCAGCGGATTCCCGGATCCCCCATGTGCCCGGTTGCATGCGTTGAGGAGTAATTGGCGCAGAGGGCGGCATCATGGGGGGGGAGCTTGCTGAGGCACGCCGACGCCACCCCACTGACTAGGTTTCAGTTCCAGCGGGTACTTGCAATGGCAATCGCAGCGGCGGGCTTGAACCCGTGCGATTTCGGGACCCATTCCTTCCGGATAGGGGCTGCTACAGAGGCTACAGCCAGGGGTCTGAGTGTGGAAAGAGTGAAACAGTTGGGGCGTTGGTCCTCGAATTGTTATAAAAGGTATGTGCGGTTGCACATGTTGTGAAGCTAATGTCATGCACTCACGCTTCTTGTTTTTGTTTGGTTTACAGTTTCGCGAGCTTACGAGGCGGGGCGGACTGAGCAGTCGACCCTACACCTGGGAACCAGCGGTCAAAGATCACCGGCTGAGGAAAGAGTGGTGTGGGTCGTGGGCCACTCATACGTGAGGCGTGCCGCAGACGTATTCAAAGCAGGTGACATGATTCACATGGCTGGGGAATACGGGTACAGGGTGACCTTCTACGGAAGGGGCGGGCTCTGTATTGACCAGTTTCAAGGTTTTATGGAGGGTTTGTTAGGGCGGACAAGGTCACCGCCGTCTATAATCATAGTGCATCTTGGGGGCAATGATTTGGTGACCATTGGTCGACGAGTACTTCTCGAGTTGATACTATCCACAGTAAGTTGGTTGGCGAGAAGGGTTCCGGGGTGCACGATTGCATGGTCCCATATGATTCCACGGAAGGTGTGGCGGGGGGCTAATTCTGTGTCTGCTGTAAATCATTCAGTGAAGAAAGTGAATAACAAACTTGGTAGATTGTTTCGTACTAGTACATTGCATTCTATTCCTCATGGATGTATCAGGGGGGACCATATGTATGTAGAAGATGGGGTCCATTTGTCCCGGGTGGGGAATACTCTACTCATAGGAGACCTCGTAGCTTGGTTAAAGAGTTTGTAGCCATGACCTTTAAGTAGGAGTTTTTTGTGGGGGGTCCGGATAGCCGGTCAACTATCCGGCCCGTGGCGGTAAGGTCATGATCGGTGAGCAGTAATTGGAAGATCCCTAGAGGTGGGGCGTCACCCATTATGGATGGGAGCGCCCGGGGGGAGGCGGCCATGGGCCCCTCAAATGGGGAGGCGGTCCCCTCTAAGGATGGGGACGCCGAAAAGGAAGGCGGCCATGGGCCCCTTCCTGGGGAGGAGGGGCTGCGGGCCCCTCCTGGGAATTTCCCGGGGGCCAGGACATCTGCGACGGCAGATGTGGTAAGTTGTGTGGGGTGGGAGGGGGGTCTACGCTACCTTCTAGACACCTCACACGAGTCCTCGGACGACCACTAAGATGGCGTCGAGTTAACAGGGGGCCCCCTCTAAGACAAGGGAAATTGGAAGTAGGCACAAAGGTACAGTCCTCTGTGCGACCGCCCCTCACAAGTGAGGGGGGAGTTCTGGTATTAAGGGATCTGACACCGGTTACGACCTTGCCGTTGGCCCGTAATGTTAGGATGCACAATTTCAATTTTGAGAAATGCATTTGCAGGATGTTTAGTATCGGCTAGGAGAACCTTTGTATTAGAGATGTGTTAAGGTCAGCCAAGAACATCGTAATGTGGAAATGAAATTGTACATGATATGAAACTGTTATTTTAATGTTTTAATTTTGTTTCATATTTTAATAAATACCGCCGGGAGGGTAACTCCCTCCCGCCTTCCAAAAGTTCAGAACCGTTTCTGTATTCCCATTCTTGGGGATTGTGTTGAGAGGGGGTGGCGGGTATCTCGACCATATGGAAAGGGGCGACCACTCGGTCCCCCCGAACGTATGGTGGAGTACCCCGATCCCCCCGGGAAGCCATTTTGGGCGGGAGGCGAGTCTCGGCTGGTATGCCCGAAGCGGCGTAGCCGGGGCGCGCCTTTTCCCGCCCAAGAGTGGGTTGTCCTAGACACTGACGCTGCTAGCCACGTCCCGGAGGCGGATTGGAGGTGGGTCCACGCCCGCCCGAAGAAGGATAAAAGGAGCGACAAGCCAAGAAAGCATCCTCTTGTTCCTGTGCTCTGAAGCTGCACCTCCCCGTTGCACGTGAGCTCGAGGCGGAACGAAGAGCCAATTTTGACCCACCCACCAGACCCTGATGACAGCGATTTGTCTGAATAAAGCCGTGTGACGTGGTATTGTTTTTTTTCTTACAGGTTGTTCTAAATAAAGTTGGTGATCTGGTATGAAATAAAGTTGATTAATTTCTTAGTTAGCATGTTTTTTGCACCAGAGTTGAACAGTGATGTTCTGTAAAGTTTGACTTGAATTGCTTAAATACAAGTGTCTTTTTCCTATTTTAGCCTTAGATTGTCGTATTTATTTGGTCGGGCGGTAAGGTCATGATCGGTGAGCAGTAATTGGAAGATCCCTAGAGGTGGGGCGTCACCCATTATGGATGGGAACGCCCGGGGGGAGGCGGCCATGGGCCCCTCAAACGGGGAGGCGGTCCCCTCTAAGGATGGGGACGCCGAAAAGGAAGGCGGCCATGGGCCCCTTCCTGGGGAGGAGGGGCTGCGGGCCCCTCCTGGGAATTTCCCGGGGCCAGGACATCTGCGACGGCAGATGTGGTAAGTTGTGTGGGGTGGGAGGGGGGTCTACGCTACCTTCTAGACACCTCACACGAGTCCTCGGACGACCACTAAGATGGCGTCGAGTTAACAGGGGGCCCCCGCTAAGACAAGGGAAATTGGAAGTAGGCACAAAGGTACAGTCTTCTGTGCGACCGCCCCTCACAAGTGAGGGGGGAGTTCTGGTATTAAGGGATCTGACACCGGTTACAACCTTGCCGTTGGCCCGTAATGTTAGGATGTACAATTTCAATTTTGAGAAATGCATTTGCAGGATGTTTAGTATCGGCTAGGAGAACCTTTGTATTAGAGATGTGTTAAGGTCAGCCAAGAACATCGTAATGTGGAAATGAAATTGTACATGATATGAAACTGTTATTTTAATGTTTTAATTTTGTTTCATATTTTAATAAATACGGCCGGGAGGGTAACTCCCTCCCGCCTTCCAAAAGTTCAGAACCGTTTCTGTATTCCCATTCTTGGGGATTGTGTTGAGAGGGGGTGGCGGGTATCTCGACCATATGTTAAAATAACAGACCCTAACTAGAAGGAAAATCAAAGCAACCGGTAGGTTGTTAAACCGTCATTACCTGTGGGCAAAGTCGAATCGGGCGTCCCTGTAAACAGCCATTCTCCTTGAAATCAATGACCACTGAGTGTGCGAGCCGGGATTAAATTAAAAGATGCACATTGCGCGTGTGCACGTTGACTCACGCTGGATGCGGGGACTGCCAGTGCAAAAACACTCGGGATGGACCGGAAAATCGATAACGGAAATGAAAGCTAATCTCGAGTGTTGGACACTCCAGAATTCTTAATAAAAAAGGTTAAATTGTCAAAAACAAGCAACATAACTTGCGGACACACCAATTGCATAAATCAGCAGAACAGCAATATTGCCAATGGATGGAACAGACAGCTATATGAGTTAGTATAAACAGTGTGATTTGACAAAGAAAATACACAATGCTAATTCAGAGCAGCGAGGGAGCGTGAACCTGTCAAGCATGAGGGTAAAGGCATCTATTGCTCATTAGATAGTGTTAGTCAAAGATTTCAGAGATACAGGACATGCATACACAATGGAGCACTCGTGCAAAAAGGCGAACAGACAGTGTACATAAGCTGTGATGAATACTGGACCTCTGTCTGTCAGTGTGTACCTCGCCTACCCGAGGGTAAAAGTTGTTCTATTGGGATTGCAAGTGGCTGAGATTTAACAATGCGTTCCTCTTAGAAAAGAGTGCGCAGACATTGACATGGCCCATGCCCCCCCTCCCCCCCCCCCCCCCCGGGGCTGAGAGAAATGTGTACTACGGGCAAAGCTTTGCCAACTGTGCGTGGCTGCTGTCTACTTCATTCAATCCGTTGTTTATTGAGTCAAATGTTGACATCCATTTTGAATCACAAATGTTCAGTATCAGGCCAATATCGCCACCTCTCTGTCCCAGAGTGGCTTTCTCCAGGACAACCCATTTCAGAAGTGCAGGACAGGGGCATGTCCTGCACTTCTGAAGTTGTCTACCAGCGGTGCACTAGGTACCTCGCAGCATATTCGACTCCAGTGCTTTAGTATCCTCACTTTAATCTTTTGTTGAGTTTCTCCGTCGTACATCAAGCCACAAGGGCAAATGATACCATAAATTTCATGACTCGTATTGCAATTAGTGTAGGTCCCAAGGGTAATCGTATGTTGGTTGTGTTTAAATTCTTTGGTCTGAATTGTGGTAGCACAAGCCTTGCATAGTCCACACCTATGATGACCTACAATGGGCGGTAAGTTCCACAGAGATAGGACTGTTACAGGTTCTGGAGGTTAAAGAGATAAACGAACAATGTGGTCTTTGATGCTCTTGGCTCTTTTGTATGAATGTAAGGGTAGGCCGTCCTGCTGTAAGTCATCGGATATGAGCCCCCAACGCTTATTAATGACTTTCTTGATTGCTTTACTCTTGGTGCAAAAGGTTGTCACACAGATCATAGTCTGTCCGACTGTGTTGCCTCTATCTCTTGGTTGCAGTAGTGTTTCACGCGGGCTAAACCATGCCTGCTTCCTGGCTTTTTGTAATCAGTCTTGTGGGATAGCCTCGTTCCATCAGGCGGTGTGCAAGATCTTCGGACTCCAGCATGTAATTATGCTTCCTGTGGATGCGCAGGAACTGTCCAAAAGGCAGATTTTCTCTCAGGCCTCTCTGGTGATGGCTGTCATATCTGTGGAGAGAGTTGCGCTCTGCCGGTTTCCGATACAATGTGGTATGGAGTTCATCTCCCTCTACAAAGATGGTTCCGTCAAGGAAATTGATCCGTTGGGCATCAGAATGCAGCGTAAATTGAATGTCAGAGGTCCTCCGATTGAGCCAATTGTGAAAGGATGATAGTTGAGATGGATTACCGGTCCAGATCAACAAGATATCGTCTATGTATTTTATCCACAGTTCCAAATTATTGTTAAACGGTTAAGAGTCTTTGAAAATGTACTTTCTTTCGAAATCATCCATAAAGATAATAGCTAGATCTGGGGCAAAAGTAGCTCCTATCGCCACTCCTTTTGTTTGTAGGTAGAAGTTGTTCTGGAAAATAAAGACATTTTTCATCATCGCAATCCTCAGAAGTGAAATGATAAAGTCAGTAGGGACTGCTGCCGGGGCAACCCTGCGGTTTAGTGCTGCTTCTGCGACCTTCAGGCTGCTTTGTTGGGGAATGCTTGTGTATAAAGACACAGTATCACATGTGACCAATAGTTGCTTTGTGTGGTCAAAGGGTCGTCCATCCACGATGTTGATGGTCTGCATAGTGTCCCGTAGGTAGGCTAGGGTATTTTCGGCAATGGGCTTCAGAACAATCAATCTCTGCCCCCTAGGAATTCCTGAAGGTGTGGAAGGGAATGATCCCTGGGGCTATATGATCACGCTCCTCAAAGGGGCCATCCCCAAATTACCTACTTAGGACTGGGACAAGGAAATCCAGCAGGTGCACAGATTCCCTCTAACCCTCTTAAAACGTCCCTCAGCTATGCCTCAACATCCTCGCACTATGCTTCTATACTTTGGGAAATTCCTCCTGCGCCAAGCTCTATATGACATGGCCGGACCTACAAACAATAGGGTTTTTGATGGAATCACCTTCTTCAATAGACCTGACTTTGACCACGCTACCGTTGAATGCAGATGAAGGCTGTGGCAGCTTTTAACACCTTTTCAGCAACTTGGAGCAGACGTGTACCTGCAGAATCCAGCTCGGCTAAAAACTGTGTACAAGGGAACTGCACGCAGCTTTGTGTCCGAAATCCAGGCCACAGCATATTTACAAGAAGTTTCTGTTCAAACTGGAAATAAGGAGAAGCAATAAAATGCTCTAAATTTAGTTAGCCTGAAAGCTAAGCCTTTATAATGCTACATCAACCCCCTCTGACTACTGCTGTTTGCTCTTTTTCTTTTTTTTCCTATACTCTCCTCCTTCTAGTTTTCTTCCTGAACGGGGGGAAAGGAGAACATACTATAGCCACAGCATGGCATGGATGGAGCACCCTGGCCTGCTTCATTGAATTGGTTAGTTTGCGGATACAGACATGGAGATAAAGATGCTGAACTTTCCTATCAATACCTGTAAAATGTATGCACCTCTAACGTTTTTATAGTCACGCAGGGTATCACTAGAGTGGGGGACTATCGGGGGAGGCGAAGAGTCCGGATCCCTCAGATGCCATTTTCCTGGCTTCGGCTAGACCAGGTAACCTCAGTTGTAGGTGGTCGGAGAGGGGTTGGGATCGGTGGAGGGGAGGCAGGCTAGGCTTGAGGGGGTTGGTCCACCAAAAGGGAAAAAAAATTATAAACTCTTGTTTCAATATAGCTCAAGCAACGATTTAAATACAATGAGTAAACTGCGCATTGCCACAATTAATATTTGTGGCCTCAACGACCCTAAAAGAAGATGGAACATGGCAGCAAGCTTGCGGTTATTAAAAGCAGATATAATTTGCATCCAGTAAACACATATCAAAAACACACAAAAACATTTATTAGGAACACTTGGGTATGCATTAGTGGGGGCCACAATGCAGAATTCTCGCACATGCGGGGTCGCAATATTGGCATCTAATCGCACCTTAAAATTCAGCCACACGCTACCGGATTAGTATGGAAGGTGGGCAATCACTGTATGTCATCGGAATAATGGGGGCCCAATAACTATTTGCTCCATCTATGGTAGCAATTTAGACGATCCAACGGTGTTTCATCACATTAATAATGAATTGGCTACCTGGCCACTCCCGCTAATAATCTGTAGGGACTTCAACATGAATCTACCTGCCGAAAAGAATCTTAGACAGGATTCCGGTTGCATATATAATGGTTGCAAACCTAAGGTGTTTAGGGCTATTAAGGGGCTATGTCTGGAACACGCGCTCACTGACCTTTGGAACTGGCAAAACCCAAAGAACCCTGGCTTTACCTATTTTTCGCATCCACATAATAAACATGTAAGAATAGATTGTATCCTTGTATCACACTCCTTACTGCTAGATTGCATAATCTAAAAAAAACTTGTATTCGGGCAGATCATAACCCATTAATAGTAGAGATTAAGGGGGAAGGGATCAGAAGGGGTGCCGCTTTTTCATGCAGCTTCGAGCAGGCGCTCCTTTTTAATGAAGAATATTGTGATCATATGAAGGGGTGGATACCTCAATTTCTTATGAGAATTTCGGAAACGCCAATATTATTGTTGTTAGGGACACACTGAGAGCAGAAATAAGGGAGGAAACACTGACATTCTCTCTCTCTGAAAAAAAAACAGGCTGCAATAAATGATCGTTTAGCTAAATTAGCAGCTGCAGAAGAAGAGCTGATCATAGCATAGGTCATGGCTACCAATTCCGCAATTATGGAAATAATAGCCAAAGTGGCGGCGGACAAGCTTGCCGCTTGGCAAGAAGAAGTCTACAAGTTCAGCGAGCAAGTAAGTCATCATCTAGCCATAAGAGCCAGACAAAAAACGATTCAGAACTTAATTGTAGAAATTAAAGACCCCAAGAAGGGACTAATTGCAAACTCAACTGGTATTCGAAAGGTATTCTACTTTTATTATCAAATGCTCTTCCATGAGGATGCACCACAAAATTCAGCTGATATGGCAACGTATCTCAATCACATCCCCACAGAGCAAATTCCACAGGAGGAACAGATACAGCTGGAAGAGTTGCCCCAATGGTTAGATATAGTAATGTGTATCAAAAGCCTCCCCGGTGGTATGGCCATAGGCCTAGATAGTATACCCCTTGAATTGTATAAACAAAATTCAACTCAATTGAAAGAGTGTATGACACAGCTGTTCACACATGTCTTTAAGGGGGGGAAAGCACCAGAATCCTGGTCACAAGCCAAAATTATAGTCTTTCTTAAAAAAAAAAAAAACACCAACAGATCCTGGGTCATATCGACACATAACACTAATTAATACCGACAGCAAAATGTACTCCAAATTGTTAACAACACATTGGGCCTCTGTAATCCATATGGACATCTCTAAACAACAGCAGGGAGTATTCCTGGCCACGGAACGACTGATCATATCGGAAGGGCTATTACACTTCTCGATGCAAAAAACATCACTAAGGATCCAATTGCACTAATATTATTGGACGTAGAGAAGGCCTTTAACAGGGTCTCCTGGCCCCTTTTATGGGAGACTCTGTCGAGGGTAGGAATTGGAAAGGGATTTCTGAAAGTCTTCAAAATGCTTTATTTCCATCCCTTCGCTAGGGTCTTGGTTAATGAAGAACTTACAGATACACAGTGGCGTAACGATTATTGAGGGGGCCCCCCTGCCAGGTACGTGGAGTGGTCCCCTCCAGACTCTATTAGGAGCTCTCAGGCCGAAGTGCAGTGCTGAGGGACCCCCCTTGAGCTTGAAGGCCCCCCCGCACTGCGGGGGATGCGTGAGCCTGTGTTACGCCCCTGCAAATACATTTAAAATAACCAGAGGTACCCGGCAGGGCTGCCCAAGCTCGCCATTGCTATTTGAAATATACATTGATCCCATCTTACGCCAGCTAGAACATAGCAATGCAATCCGGCCCATTGAAACGAACGGTTAGGAAACCAAAGTCCTGGCATTCGCTGATGATATCGCTCTGGTGAGCCCTGATCCTGAGGTAACTATTGGCGAAATTGAGATAGAGGCGACAAGATTTAGCTCGCTCTCAAGGTATTCATTTAACCGCAATAAAACTCAAATCATTTGTAATGAGAATGTTTTGACTAATGATGACCGAGTAGTTAAAAAAGCAACATATTTGGGCATAGGTATCACAGCAAACACCGACCATATTGTTAAGGATAATATTGAGCCACTAATTGCTAAACTAGAATTAACGAGACTGCACAACTTACACTTATCCACTATCGGCAGATGCAATATTGTTAAAATGTTGTTCCTCCCAAAATTCTTATACTTGTTGCGCACAATCCCTTTAGAATTTGACACTAAGGGGGTCTATTATAATGGCGGGCGGGCGGACCGGCACCGCTCAAATGGCGGTGGCTATCTGCCCACCATTATTCACTGCCTGCGTTCCATTTCCCCCTGCCATATTATAATGGCGGGGGGACCCCGGCGGACGGAAAGACCGTCCTCCAGTCAAATAGGAGACCGGGCAGAAAAGGGGATTGATATGGTGACGGTGTCTGCAAGACACCGCCATCCATGTCAAGATGCAGGCTGTGATGTGCCTTTCCATGGCAGCATTGCCATTTGCGGGCCTGTTGTGGGGCCTCACAAGGTCTTTTAAAAAAAGTAACCTCGAACATAAGTCAGGAGATTGATGTCTTGTACCATTTAAAGAAATTTGCTAGACGGGAGTGCCACTGATTGAAAACTTTATTGAAAAGACTTTATTGCATTTGGTTTGACAAGGACAAGATAGAAAGAAGTGCATAGAGAAGATCTGGATACTGAGCAGTGCTGTGTCCTGAGGATGGTCTTTGTGACCAATGAAAGACCGAAACATCAACTGATTTACACCCATTTTACATCTGTTTAATGGGAAACGTTCATGAAATGAGGATTTATACTATTTCAGAAAAAGGTGTCTCACTACTATGAAATTGTGAAATATCAGTTGTGACAGTGTTGCTTAAAACTGAAATTGAATTTATTTCTTACTTTAAAATACTTCTTGTTATAGAATACAACTTTCTTGAATATATCCCTGTTGTAATAATTTTACTGTTCACTTACATATATTGTGGCTGTATGAAATAATTGGATAACTATTGAAAAAAAGTCCTTGAGGAACGCTTATATAGAATTTATTGTATGTACCCAGTCCTGCAAGGTATATTGGGTGTTCCTTTTTGTTGTTGAAAATGTCTCGGTTATACGGCATGGGCGCAGAGGCAAAGTGATTCCCTAATTTGCATGGGAAACCCCCATGCAAATGAGGGAACACACACTGAAGACAGCGATGGCACCTTATGTGCGACAGGTTTTATAGAAGACCTGTTGCGCCCCTGGGGCACTTTATCTAATACTGCAAGAATTGGGGGGGTGCAAGTGGTGCCATTTCTCTGGGTATTTGATGTCCTCGCTTGCAGAAATGTTTCATTTTTAACTTCCAAACCGGAGTTTTTACGGATGGAATTGGAGTTTACATCCTGTGCACAGGGTCTAAGGAAAGATTCGCCTTTGCATGCCAGCCCGAGCAAGGAAATCAAGTGATGGTTAATCTCTATGGTGTAGTGGTTCTAAAGCGGATGGGATATCAAAACTTAACAGTGAAACCTTATCATCCAAGCCAAAACTGCTCACTGTATGCCACATTTGGCAGAATTATGAAAGTTACAAACAGAAGAACATTTTCAAAGCCATGCAACACTGCATTGATCCAGATACTACATTCTCCTAACAATGATATTCCATTCACTAATACTTTGCAGTTTGTGTCAACTGTATCGATTCTTACACCTAAACAAGACAATTATCCCCTGCCCTGCATTCCATGCAAGTTACCTAAATGATTGGCATTTAAGCCATTCAAACACATTGGAGTCATAGACTTCTCAAGGCGCTTAAAGCTACCACTTATGAGGGGCACATCCAACTATCCACAATTCTTTCATTTCTAGCTGGAGATGTCCACCCATGCCTCCTCGTCATAGTCAATGCATCCTTTGTTGAAGGTAACTTCCCCAAGGCACTCAAAATAAGAAAAAACCTTCTACTATAGAAAAAGGCAAATCTCTTTTCTGATAGCCTCACCCATTACTTATGCATGAGATGTGGCCTTTACTTTGAGAGAGAAAGTAGAAGTCCCCGAACTGTGAGTATATATCACTGTAAGTTCCCTACTAAACAATTATGAATATGAATTCATGCATTGAAAATGTCTATCGATCCAGATTAAGAATGCTGCTCATTCCACAAAATGCCCAACAACAGTTGATGGACAGAATGCAGAACAATGTCATACATTCACCCCAGTACAGAGATCTGGGCCTAAATCCATCGTTTTTTGCACTCTACACCACCCCAGTTCAGACATGGCCATATGCAAATCAGCCTTGACCCTGTGCCTCATGGGAACAGTCCAGCCCGGACTGCCAAGCTATGTCTTTCCTGGACCGGAATCAAGCATCCTAGGACCGGTTTCTGGCTATCAGCGGTCTTCAGCCAGGATAGCTGCTTGATTCCTGTGGTGTGGAGAGCATGGGACTCACGTCTGAGCATACCCATCCCGCTCGGGTGACAAAATGCAAAACAACAGTTGATGGACAGAATGCAGAACAATGTCATACATTCACCCCAGTACAGAGATCTGGGTCTAAATCCATTGTTTTTTTGCACTCCACACCACCCCAGTTCAGACATGGCCATATGCAAATCAGCCTTGACCCTGTGCCTCATGGGAACAGTCCAGCCCGAACTGCCAAGCCATGTCTTTCCTGGGGTGTACTGGGGTCAATGTATGACATTGTTCTGCATTCTGTCCATCAACTTTTGTTTTAGCATTCGTCACCCCGAGTGGGACGGGTATGCTCAGACGTGAGTCCCGTGCTCTCCACACCACTGTAGTCAAGATATCCTGGCTGATGACGGCTGATGACGGCTGATAGCCAGAAACCTGTCCTAGGATGCTTGATTCCGGTCCAGGGAAGACATGGCTAGGCAGTTCGGGCTGGACTGTTCCAATGAGGCACAGGGTCAAGGCTGATTTGCAAATGGCCATGTCTGAACTGGGGTGGTGTGGAGTGCAAAAAAACGATGGATTTAGGCCCAGATCTCAGTACTGGGGTGAATGCATGACATTGCTCTGCATTCTGTCCATCAACTTTTGTTTTTGCATTTGTCACCCCGAGTGGGACGGGTATGCTCAGACGTGAGTCCCGTGCTCTCCACACCACT
Organism: Lissotriton vulgaris; assembly: GCF_964263255.1. Taxonomy (NCBI): domain Eukaryota; kingdom Metazoa; phylum Chordata; class Amphibia; order Caudata; family Salamandridae; genus Lissotriton; species Lissotriton vulgaris. The sequence goes on along the minus strand of NC_141694.1, from coordinate 1,572,424,339 downwards.
GGAGGCAAGCTATCCTGGCTGATGATGGCTGATAGCCAGAAACCGGTCCTAGGATGCTTGATTCCGGTCCAGGGACGACATGGCTTGGCAGTTCGGGCTGGAAATTTCCACAGGCGCCCGTTACTCATCGGAAATCCAATAGTTCTGGGAATATCATGTAGAAAACTGTATGTCTCATGAAAAAGGGTTAATTTGTGATGTACATTAGTAGACCCAATATGCGAAAAAAAAAAAAGTAACGTACAAATCTTTATGTCTACGCGATAGTGTGTGTCTGAATACCGTAGCTACGGAATAAGTTACAAGTTCCCGTCTGTACTTTACCCTAATGTAGGGGTGTGCACAATAAGTATAAGTATTACGTGATTGTATGCGACATACGCCGGTATTGTCAATTGTGCCGTTGCGCCAACCGGCGCTTAACCATCATTACACCCTGGTGAGTTCAGTGACATTAATCCAACTCAGTAAATTAATACAGTTCGAATACAATACAAGTAATTCATCCTTCATAATTACCCCAATAGAATCCCAAAATACATGTATTCCTTCTTCTTGGGGGGAGCTAGCCTATTGGATACTATATACATATTATGACCGTATATTTTAGAATCAAATAGTAAACAGAATATATATCTCTTTAAATCAATATAAAACTGTCTATATCAGCAAATTAGTCAGAGTGGATACAGAAAATGTAAATAATGTAGGAACACCCTCCCAGAGAGATGCTGACTCAGTTTCCCAGAAAGAATTGTAACTCTTGATCAAAGTTAAGCCCGTGTTCCACGCACTGCAAGCGCATGATCCACATAGCTTCCTTACGTCTTAGAGTAAGTTCCCGGTTCCCACCTCTAATATTCGGTGGAATCACATCGATACCAAAGAAACGCACTTTGATGTTGTCTTCCAATGGTTGGCATTCCGCTATATGCAAAGCCACTGGGTATTTAAGGTCTCTTTTTTGTATCGCCCTCATATGCTCAGCAAGTCTATCCTTCAGAGCCCTGATGGTGCTGCCAACATAATGTTTACCACAGTGGCATTCGATGATATAAACTACAAACTTGGTTAAGCATGTCATGTTCTGCTTAATGTCATAGATGGTATTATCAAAGCCTTTAAAGTTTTTAGTCCCATGCTGCATTGGACCTACCTAGACCTGACTTAACCCTGCTGACCTCTGCTGCAGTAATTTCTTGATCCCCAAGAGGTGCCTCCTCAGGTCTTGGACCATTGGCCACCATTGGTTGAGCTCCTCCTGTGAAAGAAGGTGACATCCTGAAGTGTTGTACTCTTTGTGACCACTAACAGACCCGTTCACAATGAGACTATGCCACCCGCGACGACCACCAACACAAAGCTCCATCAAATTCGACTCTTCCTCCGGCAACAACTGCTGCGAAGATCGGCAACATGAGATCTGAACTTTGCATTACAGCAGCGACAGCAGGCAGTGACTGTGAATGTAAAGCTCCAGAAATGACCATCCATGATGCCCGATTGGCTCTTTGTGCCATAAGAGTGACATCCTCCACCAACCCGCTTACTCTTCACTTTACAGTCATGACCGGGAAACATCCTTTACGACGCTACTTTCACTACGCAGTACCTTTACAACGCAGGTTTAACAACGAAAGTCATTACAACGAATTGCGCTGGGGGGCTCTGCAGGATAGGGAATAGTTTAATTTACTATCCAAAACCTTCCCTACTATCCACGGGGACTGGAGTTGGAATATTCAATCAATCAATCAATCAATCAGTGACACTTATAAAGCGCGCTACATACCCGTAGGGTCTCAAGGCGCTGGGGGGGGTGGGGGGGGGTGCCGCTACTGCTCGAACAGCCAGGTCTTCAGCTTCCTCCTGAAGGAGAGGTGGTCTTGGGTCAGGCGCAGGTCGGTCGGGAGGGAGTTCCAGGTCTTGGCGGCCAGGTAGGAGAAGGACCTTCCTCCTGTAGCCGCTCTTCGGATGCGGGGGACGGCGGCGAGGGCGTGGTTGGCTGATCGGAGGTGGCGTTTGGGAGCGTAGAAGTTGATCCGTCTGTTGAGGTAGCTCGGGCCTTGGTCGTGTAGGGCTTTGTGTGCGTGGGTGAGGAGGCGGAAGGTGATTCTTTTGTTGACGGGGAGCCAGTGAAGGTCTCTCAGATGTCCGGTGATGTGGCTGGTTCGTGGGATGTCGAGGATGAGTCTGGCTGAGGCGTTCTGGATCCGCTGGAGTCTCTTCTGGATCTTGGCGGTGGTACCGGCATAGAGGGCGTTGCCGTAGTCCAGTCGGCTGGTGACGAGGGCCTGGGTGACGGTCTTCCTGGTCTCGGTGGGGATCCACCAGAAGATCTTCCGTAGCATGCGTAGGATGTTGAAGCATGCCGAGGAGACGTTGTTGACTTGCCTGGTCATGGAGAGGGAGGAGTCCAGGATGAAGCCCAGGTTGCGTGCATGGTCTGTCGGTTTGGGTGCGGTGCCCAGGGCGGGAGGCCACCAGGAGTCGTCCCAGGCGGAGGGTGAAGAGCCCAGGATGAGGACCTCCGTCTTGTCAGAGTTCAGTTTCAGGCGGCTGGTCGTCATCCACTCGGCTACCTCTTTCATCCCTTCGTGCAGGTTGGCTCTGGCGGAGGCGGGGTCGTTGGTCAGGGAGAGGATCAGCTGGGTGTCGTCGGCGTAGGAGATTATGCTGAGGTTGTGTTTGCGTACGATGGCCGCGAGGGGGCTCATGTAGTTGTTGAAGAGGGTGGGGCTCAGAGATGATCCTTGAGGGACGCCGCAGATGACTTCGGAGGCCTCTGACTTGCACGGTGGTAGGCGGACACTCTGTGTTCTTCCGTCGAGGAAGGAAATGATCCATTCCAGCACCTTGTCCTGGATTCCGATGTTGCTGAGGCGCTGTACTAGGGTGCGGTGGCAGACCGTGTCGAATGCCGCGGAGGGGTCTAGGAGGATGAGGGCCGCTGTTTCTCCATTGTCCATCAGGGCTCGGATGTCATCGGTGGCGGCGATGAGGGCGGTCTCGGTGCTGTGATTGGCTCGGAAGCCGGACTGTGAGGGGTCGAGGGATCCGTTCGTCTCGAGGAAGGCGGTTATCTGCTTGTTGACGGTCTTCTCGATGACTTTGGCTGGAAACGGGAGGAGCGAGATGGGGCGGTAGTTCTTGAGGTCGGTGGGGTCCGCTGTTGGTTTCTTGAGTAGAGCGCTGAGTTCGGCGGGTTTCCAGCTCTCAGGGAAGATGGCGGTGTCGAAGGGTGTGTTGATGATGTCTCGCAGGTGGGGTGCGATGACAGCGTCGGCCTTGTTAAAGACGTGGTGAGGGCAGGGGTCGGTCGGTGATCCGGAGTGGATGGAGTTCATCGTGCGGATGGTGTCTTCGGTGCTGATCGGGGTCCAGGCGTGGAGGGTGGTGGTGGGGGGTGGTTGTTCATTCATGGTGTGCGTTGGTTGGTTGTTGAAGCTGTTGTGTATGTCCGCGATCTTGTTGTGGAAGTATGAAGCGAGGGAGTTGCAGAGGTCTTGCGATGGGGTGATGTCGTTGTTTCCTGCGCTGGGGTTGGAAAGCTCTTTCACGATGTTAAAGAGTTCCCTGCAACTGTGTGCGTTGTTGTCCAACCGGTCCTTGAATGCTGTTTTCTTGGCGGCGCGGATCAGCTGGTGGTGCTTCCGGGTGGCAAGCTTGAAGGAGGTCCTGTTGTCCGGTGTCGGTTCCCTTCTCCAGACTTTCTCGAGGGCTCGGCAGTTCTTCTTGGAGCTCTTGAGTTCGTCGGTGAACCACGGGGCTTTCTTGCTGCCAGTCTGCTGGGCGGGGTCCTCAGCGGGGCGAGCTCGTCCGCGCAGATGCTGATCCACTTCGTGAGGTTGTCGGCGGCCTGGCTGGGGTTCGCTGAGCTGGCAGGAGGGTGCTGGCTCAGGGAGGTGGCGAGCTGGTCTGCTGTGATCTTGTTCCAGCTTCTGCGGGCGGCCTGTTGCTGGTGGTGGTGGGTCGTCGTTCTCTTGAAGGTGAAGTGGACGCAGCTGTGGTCCGTCCATTGAAGCTCTGTGGCATGGCTGAAGTTGATGTCTGTGCTGGAAGAGAAGACTGCGTCGAGTGTGTGTCTGGCGAGGTGGGTGGGGGTGGACACCAGTTGCTTGAGTCCAAGATTGGCGAGGTTATCGAGCAGGGTGCTGGTGTTGCGGTCGTTGTTGTTCTCCAGATGGAAGTTGAGGTCTCCCAGGAGGATGTAGTCAGCGGAGGGGAGGGCATGTGGGCTGACGAAGTCGGCGATGTCCTCGCTGAATTGTGTGCGTGGTCCAGGGGGTCGGTAGATCAGGGTGCCTCTGAGGGTGATGTTCGGGTTGGTGTGGATCTGGAAATGCAGGTGTTCGGCGCTGGTCAGGGTGTTGTCGGTGCTGGTCGTGAGACGGATGGTGTTCCTGTGGATGATGGCGATGCCTCCTCCCATCTGTTTGGCGTTGCGGTCCCTCCGGACGATCTTGTAGCCCTCTGGGATAGCGATGGCGATGTCGGGAGCTGAAGAGGCGTTCATCCAGGTCTCCGTGAGGAAGGCAACGTCAGGGGCTGTGGCGTCTAGAAGGTTCCAGAGTTCGATGGCGTGTCTGTGGACGGAGCGGGTGTTGAGCAGGATGCACTTGAGGTGGGTGCTGCTGGTGTTCGACTTGGCGGGTGCTGGTGCGAGGCTGGTCCGGATGCAGGTGAACTTGCAGGCGTGGCAGCTGAAAGGTCCGTGGGTACGTCGTGGAGTGGCTTGATGGCATTCTGGGAGGCGGCCGGTGTTGAGTGCGATGAGGGTGGCGGCGGAGTACGTCAGGCGGGTCGGTCGGGGTCTTCGGGGGCCAGGGGTCCTGGCGCTGGTCGCGATCCGGTCGCGGACAGGCGCAGACGGGCTTACCTTCGGCGCACAATCGGCGCGTCCGCTGCGCGTGACCGCTGCGCGTTCGCACGGTCGCCATTTAAGGCGAAGTGCGCGGGTGGGCGGAGCAGCTGGGAGGCAGGAGCGGGGAGGGTACAGAATAGAAAAAGGGGCGGGGAAAAGCGGCGGTGGCGGGAAGGGAGAGCGGAGGGCGGCGAGGTAGGCGGACAACCAGGAAGGAAAACGAAAACACAGGCACAACAAAATTATTAAAACAGGCACAAATGGGGGCAAAAACAGAGCAAAAGACAACACCTATCAGCAGAAACAGGAGAGCCGGCAGGCGCTCACGGAGCACGCCGGGGGGGCGTGGTCAGTCAGTGGCAGCGAGGCAGCAGGGCAAGGGGCACACGCAGCAGCTGGTGGCCATGCGGCGCGGGGGTGTCCCACAAGTGTTAAATTAAACTATTCCACTATCCATCGCCCACCCAACGCAAGTCGTTGTAACGACTTGCCTTGTAAAACCTGCGTTGTGAAGGCATGCGTAGTAAAAGCATGCGTTATGATGACATACATCCGTCATGACCATCAGTGAATCTCTCCCTACTCCTTGTTGCAACTTTCATCACAAACTGAATTTTTCATGCAGGACATTGAGAAGGTAACATTTTCTAACCTGGTCCCTGTGTCTGTTTTTGCTCTCCGTTGCAGTCGGCCTGAACTTGTGACTTTCCCTCAGTCTAGCATGACGTGATGGCTGTGACTGTTGCTATGTGATTTTAGGCGATATATCTACTTAACATTTTGAAATTGTATATCTCTGGTTTTACTGATTGGAATTTTGTCGAACTGGTATCATTTCATTTACTAACATTTAATCTAATTCTCTTAATTGGTGTGGAATTTTTTCTTGTGTTGTGTTCTCACTTTATTACTGTTTGTGTGCTGCTTCAATAATTACACTTTGCCACTAAGTTAAACCTGCCTGCTTTGTGCCAAGCTACCTGATAGTTAAGAACAAGGTAATTGACTGACGTTTAGATTTAAATGATTTAGGGGAAATTCTCAAGAACGTGTGTTAATTACCACAAAAATAGATTAACACAACTCTTCATATCGCAGTCCATAGCAGGAAAATAACACTGTGTTAACTAAGTATTCACAACACGGAGGTACCATGCGATAGGCCCACGACAACACGTCAAATGCAAAACACGAACGCAAAAGCAGTTGCGATGAGGCTAATTGCGATACAAAAAGCAGCAAAAACCAGCCACAGGCCTGCAAATCCCACACGTCAGGCGGGAAAATGCACTATAAAAGTAACAAAAAGAACACACCAAAAACAATTCAAAGAGCCTAGCACCATAGATGCACCCTGCCAAGTGCAGAGGTCAACACCAACCCCACCAGCTTCACAGACCACCAGCAAGTAACTACGGGGTTAGGGAAGGTCAAGGAGAAGAGGGAGAGGAAAACGGGGTGCAGTCCACATGAAATCCAGATCAGCATCACAGAGGTGACAGAACACTACCATCAACTGACCCACAATTAGACTAACGTGAATGCAGTCGGAGTGCCGAGGAGGTCAATGGAGGAGGCCAAGAGACGCTGGCATGATGTGAAAAGCACAACCAAGCACAAACCAGCTGCCAACAGGAAGGCAGCAACGGTGACAGCAGGTGGGAGTCCAGCACCACAGGATGAGCTGGAGGAAACAGAGGCCACTGTCATCAGTGTGGAGACAGTGCAAGGAGTTGGGAGTACAGACAGAGCTCGATAGGACCTGAAACAACATCAACTGGGTGAGTACCGACCAGGGACTGGGGGGACGGGGGAGATAGGCACAATGGCACACATGCACAACGACGTGCAGCACACTGCACACCTCTAATGACCCTGGATCATGTCCCTAATCCCCGTGGCACACTGCAGTGAACACACACATAGCAATAACAGCACATCCACTTGAACGACAATGTGGTACAATGTTCAAACCCGACACTACAGAACAGAGGACACAACTGGCTCCACTGATGCTCAGAAACAGGCCAACTACATCTAACAGAGCAGGAAACTGTGTTATGGAAATTCACGTGTACACCATCACATCCATCATGTAGTCCAAGCGTCCACTGTCCCGCATCAAAATCCAGCACCTCCCAAACAGTCACAATGTACATTGTCATACAGTCTGCATGTAAACAAGAACAATTCGCCAACATACATGTCAACACAATGTCAATATGCATCTTACCTTCACATTGCAGATGGACAAACAACACCTCCAGCAGAGCAGACCAGACAACTCATCAGTGATTCTGGAGAGGACCACCACACCTCCTCACCGATGCTCTACAACAGCTCATGGACATCCCAGGCAACCCTCCACCAGGACCAGTTCAGCCAAGCTACATAGAGAAGAACTCAGCCCCTGCGCAGACCACACAGCAGGAAGCACCCACCAGCACTGCTGGTTCCCAACACTTCACAGAGTCACAGATGGCATTCCTATGCCAGATGTCAGAATGCCAAAATGAGGTGGCCGAACAGGTGCGGGTGGGATCTGAACCCATGGAATCACATACAAGGGTATCTAATTTCCTTCAGGGACCACCTACACCCCACAAAGGAGACCCAAACTGCGACAGCGACTCATGCATTTGACCATTTCCAGTACTGAACCATGCCCAGAGGCACGCAATTATCATTCAAACATCCACGCTGGACCTGCGTACAATGGCCCAGTCCACTCCTCTTATGTATCGAGTGGGTGATGACAAAGCTACATGTCCAAGGTCTAAACCTGCTGCCTGTGGGGACATGTTTGCGTCCATTGTACACAGCACAATGTAATATTGATGGGCCCGGGGCCCTCATACATACATTATGACCACACAGCCACACAAAGATATTTTGTGGAACTGGCCACGGGCACGTGTGCCCGGCCTCTTTATTGGCAGGACCACATGTACAGTGACGCCTGTGCTGGATGTGTGTGGGGGGAGTGTAAGCCAGCCCTCACTGAGTGGTTGGTGCTGGCAACAACTTGAACAGTGAACACCATTAAAAAGGAAACTGTAAACACCAGCATAACAGAGACAACTGTAGAGCATCATGGAGGTAGCCGGAGCAAGTACAGAGGTCCCCCAATGTGCAAACAGAAGTGTCCGTGAGTTGCAGTGCACTGAGTTTGGGGCACTAAAGCTGAGCGCACTCATGTGAAGAAATTTTCTAAGATTGTGTCCCTTCGGGATACACCTGATGCAGCTGCAGTGGGGTGTAATAAACATGCATCAACTTCCTCATCATTGCCCTAGGTCTCCCACACTGCCTGAGGTGACATTGCTGTGTAACCTCTCCACAGCACAAAACTCAATCAGTAACGGACCATGGGTTGCAGTGCACTGAGTTAGCAGGGTATCAGCATATGATGGCATCCATGACAGGTGTGAGCAATTCCGTTAGTCTGCCAGTAGGACTGTTTCAACTCTATCAGTTGGCGTTTGGAGGTAGTCCTGATGTTGGTGGCGTGTGCCTCCCGCGGTGATGCGACGTCCCGGCCGGTCAGGACTCGATTTGATGTGCAAACCCTGGTGGACCGCAGTTGAGACTGGAAGCAGCAGACAGCGCAGGGCCGCAGGTACATGGCGTTGATGACCCCAAGGTCATCCTCTCAGAGGCCATCCAATATCTCAGAAGACAGAGTCTCTGACTTGAGCTGCACAGAGTTAGTGGCCCCGGATGCACTGTGGCCCGCACAGGCACACCACCATGGGCTGGTGACTTGCGGTGCACTGAGGTAGGGCCACACAGATTGAGCGGGTCCTCATCGATGTCCGAGGTGAATGTGGTGAAGGGTTGTGGGAGACACTGGAAGGTGTCCTGCATGGCATGATGCAGAGGGCAGAAGCCTTCCAGAAGCAGCAAATTGAGGAGTGGAATGCTACAGCCTCGTTATTACCAGCACGTCTGTATCAGCTACATGAGGATGAAGACAACCCCCAGTCCATAGACTCATACGCCACCAAAGTTCAACCAGAGAGTATCCATAAATGTTGGGGAACAGACTTAATGGCACCAGGGCTGAGAGGGGATGCAGACTGCGATGATGCCTGTACAATGATATGAACTCGGCCATTGCTAATTTAAGACTAAGTCCCAAATGTGTGACCTTCTCGACCCCAGGATAGGCCGGAGGCAGCAGTCAGCAGTGGGCCACAGCCACGTGTCGTTGCCTCGCGATGCACTGAGTTAGTGACACCAGGCAAGTTGTCAGCAGTGTTCGATCACCTCAGTGATGATGATACTTTTTCCTCCTGACTGAAATGCCTCATCCTCTTACACCTCTCCTGCATGCAATGATATGCACTCTGCCATTGAAAAATCAAGACTCAGTTGCAAATGTGTGACCTACTCCAGCGCAGTGTAGCCCAAAGGACGTAGTCCGCATGGGCCCACACAAGTGTAGTTGGAATGCTATTCAAAGACTTGGTGGCACCACATCGAAGGGCGTATATTGATATAAACTCTGCCATAAATAATGTTCTCGGCCATAGTGTAATCAAGACTCAGTTCCTAATGTGTGTTCTACTAGTCTGCTGTGTATGTCAGTGGAGTACATCAACGAGAAAGGAGTACTGCACGCCTGTGTTGCGGAGGCCGTGATGGTCGGGAAACAGACTTGATGGCACCGGGGCTGAGAGGAGATGCAGACTACGATGATGCTGATACAATGATATGAACTTGGCCATTGCTAAATTAAGACTCAGTCCCAAACGTGTGACCTACTCGACTGCAGTGTAGGCCAGACGCAACGGTCAGCAGTGGCCCACAGCCACGAGTCGTTGGCTCGCGATGCACTGAGTTAGTGACACCTGGGCAGTTGTCAGTAGTGTTCGATCACCTTAGTAATGATGATCCTTTTCTCCTCCTGACTGAAATGCCTCATCCTCTTACACCTCTCCTGCATGCAATGATATGTATTCTGCCATTGAAAAATCAAGACTCAGATCCAAATGTGTGACCTGCTGCAGCGCAGTGTGGCCCAAGGGACGTAGTCCACGTGGGCCCACACACACATGTGGTTGGATGATATCCAAAGACTTGGTGACACCACATAGAAGGGAGTATATTGCTATAAACTCTGCTATGCATAGTGTTCTCGGTCATAGTGTAATCAAGACTCAGTTCCAAATGTGTGTTCTACTAGTCCGCTCTGTATGTCGGTGGAGTACGTCAATGAGAAAGGAGTAATGCGCACCTGTGTTGCGGAGGTCGTGATGGTCTGAGGAGGCTGCCAGGGTCAGAGCCCTTGGACTTGGAGCTTGCCCTGGCACATGATGGGCCCTCTTTGACACACGCCGGTGTCGAGAGGTGAGCATTGATGCCAGGGTGCGCAGGGGCGGGCAAGACTGGTTCGCGGTACAGTGGCCTGGTGGGCAGCAGGTGCACAGGTTTGCAGGCAAAACCGCTCACGGCGAAGACATCGGCTTCATGGTGGGGGGAGAAGTGCCGCCCTGGCATTGGGCATTCCGGAAGAGAAACACACCCAGAGTTACATGCTTTTTATTCACTCCCCTATGCTGGCCTGGCGTACACCAGACCGGCCCACTCTGCTCACGCTTATGGGGGGACGTAACAAGCTACATTTCCGCGAGCTTCCCCACTGGCTTGGGTGACATGGTTGCGTCCACTGTCCACTACACCAGCGCTATATGTCGACATGGATATGTGTGTGGTCTGCACACTGCAGTCTTGCCATTACATCCACACCACACTTGGCATTGTGTACATTCTCATTCATCGGTCACTTGCCTCCTCTGTACATTCTTGGTCCCCACCTCTTCCCACATTCTGTTATCGTGTGGCTGAGGTGGTATGCAGTTGATAACTTATGTGCATGGCTGGCCTAGGTTCCCACAGTAAGTTGTGCTACTGTGTCTGGTGGGTGTGCATGTTGTTTGGCATGTTGTATGTGAGTTTGTAACGTGTGCATTCACAGTGTTGTGAGTTGCATGATTGTGGAGTTGAGGTGTGTGGTGTGTTCATTTGGTACTTACCAACGAGCAGTGCATTACCGTAGGTGCCATCCTGGTAGCGGTGATTGATGATTGTCTGTCGGAAGATGTAGGAATCATGCACACTGCCTGGGTGGTTGGCGTCGACGTTGGTGGAGATTCCCTGGTGGTCCACTATTGACTGCACATTGATGGAATTTGTGTGCTTTCTTTTGCGATTATTGTGTGCAGTGTTTCCAGGGGGCACAAGTTGGACATGTGTTCAGTCAATTGACCCCAAAACGTGGGGGAAGCCAGCTATGGCGTAGATGCCTTGCTTGGTCTCAATGTGTTCCTGCACAGTGTGGGGGAAGCATAGGTAGTGGGGTACAAAACAGATGATGTCATCAACGACCGTTGTGAGGAACTTGGACAGGGCTGGCAATGAGACTCTTCCGACTCAGATGGGTGTGGTTCGGAGGGTACCAGAGGCCAACATGTGCAGCACAGCCAGCAGCTTTGTCTGAGGTGGGATGTTGGTTGTCCGTTGTGTTGGTACCATCAGCCTGTGGGCAATGGTGGTCAGGATTAGGAGGTTGAATGTCCCTTTGAGCCTGTAGTGGGTAATGACATTCTCGGGTGTTAGATTTGTGAGGTTGGTGCGTTTGCTGAGGGTCGCTGCCTTGGTCTGCGCTGCCTCAGTGTTGGTCCGGAGGGGCCAGTGGAGTCCAGGGAGGTAGGGGAGTCCTGGGGATGGTGGCAGTGGGTGTTGTGGCCCTCTTGGGTGTACGGCCTGCATGATCAGTGGCTCCATGGCATCTGTTGCCCTTCAGGTGTGGCTGTGGGCTGGGCTCCCTTTTCTGGTGCAGGCTGTGGTCCGACTTTACACCAGGTCAGAGCAGGTGTTAATTTCCTGCTGCTAACACGCCTTATTGCATGATTTGGGAACCTATTGCCGATCTGGCTGGTCATTGTGAATGTTACGGAGTGGTGTTGTTGTGGCTTTTTGAATGGGAACGCTTACTCTGCATCTCATTAGTGATAGTTGCGGGGATCATCTGTGGTGATGTTTTTTGCGGCTGCTATAGCAGGTAAACAGGTAATATAGGCTGTTTGCACCAGCTTGTGAATGGAGCGATAAATCTATCACGACTTTTGCTGCGATAAAATGCTGTTGGCTCGGCGATACCTCCATGATAGTATGCCCCTGTGGATGTTAACCTGATTTAAAAGCACATCAACCCGCAACTGCCACAACTATATCCTCCCTCCTCACAGGCTTTACAGTTTGCTGAGTTATCATTTAGACCGATACAATGTGACAGACTACCCGGCTCCAAAAGCAATATATCTGGACCGACTTTGACGTTGCTAGACTAGAAATGAATAGGTGAGAAAAATGAAAAGTCCAGAATACAAGCCTTTTCAAGGTACGCACCCCAGGTGAGGAATTGCGGAATACTAAATCCTGTTCAGAATCATGTGTTCCCTCCCTCTTTTCAGAACAGAAAAAATTAGGTTACAAGGTATCCCTTCGAAGAACATCTTGTTTGTGACTGCTATATGCATGCTCAATTACCCATGGCCTCCACTAGAAGCAAACCCATCCTTGTAGTTTTTGCAATGGACATAATGTTAAAGTGTTTCCCAATTTAATTAATGCACATTCCATTACCTATCAATTTAAATGTGTGAGTTTAGGCATTTCATTCTCTCTCAGTGATAATTGGCCACCATTGCTTTCAAAATGGAAGTAAAAATAATCCTAATGAACAAGGTATTGCCTTAAATGACCATGCATCATCTGTCTTACTGTATTAGACTTACACCTTTGAAGCCCGGAGTCGGCTGCTATATTCCTACGGGTAATTGTCTGCTCCTCTCTCAGCTCGCTATTGTACTAGCTAAATGTGATGGGTTTTTTTATACCCCCTTTGTAATTGTTCTTGCTTGCATACTTAATTGACGCCTGTCTTTCCCTTTATTATTTCCTACCCTCCAAGTGTGAAGTGCTCTGATACCCATCTGGGTCAGGTTCGCTGTTAGAACTGGGGGTCTCTAGTTGGCAATGGTATACACCTTTGTCAACATGGGGACCCTTGTTTCTTAGTCAGGATAAGGCATTACACTCCTAGATAACCCCTGCTCACCCCCTTTGGTAGCTTGGCACGAACAGACAGGCTTATACCAGAGCCAGTGTGTTAAGCATGTGTGAAAACACACAGTAATACAGTGAAAACACTACAGATGGACAACACATAGGTTTTATAAAACTAAGTATTCTTTATATAGACTTAACACAAGACCACAAACGACAAAAATCCACAATACTGTACTTAAGATTGACTTAAAGATGGTAGAAGTTGCTTAGTTCAAGTTGGTGATAAATGCAACACAGTTCTCACAAAAGTACCTGGATGCGTAACGCAAAACAAACAAAAGGCTTGCACAGTGGGAGATGCATCGGTCCGTGCTCCGGGGAAGATGATGCTTGGCGCCTCAATGCTTGCGCAGGGTATAGGATGTGTTGTGATCCTTACCGGTGCGAGGTGATGAGTGCGTTCTCGGCCTGCGGCCCGGTTGCGATGCGCAAGATGGCGCCTCGATGCGACAATCCTGGTGCGATGCAGTAAGATGGTGCCCTTAATGCAACAATGCAAAGACAATGCGTGCACGCCCTGGCAGCCTTGTAGTGACTCTTTACTTTGGAACCATGACAGGCCCTGTGAGACGCTTCTCCGATGATGCAACGGTGACCCTCTCGATGGCGTCACGCTTCTTCGGTGATGCGACAGCAGACAGCTTCGACAAAGACACACTTTCTGGGAGATGCGGCAGCGGCTTACTTCTCCGGCAATGCGATAACTATAGATGCAGCGGCGACACGCTTCTTCTCATTGCATCGCACTTCCAGCTCCCAGCGACATGCAGGCTTCTGCAGATAGAATTCCCAGCAAGGAAATTCAGAGGGAAGCTGGTGGTGAAGTCTTTTGACCCTGAAACTTCAGCAGGAGGCAAGCACAGGTTCAAGCCCTTGGAGAAATATTCTGTAAGGTGATGAAAGTTCTTTGAAAGTTCCTTCTCCTTTCCTTGGCAATAAAGAAACCACTGCAGGCCAACCCAGCAAACAGCACACTGGCAGAGGGGCAGTCCTAAATCCTGTAGCTTCCTTGATTCTTCTCCTTGGCAAAAGGTTCATCTTGTTTCCAGAAGTGATCTAAAGTTCTTGGGTCTGGGTCCCAATATTTATACTACTTTTCTTTTTGTTCTCTGAAGGCAGAGGGGCCTTTGCCCAGTCCTAACCAGTTCTGGAGCACTCTGTTGACATGCCTCCTTCTTTCCTTTCACAGTGCAGGGCAGAAACATCAGACTTCCCACAGGAGGTGGAGCCAGCATTGTGGAGGGAAAGCACAGCCCTGGAGCACTTTGCTGACATGATTCTTTCTCTTCCTTCACAGTGCAGGGCAGAGACATCAGTCACACCCCAGGGGGCGGAGCCAGCATTGTGGGGGAAGGCTCGGCCCTATTCAGGTCCCAGGTCCAACTCCTCCCTCCCATCTAGATGCAGATCTCCCTATTCACCACTGAGCTGACTCATTCTGTCTCTTGGAATCCCCCAGCACTATCACTCAAACTCCAGACAAGGAATACACAACCTAGCAGAGGCAGGCTGATTGGATAGTTAGACAAGAACATATCTACTTTCTAAAAGAGGTATTTTCAAACATAGAATATTAAAACCAACTTTACTAAAAGATGGATGTTATCATTCAGAGTTCAGGTATACTAAATTCAAATTTCTACCATGTTCCCTGAGTCAGTTAGGATTATAAAATGTAATAATCTAACTGCCCATTCTGACCTATGGAGAATAGGTAACCTTGCAATAGAGAAAAACGGAAATGGCTGTAATTGACTATTAGGACATGCCACACCCACCAGGGTATGTCCTAACTTATACGTACAATGCACCCTGCCCTAGGGCCTACCATAGGGTGTTTGATATGAATAAAAGGGAAAGTTTAGGGACTGGTAAGTGGGTGCACTTTCCAAGTTGACATGGCAGTCACATACTGCACACAGGTCTTGCAATGGCAAGCCTGACACACACTTTAGGTTTAAAGTATTTTATTGAAGCAGGGTGGGGTAGGACACAAAGGGGCAGGGAACAGGTGGACCACAAGATCCGCGCACCAATGCGTATCAGACAGCCAATACAACAATGCAGTTTACAATTTTGCAAGAGGCTCCATCCGACTCGGGAGCATAGCTTTCGCACCTGTGGGCACGGACAGACAACGAGGGGAGGGGGGGGGGGAGAAAGAGAGGGGAGGGGCGGGATGGGGGGAGGAGAGGAAATCAGGAGGGAGGGGACAAGAGAGAGAACAAATGAGAGAAAAAAAAAAGAAAAAAAAAGAAAAAAGGGGGGGGGAAGAAAAAAAGGGGGGGGAAGGGAAGGGAAGAGAGGAAAGGAAAAAAAAAAAAAAAAAAAAAAAAAGGGGGGGGGGGTGAAGGGAGGAGAAGCAACCCCGCTCCAAAAACCTACCTAACCAAACTGAACCCCCAACTACCATACCCCAACCCACCCCCTGTACTGTGCCAGCATCTACAGTCTCCACTACTGTGAACTCTCCATGAATCTCTACTATACAATACCGACCCCACCCATTCAAGCAGGCGGGTTCGGCAGCGGCGTCAGCCTCAACAACCGAAGATATCTAGGGCAGGTGATCTCTCGGAACTCGGAACATAACAGGCTGTGAAAGGGCTCCCACAATTCCTCAAAGGTATCAGTATCCCCCAGGGCTACTAAGGACATCTTTTCCATTCCAAGAACGTGCCATAATCTGTGCAGCCAACCAACTACGGAGGGAAGTGTTGTAGTGCGCCAGTGTATGAGAATATTCTGCACCGCTGATCCCAGCGCAATTGCGATCTGTCTACCCCTCTTAGACCTAAGGGGATACATCAACCCATTCGGCAACCCCAACAGGACATAGGCCGGAAATCTAGGCAGTTCTATCCCAAAGCATTTGTCCACCTCGCTCAGGACCTCTTCCCAGTAAGGAGCCAGCAGGGGGCAATCCCATAGTCTGTGTGTTAGTGTACCAGTGTGGCCACAGTTGCGCCAGCACGTCCCCGGTATCGCCCTGTCCATCTCGTGCAGTTTCTCCGGAGTGCGGTACCAGTAGGTCGAGATTTTAGTAAAGGTCTCTGTAAGACCCGTGTGGTAGGCCGAGTGGCGCGCGCGGTAGGAGATGTGGTCCCATTCTTTATGACTCAGCTCGCGCCCGAGCTCTCGCTCCCATCGTTCCCGACCGGGGTTGTGAATGTGAAATGAGGGGGGCTGCAGCATTTTATACAGGTCTGAGATCAGTTTGGCGTCCGACGTGCGAGTAATTAACCAACGCTCATACTCCGTGATTTCCTGGTGTGCCGCGTCGCGCACTTGGGGTTGTAATGCCCAGTGGCGCGCCTGCATGTATCGCATGCGCTCCGTTTCGGGGAGGCCATAATCCCTCTTCAAGTCCTGGAAGGAGACAACTCCCTCAGGGGAGTACAAGTGGTACAGAGTGCAGCAGCGGGCCACCCGCCAGCGCTCATAGGCACCCTGTTCCATCCCCGGGCCGAAGTCCGGGTTGCCAATGAGCGGCGTGAAGGGAGAGGGGAAGGTAGTTAGCTCGCATCTGGCAGCCACCGAGTCCCACGTCTGGAGCGGGACCCGCGTCACCAAAGACGCGTAAAGATTGGGGGGCCGATGGGCTCGCCTCAAGAATGGCACCTCCTGCAGCGTCCTACCCGCCACCGCCTGATCCTGGAACAACCAGTGTTTATCAGACTGCCACCGGCTCCATTCCACAAGATATCGGAGCTGAGCGGCCTGAAAATATTTCCGCAAGTCCGGTATCCCCAGCCCTCCGGATTCCGGTGATAGCATAGCGATGCCCCTCTTGATCCTCGGCCTGCGGCCCTGCCACACGAACCGTGCAATGGCAGTCTGAGTCTCCGCGAGCCACCCCGCAGGAGGATGGAGCGGTAACGCTCTGAAGAGGTAAAGCACCTGAGGCAGGAGGGTCATCTTCACCGCGGCCACCCTACCCAGTAGCGACAGCGTGCCCTTATCCCACCTGCCCAGCTCCTCCTTGATTTTCGTGCCTAGAGCTGCGTAGTTGGCCGTAACCATCTCCGGGAGGGAGGGCGCCAACAGGATCCCCAAGTACGGGATCCGGTCCTTGGACCAGCTCAGAGGGTAAAGCCTCTGCAGTTCCACTCTAGTGGCAGCAGTAAGCGAGATGTCTAGGGCGGCTGACTTACCCAGGTTCACCTTGAAGCCCGCCACGTCAGCGAATAAGTTCAGTTCCTCCACACAGGCCGGCAGCGATCTCCGCGGGTCATCCAGTGTCAGAATGACATCGTCCGCGTACAGGCTAATCGCATGGCGAAACCCACCCATCTGGACGCCGATAATGTCAGGGTTCTGCCTAACCCTCTGGGCAAATGGCTCCATGTACAAGGCAAAGAGCAAAGGGGAGAGCGGGCACCCCTGTCTCGTGCCCCGCTCAATGGGGAAGGGTCGAGAGCTGCCGCCGTTCACCCGGACCACCGCAGACGGGAACCGGTAGCAATTGAAGATCAGATGACGGAACTTCTCCCCTATCCCAAATTTGCTCAGGACTTTCTCAAGGTAGGGCCAGTGCACCCTGTCAAAAGCTTTCTCCGCGTCTATGGACAGGAGCATCCTCTCTCCAGGGATCCTGGAAGCCTTCTCGAGAATGTGTGTCACCCTTTTCGTATTATCTACCGTTTGCCTACCGGGCACGAAGCCCGCTTGGTCCGAGTCAACCATGCCGGGGAGGTGCAACGCCAGGCGTGCAGCTAAGATACTGGTGAACACCTTCAAATCAGTGTTCAGCAGCGAAATGGGACGATAGGACCCGCAGGCGGTCCTGTCCTTGCCCGGCTTAGGGATCACTGAGACCGTGGCCTGGAGAAATTCGGAGGGGATGGCTCCCGGTTCTGCGAAGGAGTTAAAGAGGCGAGTCAGCAGAGGCGCCAGTTCCTGACAGAAGGTTTTGTAAAACAGCGGGATGAAGCCATCCAGTCCCGGGGCCTTGCCCAGTTTGAGCCGGGATATCGCCGTGACCACCTCCTCGATACGTATGTCACGCTCCAGGTACTGAGCCTGATCCGGTGTCAGCGACGGGAGCGGGACCGAGTCCAGATAGTCCCCCTCAGCCTGGGCCGAAGGGGGCTCCCCGGAGTAGAGGTCCCCATAAAAGCCGTGGAAGACGTCCGCTATGTGCTCATCGGTCGTGACTCTGCCTCCGGCCGGGTCCAGTAGTTCCTTCACTCGGTGCTGCTGGTGCTGCACCCTGAGTTTGTTAGCCAGGAGCCGCCCACACCGATCGCCCCCTGTGTAATATTTGTGCTTCAGGCGGAGCACCGCGTACTCCGCCCGATCTGTGTCAAGGGCCGCCAGGAGCTTCCGCGCCGCCTTCAGCTGCCTCCACACCCTGGGGGCCCCTGTCCTGTGATGAACCTGTTCCAGCTCTCTCACCGGCCGGGTAAGCTCATCTCTCTTGAGTTGTCGGTCCCTATTCTCGGCAGCGGAAATCGCGATAAATTCGCCTCGGAGCACGGCCTTTAGGGCTGCCCACTGTGTCGCGCGGGAAGTATCCCCATTATCGTTCACGGTCTGAAAAGCCAAAATGGCCGCCCTGATCTGATCCACCACCGACCGCCTATGCAAAAGCGTGTCTCGGAGCCTCCAGACCCCCCTCGGCCGAGCCACCGGCGGAAGAGTGAAAACGCCCTCCACCGGAGCGTGGTCAGAAAGAGAGAGGACCCCCATGTCTGCATTCGAAGCCAAAAGGAGCAGTGGGCCAGACACTAGGAGATGGTCTAAGCGCGCATAAGATCTATGGGCGTGTGAGAAGTAAGAGTATGCGCGGGTGGTGGGGTGGAGGCGGCGCCACATGTCATGCAGGTCCAGCTCCTCAAGTCGAGTTCGAATCGAGCCCGAAAGCTCACCCAACTGATGGCGCCGCTGCACAGACCTATCCAGCGCCGCGTTGAAAACCAGGTTCAAATCACCCCCAACACTATGTGCCTATCAGAAGTGGATGCAACGTCGTCCAAGGCCCTGTGTAAGAATTGGTCCTGATGATCATTGGGGCAATAAACGGAGCCTACAGTCAGTGCGAAGCCCCCCACCTTAATCCTATATACTAGAAGTCTCCCTTTCTGTTCCGCTACCTTGCTCACGACCTCACCCCTGAACCCTCTAGAAAACAAAATGGCCACCCCTGCCGTCTTGGAGGTGCTAGAGGAGAATAGCTGTGTGGGGAACTTGGGGGTACGCATCCGCGTGCAATCCTTAGCCAGCAAATGGGTCTCCTGCAACAGGCAGATATCCGCTTGTGAGTTTTCCAACAAGGATAATACTGCCCGCCGCTTAACCGGATTATTCAGCCCTTTCACATTGAGAGTAAGCACCTTAAGAGCCATCAAAGAGGGAGTTCAAGGAGCACATATCAAGAAGCAAAGCCCCGCCAGCAAACACAGAAGGCACCCTTTGAGGCCTCAAAACAGAGCAACTTTGAATCAACCACTGGCACAGTACAGTCCCCGAACCCCAACACCCCACAACCAAAAACCCCCCCCCTGGCCCTACACCACCAAATCCACACCACCCCCCGCAACTGGCCCCCCCTCTAGGTCCCAAAATCAAAACATCTGCCCGCCCGCCCCTACCCCTTTCCCCGCTTCTCAAACTTTTCAAAAAAGACATTGTCCCAGTCCGGCCCGAAACGGGCAAGGCCGTGGTAAGTCAACCTAGTGGACGTCCAGCCACCACCTCCAGCACTCGCCCTTTCTCCCAGCCCACCCCCCGGATCCCCGCACCTGCAATAAGAATGAGCTAAAGTAGACTCCCCCCGGAGTGAGTTCAGGCCGTCAAGGCCACTTCGCCATTCACCGCCACTCTGGAGGCCTCCTGGATGGCAGCCGCCATTTCTGCCCGGATTGCAGGCGAGCCCGGGCGCTCCGCCGGAGGAGAGGCCCCCCCCCCCAGCTTGTTGCCATCCATTACGAGTGCTGCGCCTCCGCCGTGGGGCCGGGGTATCTGTGTCCGATGCAGTGAGGCCCAACACCGCGCAGACATCTTGAAGGGACCGAAGCTGATGCAAGACACCGTTCCACATGAAGATCAGACGGAAGGGGTGCCCCCAGGAGTACTGTGTCTCATGCTCTCGAAGGAAGTCCGTGGCGATCTTGAAGGATTTCCTCTTCTGTAGCGTGACTGTGGATAAGTCCTGAAACAGGGTCACAGGGTGGTCCCGGAATCGGAAAGGTTGCTGCCCTCGTGCCTCTCGGAGGATCCGCTCTTTCAAGGGAAAGTTCGGGAGGAAGGCCAAAATGTCCGGAGCGGAGGCGACCCACCCGATGTGCCCGGTCGATGCGAATCCGAAAGTCCTCCGACTCTCCCAGGATCGCACGGAAGAGGGCCACCAGATATGCAGTCACGTCTTCACCCTCCTCACCAGACGGCACACCGCGGACCCGTATGTTGTTCCGCCTGGACCGATTTTCAAGGTCCTCGGCGTGGGCCTGTAGCTCAATCTGTTGCTCCCGTAGCCGCAGGACCTCCTGCTGCAGATGGGTGATCTCCTCATCCCTGGAGTGACCCGCCTCCTCCACTGTGTTCACACGGTCCCCCAGGGAGTCCATCTCTCTCCTCACTTCGCGGACCTCCCCGGCCACCTCACGCTTGAGTGTTTGGAAGTCCTCCCGAAGGGAGCTAAACAGCGACTCGAGAAATGACCTCGTCACCGGGGGCTCTCCACCGTCTGCCCCCCTGGTCGGTGCCGGGGAGGTCGCGGCAGGCTGGGCACCTCCGCTGCGTAGGGCGCCCCGTCCCAGCATTTCCGGCAAGGTCCGGTCGCCCCGTCGCTGCCCCCTGGCATTCGACATTGTAGATGAATAACGGACACTGAGGCTCACTGAACAGCAAAGAAAGCAGCTATATGCCAGCCGGGAGCAGCCCACACAAAGAGCACCAGGAGGGCCGAGCTGCCCGGCCGAACTTCACAAAATGGCCGCTCAGTAGTGTCGAGGGGACAACGCCCAAGATGGAGACCCTCTCTCCGTCTCCGATCTAAGATCCAGAAATCCGGCCAGTGGGCTAAGTCACAATGCAATGGTCGCCGGGGTCCACTGCTGCAGGGAAAGATCTTCCCCGGGAGACTCGTTCCGCAGTCCCGCACAGATAACTAGCCGAGGCGATCTTCTCCAGCGGGCCTCGTCAAGCCACGGGCTGGCGTAGTGAGGTGATGCCGACTCCGCCTCCGCTCTGCACCTCCGCTCCGTTCCGCCCCGTACAGCCGCTGTCGGACAACTCCGAGCCGCTCGCGGAGCCGTCGCCGACTCCCACTCCAACAGCTCATGCACCGCTGCGGGCTTCACACCTCGGAGGCCGGTCGCTTCGTCACGCTCCGAGGGTTGGGAGACTCGCGGCTTCCAGCTCTCACTCGGGCCGTTCAGCGGGGTCCGACCTGGGCTTCACCGGCCAGAATCTCATCTCCGACGGCGCAAACCAGGCTCAGCAGGCTCTCTACACCTCCACCGTGAGCACCAGGCTCAGTTGCCGCTTGATCCGGGGGGGAATCAGCGGTTCCAAGCGGTACAGGAATTCAGGGGTCCGGGAGCTCTCGGCGAGTGCGACCGCTCAGCCCGCCATCTTGGCCACGCCCTGACACACACTTTACAAGCTACTTCTGTGGGTGGCACAACCAGTGCTGCATGCCCACCAGCAGTATTTTATTTACAAGACCTGGACACACATGGTGCACTGTACTAGGGTCTGACAAGTATATCAAATAACCCAATCATGGAGTCACTAATCAATACATCAATTTAACATAGGGAGCACTGTGGCACTGAATAGCAGTGGCACAGTGCTGAGAGCATATAACCAGGAAAACATATCAGAAACAGAGGAGGCAATCAGTAAAAAATGGGAGAGACTCACGCCAATGATGTCAGGTCTAACACGTGTCCCCTCCAGCTGAAATGTGTGGAGAACCCTTCACCTTGGGATTTTTCTTCATTTAGGCGGAAAAATCTGGACAGAACATCAGTCTTGGCATGTTCTGTACTAGGGTGGTGTTCCACCATAAAGTCCATACCCTGTAGGGAAATGGACCACCTCTATAACTTTGGGTTCTCACCACTCATCTGCATTAACCATCTGAGGGGCCTGTGGTCGGTCTGAACCAGGAAGTGAATCCCAAACAAGTATGGTCTCAACTTCTTCAGTGCCCAGACCACAGCAAATGCCTCACGCTCAATTGCACTCCACCTCTGTTCCCGTGGAAGTAACATCCTACTGATGAAGGCTACAGGTTGGTCTAGGCCCTCTTCATTAATCTGTGATAGAACAGCCCCCCACCATGCCCTTAAGCATCTGTTTGAACAATGAATTATTTTGAGAAGTTGGGCACCTGCAGCACAGGTGCTGTGCACATGGCAGTCTTCAGGGCGTCAAAAGCCTTCTAGTCCGGTTCACTTTCTTGGGCTGCTTCCTGGAAGTCAGCTCAGTCAAGGGTTCAACAATGTTGCCATACCCCTTGACAAACCTCCTGTAGTACCCTGTGGGACCTAAAAAGGCTCTCACCTGTGTCTGAGTCATTAGGGTTCCCATGCCAGGATGGTGTCAATCTTGGGTTGTAGGGGTGCCACATGGCCGCTCCCTACCTGGTGACCCAAGTACACCACGGAACCCTGCCCGATCTGGCACTTAGTTGCCTTGATTGTGAGGCCTGCATTTCACAGTATCATCAACACTTCCCAGAGGTGGCGCATATTCTTCCCAACTGGTGCTGAACACTCCAATGTCATCCAGGTAGGCGGCACTGAAATACTCCAGTCCATCCAACACCTGGTTGACCAACCTCTCCAAGGTGGCAGGGGCATTCTTCATCCCTAAGGGCATAACCCGGAATTGGTAGTGCCGATCTGGTGTGGAGAATGCGGACCTCTCTTTGGCCCTAGCAGTCAAGGGGATCTGCCAGTACCCAGACGTCAAAGCAAACATGCTGAGGCACCGTGCAGCCCCTAACTGATCAATGAGCTCATCAGCTCTGGGGATGGGGTGCACGTCAGCCTTGGTGACTGAATTGAGTCCTCAGCAGTCCACATAGAACCGGAGTTCAGGTGTGGCACCAGGCACGGCAGCATTTGGGACCCAAACCACTGGGCTGGCCCAAGGACTGTTTGAGGACTCAATCACCCCTGAAGCAAACATCTTGGAGACTTCCTCCTTGATGTAAGCTCTGACCTTGTCAGTCACTCTGTAAGCCTTGTGCTTCACAGGAGGACTTTCCCCAGTGTCCACATCATGGACGCACCACTCAGTGACACCAGGAACCAAGGAAAACAAATCAGAGAATTTTCCCAAAAGATGGCGACAATCTTGCTGCTGATCAGGGGTTAGGGTAGCAAAGAAGCTGACACCATCCACTGACCCATCTTGCTCTGTTGCAGACAGGAGGTCAGGAAGAGGCTCAGTCTCCTCCTCCATTCCATCATCTGTCTCTAGGAGCATGCCCACTTCGGACCTTTCTAAGTGGGGCTTCAGGCGGTTAACATGTAGGACCTGCAAAGGGTTCCTTGGAGACCGCAAGTTCACCAGGTAGGTGACATCACTCTTGCACTCCACCCCCTCAAATGGACCGGTCCATGTGTCCTAAAGCGCACATGGCTCTAAAGGGGCCATGACCCAAACTTTCTGTCCAGGCTGAAGTTCAATCAGAGTGGCATTCTGATCGTACCACCACTTTATCTCTTCCAGGCTGGCTTCCAGATTCACCTGAGCGAGCTCTCTGAATCACCGACTTTGGTTCCTGAAGGCCAGCATGTAACTTTTAACCATCCTGGGGATGTTTACTGGGAGATTGCTCCCAGCCTTCCTTGACCAGACTCAAAGGTCCTCTTACCGGGTGTCCATATAACAGTTCAAAGGGACTGAACCATAGGGACTTTTGTGACACCTCACAGTAAGCAAACAGAAGGCATGGCAAGTGGACGTCCCACTTGCACCTCATCGGTTTCTCAAGATCCATGATAATGCCTTTAAGGGTCCGGTTGAATCTCTCAACCAGCCCATTACTTTGTGGGATGTAAGCAGTGGTGAACTTATAGGTAACACCACACTCCTTCCACAGAGACTTCATATAACTGGAAATTAAGTTTGTATCTCGGTCAGACACCACCTCTCTGGGGAACCCCACAAAAGAGAAAATCTCCATCAATGCACGTCCCACCACGGGGGCCGTCACTGTCCTAAGTGGGATGGCTTCCGGGTATCGGGTAGCATGGTCCACCAAGACCAGGATAAACCTGTTGCCCATGGCTGTCTTGGGGTCAAGTACCCTACAATGTCAATGCCCACCCATTCAAAGGGAGTTCTGACTACAGGCAAAGGTTGAAGACAAGATTTGTGCTTCCTTCCAATTTTCCCACTTGCCTGGCAAGTTTGACAAGTTATACAATGAGGATCTGAACTCTTCCGCATCTGGGGCCAATAAAAGTGGGTGACAAACCTTTCAAAGGATTTGTTCTGCCCCAGATGTCCAGCTAAAGGTACATCATGAGTCAACCCCAGTAGGAAGGCTCTGAAGCACGGGGGTACCACTAACACATGGGCTGACCCAGGCTCAGCAACCTTAGGCTCGCTATACAGCAGGTCGTTCTCCCAGTAAATCCAATGTGATATTGACTGATCACCTGCTGCCTGGCTTGTGGCCTGCTGCCTCAAACCCTCAAGAGAAGGGCACTTCTTCTGTTCTGCACGAAATTCCTAAATGGAGGGCCCCCCTTCCTGCTGCTAATGAGTCAGCTCAGGTAGGCTCCCCAGTTCAGAAACTTACTCCCCTGTAGGTGCCAGGGCATCCCCCTCAAGGTCTGCCTCCTCCTGGACCGTCGGAACAATGGGGGCTGGTTTCCCGGGCACCCTACCTCTTCTCTTTAAGGCAGGTTCCTGGGCCATACTTCCAGGCTCCAGGATCTCTTGAGCACCCTTGGCTGTCATAGGCTAGTGGTCACACATGCCGACTCAGGCAGACCCAACATTTCTAAATGAGCCTTCTTCTCCACCTTAGGTGAAGGGAAGCTTTCCAAATCGTTGCCTAACAAACAATCAACAAGCATGACTGGCCTCGCAGCTACTTGAAGAGTACCAGACACCCCTCCCCACTCAAAGGAACCCTTAGACACCTTGCAATGGCTTTCTGTGTTGGCAGCGGCAACAACTGGGAAGAATGCATTGGGGACCAACTGCTTTTCAGACACCAAGTGACACTTGACAGCTGTCACACTGGCTCCGGTGTCTCTAAGGGCCTCCACTCTATGGCCATAGATGGTCACTCACTGCCTGTACTTTTTTAGTGTTATCAGGCAGCTGAGTTTTTGGGACCATCTCAAAGTCTCCTAATGAGACAAGGGACATTTCTGTGGGCTCCACCCACCTTGGGCACCCATCTCCTCCCCACCTAGGGCTAAACTGGCCATATGACAGGGTGGTGCATGGGGTGGCACATACTGACCCTTTTGAGGACACTGGGGATCATTCCAACGGTGTCCCACCTGCTTACACTGAAAGCAAGTAGCAGGCCACCTATGAACAGGTTTACCTGTCGGGGGTTCTGACTTCTTTTCAGGGGGAGGATGGGAACCCTTCCCTTGGTTCCCTTGGGAATTACTTTAGGGCCCTTTCTGGAACTCTCTCTGTTTACATTGTCCCCCCACTCTTCTGCTGGGGACCCTGCCCACCTTTGGCAGACTCTCCCACATGACCCTTGTGGACCTTGGTACTGACCCAACAGTCCGCCTCCTCAGCAAGCTTCCTAGGGTTATTCAACCTGCTATCAATAAGGTGCTGACGTAGCTCTGGAAAACAATTAGCAGACAAGTGCTCCCTTGCAATCAAACCATAGAGCGCTTCAAAAGTATCCACTTTGCTACCCTCGACCCAACCATCTATAGCTCTGCAAAAGAAAGATACATATTCTACCCAAGTGGTTCCCTCCAGCTTCTTACAATTTCTGAACCTCTATCTATAGAATTCTGGGGTCAAACCATACCTTGTCATTAGGGCTTCCTTCATGTGGGCGTAAGACATCCTATTCTCACTGGGTCTTACAAAGTATCCCTCTCCTCACTCACAAAGCGGTCCCACAACCCTGCTCCCCAATCCTTCTCAGGGACCCGGTGGGCCAACATTGCTATTTCATAGGCTGCAAACCACTGCCATATATATTTATGCTTATGGACATCTTTGATGACATCCTTGGGGATATATACCCTGCCTTCTGAGGGCACAGATGGTGTGCTGCTACCAGAGGGATTGATCACTAAGCCCTTGGCCTTGATCTCCAACTCCCTCAACATCCTCTCATGTTCCACTCTCATTCCCTTTCTCTGCAAGGACAATCTGTTATTGTCTGCTTCCCTCTGACCCTCCATCTTAAGCTTAGCCATCTCCTGTATATGAGTCACAAATGCAGGTCCAAATCCTTACCGCTGACCACCAATGTTAGAACTGGGGGTCTCTAGTTGGCAATGGTATACACCTTTGTCCAAATAGGAACCCTTGCTTCTAAGTCAGGATAAGGGGATTAAACTCCTAGATAACCCCTGCTCACCCCCTTGGTAGCTTGGCACGAGCAGACAGGCGTATCCCAGAGGCAGTATGTTAAGCATTTGTGAATACACACAGTAATACAGTGAAAACACTACAGATGGACACCACACAGGTTTTATGAAAATAACTATTCTTTATATAGACTTAACACAAGACCACAAACGACAAAAATCCACAATACTGTTCTTAAGATTGACCTAAAGATGGTAGAAGTTGCATAGTTCAAGTTGGTGATGAATGCAACACAGTTCTCACAAAAGTACCTGGATGCATAACGCAAAACAAACAAAAGGCTCGCAGAGTGAAAGATGCGTCGGTTCTGTGCTCGGGGGGAGATTATGCTTCGCACCTCAATGCTTGCGCATAGTTGGGGATGTGTTGTGATCTTTATCGGTGCGGGGGTGAGGCCAAGGTTCTCAGCCTGCGGCCCGGTTGAGATGCGCAAGATGGCGCCTCGATGCGATGCAACAATCCTGGTGCGATGCAATAAGATGGCGCCCTTGATGCGATGATGCGAAGACGATGCATGCACGCCCTGGCAGCCTGGCAACTACTCTGTACTTTGGAGCCACGACAGGCCCTGCGACACGCTTCTCCTGTGATGAAACTGCGACCCTCTCGATGGCGTCATGCTTCTCCGGTGATGCGACAGCAGACTGCTTCAACAAAGACACGCTTCCTGGGAGATGTGGCAGCGGCGCGCTTCTTCGGCGATGCGCCGGCTACAGCTGCAGCAGAGACACGTTTCTTCTCATTGCATCACGCTTCCAGCTCCCAGCGACATGCAGGCTTCTGAAGATAGAATTCTCAGCAAGGAAATTCAGAGGGGAGCTGGCGGTGACGTTTTTTGTTCCTGAGACAGGAGGCAAGCACAAGCTCAAGCCCTTGGAGAAATATTCTGTAAGATGATGAAAGTTCTTTGAAAGTTCCTTCTCCTTTACCTGGCAATAAAGAAACCACTGCAGGCCAAGCCAGCAAACAGCACACAGGCAGAGGGGCAGTCCAAACACCTGCAGATTCCTTGGTTCTATTCCTTGGCAAAAGGTTCATCTTGTTCCCAGAAGTGATCTAAAGTTCTTGGGTCTTGGTCCCAATATTTATACTACTTTTCTCTATGTTCTCTGAAGGCAGAGGGGCCTTTGCCCAGTCCAAACCCGTTCTGGAGCACTCTGATGACATGCCTTCTTCTTTCCTTTCTCAGTGCATGGCAGAAACATCAGACGCCCCATAGGATGTCGAGTCAGCATTGTGGAGGGAAAGCACAGCTATGGAGCACTTTGTTGACATGATTCCTTCTCTTCTTTCACAGTGCAGGGTAGAGACATTTGCCGCACCCCAGGGGGTGGACTCAGCATTGTGAAGGGAAGGTCCTGCCCTAAACAGGTCCCTGGTGCAACTCCTCCTTCCCATCTAGATGCAGATCTCCCTATTCACCAACGGGCTGACTCATTCTGTCTCCTGGAATCCCCCAGACATGCCACTCAAACTCCAGACAAGGAATACACAACCTAGCAGTGGCAAGCTTGGATAGTTAAACAAGAAAATACCTACTTTCTAAAAGTGGTATTTTCAAACACAGAATGTTAAAACCAACTTTACTAAAAGATACATTTTATCATTGTGAGTTCATGCATACTAAATTGGAATTTCTACCATGTTCCCTGAGTCAGTTAGTATTATAAGATGTAATAATCTAACTGACCATTCTGGCCTATGGAGAACAGGAAGCCTTGCAATAGTGATACACGAAAATGGCTGTAATTCACTGTTAGGACACGCCACACACACCAGGGCATGTCCTACCTTATACTTACAATGCACCTTGCTTTTGGGCCTACCATAGGGGTGTCTGATATGAAGAAAAGGGAAGGTTTAAGGTCTGACAAGTGGGTGCACTTGCCAAGTGGACATGGCAGTCACAGACTGCACACAGGCCTTGCAATGGCAATGCTGATACACACTTTACAAGCTGCTTCTGTGGGTGGCAAATACCAGTGCTGCAAGCCCACCAGCAGAATTTGATTTTCAAGCCCTCTGCACACATGGTGCACTGTACTAGGGTCTGACAAGTAAATCAAATAACCCAATCATGGAGTCACTAAATCAATACATCAATTTAACATAGGGAGCACTTGCACTGTGGCACTGAATAGCAGTGACACAGTGCCCAAAGCACAGAACCAGCAAAACATATTAGAAACTGAAGAGGCAATCAGTAGAAAATGGAAGGGAGACTCACGCTTATGATGTCAGGTATAACATTCGCGCTATACAAAACTTTATATAATAAAAATAAAAAACTGTATTAAATTAACTAATTTGGTAACCCTGATTTTCTTAAATAATTCAAAGAAAAACAAGCAATAGCAGACTAACCTTGAAAATTACTACTTCATTTGTTCTCCTTTACTTCTCTTCTACCTACTGAAACGTTAAAACCAGAGAATATATAGGAAATAAGGACAAATTAGGAGAATCCAAATCAAGATCCAGATTTATTGAACCCATGCCAAGGAGGCCTGTCACTTCGAGCCGCTAGCACGATGTGCAAGAAATGAGCAAGTTCCCGAAGACCGTAGGTTATCATTAATGCAATATATTCCGAAACAAATATATGTTGACACTTAATTGTGAGTCATGTCAATCCTTTTTTCTATAAGTAGTTGGGCCATATTCTTGTCCTAGGTGTGAATTACAGATGACTATCCATGCATGATGCATGATTCACAAAGCATTTCCTGTGGGTTGCTTTGTCATAGTGCAGGCTTAGGAATTATTCAAGATTAAACCACATTTAATTCTGGAGCTAGTCACAGCCACTAACAGAAACTGCTGTGAATAATGAGCCTTCAATGACTAAGGTGCTGTTTTTCACTCAGTTAATCCACATATATATATATATATATATATATATATATATATATATATATATATATATATATATATATATATATATATATATATATATATATATATATACATATATATACATATATATATTACCTACTGGCGGTCGCCAGTAGGTAGTTATAGTTAGGATAATTTTCAATGTTAAATCTCAACATTCTATTTTGAATAACTTTGGCGCCGGTTGACGAATCTGCCTGAAATTTTCAGGAAAATGGTCTCATGGCGGTCCGGTCCTTCCCTGAAAGTTTGGGGGGGATTCGTCAAGCGGGGGCCGAGATAAAAGGGGGGTCCCAAAACGCGTTTTCCCCATGTTAATTTCCATAGGGCGGTCGATTTCACTTTTAGCCCGAACGGCTGAATGGATTTCCACCAAACTTGGCAAAATTGTAGGGACTGGTAGCCCGATGTGCCTTTGCTATGTCTCAAGATATGTGCTCCAGTGGATTTTAAGTAATTAAGGTTCAAAAAAATATATATATCTATAGCCGCGCTCCCGTGCGCGCACGGGAGTGCGCTCCAGGCGCGACACGCGACTTGCGCGCAGGAAGCTGATTGGATCTCAGTTGTCTGTAAACATTCTAAACAGTGCGGAGCGGCCGCCATCTTGTGTCTCGGTAAAATCGAGACAGAAGGGGTTTGAAAAAAAAAGGGGCAAATGACCATAAGGGGGAAGAGTAGACCCCCTCTGACCCCCTAGGTTTGATGTAGGGACTAAAATAGGGTCCTGCAGGGCATTAAAATTTTTTTTTCGTTTTGCGCGGGAATATGCGCTCTCCCGTGCGCGCACGGGAGAGCGCTCCAGGCGCGACGAGCGACTTGCGCGCAGGAAGCTGATTGGATCATAAGGGGGAAGAGTAGACCCCCTCTGACCCCCTAAATCCAGGACTATATTTATGAAGGCCTTGCGCTGTTAGTTTTGCGCTTCCTGTGCGTCAATTTTTGTGACGCACCAGCGGTGTAAAAAAATGCGCATTGTTATGCAATATTCAAAAAGTGACGCATCTATCTAGATGCGTCACTTTTTAAATATAGTGCAACGAGGTACATTTTATTACACTGCTGGTGTTATGCGTCACTTTTCTGTGCGCACTCCTTATGACGTTCCAGATGTGTCATATTTAATGTATGACGAATCATGTTGCAGATACAATATGGCGCAGAGTTTTAAAAAGTGACCCATGTACCTAGATGCGTCACTTTTTAAAATAGCGTCAGGTATAATGTATGCAGAGGGGGTGTTCCCCCACAAAAAGCTTTGTAATAGCGACGCAGTGAAATGTTTGAGATTTCACTGCGTCACTTTTAGGATGCTGTTGCATCCTTTAAATATAGTGCAACGAGGCACATTTTATTACACTGTTGGTGTGATGCGTCACTTTTCTGTACACAGTCCTTATGACATTCCAGATGTGTCATATTTAATGTATGACGAATCATGTTGCAAGGAGTTACAGATACGTCAGTATTTCTGACATATGTGTAAACATAAAAGTGATGCGAGGCCGGCGCAAAATTTTGACGCAATAGCATCCAAAAAATGACGCAGGGAAATCTCATAGATTTCAGTACGTTGTTATTACCAAGCTTTTTGCGAGGGATTGCCCCCTCTGCATACATTATACCTGATGCAGATACAATATGGCGCAGAGTTTTAAAAAGTGACCCATGTACCTAGATGCGTCACTTTTTAAAAAATAGTGTCAGGTATAATGCATGCAGAGGGGGTGTTCCTTGCAAAAAGCTTGCTAATAATGACGCAGTGCGTCACTTTTAGGATGCAGTTGCGCCAAAATCTTGCGCCTGCTTCTCAGCAAACCTTTCACATGGTGCTTTTTCCATGTGAAAGGACACATTACTGGAGTTGCGTCACTTTTGTGACGCACTCCTGCAATGCGTTACTTTTGTGTTTAGAGATATGTCAGAAATACTGACATATCTGTAACTCCTTGCGAATTGATTAGTCATATATTAAATATGACATATGTGGAATGTCATAAGGAGTGCGTCCAGATAAGTGACGCATCGCTATTTTCACGTAGCGATGCGTCACTTTTCAGAAATGAGGCCTCCAGTTTATTCACTGTGTCATAAATTTCTTTTCTAACACTCACCTTCTTTCAGTCCTCCTACTTCACTTCCTTTCACCTCTCATACCTTTCTGTTCTTTCTTACTCATTCTCCTTTCAATTATCAATGCACTATATTTCACTTACTCTTCATTTTTTAAGATTATAGCTCTTTGATGAGAATTGGAGGTAGTTCTGAAAAGAACTTTTGGTTTTCTTCTTTTAACTGAAGAGGAACAAAAACAGGGAATAGAAACTGCTCAACAGGAGCAAAAAGAAAAGAAAAAAATTAGGGGTGGGAAGGGCAGTGATGGTTCTCTAATGCCCGAACCATGAGCTGGACACTTTGCTCCCCATAGGTGAGGAGTTGATTGCAGTATCTGCATCTGACGAGCCCATGGTTGAATGCAGGTTGGATGTTGGCTACCTGCCCCTGAGATTGGTCTCTTCCAGAAGAAGTTGCTCCTCCTGTTGATGTAGAGGGAACCTCCTGTGCCAGAGCCCTGACACTTTCTCGGGCAAAATTCTGGGGGTGCCTGGTCTCCACATGGCGAATCATCGTGAAGTTGCCAAAAGAGTATTTCTTTAGGGGGTTACCCCGTGACAGGACCTTTTTGCAGATCCTGCACTCCACTTTTGGTGCATTCACCTTC
Source organism: Lissotriton vulgaris (assembly GCF_964263255.1). Taxonomy (NCBI): domain Eukaryota; kingdom Metazoa; phylum Chordata; class Amphibia; order Caudata; family Salamandridae; genus Lissotriton; species Lissotriton vulgaris. Next base: position 1,572,392,171 of record NC_141694.1, on the reverse strand, counting down.
TTCTGGCCTTCTGGAAACTTAAAAAATTTCCAAATGAAATGTCCCTTCACCTTTGGGGTAGGTGGCTCTTCATCAATGAAGTCATCTTCACTGCTGGATGATCTGGCAGCCATGATGAACCAAGAAAAAAGGAGCAGCAAAAAAGCAGGTCTTTCAGTCACAAAAGTGAAAGAAGAAGTGAAGGAAATGGGTGGGGATTTCATTCATTGTAAAAAAAAACTGTTAGCAACCAATGAAAAGTGTTATTTTAGGGTCACATGACCCGACGCGCTTACGCTGCGCGCTCGGGTGCACTTCCGGGTGCGTTTACGCTGCGCGATCGTAGGCGCTTCCGGGGCGCACACGTGGCGCGATCGTAGGCGCTTCCGGGGCGCACACGTGGCGCGATCGTAGGCGCTTTTGCGTGCGTTTAGGAGCCGCGCACGTAGGCGCTTCCGAGGGCACGTACGTTGTGCGCTGAAGTGACGTCATCAATCTTTAATAGAAATGCATAATCATTTTCAATATTAAAAAAAACAAATTTTATTTGTATGGTACGAAATGTTTTGCATTATTATTAACTTTTCATTCATATTTTTTTTTCACAAACGACAGTTGCGCTCTGGGTGCGCTTTCAGATGAGCTCTCGGAGAAGCTTACAGGAGAGCTTAGCTGAAAGCTTCCAGGAGCGCGCACCCAGAGCGCAAAAGAAAAAAATTATAAAAAAAATGAATACTTAAAAAAAACAGCAAATTGTAAAAAAAAAAAGGTTAGAAACTCGATATACAAAGGAATTAGCATTAAAAAAACCTATGAAATTCACTGAAAAAACCATAGGTTTCACACCAGTTATAGTTAGGAATTAGCATTTAAAAAACCTATGAAATTCACTGAAAAAACCATAGGTTTCACACCAGTTATAGTTAGCTGGAAATTTTACTGATATAAAACCATTGAAATTCCCACGTTATAGTTAGTCGGACTCACTATAACTTGCGCGTACAATGCACTGCTGATGACATCACTCATGACATCACTGATGACACCATCCTTGTGACAGAGTGACAGACCTAATTTCAGTGTAATGTAACGCTTGAAACACATATTCAAAAATAGAAACAAACATTTTCTAAAAAATGGAGATACCCAAACCAGTAACAACAACCAATTCAGTAATTCCACCATCTATATACACATCCACTCATTCACCAACAGTTCTATATAGTCACTCATACATATACTCACTCATCATATGTAGTGATACACCTACACATCCTGTTACACATCAGCAATCATCCAAAAGTTACTCACACACATACTCACACATGCAAATAAACTATTAAACATCCATTTCTTTGCATATACATTTATACACACACTGCCACCTTACTTCTAAGGAAACTTACCCATACTTACTCTCTTAAACAATCACTTATAGAAACACATACTTATTTACACAGGAACTCCTACAATCTCTCACTATATATACTATACTCACTTATATACATCAATACTCACATATACTAGATTAAAACATATGTCGTTACTAATGAAGACACTAGTGAGACAGTCATTCACTCACTAACACACACATATATACACTCATCCACCCATACAGTCCTGCACATATGCTGTCTTCAAAACACAACACATAATATGCCAGTTACCCAACCAATTTTTTTTAAAAAAACATCCATTTACACACTTATTTAAACATTTATTCTTCCATCGACCTTTACAAATACATATATAAAACAAATTTATTTTTCAGAAAGACACACATTCACTGGATGGTCTCATCAGTGATGTCATGAGTGATGTCATCAGCAGTGCATTGTACGCGCAAGTTATAGTGAGTCCGACTAACTATAACGTGGGAATTTCAATGGTTTTATATCAGTAAAATTTCCAGCTAACTATAACTGGTGTGAAACCTATGGTTTTTTCAGTGAATTTCATAGGTTTTTTAAATGCTAATTCCTAACTATAACTGGTGTGAAACCTATGGTTTTTTCAGTGAATATATATATACATATATATATATATATATATATATATATATATATATATATATATATATATATATATATTGTGTCTCTTCGTTGTTTTCAACCATGAGAGGAACCGTCTTGGATATATATATATATATATATATATATATATATATATATATATATATATATATATATATATATATATATATATATATATATATATATATATATTCACTGAAGAAACCATAGGTTTCACACCAGTTCTAGTTAGGAATTAGCATTTAAAAACCTATTAAATTCACTGAAAAAACCATAGGTTTCACACCAGTTATAGTTACCTGGAAATTTTACTAACATAAATCCATTAAAATTCCCACGTTATAGTTAGTTGGACTCACTATAACTTGCGCGTGTAATGCACTGCTGATGACATCACATATTACATCACTCATGACATGGCCAGTGACATCACTCAAGACATCACTGATGACACCATCCAGTGAATGTGTGCCTTTCTGAAAAATATCATGTTTTATATATGTAAATGTAAAGGTCAATGGAAGAATAAATGTTTAAATAAGTGTCTTAATGGATGTTTTATTTTTTTTAAATGATTGGTTAACTGGCTTATTAAGTATATCATAGTGAATACATATATTAGCGAGTATTGTTTAAATATTTAAATGTTTGTATCAGTGTTTCACTTTCTGTATAAGTGGCTGCATGGGTTGGTGAGTAGCTACATCGGTGTGTATATGGGTTATTAGATTATTTTTTTAGTATCAGTATCAGTATAAGTGTCTGTATGATTTGGTGGTGGTGTTACTTAGCTCACAGAAGCATCAATGACTGACTCACTGTTTGTATGTGTTTTGAAGACAGCATATGTGCCGGACTGTATGGGTGAATGAGTGTGTATATGTATGTGTTAGTAAGTGAATGACTGTCTTACTAGTGTCTTTATCAGTAACTACATATGTTTTAATCTAGTATATGAGAGTATTGGTGTATATAAGTGAGTATATGTGAGAGTCAGAGATTGAAAGAGTTCTTGTTTAAATAAGTATGTGTTTCTATAAGTGATTGTTTAAGAGAGTAAGTATGTGTAAGTTTCCTTAGAAGTAAGGTGGTAGTGTGTGTATAGCTGTATATGCAGAAAATGGATGTTCAATATTTTATTTGCATGTGTGAATATGTGTGTGAGCAACTTTTGGAAGACTGTCGGTGTGTTAACGGATGTATAGGTGTCTCACTACATATGATGAGTGAGTATATGTATGACAGACTATATAGAACTGTTGGTGAATGAGTGGATGTGTATGTAAATGGTGGAATTACTGAATTGGTTGTTGTAACTGGTATAGGTATCTCCACATTTTTGAAAATGTTAGTTTCTATTTTTGAATATGTGTTTCAAGGGTTACTTTACAGTGAAAGGAGGTCAGTCTCTCTGTCACAAGGATGGTGTCATCAGTGATGTCATGAGTGATGTCACTGACCATGCCATGAGTGATGTAATATGTGATGTCATCAGCAGTGCATTACACGCGCAAGTTATAGTGAGTCCAACTAACTATAACGTGGGAATTTCAATGGTTTTATGTCAGTAAAATTTCCATGTAACTATAACTGGTGTGAAACCTATGGTTTTTTCAGTGAATTTAATAGGTTTTTTAAATGCTAATTCCTAACTATAACTGATGTGAAACCTAAGGGTTTTTCAGTGAATTTCAAAGGTTTTTTTAATGCTAATTCCTAACTAAAAGTCTCACTTTATAAGTAAGACTGTTAGCGCTCTAGTTGTTCTTTAGAACACTCTGGTACATACTATCATTGGGCTATAGTTGCGCTACATCTGGCTGATATTTGGGCTACATTTGTATTTTTTTGTCTGTGGTGGCCATCTTTGGGCTACATTGGGCTACACTGGGCTACATTTGGGCTACATTTGGGCTCTAACATATATATAGCCCAATGTAGCCCAACATATATTTTTTAAAAGTTAATTTTCTTAAAAACAACTGGAGCGTATATCTTGAGACATAGCAAACGCACAGCGGGCTACCAGTCCTTACAATTTTTCATATTTTGTTATTGTATTTTTTATTTTTTTTTGCCCTGGAGCGCTCCCGGTGCGCGCCCCGGTGAGCGCCCCGGAAAGCGTAGTATTTTGAAGCGCCCCGGTGCACGAACCGGGAAGCGTCCCGTTAGCACCAATGTCGCAATCGAAAACAACATCGTGACGCGTCGCGTAAGCGTGACGTATCCCGTAGCCGCGCGATGTGTCTTATGACGCGCTGCGTAAACGCACCCAGAAGCGCTCCGCGGCGCGGACCGGAGAGCGTAACATAAGCACGCCGGAGCGCGTAACGTAAGCGCATCGGGTCATGTAACTTGAAATTAACACTTTTCATTGGTTCCTAATATTTTTTTTCCAAATGAGGAAAGCCCCCACCTTTTTTCCTCATTCTTACTTTCTTCTTTGAGAGAGCAAGAGCTATTTCTTTGTGAGAGACCAATAATGGCTACTCTACTTGCTGCTGCTGGTGCTCCAACACCACCACCACCACCAAAAGGACCACCACCACCTCTGCTTTTTGGTCGTGAGCAGGACGAAGAGGAGGAAGAGGAGCAGGAGGAGCAGGAGAGACAGTTCCTACCAGAGGAACCCCACCCATCTCATGTGAAGGAGCACTACATTTGGTACTTCTTTAAGTTTCCTGCAGGACTGAAGAAAGTTAATGCCCCTAAAGTAACATGTCTAATTTACAAGAACATCCTTTCACGTGGTAATCCTGCTAAAAAATATAGTTTTGGCAACCACACCATGCTTCGCCACATGGAGAGGTGGCACCCAAATAATTTGGACCAAGCACAGGTGAGAGCTATGGCTGAAAACTCACAGACACCTCAGCCTATCACCTCAAGTGCGGAATCATCTTTTGCAGCACCTGAAGGGCGTCAAATGGTGCCCAACATCCAAAGCAAATTCTCAAACTTCAAAATAGTTTGTATTTATTGTGGGGCCATTATTACTTATGGTGAAAAAAGTATCACCTTAATTAACAGAGCAGAAGAAAACCACAAGTGCTCTCACAAACGAAAGCAATGATTCTTTATTGTTTTTTTTGCTCCTGTTGAGCCATTTTCAAATACTTCTGTTTTTTTCGAAGTATTAAAAAAACAAAAAAATATAAAATTATTTTGAAAAAACAAAAAAAGTAAAAAATGTTCACAAAAAAAATATATAAAACAACAAAAACAATTTTAAAAAAGAGTTCTTTTTAGAACTACCTCCCATTTATATAAAATGACTTAAATTTTTAAACTCTGCCATTGTCTTTTCTCCCCGGTGCGCTCCCCGGTGCGCTCCCCGGTGCGCGTACCGGGCGCTCCCCCGCGCAAATCAAAATCTTTATTTTTTTTTTTTTTGCCCAGCGGAACCCTTTTATAGCCCCCACATCAAACCTAGAGGGTCAGGGGGGGTCTACCCTGCCCCCTTATGGTCATTTCCCCCTTTGTTTTGGCCACCTCTTGTGTCTCGATCCTACCGAGATACAAGATGGCGGCCGCTCCGGACTGTTTCGAATGTTTACAGACACCCAAGAACCAATCAGCTTTCTGCGCGCAAGTCGCGTGGCGCGCCCGGAGCGCTCCCCGGAGAGCGTACCGGGGCGCTGCCATAGATATATATATTTTTTTTAACCTAAATTACTCAAAATCCACTGAAGCACATATCTTGAGACATAGCAAAGGCACATCGGGCTACCAGTCCCTACAATTTTTCCAAGTTTGGTGGAAATCCATTCAGCCGTTCGGGCTAAAAGTGAGGTCGACCGCCCTCTGGAAATTAACTTGAGGAAAACCCGTTTTGGGACCCCCCTTTTATCTCAGCCCCCCCTTGACAAATCCCCCCAAACTTTCAGGGAAGGACCGGGGCGCCGCGAGGCCATTTTGAGGAAATTTTCAGGCAGATTCGTCAACCGGCGCCAAAGTTTTCCCAAATAGAATTTTGAGATTTAACATTGAAAAAAATCCTAACTATAACTACCTACTGGCGACCGCCAGTAGGTAATATATATATATATATACATATAGGTAGGTAGTTATAGTTAGGATTGGCTACCAAAGGAAATCTGCAACATTTTATTAGGAATAACTCTGGCGCTGGTTGAGGAATTTGCTTGTAATTTTCCAAAATTTTGGCCAGCTCCGCTCCGCTCCTTCCCTAGAAGTTTCAGGGGGATTCATGAAGTGGGGGCTGAGAAAAAAGCTGGGTCCCAAAACGTGTTTTCCCCATGTTAATTTCCATAGGACGGTCTGACAAGTCTACAGCCCGAACCGCTGAACGGAATTACGCCAAACTTGGCAAAATTGTAGGGACTGGTACGCAGATGTGCCTTTGCTATATTTGCTGCAAATTGCTCCAGTGGCTTTTTTGTAAATGACCTTCAAAAACACATATATATCTATATGCGCGCTTCAAGCACTTACGGTGCACGCGTACCGGGGAGCGCACCCGGCGCGCTATGGGAGTGCGCGAGCGGAAAGCTGATTGGCTATTGGGTGTCTGTCAACATTCTAAAGAGTCCGGAGAGTCCGCCATCTTGTGTCTCGGTAGAAACGAGACACAAGAGGTGAAAAAAGAAAGGGGGATATAATTAAAAGGGGGCAGAGTAGACACCTCCTGACCCCCTAGGTTTTTTCAGGGGGGCCTAGAAGGGCCCTGAAGGGCAAAAAACCTTTTTTTAAAAAAAAAATTCGCGGGGTAAGCGCTGGGTTCATTCCCAGGTGCGCGCTCCGGTAGGCGCACCCTGAGCGCACCACGGAGAAAACAGAATTGTAAAATATGTAAAGAATACAGCTCTTTTTTGAGAATTGGAGGTAGTTCTGAAAATAACTTTTTTTTCTTCTTTTTTTATTTTTTTTATAGTTTTTTATAACAATTTTATATTTTTTTTGTATTTTTTTCAGGGGAAAAACAAAACCAGGGATTCCAAAACTTCTCAACACGAGCAAAAAAATGATGAAAAATTAGGGACGGGGAGGGCAGCGTTGTTCCTGCCTCTTCATAGCAATGAGTTCAACGCTCTGTGCCCCATAGCAGAGCAGTTCATCACAGTCCACGCATGGAAATGTTATGCCTGCAAAGACCGGCTGGACTTTAGGGATCATTCTTCCACATGGTGTTCCCGAAGCTGTTGCTCCTCCAGTGGAGGTGCTGCCGCCATCTCTTTGTGCATTCTCTGCTAGGTCTCTGACACTCTCCCTGGCCAAGTTATTTGGGTGTATTCTCTGGACATGCCTAATTAAGGTGGCATTTCCAAAGCTATATTTCTTATTAGGATTGCCTCTGGATAAAGTAGTGCCACATATCTTACAGGTTACCTTAGCAGCATTAACCTTTTTTTTTCCTTCAGGGATGTCAAAAAATTTCCAAATGAAGTGGTCCTTTGTTTTGTGGTGAGGAGGGTCCGCAGGCAAAAAAACATTAGAATCACTGCTGGTTGACTCTCTTTCAGCCATTGCTGTAGATCAGAAAACTTTGAGAAGCAGATAATGCACAGAACACCTCTTGCTCTCTCCAAGTACAAAGCATAAGTGAGAGAAATGGGTGGGGTTCTCAATATTTGCAAAAAAAAAATTTCTGAACCAATGAAAAGTGTTATTTTAAGGACACATGGCTTGACACGCTTACGCTACGCGCCCCGGAGCGTTTCCAGGGTGCTTACGCTGCACGTACGTGGGCGCTTCCTGGAGCGCTTCCGGGGGCGCTTACGCGGCACGTAGCAGTGAGGTTTTGCTCATTTTTCGAGAATGCGTTTAAAGTTCAAATACGGTTCTTAAATATTATAAATAGTACTTTTATTTATTATTATTTACTTTTAATACAAAAAAAATTGTTTTTTCGATCGCTACGCACCCCGGAGTGGTTCCGGGGCGCTTACGCGGCACAGATGTGGGCGCTTCCTGGAGCGCTTCCGGGGGCGCTTACGCAGCGCGTAGCAGTGACGTTTTGTTTGTTTTTCGGGAATGCGTTTACAGTTCAAATACGGTTCTTAAATATTATAAATAGTACTTTTATATATTATTTACTTTTAATACAAAAATATATATATTTTTTTCAATCGCGATAGGGCGCTCTTGCTGCATGTACCAGTGCGCGCGCTGGTACACGTACCGTGAGCGCACCGGTGCACAAATAATTAAAAAAAACATATATATGGAAAACATGTAAAAAATTGTTTTTAACAAATATAGAATTAGGAAATAATTTGAAAAAAATAAAAAAATTAATAGATATAATAATTACCTATCATTAAAAAACAATATTTCACTTAAAAACTGTAGTTTTCAAAATCGTTAAAGTTACGAATTAGCTTTTTAAAAAGGTTGCAAATTCACTGAAAAAACCATAGGTTTCACACACGTTATATTTAAGAATTAGCTTTTAAAAAACCATTGAAATTCACAGAAAAAAACCATAGGTTTCACACATGTTATAGTTAGGAATTAGCTTTTAAAAAACCATAGAAATTCACAGAAAAAAAAACATAGGTTTCACAATCGTTATAGTTAGGAATTAGCATTTAAAAAACCTTTGAAATTCACTGAAAAAACCGTAGGTTTCACACTTGTTATAGTTAGGAATTAGCATTAAAAAAACCTTTGAAATTCACTGAAAAAACCATAGGTTTCACACAAGTTATAGTTATCTGAACATTTTACTCACACAAAACCATTGAAATTCCCACGTTATAGTTAGTTGGACTCACTATAACTCACGCGCCCACAATCCACTGCTGATGATGTCACATATTACATCATTCATGACATGGTCAGTGACATCACTGATGACATCACTGATGACATCTCAAATGACATCACTGATGACATCACTGATGACATCTCAAATGACATCACTGATGACATCATCCATGTGATAATACGATGCACCTCCTCACACTCTAATATAACCTTTGATACACCCAGTAATAAATACAAACTACCATTCCTGAAATTATTGACACACCAACACCTGTAACTACATACGCACTCACTGATTTCGAGGTCTACACACACATCCACTCATTCACCCATACAATCACTCATACGTACAGTCGCTCATCAATAGAACACTATCATATCCACTCATACACCTGTACAGACACTCACACATTGACACTCATCCACGGAATCACTCACACATCTAGTCAGTTATGCAAAGAATCAATCACACTCCCATTTCCTCATCTACACAGTTATACACAGTAAACCTTACTTATTCAAACATATACTAACACATACTTACTCTCTTTTACAATCACTGATACAAGTACACATTGATCTATACAATCACAGGCTCCCATGTATAGTCATTTACATATGCCAACTCTCCCAAGCACTATGTTTTACATATGTACTTATTTGGACATGTAGCACTGAGATATCCATTCACTCACCAACACACCCATGCACATAGTCAACCGCCCATACAGCTGTTTCCACATGCACTCTTTAACCCATACACCAAGTGAATCAACTGCTCAAACATCTATGCACATGCAAGATGTGATTTTTTTTTCCGATTTGCGCGGGGGAGCGCCCGGTACGCGCACCGAGGAGCGTACCGGGGAGCGTACCATGGTGAAAAAGAATGACAGATTTTTCAGAAAATGTAGCATTTTTTTTTATAAATTGGAGGTAGTTCTAAAAAGAACTGGTTTTTATATTCTTTTTTTTGTTTTATATTCTTTTTTATTGTTTTTTGGAACATTTTGTACTTTTTTTGGCTTTTATAAACAATTTTATATTTTTTTGTTATTTTTATGGGGACAAACAAAAATCAGGGAATTGTAAACGGCTCAACTGGAGCAACAAAAAATCAGGAAAAAATTAAGGTTTTTTGGGGCACACTTGGTTGTCACCAGCACGGTTTATGAGCTTAATGCTTTGCTCACCATAAGTAATTGTTTTGCCACAAAAAATACAAACAAATTTGAATTGTGCAAACCGGGGTTGTATGTTTTGGACCATCTCCCTTGCCTCTGGACCCGATGGAGAGGGTTGCTTTCTTTTTGAGGTGCTGGGTGAAGATTGGGGAGGGTTGCTGGCCAGTTCTCTCACCTCTGCCCTAGCATAGTTGATAGGATGACGGCGTTGCATGTGGCGAATCATGGTGTTATGTTATGTTATGTTATGTTATGTTATGTTATGTTATGTTATGTTATGTTATGTTATGTTATGTTATGTTATGTTATGTTATGTTATGTTATGTTATGTTATGGGGTTCTGTAGAGCGCACAGCTGCCCCAGCAAAGGGGCGTCCCAGCGCTGATCCTAAACAAAACACAACAGAGAACAGAAAAAGACAACCGGAAAGTAAGGAAATAAAAAAGTTTTAATGGCTTTCCTGAATTGGTAGTTCATTTATTTCTCGAATGTGGCCTGGTAGAGTGTTCTATAGCTTAGCTGCTAGGTACCGAAAGGAACGTCCACCAGCTCTACTGCGCTTGAACCGGGGGATTTCAACCAGATTCTGACCGGCTGAGCGAAGGGCTCGCGTGGGCACATACATCTTCAGTAGAGGTTTTAGCATTCTGGGGATAGACTGTCTTAAGATTTTGAAAGAGATGCATAAGGCCTTAAATTGTATTCGCTGGGCTACTGGAAGCCAATGTAGTTTGTGAATATTATTGGAAGTAAAGCTAAAGCGGGGCAGGCCTACTAAAGCTCTTGCAGCCGTGTTCTGAACACGTTGCAGACGGGCCGTTTCGGTTTTGTTGGTCCCAAGAAGCAGAGAGGACACATAATCCAATCTGGACAGCACCATAGAGTGGACAATCACTTGTCCACTCTATGGTGCTGTCCAAATAGTTTTTGGACAGCACCATAATGTCAAAATAGTTTTTAAACTCCGTAAAATTCCGAAGCATGTAGCGGCCACTTTTTTAGTTTGGGTGATAAAACTTAGAGCAGGGTCTAAACAGACTCCCAGGTTTTTGACTTCTGGCTTAGGTGTAGGAGATTTTCCGAAATTGGAAGGCCACCAGTGATCTCTCCAAATTTCTGGGTTTTGCCCACCAATAGCACCTCCGTCTTTGCGGCATTAAGCTGTAGACAGTTGGCAGTAAGCCATTCTGCTACAGCAGCCAGGCCTGAATTGAATTTGAGAGGGTCCATGTCCCTTCCCTCCGATAAAGCAACCACTAGCTGCGTGTTGTCAGCGTACGACACGATGTTAAGGTCCCACTCTTTTGGCGACGGCAGCCAGCAGCTGGACATACAAATTGAACAGGGTGGGACTCAAGGCCGAGCCCTGAGGGACCCCCTGTCCAATAGAGTAAGCCTTGGAGAGGAAGGGAGGAGTGGAAACCCAAAAAAACCTGTTGGTCCGAAATGACCTAAACCAGGCAAGAGCCACATCAGTGATTCCTGCCTCTTCGAGCCGGCGAAGCAGGATCTGGTGGGACACAGTGTCAAACGCGGCACTCAGGTCTAATAAAATAAGTGCCGCTGTTTGGCCCAGGTCTAGGGAGGCCCGAAGGTGCTCCGTCATAGCCAGGAGCGCTGTCTCCGTGCTATGACCAGCACGGAATCCATGCTGAGTGTCATCAAGAGTGTTATTGATGTTTAGGACATTAGTAAGAATGGTATTAACATGGGCCTCAGCGATCTTAGTGGCCCAGGGGAGCAACGATATGGGTCTATTGTTTTCGGGCTTCTTTAGTATGGGGGAGACCCACGCTTGTTTCCATTTAGCTGGCACCACTCCGGTGGAAAGGGAGGCATTAATTATACTGTGTAATGGGTCAAAACAACACAGGGAGGAGTCTCAGAATTGGGCAGGCTTAAGAGGGTCCATCGGGGAGCCCGATTTAATGAGCTAGTGAGCTGATTGAATCTTTCAGTGGAGATTTCGGGGATAATAGATAACCTAGAAACAGAGCTAGGTCTAGCATCTAAGCCTCCGCTGGGCTGGATTTCAGCAGTGAAGGCCAGGTAGATGCCCCGGATCTTTTACACAAAGAAGGAGGCTATTTCTTCACATTGAGCTGCAGAGGTAATAACATTAACAGCGGATTTCTTTGTGTTGAGTTCCTTTAGGAATTTAAAAATCACTTTAGCAGGATTGGGGCTGGTTTTTATCTCAGTGGCATAATATGCTGCCCGCGTTCTACAAATGGCTTTGTGATAAAGTTTAAGTTGTTTTAGGTAGTCAGCTTTTTTTTCGGTGGAATATTCTTTCCTCCAGTTGCGTTCATAACGTTTACAGGTCTTTTTAAGGCCCGCCAGAGTCATGTCATACCAGGGATTGGCATCCTGAGTGCGTCTTGTGCGCCAGGTTTCTGGAATGAGCCTGTCCAGTGCCTGGGTAAGCCAAGTACAAAACGAGTCATAACCTGAGTCGACATCAGAAAAGGAGTTCAAAGGATCACTTTCCAGAAGGGCATGGAAATCTGTAAGACGGAGTTTGCGCCAGGGTCTTTTACGTTTGACTTTTTGAGTTTTACAGTTGTTGGGGGTAGATGTGCAGAAGGACAGTGCAACCATTAAATGATCCAACCAGGCAATAGGTATAGGAGCAGGGGAGCTAGATGAATCAATGTTGGTAAAGATAGGGTCCAGCGTATGGCCTCCAGTGTGCGTGAGACCTATGACTAATTGGACGAGCTGGAAGGCTGCAAGATCCGCAATCAAAGTACAGATCATCGGTTCATGCTCCAGCTCGAAATGGAGGTTGAGGTCACTCAAGATGCTAAAATTAGCTGATCTCATAGCACATGCTTCCACGATCGCCATAAGAATATTTCTTGTTAGGGTTCCCCCTTGAAAGTTCAATGCCACAGATTAGGCAAGTAACCCTTGGCGCATTCACTTTTTTGAGGCCCTCTGGGATGGAAAAAACTCCCATATAATGTGCTGCTTTGGCCTATATGGGGTATTATCTTCTGGCAAGAACGTCCTCCTCCCCTCCTCCTCCTCCTCCTCCTCCTTTTCTTCATGTTCACCACTGTGGTGTTGTGGTGGTCCTCTTGGTGGTGGTGGTGGTGGCTGAGATGCTCCTGCTGCTGCTGCTACTGAAGCAATTTTTCAGTCCAAAAAGGTACAGAGAGGTCTATCAACAGGTCTTCTTCACTCAAAGTACAAAGTGAGAATGAGGAAAAAAGGTGGGGGCTTTCATCATTAGGAAAAAAAAACTGTCCTGAACCAATGAAAAGTGTTATTTTCAGGTCACATGACCAGGGCTTTCAACATTTGGAAACCAAAACTGTCCTGAACCAATAAAAAGTGTTATTTTTAGGTCACATGACCCGACGCGCTTACGCTACGCTCCCCCGGGCGCGCCCCGGGGAGCGCCCGGGGGCGCGTCGCGTAAGCGCATCGGATGTTTACGTTGCACGATTTTATGCGCTCGAGTGCTTCCGGGTGCGTTTACGGCGTGCGTTTCACGCAGACACGGCTACGCGATACGTCACTATGATGTTTTAGTTCGCGGCAATAGCGCTAACGGGACGCTACCCGGTACGCGCACAGGGGCGCGCCGCAAGACCGCGCTGACCGGGGCGCTCCCCGGTGCACGCACCGGAAGCGCTCCAGGGTAAAAAAAAAAAATGAAGAATATACATATAAGAAATAGTATTACAAAAATATACAATATAGGCTTCATTAAAAAAATATTATATTTGATAGCAATAGAAATTTGATATTAAAAAACCTATGAAATTCCCTGAAAAAACCATAGGTTTCACACCAGTTATAGTTAGGAATTAGCATTTAAAAAACCTATGAAATTTACTGAAAAAACCATAGGTTTCACACCAGTTATAGTTAGGAATTAGCATTTAAAAAACCTATTAAATTCACTGAAAAAACCGTAGCTTTGACACCAGTTATAGTTAGTTGGAAATTTTACTGACATAAAACCAATGAAATTCCCACGTTATAGCTAGTTGAACTCACCTGTGTCGGACTAGTTATTCTTTCATTGAGAATAAACGTACACTTTTCCTAATGCTTTAAATTTAAGAAGTGAAATTATGGCTATACCATAGGTTTCACACCAGTTAAAGTTAGGAATTAGCATTTAAATTCCTAACTTTAACTGGTGTGAAACCTATGGTATAGCCATAATTTCACTTCTTAAATTTAAAGCATTAGGAAAAGTGTACGTTTATTCTCAATGAAAAAATAACTAGTCCGACACAGGTACATGTTAACTTAAACACTGGACGCTATTCCTATTTTTCACAAAGAAGCAAAGGGTAAACAAGGAAAAAACAGACGGCAAATGAAAGCAAGATAGGTATTGGCATACTTTACGTAAAACTGGAAATAACCAAGTCTGGCTGGAAAAAATTATGAATGACGTTTTCCAAACCCTCTCTGTCATGTGCAGTGTTGATCAACATGATCCTTTTTTGTTCATCCTGTACAATACAATAGCAGATTACCCTAACTATTGAATTTGACAGGAAATCCACACATTTGTAATACATTCTATTTGTCTCTGAATTATTCATCTTATCTCTTACAGGAAATCAAGGTTCTGCAGAGAACGCTTCTTCAGTAAAAGCTTTTTTTCCCACAAGCCTATTCTTGTTACTAAGGAAACCACTTTCTCATTGTCTGTGGAATGAGGAATCCGGACATTTCCCTGTCCCTCGAGGTAAGTGGGTCTAAGCTATGCAGCATATAGTGCAAGAGCATTATGTACAGGGAATACACTCGTTGTTGTCCCTCAAATCAGATGAAAACAAATTGAACGGGGTAATTAGAAAAGTGCCTATTAGCAAACTGCACTTTGTAGTACGTTTAGTAGTTCTACACTAGTACTATTATGAAATCACACCTCCACCTCCGTCTCTCCTATCTTTTGTATGCAGAGATCTCTGCCACATGTGCGGAAATCTGAGCACATGTAGTTATAGGTATGTATTTTAGTAGTAAATGTGAAATAAACCTGGAGGAGTGGTTGGAAATAGGGAATACTTATTACTAAATGGCAATCATTTAGGGAGGGGTTTGGAGGGCCTTACGAACGGGTATGGTAGGGGTTAGGGGGGTTAAGCAAATACATAGAGCCACCCACAAAAGATGAATCCCACAGCAATTCACAAACCGGTCTTCAAAGGTTTTGGCAACTGAACAGACACAAAATCATAGTAAATGTACTCCAGCCGAGCCTTGAAGTATGGTTCTGCCCTTCAAGGCCACTTTTTTATATTGCCACACCCTCCAATTGAAAATAATGAAGGCAGGGTCTTTAAACCCCATAGAAAATAAAAGGGCATATTCTCAAGAAACTATCACTACGTTATCAGCACTTTATCGCAGCCAAAGTTGAGATAAAATTATCACCCCATTCACAAGCTGATGCAAACAGCCAATATCACCAGTTTACCTACGATAGCAGCCGCCAAAAACATCGCCACAGCTCAACTATCGCTAATGAGATGCAGAGTACCACAAAACATGCAATAAGGTGTGTTAGCAGCAGGAAATCAACACCTGCTCTGACCTGATGTAAAGTCGGATGGCAGCCGGCAGCCGTTACCAGAAAAGGGAGCCCAGCCCGAGCCGCACCTGAAGAAAAACAGATGCCATGGAGCTACTGATCATGCAGCTCGGAGCCCCAAAAGGGCCACAACACCTACTGCCACCATCATTAAGCCACCCAGCACTACAGGACCCTCCCAGCACCACCCACCCAGACCACCACAGAGGTAGCGAAGACACAGACGCAGACCTTCAGAAAATGCACCAGCTTCACAGACTTAACACCAGAGAATGTCATTGCCCACTACAGGCTCAAAATGACAACCACCCTCTGCATCCTGAACATCATTGCCCACAAGCTGACAGTACCAACACAGTGGACAACCAACATCGCACCTCAGACAAAGCTGCTGGCTGTGCTGCACCTGTTGGCCTCTGGTACCTTCCAACTAGCTACCACTAGAGTCGGAGGAGTGTCACAGCCAGCACTATCAGAGTTCTTCAAGCCTGTCCTGGATGCAATCATCAGCTTGGTGTCCCAGTACCTATACTTCCCCCACACTGCGCAGGAACAGCTGGAGACGAAGCAAGGCTTCTACGCGAGAGCTGGATTCTCACACGTGTTGGGGACAATAGACTGCACACATGTCCTACTTGTGCCCCCTGCCAACACTGCACACAATTACCACAACAGAAAGCACACGCATTCCATCAATGTGCAGACAATAGTGGTCCACCGGGGACTCTTCACCAATTTCGTCGCCAATTACCCAGGCATGATTCCTTCATCCTCCAACAGTCCATCATCAACCAGCGCTTCCAGGATGGCACCTACTGAAATGCTCTGCTCGTTCGTAAGTACCAAATGAACATACCACACACCTCAACTTCACAATCATGCAACTCACAACTCTGGGAATGCACATGTTACAAACTCACATACAACATGCCAAACTACATGCCTACCTACCTGACACAACAGCACAACTTACTGTGGTAAGCTGGACTAGCCATGTAAACAAGCCATCAACTCTATGAGAATAAACACTTAGGCAGTTGTATATTCTTGTCTATACAATGATACGTGGGAGAATGAACAGTACAGAAAATTAGAGTTCTATCATTATTATCCATTTTTTATTAATTCATAAACATACATTATGCAATATACACATTAACTAAAAAATTGTATCAACATACAATGTAAACAGAATTCAAATGCATAAGTACAGTTTAAAAACACAAAAATGTGGCATAATAATAATTGACGCGCGTTTCGGCGAACCAGCGTCTTCTTCAGGAATAGCCACTAATTACTTAAAAAACAATCTTAATAATCTCAACAGAAAGGGATATATATATGAGTCTCACACTTATTTATAGTTTCCGGATTGACTATTGTCAAAATGCTAGTACTTGTTTATCAGATACAGTCTTATTGGGGATGACAAATCTGACAGATATGGCTCAAAGATCAAAATATTATTCCCAGTCTCCTTATCTTACATTTTTTTTCAATATAGCGGTATATTATATCCGCCATTGTTCCCGTGACGTAGGACGCCGGGTTCTCAAGTTCGCCTTAGATTATCTTGGGAAGATTTTACTTTTAAGTTTGAAGCAATATTGGTGCTATTGAAGGCTATACCTGCTGCAAGAATTTGCCAGTTTGAAGCAACATCAGTTTCAACCAAAGGATATTTTTATTGCAAAGACTCGCTAGAATCTATCGTAAGTCATCGCATGTGGGAACCGAATGCGAAGCCCTCTCCACACTTCACGTTATTAACTAAAAGACAGCTATACCGCTATACTGAAAACATTTTAAGATAAGGAGACTGGGAATAATATTTTGATCTTTGAGCCATATCTGTCAGATTCGTCATCCCGAATAAGACTGTATCTGATAAAGAGGTTCGCCGAAACGCGCGTTGATTATTATTGTGCCACATTTTTGTGTTTTTAAACTGTACTTATGCATTTGAATTCTGTTTACATTGTGTATTGATACAATTTTTTTGCTAATGTGTATATTGCATAATGTAGCTTTATGAATTAATAAAAAATTGGATAATAATGATAGAACTCTTATTTTCTGTACTGTTCATTCTCCCACATATCATTGTATAGACAAGAATATGTAATGTAATATAATGTAACCAGTTTTCTATAGCGCATGGTTACCCGGAGGCATCCTAGCGCTGCACCAGATTCAAGCTCAAGAGGGGAAAAAGAAAACAGAGGGTCAAATGGGGAAAAGGAAGGTTTTCAAGAGGTCCGAAAACGCAAATGGCAGGGTTCCACATGGAGTTTCAAAGGGAGGAAATTCCATAATGAGGCCGCGTTCACGGAGAAGCGACGGCCTCCTGTGCGTGCTTTCTTGAATCTTGGCACTCTCGCCAAGCATTCATTATCAGAGCGCAGAGGCCTATTAGCCTTGTAGGGCGTCACTAGGCTCTGCATAATAGGGGGTCCTTTACCTTGAAGAAGTTTATGGGTGATACATAAAGATTTAAACTTAATCCTTTCACGTATGGGGAGCCAGCGGAGCGATTTGAGTGCTGGTTTTGCTGACGTCCTAGCTGAAGTACCCATCAATAGTCTAGCTGCGGCATTTTGAGTCTGTTGTAGCTTATTGATGGTGGATTCAGGGGCCCCCAGAAAAATCGCATTGCTATAATCTAGTCCAGACAAAACTAGTCCTTGTACTAGTAGCTTCCTGGAATGCTGTGGGAGGAGAGGGAGGACTTTCCGGGCAGACCGAAGAAGACCGAAGCAAGTTCCTGCCATTTTTTTTGCTTGTGTTTTAAACGATAGGTTCTGCTCCAGCCAGACCCTTAAGCTTTTAATTTCTTTTTTTTGGGCAGGGGGGATCCCCCAGACAATCAGGCCAGATGGTGGTGGAAATTGGAGTCGCCTTGTGACCAAGTAACATAATTTCAGTTTTTGACCCGTTTAATTTAAGAGAGGATTCACACATCCAGGCATGTATTTTCGTCAAGCATAAACGAAGATTGTCAGGGCATTGATCAAGTTGGGATAGTGAGACGACAAGTTGGGTGTCGTCTGCATAACTTACAATTTTAATCCCAAACGGGATGACCACATCCTCCAGGTGGGGCCATATACACATTAAACAATGTGGGGCTTAAAGATGAGCCCTGCTGCACACCGCACTGGAGGGGGATTAAGGCAGATCGTGAGTTGCCTTCCCATACTTGAAAGGTGCGATTATTTAGGAATGATATTAACCATGTAAGTGCAGACCCCCTTATTCCCATCTCAGCCAGGCACTGGATAAGGATACAGTGATTAACCGTATCGAAGGCTGCACTGAGATCCAGGAGGATCACTGACACTGATCCTCCTGAATCCAGGATGCACCTTGCCTCCTCGATTACAGAGAGGAGGGCCGTATCCGTGCCCTGGCCTGGGCGGAATCCAGTTTGAGAGCTCCGCAGAAGCTCATTAGACTCTAGGAATTGGGAGAGTTGGTGGTTCACCAATCTTTCTGTGATCTTACTAATTCCTGGAAGTAATGAGATCGGCCTACAATTTGCCAGCTCCATTGGGTCGAGATGTGGTTTCTTTAGAAGGGCCTTCACAATGGCCCCTTTCCAGCTGGGCGGAACAATGCCCTGGGAAAGAGAGGTGTTAATGAGTTCAGTGGCCGGTATAGCAATGGTAGTGGCAATCTGTTTGAGAAACCGCATAGGGACCGGGTCACTAGGGGAACCGCTTTTAATAACGGCTACAAATTTAAGAAATACCTCAACCGAGACAGGGTTGAAAGCATTGAGCTGAGGACCCACAGCCGAGAGCCGGCTACCAGCATTAGCATGGTTATCCAATTAGGGCAAGGTAGTTAAGATGAATTAAATTTTTTAGTCAAAATAGTTGGCCAGTTCATTACATTTGACTTCTGACGTGTCTTGAGATGACGGGGGATCAGGGACCTTCAATAATTCTTTGACAATCTGATAAGTTTCTCTGGTAAAGTTAGAGGAACTTTTGATTCTTTCGTCAAAGAATGCTGTCTTGGCGTTTCTGAGGGCAACTTTATACGCTCTAATAGCAGCACGGTATGCATCCTTATTTGCATTGTCCCAATCTTTTCTCCAGGTACACTCAAGCTTCTTCTAGCCTTTCCTTAAAATTCTGAGCTCAGATGTGTACCAGGGGGCAGAGACTACTCTCCCAGTCTTTTTTCCCATTCTTTTTTTTTGGCAAGACTAAATCCAGTGTACTCGTAAGCCAGTTTTTAAAGTTAGTGTCTGCTACAACGGGGTCCGTAGCGTGGGGAGGAGTGGAGTATTCAAGTGTGCAAATCCAATTTTCAACAGAGAGCTTGGACCAAGCCCTCTCAAAAGTGCAAGTGCTGGGGGTTTGAGGTGTTTTGAACTCGCCCTACCAGGAGAAGGGCACCAGAAAATGATCTGACCAGGGGAGAGGAAAGGGAGGGCTAGCCTGAAATGACCGAATGTTAGTGAAAACCGGGTCAAGCAGATGGCCTTTATTATGCGTGGCACCCGAATTTACTAATTGGAGATCATATGATCTAAAATCAAGTTGGAGGTCCATCGCCACTCTATCTAGGGGGTCGTTAAAATGGAGCTTGAGGTCCCCTAGAATGGTGAAATTGGGGGTGTAGGATGATAGGACAGTGACTGATTCCAGAAGAGAGTTAACAAAGTGACTGGAGTTCCTTGGAGGACGATACATTAAGAGGCCTGTGAAAGAGGTGGTGGAAGATAATTGGAAAAAGAAGTGGCAGCTTTCAGACTCCAGAATGCTGCCGTCCTTCACTCAGCAGACAAAATGATCTTTATACAATATAGCCAGACCGCCCCCTTTACCAGAGGGCCTGGTCTGAGAATGAATTAAAAACCCCGGGGGGAGAGCACGAACAATATCTGCCTCTGATTTGGAGGTTAACCACGTTTCGGTAAGAAACAAAATGTCTAAATCGTGGTTCTGTAGCATAAAATTGATCTCCAGAGAGTGCTTGGGGAGTGACCTGCAGTTCAATAGGGCCATACACAAATGAGTAGAGGCTGGAGGATTAAGGTTAAATCCCCAGAATGGGGGCTGCAGAGATCACAATGAGTAAAAGAGTCTTCCAGCTTATGTACATAGTGACAGCGAGTATTCTTGGGTGGACTCAGTAGGAGAAGGTCACTCCGTGAGTAAATAATATGACCGTCAGCAAGAACGGGCATAGATTCTGGCCCTAGGCCCGGCTGGGCACGGACGGGCACAGACGGACTTGCCTCTGGCGTGCTTCCGGCACGCCATCGGCGCACCCGCTGCGCCCGCCCGCTGCGCGGACGGGAAGTGCCGTTCATTTTATTACCGAAATTAAGGATTCAGTAATTTACCGAATCGGTAATTTATCAAATCGGTAAATTACCAATTTCTTAAATACCGATTCGGTAAATGACCGAATTCCTAATGTAGGGAGCACTTAAATGAGTGCTTATCCCATGTTAGGATTTGTTATTTACCACCAAAGTGACACCCTGCTACCCTTCACTGTTTTCCCCGTTTACCGAATCAATAAAAATTACAGAATCGTTAAGATTCTGTAATTACCGAATCAGTATTTACCGATTTGGTAATTGACATTCATTCCTGTGGGCCTCCAGGCCCATGGGAATGAATGGCAATTACCGAATCGGTAAATACCAATTCGGTAATTACAGAATCCTAATGATTCTGTAATTTTTACCGATTTTTTATCTACATAGCATTTACCGATACGAAAATACCGGATCGGTAAAATTCGGTATTTTCAAATCTGTAAATTTCAATTACCTACATCTAGCCCCAAGTGCTTTGCCCAGAATCACAGGATGTTCAGCGTCATAGCCAAGACTCGAACCTGGTTCCCCAGATTCGCTGTCGACCGCCCTAATCACTAGGCCAACTCCTCTCCGCTAACTGTAAGATAATAATTCAAGAAACTGCTTTCAGGCAATCTAAAAAATTAACTATGACATATTGCTGCCATATTTTGTTTACCAAACTGTCTACAGAGTCATGTGCTTTCTGAAGTGAGCTTGAGGCAAAATTATTATGACAATTACATGCTTAGTGACTATATTAGTGATAGTAGCAACATTAATAGGGTTTTATTTGACACCAGAGTCACAGAAGTCTATATCTATGCCTTAAACTACAACATTCACACACACAATAGATGTGCCAAAATTAAAGGCATTATTCATGAGTTTTGTTTCACAAAATCTGGGATACCAGAATAAAAACCTAACTGTGGGGAAGAACAGGGTTTTCACTGAACATGTATGAAAATCCTCTTTCCAGTTAGAAAAATTATTTTCTAGAGTCCCCTCGCCCACCAGGATTTCCCCTAGGTGGCATGCTTCATCATTGGGGTCCTCTCAAGCCGCTGCGGATTGAGGCATGCTGCGACCTGCGGATCTACTTAGGAGCACTAAGTTGTGGAAAATGTGTAGTGCAATGCAAGTGGAGCGGAAAAACAAAAAGTTAAAAATACATAATTAGTGGGATAATATTTTATTCCTGCCCCTAATTGGTATGACTAAAATCAGGGGTTAATAATAGGGAAAGTCTCACTATAATGAGTATAGAGACCCTAGTATTGGGTCAGTATGTTTCGAGCTGTCCCCTCAAAGCTCTTCTTCAGGACCACATGAGGACCAGCCCCGTGCCTGCCACTTCTAAGCAAACCTATAATTAGGAATTAATGAGGTGCACACCTACTGTGTAAATACCTAACATGTAATGCATACGGTTAATCACTGACACGTAGCATCTGAGGAAATAAAGCAAAGAAAGAATTTAAAACGTGCCCTCCTCCCAGCCAGGCTGGTAGGCCCTTGACACATGCGGCGTCTTACCTTAATCAATATACTGCTCTATAGTGGGTGGGTGTAATAAAAGTAATAATTAGTGCGAACATCCAGCGTGGTAAAAAACTCACACTTGTGACGCCTGGTAATAAATAAGTGGTTAAATCATAAAGAAAAGCACTCTTGTAGAGACACCATGTGACATACAACATATAACACCTAATTGTCAGCGTATTAGTGACACAGACTTTAGTTAAGGCAGAATTTTGCCTCATGATCTGCAGGGGTAGAGGGCCTTGTAGTCACACCCTAAGGCAGAGGTCTTCAATCTGTGGGGCCCGACCCCCAGGGGGGTCGTGGAGTCCTTGGAAGGGGGTCGCAGATTCTGCCAGAGCACGCAGTTCCAGGCGGTGGGCTGATGGAAGGCCTCACCGAGGTGTGAAAAACATCAAAGCCTCATTAACAAGTAAAAGGTCTTCTAAAGACCGGTCAAGTACTCGGGTGTGGCTGTGTGTGTGTGTACCTGAAGCCTTTTCGAGCTGGGTGAGGAGGAGATGTGGGGGGCGGAGGGGGACTGGGGGAGCAGGCTGTAGTGTAGCCCTTTGAGGTCAATGCATATTGCGCGCCTGGAGCTGTGAGTCCCATGACATGTTCCCCGCCCCCAGCAGGGAGGCACAGAGATGCCCTCCCATGATCAGGAAAGAAGGAAGAAGAGCAGAGAGATACTGACACCCCGCCCCCCCCCCCCCCCCACATGAGAGAGGCACAGAAAAGGTGGGTGGATGAATGATGGGTGGATGGATGGATGTAAGGATGAAGGATGGATGGATGTGTGAAAAGGTGGGTGGATGAATGATGAATGGATGGATGAAAGGGTGGATGGAAGGATGAAAGGGTGGATGGAAGGATGAAAGGATGGATGGATGGATGAAAGGGTGGATGGATGGATGGATGGATGGATGGAAGGGTGGATGGATGGATGGATGAAAGGGTGGATGGATGTTTGGATGGATAAAAGGTTGCATGAATGAATGATGCATGGATGGATGTGTGAAAAGGTGGGTGGATGAATGATGGGTGGATGGATGGAAGAGTGGATGGGTAAAGGATGAATGTATGGATGGAAGGATGAAGGGGTGGGTGGATGAAGGATGGATTTATGGAAGTAAGGATGAAAGGGTGGATGGGTGAAGGGTGGATGGGTGAAGGATAGATGGATGAAGGATAGATGTATGGATGGAAGGATGGAAGGGTGAACGGATGAAGGATGGATGGATGAAAGGGTGGATGGATGGAAGGATGAAAGGGTGGACGGATGAAAGATGTATGGATGTATGGATGGATAAAAGGTTGCATGGATGGATGAATGATGCATGGGTGGATGTGTGAAAAGGTGGGGGGATGAATGATGGGTGGATGGATGGATGAAAGGGTGGGTGGGTGGGTGGATGGATGTATGGATGGATGAAGGATGGATGGGAGGATGAAAGGGTGAATGGATGGATAGATAAAAGGTTGCATGGATGAATGATGTATAAAAGGTTGCATGGATGAATGATGGATAGATGTGTGAAAAGGTGGGTGGATGAATGATGGGTGGATGGATAGAAGGGTGGAGGGGTAAGGGATGGATGTATGGATGGAAAGATGAAAGTGTGGATGGATGAAGGATGGATGGATGGATGGATGGATGGAAGGAAGAAAGGATGGATGGATGTGTGAAAGTGTGGGTGGATGAATGATGGATGGATGTGATGAGGTCTTACAGGCGCATTTATGGTTGTCAAAAGATGATGATGAGGAGTACCAGTTTCTAGAAACTTTTGTCGGAAGGGGGTCCTTACCCCTAAAAAGGTTTTACAAGGGGGTCTCGGCATCAAAAAGTTTGAAGACCTCTGCCCTAAGGAAATAATAGGGACACAGAGTGGTAATTATTGAGGAAAAAAACTGAGGCGAATTCTCCCGGTGTCTCAAATTGATTTACAATGAGATATTGAAAAATTATTAGTTCCTAGGAAAGGAACTTAAGGAGAAAAGGGTTAGCAATACTTACTTTGTCAAAGCACACCTCTGGCAAATCACCTAATGGCACCGCCGAAGACCGCATCTTACCGCGCCTGTCTCACGGAGTCCATTAAATACTGCCAGAACCGTCCAGTCATGATTGCCTTGGCCGTTCCATATGGCAATACCGGGGGCCATCTTGTGCGAGTGACATTAGATGCCTTTCGCTGAACTATGACCCTTACCCACTCCTTCAGACCACACATGGAGCTTTGGCATCATCCCTGATAGCAAACTCAATATGAAAACTCAGATCAACGCAATCTCCTCCTGTCTGCTTCCTCATTCTTCACTTGTTCCGAAAAAATGTCAAGTGGCTCCTAGTTAGCACCAGACATACAATCACTCAAGCATTGAGGGAGAATTAGCTCGCGACACAAGTATAATTAGACTAAGAATGGAATTTGGCAGCCGATCGGGTCTCGGGAGGGGTCTCACGATGTTAGGATCTAGAGAGGAAACAGGTGAAAGGTATAGTGAGCACAAAAGCATAACATGTGGAGTTGACGTTGGTTAGTCCATGTTGCTGACGCTGACGGGGCAGGCATGGTGAATGCGAGCCGTGTCTCAATCAAGCGGCAGCATTGGGAGTTGTGTTGAGCCCGCCCTGGAAGATTGATCTCAAAGAGGAGAGCACACTTACCTCTGGATTTGATAGTATTCACACAAGAAACGCTGGACGATCCCGCTGTCTCAGTAAATAGCTTTTGTATTCTTACAAAAGGCAAATAATCTTGCCCTTGAGCACCAGAGCTGGGTTATTACATATAATAGGGACGTGAACCTAGAGTGCTGTAGCTGCCAAGCAATACTGCACGTTAGCAATCTGGCAGGTATTCCATTAACCAAGGGTCTGAGGTTTATTTAACTCTAGAAGGCCGAGTCTGCTGGGAATGTTTGCTGAAAAACTGGAAAGAAAATAAGCGCTTAAAAACTTTGAGTTTACTCACTGAACGTAGCTCTTCAAAATTAAGTACACGCAATAGGCGTCTCTTCATTGCAACAAGTGAAGAGAATGTAAACGAAATGTAAACCACCACGCAATGCGATTTTAATTACGCACATCCCATTTCAGAAGGCAGCCTACAAGATGGAGGGGAAAAAAATGAGCAAACTTTTTTTTCCAACTTTCCATCGGGTGCAAGGCAGAATTTTAAGCAACTGGGTGTCGAGGATTTATGACTCCAAGGAAGCAGGCAGACATTGTGTGACAGGCCTGAATTAGATAAAGAATGATCCGCGATAAGACAGATGGCCGGTTTGAAATCAGCAATCACGGCCATTGAACTTGCTTGGAAAATGTAATTGTTGTTCTTTCACCACATGCTGTATGGGGAAGTCTGAAAAGAAATAGAGATACGAGCAGTGAAGGTGATCGACTGAATGTGAAATTGCCGGAGAAAGTGCATTTGTGAAAGCAGTTGGCGATGATTGAGTGGATTGTTTTTATTTGTAAATCATTAAAAGAAAATTCTAGTTAAACAAAACGATTTTTATTACAAATATATTTCGCTGCAATATCAAGGCATGTAAAATTGTTCCTGACAGATGATGGGCATTTACATTTTTTTGGCCAGTATCATCACACTCTCTTCTTCCTACTGAAATGCATTTGCCATTTATATCATTCCATTAGGTGGCCATCATAGGCATCTTGTAAAAAGTGGATACTGAGCTGAACAAAGCATTCTTTCCTTATAAACAGAATTCGCAATTTGACGTTTGTCTTGTTTAGGTTTGTGAAACGTGCTGGGCTGCCAATAGACAAAAACAAGTCAACATGTGAACACGCTTGAGATTAAATACATTTTCTTTATAAACTGCCAGCAGTCTATACTTATTAAAATGTGGTACTCTACGTATTCTGTGTCTCTTGGGTGCACCAAGGCCAAACCCGATATTGCGCAGCTTGTCTTCCAGTTCAAAGAGAACCGGTAGGCAGTTCCAGCAGGAGTGTTTCTATTTGAGCATGACCAAGACTAATTTGCACATTGCTAGGTCGACTCTGAGGAGGGTTTGTGGTCAAACAAATAATGGGGTGGAATGCTATCCTGAGCGGTTGGCAGAGGTTAGACTACTTGCAAACATTACACCCATCAACCTTTGTGTGTTTGATATAACTCACTAAGTGGGCAAAGGTATGCCCAGGAGTGACTCCTATCTTCACTCTGCCACTGCAGCCAAGCTTCCCCCAACTAGAGAAGTCCAGCTAACTTTACACTAATCTTAGTTTGCTTGTACTGCAGTTCAGAAAAGAGCTGGCTTGACTGTTTCAGCTGGGCTATTACTATGGGGCATGACCCAGGCTGAATTGCATATTGCTGGGTCTAATCTGAGGCTGCTTATTGGGTAAACAACAATGGTAGGGAAAGCTAGCCGAAGGGATTGTCAGTGGTTAGACTATTCGCAAGCATTCCTCTCATCATCATTTGTGTGTTTGAAGAAATCACCTTGCAAATAAAGCAAGCAATGTGAGAAGTTGTTTAGAAGTTTCAGTATGCGAGGAGGAAATACCATTAAACGGAGATACATGTAATTGTTATGACATATTCCAGTAATGCAAATTACTTTGTGTGTGCAATCTCAATAGATATTCCTGTACCTAAAATGAGATGGAAGCAAGGATATTGGAAATCATACGTTAATTAGCAGCTCAGCACCAAACCAAAACAGAGGTATTAAAAGATCCAATGGTAAACAGTGATACTGACAAGTCATATGAAATCATTAAATCAGTCCATAGTCTCATTCTGATGGACCTGGCCCTTATTGCAGGGATATTCCCATAAACTTTGCCTTCTCCTTGTATTTTTCTGACTTCGTGTGTGCTTGTTTTAGCACTTTACTACAGCTGACTAGTACAAAGTGCAAGTGCTCCCTGTGAAAATTGTATTGGTGATTGGTTGGACCTGTAAGTCAAATGCTACTAGTGAGCCAGCAGCACTGATTGTGCCACCCACATGAGTAGCCCTGCAAACATGTCACAGTCCTGCCATTGCAGTGTCTGTGAGTACAGTTTTAATCTGCTATTTCGAACCGGTAAGTGCCCCCACTTGTCAGGTCCATATCTTCCTAATTACTACATGTAAGTCACCCCTAAGGTAGACCCAAGGCAATCCCATGGGCTGGGTGCAGTGTATTTAAAAGGTAGGACATGTACTGTTGTGTGTTACAAGCCCTTATAGTGAAATACTGCAAATGGTGTTTTGTTTTTCCCTATTACAAGGACTATCTCCCCCATAGGATAACCTAGGGATTGCCTTTAAATATCTTTTAAGTGTAAATTCCCATTGGGAGCAGATAGAGATTTGGAGTTTGGTGCCTCTAAACTGCACCGGTAGAGACTGGGCCGGGTCCCCTCTCTTGATTTGTCTTTTTTCAGGCTGATTCTGTTGCTCTACTGCCAGGGAGTACCTAAAAGGGGAGAACCCTTGTAACCCTTGTATCCATCCAGATAACCCTTGATGACCATGTAGCTTTTATTTGTAACTGAGAGGCCCACTGTTGTGAACACAAGGTTTTAGGTCTTTTTTGGATTCACAAAAAACAAGAAGCTCAATCAATCAGTAAAATTTATAGAGCGCGCTACTCACCCGTAAGGGTCTCAAGGCGCTGTGGGGGGGAGGGGGTGAGGGGGGGTCGCTACTGCTCGAACAGCCAGGTCTTGAGTTGTTTCCTGAAGGCGAGATGGTCCCGGGTCAGCCGTAGGTGAGTGGGGAGGGAGTTCCATGTCTTCGCTGCCAGGTAGGAGAAGGATCTTCCTCCGACTGTGGATTTCCGAAAGTATGGGACGGAAGCGAGGGCGAGGCTGGCGGATCGGAGCTGGCAGGTGGGTGTGTAGAATGTGAGGCGGCTGTTGAGGTACCTTGGGCCCGCGTTGTGGAGAGCCTTGTGTGCATGGGTGAGGAGTCTGAAGGTGATCCTCTTGCTGACTGGGAGCCAGTGAAGGTCTTTCAGGTGGGCAGTGATGTGGCAGTGGCAAGGGATGTCCAGGATGAGTCGTGATGAGGCGTTCTGGATGCGCTGAAGTCTTTTCTGGAGTTTGGCTGTGGTTCCAGCGTAGAGGGTGTTCCTGTAGTCCAGGCGGCTGGTGACGAGGGCCTGAGTGACCGTCTTCCTGGTTTCGGTGGGGATCCAACGGAAGATCTTTCGGAGCATGTGCAGGGTGTTGAAACAGGATGATGAGACGGCGTTGACTTGCTTGGTCAACGTGAGGGAGGAGTCCAGGATGAAGCCCAGGTTGCGTGCGTGGTCTGTAGGCTTGGGTGCGCTGCCCAGGGCAGGGGGCCACCAGGAGTCATCCCAGGCGGAGGGAGATGGTCCGAGGATGAGGACTTCCATCTTGTCTGAGTTCAGTTTCAGACGGCTGATCTTCATCCATTCTCTGACGTCTCTCATTCCTTCTTGGAGGTTGGCTCTGGCGGTGGCGGGGTCGTTGGTGAGGGAGAGGATCAGTTGGGTGTCGTCGGCGTAGGAGATGATGTTGAGGTTGTGTTGATGGGCAATAGCTGCGAGGGGACGCCGCAGATGACTTCAGTGGCCGCGGATCTGAAGGAGGGGGAGGCGGACTTTCTGTGTTCTTCCGGCGAGGAATGAGATGATCAGCTCCAGTGCCGCTCCTTGGATTCCGGTGTTGCTGAGGCGTTGTTTCAGGGTGCTGTGGCATACGGTGTCGAAGGCTGCTGAGAGGTCGAGTCGGATGAGGGCAGCCGTTTCCCCGTTGTCGAGCAGGGACCTGATGTTGTCGGTGGCTGCGATGAGGGCGGTCTCGGTGCTGTGGTTTGTTTGGAAACCGCACTGTGAGGGGTCGAGGGATCAGTTGGTCTCGAGGAAGGTGGAGAGTTGTCTGTTGACTGTCTACTCGATGACTTTGGTTGGAAAGGGGAGGAGCGAGATGGGGCGGAAGTTCTTCAGGTCGGTGGGGTCCGCTTTGGGTTTCTTGAGGAGGGCGCTCAGCTCGGCCTGTTTCCAGATCTCCGGGAAGGTGGCGGATGCGAAGGAGCTGTTGATGATGTTCCGGAGCTGGGATGCGATGATGGAGTTGGCTTTGTTGAAGATGTGGTGTGGGTAGGGGTCATTTGGGGAGCCGGAGTGGATGGTGTTCATCATGCGGGTGGTGTCTTCGGTGCTGACAGGGGTCCAGGTGCAGAGGGTGGTGGTGGGGGGCGCTGGTTCGGTGGTTGGGTACGTGGTCGGTGTGCCGAAGCTGTTGTGTATGTCGGCGATCTTGCTGTGAAAGAACGAGGTGAGTGAGTCGCAGAGGTTTTGCGAGGGTGTGATGTCGTTGTTGCAGGCGCTGGGGTTGGCGAGCTCTTTGACGATGCTGAAGAGTTCCTTGCTGTTGTGGGTTTTGTTGTCCAGTTGTTCTCTGAATGTTGTCTTCTTGGTGGTGCGGATCAGCTGGTGGTGTTTGCGGGTGGCGTTCTTGAGGGCTGTCATGTTCTCTGCTGTCTGGTCATGGCTCCAGGCTTTCTCAAAGGTACGGCAGGCTTTCTTGGAATTTTTGAGGTCGTTGGTAAACCACAAGGCCTTCCTGCTGCCGGGTCTGCTGGGAGGATTCTTCAGTGGTGCGAGTTCGTCGGCGCATTCAGTGAGCCACTGTGTGAAGTTGCGGGCTGCTTCGTCGGGGTCCGTCGTGTTGGTGGGCAGGTTCTGGCTGAGGGAGGTGGTGAGCTGGTCGGCGGTGATCTTGCTCCATCTTCTGCGGGGAACCTGTTGTGGGTGGTGGTGGGTCGTGGTTCTCCTGAAGTTGAAGTGGACGCAGATGTGATCTGTCCAGTGTAGTCTGGTGGAGTGGCTGAAGGAGATGTGCTTGCTGGAGGAGAAGACGGGGTCAAGCGTTTGTCCGGCATAGTGGGTGGGGGTGTTCACCAGTTGCTTGAGTCCGAGGTTGGCGAGGTTATCCAGCAGGGCGGTGGTGTTGCAGTCCTTGTTGTTCTCCAGGTGGAAGTTGAGGTCCCCCAGGAGGATGTAGTCCGTGGAGGTGAGGGCGTGTGGACTGACGAAGTCTGTGATGGCTTCGCTAAATTGTGTGCGTGGTCCCGGGGGTCTGTAGATGAGGGTGCCTCTGAGGGTGGTCTTGGGGTCTGTATGGATCTGGAAGTGAAGGTGTTCGACGGCGGTGAGGGTGTCCTCGGAATTGGTCGTGACGCAGATGGTGTTTCTGTGGATGATGGCGATGCCTCCTCCGGTTTGATTGATGCGGTCCCTCCGGGTGATCTTGTAGCCATCCGGTATGGCTATGGCCATGTCGGGGGCTGAGGAGGTGTTCATCCAGGTTTCCATGAGGAAGGCGACATCTGGTGAGGTTGTGTCGAGGAGGTTCCAGAGTTCGACGGCGTGCCTGTGGACGGAGCGGGTGTTGAGCAGGATGCACTTGAGGTGGTTGTTGCTGGTGCTTGGCTTGGTGGGTGCGGTTCAGGTTCAGACGGAGGTGAATTGGCAGGCTTGGTGGGGAAAGGGTCCGTGGGTGCATTTTGGGGTGGTTCGGTAGCAAGCGGGGTTCCGGTCGGCGTTGAGTGCGTGGAGGGTGGCGGCATCGTAGGTCCGTTGGGTGTGCTGGCAGTGTCGAGGACCAAGGGTCCTGGCGCTGGGCGCAGTCCAGGTGCAGATGGGCGAAGACGGGCTTTGCCTTTGGCATGCCTTCGGCGCACAATCGTGCATCCGCTGCACGCGTCCGCTGCGCGGACGCCGTGCGGCCTCCATGTGAGGGGCTGAGGGAGGGAGGAACAGCTGGGAGGCGTGAGCGGGGTGCGAATGGGAGCGGCGGGGGGGCGGGGCTGCAGGAAGCAGCGGCGGGAATACGACGGCGAGGTGGGAGGCGGGGGGGGCACAGAAGGCAAGGGGGAGCGAGGGGAAATAACAATTCACCAGACAATAATCACGAAACTAAATTGGGAAACAGAAGGCAAAAGGGGAACAAATGAAAACTAATGAGCAATACAATACAGAGGGTAAAGAGGTGATCTCACAGCGGGGTAAAGGGTGAACACACAGGCACACGGAAGATGAGAATGCAGGAGGAAAACCAGCGGGCAGAGCGTAGCACACAGCAGGAGGAGGACCACGCGGTGGCTAGGGGTACGACCTACCTGGTGACAGGGTCAATGGTCGCTGTCAATAACAATAAACATTCCTGCCGACCGCTGATGCCAACAAGTTGACCCCCACAAAGAGTGCACATAAACCGGCAAAGGGCTCACATTCATACATTTTTAACTACCTCACAGGTGCGATGGGGACAATTGAAAAACAAATATCCTCCATTGAGGAGACCTTAAATGCGGAAAACAGAGGAGAAAGCCAGAGAGTGGTGATAACCCCAAGTGAAGGACCTCCAGCACTTACAGTGACTGAAGGCTGACTGCCCATTAACAGCTGTGTGTAGAAGGTCTCAGATCATGTGTGGGTTAGTGATCAGGACAGTGATACCCAAACCCCATCAAAATGCCCTAGAAACCCGGGGGTGAACGAGAGGGCAGAACAAGATGGTTATGTGGGCCCAAGAATTTTGAGCAAAAAGCTGCAGAAAAAGGCAACAAAGTGGGGCAACTCATTAGTATCATCACAAGTAGGCCATAGTGTGAAATTACCAACTCCTTATTGCTCACAAGAAGGCATAAGAAGGCTTTCCAAGCAGATACAGGGGTTAGAGAGCATTTTTAAAGAAGCCCTGGACAAGATGGCAGAAAGATTGCAATCTATTGTAGCTTCCTTAGAAAAATGCTTAGGAAATGCTGTCTTCAGCAGAGATAATTACTCAAGCAAATGTGTGGACTCCCTAAGTAGTAGGACCAATTAAGCATTCCACATGCCAGTACAGGAACCACCTATTACACAAGCAACATTTGAATGGAAACAAGCAGAGTCAAACCTGGTGAACCAGGGGCACCAGGGGAAACAGTTAGAAGCACGAGGGCTGAAACCCCTCCATGGTCTAGCAAGGTACCCCCATAGTTATAATAGAAGAGATACATATAGCACATTCCAGGGGAGGGATTTTATTGTCATGCCGCCCCTACCTGGTTAATATGACTTTAATCACATACACACTCCAAGGATTCATCTCAACCCACTCCTCAGTTGTTAGATCATCCACCGGATGCCACTCCCTACAGAATAGTTTTGGTAAATGCTCCTTAGCTCCTTGTACTTGAAGGTGAATCTTGGAATGCCTTGAGGATCACATGTTTACATTGGCTGAACACTAGTATAGGAATAACTTAGGTCCCTTTCTAAGAATTCAAAATGATCAGAAGAATAGACTGGATAGGCAAAACTCGCTAAGTCCTAGTGGTGGATTGTGTGGTGTTAACATTTAGATCCCTCCTTCTGGTATGGACCTTTCTTGAAAGAGTAGGGAGTCATGTTATTATTAACCCTGGGTGAAGTTTGCAGAGTTGCACTGCGCGAAGCTACGCAAAGTTCAAAAAGGAGTACGGTAGAAAAATGCCATTTGCTTTGATTGCTCAGTTCCAGATGCTTGTCTGCACTGTGCAATCATTGCAAACAGCACCATGCACAGCGCAAGCTTACCTTTTCTGCCCCTCGAGTAGATTTTTACTTGAGTGGCAGCTTTCTCAATGCAAACAGGCAGTTTCTCAACACGAGCGGTTGCGAGCATATGCGACGACTCGCAATGAGAAACCTGACCCCCCCGCATTAAGAAATCTCATGGTGAGGTTCATTTTCCACGCTCGCGCTTGTCAACTTGAAGTTGGCGATCGCGTACGAGGAAACATCACGCCAGGAGGTGGATTGTCCTCACTAATGCACGTCAACTTGATATTGGTAAACGCAAACAAGGAAAAAAACTCTGCACCGCTGCGTGTAGCGTAGTTTTTCGGAACTCTGCGAGCTCCGCGTAACATGGACTGCGGGAAACTCCGCAAACTCCTTGAGCGGAGCGGAGTTCACCGCCCAGGGTTAGTTAATATGTCTCAGGAAGTAAATATTGTTCCAGTAGGAAACTTCTGTCAACCACCAAAGGTACAGAGTAGTGGAAATGTGAGAAGGACCTACCCAGTTGAATCTCATTATAGGTATAGTGTACCAGTAAGTAATCTCTTTGATAGCCTTAACGCCTTAGACAATATTGACTGACTAAATGATGATGTAGAACAACACCTTAAAAATAAGAAGGACCTAGACAGAAATATGCCTACTAGATCAAGCAGACACAGGTATAGTATAAGTCAATATGCCCCTAATTACAAACCGGTAACATCACTGAAGAAGGTTCAGCCTCTGAGCCAGTTTAATCTGGGTGATAAATTAACAGATATCAGTCAACTAGCAGAGGATACGACATCTCTTTTAGGTATAAGTCACTATCAGGCATTAGCCGCTCTCCGTACTGCAACCACTGTAGAAACCACTCCTAAGAAGACTACAGGTAGCAATTATAGCAAACTGACCAAGGTGGTTTATTGGAATGTATCAGGCAGGAATGTATAAGCTGGTAAATCCTCTGTGGGGCAATTTCATATCAAAGTTTCCTATCATGTAGTTCCAATATGGCTGAGATACCCGCCACCCCCTCTCAACACAATCCCCAAAGGAGGGAAACCGGAAACAGTTCTTGAAGTTTTTTGGAAGTGGGAGGGAGTGACCCTCCCGGCCGTATTTATTAAAACAAAAAATTAAAAACATTTAAACATTAATGTACAATTTCATACCACATTGCGATGTTTGGCTAACCTTAACAGATTCTCTAATACAGAGGTTCTCCTAGCCGAACTAACATCCTACAAAACATTTACTTGAAATATTGAAATTGTACATCCTAACGTTTAAGGGCCAACGGCAAGGTCGTAACCGGTGTCAAGATCCCTAACCAGACATACCCCCCCCACTTGGAGGGGCGACAGCACTGAGGCGTACTCAAGTGCAACTACTACCAATTTCCCTTGACTTGACGGGGGCACTTATCAACTCGACGCCAGTTAAAGGTCGTTCGAAGACTCGTGTGAGGTATCTAGAAGGTATCGTAGACCTCCCCCCAACCCCACACAACTTACCGCATCTGCCGTCGCAGATGTCACTGGCCCCGGGAAATTCCCCAGGAGGGGGCTGTAACCCCTCCTACACAGGAAGGGGCCTTGACCGCCTTTCCTCTTCTTTCGGCGACCCATCCTTAGAAGGGACCGCCTCCCCGTTGAGGGGCCAAAGGCCACCTCCCCCGAGCGCTCCCATCCGTGTTGGGTGACGCCCACTCATAGGGATCTTCCAATTAGTGCTCACCGATCATGACCTTACCGCCCGACCAAAATAAATACGACAAATGATAACTAAACGAAACTACATTGGCCACTATGACCGAAAAAACCTGTTTATAAATGGACCTTACAACCGAAGTTCTTTAATCACAAACTTGTAAAATTAGACCAATCTTTATTACACATTCAACATCAACACAACACTACAATAACCTGTAAACGAAATAGAATAATTGATCAAATTTATTAAAACAACTGGCTGTCCTCAGGGGCTGGTGGGTGGGTCAAAATTGGCTCTTCGTTCCGTCTCGAGCTCACGTGCAGCGAGGGGGTGCAGCTTCAGAGCACAGGAACAAGAGGATGTCTTCTGGTCTTGCGTCCCTTTTTATCCATCTTCAGGGCGGGCGTAAACCCGCCCCTGCCTGCCCCGAGGGCGTGGCCAGCCGCGTCAGTGTCTAGGCCAGCCCACTCTAGGGCGGGAAAAAGCGCGCCCCGGCTACGCCGCTTCGGGCATACCAGCCGAGACGCGCCTCCCGCCCAAAATGGCTTCCCGGGGGGATCGAGGCACTCTGCCATACGTTCGGGGGGACCGAGTGGTCGCCCCTTTCCATATGGCTGAGATACCCGCCACCCCCTCTCAACACAATCCCCAAAGGAGGGAAACCGGAAACAGTTCTTGAAGTTTTTTGGAAGTGGGAGGGAGTGACCCTCCCGGCCGTATTTATTAAAACAAAAAATTAAAAACATTTAAACATTAATGTACAATTTCATACCACATTGCGATGTTTGGCTAACCTTAACAGATTCTCTAATACAGAGGTTCTCCTAGCCGAACTAACATCCTACAAAACATTTACTTGAAATATTGAAATTGTACATCCTAACGTTTAAGGGCCAACGGCAAGGTCGTAACCGGTGTCAAGATCCCTAACCAGACATACCCCCCCCACTTGGAGGGGCGACAGCACTGAGGCGTACTCAAGTGCAACTACTACCAATTTCCCTTGACTTGACGGGGGCACTTATCAACTCGACGCCAGTTAAAGGTCGTTCGAAGACTCGTGTGAGGTATCTAGAAGGTATCGTAGACCTCCCCCCAACCCCACACAACTTACCGCATCTGCCGTCGCAGATGTCACTGGCCCCGGGAAATTCCCCAGGAGGGGGCTGTAACCCCTCCTACACAGGAAGGGGCCTTGACCGCCTTTCCTCTTCTTTCGGCGACCCATCCTTAGAAGGGACCGCCTCCCCGTTGAGGGGCCAAAGGCCACCTCCCCCGAGCGCTCCCATCCGTGTTGGGTGACGCCCACTCATAGGGATCTTCCAATTAGTGCTCACCGATCATGACCTTACCGCCACAGGCCGGATAGTTGACCGGCTATCCGGACCCCCCACACAACTCCTACCTAAAGGTCATGTTTCAACGATTTTAACCATGCTAAGAAGTCTCCTAAGAGTAACTCATTCCCCACCCAAGACAAATGCACACCATCCCCCAAATACATACTGTCATCATTAATACAGCTATGAGAAATAGAATGCAATGTCCTGGAACGGAACAACCTACTCACTTTATTGTTAAGCTTCCTAACAGAATGGTTCAAAGCAGGAATAGAGATAGCCCCCCGCCACACCTTT
The DNA here is from genome assembly GCF_964263255.1 of Lissotriton vulgaris. Taxonomy (NCBI): domain Eukaryota; kingdom Metazoa; phylum Chordata; class Amphibia; order Caudata; family Salamandridae; genus Lissotriton; species Lissotriton vulgaris. Next base: position 1,572,355,946 of record NC_141694.1, on the reverse strand, counting down.
CGTGGAATCAAATGGGACCATGCAATCGTGCACCCCGGAACTCTCCTCGCCAACCAACTTACAGTGGAAAGCATTGCCTCCAGGAGTAGTCGTCTACCGATGGTGACCAAATCATTGCCCCCAACATGCACTATAACTATAGACGGCGGTGACCTTGTCCGCCCTAACAAACCCTCGAAAAATGTTTGAAACTGGTCAATACAGAGACCGCCCCTTCCGTAGAAGGACATCCTGTACCCGTATTCCCCAGCTACGTGAATCATGTCACCTGCTTTGAATACGTCTGCGGCACGCCTCACGTATGAGTGGCCCACGACCCACACCTCCTTTTTCACAGCCGGTGATGTCTGACCGCTGGCCCGGTGTAGGGTCGACTGCATAGTCCGCCCCGCCTCGTAAGCTTGCGTAACTGAAAACCAAACAAAAACAAGAAGCGTGAGTACATTATTACAGCTTCACAACATGTGCAACCGCACGTATCTTTTATAACAATTGGAGGACCAACGCCCCACTCGTTTCACTTGCTCAACATTAAGACCCCTGGCTGTAGCTTCCGTAGCAGCCCCTATCCAAAAGGAATGGGTCCCAAATTCGCCCGGGTTCAAGCCCGCAGCGGCAATTGACATCGCAAGCACCCGCTGAAACTGAAATTTCGTCAGTGGGGTGGCGTCAGCGTGTCTTAACAAAGTCCCCCCCCATGATGCCACCCTTCGTGTTAGGTAATCCTCTAAACACTTTACCGGACATATGGAGGACCCAGGAATCCTGCGTATGATGACGCAGTCACCCATCCCATCTTGATCAGTCTTGGATTTTACAAAGGAGACAGTCATTGTTTCTCCCCTGATCTGAACGTGTTCCTGGCACAAACCCCCTGCCACATCCAGTTTGTTCCTTGCAACTAGTTCGCTTACCCGCATTGCTCCGTGAAATGCTAGCGTAAAAGCGGCTCGGAACAGCACCGCCTCAAACTGAGATGAACATGTGGCCGGGAGTGTGGCCAACAACTGGGACAATCTATCCAAACCTATCGGGCGCCTTTCATCTACTCTGCGACCCTCAAGGCGTTGCCACCCACGCAGCGCTTTCTGTACAACGAAAGACGCTGTTGGGTCCTGGATAGCGTGTGCTCTGGCAACAAAGGAAATGGCCGCACGATGCCTCTGGGCCGTAGCCACCGATTTCCCAGCCCTACATAAGGACATCAGGAAATTCACTACCCATTCCTCGTGACCCCAAAGTCGCTCTCTATCACTCCCCAAAAAGGCTAAATAGGCCCGAAACGCCCCTTCGTATGCCTTCCTCGTCCTTGGTGCTAGACTCTCTCCCACGAGGTGACGAAGTTCGGGGCACCGAGAGACCAGAGAGCTTCGGGAAAGGGTGCCGGCTCTGGGTCCGCTGAGGGGAGGAAACCCGAAAAAGCCTGCATTTGAAAACGAGACAGTGCGTCAGCCGCCTGATTCATCACCCCTGGAACATGCTTTGCTCTGAATAGCACGTTCAATTGCATACATAGTAAAACAATTTCCTTAAGCAGTCTTAAAATCAGTTTACAACGTGCTGCCTGACTATTGATGCACTCGACCACGGTCATATTGTCAGACCAAAATATGACAGAGTGATCCTTGAACCCATCGGGCCATGTTCTCAAGGCCACCAAGATGGGAAACAGTTCCAGGAAAGCAATATTACTCGTCAGACCATTCTCATGCCACCATGTCGGCCATCTTTGTGCCGACCATTTCGTGCCGAAGATGGCGCCAAAACCTATGCTTCCTGCTGAATCTGTCCATAGCCCCAGCTCTTCAGAAGACACGGCTGGTTCATTCCAGACGATTCTACCATTGAAGTCCGCCAGAAATGCTAACCAAATACGCATGTCCTGGCGGATCTCGGCCGATAGTCTCGTGCGATGATGGCACTCTTTAAGGCCGACCATCGCTTGGGCAATTGAACGGGAAAAGGGGCGGGCCATTGGTATTACCCTCAGGGCAAAATTCAACTGTCCCACCAACTGCTGTAATTGTTGCAGCGTAACTTTTGATGCATTTATACACACTTGCAGCGCAGCCCTGAACTTCAACACTTTCTCAGCTGGCAAACGGAAACACCCTTCAATGGAGTCCAACTCGATCCCCAGAAACTCGAGGCAAGTCGTAGGACCCACTGTTTTACCCGGCGCCAATGGCACACCAAACTGTTTCATTAACACACAAAATTCGGCCAAGGCCCGGCCACATTCAAGATCCCCGGCCGCCCCAAGAAACAGAAAATCATCAAGGTAGTGCATTACATCTTGGAAACCTGTTTTCTTTGTGAAGACCCATTGTAGAAAACTACTGAATTTCTCGAAATAAGCACAGGATATAGAGCACCCCATTGGCATACACCTATCCATGTAATAACAACCCTGAAACATGAATCCTAGGAGACGCTGGTCGTCTGGGTGTACCGGGAGCAATCGGAACGCTGACTCGATATCTGACTTCGCCATCAGCGCCCCGGGCCCCAGGCGATTCAAAATGGCTACGGCCTCATCGAAGGATGCGTACCGCACCGAACACACTTCTGGATCGATTGCATCATTTACGGAAAGACCTCGCGGAGCTGATAAATTGTGAATCAGTCGGAACTCACCGGGGTCTTTCTTGGGGACTACCCCTAAGGGAGAACAAACAAAATTCTGGACCGGGGGTACACTAAACGGGCCGGCGACCCGACCTCGAGTCACCTCTTTCCGGATCTTATCCTGTACTACGGTCGTATGCTGCAGGACGGAAAGTTGATTTTTACACTTTTCCACACCCTGAAAGTCCCCTACCGGGATGCGGAAACCATACGAAAAACCGTTCCGCAGCACCCCAGCAGAAGTACGATCCGGGTATTCACTGAGCCAGGGAATCATCGCCAGGGTATCAATCGGGGTAGGTAAAGGCGCCCCTCGGACTATATTAGACCTGTTTGGCACCTCCTCTCCCCCCATTATCACCCGTTCTGGCTCTGCACGAGGACTCAGGATGGGACGACCCACAACCACTACATTCATGTTTGAATTTACACGATCCCTGGGGTCTAGTACATTTACCCCTGTTGAAATTAAAGCAGAAACCCCTTTTTCCGGTACTGCCGGCAGGTTTCGAGTACTCGTCGGCACCCGTACCTGATCGAAAGGGCGTCCCCGCATATTGCCGGGAGGATTCGCCAACATTACTTCCCACCAACGGCATTTTCAACATTCCTGACTCCTTCATTTTATCCCAAGTCAAGGAATCATAACAATCCCAGGTTAAACTTTTATTATGCTCCTTTTCCTTTCTGAACAGATTATCGTAACAGAACCAATGATTACCCTGGTGCGATGTCGAGTACCCCATGATTCGTGATTGATAGATTGGGAACTCGGAAAGCAACTCAGGTCTACGTTCCCCCAAGATTGATGTAAAGATTCCCCAAGCATTGCCCCAATTGCCGATATTCTCATTCACTTTAAAGGCGGCCATTTTTGCGCGCCAAACACTCGGATGCATGAGATCCTTCTGACTCTTTACATGCTCTACCTCATAATGATCAACAAGCAGTGAAAAAATGTTCACATACTCCCCCGCCCAAATCTTTTCCTTAATTGCCAAAGGAACATGTTGCCCCAACTTTTCTCTCCGAGAGGGTGTTGACTCATCCCTCGCGATCGGCAATGGCCGCTTACCTGCACCTGACGCTGCCTCTGTGGTCGCAATCGTCCCTGGTGTCTTGTCCCCTACTGCAGCCGGCACGGGCACCTTGGCTGCTTCCCGTTTCTCACGCAATTGCTTTATCAGCGCCTGCGCATCGACAGCCGTGGCGCCCTCGTTACCTTTACCCAACCACGCTGCCAATTGTGCTGCCAGCTCGGGCGGCATATCATCCTCGGACACGGGGGTGACCACAACGGGAATTGGATTCCCCTCCTCCGGCACGGGAGTTGGAGCCTCGAGCGGGGCACTGGGACCCGGGATGTCTTCACCCGCTGCCCCCCTCCTGGGCCTCTTGTTTTTCCCTCCCGGGGCTGCTCCCGCCAAAGGACGTTTTGGACCCCCTTCCTCATTCTTGTCCACCCGCTTCTTTAGCTCGGACATCTCCTTCATGAGAACACGCAGCATCTGGTCAGTAGTCATGCGCTTTCCCACCTTCTTCGGCATTCTCCAACAAAGTAACTGTAAAACAAACAAGAACGATTAAAACGCTCAAAATTGGCTCTTCGTTCCGTCTCGAGCTCACGTGCAGCGAGGGGGTGCAGCTTCAGAGCACAGGAACAAGAGGATGTCTTCTGGTCTTGCGTCCCTTTTTATCCATCTTCAGGGCGGGCGTAAACCCGCCCCTGCCTGCCCCGAGGGCGCGGCCAGCCGCGTCAGTGTCTAGGCCAGCCCACTCTAGGGCGGGAAAAAGCGCGCCCCGGCTACGCCGCTTCGGGCATACCAGCCGAGACGCGCCTCCCGCCCAAAATGGCTTCCCGGGGGGATCGAGGCACTCTGCCATACGTTCGGGGGGACCGAGTGGTCGCCCCTTTCCAGAAGCTTGGGTAAAGCACGCAGTACACATCAACAGTTATCGAACCTTTCACACTGCAGTAGTAGCAGGAGGTCATGGGAGAGCAAAGGGGGGTTTGTACACATATATATCCAACATGGTAAATGTGAGTAAAATAGAGCAGAAATTTGTTGATCTATATTATTAAGTGATTGTACTGTATATTAATAATAAGCACTGTATTGTCTTGATATATTTTTATAATAATGCCCCGGTTGACCAGATCGGGATGATTCTGAAAAAACACGGTAATGACTTAAAATCTATCCACAAAGAAAGTGAAAGGGATATGCTCATTATTAGGAGGGGGATTCAACACTGCCCTATGTCCAAACAACGGGAGGGAAATATGCAGCTTCATGAATGAGGATGGGAAAGTGATACCCACTGCCCGCATTCACAATATGTGGAATGCTTGAATGAAATAATGTTTGGCCATGATCTAGGTTTTGCTAACAAGATCTGTGTTACACCTGTCCCCTTTAAATGTACTTTTAATGGGAGAGGATGTTCTACGACAATAGACTACATATTGATATCGAATAGATACTCAAACAGTGTTAAATCTTTCACTACTCACAACATCCTTTTGAGTGATCACTTCCAGAACGTCTCCCTTACTCAGCTAACATGAAAAATAAACTAAGGAGCGAAACCCTCGCACATTCCTCAAAACGTAACAATAAATAGATTTAAAGGTTATTGCCTGCGATGGTCGATGGTAGGCCCTCTAGAAATCACACAGACTGTTGTAACCACGTGCAAATCTACCTTTTCGGCTTGTCTGGGTGAAAACACCACCCACATAAAAGAGGCTCTATTTGTTCAAAATAGAAATACAATAAGGAATACAAAAGGGTGGTTTGACGCAAAGTGTACGCAGGCCTATGCGAAATTAAAAGAAGAAATACATAAAAACCCTAGAAGAAGACAGGAGATAAGACAGGCCAGAAAGGCCTATAAAAATGGGCTTTAGGAGCACTAGGCGACTTTGACAACTGAGGTAAAGATGGTGCAGCCTTTTGGAGGGCAGTAAAAGCCCCTTTTCTGGATTCTGGGGATGCACCAGCTAAAGAAATCGCAAAAAAGAGGCACACTGGGTAGAGCACTTCACTAAAACATTTAACAGCGGTATGTTTGCAAACAACTTAGAAACCTAACTAATAGGTGATGACGAAATGGCACCTTTAAATATTCCTATTGATCTTCAGGTAACCCTGGACGAAGTCAACTGGGCAATCATGGCAAGCTTGGGTGGAAAGGCCCCTGGACAAGATGGGATCCCTGTAGATTTATTCAAAAATAACACTGCGCTATGGGGCCCACTCCTCCTAACACAGGTAATTACAGCTAGGTGTTCTTCTAATCTTATAGATACATGGTCTGAATCAATTTTGTGCCAATTTTTAAAAAAGGGAATCGCCAAGACTCTGCCTGTTTTCAGCCGATATCACTTTTAGATTCTTTGGTAAAAGTTGTACGGCACATTGCGCTCGAAAGATTGCAGGATTGGGCTGATGAAAATAAGATTATTTCTGAGTTACAGTTTGGACTTTGTTAGGGGCTAGGAACCATTAAACAAGGTTTAAACCTGAACTTTTTTATAGGGAAGCATACCTTTTCAAAGAAGGCCAGGCTGTTCCTAGCCTTCATTGAACTCACAGAAGCGTTCAACTGCGTTCAACATGACAAGCTCTGGTGAATTCTTCAGGATTTAGGAGTGGAACTCACCGTTATCGTTTGTTTAAGGCAACTATATAGCAACAGCAATTTGAGGGTGTGTTATGGAGATAAAGCAGAATGCATAGACTCGTTTTGAATAAAAAGGGGAGAAAGACAAAGCTGCAGGTTGGCCCCCTTTCTTTTTAATCTTTATATAATGTACTAGGCCAAATACTGGTGAATAAATGTCAAAACCTCCCCCAAATAGAAGGACTGCCAATACCCACAATATTGTATGCGGATGACGCCATTTTGATATCTTGCACTCAAGTGGGACTACAAAGAATACTGAAGTGATTTTGGGCCTTTCTGCATAATCCGGGGCTAAAGGTACAAAAACCTTTGTAGTGAGGTGCGGCACTGGCAGCCATGAATGTTGAGACATGTATATCGATAATAAAAAGATAGATTTTACAAATTGACTTAGCTACTTGGGCATTCTCTCTGATCAAAATGGTGTCTGTACCCACAAGCCAGAAAACTGACTTTCATGAAAACCACCTCCGCCCTAGTTAATTTTCTGAAAAGGCTAGGCAGGAGACCACGACATGAGCTACTACAGATATACAGAGCCAAGTGTGGTCGGGGAATACTCTGACTTTCAGGCCCTCCAAGTTGGTGAAAACAAGTTCTCACTATTTATAATGGCAGTCCCGGGTAGTACCTCCTCATATGTCTGTCACTCTGAATTGGGCGTCCCATATATCAAAGATCTTATAAAAGAGGTACCAATCCTGTTATGGCACAGAATATGGACATCTGTGGAAACCAACCATAACAAGAATATTTTAAATTATATTTGTAAACTCAATGGCGTTTTAAGAATTGTGTGGCTAAAGGATGTACAGGAGTTGATGCATGATCTAGGCCACCCAGAGTTCTATACTAAGCCAAGCGCAATGGACACTTTGAAAAGAAAAGTGTTAAAAATAAAAAGCTTTACCCTACTCGAATCCCTCAGACTAACAGTAGAAATATCAAAGCCTACAGAATTGCATAACCAGATGATCTTAACTACGCATTGCATTCAACCATATCTCACATTACTATGCAGGACGTATGACATACCTTTATTGACAAGATTTCGACTAGGGATACTGCATAGACTAATGAGTTTCCTGAATATGAATGATTGGTCAAGAGTTATGCAACTGTGTCATTGTGACGATCGCTCAGAGCAAGCAACACTTCACATGGTTCTAATTTGTGAATTTTATAATATGAAAAGAAAAAAAGGGATTTTACCCCTTCTAAAAAAGCTTGGGTTTAGACAATGTTTTACACATTGCCTCTGAAATGAGCCTGACTGCTCATGCCAAGCTACCAAGGGGGTGAGCAGGGGTCATCTTAGCTGTGTGACTTCCATACCCTGACAAGAGTGAGAGTCCCTACTTAGACAGGGTGAAAACCACTGCCAACTAGAGACCCCATTTCTAACAGATACCTTCCTAACCATATGGTGCACCATAGTTCAATTTTTGTTTTTTGTTTTATTTAGCTCAAACTAGACCCGAGAAATCAGGTATTGGAGCGCATTACATGAGCACTAGTTTCGTTACAGATAGACACATTCATTTTTTTTGTTAGGCACAGGGACATTAAGTGATTTGACCAGAATCACAGGATGTTGAGTGTCGTTGCCGAGACTCAAACCCGGTTCCACTGGGTTTGAGTCTCTGCTGCAGTGTTGCACCTCTTCATGGTGAAATACAGAGATCTGGAGTGATTCTGTGGCGTGGCCATTCACATGAAGAGGGGAAATGTCTTATCATATACCTTGATGTTCCTTGGGAAGAAGGTAGCCTGATTAACACTAGTTTCTCACGAAAGTGGAATGTAACTGTTGCTAACACTGTGTAAGTTAAGTCTAACAGGTGGAACAATAGAAAGGGATATTATTGGATTTTATTATTGGTATCTCGTTCAAGTGTGTTTACTTATTCCAGAAATTTTTGATCACCTGGAAGGTATTGTCAAAGGTGATATACTTTGGGTCAAAAGGCACTTCTTGTCCATGAAATTACTGGAAAGAGAGGCCGAGCAACTAGCAAAACCAGCTGTGAGAGAGCACTTTTTGCTAGTCACTTCCCCTTCCCTGGTACTGTACCTAAGAGTTGTTTCCTAACCTTTCCATCGTTGGCTCTTAACCAGATTTCGGTTTAACCAGGTATATCTTTCATTAGGAAACTATCAGACATGGTGCACCCCAGACAAGGCTCCCTTTTGTGAATGCGATAACTGTTAAATAATTTTTTAATATGCAAATTGCTGGGCTAATTTTTTAGTATTTTTACTGTTTTTATCATCATGTTTTTATTGTGTACTTTTATGATTTTAATTAATCGAATAAAGTGATTTGGGCTTGACTTGACTTGACTTATTTCATTATGTAGTAACCACCAAGTTCTGATACGAATGTTCACATTATTTTAGCTGAGTTTACTGATTTATTGTTACCTATGGCTATCAATATTACGTTGTGTAATTTCAATATTTACGCTACGGTACAACACTGACCAGATGCCCTCCCTTGGATTGGTCTCTGAGCTTTAATAGGCCTGTCAAAAATGTGATTATTTTTCCCTCAAATGCTGGATACACAATTTTAATTTGTCCTCATTGGAAGATAAATGGGGCGAGGCTTCCCACACTTAACATTTCCAACAATCTGGCCACCACCTTGAAGATAAAAGTATGTTCAAGGACCCTCCAAAGCCCCAGTCCTGAGCCAGGAGTTGATAAAGCTTGATGTAAAATCAAGAAGGACAATTTTCCTGCAATGTTAGCTAGTAAAAGTGTTGTACTAGCACAAGATGGCTAAAATTCAGCATGTTCGAACTCTTATATTTCAAAGGTGTTTAACTGGGATGCTCATCTTAGACATTTTGCTCTGCATTAAAATCATCACATAGCTCCTTTTAGTGATATTTATCACATGTGCCATACTACATAAAAGGCAGATCCAAAGCAGTATATCATTAGATGCTCCAAAGTTCCTAAACGCTGAGTTGATCTTTTCTAGCCTACTACTATGAAAATCAGATTTTGACTGATAGCTACCACTAATAATGTATTTGATGTAGTGAACAGCCTCATCAGCCATCCTTCCTGTTCTTCCAATGTCAATCTGTTTTAATCTTCCAAAGCACGTTTCCACTAAAGTTGATTAGTGAAATTCCTCCTTGGGATTCTGTCATTAAGACCATCACAAGTCTTGAAGACTGTAATGCTAGTTCCAACTAGCCTATTTCAACAATTCTTTCTGTTATTTCAGCAGAAAGAAATGTTAAAATAGGCTAGTGCATTCTAGATAATCAGCTATCAATTAGGGCTCCCCTGTCGATCCACGTCCTGATAACAAAATAAAAAAGCAACTAGGCAACATTGCTCCAGCACTTAGTGCTCTACTCAAGTAAACTCCGACCTCAAACTTTGTGCCTCAAGTGAGAGAACAAATAATGGCCATCCTTCACTTGAAAAAGTAATCTGTTGGTTCTTCCAAATTGCCCAACTGCAACCCTCACGCAATGACTCTCAAAACCTTTGTGCCAAAGGAAAGAAATATATAATCAATTGTCTCTGTTTCAGGACCAAGACATGGATAACATTATGCATTTTCATGACAATGAAACGTTCCGTGGGCAGCACTTAATTATTTCCATATTATCCTGAACATGGGCGGGATGGCAACCATGATGCCTTTATATTCTTGGCAGCCTTTGCCATCCTTTCTGTTCAATATTGCTGCTAGGCTACAGGCCTTTCCAGGGCTCAATTTTCGATATTTTCCGTCATTTCAAGAAGAACTCTGATTATCATTCTAAAATTAACACCAATTTTGGGAGATATTCACTGAAGTCTATCTATCTAATGATAATAATAATCTCGGTATATTATATTTCAGCAATTCTAGGCACCGCTAGAATTTAAGCTTATCCTGTAGACCGCTGCTTGCTTTAACCACAAGGGTTCAACTCCCTATTCTTCCATCCTGCTGGCTTATATCTGTGATGTAAAGGTGTTCATTAGGATTTGGAGACAGATCCTGAACAAACACTGTTATAGTTCAAGAAAGCACGCATGGCTCAGAACAAACATAAAACCTGGTAGAATAGCAGAGTAGTTGTGGGTAGGCAGAACGATTAACTCCAGTGTAAACTAGCTCACTTGAACCTTTAATTCCAATTTGTCAGACGAACCTCCCTTTTAGATACATGGGGCCCGACCACTGAACCTTTTTTACTGATATTAATATATGTTCCTGCTGGCAAGAAAGGTATTACACCTTTTGCCATCACATTATCATCTTTTTCCATCACACTATCAAAGTAGATTTGTGGTGGTGGTAATCTGTGGCTAGAATATTTGTGCATATTTGATGTGTTGCATATTTTTGTGGTGGTATGTATTGTGTTGTATTGTGCTATTGAGTTTATGTTCTGCATTATTGCATTGTGTTGTTTTAGATTGTGATCAAATTATTGCATTCTTTTTCAATTATTTTGTTGTTTTGTGCCATGTTATGTTTTGTTTTGTGTTGTTATTTGTTTTGTTTTACGCCATCATGCTGTGTTTTCATTTGACGTTTTTCGATGCCAGCAATTAATGCTATATTTCCTGTCAAAAGCAGCATAAAATAGAGCTTTACATTTGTATCAACAAACAATCGTTTACAAAAGTGGAAAGAAAAAAAATACTACTGTTCGAGTTCCTCAACTGTTTAATACACCAATGATCATAAAATGTTGCTAGGGATATGTTTTAAAGAAGCATAGTAAGGGCAAATGTAAGACATACACCAGCCAAAGTTTTGAGCTGATTAGTGTCCTAAATAGTCGATGAACTGCAGCATTTTACCGCATGAGCCAGTGGTACATCTTTACTTATCGCTGAAATGTTAAAGGAATGTGCTGTTTTTGGATGAAAATTGGTATCTTTAAAGTAATTACAGAGAACAAAAGGCACTAAAAAATAATATAATACATACTAGCTTACTCACCGCGCGTTGCTGCGATCTCAGAAGAAAGGAAATTTAAGGAAACTTGTTATGATAACATTCAATTTACATTGTGTCATTTTTATTGAAACTTATTCATTTTAATATGGAAAACATTTTAAAGTGTTGTTTTAACCTTGTTTATTTATTCGAGTGCTTGTGGATACACAGTAGTTTTTTGTTTTTCCGTCTGGTGCGTGCACAAATAAATCAGAAGATTTTCCTACGCGTGAACTGGCCACATACAGTTGTCCATGTGAGAAGCACGGATTCTCCAAATCTAGTCCACACAATTGCAGAAATTGTCCCTGTGCTTTGTTGATGGTCATTGCAAAAGCGAGTCGCACCAGAAACTGTAAACGTTGAGTATTGGAAAGATTATGAGGGCCCTGGGGGCTGATATGTAACAATTTCTCGTGGGAGTGTACTCAACAACTTTTAACAATTTTTTGTTTTTATTTTTTAATTTGTTTTTTTTTTTTTGCCAGAAACCTTCGCGGGAGTGTACTCAACAACTTCCCAAAGTTTCATGCCAATCGGATGAATGGTGTAGTAATGCATAAAGGACAAACAGACAGACATACATTCGTTTTTATGTATATAGATTAAAGCATAAAAAGGGCACAACATAACAAAACAATCAACACAACACAGGACAAAATCTGATTGACAAATCATTCTATATCATGTTCTGCTAGTATTTTGAGGTTTTGTTTTGTTTTATAATAGATAGTTTTTTTAAGTCCATCCACATTATAGATAATGAAACATTTAGGTCACAATAACTGCTGGTCTTGTTGCTCTTAGGTAGTGAATTAAATCACCTTCTTTCCATTGTAAAAAAGATTCAACAGATTTGGCTAAGTGTTTGTTTTAAAAATAATTGAATCTATGAATTATGTGCAAAGTTTTCTGCATCCCATATTTACCGTAAAAGGATTCTCAATGTATAATCAGAATTCCACAGGAAACGTCAATTAGTGGATCTATTATTAGCTACTCATTTGCAAATTAGCACTTGGAACGGGACATCTGCAGATAATATCTCATTTAAAGCAAGGTGAAATGCTGTTTGACCTATCTATAGACTTGCTAGAATTAACACTTCTGTAAAACTCACTATAATGTGGAATACATTATGGTTATTGCAAGAAAGTGCCTCGCTTTACATGGTCACCCCATTTTACTGTGGACATATGCTACTGGTTTTTTGATTTTATGCACTGCAACATTGCTAACTATGCTCCAGTGCACCTGCTCTGCATCCTAAAATATGTAAAATTGGCAAACTCTTAACTGGCATATTAAAATTCCCTATAAACTCATAGTGTGTTGTGCCCAAAATACGGCGCTGCCTTGGAAAGTTAAGTGTCACCTATTGAATATTGCACTTCTCACGAAACAACAAGACAAAGAAAGAGATCAATTGATGGGTCTGAAGACAGGGAGAATATTCATGGCCCCAATAAGCCATAAAAGCCTGGACATGTTTGAATCGCTTGTCAAACTGGACATATTTAAAAAGGACTTTAAGCCAACACTAAAAAGTAACAATATTACTCAAAAAGAGTATGGGATTTTAAGATCTATAGCTAACTATCCAGTTATAATATGCCGAAAAGCAGACACAGGTGGAGCAGTTGTGGTGTTAAACACCCAGTTATTACAATGATCAAGTGGAAAGACACTTAGCGGACCAACACACATATATGAAGTTACACTTGAACCCCACAGACCAATTCTTGGAAGTTTTAAAAAACATTGTGCAAAAAGCATTTGAACAAGGCACAATAAGTGAGAAAACAAAAGGCTTCCTAATACCAACCAACCCCAAAAGTCCAGTAATATACATGGTGCCAAAAATTCATAAAGATCCGGTTAACCCGCCCTATCGTCCCATAGTTTCCACCAGAGGAAGCTTACACAAGCCAGTAGGAACATTTTTGGACAGTTACTTGCAGCTCACAGTACTAAAAATGAGAACTTTCTTAAAAGACACGACTGATTTCTGAAACAAAATCAATCAAATTACCATAGCCAAGGATGAGAATATACTGATGTGTACTACTAACGTCAAGTCTTTATACACCTCAATACCACACCAACTGGGAATTGATGCAATTAAACAAGCCCTGTTACACACTGATTATGATGAAGAGTTAAAAATAATTTTGATGGAGCTGTTACAATTTACACTAATGCACAAATTTCTAATGGAAAAACGACTGGTTCTCACGAAAGACGGGAACTTCTATGGGCAATTGCGCTGCCCCCTTATATGGGAACAGTATTATGAACCAGTTTGAGGAAGAGCATATCTTGTCAAAATCTGCATAGAAAAACCATACCAAAATGTTTCTGACGTTCATAGATGACATTTTCATTCTTGGGAACGGTTCAGCCACAGAACTAGAAAATGAACACAACAAATTGAAACAAATTAATGGCAGAATACAGTTTACCCATGAAGTTCAGGAGCAGTCAATAACATACTTAGAAGTCAGGATCACCAAAAACGACACAGGTTTTGTAACAGATCTGTTTAGAAAAGAGACTGACAGAAATAATACCTTGCAAAACGGAAGTTTTCACCAACCCTCACTGAAGCAGCATTTGCATTTTACACAACTTTTGAGAGTGAAAAGGATCGTCTTGGATCCCACAAAAAGAATTGAACCAGCAGGGGAGATGCTTCAACAGTTTAGAATATGGGCGTACCCAGATTCGATATTGAAACAAGCAGAAAACCGTTGTCAACTTGTATTGAGGGAAGAGTCACTGACCTTCAAAGATAAACCCACACAAGATCGTATAACTGTAGTGTCCAAATTTTCCACAATGAGCGGCATGTATAAGAAGATCATTAAGAAACATAAGTCAGTAGTGGAATTTGAACCGGATTTTAACCATAATGATCAACAGCCCATCCTCGCAAACACTCGAGGAAAAGTGGAAGAGAACTTATCAAACAAGCCAATAATCAGCCAGTATATAAAGGAACAGTTTATTGCTGGAACTGCAACAATTGCCACAGTGTGATTATAGGACCTAGCATATCAGATCCTATGAAAGGAAAAAATATTAAATTAATGGTAACTGCTATATGTGATTCAGCCAACATCATTTACCTTTTGAAATGTCCCTGCAGGAAGGTATACGTTGGCCAAACAGAAAGGAAAATAAAGATTTTAGTAAACAAACATAAAAGTAACATAAGAACAAAACAACTGAAGTCAACTGTAGCAAACCACTTTATTGAAGCAAATCATAACATTTGGCAATTAAAATGTTGTGTGCTGGAAACTATTGAGAAGTGCAAATGTAGAGCTAATCATATCTACCTCTTGCAATGCGAGAACTATTGAATACAATTCTTGAACTCACTCAAACCCAACGGGTTAAACGACCGGATGGAGTTCCAATGTTATTTGTAAAATACCATTGTTTTAACAATTACTGACAGCATCTTTCTGCATTTTTGAACTTGTACTTTCCTATTTTAGTATTTCCTTTCCCATGTATATATTACCTCTTAAATGTATTAACACAGACCACCTTCGTTTGCACAAAGCCCTATTTTCTTTTTGTTTTCTTACACGCATATTTCAATGCTTATTAATATACACAAATCAGACTTGATGCACTGTACTAGGAACAGTTAGCAAGTCTGTTCACATGGATTTGCGCATAATCCACAGAGTTCAGCCGGTCTAGCCCCTCCCTCGGACTGCAATCCGACCACCTGCTGCAGAAGCACTGGAGATCTTGTGCCTGCTGGTCTCGTGAGGCCGCCTCTGAGACCTGTTCCAGAGGCTCTGGTCTTTTACTGTCTCTTTCTCTCCCCAGTCCCTGCCTTCTCTTGTGGTGCTTCTCAATTCCTGTAGCCTGCTCCAGGACACGCCCATGCCGCACGGCCCACCAGCTGTAGGCACGGCCCTCCCCCAGCGCCACAGGTCCATCCCTGGCCTCAGGTGCCCCCTCGCTGCTGTTCGCTATTTTCGCTCGTTTTTTCCGCTTTTTTGCCCCTCTATGCCCAGCTGTCAGTGTCCTGTATTTCTACTGTGATTTACTGTTAGTGCTTCTTTTTTGTAAATAGGACTATTACGCCTTGTATTTTTGTCACGGTTCCACCAGTGTGATCCGTCCCTCTGCTCCCCGCTTCCCACAGCTGCTCCCTCGCAGCCCCGCCCCCTTTAATTTCTGTCAACCCCATTGGCCCCCCGCTCCCGCCTCCCAGCTGCTCCTCCCTCCCACTTCGCCTTAAATGGAAACCGCGCGCACGAGCAGCGTTCACGCACAGCGTTCACGCACAGCGGGCGCGCCGATTGTGCGCCGAAGGCGCCCCAAATGCAAGCCCGTCTATGCCCGTCCGCGCCTTGACCGCGCCCAGCGCCAGGACCCCTGGCCCCCATCGACGCCAGACCACACGACGGACCTACGACGCTTCCACCCTCAATGCACTCAGTGCCGGCCGAACCCCCGCCTGCTACCGAGCCACCCCGAAACGCACCCACGGACCCTTCACCTGCCAAGCCTGCAAATTCACCTGCCTCTGGACCTGCACCACACCCGACAAGCCGAGCACCAGCAGCAACCACCTCAAGTGCATCCTGCTCAACACCCACTCTGTCCACAGACACGCCGTCGAACTCTGGAACCTGCTCGACACAACATCACCAGACGTCGCCTTCCTCACAGAAACCTGGATGAAACCCTCCTCAGCGTCTGACATCGCCCTCGCCATCCCGGACGGATACAAGATCACCCGGAAGGACCGCGTCAACCAGACTGGAGGAGGCATTGCCATCGTACACAAGAACACCATCCGCATCACGACCAACCCCGACGACACATTCACAGCCACCGAACACCTCCACTTCAAGATACACACTGACCCCAAGACCACCCTCAGAGGCACCCTCATCTACAGACCCCCGGGACCACGCACCCAATTCAGCAAAGACATCGCCGGCTTCATCAGCCCGCACGCCCTTCCCTCCGCTGACTACATCCTCCTAGGGGCCCTCAACTTCCACCTAGAGAACAACAAGGACAGTAACACCACCACCCTGCTGGACAACCTCGCTAACCTCAGACTCAAGCAACTGGTTAACTCCCCCACCCACTACGCCGGCCACACGCTTGACCCTGTCTTCTCCTCCAGCAAACACATCTCCTTCAGCCACTCCACCGGACTCCATTGGACCGACCACAGCTGCATCCACTTCAGTTTCAGAAGAACCACGACCCACCACCACTCACAACAGATTCCTCGCAGGAGCTGGAGCAAGATCACCGCCGAGCAGCTCGCCACCTCCCTCTGCCAGAACCCTCCTGCCAGCACAACGGACCCCACCGAAGCACCCAACAACCTCACACAGTGGCTCACCAACTGCGCAGATGACCTCGCACCACTGAAGAAACCTCCCAGCAGACCTGGCAGCAAGAAAGCCCCCTGGTTCACCGACAAAATCAATATCTCCAAGAAGAACTGCCGCACCCTCGAGAAAGCCTGGCCCCACGACCAGACCACAGACAACATGACGGCCCTCAAGTACGCCACCCAGAAACACCACCAGCTGATCCGCACCACCAAGAAGACAGCATTCAAAGAACGACTGTACAACAACGCCCAGAACAGCAAGGAACTCTTCAGCATTGTCAAAGAGTTCTCCAACCCCAGTGCCAGAAACAACAACATCACTCCCTCGCAAGACCTCTGTGACTCACTTGCCTCGTTCTTCTACTGCAAGATCGCCGATATATACAACAGCTTCGGCGCACCAGCCACGCACCCAACCACCGAACCAATGCCCCCCACCACCACCATCTGCGCCGAAGACACCACCTGCACGATGAACACCATCAACTCCGGATCACCAACCGACCCCTGCCCCCACCACGTCTTCAACAAGGCCGACTCCATCATCACATCCCAACTCTGGGGCATCATCAACACCTTCTTCAACACCGCCACCTTCCCGGAGATCTGGAAGCACGCCAAGCTCAGCGCCCTCCAGAAGAAACCAACAGCAGACCCCACGGACCTCAAGAACTACCGCCCCATCTCGCTCCTCCCTTTTCCTGCCAAAGTCATCGAGAAGACCGTCAACAGACAGCTTGCCGCCTTTCTCGAGATGAACGGATCCCTCGACCCCTCGCAGTCCGGTTTCCGAGCCAACTACACCACCGAGACCGCCCACATCGCAGCCACTGACGACATCAGATCCCTGCTTGACAACGGGGAAACAGCGGCCCTCATCCTCCTGGATCTCTCTGCAGCGTTCGACACTGTCTGCCACCGCACCCTAGTAAAGCGCCTCAACAACATCGGAATCTAAGGGAAGGCACTGGAGTGGATCATCTCGTTCCTCGCCGGAAGCACGAAGAGAGTCCGCCTCCCCCCTTTCAGATCCATCTGCGGTGTTCCACAAGGATCATCACTCAGCCCAACCCTCTTCAAAGTCTACATGAGCCCTCTCGCAGCCATCGCACGCAAACACAACCTCAACATCATCTCCTACGCCGACGACAACCAGCTGATCCTCTCCCTCACCAATGACCCCGCCACCGCCAGAACCAGCCTACACGAAGGGATGAAAGACATCGCCGAATGGATGAAGAACAGCCGCCTGAAACTGAACTCAGACAAGACGGAAATCCTCATCCTGGGATCATCGCCCTCCGCCTGGGACGACTCCAGATGGGCCCCTGCCTTGGGCACCACTCCCAAACCAACGGATCACGCACGCAACCTGGGCTTCATCCTGGACTCCTCGCTCTCGATGACCAGACAAGCCAACGCTGTCTCATCGTCATGCTTCAACACCCTGCGCATGCTCCGCAAGATCATCCGATGGATCCCCACCGAAACCAGGAAGACGATCACCCAGGCACTCGTCACCAGCCGGCTGGACTACGGAAACACCCTCTACGCCGGAACCACAGCCAATCTTCAGAAAAGACTTCAGCGCATACAGAACGCCTCTGCACTACTCGTCCTGGACATCCCCCGACACAGCCACATCTCCGGCCACCTGAGAGACCTGCACTGGCTCCCCTTCAGCAAGAGGATCACGTTCAGACTCCTCACCCACGCACACAAGGCCCTCCACAACCTGGGCCCCAAGTACCTCAACAACCGCCTGACCTTCTACGCGCCCACCTGCGAGCTATGATCGTCCAGCCTCGCCCTTGCCGCCGTACCACGCATCCGCAAAGCCACCGCCGGGGGAATATCCTTCTCCTACCTGGCAGCCAAGACATGGAACTCCCTCCCGATCCACCTCTGGCTGACGCAGGATCATCTCTCCTTCAGGAAGCTCCTCAAGACTTGGCTCTTTGAGCAGTAATGGACCCCTCCCCCCAGCTCCTTGAGACCCTCCCAGGTGAGTAGCTCGCTATACAAATGCCCATGATTGATTGAGTTCATCAGCCAGAGGTGCGCTCCACCCGTCTTGACTTTTGAAATTCAGCAATACTAACTCACTAGTAAGTGTACCAGTGAACTCTATCGGCACACAACACGCTTGTTTGAACACAGCAAATGTGTTAACGGCAGGCTCACACATTAATTCCTCATTAGACCCGTTTTTCTTCAGTCACTACGTTCAATGTAATGGGCACACGTTCATGAAAACCTTTCAATCTGCATACGTTTTTAACCTATCTCCGTTTTTTAGTTGGAGGAGCACATTCTATTCAGCACACTTTCCACATTTCTTGATTTTCCTCACCAATTACTCTAGGAGAATGTTGTAGTTTTACATCTCGTTTCCCGTATAATATGTGGTTTCTAGAGGCGATTTTCTTCTAGTATATTGAGCGGGGGCTCTTATTATCATTTTCAAATTGTCCCCAGACGAAGGCCTGGGTGGCCGAAATGCATCGGGACCAGTAAAGTGTTTGACAATGCATGTTGGGATACGTAATTCTTAAACTACCAACATGAATAAACTTATATTGAGATGCAACAACACTAAGGATTGAAATAAATCATCTTCATTGCAAACTCGTTTTGATTTATAATTTGGGATTTAACGGATTAACCTCATTTAGAGGACATAATACCAATGCTCTGGGGACATACCCCGCATCTGTAGGGACGCAGCTAATCTTCTATTAATTCACTTGGGTTCGGGGAGTGATACCCAGGAGGCATGGGACACCTAGTCTTTATCAGGAGAATAAACAGTTGGTTGTGCATGCACTTGCACCATTTATATAGCACTACTGCGACATTCACAAATGTGACTAGGTAAACATAACTCCAGGCTGACCAGCCTGACCTTGCAAAATACCCTCTTTTAGATAGAGAAAAACGTTCTTTTAAATATTATTATCAATAAGGCAGCCCTATGTAGACCTTGTAGTATGCAAGGCATGGTGCATGGAAAATAAAAGTAGTACATGTAGAAATTGAAAGTTGACTTTCCCTTACAGTGACTAGCACCCAATATCTATCTTCTCTGTAACAAGACTGACTGGCCCATAGAGGATCACTGGAAAATTATATTAAATATTAATTGTGCTACCTCTGGTTAAAGACGAGCTAGAACATTATTAAACATCTGATTTTAATATTTACTAAAATCCCAATTCAACGTTGAGGTCTGATCGTTAACACATATTAAGAAAAAGTTACTTTTAGAAAGTATCTTTTCTCTCCCTAAAGCTCCTGAAAGGAAATTTGTATTAGCTATCCCTCAGCTGTTCAACCTCTATCAGTTAATGAGGTGTGAAAACGTCTCCCAGACCTGAGGCAATAGCCTGGTGTTGTTGAAATGTTTTCTTCCTCTTTTAGGAAGACCAGTTAGGGTGGACCCAGGAGCTTCATTCATTTATAAAAGGTCTGCCCTATCACATAGAAAGGTATGGGAAGACCAGGTGAAACCAAACATTTGTTCCCTAAGCTAGCCTAGCCCGAAACCAGTAGGAGGACAGCTACACCCAGAACTAGTTTTGAGTGACCGCAAAATATGGTGCTACTCCTTTTCCTGGGCAACCAAATGGACGGGCATGCAGGCTTTGCACAAGGAAGAAAGTGTTTCCCCATCTTAGATTTTAGGAGTAAGGTGCACTGTGCAATTGTTTGTAGTAGGAAAAAAGGAAATTGCTAAAACAGAGGGAATATTTATAGTATTGGTTGGTGCGGAACCAGAAGTCACCCCCACCCACAAGCTAGTGCCAAGTGGAAATGAAGCATACCATGCACCCTTTCAGCACACTTTCTGAATCTGTTGAATAATCTGTTGAAGAACAGAAGAAGGACTGCACCTACTGTTTGAAATCTAAAACACATTTTACCTGCTTAGAGCGTCTCAGCAGCAGTAAATCTGATTCAGCTGGCTTTCTATTAAAAGGTATCCTGCCTCATGGAACTCATTGTCAGATACAGCCTTCATCCTTGACATATTAGAGGATTCTGAGCTATTAAAAAGAGACGAAGACCTGATGTAAAATCTTTCACGTCGACAAACCTGCTTGATGTATCTGATGTGGCTCCATTTCTGTCACAAACAGTAAATCTAACTTCACCATTCAATCAAATCTTGACTAAACATTAAAAAAGTGATTGAATGATTTTTTTAGTTTATCATTAACTTGAGATAGCAGAATTCAAATCGTAATTTGTACCCTCATTTTCTCATATGACAGCAGAGCCTTTCACAGAGAAAACAGGCTTTGGGGCCTTGCCACTGTAGAGACAAGGTAACATTACATTTCTATTGGTCTCACTTTTAAATACCGTGAACCCTACCAACTTTTGTTGTTCTTGTCTTAATACATCTGGAAGATCTGCTAATGAAGGTGTGCCATGCATAGTAGTGTAAATACATGCAAATATACCTCCCCAAGTGTACACCTCCTCAAACAGTGGCACTATCTGAACTGGAGGGCATATAGTAAAGATTCTATGCTTACCCTGTGGCGTTTTGCAAAGATAGAGTGCTTCCAACTTGTTTGCCTTACAAGTGATCCAGAAGGCAATTTCATCTTGTTTCACTGGAAATGTGTTCAAATTATTGTTTATAGCCTGTGGACTTTATGGAAACCTACCCCTTTGGTGCAGGTCCTATAGCAGCTGCTCTGAGAGCTACATTCTGTAGCACATACTGTCCGAGCCATCTGTGTAGAGAATACTACTTAATTAATAATCTTACAACGTCCCCAGGATGTAGCTGCTGCGGATAAGGAAAAGGCGTATATTCAGCCAATGAAGGCCAAGTGACCCCTTTACTGAGAGGACCCAGTCTAGCATTCTGATGTGGAGTGGTAATTGTTCGCCAAAGTAATGTAATTTTGGTGATCCTGGTCGGTCAAAGGAACATTTAAGTACTAATATGCCCTATATTGTGAGGGCAAAATAGTTGTCGATGCATATGTGCTCAAATGCTCTGTTGCAGCATCTATACGACCAAAATCTGCCCAAAAGTAGGAAATCTCAAAGGCATATACAGATGTGCATGAATCCCTAATGTTACCGGACACGTATTATCGGGTAACCTCTGTCTTTTTTTCATTTCATTTTTAGAGTTTTATATTGCGCAAACTAGACCCGAAGATATCGAGTATCAAAGCACTTTACATTGCACCAGTTCCGTTACACTAGGATAACGCATTAATTTTTGTTAGGCACGGGGAGAATACGTGATTTGCCCAGAATCACAGGATGTTGAGCGTCGTTGCAGAGACTCAAACCTGGTTCCCCAGCTTCAAAGTTGATCGCTCTAGCCGTAAGGCTACATCCTCTCACATCTTTGAGATAGTTTGCAACTGCTGCTTTGTAATTTAGTCATATCTCAGCAGGAGCCACCATTTTTAGTGAATAGTTTCAATAAACATGAAATTCAGAAACCACGGAATGACAAAAAAATATTTTAAGCTACAAAACTTACAAACCTACAGCCAACAGGTATTTCCTATTTAATCTGAAGTAAGTAACCAATATTTTGGATGTATCTATGTATTTGTAATAATAGTTTTTGGGTTTGTCATTAAAATCCACTCAAAAGTCCAGAAAGATCCAAGACTCCAATTAAGGTGACAAATGATATGAAATATGAGAGGGGGTATCCCCAAAGAAACAGGGTCAGAATTCTAACCCTTGGGTGGAAGAACTTAGTTAAATGCAGCATCATTAAATTAGACAGCTAGTTGGGCATATCCCTAACACAAACCTGATGAGCAATGCCGCACAAACAGTGTATTGAAGTTACTTTCAGGCCCTAAAGATGAGTTCAGGAAAAACTATGGCCATTCAAACAATTTTTTATGTATGAACAACACACTCAATAATAGCTCTTAGAAATGGGGACATTTACTTTAAAATGTTTATTTTAAAATGTTCAATCTAGTGCATAAATTATGTCTGTTAACCACACTGAATGCATACATATTATCAGTTAAGCATGCAACGGCCAGCAAAAACAAAATTAATGTTTCTATCATTGCTAGACCACTTTTCATTAATGGTTAAATCCTGGGCTTCTTATTGCATTTGACCACTGATTTTATTTCATATTTACAAAATAAAACAGGGTTTGGGGACATTAAACCTACTGTCAGGCTAAACTAACATTGCAAAATATGTGTCATCCCAATACTCATGTTGCATTAGAAGTCAGGATTTAGTAGGGGCTTGCATTGTTATTGATTCACTCAAGCAGATGCAAGTGCAATGCACTCTCTTAAGTGAGATTAACTATAACACGAAGAGCCACCTTGCATGGTTCTGCATGGCATAGTAAATCTGGAGTAACGCAAGGCAGGGCAAGTTCCTGCCTTGCGTTACTCTGAACTGGGTTTGGTAAGGCATTCAATGGTCGAGCATGGGTGTTCCCACATATCCACCAATGGTTTGTGATGTATTTCCAGAGTTACTAACAATAGAAAACATTGGTAATGTGTCAAAATGCTACGCCTTCCCGGAGGCGGCATAACAAGGAGAAATACGTTTACTTCTCCCCGTTTTTTTTCTCTTTCTATGTGTGCTGCAGATCGCAGCACACATAGAAAGAAGAAACAACCTCAGTGGATTGTTTTTGTGCAGGATGGTGTCCCTTCCAAAACAAAATCAATCCTGCCTGGAACGCAGACAACTTTGCATCATGATGCAAGGGTGCCTGGGTTGGCACTGGACAGCCACTAGTGCACCAGCACAAAGAGGGCAGGAATGTGCCTTATCTTAGCAGATACGTCACTATCCAGCACTCTTCATTCGAGGCAGCTCAACAACTTGTTTTGCTGTGTTGTGCTGCATGAAATGTTAAGTAATCTGCCCCAAAACATCCATATTTCTAAACAATAACCTTAACCCCTTGCGTGCTCATGACAACACCACGCAGTCATGAGTCATGGTAGCCGTGTGCTCATGACAGCGTGGTGCCGGCATGTCTCTGCTGCTCCACCCATATGGCACTAATTTCCCACCTCTGTGGGCAAATTAATGAGCGGGCGGAGTCATGACAGCACAATGCCGGTGCACAGACATAATATCGAGTCCAAAATATCGATTGGACATAATATCGAGTTTTTAATATTGACTGGACAAAATATCGACAGGACAGAATATAGATAACAAAAATATTGTTTTTGAGGTAAGTGAAGTAATATCAACTGTTGAAAATATAGATAGTTAAAATATCGAAGTATATAATATAGATAGTTAAAAATATCGATTTTTTATTAATATATAATTTTTTAAAGTGTATTTTTATGTTATAATATGTGTGAAAAGTGTGTATTTATGTTATAAATAATTTTATTTAATGAATTTTGTTTTTATAATTATTGCGTAATTTAATTCTGTAGCGGGTTGTGGGTTTATAGGGGAATAGGGTGGGAATTATTTTAATTATAATTAATTAAATATGTAAATGTATTTATTGATAATAATTAGTCATTAATTGTTAATTAATTTATATTTGTTATTAAATTTAATTGTAATAGGAAAATAGTTATTATTAATTGATTAATTGGTAATTATGTAAATTTTACTAATTTAATTCTGTAGCGGGTTGTGGCTTTATGGGGGAATAGGGTGGGAAGTAATTTAATTATAATTAATCAAATATGTAAATTTATTTATTGATAATAATTAGTAATTAATTGTTATTTAATTTATATGTGTTATTAAATTTAATTGTAATAGGAAAATAGTTAATATTAATTGATTATT
The DNA here is from genome assembly GCF_964263255.1 of Lissotriton vulgaris. Lineage (NCBI taxonomy): Eukaryota > Metazoa > Chordata > Amphibia > Caudata > Salamandridae > Lissotriton > Lissotriton vulgaris. The sequence goes on along the minus strand of NC_141694.1, from coordinate 1,572,331,485 downwards.
TGATAATTATGTACATTTTACTAATTTAATTTATGTAGCAAGTTGCGGGTTTATAGGGGAATAGGGTGGGAAGTAATTTATTAATAATTAATTAAATCATAAAATTATTTAACATTTATTTATTTGGAATTAATTGTAAAATAATTTGTAAATATTAAATAATTAATTGTTAATGTTTAATTAATTTGTATTAATAGGTGATTAATTGAAATATTTATTGTTAATTAGTGATTTTAAAATATTATTTATTATATTAGATAACATTTTATTTATTTTTATTATTATTAATAGATATTCATTTTTAGATTTTTGAATAATATATGACATATTTACTTTCCCTAATGTTGTATTCTCTGGAGTGGGAATAGTAATTTTAACCCCTACGCTATCCAACGTTTTCCCTACTGTTGCATCCACTTGAGTGGGAATAGTAATTTTAACCCCTATGCTATCCAACGCTTTCCCTACTGTTGCACCCACTGGAGTGGGAATAGTATTTTAACCCCTACGCTATCCAACGCTTTCCCTACTGTTGCACTCTTTGGAGTGGGAATACTAATTTTAACCCCTACGCTATCCAACGCTTTCCCTACTGTTGCACCCACTGGAGTGGGAATAGTAATGTTAACCCCTAGGCTATCCAACGCTTTCCCTACTGTTGCACTCTTTGGAGTGGGAATAGTCATTTTTACCCTTACGCTATCCAACGCTTTCCCTACTGTTGCACTCTTTGGAGTGGGAATAGTAATTGTTACCCTTACGCTATCCAACGCTTTCCCTACTGTTGCAACCACTGGAGTAGGAATAGTAATTTTAACCCCTACGCTATCCAACGCTTTCCCTACTGTTGCACCCCCTGGAGTGGGAATAGTAATTTTAACCCCTACGCTATCCAACGCTTTCCCTACCGTTGCACCCACTGGAGTGGGAATAGTAATTTTAACCCCTACGCTATCCAACGCTTACCCTATGCTTGCAATCTTTGGAGTGGGAATAGTAATTTTACACTTTTGTTATTGTTCGTTAATAATATTGGCTATTATTTAATTATATTTTGTTACTATATATATATATATGTTTCAAGAAATATGAATTAAATTTTTTACTTTTTTTACTTTCATTAATTATTTATTTATTATAATTTAATGTAAGTATTTTTAAGTATATTTTAGTAATTAATTTTTAATATTAATTTAATTTAACATTGTTTTTAGTAAAGTCGATATTTTTTAAAACTATATTTTTGTAAACGATATTTTTAACTCGATATTTTTGTACTTACCTGTTTGTAGATAGAAACACGATATTTTGTCAGTCGATATTTTGTCAACGATATTCTTGCTGGTCGATATTCTGTCTCTCGATATTATTTCAGTGATCCCAGAATGCCGTCATAAGCACACGCCACCCGTGATTCATGACGGCGTGGTGCCGTCATGAGCACCGAAGCGCTGCGCGGGCCCCCTAGCGACCCGCACCATGGTGGAATTCACAGCACGGCAGAAATCGCGCCGCGGCAAAGGGGTTAAACTGCTAATGGTAATAATGTAATGGCTGTACTGATTAATGTAAACAAAAACATGTCAGCTTACCGAGTTGTTCACCATGAAGATATCAGGCTTTTTAGGAATGATCTATGAATTACAGAAGTTGAAAACAAGCATGCAAATAAAACAGGCTAACAGAGTTGCCACTGTTACAGTATTCATAACAGTTAGCTATAAGGCCTACATGGGGTGATTTATTAATATTGCAAACGGAGGCTTTCCCTGTCAGAAAGGGTAATGTTGAAAGGTCAGACTACAGGATTAAACTGCTATAAACTGGTTACTTTGGTAGGTGTCAAGCCATGTTTTCCTTTTCATACTGGAAGATGGCACAATAGGTGCTGCAGTCCACAGGTGGCATTTAACTTTCCATGCTATGTATTTATGGTCTTAAAAAAGAGTTAAATATGCCTTTCAGGGATTAGTCTATTTTCATATGTTTAAGGCGTTAGATCCCACAAACTGAGTAATGGACGGTAGCACCTCCATGTGCAGAGTCTAAAAACCAGGAATAAAATTTAGCAAAAATTGGGGGTGGCCACTTAAAAATAGACCAGGACAGAGTTCACATAGCTGTGCTACACAGAACTTCACAAAGTTGGAAAGAAACTCTGCTGCGCTAAGTGGAGTTCTGCAATCGTGCGGCATTCCCTGTCCCGCCCATTTGTATGACTTTTATGCCGTATGTCAGCAGGAAGTGCGTACTCGGGTAGAAATCTTACACAAAATGCACCACGCTGTTTGCATGAGTGCGGCTATCTTGTTTCTCAATCTGTATATGGTGCTGGGGCTTACTTCTCAATCCTTTTTTTAATCTTTTTAATCCTTCCCTCATAAAACTATTTCCCCCTCATTTGTATTCATTATCTTTTCTTTTGCCTTTGTTAGTGTGTATTTTAAATGTTTTCTACTTTTTGGTGTTTTGTTTTGTGAGTTTTGTACTTTTTGATTTTTTCTCTTATTTTACCTCCTTAGTTCTTTTTACTGTTTATTTTTTTTTTCTTTCATCCCCCAGTGCCATGGCAGAGCTCGGCACCAAAATGAAAGGCAGCACCTGCCTACCTTGCGGAAGGTGGTGCCAGAAAGGGATGTAGCCCTGTGCCTTGTTTACAGAGGTGGAGGTGGCAGTGCTGGTCTTTTATATCCAGCGCCACCTCCCCTCCACCCTGGCAGACCTGGGTACGGACTCACAGAGTGCTGGCAGCATGGAGTGAGGGTGCGCTAGGCAGTGTACCTCTGCTTCTGGGCCCGGTGCATTGAGTAGCAACTGATACACCCTTTGTCCGAGATCCTGCACCGAGACCAGAACCTGCTGGACATGTTAGGAGTGGAGGACGTAGCGCTCGGTGAGTAATTATGAATATTTGCATTATTTATGTCCCATGCTATTGCTAATATTTTTTTTCCAAATATCAGGCATGCTGCTCACATGCGACGCAGATAAGTTAAGTTTACAAATATTATCTGTTTGTTGTTCTAGACAGGTGCTCAGCGCTATCTAATCATACTTGTTGGTCCTCGCTCCTTTGTCCTGTCACGAAAATAGTGGCAGTTAGTATAAGCAACTTAGCGGTGCAAGTCCTCTCCCTTCGGTTCTTAGAGTCTTTATTTTTTTGTACCTTGTACAGTGTACAGTGTCAAGCAACCAATTTGGTGTGCATGCTTCCATCTATTCATTTAAAGAACAATGCGGACTTAGTGAATTGGCTCGTCAAATTAGATTGATAATGAGATTGCAAATGAGATGAGAAGCAAACATCATTTGCTGCAATTTATTAATTCCAAAATCTAGTTTACTAAATTTGAAATGGGGCTAGGTAGGTTTAGGAGACTTGGAATCGGATAGGACGGTCCCTGATACTACTAGTCGATCTGATTTAGAAAAGTTCAATGTTATTGCGATTGCCTTTTCCTGCCCAAAAATATTTTTGAAGAGATTATTTTATTTATCACCAATATATTTTGTCTTCGTGCTTTTCATCAGCATTCAGGGTCAAGAAGAGGGCTGAGGTGGGTGAGGGAGCTGCTGGTGGTGTCTTCCAAAGTTCCTCTGCTGATGGCTCTACTGGCCCCAGTCCTCCTGTTGTTAACATTAATATTTATTTCCCTAACTTCTATAGCTCCTCATTTTTAATTATTACTTCCTTCTCTTTCCTAATTCTGTTCAAAAATGTTTTTTTATCTATCTGATTCTCCCCTGCTTCTCTCTTACTAAGGGCCACATATACTAAAACATTCTACCATAGACACAGAACAGGAAAATTCCTTTGTTCTTCAGGCCCTCAGCGCCTTTACAAAATTATTATATTTTTTATTTGTCATTATTTAATATTGTCCAAATATTTTACATATTTTCCTATTTTACACAACTTGCTTTTCTCACAGTGTTTTTTATTTGTTCTGTATTTATTAGTTTAGCAAATAAACAGCAGTCATTCTGAGTACAGTGTTTATTAAATGATACAAAAGAAAACAAGCTCATTGTTCACTTTTAAGCTCATTTCTTGCTTATAGTTGCTCATTGTAATAAAAGTGGTTATTAGTAGGGGAGTGTAAGAATTTCTGTTATTGGTTACAAGGGGGAGAAGCCCTACTCAGGCAACAACCACAGTCCATTGACCTGAAACGTCCCTAAATTAACCTGTGGTCGACCCTCTGGTAGCTTGGCAAAAAAACTGTGCTGCTTAACATAAGAGCAATATGTAAAGCACTTATGCAGCAGACAAACAGTAGTAAATTAAAAAAATCTCAAACAAAATCAAATAATATCAGGATGACAAAAATCTAATCAGTAGAACTAGAGCTGTTCAGTTTTACCGTTTTTGGTAAAAATGGCATCTCAAAGAACAAAGCTCCTCTTGTGATGAACTTGTCACGCTAGACTGGGGGAAAGTCACAAATTCTGACCAAACGCAATGTAGCGCTGTCAAATACAGAGACCAGATTAGTCCCACTGAAAAGTTATTTTCTCAAATCTAGTGTAAAAAGTTCCGTTTCTTTGGAGAAGGCCATGAGGACGCAGATATCAGTGCAAAGAGTCGGACCACCATCGCAGATGGTCATTGCAGTAGCACAATGGTTCAGTCGAAACTGGAGCATGGCATAGGCGGTTGTTGTGGTCTCTTGCTACTGAAGGCTGAAGTGCAGGTCCCGCATTGCCTGCCACAGTGGAGGTCGTTGTCGGTGCGAACAGTGCATCTCACTGGAGCTTCACTTTGTTGTCGTGGGTGACAGAGGTTGGACACACATGAGCCTGCTCAGGGTCGCGAGAACACATAATTCAGGAATTTCATGTTTTTTTCCTTGGAGAAGCTTCAACCAATTCCAGCCAAGGGTCCAGAACCTGAGGGCACCTCATGGGGATCAGCACTCACTCCAGCAGAGACCAACAGCGGGACGCAGGCATGCCCACGTGGGTCCATTCACAACTGGTCATCTGGGCAGCTGCAGGGTGGCATCTGAAGCTTGTTGTGTACCTTTAGCTCACACAGGAGTTCAGTCAACTGACCTTTGGGGTTGCTCTTGGGCCCAGGATCAGGGCAAGAAGGTCCAATAATCCTTCCTCAGACAGCAAGGCAGTCCGTCAAGCAGCAAGGCAACCATTCTTTTGAATCTTCCAGAGGTCCAGGAGTATTCTGAAGAGTGGCTCTGAAGGTTCATTTTTTATGCCTAACGCTAGTCTTTGTGTGTAAACCCTAAGTACACATATCCTACTTTTTAAATGCTATGCACTTAACCCTCTGAGCCTTTAGGGCCTACCTCAGGGGTTACTTACACGCATTAACAAAGTAGGTTTACGTCTGGTAAGAGGTTTATTTTCACAACTTGAAATGGCAGTTTAAAACTGCTCATGCAGGCTAAAGTGGCATGCCTGTGAATGGGAGAATATTTGACATCATTCAGCATTCCGTCCATTGATTTTTCTTTTTGCATTTGTCACTCCGAGTGGGACAAGTTTTCCCAGATGTGGGTCCCCTGCTCGCCACGCCACTGGAGTCTGGCCTGGCCGATGGGGATGATACCCCGAAACCGATCGCAAGATGCTTGCTTCTGGTCCAGCAAGGACCCGGCCTGGTATTTCTGGCTGGACTGTTGCTATCAGGAGCTTGGTCAAGACTGATTTGCACATGGCTTTGCATATGTCTGGTTCCAATCTGGAATGGGATGATGAGCAATACAACAATGGAATTAGGCCCGGATCAGTGTATTGGGGGTGAATTTTTGACATTGTTTACTAGTCCGCCCATCAATTGTTTTTTTTACATTTAGTGGTTGGCACAATGAGTGCTGTCTACTAGTAGCATTTAATTTATAGAACATGGGTACAGGTAGTATCATTTAATAATGGCATATAGTTCATTAAATGTGCCAATTAGGTGAGGTCCATTTTTACTATGCTTGAAGGAAAGTTCTGAAGCACCTAATCACTGGTTAGCTGTGGTAAAGTGTGCCAAGTCCAAAAGCCAACTAAAGCAACTTCAGCAAACAGAAGGGGTGAAGGCAATATATTTGGGGTAATGCCTTGTCAATGATGTCAGGTCTAACATGTGGTTCCCCCAGTTGAAAGCCAAAGAACCACAGCCCCTCTTGGGATTTCACATTGCTGAGGCGGGACCTGGAAGGATCCGCAGCATTGGTGAGGTCAGCCTCATGGTGAATTTCCACCATAAAGTCCATTTCCTGTTAGGAGATTGACCACCTAAACAATGCGGAACTCTCACCCTTCAACTGCATTAGCTATTGGAGGGGCCTGCAGTCTGTCTGAGTCCAGAGGTGAATCCCATACAAGTATTGCCTCAACTTTTTCAGTTTCCAGGCTTCCCTTCCAACAGCACATCACATCTCTGTTGCCTGGGAAGTAACCTCCTGCTGACGAAGAATACTGGTTGGTGCAGCTCTGAAAGCACAGCCCCAATGCCATGCCCAAATGCATCTGTTTGGATGATGAACTCTTTAGAGATGGTAGGTGCCTTGAGCACTGGTGCTATGCAAATGGACTCCCTCGAAGTGGCAAAAGCATTCTGACAATGCTCTGTTCAGAACACTATTTTGGGTTGCTTCTTGGATGTCAGCTCTCTCAGGGTGGCCACAATGGTGCCAAATCCTTTAGCAATCTCCAGTAGTAACCAGTAAGGCACAAGAATGCTCTCACCTCAGTTTGGGTCTTGGGGGATTCCCAAGCCAGGATTGTCTGAATCTTGGCCAGTGGGGGATGCACCATGACTCCCCCTGACTTGATGGCCTAAGTAAACCACATATCCTTCCCTATCTGGCTCCTACAGTCCTTGATAGTCAGGCCTGCCTCCTGCAGGGCTGACACTATTCCTGGAGGTAGAACAGGTGGTCCTCCAAACTAGAGCTGAAGACAGCAATGTCATCCAGATAGGCAAGAATTAAATTCTATAACTCAGCCAGGACCTGGTTGACCCTACTCTGGATGGTGGCACTAGCATTCTTTTACCCAGAGGGCATGGCCTAAAAGTGGAAGTGGCCCTCTGGGGTGAAGAGTGCAGATCTCACCATAGACACCTTGGTTGAGGCAATCTGCCAGTACCCTGACATGAAGTCAAATGTAGTCTGGATTTTTGAAGCTCCCAACCTATCAATGAGATCATCAGCTTTGGGGGGTGGAATGAGTGCCAATCTTAGTGACCGAACTGAGCACCCTGAAGTCCTCACAGAACCAGAGTTCTGGTGTGGTGTCTGGTGGGGCGGCCTTGATTACCAGAACAACCGGACTGGACCAAGACTGTTAGAGTGCTCAATCATCCATATCTTCAGCATTTCTGAATACCTCTTCCTTAACACTGACTCTCACTTTGTCAGACAGCCTGTACATTTTCTTTTTAAGAGGCATGATGTCAACATCATGGTACACAAAGTGCTAAGACCTGGGATTAGTAAGACAAATAAAGTGAACTGCCCGAGAAAGTGCCAAGAGTCCCTCTGTTGTTAAGGGATCAGGACAGAAAAGAGGACAATTCCTTTCACTGGCCCATTCTGCTCCTTCATACCTCCTAAAGTGGGGTTTCAGGAGATGACCTCACTCTTCCACTCTTTGACCTCATAGGGCCTCGCCCACTGATCTTTTAAGACCCAGGGCTACACAGGCTCCATAATCTGCATCTTATGGGGATATTGCTGTTCTCGTCATACCAGTGCTTCTTTACTTCCTGGATAATTACCAGGTTCTAAGTGGAATCCTTCCAGAAACACTTCATCTTGGGCATGAGTGCCAACATTCAGCTCACTACTTCTTTGGGGGGTTTCTTTGGAGCTTGCTCGTACCCCTCCTTTGACCAGACTGAGTTGTACACACACAGGGTCACCAAATAGAAGCTCAAAGTGGTTAAACCCCATCCCCTTCTGAGGCATTTACCTGTCAGCAAAAAGAAGGCATGGCTACAGGACATCCCACTTACACCTCTTGAGTTCTGCAAGGCCCATACCCTTCAGGATCTTGTTGAACCTTTCAATAAGCCTGTTTGTCTGGGGGTGGTATAGTGTGAATAACTTGTAAATTACCACACTTTTGTCCCACGTGGACTTCAAGAAAGTAGATATCTCGGTCTGGCACAACCTCCTTGGGGAGACCCAGCAAGGTAAATATCCCATTAGTGTCCTGCCTACTGCATGTTCAGTTACCATACTGAAAGCAATGGTTGCCAGGTAACATGTGGCATGGTCCAACCTGACAAGGATAAAAATGTTGCTTAGTGCAGTCTTAAGGGTCCAGAGTCCCAATACAATCTATACCCACCCTCTCAAAGGGTGTTCCCACTGTGGGGAATAGGCACAGAGGGCTTTCTGCTTTGCCCAGGACTTCTAACTGGTATGGCAGGTTGGTCAGGACCTGCAGAATGCATCTGAGGTTATTCTCATCTGAGTCAATAAAAGAATAAGTGCCCTGTAGAACTGGGTTACCACCAACACATGCTCAAGAAACTTTGGCTCACATTTTTGGAGATTATTCACCCATTAGATGAGGTGATCACCAGAGCTACCAGTCATTGTAGACCCTCACGAATAGGGCACTCTCTCTGCGCTTTACAAAATTCTGACTGGGTTGGCCCCACATCCGTCTGCCAAATGTGTGAATTGCAATGGCGAGTTTCCCAATTCCTTTTTCTATTTGGCAGATACCGAGGACATTTTTTCAGGCTCCAATTCCATTTTTTCAGTCTCCAGTTCCTTTTGTCTTCCCTCTTGGGCTGCCATGGAAAGTGTATCTGGCACACCCACTCAGGTCTCCCACACATCTCTTAGGGATGCCAGAGCTCCACCTCTTAAAAGAAGGTGTGCTCGAAGTCCTTACTAAGCAGGCAATCCAAAAGCATGATTGGACTCACAGCTACCCTTAAGGAACCTGAGATCCTAATACAAAGAGAACCAAAGCACTTGTCACAATCAATCACTTGCAGGTCGAGATGTGTAAAAATCACTGGGTGGTAAGGTGTGCGGGTCCCAGGACCAGGTCACGACAGTCAGTTTGGCTCATAGGGCTCAGATGCAGAATTGCTCTGGCTGTAGCGTGTGCTGAAGCCGAAGCCACAGGGGAGCTGGTTTTACCACTTACACGTTCTGGTAAGGAAATGGATGCAAAAAGTTCCTCGTGTTACAGCATCGAACAAAGATGGTGGTAGATGAGCTGACCACAGCAAGCCGTGGCAGCTGTAAGGTCAGCATGAAGATATTTCAATGTCCTGATGTCTGGGGGAACAATTAGCCACTAGAAACTTGCTGGAGGTCAGGACCATAGTTCCCACAATGCACTGGACCATGTCCTTTTGGATGCTCCCTTGGAGGGCCAGATGGCCAGCGATTCTATGGTTGTTGGAGAGTGCTTTACCTGCGGACTGCTGTAGAATGGTGTCACTAGTTCAAGGGCGTTCTGGAGTTGCCTTTGCTCTCAAAGGGGTCTGTTTGTCTTGGGGTACCGGTCGTTGGTCCAGGATATGTCGCAGATGTGCAGTAGCTGAATGGTTATCACAGATGCAGAGTATCATGGCTTTGTTTTGTGCAGGTCCTGAAGTCTCAGACTCAGGTCTCTTCTTTGTCCTTTGTTAAAGTTAAATCAGATCTGAGGTTCTGATGCCAGGGATGCTCCTCAAATCATAGATTTAGGCACATTAGGGGTGTGGTTACAGGTTGCCAATGGGCTACCAGCCCCAGCAGCTAATCCGGCCCTGAGATTACCACATCCGGGATGTGTGTAACACACTTGCTACCCATAACCCTCTATCCAGCCACTTTTAAAAATGGCAGACCCCTTCCTTAGCTTTACAGCCCATGTAGGCCACCCTAGGGGTGTAGCTACCCTTCTCAGGGTGACATCTCCTGACTATGTAATGTTCCCACCTGCCCATGTGAAAATGTGCCTGGGGCAGGGAAATGGTTGTTTCCTCCTTTGAGAGGCAGCCTGGATGATTAACAGCTGTGGTGTAAGCTTTGAAGCTCACTGCCTTGATGTGCCACTTCACAAGCTATCCTGTTAGGGAAGGAGCTGTCATCTTCTTCCCAGCCAGGCCTTTGTTTCTGACTCATTGGAGAATTCACACCTCCTGGTGTAGTGCAGTTCCTATATTTCCAATAGGTTCTGCACATTGGAATAATAAATCCTATAGTTTAGACGTATTACTGAGGTCGACTAGGTCTCTATCAATTGTATTAAACTTAATAGTGAGTGTGCCAGCTAGCTCAGAGGTCACTAGAAATGTTCTCGAATGCACAAGAAGGGATTCGTTTCTGACAACCGCATAAACATGACAACTTTGTTTCCCAAGAATAAGAATTGTATCTCTAGAGTCGCGGAAACAATAGATAAGAATTTCACTCAGTCAATCGTGCATGCTTCGTTTCAACAGAGGTGCAGAGAAATAAAGCGATGGACATTTTCAATAAAAGGTTTTATTGAACAGTCTTATTTCTCATGCAAGTAAAGTGAACTGCTAGAATCGTAATGCAGGCTGCAAAGTATAATGCGTACAGCGAGAATAGTGTTATAAAATAATACTGTAAAAGCATTGTATGGTTTCTAAGCCATATAAAAATACATACATAAATACACAGGCTAAAATACTCAACTGGTGCCTCTAAAATACGCCTACCCCAATCTAGCTAACCTAAGTCTAGTACGCAAGAGGGAGTAAGTATTGTGTAGCATAGGTTTGGTTTTCTTTGCCAAGAATATATCCAAGATTTCTCTTAGGTTCTAATCAGCTCCATACCTTATTTTTAGAATGAAGGTCTGGTATCTCTTGTCTCGGGACTCGATTTCCCAACACCACACAAGGGGAGCTTGGAAACACTGGAGCTGGACTCTCAGCGAGATAAAGGACAGTTTCTCGATCAGTGCTTCAGCTGGGGGGTCGGCTTCCTTCGGCACTTGCTGTAGCGAGCTGCATTGGGAAAGTAGATAGTCAAACTGCTCTGAACCACCGTGTCTTGCTAGAGCAAGTGAAGGCATATTTATACCTTGAAGGTGTCTAGTTTGACGTAACGTCGGGCATAATATTGTCAGTAAAGAACCCCAAGGGAACAGTAGTTCTTTGTAAAGTACATGAGTTCTTGGACAAATCAATATTCAAGCAAGGGGAGGTCCCTGACAGCTTAAGCTGATTTTCCAAGAAATCATTGTGAAGTTTTGGTACGGGTGGAAGTAGCCATGCCTATATTTGGACTGCATGGGCTATGCCTAAATAAGGGTATGATTTCTATGCCTATATTATGGCAATGTGAATTGTACCTATATAAGGGCATGAATCAGGAAAATTCACTCAGATCCTAAAACGCCATACAACACTGGCAGGGGGTCTGATTCCTGTCTTGGCGGCACCAGCTGCAGGGTGTCAGCCAGGGCACAGGAAAAGATTGTGAATCCAGGCAACCTATAAGGTAGGCACCTAGGTGCATGTCACACCAAGCCCAACATGGGAATCTTCTCATGGGTGATGGGACTCGTTGGTTTATACCAAATATGACTATTTTCAGATGGACTATAATGGAGCTGGCATTCTCTGGGTGCCCGGGTGCCAGTCTATGTTATCCTATGGCCCACTGGCCACTTACAGTAGCCCTTAATTGAAAGGAACCCCTAAAGGTAGATATAAACTTGCACTTATATGTCCACACATTTGATATAAAATTCACCCTGCCTCCTGGGCTCGGGAGGCCTAATTTAAAATGTAACTAGCATATAGTAAAAATAGTGATTTGACCTTACCACACATTGTGAGGGTAAAGTCGAGTTTGAGCACTTTGCACTGTTCATTCAGTCTGCAATGGCAGAGCTGCTGTCATCTGTTTACTTGGGTCACTCAGGGTGGCACCATCAGTGCTTCAGGCCCTGGTGTCCCCATTTGACTCTCATGCCCTGGGTACCACTGGTATCACTTACCAGGGACTTATAAGGGGGTTAAAGTTCTTGCCAATTGGGATTACCAATTTGCATGTATCAGATTGCCAATATCAACTTGGCCAGCTGAAGCTTGAGGTCCATCTAAGCACTCCCATTCCTCAGGGGACAGGCTATAGCCAGGATTTCCTCCTCCTCCTCCTGCACCTTTGGGCCTGTGGCAATTCCATCTCCTTCCCCATTTTCATCCTCACTCTCCACATTCACGTCCTCCTTTTCAGAATCATTGTCCTCCTGCGCTCTGATTGCAACTTGCATATTGTGGACCTCATCACAGGCTCTGAGGGCTATTTGAAAGTCCACTTTTGAAGCCCCCATTTCCATAGGTGACCCATTCTCCTCGCACAGCTTCTTCAACTCTGCCATCTTGAGATTGCATGTTCTGCTAAGTTTAAACTCTATCTTCTTGAACAGGTAACACAGGTGGAGTAAATGTGAAGCAGTAATTATATTTAGAAAAGGACAATAAAAAAAAGAAGTACATTTCGATGTCAGCTGATATTAAAAACATGATAGTTTTACACAAATCACTGAGTGACAATGAAAGTGCTATATCCCACCATTGAACTCCAATGTAAGAAATTGGTTGGGGGGAGCCCTACTCAGGCAGCAACTTCAGTCATTGCCAGGGTGAAACACAGAGGTGACTAAATTAACCTGTGCTTAACCATCTGGTAGCTTAACACAAAAGCAGTCAGGCTTAACTTAGAGGCTCTGTGTTAAATATTTATGCACCCCACAACAATAATACAGTAAAAACACAACTCAAAAAAATCCCTAAATAATCTAGAAAAGTAGAACCAGAGGTATTCAATTTTAAAGTTTTTGGTAAAAATAGAGCTTAAAAGCACAAAGCACAGTTCACGGTCATCTAGTCTGTTGGAAGTCACAAGTTCAGGCTGTCTGCAAAGGAGCATGGTTCAGATATAGAGAGAAGGCTAATCCCTTTAAAAAATCACCTCCTTCACAATTCCAGTGCAAAGATTTCTATTCACGTTGGAGGAGGCTACAAAGAGGAGACTTTCATCATGACAAGCCAGTCAAGTGTCGCAGATGGTCATTACGGGCAAAGCTCCAGTGATCTAGTTATCACTGGAGCTTTGCCCGGTGGTCAGTGCAGGCTGTAATTGTGTAGCAGGTATTTCAATACTGGTCATCACAGATGGTCTCTGTCAGCCCAAACATCAGGTCTCAACAGAGCTTTGAGTTGATGGTTGTCACTGCTGGCAGATTTGTGCCTTGCACAGCCCAATTCTTGGTTGCAAGGAGCCCAAACTTAAGGATTTTCATATTTTTCTTTGCAGACAAGTTTGCACTGACCCAGTCAGGTTGTGGGGGCACATTTTGAGGATCAGGACTTACTAAAGCAGAATCTAGCAGCAAGGCTCTGGCAACTCCAGGAAGGTTCATTTGCAGCTGGTCAGCCTGGCAGTTGCAGGGAGGACTCTGAAATCTGTTTTTGTCCATGTAGCTTATGCTGGACGTAATCCAGTATTTCTTTTTCAGACAGCAAGGCATTGCTTCAAGCAGTTGGACAGTAATCCGATAGCAGGGCTGTCCTTTTTCTGAATCTTTATTAGGTCCAGTAGAGTTCTGTAAAGTTTTTCTGAAGGTCCTCGTTTTATACCTGGTGCCAGCCTATGTGTGGGGGGATGTTCATGATCTACCCCTAAAACTGGTTCTGGTCAGTTCTTCCTTTCCATTGGTCCAGGCTCCAAACTGGGTGGGTTAACAAAAAGCAGGGCAGACATGTTGACGAGTCCTTTGTGGGTGCTATAGACAAAGCCATTTGAAGCATAAGTGGGGGTGGGTACAGCCTCTCCCCAGCCATCCTGTCATGATGACCCATCCTGTTTCCACCTGAGCCTTCTTTGTCTCACTGTCTTGAAGTATTACACAAACCCTAACAGCAGAGACATTCACATTCAGGTATACCAAGACACTGGCAGAAAGGCACCGTTGGTTGGGACACGAAAATATCAACTTTCTAAAACTGCCATTATCAGAATTGTAGCTTAACCATCACCAGTAAGGAGGATTTTTAAATTACAATTAATTTGAGTGTAAAAGTATATCTCTATCTGCTCTCAATCTTAGGTTAGCAGCTTACTAAGTGCAATAAGGGAACCCAGTGTTAGTAAGGTACCAAGGGTGCCAAGTCTAGCAGGGAGGATGTAAGTCCTACCCAAGTAATAGGTCTCACAATACTGTAAGCTCAAACACACAGTTGCAGTGATTTAAACCTGATTTCAAACCATGGAATCTATAGTACAGGGCAGCCAGGCTTAACTTCGGAATTAGTGCTGGCTGCTGCCCTAACTGAAGCAACAAATACGTTTTTTAAAAAGAACTCTATAAAAAAATCACAGCAAATTCTTGATATTAAATCATTTAAGGTAAGACCAGTAAAAACTGGTAATAAACGTGATGATGTTCTCAAAGTGGAACAATTCAGCACTGACAAAGCAATCTCAGTGGGACTTAATGGCTCTGGGAGCAGTGTTTGTGTCCAAGATGGGCTGGCTAACAAATCTGCCCTTGCATTAGAAATATCATAAGCAACGTACCTGGATCCCAGATGATTCCAAAGGGGAGGCGATGCTAGTTCCCGATTCTTCACAAGATTTGCTTTTGGTTTACAGAATAAGATACTGCTCTGGTGGCAAATCCCAGGGGGAAGTTGGTTGTGATGGAGAGATCATGTACCCGACAGCAACACTGCAGCAGGCATTCACACAAGTCTGATTAATGACACCAGCAGATATCATACCTATAAACAAACAAATAATAAGGCTTTAGTCTAGTATTAACTCTGTCTCTTAAGGTATCACCTCACGAAACCTTTTCAAATCTCAACCAACCTTTAATGTTGTTGTTGTTTTGTTTTAATTCAGATTGTCCATGGAGGCTCCTTTATAAAACAATGCAAAACTGTAGTGAGCATGATTTCAGCATCAAACCCACAAGCAAATTTAGACATGGTTAGCTTCATACGAAGTCCTCTCTGGCAAAGCCCTCCCAACAGTATGTATAAGTTGAACAAAAACAATAGTTACCTTTGTTTGCAGCACGATGTTGTGACTGAGCTCAGCTTGTAGTAAAATCGAGTCTGTTAATGCATCTCTCCTTTTCTACATCCTCTTTTTTCCATCAAGGTAGAAGACTAATGTGGGACATTCTTTGCAGTGAGGTTGAAGCAGGAAAGTCAAGGTAGCTGGCAAGACTTAGTTCTGGAAGCCGGAAAACAGGTAAGTGGGAGGCGAAGAGGCTAAGCAAAGGGGAGAAGTTGGGTTGATCGTTAAATAAGACTAATTTAGAAAGTTCATAAAGGTCACATTCTAATTGTTTGTAACAAGAGATGCAAATAATTAACTTAATGAGGCTACCTTCTAGAAGGTGATTTAGAATGTTCTCAAAGGTCACATTCTAATTACTTATAGCTAGCAACAGGTGCCTATGATTCATTTGATGAGGCTGTCTTCTAGAAGGTGTTTTAGAATGTACACAAAGGTCTCACTCTAATTGCTTATAGCAAGGAACAGGTGCAGGGGATTAATTTGATAAGGGCTGCCTTCTGGAAGGTTCACATTGAGGTCATCTACACCGGTCGCTCGATGCTACTTCTAGTGGATTTTCTGGATGTTTCCATGGTATCTGAAACCTAACCTTGCATATGCATTGTAAAACATTTGTAAAAGCTATTAAGCTTTTTCACCAGGGATCACCAGCTGCAGCTAGCTATTACAAACAGCATGAACTATGGTAAAAAGTCAGGGTACAAGACGTTTGTTCATTCATGAGTGTTGAGAGGAATTACATGTATCATGTCGGTATATTGTGGTGGTCAAAAAAGGTGAGCTGTGTCAGGAATCCCGACCGTCGCCCCTCCCAAAGGGAGTCTTACAGGTCATGGTTTGGTGGCTTGGAGGGTATGATATTGCCTCACCAGCCAGGGGGCTTCAATTGAGGAGGCCAGTTCCCACGAACTCTCCAAAGGGTCATACCCCTTCCAATCTATAAGATAATATAGTTTTCCCTGAGATCATTTTGAGTTCACGATATGGTGAACTTTAACCAGAACGGGTGAGGGTGGGGTATCTTTTCATGTGGTGGAATAGTATGGCGTGATCAGTGAAATGTGAAACACTAGGTGGATAGTGTTTTCAGGGGGAAGCCGTATCTTGATGGTGACTGGATTAATTATCTTGATAATGTCATAAGGACCTGTAAACTGTGGATGAAGTTTCCTTGGGCATTCTAGTTATAAGTGTCGTTTTGATAACCATACCCTGTCTCCTTCCTTGTATAATAGTGTTGGAGCTCTATGCTTGTCAACTTGTTCCTTCATGACCAATTAGGTTTTAGCTAAACTTGTCCTAGCATGTTTTTTAATCTCATGCAGTTATTTTAATCTTTCAAGTCTTGACCCTGCTCCAATGGGAATAGTCAGGCTAGCCTGCCAGTCTTTGTACGTCCCTGAACCAGGAGACTAGTTTCGCTCTACTTGGGACTCAAAATTCAGGTATATCTTGGTTCCAGTGACACACTGATATGCATATGGCTGGATCCACACTGAGGTGACCTGGTGTACAAAAAAACCATTGTCTGGAATGTTGCTCTGAGTAATTACCGGTGAATGAGATCAATTCAAGCATTCCATCAATCACTTTTTTCACATTTTATCTGTCTTTCAGTTTGTTCCCACTTTATGGATTTTTACCTTGTGTATATAATTCTTCAGTCAATAATGCCTTGGAAATGTGATTTTTTTTGTTGAAGAAAACATTATTTATATTTCAGTCAACTGTGTTGAATGTAGGGGGGTGCCTTATGGGGAGGAATATTCTACAACTAGCAGTACCTGATTTTGACAACAACTGCATATGTATGTTGCTTTAATTAATAACAATACAACCTTGAAGTTTCAAGGCAAGGGTGGTTACCAACTATAGCTCATGTTGAGGTAATGTCTGTTAAAATGGAATGAAGTTTACAGCCAATAAAATGCCTCTGATTTGTTGTCTGTAATCCTTCATTTCATATTTTCTTTGTGGAGGAGGCTGCCATTGTAGTCCTTTTTCTATGTCTATGACAACTGTCAAATAGCTCTACTTTTTATGCCGATGGTTGCTGCAAAATATAGTCCTACTTCTATGTCTATGATCAACCCAAAGTTTTTGTTTTGAGCCTCTGCCACCCTGCACAATTGTAACAGCTAAGGGACTTTCATTAGTCTCCTGGAATCTGCAGTGGCACATATACTTAAAGACGGTACAAACCGTATTGGATGGGTCAATGTAATCTCAGTAATTTACCTGTAGGTAACCTAGTTTAGGGATGAGATTGAATTTCCAGATTTTGTTTCAATGGAAAAGCTTGCAGTGAGACTTTCAGAAGATGGTCGCCTACCGGGAGGATTGGCCACCAATATTTCATCAAAACTAACGTTCTCCTAATCCTTAGTCATGATTCTATCAAATTACATTATAGTTTCTGAAATAACGTTTCAAAATACTCGCTCACTTTCACTGGTTTTAAAAACAGATTCACATGTTTTTAAGTGCATTATTCAAACCAAAGTCACTTTACTTTGTGCTCACCTGCTCTTCGCCGCTTCTTGGTGTCAATGCAGGGGGTGCCCGTCTGTGCCCGTACGTGCCTGGTCATCGCCTGGAGCCAGATACCCTGCCGGTTTCACTTCACATCAGGTACTTAGTCATGGCCCCCGCACAAAATATACTAGTGTAGTTCTTATTTTCCCTATAGGCCCTGCGCATTGGAATAACATAAACAGTAGTATAGACGTAGAAGTGCGGTCTTCCAGGGCTCCACTGACTATGCTAAACTTAATTGGGTTTGTACCAACTAGCTCAGAGGTCACTGGAAACTTTCTTGACTGAATAAGAAGTGATCAGCTTCCCTGGTACAAACAAGAAGGGATTCAGTTTTCCAACAACCCCATAAACATGACAACTTTGCTCCTTAGAATAAGAGTCAATCTATAGAGTCGTGTGAAACAATACACAGTTATTTTACTCAGTCAGTTGTGCAGATTACTTTCACCAAGATGCAGAGAATAGAGAGACGGGCATTTTCAATAAAAGGTATTATTTATTGAACAGTCTTTCTTCTCATGCAAGAGAAATGAATTGCCACAATTGCAAGACTAGTTATTATAAAAAGTGCGTACAGTAAAATGAGGATTGCAAAATAGTACTATAAAAGCATTGATATGGTTTCTTAGCCATACAATGGTTAAAATGAATAAAATATATACATTCATATATACATTTGACTAACGTACTCAACTGGTGCTTCTAACTACGCCTACCCCAGTGTACCTGACCTAAGCCTAATACTTGGGAGGGAGTAAGTAAGTAGCCGTTTTAGTTAAGTTGGTTTTGCCAAGGTTTGCTTCAAGAATTACCTCTAAGGGTTTAGTCAACACCATACCTCTGAAATAGAATGTTGGAGGTCTTGTATCTCCTTCAAGGACTGGATATCCCAGTCACTCGCAAGAGTAGGCTGGAAACGCCGGAGCTGGATTTTCTCGGCAGGAGAACAGACAGCGTCTCTCTCAGCGCGTCAAGGAGGAGGAGGGGCAGCGTCCGTGGGCTGCTTGCATCTGCTGGGCTCTGCAAGGGACAGCTGTTCTGCTCCTGTATTCACCACACTATCGTTATCGATGTCGTCGCGTTTGCTTAAGGCAACGTTGGTAATATTTATACCTAAAAGGTGCCTTGTTTGACGTACGTTTTTGGACATAAGACGTCGATAGAGATGTCACTAGGAAGTGATCGTCTCTCAGTGCTCATTAGAGTTCTATTACTAATCAAAACATAGCAAGCGCGGCTTTCCCAGATTGCTGAGTTTTTATCTTGTTGAAGAACTCGGAGTGTAATCTAGGAATCTAAGATAGTTGCTTCTGCTGTGTCATCTGCTGTAATGAGCTGCAGAGGAAGAGATTCTGCAATGTGGCTCCGATCGTTTTAGGCCAGAGACGAGTTCCGAAATATCGCTCTTGATCGTTTATGCCATTATAGGGGTATGAATGGATTATAGCCGTATAGGGGCATAAGGTCACAGTATTGATCGGGGTTATAGATTAGAACACGACACTAGCTATGAGTTATTATGCATTAGGGACCACAAATGCTCACCTGCCATAAAGGAAGGAATGTGCTTATGCACCCATAAATTTCCCCTAGCAGTAGAAGGCACCCTTGCGTGTAAAACCTGTAGATTTCAAAGAATACGCGCCACACCACCCACAGACAATACGGAGAATAAAAACAAGTGTACAGTGGCCCCTCATGGTTCCCAAATCCATACACACTCCCAAAAACTCAGAAAGAAAACAGCTAGCTGGAAATGTTTCCTGGCTAATGTTCGATCACTCCCCAAGCGCTCCAGCAATATTTGGGACTTGCTCTCCTCCTCTCTCCCAGATATTGGGTTCCTAACAGAAACTTGGATGAAACCCTCCTCAACACCTGCAATTGCACTTGCATTACCGGATGAGTACAGAATCCGAACAACTAGACAAACTGCGCAAGGCGGGAAGGGGGTAGCTATCATATACAAAGACCCACAAAAACTGCAGTATTAGATCAACTCAGCAGTGATCAAATTGAAATCTTAGTGTTCAGAATTGAACTCCACTCACAGCTGAGTTGGAAAGGAGCCCTCGTATATCGCCCCCCAGGTCCCCTCCGCGACTCTATCACCCTACTCATGGACCTGATCTCCCCTTACGTAATTTCATCTAATCAATTTCTTCTTCTGGGAGACCTAAAGGTCCACAGCGAGAACGCAGATGACCACCAGGCCTCCACCCTCCTGACAGAGTTATCTACACTCGGACTCACTAAAACCAATGATGCACCCACGCACATTGCAGGTCACACCCTGGATTTAGTTTTATCTAATTCTCCTCACACGATATACAAATCTACCAGCCCTCTGTCTTGGTCAGACCACTCCAAAATTGAATTTTGCTTAGTGGGGCCTACTGTGCATGGAACCCAGGAAAAACCGACTACCCGATTCTACAGACAGTGGCACTAACTCTCTTTAATGACACCTTCATCCCACCCCACATTTCAACGTCAGACACGGTTGAAAAGCACCTAACTGACCTGCAACAGACTCTAAAATCCACCATAGACATTCTGATCCCTCTAAAAAAATCCATAGTGACCCACAAGCTCCCCTTGCGCTAACTTGCTTGGTACTCAAGGGACCTCCGGTCAGAAAAAAGTCAGTGCAAAAAGTTAGAGCGACAATGAGTCGAACCCATGTTCCCCTTGACAATAAAAAGTATAAAATTGCCCAAGCCTATTACCACAAAAACCTGAAACTCGCCCGGAAGAAATACATAGCCAACCAACTCAAACAGGCTGATTACACCCCAGAGGCCCTTTTTCAGGTACTTAACACTCTTATCAGTCCCAAAACCTGCAACCCGGAAGACGCTCCAACTTAGTCTCTCTGTGATAGTATTGCAGATTACCTCTCTCAAAAAATTGAGAACATTTACAATAAAATAACTGCCACCACCAGTACACACCCTAATCTCAACATCCAACCCCCCTGACTCTCAAAGCACTTTAACACTTAAGGAATTTCCTTTGCTTACCATTCAAAACACTGAATCTCCACTAAAATCAAAGCAATCTGGATCCCCTGATGATCTCATCACAGGTACATTTTCCAGAGCACTCGCAGCTCAGCTGGCGGCCCCATTATGCCACATTCTAAATGGTTCAATCAAGGAAGGCAAGCTTCCTAAGGAATTGGAAGCCGGCCGTATCATGCCTATTAGGAAAAAGACCAAATTACCTCCTGGCTTGATTTCCAATTACCAACCAATATCATTTCTCCCTCTTCCTAGTAAAATACTACACACCTCTCTTCTTTCATAGAATCCTCTGATTGCCTGGACTATTCTCACTCAGGTTTTCGCCCGAGACACAGCACGGAATCAGCTCTGGTAAATATCATGGATGACATTCGAATGCATGCGGACGCTGGCCCGGCAGTAATTCTCTTGCTGCTTGACCTGTCTGCAGCATTCAACACCATCTCTCACAAGATCCTGCTGGAAAGACTACGAGCCATAGGCATCCAGGACAATGCTTTAAACTGGCTGACAAATTTCCTGAAGGAGAGAACCCAAACAGTAAACCTTGGTCCCTTCAAATCTCAGACCACCATGGTATCCAGGGGCGTGCAACACGGATCTTACCTTAGCCCCACATTATTTAGCATATATGTTGCCCCACTCTCATCACTTCTAAGGAGCATTGGATTCACGCCCATATCCTATGTGGACGACACTCAACTTCTCCTTTCCTTCGACAAAAACACCCCTAACATCAAGAGCATCTTCGCGGAGGGTATGAAAACCATAACAAAGTGGATGAGCAGCAACTTCCTTCAGTTGAATGCATAAAAAACTGAAATAATGTTATTTAAAGATGCAATAACATTCTGGTCACCAAACTGATGGCCTGAGTAACCGGGACCAGCACCATCCCCCACAACAGTGGTAAAGAATCTTGGGGTCCTAATAGATTTCAAACTAAACCTGGATGAGCATGTTGCGGCTACGAAGCGGGCAATCATGCACTCAGCCTTCTTCGTAAAGTCTTTCTTTTACTCCCCTCTTCCACACGCAAGACCCTGGTACATGCTCTGGTTCTAAGCCCATGGACTACAGCAACGCCTTGCTAATCTTTGCAAAGGAAACCTCCCTGTGCAGCCTACAGGTATTCCAGAATACGTCTGCCCGCCTAGTAACCAGTGTTCCCCCCAAGAACACCCTCACTCCCCCTGCTTCGCAAACTACACTGGTTGCCCATACGCAAAAGGACAACATTTAAAATCAGCAGTATGGTGTTCAAAGTCTTAAATAAAATGGGACCAAGATATCCGGCCGACAAACTGGTCGGAAACACTCCTTCACGCACCCTCCGATCAGGAGGCAAGGACCTCCTTTCCGTACCTTGTATAAAACAAACCAGACTAGGAGGCAAAGCCTTTTCCTACCTAGCGCCTCAAACCTGGAACCAACTACCTTTGGACATTCGTCAATGCACCAACTTCATGGCCTTCAGAAAAAAACTAAAACCTTACTGTTCTGAGCTACCTACTTCACTGTCTCGATTGCGGGCTCAGAGCAGAGATACCCCAACTGGGGTGATTCAAGCGTTCTACAAATGATATAAAAAAATAAATAAATAATAAGGTAGGAGCTCCTCTTTACAATGCATACATTCCACCTGATCCGGTAAGGAAAAGACTTTCTTAGAACACAGTGGGCCTGATTCACAAAGGTAAACTTAGACCTGAAGACTAAGTTTAGACCTAAAGTCTATCTTTACGACTAATAAAGTTAGAATTTTGGTCTAACTTCGGTCCAAAAGTGTAACTTACACCTAAAGTCTAACTTTACTACTACTAAAGTTAGACTTTTGGTCTAATTTAGGACCAAAAGTCTAACTTAGATCAATAGTCTAACTTTAGTAGTAAAGTTAGACATTTGAGAATGTTTTGTGAAGATTTGTCGAAAGGTGCAAACATTATAAGCTAAACAAAAAAAAATTGCTATGGAAATGTAGCCCTAACTATACCTACCTGTGGAACTCACCACTGCGCAATATGTAAACTGTCAGTTAAAATGAAATATTTAACTTAAATTCACAAAATCTATATTGCTGAAGTAAGTATAACTTGCATCGTCTTTGTACATTTAAGCCTTCAATGATCAACATTCAGATGTTAATCAGTGACTTTTCAATGATCCCATGGAACATTTCATGAGTTATGTAATATGTGAAGTCATTTGATTTGCAGTGCATGGCAAGGTTGCAAGTTATAGTTACTGTTTTGTGTACCTTATTTTTTATGGACTAAGACTTCAGCCCACTTTGCCCTGCTAAACAGTAAAGTTGTGGTGCTCCCATGTTAAACACGGTAAAATTGCTTTTTCCCTAATTGACTTTTTTAACTTGCCTTCAGAATATACTCAGGGCCTGAAAATTAAATGGCACCTGTGGACTGCAACACCTATTGCTCTATCCACTATAGTAGAGGTGACAACATGGCTTCAGGCCTACTCTGTATAGCCTGACAGCAGCAGCTTGAATCCTACTGCACAGCCATCTCAAAAGGTAGGTTACATGCAATTTAAGAGTGGAACATTTTTAGCATTAGAAATGTCATGTTTCCCCGGTGACTAGGGCCAAAAAGTCAGGCTGTAACTTGCACATAGGACAAGTCAAAATATAGATTGTATTCTTAAATCTATACCTTTATCAGCCACAGATTCCATTCAAAAATGTATTTTATTTTGATTTTTTACTAAAAATTCAATGTAATGGTGAAGTTGGAATTTAATTAAACATATTGGAAATATAACTTTTAGAAAGCAACCTTTGCCCTGCCTGAAACAGCTGGGGGCTAATTGGCATTAAACCTCCAGCAACTGCCCAGCCTGAGCATAACCTGAATTAGATATGAAAGGAATGTTCTCCCTTGGCATGTCTCTCTTGTACCCAGGACAAAGAAGTGAAATCCAAGGTCAGTTTACAGACCCACTGTGGATACAAGAACACATCAAGCTGCAGCAGACCTTTTCACTCAAGTACCCAGCTGGACCTGGACTGGAGTTTGCTGTTGAAAAAAGTATCCAGTGGGCAGCTCCATTAAATATCAGATTTAATTTCAGCTTTGGCCTGGTCAAAACTACCAGCACTCCTGAAAAAGGCTATGGGGCTCATTTACAAGCCCTGTGCTCTGCTGGAACGGCACTTTTAATGACGTTCCTGCTGCGCACACTTCAGAGCTATTTTTTCGAGACCTTGTGAAGCCAGCCTGTTTGGCTTTTCATGGTCACATAGATATGGTGTGAGGCAAGCAGCTGAAGTTGCTGCGTTGTTTCACTATAGGGAGGCATGTCATGGGCTTTACGTTGGTTGTTACAATGTAACACCCATGGCTTTTGACACATTTCAAAATTAACAACAAGCTGTAAACCTGGGAATGTGTGAAAAGCCAACACCCCTCAGGGGAGGTGTAACAGTGTATTTTTATGTGAAGGAAGGTGTCCCATCATGGACAAAAACAAACTGGTCAGTGTATTCAGGTAGTAGGTGCTACCAGGGTTCACAGACAATGAGACATGGCCCAATCATTGGTATAGCAAGTACCTATCTGGTAGTTTCACCAATGGACCACCTAATGTAAGATAAGTATTCTGAAAATGTGATAAGTTTGTGCCAACTGTAAATACGTTAAATCCTAGGATAAGGAAATCCCAAATGCTGAAAATTAGAAGTACTCGACCGGACCTGGGATGCTTCAGATACTTAAGCGATGACAATCTTCTAATTTTAGACCCTTGCATTCCGAAGCTGACACAGCTGAAAGAAAATATTAAAACACAGTTGTCTACTTCCTGTATACACAATGTCATACCAGAATTTGGGATATCCTTACTCTAGGATTTTACGTATTTTCAGTTGGCACAAACCTATCACATTTTCACAAAAACAACCTGATTTCAACGCAGGCGCACTTGCACCATGGTGCAAGGGTGCCTGCATTGGCGCTAGGCAGCCATTTGTGCACCAGTGCAGTGTAAGAGGACAGGAATGCTCTGTATTTCATATATACTGTGCATTCCTGCACTTTACTTTTGGTGCAAGTAAACACAGCAAATTGACTTGCAGCACTGCCCTACGCCAAATTGTTGCAAAGAAGCCCCTGAATCCCTTTCTCCATTTTCAATGAGAAATCTGTTAGGTTCCAGAGCCCTAGTGGGATCAACCCTCTCCAACTTCTAGCTTTTGGTTCCACAGCGGGCGGCTTTAAAATTTGTGGCAGCCTGCTAAGAGACAATTTCCCTCCTCAGAAAGAGACAACGTTCAGTTCTGAGATGGGACTTGGAAGAAATTCCAACTCTTTTCTCCAGTTAGACTTTCTAAAGTGAGGTTTAAAATCTCTTTCAAACTTTTTGACTTCCATACTTTTCACAAGACCCAATCCCCTTGTTGTGTCCAACCAGGACTCCATCGTGTTTGGCTTCAAATCACGCCTATGTCTCTGTGTACTGCTCTTGTAGACCTTTTGTGCTTTCTAGCCCTATTTCTACTGAAAACTTTAATAATTCACATCTCCGGTTCCCCATATTTGATTATTGCCATATTGGTGTCAGTTTACTCAATTATTGTAATTCCGTTTGAGATTGTTGTTTGGTGTTTTGACTTTATGACTATTTTGGTACTTTATGCAGTGCTCTAAATTAAGTTTGTCTGCGCTATGCCATAGCTACTGGAGGGCTGACCTCAGACAGGTTCATCTACCCACTTTCAATGTTTAACCTGAAAAGAAGCATTAATATTCATTGAGTTGGGAAATTGCTCATTTAAAAAACGTAACCACTTTCTTACATATTTATAATCTGTGAAAATCACTTTTGCAGCTAAAATCTTTCGTGTGACTATGTGTAGACACAGGTTGCGTTCAAACTAAAACACTCCAAGATTACTCAGAAATCACACGCAGCTGAATTAAATCATCTATTCTAATAAACAGAGTAATAAATATATTCCATGTATATTGTGAATATATTTTTTGAGGAATGAAAGGAAATGCAATGCAGGCTTCATTCACTGATTTTAGTACTTCCACCCGGACATCGTGACCACTGTAAGATTACAATAGCATGCTCCTGGCAAATAGGACTCAGGTTCTTATTAATCATCAAATTATTAGACCAGTACCAGGAGCTTGTTCTGCGGCAACAATATTAACGGTTTTCAAACATTTGTTGATTTACAGAGAACAACTGTTCTTCCAAAATATCTGTTTTATAAGTAACTTCAGGTGGGGGGGCGTGGCTTGACCGCCGACGAAGATGGCGGGATAGTCCCGGAGCTCCTCACCTGAGCCTCGGCACCCTCTCTATTGCCGCAGCACAGACGGACATCTCTACACGCCGGAGGCCGGCATTGCAGACCGGAATGTGAGACGCGCTATCTGCCGTCTTTGTTTCCCGGCTCTGCGCTGATTTCGGCTTCACTTTGCGAGAGGAACGGAGCCTCAGAGTTGCACCCGCCATTTTGTATGCCGGCCGTTTTCCACATAGCGGCCGGCGGAAAACTACCTACGGCTCCATAATTATGCCGCTTCTCATTTGCGCTATAACCTGCTCTCCAGCACAACGAAGATAGCGTTTCACAAGGTGAGCCTGCTTGCCACACTCTGAGGTGCCTCATAATGTCTTTCTACTAGCACTCGCAGTGACCTGCATGTCTTCACCCGCCATTTTGTGCCTCTCCAGGCTCTCTCACAGAGCTTTTACCATCTTTCACTCGACGCCCTAAGAAAGGAATATTTATGAGACTCACTTTTTATATCCGTATGCCAGCTGGAATTCTTCATATTTCCTGCGCTTGTTTCTGATACCATTTTCTTTTCATTCAACTATTCTTCAGTGTGTGGGACATTTCTTCACTACGCAAGGCATACCTCAAGACTACACCATATTGTCTTCGCTACTCTCATAATCTTTCAATGTCCATTCACATGCATGATATTCCTTTTATTACTGGTGCAGCAATTATGTGGTTTTTATTTCCTATGATTCGCTCAGCTCTGTCCTCCTGACTATACTGAACTCAACTCACTTCAGGTGCCACGTAACATTGTGACTTTTGTCCTCTCTGGTCCTTTAAGGTGTTTTGCAGATTCTCTCTTCTCTGCTATTGATCTGCCTGCAATTTCCTGCGTTCTCTCACTGGGATCTTTGATTCCTTCTAATTGTTTTGTTGAGCGTTCATGGGGAAAATTCGCAATTTGAAGCTCGTATCTATTCCTAAAGTTCTGGTTGGTTCAGATTCTGACTCCCCCATTCCAGACATGGAGGACAACCGTGCATCAAAGTCAGAGTCACCACATGGAGCTATTCCAAAAGCTTCCAACGGAGGTAAAACGCCATCCTCTTTAGTTTCCTCTAAACGCCTCAAAAAGGATCCACCTTCTCCTGGAAGTTCATCCTCCTCTTCTTCCTCTATGGATCTCATATTAGAGGAATTACGTGCTTTCAAGCCTTTTATGGAAGCCACCACCAAGAATATGCAGGCGATGCGGGAGAAGTGGTCATCTCTAGACGCACGTGTTGTCGCTTTGGAACAGACAACGGATTCATTCCAATCTTCTTGTTCTCGCATCCCTTCCATGGAAGCAGAGATCTTACTACTTAAGCGACAGACGGAAGATTTGGAGAACAGAAATCGCAGGAACAACGTACGCCTTTACGGCCTTCTGGAACTTTCAGAAGGGTCTAATCTTACCGCATTCTTCCAGTCCTTCCTAGCTAAGATCTTGGATGCTCCAGCTCTATCGTCAATCAACATTCAACGAGCTCACCGTCTTGGTCCTAAAGTTGCTACCAAACCTAGAGGAGTTATCATGCTTTTCCTCCAATACACTGACCTTCTCCAAGTTCTTTCAGCCGCCAAGCTCAAGAAACAGATCATTTGGGAAGGTCATCGTCTCTACATTTCCCAGGATGTCTCTAGGGCCACCGCAGAACGCAGGAAGAAATTCTTAGACATGAGACCGCAGCTCAGAGCCCTCAATGCCAGATACGGTCTTTTGCATCCTTGCCTCTTCAACGTTACTTATCAAGACAAAACCACCACTTACGAAGACCCTGCGGCCTTACAAGCTTTCCTTCGACGACATGGTCCTGACGTCATGGATATGTCCACTCCTGGCTGACTGGCTTGCTAATTCTCTTTATTGATGCTTGCATCTGATTGTGGTTCTGGCTTTTTCATTGTTCGTAATGTTGATGTTATGAGGCGCTCACTGCTTTTCTTTTATGTTGGTCATATATGTTCATCTTTTTTCCATCCCATTTCTCTTTTGTTCTCTTTGTCTCTCTATTTTGCTCTTTGGACGCTCAATATTTATCCTCATGTTTCTCTTTTTCTCAACAGGTACTCCCCTTCATCACCTCATCTCGTTTTCTACCCTACTTCCCCCTTGTGCTGCCTTTTTAGAAGTCATAACATTTGAGGTTTTGGTGTTTGCTCTGGATGTCTCATCGTCGTCTGCTGCCACCACCATTCCCCTTCTTTGTTTGGTAATTTCATTTTCGTAAGTATGTCTCTCAGTCGTTCGTTTCGGACATGTACTGTCTCTTTATTCTTTATTGTTGCTGTCCTATTTCCTACTTCTCAGCTCTTAGACTCCTCTCAACTTTGCCCTTTATCCTCTTTCTCTTCTTTCCTTCTCTTTCTCTTCCTTTTTGCAATCATCATTCTTCTCATCCTTCTCTCTTTTCTCTTCTCTTTTTTCTTTTCTATTTTTCTCATTTCTTCTCAATTGTATTTTTATGCATTATTAAGCATGTTGATTATAGCTGTTGTCTAAATTGTTACATTCCGTGTAACGACATGGAACGTTAAAGGTTTAAATAACCCCATCAAAAGACAGAGGGTTCTCTCGCATTTAGCAAAACTTAAAACTGATGTTGCCCTCCTTCAAGAAACTCATTTAACTGAACTAGAAGCTTTGAAACTTAAACGTTGCTGGGTGGGTCATGTTTTTTGTTCCCCTACGACTTCTAGGAAGAATGGAGTTGCACTCTTGTTACATAAAAAGTTAAATGTTTCCTCGATTACTCATGAATGTGATGTTGATGGCCGTTGGCTTATTGGTAATTTACTTATCGATAACATCCCCCTTACTCTTTTTACTGTTTATGCCCCTACTGCAATTGATAAGTCTTTCTGGCCTGCTATTTCTACCAAATTATCTTCCCTTACTGGTGAGTACATACTCCTTGCTGGAGATTGCAACCAAATTGTAGATCCCTTTCTAGATCGACACTCAAAAGTAAAATTCATCCCCTCTAGAATGCACACGCAATTTTTCCGCTCATTTAACAATAATGCCCTTGTAGATATTTGGAGACTTTGCAACCCCGACCTTCGTGAATACAGCTTCTTTTCCCCGCCTCACCAATCCCAAACCCGTATTGATCATATATTACTCAGTAAACCCTTATCTCAACACGCTATCCGCTCAGAGATTGGCTCCATTCTACTCTCCGATCATGCCCCTGTTTTTGTAGACATAGACTTACTTCCATTTTCTCCTTCCTGTGGCAGGTGGCGTTTTAATAATGCGTTACTTACAGATTCCACTTTTAACACTGAATTTACTACTTTTGCTAAGGAATTTTTTCTTTTAAATCAAACCCCTGATTCTCCTTTTGTTATGGTTTGGGACTCATTTAAAGCAGCTGCTAGAGGTTTTATTATTAATTTCGTGTCCCGACGGAAAAAATTGAATGCGGCCAAATCAGAGAAAATTCTAACCGATATTAAGACCTTAGAGCAAGCCTATTTTACTTCTAAATCTGACTCTTCCCTTAAGGCTCTTATCGATGCCAAAATATCATTGAACACATTTACAACAGAATCCGCTTCCAATATTCTTCTCAAATGTAATTCTCGGTATTACGGTGGTAAGAATAAAATGGGGAAGCTCCTGGCTAACTATTTAAAGATTCGTAAGGAACGCACCAAAATTCAATCTATTAAAACATCTTCTGGTGAAACTACATTTAAGGATAAAGAAATTCTATCAGAATTTGCTAAATTCTATGATACGCTTTACACTCCTGAACAAACTCCTACTCCTGATGACCTTCTTGCTTATTTTCAATCCCTACCTTCTCCCTCAACCTCACATGTGGATTTTCAAACTTTAGAACGTGATATTTCTCTTTCTTAAATTTCCCATGCGGTCTCTAAACTTCATCATGGTAAATCCCCAGGACCCGATGGTTTTACAATTGAATTTTACGGTCACTTCGCTTCTCTTCTCCTCCCCAAGCTCCTATTGTTATTTCAATCTTTTTCCGACTCTGGCTCTTCTAGCGGCACCTTCCAACAAGCCTTTATTTTGCTTAATTCCAAAAGAGGATAAAGATCATTCCCTATGCAAAAATTATAGACCAATATCTTTAGTTAATACTGATTATAAAATCCTAGCAAAAATATTAGCCTTGCGTATGGATTCTCTTTTACCGGACATCATTGGACATGAACAATCCGGCTTTGTAAAGGGACGTCTTTCTTCAGATAATTCTTGAGTTTTTCTTAACATCCTTGGTAAATCTTCTTCGCTCACTCTTCCTTTTGCTGCTATCTCCCTTGATGCGGGGAAGGCTTTCGATCGCATTGGATGGGATTTTCTGTTTCAGGCTTTATGTTGGATTGGCATTCCCCCAAAATTCATCTCTGTTATCTCCTTGCTTTATTCTAATCCTCAAGCTTCTATTTTTGTTAATGGCATGTCCTTGGATTATTTCTCCCTTCATAGAGGAGTCCGACAAGGTTCCCCATTATCTCCCTTACTTTTTATTTTGGCTTTGGAACCCTTCCTTACAAAAATTCGTTTAGATGACACTATTTCTAGTTTTCCTTTTGGTTCCCAGCAAGTCAGCTCTCGGTCTATGCCGATGATATTCTTTTTTCACTGCTATGATCCTGTCACTTCCATCCCATCTTTTCTTAAACAAGTCTCCTCATTTTCTGCAGTCTCCGGATACCGTTTGAATGCTGATAAGTGTGAGATTCTACCTTTAAATCCTCTTTGTCAGAAGCACTTTTTCTCTTCTACAGGTTTTTCATGGCAACCTTCAAAAATTTAATATTTAGGGGTTTGGTTTGCTCCCTTATTATCTGATACTCTCAAGCTCAACTTTGATTGTGTATATAAGAAAATGGATGCAGCTATCACTCGTTGGCATCCACTCTTTTTGTCCTGGTGGGGTCGCCTTAATTCTATAAAAATGATGTTATCTCCCCAACTTCTTTATACTATTTCCATGCTTCCTTTGCACATTCCTCTCTATTTCTTTAAGAAAATTGATTCCCTACTACTGAAATTTCTTTGGAATGGTAAAAGATCCCGTATAGCTCTTGCTGCATAACGTAAAGACAAACTTCACTCTGGAGTCCGCTTTCCTGATTTTACACTTTATCAAAGCAAACAACTCGCTGGTTATCGTCTGACCTACCTCACTATCCCCCTGTTTGGTTAAGTATGGAATTCTCCTTCATTTCTCCCTTTACCTTTCAAGAATTTCTATCTTTTACATCCTCTTTACCTCGTCTTCGTTCTCCTATTCTTTCATATTCTCGCACTCTCCTTTCTCCTTATGTCTCGTCTTCTTATTCATCTCTTCTCTCTCTTCACGAACAACCGATTTGGAATAATGCTCTACTTAAAATAAAAAACCGTACCATTTATTGGAAAACTTGGCATTCTCAAGGCCTTTCCTGGATATCTCAATTTGTTTCTCAAGGTAAACCTATTTCATTTCAACACCTTCAATTTCTTTTCTCTTTACCCGTTTCTGCCCGAGTTCAATATGAAGCCCTTTGTCCAGCCTTACTTTCTTATCTTCAAGCCCTTCCTTCCTCTAACGAAATTCCGGTAACTTACAAGCCTACTTCCCTCTTACTGGACACGTCACCCTCTGCTTCCGCCTTATACAATTCTTTTTGTCTTTCCAATGATAGATTAAGATCTCATACTAAACTTGCTTGGGAACTGGACTTTTCTCAGACATGGCCGGTTCCTCTTTGGGACAAAATTTGGACTAAAATCCATAAGACCTCTAGAGCTGCTAACACTACCCAAACTTTATTTTTTATCTATCATAGAATTTTATTTATCCCACTCGCCTTATCCGTTTTGCTTCAGATACTCCCTCCTCCTGCTGGTCCTGTCCATCCCCCTCTGCCGATCTCAAACACATGTTGTTCGAATGCCCCCCTATTTCTATGTTTTGGCAATTGGTCTGGAAACAAATTCAAAAGATTTTTCAATTCCAGATCCCCTTTTCACCTTTAATAGTTTTTCTAGGTTCCCTCTCGCCTGCACTTCCTCACCCTTCTAGCCATTACTCTTTACTTGACCTCTTCCTTGCTGTAGCTTTTCATATCATTACCTCTAATTGGAAACAAGCTGCGAATGTTACCTATCAATCCTGGTGGAATGCAATTTGTTTTAATCACCGATTAGACACCAATTACGTATCTCCCATCTCCTTAGCTATTAAACGGGATCGACTTTCGCTCCCTTTGGTAACATATCTTTCTTCCTCTGCTCCAGTTCCTCCCTCTCCTACTCCAGACATAGTCCCTAAACCACCATAACTTCCTTATTACATGTGTACTCATACTTATACTTGATTATTAGTGTTTTTGTATTCATATACATTGTATTTTTGCTTACATTATTCCTGCCTTTATGATATGTTCATGCTTTTTCATGCTTGTAATGCTTATTTCATGATGTTTTTATTTTTAATTATTATTTCTGTCATTTGCTTATTGTAACTCTTCTCTTTCCCTTTCCCTTTCCCTTCCTTTCCTTTTATTTTCCCCCTATATATTCCTCAATAAATCAAACTTAAAAAAAAAAAATAAGTAACTTCAGGTTAGAGACTGGCCATGGGGACATAGAGACATAAGAATACCTGTAGAATCTGACATACTGAGTTACTTACACTCAATCACAAAGTTGACTATCAGTAAGGTTTATCAACTACTTTGCCATTATTTGGATAATGATATCGTGACGTTAGCATCTAAATGGAGTGAGCTTCTGGGTGAGGATATCAGCTCTGTAGATATTGAGGATGCATTGGGAACTGTGGATGATGCAGTGTACTCTACTAATTTAACGCTGCAACAGTTTAGAACCATATGTATGCTATATTATACTCCGGAACGAATAACCAAATGGGCTGTCGACAGTGGGACAGTTACTGGTGACAACGAAATGTGTGCTAAATGTCGGTTGCTTCCTCCAGATATCTTACATATGCTTTCTTCCTTTCCATGTTTGATACTTTTTTGGAAAGACATTGCTCAAATTATGGGTGAACATCAAGGTATTAGTATGCCACTAACGGAGGCAGAATGGATGTTGGGATATAAAGCTACACCTGACGTTGGTTTAAGATCTCTTCTGGCTGTCATTATAGTAACAGCTCGATTATGCATTGCTTGGGTGTGGATTTCTAAGACGTCTCCTAGAGCATTGAAATTGTGGGGGATGATCAGAGAAACGTATGAAAGAGAAATGGCTATAGTCAAGACTAGGGGAAGTCGTCCCAGGAGAAAATTCTATCGAATCTGGGGGCCTATGTCAAATACAGAATAGATAAAATGTTAGGCACTATGATAACATTTAACTATTGACATAGGTATTTGCTCATTGTGTTTGGAGTCTCTCTCTTTAATGTATTTGTACCTGTATAAGTTATTTTTTCTTATATTATCTCATATTGACATATAGTGCTTATGATATATTCCCGAGATGAAGAAAAAAGCATGCTTCTGGTTTGAAACTGCACGTTGGCTCCATTTTGATCACATTGGGAATACAATGTGAGATCTTGTTTTGTAGTAGGCGTGCATTTAGGCATTCAGAACAGAATTCTTTCAGGGCCTCATTCATGAGGCCGTGCGTCACTTTTACGTCGCTGGTGCGTCACTTTTTGTGATGCACCAGCAGCGTAAAAAATGTACCTTGTTGCACCATATTTACAAAGTGACGCATCTAGGTAGATGCGTCACTTTGTAAACCCCTGCGCTACATTATACCTACGCCAGGTATAATGTATGCAGTGGGGGTCGATCTGACGCAAGAAAAGGTCACAGAAGTGACGCAGTGAAATGTATAAGATTTCACTGCCCCACTTCTAGGACACAAATGGGTCAATTTCTTATGCCTGCCTCACAGCAGGCGTAAGACTGACACAGGGCCTTTCACATGGGGCTTGGCCATGTTAAAGGACACATTGCTTTAGTTGAGTCACTTTTGTGACACACTCCAGCAATGCGTCCCTTTTACGCCATACAGATACGTCAGAAATACTGACGTATCTGTAACTCCTTGCGCCATGATGCGTCATACTGTAAATATGACGCATCATTGGTGTCGCAAGGAGGGCGCAGTGAAAAGTGACGCATCGCTGTTTTCACGCAGCGAAGCATCACTTTTCATAAATGAGGCCCTTAGAGTTTAACCTTGCAACCTGACTCATTCAGAATTACATCCCAGTTTAGTATGAGAGAGATTGTTTAAGGGCACCTACCTATTGATAGGTGACATGTGTTTGGTAATATGGAATTTATAGAGCGAAAACATGTCTTTAATGTCACCTGAAAAGGCACTAAAGTGCTTCTTAATCAATTTATAAGAAAGTAGGGAAAACCATCAATAAAAATTGATCATCTCAGAACGTTTCTCTGAAAGGAATCAGATTGATAAAAAAATAATGCTGTTTGGTCCATGCTGTGTGTCACACTGTGGCATAAAGTAACTCCAGTTACTGCACATATTGCAATTGCGAGTATTGTGGTAATGAATACACCCTGCTCAATTCCAGTAGGAGATTTTTAGTAAATCAAACCTGCTGAACATTTACAGAGGGATAATTGCAAATGCCCTTTAAATTCACGTGAAATTCGGGTTAAAGAGCAGCAATTCCACATGTAATTCTCAATTTTTCTGGGTACACTTAAACTGCAAGATATTTACAATACCTAGTCCATATCGATCTCACCATGAAGTGACAAGGTATTCTGGAAAACTCATCAACAGGATGTTGTTACAGGAGTGCGAGTAGCAGAACATTTCCAGTTCTTGTGCAATTACATCATCCAGTTAAAATGTATCGGGTACAAAGTCCCTGGAAAATATTTGTGTGGTAAACACCAACTCTACTTGTTATGCCTCATTTCTGCATAGAAGACTCAAAGGGGCAGATTTACAAGCCCCTTATGCCACTTTTGCGTCACTTTTAACATCGGAAAAGCAACGCAAAACTGGCACAAGAGGCTTGTAAATCTGACCCTAAATAGGTCCTACGTCGTAGATACTGCACCCAGGGAAAATACTTTTCACTGGGTAAATAGTCTACCACACACTAGTTCTCTTTATCCGGAGTAGCACCTTAGAGAAAGCCAAGCATGCCAATGGAATTTATAGTGGCAAAAAATACATTAAAACAACATACTGTGCGATTTGATTGTAACAAAAGATGCACGTTGAGAGTTCTTATCTTGATGAACAAAGCTATTGCATATTCTCTTACAAGAATACCAGAAACGAGCCCTGGACGCCACTGAGGTATCCCTTTGTTGTCCTCTGTCCTCTGTTCTCCTGTTTTGTGCTTCGACCTTCATGATGGTGCGCAAAAAGAAAGGCAGCTCTGACTCATCTGTCATGCAAGCCTTGAGCTTGAATGGCAGTGGTCATTAAAGAATCCCCATGAATCTTTCAACCTACTGCGTCTTCACACCCGCATCCAGCCCCGGGCTTTACGATTCTTATTGAGATGTGATTCATTGTTGTATGACAGATGTGAACAAGTGAATCTTTACAACTTTAACCCCTTCGCCTAATTCTATATTCGCACTTGCAGCAAAGCACACATTCTGTTGTTTTTATAACTCATGACAACATGATTTTACAGTGAGGTGTATCTAAAAGAAACTAATAAGTAAAGTATTTTAAACTGATTTCTCTTCCAACATCATGAATATTCTGCACATGTACTTAGTTTAAAAGAAACTGGTATATTTAGTGCAGGTGCTGCTTGGCTGACAAGTCAGCTTTACATTCATACAGTGAATACTTTGTTCTTGCTATTTTTCCTGTAGCATATTGTTGCAACCTTAGTTAGCTTATTCCGCTGCTCCCCTTACCCCCGCCCCTCACTCTGCATTTGGTATGGTCCTATACTGACAGGCGCAAGCTGAGTTAGAATGTTGAGATTCTGCCTGTCCACGGCAACGACAAGCTGGGGGCATCAATATATGAATCTATGTTAATAAAGTACTTTTAGTCAATTTGTTGTTGGACCCTCCTTTGTAACAACTTTGTGGCGACGAGGTCCGGAGGCTGTGTCAGGGACAGCGGATAGTCAACCCCCCCCCCCCCCCCCCCCCCTGAAACATTGAGGA
Source organism: Lissotriton vulgaris (assembly GCF_964263255.1). Taxonomy (NCBI): domain Eukaryota; kingdom Metazoa; phylum Chordata; class Amphibia; order Caudata; family Salamandridae; genus Lissotriton; species Lissotriton vulgaris. Next base: position 1,572,295,453 of record NC_141694.1, on the reverse strand, counting down.
GCTTGATCGGTGAGTAATCCTGTGAACTTTCGTGGATAAAAGGACTTGGCAGTGTATATGCAGAGGGCGGACACAGCGATTTAAGAAGGGAAGGAAAGCCTGGTGAGTCAAGACATCAATGGTACATTCCCTGTGCCACCCACCTCCGTGACCCTTGCTGTGTGGGACGCATAATAAACCTTTATATGCGTACCTGTTAACGGTGGTGCCGTTCTGCCCCTGTGGTTGTCCTCCATCAAGTTTGAGATTTGGAAGGCGTTGTTTTGGACGTCGATGGTGGTGGAGGTGTCAGTTTGCCCGGAAGCTCATCAAAGGCATCTGGATTATTCGGAAGGTAGCCTCGGAGGGGTGAGGCTGTGTAAACCTCTGCTTCCCAAACGTGGTTGCCGCATTTCATGGTGCAAGCTCCGAAGGGAGGAGTGAGTGGGCGACGACGAGTAGTGCCTGCTTCCCCTCAGGAGCGTTGTTTCTTCACTTTCGTACGCCGAGGTGGTGTGAGGAGAATCCGACGGACGTTTCGGAAGCAGCGAAGCAGTGGCGCTGAGGAAGCGGGTGATATCCAGCGCGCTATTTCCCAGGGTCTGAGGTGAAACTTGGCATGAGGCGGCTGTTTGAGGTGTCGGCGGAGCCCTTTCCGTTTGTGCTGTTGAGCCGGTTCGCATAGCGTTGGGAACTCAGAGTACTGCATCCTCTTTCTAGTGAGACCAGGACCTTGCTCGTTCAATGGTTCACTGAAAATCCCCTCACAGGAAGTTCCCGCCTGCTGGCGTCTGGCGGTACTGGGTGGCTCTGAGGTGAAAACGAAGAAGAAATAAAAAGAGGACTCGCTGCACAGTTGCTAAAGAAGGTTTTCTACAGAGTTTTTCATCTTCTCTTCATCACAATGTACTTTGGGGAAACCCATGTCTCTATATATCCTTTATTAAGAAAATGTTGGGGGGTGAGTTTTTTTTGAGTGAGGAGGAAACCTAAATAGGAGTGTATTTCTATTTTCGGCTCTTTCAGCCCACAAGGTGGGGTCTAAATCCTAATTTTGGCACCATTAGTCCCTCCTAGGTGCTAGGGGCAAGTGGTGTTTAGAAGGGTGACATCATCTATGGCTATGGCAGGAGCAGGCATGAGTCAGCCACCACCTTTTCTTAATGAGCTGGGGAAGCCAGATATCCCATGGAGGAGGTGGGAAGGCATTTTCAAGTCCTACCTCATAGCGATTGGAGGAAGTAATTATTCCAATGTGAGAAAACAACACATTTTACTTCATAATCTAGGGATTCAAGGCAGAAAAATATTTGAGGATATTACGGGTAGACTGGTGGATGAGGATCAAGAAGAAGAGGTTGAGGGTATCAATGTGTATGAATATACCCTAAGGAAGTTGGAAGCACATTTTAAAGTTAAACTCAATGTCGTTTTAGAGAGACACAAGTTTTTTAAGAGAGGGCAAAAGAAAGAGGAGAAAGTTAGTGCCTATGTGGCTGTCCTGAGGGGATTATCAACAACCTGTGAATTCGGGCAACTCACTGACTCACTAATTAGAGACCAACTAGTGAGGTGCACGAACGACCCTAAAATACAGGAAGAACTACTCACTAGGAACCCAGATCTAGAAGAGGTAATAAGCATAGCTAAAGGCTTGGAGCACACAGCCATGTGTATGAAGGAAATGAAAATGCATGAGGGGGCAAGCAGAGAGATAAATGAGAGTTAGGCTGTCTCTGACGTGGAGACAGTATGTAAGGTAGGTGAAAAAGCTAAAGTAATTCAACACAGCAAATCAGAGGGTCTACAATGTTTCAAGTGTGGCAGTCCCAATCATTTAGCGAATAATTGGAAATGCCCAGCTAGGAATGTACTATGTAGAAAGTGCAACAGGAGGGGGCACTACTCTAAAGTATTTAAAACGGTTAGCCAAAAGGTGCATGCCATAGAAAGTTGTGAAAGAGAGGAAGAGGGTGAAAGAACGTACATTTTTCAAGTTGATGATGAAAATGCTAAGGATGACAACAATTACCCGAAGTGTGAAATTACTCTTGATGGGGTAAAGTTCAATGTTTATGCAGATTCATGCTCACCGTTTAGGTTGGTAGACAAAAGCATTTTTGAAGAATAATTTGCTAAACATCAAGTGAAACTAGAGAAAGTTGATATATGCCCAGCTGGTTACAATAGGGAACGCATCCCCTTAGAAGGTATGGCTAAGATGAGGATTTATTTTAAGGGCAGGCACACAGTAGGCAAGGTCTATATCTCCACTAGTGGTTCCAATCTTCTGGGGTGGAAACATCAGAAGGAGTTAGGGATCAAACTGGACCCCAACAACAGGGAGCAGGTCTTGCTGGTGGAACCTCCCAGGATAGCGGAAGATCAGACTACAGAGTACAAGGAGGTTTTTAGTGATAAGCTAGGGGTGCTTAAGAATTACATGCACAACATTTTCCTTAAAGAGGGAGCAATGTCAGTCATACACAAGACCAGGTCTATTCCCTTGCGCAGGAGAGAGCCATTGAAACAGGAATTGGAAAAGCTCGTCAGCCAAGGGGTCATCAGGGAGATTGAAAGCTCAGCATGGTTGGCCCCAATCGTTATCATGACAAAAGGTGGGGGAAGCAACATAAGGCTCGGCGTGGACTTGAGAGACTTAAATGCCAACATCCTAGTGGACAGATATCCACTTCCGAGGATAAGTGAGATGCTGGGCACAATCCAGGGGGCCAAATATTTTATTGTCCTGGACCTCTCCTCGGCATATTATCAAATTAAACTACATCCTGAGTCTCAGCCACTGACAGCCTTCACGACTCCATTTGGAAATTTTAAATTCCTCCGGATGCCATTTGGCCTGGCATCCGCAGCTGCAGCTTTCCAACATGTGATGCAACAAATTCTCAACGACTGTACAAAAACGATGTGCTTCCAGGATGATATATGGATCGAGCGAGAAGGAGCCCAATGATAACACAAAGGAAGTGTTGGAAAAACTAAAAGAGGTAGGATTCGCCAATAAAGTGAGCAAGTGTAAATTGGGTGTGAGTTCAGTGGACTACCTGGGACACACGATTTCCGAAGAAGGCATTAAATCTAAGTGTGACCTGGTCAATGCGGTAAGAGATGCACCCACTCCAACCAACAAGGAAGACACCATGTCCTTTCTAGGACTGGCAGAGTACATGGCGAAATTCATCAAAGACTTTGCTATGGTGTCACTCACAACCCCTAAGAGAAAGAATAAACTGTAAGAAATTAGTGAAAACTTAGCATGGTGTGATGATCATCCCCTTAGCTTGTCCACTCAGAAACATGAGTTTCATAAAGCTTAAACATTTATATTGGCCATTTCGTATTTCAAATTAAGTAAAGCTTTCTTTTTTTGTAAGGCTAAAAGCTGGGACTTGATTTACAGATGGGATAGGCAGAGTCACACCCTTGCAGTTAGTCTTCCATACTTGGCTCACCTCTTCCCCATCCAAACAGATGAGAAACTCAGGGATCACTGCTGACTCACAAACAAACTAATAAGCACACAGACAAATGAACAAGTAAATACATGAATACATTTTAATTGAAAAATAGAGGCCCATACTGTCGGATCTTTAGTGAATTCATGAAAAAGAATAGGAATGGAAAAAATAATACACAAGGGGAGAACAAATAATAAAATAGAATAAAATAAAATTAATCATCAGTCTTCAAAAGCACACGGAGTAGAGAGAGCAAGCTATCATTAGGCATGACAAGAAGTAAGAGGATGATCATATCTGCCAGTTTTCACTTGAATGAAGCCCACGAAACAGAAAATCAAGAGTTGGTACAGAACTAAATGAAAATATTGGTATCAGCTAAAAGAAAAGCATGAACAGGGAACACTGTTTATGGTGATTTTAACATGGTAAACTTCTAACATAATAGTTTTCAAATAGTTATTCTTATTTTCATGTAGCTTTGGAGAAAGGGACTCATCATGTTTACAGAACCATCTTCTTGTCAGGTTCTATATCACTGAGGTCATTCTAGATTCTTCCACTACAAGCACTGCATATAGTTTTATCAATGCTTCAGAGTACTGTGGGTTGCATTACAAAACTACGAGTGCTAGAATAGGCAATACAATCTGTGCAAGGGGGCACAGGTCTGATATTCTTCATTGCTGACCCCTAATAGCCATGTTAAAATATAGTTTAGTTGGTAAGCAGGCCTGTTTCTCAGTTGGAACCTGATTTTGTGCCTTGTCCTCATACACTCAAAAGTTCACCTTAAATTGCTCTTGAAGTTGAAACAGAGAGCGCATATACTAGTAGGAAACCATACAGGTTAAACGAGAGCCTTGAAGAATTCCACAGAATACCATATGATAAGATGAGATGAATCAAACTCTCTTTTTTTACATTATTGCTGTGTTTGGATGTGTATGATTGAATCCCTTCAAATGTTGTTCCAGACAATCCAGCCTATCCCCTTCGCTTACACAGAATTACATCATGAATGAAGTGACATTTTCCTTATTAAACTTGTGGAATGCCATTAATTAGATAAAACAAGCAGTGGAAACGCTACGTTTTCCCAAGTCAAAAGAAAAGGCGCTATCGAAGATGACCCCTGAGATGACCTGAAGACTGAAGAATGGAGGGGGAGTCACTAACTCATAACTACAGATTAGAAATGACGAAACAAAAACAGATCTCCAAAAACTAATATCTCCCTATTGTCACAGTTAAGCTTCAATGAGGTAAGCATTATTTAAACTGAAACATTTGATATGCATGTTTTGAATTTGGAATTACCCAGATCGGACTTAAAGGAAATTATGATTTAGGTTTTGTTAGAATAATGCTTTTGTGGAAAAACAATTTGTTGAATTAAGCGAGCTTTGTGATGGAAAAATTCAACAAAGTGGGGCAGAGTGAAGATCATTGTTTCAAAGAACATTAGAATGGAAGAAAAATTATGCTTGAATCCTGTCTGTCAGAAAACATTTAAGGCAAATAAGAGTTGTGCCATTAATGCCAACTTAAACTAACCAATTTTCCAGCACCTCGTGAGAAACTGTCATGGTTGACACTTAGATGTAACAAACTAGGTGCTGCCCTTCTACCTTCATTACTGATTAATAATGTTGTTCTGTAAAACTAGCCATTACATGGATTGAAGCTTGTTTGACACTGACCTATAAATTTGTTTTCATAGAAAGACAGGACATAAATTACTGAGACCTTTTAGATCTTTTGTAGGTTTTTTAGAAAAGGGGGCACTAAAGCTTGCTTCAATTTAGGGGGGACAATGCAAGAGTCAAGAGAGATATTGCAAGTGTCTGAAACAACAGTGTCAACAGCTTATGTAAAATATATGATGAAATGGATAAACATGCAAACCAAACTTCATTGACTGAGCTAACAGCTTGGTATTCTCGGATGTGAGGGATCTGGAATTAGGAAGGTCAGCATCCTGAGAAGCAATGGGAAACGATTGCAAGAAAGCAGGATTGAAAAAAGCTTAAGCATTGATAGAAATGTGTCTATGTTAGCTTAAAGGAGATCATTAAGTAAATTGCATAAACCTTCGGAGACAAGAATGGCTGTGAAACCTGCCCTTGGATTAGCACATTTATTAATGAAATTAAACAATTCACAGGAGGAATGCAAGCTGATTACGTTCTGAAGGTAAGAAACATGAATGTAGCTTTCTGCAGGAGGGCTTAGGGTGTGAGGAATTGCCCTGTTAAGTTAGAAAGTCCACTATAACCAGTTCACAAAATGCTTGTAAGACTTTACACTTGTGCATACATGCTGCAGGTAACTCTGCAAATCATGGAGCCAAGGGAATGGCTTTCTAAGCAGTAAATATTATAGTTCTGAAGAAGTGTAATTTCGATCCCATTCTGAAATACTGTAGGAGTGCATCATAATCATGTGTAGTCAGCCTTCAAATATAGTCTGTGTGCATAATATTACTAAAGAAATTGAGTATTACATACGTAAAGAACTTCACATGAAGAATTGTGTGTATAGAAAATGACTAATAAGTGTCTATATATCATTGACATAATAATGTGGCAGTAGAAGTTAATGTAAAATGTGTCCTATTGTGAGATTTATAAAATAGAATGTGTATCTGTAGACTAATGGTTTAACATTTATACGTGTACCAAGAATTATTACATGTAGGTGCATTTATAATGACATCTCCATAATCCTTTACAATGTATACATGTATTAAGAAGCTGTATTAATTATCATGTAGAAATGTGCACACATTTTGTAACTCTATGCTCTGCTAATTTGACGACAGTGGGCCTTGAAAAACCATTCAGTTTAAGCTCAGGTGTAAAGTCTCACATGTAATTTGCATTTAACCTTCAATGTAGAATATATTTGCTTGTATTTTGTATCCACTGCAGGTATGGACACATCCTCATTAGTTAGCATAGAAGGGTTTTGTTTTGTTAGATAGCACAGTATGAGAAGATGAAGTTTGGCAAGAAGAATCGCAGTAAAGAGCTAGGAGATGAGTTCTCATGGAAGAGGATAAGAATTACAAAGGGTGAATGAAGTTGCAATTTATTGATGGGGAAAGTTAGTGCAAGTTTCTAGCTGCGTCGGAGTCCTAGAAAAGTGTCTTCCCTGAATACAATTGATATTTTATGCTGTAACTTAATGAGGGACAGGAGAGACGTCTTAGGACTTTACAGGGAGCAGATCTATGCGTCTCCTGGTGTGGCTTTATGCTACGTGACCCATGGTTGGGGTGCTTCTCCTGAAAATTCCAACAGCAGACACATTTCTAATTCCACCCTTACTATATGCTTCTTAGTTTAGGGTTGCCCTTTTAAGTAATGTAGAGAGACATACTGATGGAGCAAGGTGGAGAAACAACGTTTTGTTCACCCCTTGTAAAGTCACAATTCCATAACCATAACTTGAACTAATTAAGTGATGTGTGTAACTAATCAACTTAGAATTAAAGATGCACCTTCGCAGACATACGTGGGAAACTAATTATGCTTATGTTGCAGTTATAATCAACAAATTTTGTGATTCTGTCATGTCCTAAACTAATAAGCAGCTTTAAGATAACGGAAAGCCTCATAAATGGGCTTTTTGCTTACGTATTTTGTGGCAAAACGCGAGGATACGTGAGTATATTATGCCTAAATGTGGCTATTTCGCTAGGTAACTACTAATGGAGAAAACCTTAGAAAAGGGGGAGGTAAACAGAAGGGCTGAAATTCTTAAAAATAACGATCATTTGTGTTTGTTTCTATGATAGTTCCCATTTTTGACTCGTGAGGCCTAAAAGAAAATGGAGTCACTCGATTATTGTGGTTACATAAGAAATACGCATTCACGAGCAAAGTCCGAGTTTGAATGCAAGCTGCTTGTGCCTGGAGTGACTACGGTTCAAGGACAGACTGGCCTGGAAGTATAGATGGCTGCCAAAATGATGAGCACAATGGTTCTAAATGTGAGAAAGTTGGGCAAAGTTACCAAGTAAGAACAGGACTAGGCCGGACTTGGCTCAAAAACAATATCCCATTTGAAATCCAGCTGACGGAAGCAGAATAGATGCTCTAATGATGAGATGATGCTCACCCCCCTCAAATTTGTCCAATCAGAACTCGAATTTACGCTAGAAGTTACTTTTTTAGATAGATATAGCTAATGAAAAAGGTATAAAAAGTGCTGGTTTTAGTGAAGAAAAAACTTCTCTTCGATTTCTTCCAGAGATGCTGTCAGACTGCTGACTTCCTGGGATGTAAGACTTTGAATAATTTTTCTATTTCTTCTGAATGAGATCTGAACTTTAGGTGAGGCTATTAGTCAGGGAAGTTAGGGAAATAAGAGAAAATGAGTTTGGGAACTATCTGTCTTTAACTGATACTTGCATTTCTATAAAAACTAAAATGTCAATTTCTGAATTTCTGAAATAAATGCAATTCATTGTTGAAATAAACTTTTATTCTTTAATTGTCATTTTGAATAAAGAAAATAAATAAATGAATAATTTGTTTAGACATACTGAATTTGCTCTTAATAAAAATTAGATAAATGGAAAATTAAGCTGGTCTTGAGTTTTCCTATGCCTAATTTTTACTAGCAGATCCCTTGATCTCAGTGGTGGCGTGTCTAAATAAATGTTTATTAAATGAAAACCATGGTAAACTCAATTAAATTGCAGGTGTAAATATTATAAATATCTAATTTTAGTTTAGACATTCCACTATGATACAGCAGTTCTCCTTTGAATTTCACTGATCCATGAAGTAGGATGGAAGTGCTCCGTGAGTGATTTGCAGTGTCATGGGCCCCACTTGAGTATATGTATGATTTTATACTACAGGGAAAGGTGTTATGGTGATAGAAATTATTTTCGGAGTACCGCTGCATCAATACCTTGCTCATCCTTATCTTGGCAAATCACTTGATGCAGTTTAATACTAAATTATTTTTCCTGAATATTTGCATTGTCATCATAGATTTAGTCATCTGCATTGTATTTTATAGGGTGAATCTCTTCAGGAGATTTGACTCATTTTAGTCGTTCTATATTTCTATAAATTAATGTTAAAGCTGGTCTATATCAATTTGTTTTTAAATTTATATTTAAACCCTACAAAATTCAGATTTAGTTGTCAGTGGAAAATTGTGTGACCAAAGTGTTTACACTGTATTGAGATTTAACTGAGATTGTTTCCTCCCTTTTACCTCTCAGGCTGCTACCAACACCAATGGCATGAAGACACATGTTTAGGTGGGTCCAAGTTTTTGCAGCACTGAGCTTGTTCCAAATATCACTTCAATGGCAGAAGGCAAATTGTGAGATGACTAGGCCACACTTAAGTTATGAGTTGTCGCTAGATGCCAAGGTCTTGGGAGACTCAAGTGACTCAGTGAGTCCCAGTATGGGAGAAGTGGGGGAGCTAAAACAAGGCAAGAGCAGGGTAAAACAGGGTGAAGTATTCCATATGGTTGAAAGACCAAACCTGCTTAAAACCTAGGACTGATAGAAAGCCTAATGACGTAGGCACTCAGATTTGGGCAGAAAGTCTTTTTAGGCATTACGTTTGTATACAATGGCAAAGCAAGCAAGGAAATATTGAAGGCGAAATAAAAAGCAATATATAAGTGTAAGGTCTAAATGGAAAAGATAAGAGCATGAGTGAATAATGTAAATTATACGACATCAATTCAGAATTAAATGCTTTAGGCAAAAGTAACAGATTCATTTGTGATAAGGGTAGTTGATATGGTGGCGTGATAAGCAGCAGCCAAAGTCCAAGTAGTTTGGTCCACGGTCCTGGCAAATAATGTGTTTGCTATCAGGTATTTTAAAGTCAATGCTTAGGCCTGAGGAAACTTTGGGCAATGTCTCATGTAAAATAGAATGTCAGGATTAGAAGATAATATATAATGTACAGTAGTTTAATGTCCTTAGAGATTGTGGAGAATAAGAGCTGAATTATTTTAACACAAGAAGGATTTTTCTCAAAAAAAGATGGAGGTGGGTTAAATGCCCATAAAACATCTGGATACACATTTTATGGTTAGCAAAGATTTAATTCAGTTTGGGATATTTTTAGAGTTGTCTGATTAACTCTTCCTTCAAATGTGGGTTTGGCTTGGATGCTGAAGATGGCGGTCGCGTGAGCCTGTTACTCTGCACCCATCCGCAATTATACTGCTTTCCCCGTGGCAGGCGGGGCCGGAGAGCTCAGTTGGGGATAGCCCTGGAAAGACAAAGGAAACTAAAAGACAGCTGTTAGGTCTCCTGCAGCCTGAAGTCCCCGAGGCGTCGACAACTGGGCAATTGGCAACTGGCTGATCACTTCCAAGATGGCACCATAGTCCCTGCAGCCCGCACGGAGAGCGGAGGACTTGGGCTGCCTGCGTGGGCTGCTGCGACTGAGCAACGTGGTGAGTGCCCATATGAAGACTGGCAGCTGGCATAAGCGGTGACCCAGAAGCTCTGCCGAGGGGGCCAGTGAATCACCAGTGGTGGTGGGCATGCGTGAGAGATGAGCGATGCATGCTGAGACCCTGTGGTGAGGAGTCGGAGCCTCACGCCGGATCCTAGCAGGCAGCCCTGGGAGTCAGGAGACCAAGGTGAGAGAAGTAGGGTCTCTCGTTGCCTGGGAGCCTGGGGCTGTGAAGGTTTGTCGAGTAGTGACCCATCCTGGCAACTGTGTATACATGTGTCTGCTAACAGCCATGGAGTATGTCTCTACGAGGAGAGGGCAGAGGCTGGAAGCCCAGCCAGGAGGGACGGTAACCCAGTAGATGTGGACTGAGACTGGGAGATGGTATGTGAGAGGCGACCAGTGGATAGTGAGATCCCAAGATCCAGGCTGCGGTAAGGAGGCAAGGCTGAACACCAAGGACTAACCCAGGGACAGGAGTGAGCCCTGCACTGAAGTCGGGCGGCAGGCCCCATATGGCTGAAAATAAGGGGGGCCCCAATCGTACTTGTCTTACTGCTTGAGAGCAGAACAGATCCTGAGGAGGTAGTACAGGCCCATGTGCATACTTGAACTGTGACCTGTGCTGGATCTGGCTGGATGTGCCTGCATGGTGGGGGTCTCCCGCCCATGGGGGAGCCTGTGAGTTTTGGTCCAGTACTGGGGCAGTGCTGAATGGCTGTGGACATCACTGAATGTTTGTACATGGGCTGTGAATTTGGATAGGGTCCCAAGATAGACATGACCAGTGGAGACGAGCAACAGGTCTCCCAACTATAACCCACGTCAACATCTCTTCCAGTGGGGTCTGCATGAGTAATATTGAAACCACATCCCCCCTGGGGGGGTGGCTAAAGGTCTTGGCCTGCAGATGAGCCTTCCTACAATTGGACATTCAACAGCTGATATAGTGCTACAAACCGGGAAGCTAGGTGATACGCCTGACGATTTGTGGGCGTTATATGTGGAATCTGGGCCGAAAACCACCAGAGTTGTAAACCTGGGCAGTGGGGTAAGTGACTCCGAAATACCAAGGTGCTGGAAGGTGACCCTAAACAATGATTTTCAAGGCATTTCTGCATAGTAGGGTTGTGCTTATACAATTTTGTCTGAAATGGGCAAACCGAGAGCAAAGCAAGCGGGGGCTACCCAGGAACTGGAGGGAGGAAACCCCACAAGAGAGTCTGCAGAGGGATTTGGATTACCCAGTGCAGCAGCAGGTAACACAAATATTGGAGGCCATAGCTGACACCAAGTCCACCCCGCATCAGGATATCAGTAAGGTGGGCCTACTTAGAGAGGAGCACAAGAAATTGGCCGAGAGAGTAAAAACCACGGATTCCAGAATAACGGATCTCGAACAGGCACAACGGTCATTAGCATCACAAGTGGGGGACCTCACAGACAGAATCCGCACTCTAGAGCGTAGAGCAGATGATGCCAAAGGCCAAAATAGGAGGAACAATATTAGGGTTGTGACCTGCACGAAGGAGCAGAGGGCAATCACATGGTGTCCTTTCTGGAGCAATGGCTCTGAGCTGTGGTGGCCCCGGAGGGCTTGTCGGCCTTCTATACCCTTTAGAGAGCACACCGGGAGCCAGTCAGACCGCCAGCCCCTGTGTTTGGTGGTAGCCAGACTCCTCCACTTTAGAGACAGGGACGTTCTTCTACATAAAGCCCAAATGGAGGGACCATACAATGTAGATAACAGTAGAGTTTCCATCTTTCCTGAATGCACTGTGGATTTCCGGAGAAAATGAACCTCCTTTCTGGAGGTCAAGAAAGTGTTGAGAGAAAAAGGCTCCAATACTCCTTGCTCTTCCCTGCATGGTTATGTATACTCCTCGATGGAAAGACTCTTTTTTGTGAGGATGCAAAGTCTGCATGGGAGTGAATAGAAACATATAGAACTGGAGTCCCCCAACATGTGTATACAAGCACGACAGCACCCAGGAACCGAGAGCCCAGGAAGAGAGCCAGGAGATGATCCAGACGAGGTTCTCCAAAGCAACTGACGTCCTCGCAAATGGAGAAGGAGAGAGCAGAGGTACTGCAGGCAGTAGCAGCAGTTGTATAGGGCAGGAAGTCTCCCTCAGAGCCAGGGTCTTGCTCCTCAAGGTAAATTGAGGAGATTGACTCAGACTCTTTTCACAATGGCAGTGTTCTCTTGCCGTTGGTGACTCCCAACACGTCAGACGAGATTATTTGAATCTGAGATGGGACAGTGATTTTTGTGGATTCCTGGGAGGATGGGAAGTCCACCGATGTCTGCTGGGAGACTTGCAATGGTCTACACTGGCTTGGGCCAGTACACGTCTTAGATTACATTTTTGTCTCTGCCACCCCCCATTGAGACCCTTGCCTGGCTAGGGTTGGGCCTCAATTTTTGCTCGATGTTCTGCAATCAGTTTGGGTGGCTGGCTGTTGTCAGACAGCCCTGGGGTAGGGAAGTTGTTCAACAAAGGTGTTGTTATGTTTGTTTATGTTTGGATGTCCAAAAAATAGAGTGCCAATTAGAGGGTCGGAGAACATGGCGGCCGGTGGTTAACAGGTCGCCGAGGCTCCCACGGGCCAGGACGGGTTATGGCGTGAGACAGCTTGATAATGATCTTCTAAACTCATCTCACTTGTAGAAAATGGTGCGCATTATTTCGACTTTAGGAATCATTTAAAAGAATTAGGGCCCAATGTCGGTAAATCTAATTTACCACTTCTAAAATACCAAATCATACCGATTCGGTATTTAAGAAGTGGTAAATTAGAGGTGGGGAAATTTTGGTAATTCTGATTCGGTAAATACCGAATCTGTAAGATTCGGTATTTTACTGAATCGGTAAATGTACAGAATCGGTAAAATTACCGATTCTGTACTTATGTAGCCCCCTACATAAGAAAACTGTAATACCGGTCGAAAACGGCCGAATTCGGCCGTTTCCGACCGGTATTAGGGCTCCTACATCGGGCCCACAAAGTTGTCCAGAGTAAGAAGGTAAAAAAGGAAATAAACTAACTCCCACCGGTGGAAGAGGTGCGTGATTAGCTGCAGTGAAGACGCTGAAGACGCATTGCAGTTGCAGCTCCTCAGCTTTACAGTGAGTTCTCTGGGCTTCTGGTTTTAGCGGTGTGCTTTCCATGATCGGCAGTAAAGGTGGCGGGGTTGGTCTCTCCCGGGGCGGCAGAGGCCGCGGATGAGTGGTTCAGCAGTAGCCAGGAGGGACAGGAGGAGGAGGTTGCACTATGGTCACGGGCAGACCTCAAGGTTCAATGCGGCTGCAGAGCAGCTGCTAGATTCCTCCACAGTGGTAAAGGCAGGGGCTGCATTGGACTCAATCTCCCAAAATTCACCTAGAATATACAGGGAACATAAGGTGCAGCCAGAAGTCAAATACAGCAAGCAGGGCAAGTTGAGCAACCTCAAGGATTAGATTTGACTCAAAGAAGTCGGTAAGTGCTGCTAAGATATACCTGGGAGGGAAAGGGTCCTCAGAAGGGGGGCCCGCAGTGAAATTTTGGCAAAGGGGCAAAGGGGGGATAGTAGGTGCTGGGTTGTCATTGCTATATGCTTTAAGAAACACAAGTAAAAAATCTTGTAATACATCTAATGGTTCTGAGGTAGATGATTTAGGTCACACAGAACCCACCCAGCCCAAGTGCTCAACTAATGGGAGTTAAGCAAAGCCTGTAAAGCCTACAAAGCCTGCAAAGTCTAAAAAAAAGTACAAAAACTGAAGTTGATTTTACAGAATCAATCAATTCAATCTAAGGCAAAACATACACTCTAGCTAAAAAACTACTTTAAAGTAGTATCCAGCACGTTGAGGCTGAAACCATTGGATTGTAAAATCGATATCCTAGAAAGCAGCCTAGGGAGGTCATTTAACTGCCCAAAATGCATTCTAAGTCCTAATAGGTTCCAAGTACTTGAGGGGGAGTGGAGTGGAACCAGAAGAATTCATGATGTCAGATGTAGGGGATAACGCATCAAACTTGGGTACTAAGACAACAGACGGAGTGTATCAAGGACAAATCAAACTACGGTGTAGGAGGTAAAGAATACCCTCCGTTCAAATGGAAGTTTAGTGGATTTACCAACTCCTCTATCTGTTCAGCATCTGTTGCAGTCTCTGACTAAGGAGATGAGGAGTAGGTTCCTGGTCTCAGAAAAAAATCAAGGTGAAATCAAGATCTTCTGCGAGAAATTGGAAGATAAGCTTTACTCACTGGCAGCTAAATCCTCAGCTTTGGAATCTACAGTGGCAGAACTAACAGCCCAAACCAGGGAAAATGTAGAAGAACTCACTAAAATGAAAGAACGTGAATTGGGGTTCCAGGAGAAGCTAGAGTCTATTGAAAACTCCCAGAGAAGAAATAATCTCTGTTTACTCAAAGTACCTGAGGGAGCGGAGGGAAATAATATCAAAGAGTTTGTGGTGTAGCTGATCAAATAATCGGCTCTAATTGACTGTTCAGAGCAAGACCTTATGGTTGACTTTCAGAGGGTACACAGACATCCGTTTAGATTAAACTCAAATAAATCTAGACCGAGAAAAATTCTGGTCCACTTCTTCTCCTACAGTCTGAAAGACGAAATATTAAAAAGAGCTCTCAAGAAGAATACACTAAGCGCAAAATGGATAACTTTCCACATTAGGTTGGATGTTTCATCAATAGCAGCCTCTAAACAATGGGAGTTAAGTCAATTATTAGACCCCTTCAGGCAGCAAGGTGCAACAGCTCAGCTAAAATTCCCTGCTACACGAAAAGTAATGAAAGTGCGGGTATTTAAGCGGGTGGAAGAAGCGAAAAACTTTCTGCACTCTATATCAGGGCTTGCCAGTGAAGCAGTAGTTTGGTCTTCCAGTTTTTAGTTTAGTATTCTTTTCTTTCCCTTTTTAGGACTAGGAGTAGATTTTCAATTAAGTTGCAGTTTGCACCATCCTACATTTAAACAAAGAGATATATGATATCCTTACCACCTTGAACACCAGGAGGGAATCCTCAAAGGCCAGGGTAGGGCCTCAAGAGAAAGAGTGGAGTTCTCCAGGGGAGCACAAGGGGTGCGAGGGGGAGCGAGTGGGAAGGGGTGGTCACGGTGTGTGGAGTATATGGAAAAAAGAAACAAAAAAGTCTGATTCACCAAAATAGGTCCTTTAAGCAATGTATCACCCATATTTTAAGAAATGGCACAAGACACGACTGATCAGGCACTATATCTGAGGACTCTGTCATGGAACCTAAATGCGTTAAGGGTAAAACATAGAATGGAGAGAATTTTCCAAAATTTAGAGGACACTCCCGAAAAGATTCTTATACTTCAGGAAACACAATTAACAGAGAAGGAGATGAGGAGTCTGTGTAATACTAAAAATTGGATTCAGGTAGTCATCTGCACCACACAGCAGTTGACTACAAAGGGAGTGGCCATAGTCATTTAAAAAAACTCTGCTTTAACAGTAGAAGGCTCTAAAGTTGATAAGAAGGGCAGATGAGTTATAGTTAATATTAGGTTCCATATCTATAAATTCACAGTGGCAGGCTAATATGGACTCGATCTGGATGACCCAATACCGCTTAGGGAGTTATTCGTGGAGCTATTAATCTTCCGAGATCCTTTAATCTTGCCAGGAGATTTGAATTTGGTCTTAGACCCTCTGATGGATAGAACCTACAAGAGCAGATCAGCACAGAATTGTAAAATGAGATCCTCCTTAAAAAGCGCAATGAAGCAGCTGGGCTGAATAGACATATGGAGGAACAAAATGGGAAACAGGAGAGGGTACGCCTTTCACAATAAAAAGTATGGACATAAGTCCAGATTAGATTTATTTTTAAACAGTATGGAGCTGAAAAGATGGGTGAAAGATACGAAGCTTCTAGGGGGGCATTTTATCTGATCACTTGGCAGTAACATTAGTTTTGAAACTCCCAACAAAGTTAGGACCTTAGACCAAACCATTGTTAAGAGGAAGAAGTAATTGACCAACTAGTAATAGAAACAGAGAACTTCTTCTCGATTACTCTGGAGAGCACCTCAATAGGAATGGTATAGGATGATTATAAAGTTTTCCTGAGAGGGTATATAACATGTATCCAAATTGCCAGGCAGAGGAAATCTAGGGCAGAGGTAGAAGAAATAGAGACTACAATTCTGAAACTTGAGCAGGAGCTCATTGTTCAGAGGGATACAGCACTGGGGGACATCTATGAGAATTTCTTATCATGTAAATTGGAACTGACAAGGGTGCTAGATGCTAGGCTGAACAAAAGGTGGGAGGCTAGTAAGCTGGCTCTCTTTGAGTATGGAGAAACTTGTGGGAAGCACCAAGCCTGGAAAACCAAGCAGTACTTAGTGAAAAGCAATATAAAAGAAATAGTCTATGATACCACCAGAAAGCTACTTCAGAACACCACAGATATCGAAGATGCCTTTTGAAAGCGTTTCAAACAAGTTTATAGAGCATATCTAACCCCAGAAGATTTATTTTATTTTATTTATTTTATTTAAAGAGTTTTATATAGCGCTAGCTAGCCCCGAAGGTATCAGAGCACTTTACATGAGAATCAACAATGTAACAGAACAAATTCAACAATTACACAATACATCAAAAAATAGGCAATTCAAATAGGAGGGGAGAGAAAGGAGAGAGAAGTAGTGGATGGGGGAGGGGAGATGAGAGAGGGAGGATAAGGGAAGAGACAATAAGAAGTCTGTCTAAAAACCGACTGGGTAGGTGACGACCAAGGAGGGAATCCACGGCCCATCTCCCCCATAGCTAAACCAACATAGTTCAGTCTCAATACATTGAGAGAGGAGAGAAGGAAAGACATAAATAGAGGGAGGATGCAGGAGGAGAGAACAGGAGAGACGAAAGGAAGGGGAACAATGTGGTTCAACAGTATAACAGAAAAGATCACCAATTACACATTACATCAGACGATCAGCAATACATTAGGAGAGGAGAGAAAGCAGAGAGAAACGTAGTGGGGGTAGGGGAAGTGAGAAAGTGAGGAAAGGGAAGAGACAATAAGGAGAGACGTAGAGAAATCTGTCTAAAGACCGACTGGGTAGGTGACGACCAAGGAGGGAGTACACGGCCCATCTACCCTATAGCTAAACCAGTTAGCTCCATCGGGCATCAGACAAAATAGTTCAGTCTCAATACATTGGGAGAGGAAAGAAGGAGAGACACAACCAGATGGAGGAGGCGGGAGGAGACGTCAGGAGAGACGAAGGGAAGTGGAAGAATGTGGTTCAACAATATAACAGAACAAGATGAACAATAGTTACTTACCTGTAATCTGTGGTTCTCCAGTATTGGTGTTCTTCATAGACTCACATGCCCGAATCAATTCCCTCTAAATAAAACCGATAAGGTGATGTCCAGTAATCTTAATAGATCAATAAGCTCCAGTGAGAGAAAAAAAGGCAATTGAGTCAGGGAAGAAGGGTAAGGCACTTGGACCAGATGGTTTGCCGGCCAAGATGTATAGAGCTCTGGCGGAAGTGCTTGCCCCTGTGATGCACAAACTATTTTCTCACATTTTTGAAAAAGGAGGGAATATGCCCCCCTCCTGGAATGAAGCCACGGTTGCCTTGATCTTAAAACCATCAACGTCACCCAGTCAATGCGATTCATATAGGCCAATCTCTCTGCTTGATCTTGACTATAAAATCTTTGCCAAGATTTTAGCAGAGAGATTAAATGGAATTATATGAGGTCTATCACACAAAGAGCAAAAATGTTTCGTTAGAGGGAGGGGCATTCAGGATTTGACATATAATGTGATTGGTGCAATAGATCTAGCAACACTGCACAAATTACCATTGGCCATTGTCACACTTGATGCTACAAAACCGTTTGACCAAATGAACTGGGTGTATTTAGCTCACGTAATGAAAAGATTTGGGTGAAAAAGTTGGTAGGCCAGTTGTATCAATCTATCAAACTCCCACAGCCAGAATCCTGCTAAATGGTAATCTTTCTGCTGTTGTAGCAATAAAGAGAGGGACAAGACAGGGGTGTCCCTTGTCAGTCCTGATTTTTAATTCATGTATTGAGCCCCTTGCGGAAAGGATTAGAAAGCAGGCAGATATATCTCCTTTCAAGTATAAAAATTGGGAAAAGAAAGTATCTTTATATGCTTATGACATGATGATATACACGTCTGATTTTGTCACGGCTATTCCAATAATATATAGTTTAGCCCAACAATTTGGACAGATCTCACGATACGAGATTAACAAGTCAAAAATCAAATGTATGGCCTGGAATATGAACGTTAGTCTTCCTATAATGAAAAATGAGATAAGGTACTTGGGCATCAGAATCACGCAAAACATTGAACACATACCAGACACAATTCTTCGTAGAATTGACAAAGACATTTCAAACTCCCTAATAGGAAGAGTCAATATAGTAAAAATGATGCTTTTACTGAAACTCATATTTTTATTCCAAAACATCCCATTAGCTTTTAAGGTGGAGGGTCTAAGGAAAATGCAGGCAAAAATAAATACCTTCATATGGGCCTCCAAGGGCAAAAGGATTTCATGGAACAAACTATGAAGAAAGAAAAGTAAGGGGGGATTATGTGCACCCGATCTAATCTTTTATGCATGGGTATTTTTAATGAGGACAGGGAAAATGCTTATGAACCAACCAGCCGACTCAGACAGAGGTAAAATGTTTAAAGTTATGCTTTGGGATATAAAAGGAGGAGATCAAGCTTTCATATATAAGTTTGAGATATAGCGACCACCTGGTTTAACATCAGAAATCTTTTAAAAATCTGTTATTATAGTGCTATGGCACCTATCTGGGACTCCCCAGGATCACCGGACAGGACTATAGGCGCGCTGGTAACCCTGCTGAAATCAGCCGGGGGTAAGTGTTGGGCTCAATTCAGTCCAGAGGGTTCTTTGTTATCGTGAGAAGGACTAAGTAACATTACAGAGAGTGAACTAGCAACATTTTTATATTTACAAATTAAAAGCTGGGCTCAGGGGATTGGCACAGCGTTGGACCGTTCAAATGAACTGGAGAAGGCTCTGAATATGAGAAAGCGAATAATAAAGAGACGGCCAATCTATTCTGGATGATGATTGACTGAGATGACGGCGACTTCATCCTTCCATCTCAGCTGTGGGGAGAGTGCTTGCTGGGTTCCAGCACAGAAGAAATATGGCAAGTATCTTATGATTTACTACACTCTACAGTACTAGCTGCCAATATAAAGAGAAATCATCTCTTCTCTCTTCACAGAGTATATTGGTCCCCTCTCAAGCTTTCTAAATGTGTGAGAGGATCCATTCCCTGCTGCCCGAAGTGTCAGCAGGAAAAAGCTGATGATATCTATATGTTTTTAGATGCCCAATGTTACACCTGTTCTGGGGTTCTGTCATCAAAGGTATGGAGGCCATGTTCAGTTTTGATAGCCATAGCCAGGTGAGCATAATTTTAGCATTTTGGGGTATTTTCCCGAATTATGAGCTGCTATACCGAGATATAAGTAAGTTGCCTCTCTATTTAATTTTACTCTTTCTTTCTTCTGACAGCGCTTAGAGACCAGTTGGTGATAAATACAAATGAAAACACAAATACAAGTACAAATACTCGCTCGGAGTGAAATTGTAAATGCTGGATTAAGAATACCCCCCCACCCGAATTTTCTAGACTGGGTAAATTCGATTAAGTACACAATAAAATTGGGTAGGGCCACTTGGAAGAGGAAAAAAGATTGTTGGTTGACATGTATGGGTTGGCTCAATAATCTTTGACATCAGAGATTTATATGATCAATGATTATGCCTTTGCACAGACTTACTTACCAATCGGGTCAGTATCAGGGGTAATCCAGACAGAAGAACTGAACAGACCGAACACAGGAGGCTTTATGTAAAATGCATCCATTCAGATCAGAGCTCTCTTGCTGTTGGTGCCAATCAAGTGAATGGGGGAGGGGGGCACAAAGCAAACAAACTAGACTCTGGGTACATCTAATGGCGTATGAGGACAAAAAATAAAAGAATGACTTGGGCACCAGCAGTCTTTTTGCCCCATCTGGGGGCATATTGGGCGATTTGCCCCATCTACCCCATTTGGTAGGATAGAAAGCCCATTCATCGCCAGGGATAGATTCTTCTTTTTTTTAAACAAAACTAGGGTGCTGGCTAGTCCTAGCTTCAGGTCTTTCCCTGACCCCTAAATCCCCAAAAGTCTTTCTGGCACACCTGAGGGGCAGAAAGGCAGCTGAATTCCAGGGTAGGCTGAAACAAAAGGAGGTGGCCTTGTAAAGCCATAACAACCCCCACCCCCATATCTCCATTGCTTGCAGCCTCAATATTTCAGTGATCCCCGAAACCAACTCTCTCTAATTAGTTGGTTCTTTTTCTGTCCCTATAATTTTCATCACTAAACAAAGTATTTTTTAATTTGTCTGCACTCTTTTTAAGGTTCTTAATTCATTACACTCTATGGTAGTAACGTATTCTATGATGGAACCGGGCACTTGTGAGACTGTCCCAATGTCAGTAGCCATTTCGTGACTGCAAGCTATGCCAAGCCTCGGTAGCATGGAAGATCTGTCAGCATGTTTTTCCATGACAGGGCTCAAAAGTGGGAGCCTATATTTGGAATAACTAAATATGTCCCTGTGTTGCATGTTTATTTTTCCCAGCACATAGAGGACGTATGTGCACTCTTTCTTTTCAGGAGAACCAAGCACATGCCTTAAATGGCCTGTTTGGAGAGTTAGTAACTTTTTTGATTAGTAAATCAGAGACGTAAATAGCCTGTAGGAATGGCATGAGAAAGGTCATCCCATAGAGTACGGTTCCTTCAATGCCCTTTCCATTGGCAGCTGATCAAACAAATGGTACTCACATGGAAGAGAGGAAAAGGTGTCCTGTCAGTCAAAGCACCATCCCCTCAGTTTAACTGAGGCTGAAGATTTAAAAGGAGAGAGAGGCAATCTTTTGGTAACTATCCCATTACGACCCACCTGTAAATGAGACTAACTGCCATGCTATATTGTTTTGCTTTTTTAGTCAATTTCCTTTCAATCACAAAAACATGCCAGGAAATTGTTACAATATGTACATATTTATATACGTCAAGGAATAACAACCATTCGTCAGCCAATTAATTAAAATATAAACCATCTTTGAAAAATACAAACGTTTCACATTTGTTCGAAGCTCTCAACAAAATGGCCGGAAGCATACTCACTATAGATATTTGCTACTTACGGTAAGAATAAGATTGTAATATTCACACAATAAGATATGGATGTTTTTCTATTTATAGTTTTAATTCTAAACTAAAATGTTCCCGTCCTTACATTCAATCTCCACTCTCCTTCTCCCGCTGCGTCCTTCATGCAGACGGTCTTTGTACATGTCAGGCAGCAACGTCTTCCTTTGTGCGGAAATCATTAAATATTTAATTCAAATGACCTCCACCATTAGGCATTATAATTATAAATTGACCCTACCACTCTGGCTGCCTGATTTGAAACCATTTAGCTAACGATGCTACCGAAGCTTGTGACAACTTCATGTCAAATTCATGCTAACATTTACAGTGTGTTCATTCAGCATTCCAGCCATTTTGAAATTGTCCTTTGTCCTACTCAATTACGTATACTGATGATTCTGTCGGTAAAATGTTAATTCCCTCCTTAGAAACAGACCGGGTTCCAATGTAACATCTGGATTTCACAGGATCACAGTACTTGGCCTAGGACTGCTGCAAATCTCATCTTTTTTTACCTCTATTTTCATGACACCCAGCCACAGCCAAGGGTTAATATGGAATGCACATATTTTTAATGAATGAGAATATATTCACGATACAATTTTTATCAAATCCACCTGCCCCCTTCTTTTCCTCTGTATTTATCTGTTGTTCTCTATATTTTTTCTCTTTATCTTTTTTCTTCATCCTCTTCCTCTCCACCAAGTCTCCTTTTGGCCCTTCACACTGTTTATTTGCATCTTCATTGTGGTTCAATGTCATTCAGTAAACAATATACCGTTCATGCTTCAAAGGGAGGTGAGCAAGTTCCAACGTGCTCCTTCTCTTCCTCATTTGACTCATGAAACGGTAATGAACGATTGCAGGGGTGAACCACACTCTTGCAATTCAACTTAAACTATGAAGCATAAGACATGCGTAAATAAGTGAAGAACTGTTTACACGTTGACACACATTTGGTGGGTAAAATATATGTTGTAGGCAGGTTTATTTTCCACGAGTCTCTATGAATGAATGAATGAAATGATCTTTATTCGGATTATGAAAAATCCATAAAAGTACATACAGGATGAATCATTTAAAATACATAAAAACATGTATAAAAGTTAAAATACAGCCCAATTAGGCATGAGCAGCATATGTGGCATAAAGTGCATGATACAAGATATAAGACATTAAACAATTTGGAAGAGCATTCATAATTTTCTGTTTAGATAATACCAATAACATTGATTCCATACAAATAATAAAACCTCTATACAATTTACATTTAGAGTTTAAAGTGCCTTATGCATCCGAAGGCCATTATGCATGTCCATACTTGCCCTCGATTTTACACAGGCTTTTATGAAGCAGCTTATAGTGAATATGACATCATCGGTTGGTAACATTTGCATAAATTTCAATGCCAATTTAAAGTCTCTTAGATTGTATTTACTGAAAATTGGCATTAGATAATGATGGATATACAATTTATAATGGCCACAGAAAATAAAGTAATGCAGTAAACTTTGTTTCCCACCGACAGAACACGGACAGTCAAGTTCTTCTAGATTCTTATTATAGCCGAGTGGGAAGCTCAGTAAATTTACAATACTGCCATCCCGGAACCTAAATAAAAGGCTCCGGTTCCATCTTCCTATCGGTAATGACAAATATCTGCAGGGCTTGTGGGGTTTATTTAAAACATCATTACCTGTCTCAGTTAGTGGGAGATATTTAGTGATAGCTGGTTTCATTATTTCAATTCTCATACGTTCTTCTTTATATATCTCATACAATGCCCGTTTTACACTATTCTTGTGGGCGGGCACAATAGTATTTGGGGAGCTGAACAAAGAGCCATGTCCCACGCTAATAAGGCTAGTCTTGACCGCATTTAGCCAAGGTATGAGATGGGATCGTTCATGAGATAGACAATCTGAGATTATACTACGGGTCAAGGAAGCCGCTGGATTTGTCCATATTTTTAACCAAAAAAGCGTAGGCCTTGACCTAATAAAATCAGCTATATATGGTAACTTAAGTTCTTGGTGACAAATGAAGGTTGGCGCACAGGAAATACCACCCAGCACCTTCCTGCAAAATCTATTTTCCTCCAGCTGCAAGGGCAGGCTATTACAATAACCCCACACTTCAGATCCATATTTCCCAGTTGGCAGACATTGGGTACGATAGATGTTTAACAGGGGGGTAATCACATCAGCCGTTCTCGGTTGGCGAAGAGATAAAATTGAATTAATTGATTTACCAATCTTATTTCTTGCGTGGGCAGTGTGATGCATCCACGAGCCTGTGTTGGAGAATAATAACCCTAAATAGGGGAAAGTGCTAGTGCATTTTAATTCATTTTCACCACTTTTAATTGAGAGGATGTTATATCTTTTTGAACCACAATTCATAATAAATGATTTTTTAAAATTGGTATTTAAACCTAAATCAGACATAAAAACAACAAACCCTGTAATTAATGAGCGCAAAGCATTTGGGGTACGCCCCATTAATACCGCGTCATCCGCATAAAGTAAGGTGGTAATAGGGGAACCATTAATAATTGGAACATCCTTGGAGTTCTTGCTCAGGGCAGGGCTCAGCCCATTAATATATAAAATAAAAAGCAAAGGGGCGAGTACACAGCCCTGCCGGACTTCTCTTTTAATGGAAATATCACCAGATAGTTCACCATCATTGTTGATGCGTACTCTTGCCTTGTCTCTATGGATTTCTTACAGGATCTCTAAATGCTATTTTATCTTGTGTAAAGCAAATATTTCTCACTATCATATGTGTTTGATCTGGCCAGATCAACTGATCTTTTTGGTATTTGTTTTAATTCACATAGTCTGACATGGTCCCTTCTGTTTATCGAAGTGTAAAAGGTTTACTCCAGATGAAATGCTTTATGCACATTCCTCTAGCAAGGAAGAGAAAAGTGTGTGTACATTGATAAAGAATTCCACAAATGAACTGCTCTTCTATAGGTCTTTTCCTCAAGTACACTAAAGGGATGTGGGCGAAGTGCTGGGATATATCTTAGAAATATACCCATCTGAATTAGCAAACGCTGTCCTTGGAAGTCATTTTCGATTAAATATTCCATAGCTCCTTTTTCGAGGAATCTATCGTGTTTAAACGAGATGAAAGGTTAGCAAATGCTTAGAAATGTGTAATGCCAGCCCATCATTCAAAAAAACCAAGTTGTGACGGTTATGAGCAAAAAGAGAACAGTGGCTTTGCTGAAGGGAATCATTGCTCCATATTTGTCATCCTCGCAAAGCACAAGGCTACTTACTCTTCGGCAGTAAAACCGTCAAGGTTACAAAACCAACACAATTCAAAGGAGCTAGAAAATAAAACAAATACCGACAGACATGCACATGAAATATTATAAATATAAAGAAATAAGCCAAATAATACATTTTAAACCCCACACAACTGGGGCTTTGAACTGCCCAGCCGATGAAATATTTCGTTGTACTAAAAAGAGGTTTGACATGCAGGTGATGAAACATGGGGCAGGGGACAGTTAGGAGCAGGGCTGTTATAAAAAACAGTTAAACACAAAAGAAGGACTGCAGTGGAGTACTTATGTGAGCTCCTGTTCTAGAGACTTGTCCTCCACAGAAAATGTGTAAATTAATTGGCGTTTAGAAATTGTTCTCACTTGAGAATGGTGGCAGCCTTGAAGGATGAGGAGCTGCTTCGGTTGGCATTGGTCAGGTAGTTTGGCAATTATGCTTTTAGCCGTAAAATCTTCAGCACTGAGGGGTAAATGTTGTGCTTTTAACCTTTGCTCTCTGTTCCTCTATGAAATCCACAATTCTCAGAGTAGTCCCTGAGTTACTTAGGGCCAGCAGGAGTCTACAAGAAAAGCTTTGCACCATCTCCATTTAAAATATTTCTCTGTATAACAACGGCTGGAGAGGGTCTCAGTAGCACATCCCCTTTAGTGTGGTGTCCTGGCTTGCAGTAAAAAAAAGAGAAACAGAGCTATTATCTGTTGAGTACAAAACAGCTGCAAGCAATTTCCAAAATGACTTTGGGATTGGTGTTGAGGATATGTGTCATTATGCTGTCTAATTTTAGGTCCAGCTGTCAAGCTTCAGTAAATTTATGCAAACCTAAGCGGCTCTTATTTCATGGTGTGTTCTCTACATAGAGACCTTACAGGTACTCTTCCTGTAAGACAGTATATTTATAAATAACGAGAATATGCATTTGGTGGACTACTGAGGTAGAAATGTTCACACTTATAGGTCACTGTTAATATTGAGAGGAAAGGGCAGGCAGCGTGCAGTGTGCATTGTTGCTATGTACCTGCTTTGTGTCCCAACGTTATGGTATAGGCTATTTTCTTGTCGAATATATAACAGGAAAAAACATGTTTCTGATGTTTGTAAATGTGCCAGTTCTCTATACACTATATTGCTTGTGAAAGCTGAAAAAAACGTTCTATACGCATTTGGAAAGGTACCGGTTGGAGGGTGCAACTCTTTCCCTATATACTGTGTTTATATCTTTCATTATTTGAGTGAACCGTGTATCAAATGAAATCAGAAACAACAGAAACTAGGGTCCCAAGCTGAACTTTCAATTTAACAAAAACATTTCCATCGAAAGTCATCTTGAAGTTCCATGCCGAATTAGAGGTATGCAGAAACGCACAACGCGACAACATCTAAGTGTCTATAGGGCTGGTTCAGCCAATCAACCTGTTGGGCTGACTGGAGTAGGGAGGACAGCAAATGAAAATCAGTCTTCCTCAAAGTCCATAAACAGAGTAAAGCATGAGAGCACCCTGTCAAAAAAAGAGGGCAAGCTGACCATGGACACGTCTCCGGTTTATGGGAGTTGGGACTGTTATCCCAAAGCTGGTTATCTGTGTCTACCTCTTGCGACAACCCGATTGAATGGTATTTAAAATTCCTCTGTTAGCTCTGAGTATGTTCCTCGAAAGAATGTTGGAAATGTACAATTTAGCAGCCTATTTCTTACTGTCTTAACTCTGGCATCCTCAAACAATAGAGTAAGAAGCATCTCAGGCCCACATCTTTTAGATCAATGTTACGCCTGTAGTTACTCACTCCATAGAGATGCTTTTAGGCTGTGAGTTGGTCTGCTTATTGTTAACTGAATGCTGGCTCCACCCACTCTCAGATGCTCTTACTGTTAGAGCAGCAACCGCTAACGGTGTGGTACACTGATCATACTTGGCTGAACAAAAATGATGGGAATAGCACTACCATCAAACAGAACCTTGAAGACACGCCGTCCCACATGGTAAATGGGATTTAAGAGGAGAACTTCTGAGCATGGCATACAAAGTCTGTTAGAAAAGCATTATGAAATTCTGAATTCATAAACTGTCAAGATTTTCCTAGGGATTTCTAGAGTTGGTGCACAAACTAAAGTAATGGTGCGGTTGATGTCAATTTATGTAGCACCAATACAGACTGTTGTAAATAAAATACATTAATTGAGATCATGTCTCTTTGGGGCGTTTTTGCAACATATCTGCTCACCTACTCCTAGGGGCGTATTCACAATAGTAGTATGATTAGTAGTACCACAATAGCACTACGCACATACTCTAAAATGCCCTTCACAAACCTATGGCAGCATCTATAGGTTGGGACATGTACATGGGACATGTAGAAATAGTAAGGAGGTTACAATGCTGACTTGCACAGCATTGCCTATCGAGAATGGAAATTTGAAAGTAAGGAGAAGTTTAGTCTGCGCACAGTCTCATTTTTTAGTTTCAAAGGAATTAGTTGTGTACTTTTGAAGTTCATTGCTCTGCGTTTATCTGCACAGCTGAAATGTATGTTTGTGCAGAAACTCTTCCAACATCGGATAATTAAGTGAAAGGGCAGCCATACATTTTATGTACTGGTATTTGTGTATATTTTTTGTGGGGTTATTCAAGTTAAATCCACACAGTTTTTCTTTTGCCACAATTTCCCCAACTTTTCAGAAACTAATCTCACAGTTGAGCAGCTATTGTTGTTTTTGAACATTTAGCATGCATGAAGTTAACCCACGTCCACCTTTCTTGGAAATGCCTGGTGACCCACCAATAGGGTGGAGAAAGTGAGTTGATGCTTTTGAGAAATATCTGGGTGCCATAGGCACATTATGTTGCAGCTCAGAAAGAAGGAGCTTTTTACTACTCCATTCTTTGGGGTTTTAAGTAAGAGCTATATTGAAACATTTACCTGATCTTGTGGCTAAAGGCGATGAGGATGCAAATAAATATCACCAAACTATCAGGAAACTTAAATTGAGGTTTGATATTCAACAAAGTCTGGTAGTTTTGCGTCACAAGTTTTTAATAGGAAATCAGAACCCTGGGGAGGATGTGAACCCCTACATTACTGCTTTGCGGAGATTAGTTGCAGAGTGTCAGTTTGGGAACTTTGCAGATCAGTTAGTACAAGATCAATATATTTGCCATTACAAAGACAAAATGATTAAGCAAAAGCTGCTATCAATGGGCAATCCAACTCTAGAAGAAACTATTAAGATAGCAAAGAGCATAGAGACGTCACAAATTTCTACAAAGGAACTGGAGAGGAGAAATTCTGAACATATAGCAACAGTGAAAGGGAGAGGAGGAAAAGACGGAAAGGACATTAAAGACAGTGGAAAATCAGATTCAGCATTTGTTGACAAAACGAACTATTTTTTTTCCCAACAGGGTGTCTGTTTTAGGTGTGGTCATAAAGCACATAGCAAAGGGAGTTGACCATATCCTGCAAACTATTTTTCTTGTAGGTCATGCAACAGACAGGGACATTTTGTGAAGGTGTGTCAATCGAGCAAAGCCAATAAACTGACATCAGTTAAATCCATCACCGACAGTGGTGTTCAAGAGGAGGAAGACCTAAGCATCACCAAAGATCTTAGGGATTTGGTATTGGTTGTCCAGTCTGATGAGGTAGTAACTGGAAACCCTGAATTGTGTGTGGATCTTAAGTGGGAATTATGGTGGGCGACAAAGAGGTGAGGTTATTGGTGGACTCTGGTGCTCGTATCACGATGATCACATAAGAGTTATACAAAAGGTGTGTGGCCCACCAGACCACTATTGCCACCAGATCGTAAAGCAGTGTCACACGAAGGAAGGGACATACATTTGAATAGGTACATTGAAGATATTCTGGAATTCAAAGGTCTATGATACACATGTTAAAAAATGTCCCTTTCAGTATAAAACAGGATTTGGAGAAAGAGCTAGAATTTTTGTGGAAAGGGGGAATTATTGAACCCATTGATTCATCTTTGTGGTTATCAACTTTAGTTGTTACCCATAGACAGAATGGCGAATTAAGAGTTTGTGTGGACCTGCGTTGCTTTAATATAGAAAATTGGGTGGACTCGCATCTGTTGCCCAACATCAGTGAATTGTTAGATGGGTTGAAGGGCACAAGTATCTTTACTAAATTAGACCTGGCTTCAGACTATCACCAAATGGAGTTGGAGCCAGAATCTAGACACCTGACAGCTTTTGTCTCCCCTTTTAGATCCTACAGTATTGCTGAAATTCACTATGGGATGGCTTCTGAAGCATCAGTCTTGCAGCGTGTGATGATGATACTCTAAAAGGGATCAAGGGATTATCTGTTTTCCAAGATGATGTACTAATTTGTGCATCAGATAGGCTAACACACGATGCAGTTCAGGAGGAAGTCTTGTGTAGATTTCAGTCTAAAGGTGTGTGCTGCGCAGGGATAAGTGTGTTTTCCTCTCTGACTGTGTAGAGTATTTAGGTCACCAAGTGAGCAGCAAAGGCATAACACCCAAAATGTTCCTTGTTGACAGTATTACTCAGACTTAACCACTGTAGATAAGGCTGATTTAAAGTCATTCTTGGGATTGTGTTAATTCTATTCACGGTTTATCCAAAAACATTGCTTCAAAATGGAGACTTTTGTATAAAATACTCAGGTGTCAGCTGTGGGTGGGATGCAGAATGTCACGGAGTGTTTGAATGGGTGAAAGAACAACCAAAGATATTGAGGCACTATGATCCAGATTTGCAGTGTGTTCTGACTGTGGATTCCAGCAATTTTGGAGCAGTTTTGAGTCAAGAAGTTGATGGTGAGATGACGACTATTGGGTTTGTGTCAAGAGTGTTAACTGGAGCAGAAAAACACTACTCTGTTATTGAAAAGGAGCTGGTATGAAATTCAGAAATGTTATTTGGGGAAAGAAGTTCAGGATTCAAACAGATCACAAACCCCTAATCTTTATATGGAGTAGAAGAAATCCCAGGAGGTTTACCCCACACATTGCACAGCTGTCATTTATGTTGCGCAATTTGACTTTGAGCCAGAATACTTCCCAGGTAGCATGGAGACAAGCAACGAAGGGTGTGATGGGGATAAGTAAGAGTATATTATAGCAGCAGTGGACTTACCACAGTTGTGTGCAATTTCTGAAAAGGAATGGCAGTAAGCTGTGGAAAAGGATCCCTCTACGCTGATGGTCATAAATTATGTAGAAACAGGGTGGCCAACAGAGAGTTATCTCAGCTTTTAATATAAAACTTATGTGACGGTGACAGACGAATTGTCAATTGAGAATGGTTTGTTGTTAAGGGCTGATAAATTGGTACCACATGTTATGTTGAGAAAAGCCATTACCATTCGTAAACATGAGGACATTTAGGTGCAACTATGATTAAAAAACGGGTGATGTTGTCTGTCTGTTGGCCCTCGATGGACTGAGAAATGGACACTGTAGTAAAAGAGTGTGTGATCTGTTCCAGGTGAGACAAGGCCATGAAATTGTGCACACCTATGTTGTGTGCTATTGAGTACCCTTCTGCACCATGGGAAAAGTTAGGCATTGACATTGTATGACCTTTCAATGTTCTGGCACAGTCCTCCAGGTTTGCTTTAGCCATAATATAATATCACGCTAGGTGGCCGGAGGTGAAATTTGTAAGTGAGGTCTTTTCCAGTTTAGTTGTTGACTTCCTCAAATATGTGTTTTTAAGACAAGGGTTGCCAGCCACTCTCGTGTCTGACAATGGGACTCAATTTGTGTCTATAGAAGTGGAGAATTTTTAGAAAATGAGTGGTATCAAACATTTAAAAAGTTCACTATATCATCCACAGGTAAATGGTTTAGTCGAGAGAATGAACAGGGTGTTGGTGGAATGTATACAGTGGGCTGTTGCTAGCAACGGTGTGGTTACCATTGCTGTCAAAGCCATTTTGTGGTATACCTCACTACACCGCATTCATCCACTGGGTTGTCACCTTTTGAATTGTTAAATGGTTGCAGAGCAACAGTGTGCTTTAGTCCAATTTGGATGAGCAGATGGGTAAGAAATGGTAAATGGTCTAACAAGTCCATTAAGAAACATGTATATGTTATCCAAGAGAAGCAAAAAAGGTATTTCGATGTAAAGAATAGTGTGAAGAGAATTTTTTGCTTGAAGTAGGCAAGGTGGCAGGGGTAAGGAGGATCCAGTTTGGTACGCTCATCAGAGTTTTAGAAGTCAAAGGAAATAGTGTTAGAGTGAAAGGCAATCAGTGGTTGAATACCAGCCAGCTGGTTAAAGTAAAATAGTAACGTGAGCGATGATGTGTCTGGTGGAGGAGTGGAGGGGTGCAAGAGTGAAGAAACTGTGAGATGCAGTTGCAGAACTAGTAGAGTTCCTTTTCGTTTTTATTGAGTGAGGTCATGTCAGCTTTTAGGTCCATCTCTTGTCTCTTTTATAGACATTCCTCCCTTTTCATGTACTGTGAATTCTTTCAGTATTAGAGTGTTCTGTTTTTCCCATCATTCCCATTGTATTAGTTGTTAAGGATTTCTTTTGTCCTTATTATTTTTTTTCCTTACTTTGCAAATTTTTCCGATTGTGTTTAAAGGGGAAACACATGTAGTGCTTTATGACATAGTTGAGGTCTAGAACACTGCAGTGTAGCGTGTTTTGGTTCTCCAGATTGAAGTGCTCACAGTTAGGACGTTTGCTGCCCGGTTGGGACCCCTGGCGGCGGTCTGTAATAGAGACTGAATAAAGAAGAAACCTGTTTAACCCATCTTCTGTCTCTAAGTGATTAATACAGTTTACAACACTTGCAACACTCCTAGTGTGTAGGCAAGGAGTGATGACTCGTGAGTCTGCCACCGATCTACAGGTGAATTACATCACAACACTAACCATATACAAACTGTCCACATAATAAATGGACGCACACACCCAAACACCTTCTCTGCCTCCACCGTGTCGGGAAATGTGGAGGTTCTGAAGACAATGCATTGGTCCCAAGATGTAGGATGCTGCAGCAATGTTTGCAGTGAGTCCAATCATGCAATAGCAGCAATGAATTAGTCCTTCTTGAAGATGCGCTTCTCAGATGAAGCAATTTGTTGGTTCTTCTCAGGGATGTTTCACTCAGCAGAGGATGTGTCAGATCTACTGGCAAAGCACCTTAGGCCCACTTCCAATGGTCCAGGACTGGGGTGGCACCCCTCGGCATGGTAGACTCACAGATGACAGAGTCCAGGGGCTGAAGCAGGCTGGTGGGAAGTCTTTTATGTCCCCGAGACATCAGAGCGGCAGGGCAGCCAGCTAGTCATTGGTGTCACTCTGGGTTCAAATGGTGCATGACCAATTCATTCACTCAGGCAAGAGGGCAGCAGGCAGCAGGTCAGCACAGCAAGGCAGGAGTTCAGCAAAACAGTAGACCATCAGAGTTGCAGTCCTTTCAGCAGCACAGAAGTCCTTCTTCCTGGCAGAGTTTTGATATGTACTGACGTGGTGGTATCTGAGGTCCAGTACATATACTCAGTGGGGACTTTGAGGTGGGGGAGCTTCATAGAGAGGAAATTGAGGTGCACAGATGTCCTCCCTTCCTACACTGACTCCAGACTCACTGTAGGGGATATGCAGCCCTTTCTATGTGGACAGTACACAGCCTATTCAGTTGTAAGTGAGGGTCTGACCAGCTCCTCCCTTACATCCTGTCAGGATGGCCCATCCAGTGACACTTAAACTCCAATTGTATGTGGCTGTATAGACTGATTGCACATGGCCCATATGTTACCCATCTCAGACATGTGACCAGAGACAAGCTGCAGGCACCAAACTGCTAAGGCAAGAAAATCTCCACTTCCTAAAAAGTTGACTTTTCTGAATTGTAATTTAAAATCCAACTTCACTGAAAATTAGGATTTTAAATTAAGATCCCAGAGACACCAAACTTGATCAAGTTGTATCTTCCCATTTAGGAATTACACTTATAAGATGTAATAAGGTAATCTACGTTTTATCCTGTGGGAGCTATAGGCCTTGACGTAGTGAAAAATGAATTTAATCGTTTTTCACTACCAGACCATGTAAAAATAAAAAGTACATGTCCTGCTTTTTAAATACAAAGCTCCCTGCCCTCTTGGCTGTTCAAGGCCTACCCTAGGGATGACCTACATGTATTAGAAAGGAATATTTGGACCTGGCAAGAGATTTAACATGCAAGGTCGACATGGCAGTTTAAACTAAACACACACAGGCTCTGCTATGGCAGGCCTGAGACAGGTTTACAGGGTTACTTAAGTGGGTGACAAAACCAGTGTTGCAGGCTCCTCAGTATCATTTATTATACAGGCTCTGGGCACATGTAGTGCACTTTACTATTGGCCTATAAGTAATATAGGCATGCCAATTTTGGATACGTCAATGTTACCACATTTTAGGTAAAGATCACAAACACTTTAGCACTGGATAACAGTGGTGAAGCGTGCAGAAGCCTAAGCCCAGGAAAAACGAAGTCAGCAAAAACAGGAGGTCTGAAGTCCAAATGAGATGAATCCATGCCAAGGAGGCCAGATCTAACACAAAGAAATGGCAGATATTGGATATTTTGCTGGTTGTCGGCTTGTCCAGCAGTATTTTGAATCCTGCCAGGCTTTATTTGGTCTGGGCGTTCTTCTAATCCAGCAATATAGGGTGCAAGGGTGTGCCAGATCTGCAGGTACTGACAAAATCGACTATGGTGAAGTTTATATTCCTCTTGCAGATCCGCCAATGAGTTCAATACTACCCAGTACATGACATCACCTTATTTTTCAGTGAGATACCAATGATATTTGTCTCTCAAAACCCTGATAATCGGCAATGGCCGGAGCCAGCTCCCATTCTATCAGTAGATCTCTCATCAGTCATTGCTCCCAACCTGAAGCCCTCATCCCCTCATCCCAGACACAGAACACCACACTTGTGGCTGGTGGCATATTTAAGGAGATCACCCCACTGTATAGTAGGTGTGACGTCTGTGCACCCTTCATCACCACGTTTTTCAGATGCAAGGGTTGGGACTCTGGTAGTGTTAAACTGATATTCTTTAAAAATGACATGATGGCAGATTCTATAGTAGGAGATAATGTCTGGGACATCTATGCCTTCCTTAAAGGTGGACTTGAAACATTTAGCTACTGCAATTAATGTGGGGCAATGATTGATAGAAAGTCCCCCAAGATTGCATTGGTGTGGGTAAAGAAGGATCATGGAATAACAAACTGATAATTCTGTAGTTTGAGCAACAGGCTAGGTGATGATAAGCCCAGAGACATTCCCAAACATCTTCATGACCTGAGCACCCTAGGTCCGGACTGCAGCAGTTCATCCAGAAATATTTGGACATCTTTAGCATACAGTGCTAATCTGTCTGCCATGCCTGGGGTTCACTCAAGTCCTCTTAGCAGAGTGTCAACCCTCAGGCACTCAGCCAGAGGCTCAGTAATATGGTAAAGAGCTGGGATGCCAACAGGCATCACTGTCGGGTTCCCTTCTGTACCTGTAAGGCTCTCGAAATAGAATACATATCTAAACCTTTACTGTCAACTCTGTATAGAAGGGTAGTATTGAACCAGTGAATTTGGGAACTAAATGTATCTTAGCCAGCCTAGTAAACAAGTAAACCGAATTCACAGAGGATAAGATCTTATGAAATTCAGCCAGACAAAAGAAGTGCGTTGGATCTGGGAAGTCTACCAGCAGTGCAGGAGCATTATGGGCTCATCTGATATTATGACTAGTAGCTTGATGAGGCATACACATGGATTGGTCTAAGTGGACCAGGGAACTGATTACCTTAAGTAAGTGGTTGACCAGGGCCTTGTTTGCCAGACCTTCACTGCCATACTGAGGAAGGAAATGGGGTGGTATGAGGAACACTGGTCAGGGTGGTGATCATGTTTTGGGACAACCACCATTTTAGCCATCCATGTTTTAAGCAAAAAACCCACCCTTAAAAGGTGCATGAGAAAACCCAGCCAAGGGATCCCTCTAGCTGTGATCAGGGGGCCCTAAAATAGTCCTACAAAACCCCATGGAGGAACTGTGTCTTGCAGGACTGTAGCTAGCTCAAAGCCTCCTCAAGTCCCTCAGCTGTTAGGCTCCGCTCAAGGAATTCCCTCTCTTCTGTGGCCATATTTCTAGTGGGAAGGTTCCTCATAAAAGCTATCAGATCGACTGCCTTGGGTGTATTGCGGTAACAGTAGTATAGGGTGATATAACAAGTTGCAAAGCTAGGAGCCACAATGAGATCTCCAATCTATTTATTTTTATTTTTATTATATGGGTAATACGCTTGTGCCTGATCATAAACTGTGTTTGCTGACGGATGGCTTGAGTTTGTACGGAGTAATTAGGATTTGAAGGTAAGGGCAAACTAAAAAGTGTGCCTCCAGATCCAGGATATACACCTCAAGGTCAGTGGCCTGGTGAGTGTGACATGTATTGCCCACCTGATAGCTGATAATGTTAACTCAGAGTGGCTTTGAGTGGCTCCAAGAGTGCCTCAAATGAGTCCACTGAGCCCTTATTAGTCTCAAGGTAATTGTCAATAGATGTAACTATATATATTCTTTACACCCAGGGTCCAACAGGCAACAAAAGCTGAGAAACACAGGATTTGCCCTGCCCCGGTCCGAGTTGGTGTCTGACTTTCACAGGTGATTGATCTGATGAGCTATGTGTCATTATGCAAGGCCACACTACCCTATTAGTTTCTGAGTTGGGCATGAGTAGATGCCCAACCGGAAGAACGGTCTGTGTGCCCCTGCGTAAAAAAATTAGACACCTGTTCTCCTAACATCAGAGAGCCCTATGTCCAGTCACTTTCCCTACTGAGGTCGCTCCAGGAAACTGGGGCCCAGGAGGGTGCTGCACCTGTAAGTCACAAAGAATCTTAAAAACGTCTGTTGACAGAGGGTGAGTGCATAGTCACTAATATTGGACACTGGTTCACCAGCCATGGCCCATGGAGGGAGTTTCGGTGAGGCTGAGAGGCGGGGCGGGGGAGGGGCAGGGTAGGTGGTGATAAAAATCGGAGTATGGATAATTGAAGGTAAGTAACCAATTTAATTAATAAAACGAATTTCGTAGCGCACCCTGCATCACATTTTGCGATGCAGGGCGCACTACGAAATTCGTTTTATTAATTAAATAGTTTACTTACCTTCAATTATCCATACTCCGGTTTTTATCACCCCCTATCCTGCCCCTCCCCCGCCCCACCTCCCAGCGCCACTGAAACTCCCTCCACGGGCCGTGGCTGTGGTTCCCCCTGTGGCAAATCCGTCACTGCAATCTATCTGCTTCGGGTATTGAGCCACATATGCATGTCCTTAAAGGGGACATGACTTCGGATCAGGACAGCCATCCCAGGGTCTCTTAGAAAAGCCTGCAAGAAACAACTGAAAGAACCCATTCAGGATAGGAAGGGGCAATAATGTCCAACTACATAGGTTTCTGAATCAGAAGCATTTCTGGGCCCAGCGTCTGGTCATCCTCAAGACAACCCTCCTTCTTGAGCTTGCTTAGCAGTCTGTTGATATTCTATGTGAAGATACATACTTGGCCCTGAACTGTCACCTTGTCCAGATCATCCATTGGAGGTAATGCAAGGAGGTTTTGTGGGGTTGCCGGTGTGTATAAGTTGAGTTGACCTTCCTTGGATCATACCTGATTTAAGCCCTTCCCAAATGTTCTGCTTTCCCCTACCCTCCCTATACTTCAAAAACTAGACGTGTCTGTTGTGAAATAAACTGGGAGCTATTGCTAATAGGGGAAAAAAACTACAGCAAGGTCCCCTTTTACCTGAACACAACTACCCTGCCCCATGTCTCAAGCCTCAACCTAAATAGTAAACTTGAGATTAGACAGTTCGAACTTTCATAGAGGAGGTCAAAGACATACACAACACATAAAGTTAGGGTAGGCAATGGTTGATCAAGCATTCACGAAGGTCCAGCACAATCATTGGATGGGGCATCTCCCTTGGAATAGGAACATTGGTGTTTGGGGCTAGTGTTGGCAGTCTCCTCAGAGCATTGTCTATTCCTTTTGCAAGGGAATAGGAACATTGTTGTTTGGGGTTATTGTTGGCAGTCTCCTTAGACCATTGTCTTTGCCTTTTTTTAGGGTCCAGAACAGCAGATACCTTCACGCTCCCGTTTCTTTTCCTCTTTTTAGCATCCCTTATGGCTCAGTGCATTCCCTTTTGAAGTCCGGCTATTCCTCTATGTACTCTCAGTCACTTTCTAGATTTTCAAAAAAGTGGGCTCTGTCTCACAAAGAAGTCTTTAAAGCAAACCGGAAAGAACAACCCATACTTCATTTGCATTGCTCACATTTTCTGCTATATATCAAAGGAGTAGTTTTGTTGCTGTACATTTAAAGTGTAGCCAAAGAAAACTATAATACTCAAGGGGGCAGATGTATCATCATTGCAGTTTGCGAGTCCTTAATAGCGAATTTTACCAATTTGCTATTAAGGACTCGCAAAATGCAGTATATATAGGTTTTGCAATAATAATTGCAATTCCTACATATTCCTTAATTGCGAAATCACAAATTGAGATTCACAATTAAGGAATACCTTCCCATTCATTCTTATGAGCCTAGAGGCCCATAGGAATGAATGGGAAGACATTTGCAACTTGCGAGTATCCAATAGGTTCTCGCAAATTACGAATGTAATTTCAAGGGTGCAAGGGTGCCAAAAGGACATGCTGTTGCACCACTGAAACATGCATGTGCGCACATGTGGCGCACATACATGCCCTAAGGGCATGTATGTGCACCACATGGCACTTAAAAAAATGAAAAAAAGTTACTTTTCCTGGGAAATTGTAAATTACCACCAACTTGAAATTGGTGGTTATTTGTGATTTCTTAAGGCAAAATCACACAACTTGGGTGTTCCAGAATTGCATTTAAGGAATCACAATTTGCGATTCCTTAAATGCATTTGCAAAATAGGGAATCACAAATTTTGTGATTCCTTATTTTGCAAGGGCCTTTTGGGATGATACATACCAAAAAGCTTTTTCCCGTTTGTAAACAGGCCGATTCTGAGAATCGGCCTGTTTGCAAACGGGAAAAAGGCTCGATACATCTGGCCCTAGGACTCTTATATTATCAATTTAAGTTTGTTGAAGGCTCTCAGGACAGTGTCTCTATCAGCAAAGTTAAACATCCTCATTATATTTGGCCATTGTTTTGCAGCAATCTGTGTACATGGGGCCAGAGACCTATTTGTTCACTCCACCAAAAACCGCATCAAGATCTTGTTGGCAAGGATCCAGATTTTAGCTATTGTGTGGTGAAATGTATGGCAGTTGTTTTCTTAGATCCTTTAGGAATACCCATGAGTTGGATATTTTTAAGTTGGGTTGATTCCTCCTCATCCTCCACCCAGGCCTCCAGCTGATGAGTCACTTTGTGAAAGCTTACTATTTTGGTCTGGCACCTAGATATGGAATCCGCTGTTACCCAAATGTGGCCTTAGCTTTGGTGACCCTTTCTACTGTGTTTTGTAAGTCCTGACTAAGCAGCTAATTATCTATACTGAATTCATTGATCCCCTCCTTCAGGGAGAAGCGCAATTCTTGGAACCTTGTAGGATTGAGGCTTTGTGATCTGATGGTCCAGCAACATGTGATTCTTTTTCCTGGGCTGGGGGAGGCCGGGAGAATTTGCCAATTCACCCCTAGGAGTACTGTGCCATGAGTTGTCATTCCCCATGGGTTCACTGAGGCAGCCCTTGCAGACTGTCAATAACAAAAAGAGGAGAATGGAATGGAATGGAAATTGCACTTGTATAGCGCGTAGCTACCCGGAGGAGACAGGAGTGAGATCTGGTCTTCAGGCCACAAGCAAGATGCACCTTGTTGTGACTGCCAACGATCACCTTGGGTATCACCATCAACTGTCATCCAGGCAGGAAAATTGAGAGATCATTCAGCTGAATGTGTTACCCTGACCTCTGCTATTTCCCTGCCTGCTAGTTTTGACTATGGGGCCTCAGGACTCCCCAAAGGCCATGGACTGTTTTTTGTATACCTGTGCAGCTCTAGATATTCAATATGCTGACTCACCTCAAAGATTGTTGACTGGTCCTATGACTTCTGTCCCTGAGAGATAAAATTTTCAAATCAGGCCCCCCCATGATCAGGGGGTCCAGTCCCAGGGTCTGACACATCTTCTACTCCCGCACCAGGCTGCTTAGTTGTGCAGCACGCCATTGCTGGACTGGACTGTCTGCAACTTATTTTGCTGAGTTTCTCCAAGGGCTTCAGGTAGTGCTTGCCCACTGTTCAAGAAGTCTCAGGAACAGCAAAGACGTCAAGATCATCTGCTACCACTACTGGGAACTTTGTGTTTTGTGCTGGAACAGAATAAAAAGCAACCCAACGCCATCAACGATGCCACTGCTGGATCGAGTCCCGATCCTCCACGGTGCCTGCTGATAGCCCATGGCCAGTGTTTGTAGGAACTGTCGTGGAGACGGAACCTGCTGTTTCCCACACTCTCCTTACCTTCCTCTACGGAACCCCATGCAACGTTTTCAGCACATTGCATCCATGGTTTCAATCTGGTGTGAGGGTTAAGAGGCCATTTTCTTCACACTCCCCACTCTTCTATATGGCAAAGCCCCTCACACCCCCTCGCCATCCGGCTTTTTCCTTGTCATCAGCCGGTGTTGCGGTGCCCCCTAGCTGGAGCTGGGAGCTGGGTGTCGCACAGGGGTGCGTCCAGCAGTGGATTGTGTAAGATAGAGCAAGGGTGGCTGAGCGGCGCCGGCTGGAGTGCTCAACATGGTTCATTAAGTAGCCCCGGCCCGCGGTGGCAGTGTGACGGAGCAGCGGGCGGGGCTCTATTCCAAACACAGCAACACCCTCCTCGCCCTTCCACGTGACTGCTGTAATCATGATAGCCAGACGACCTTAAGATCACCAGGACGTCTAAGAGTTGAGGTGAGGCACGGTGAGTTGAGGGTGAAGAGAAC
Source organism: Lissotriton vulgaris (assembly GCF_964263255.1). Lineage (NCBI taxonomy): Eukaryota > Metazoa > Chordata > Amphibia > Caudata > Salamandridae > Lissotriton > Lissotriton vulgaris. The sequence continues at coordinate 1,572,255,944 of NC_141694.1, read as the reverse complement.
TGTTGTATTGGGAATGTATTGGAAGAGCACTGAGAGAGCTCACTCACCTGCCCAGACCTGTCTGCTAACTCAAAAGAAAATCCAACACCCCAGCCATCTAGCTGGGGGAGCGGGGTAGCAGGACCTCAGGTAGGAGTTATGGAGGCTGCAGGGGGTTTATTTGGCAGCCCAGCAGATGGTACCAGATCAACTCTCCACCGACCCGCCCATCACCATCTTCCCCCTCCTCCCCCCGCAAGGGCTCTGTGCACAGACCAACCATGAGGACAAGAAACTCAGGTCTGGCCCAGCACCAAGATAATCATTGCCCACACAAAACTGCAAGGCAGCAAAAGTCCGATATATTACATCCCCTTGGCAGAGGATGTGCTAAATACGGGTTAACTCTCAGGGAGGGGGTGCAAATGGGCGAGTTAACAAAAACAATTACATAAATTACAACTCAAATGTAAAGACCCTTTATAATGCAAAACTACTGCAACTAGTAATAGTAACAGTATCAAAAGGACCACAACCTCTACTAACAGTAACAGCGATATAAGAGCGTACCTTCATTATACAATCTTAGAAGGTAAATTTGGTGAATCTGGTAAAATAGACTATACATCCCAATGCTGAACGTACTGCTAGAACATCGGCATACGCCTATAAACATGTAGAAAATAGTCTAGGATTTCAACCTGACATTCCACTTTCTCCGGAAATAACCATTGTTACAGGAAAAAGAGTACCAGAAACAACAACAGATCAAGGCTGCTTTAACATTTCAGCAAGTCGAACTATAGGGTCTACAAACGTGGACCACATGGACGATGGAGCCAACTCTCTTAACAAAAACGCACTAAAAATGGGCAATACCCAGCACCAACACCAACAGCTAAACCTGACTCCTCCAACATCTCAAGTGGGTTCACCAATAAGTAGCCAGTCAACTGGCCAGCCTACTGTCTCATCTCTAAAGACCCCAAATAATGCTTTACTGCCTGGTCTAAAAAAACATGTCAACATGCTCCAACAGCAAAGATTGGGCTATAAAAGAAACAAGAGTAGCATCAATGGCAGCCTCAATGGCTGCACACCCAAATGGCTCTAACCCCGCGTTCCACAGCCCAAACCACCAGTCAATCTTGAGAACAGCTCCTGTATTACCTATAAACTCTTCTGGTCTCTGACAAGCCCACAGGGGTAATAATCATACAGGAAACAGTGGGGAATACTCTAATCAGTCAAATTAATCTGCCTGCCTTTTAATTCCAGAGTCAAGTGAGGACTCTCCTTTGGCATTAGGAAAAACATGGGCACAGCCAGAATTCCTTTAAGGCTTTAATCAGAGCCTTTTGTCTCTCATTTTGTGCCTGTGGCGTCCACAAGTCAACACCTTTCACCCAAACGGTGCCATAATCTTTTAAACTCCAGCTTTCTTTCACATGTAAATGAGCCTCGGGCCTTCGGGTCAACCAAAACTGGTGTGGAAACTGGTCTGCTGCCTCAGAAAATTAAGTATCATCTTGCACTGATCAACGATGCCTTGATTTAATTGGCGAATGCTGTCATAATACATGCAGATAAGTTGGATACCAAAATAAATATATTGCAAACAGTCGCTGGCCGGATCTCTGGATTAGACTCAAAAAACATGAAGGCTGTGGATGCAGTCCAATATTACAGAATCTGGAAAAGCTGCCAGAGATAATGAGCTCTCTAATTAAGGGCCTCAAGAAAGAGGTCAATAGGCGACGTGCAACTTACACTCCCATCCTCAACAAAATTTAAAGCTGATTACAAACATGAATGATCTGCAAACAAGCAATAAGAAAACTTTGCACAAACCCATGGGGGTATGGGTGACCAAATAAACATTATAAGTGCAGAAGAATCTGAAAACAAAAGCCTGCCTCAACTTAGGCAAGGTTCAGGAACGATTGACAAGTTAAAGCCCTTAACTTCAGAAAGTCATCACTTATTTAAAAAAACAAGAACATATAAAAAAGCTAAACAAACCAAAAAAAGCCAAAACCCATAAATGAGAGGTCTATCATGCACTGGCTTCAGCTTGAAAACAAGGAGAACAAGGATCATAAATAAGAACACCATGAGGTTACTACCTTTTCTCAAAAATTAACTTCAAATAAAAAAACTTCCGGAATACAAACGGACTGCACAACCATCAGCAAAACCATCGCCCCAGGCACCTTAGGATATCCTGTGGTGCATCCTACAAAAACCCTGGATATGACTGGCCTAGAACCTAGGCGGCACTTTAATAATACACAAGGGTCACATGTTGAAGATGTAAACCACGAACAAAAGAAACATCTGGAACCTAATTTAAAGTGCTCTCCAGTAACCAAAGCGGATAATGCAAGTATGAACAGTATCCATAAAGAAAAACCCAAATCATGCAAAACAAATAAATGTGTTCCCATGCCATCAACAGACCACAAGAAGCTCCAACTAGTAACCAGCACTATTAATTACAGGGAGATGAAGTCCATTCAAACAAGCACCAATGATCTACTTTTGCCCACCACCTACTACCACAAGCTCAGGAGCAATGCTCAACAGATGGCAAAAGGTTCAGATTTGCCGAGGGAAGACTTGGACACCAGGGGGAAACCAACTTTGCATTCCATAGAGGCTCCTGACGCACGAAGGTAACACTCTATCAAAATGTGTCCTTCTCAGAACAAATAAAATACCTAGAAAAACTAAAAGAATTGTTGTATCCCGAATATATGTTGCTGGGGAAATGGGAAAAACTTAATAGAGAAAGCCTCCTGAAGCTTTGCGTAAATATCCGGGGCTTAGGAAAAAATAAAAACAACTGATATTAATAGTGTGTCTTCATCTGCCCCTGGGCCAAGCGATACAAATGAGACAACAGAGATAATCTTTGCCAATTTGGCTACGACTGAGGCCTTGAGGGGAAATTACAAGCAACTGGAAAACTGGGGTATAAAAATCAAGACCCTGTCTTTCATAAAATATCCAGCAATCCTGAAACACGGAGGGCCGAAGGCTCAGCAGGGACCTCAAGAACTAAACAACCAGAAAATGATGATCAGAATGGACACAAGTCGGCCAGCAATAGCAATAGAGTCCATTCTGCATGGCAACAAAGGTGGACCAAAAATAAACCTGAGAGGCGATAGTTCAATCCAAATTGCAACATGTGCAGAAGGGGGCAATCGCTCCTGTTTGACCATGGGGAACATCAGCAAAGATTGGTCCTGGCTCCCACGGGCCTTAAATCTTAGTACTTAGCACCAAGTCCCCCCCAAGGAAGGTGTGGGTGTTGTCAAAGGTCCGGCCCCTCCAAAGAAATGGCTCTCTCCAGCATAGACGCCCTTCAGATAACATCCAAACATTAAGTATCATGACTTGGAATGATGCAGGGATCATCAAGTCCACTTGCAACTACATTCTTTGAAGGGGCTGATTTAATCTGTGCCCAAGAAATGTAGACAACTATAGCTAAACCAATAGGAGGCTGTAGTGTAGTTCCTTTATTCCCAATAGGCTCTGCGCACTGGAATAATATACTCAGCAGTGTAGACGTAGGACTGAGGTCGACTAGGTCACTACTGACTATATTAGACTTAAGGTATGCCAGCTAGCTCAGAGGTCACTAGAAACTTTCTCGAATAAACGAGGAGGAGTTTAACCTCCCTGGACAAGAAGGGATTAGCTTCTGACAACCATATAACATGACAACTTTGCTCCCTCAGAATAAGAGTGAATCTCTAAGGTCGTGTGCAAACAATAGACAGCTATTTCACTCAGTCAATCGTGCCTACTTAGTTTCACCAGAGTGCAGAGAAAAGAGAGACAGGCGTTTTCAATAAAAGGTGTAATTTATTGAGCAGTCTTCTTTCTCATGCAAGAGAAATGAATTGCCATAATTGCAATACTTAATGTAAAGTAAAGTGTGTACACTAAAAGGAGTATTATGAAATAATTCTTAGCCATAAGATACTTTAAAATGGATAAAATATTTACACACATATATACATTGACTAACGTACTCAACTGGTGTTTCTAAATATGCCTACCCCGGTGTACCTGACCTAAGCTTAATACGTGGGAAGGAGTAAGTAAGTAGCAGTTTAAGTTAAGTTGGTTTTGCCAAGAATCTGACTCAAGAATTCTCTTTAAGGGTTTAGTCAGCTCCGTACCTGGGTAATAGAATGCAGGAGGTCTGGTCTCTCTCTTTCAGGACTCGATATCCCAGCAGCCCGCGAAGGCAGCTGAGAGCACCGGAGCTGGATTTCTCGGCAGGAGAAAAGACAGCGTCTCTCTCAGTGCGTCAAAAGGGAGGGGCAGCGTCCGTGGGCTCTCGCATCAGCTGGGCTCTCGGGCAAGTAGATAGCTGCTCGGCTCCAAAACCACCACTGTGTGCTTGCTTAAGGCAACGTTGGTATATTTATACCTGAAAGGTGCCGGGACTGACGTAAGGTTGGACATAAGACGTTCTTGCAGTTCTTCACAGGAGTTCTAGGAAATCAAAACTAAAGCAAATGGGGATTTCCCATGTTGCTGGAGGTTTGGTTTGTTTAGAGAACTCGTTGTGCTTTCTAGGAGTCCGGGGAAGTAGCCTTGCTTAATGTGACTGCATGGGCTACAACTAAATATGGATATGATTCCTATGCCATTATAGGGTTATTATTGATTATAACCGTACAAGGGCATAAAATAGAAATATTGATTTAGGTTCCTAGAACAAAACACAATACCCACTCCACGATCTAATGTCCATCATTACTAAAACTAAGCAATAGTAAACATGTAAAGGTGCATGTGTATTCCAACCCACCCCAAAATACATTTTTTTGCATTAGAAATAGTGTATGCGAGATACACGAAAAATGAATATTGGTACTGTACGCTTTTCAAGCAGTGTAATCATTCAGTTAAACATGCTTATATATATTAGCTGAACGATTTGCGAAAATTACGCATGAAATAGCTCATAATACAGAAAAGAAGGTCGAGACCATTCCATCACATATGAATACAGTTGCTAAAAATGTGCTAGAGGCTGAGGTAATATATTGTGTCTAGAGTTCCTAAAAATAGAAGCTCTGTTCTTTAAGAATAGTTCTACTTTAAGCAGAGTACATGTGCCTGAAAAAGGTAAATATTTTGGAAGTTTGAAAAAAAGAAATTCGCTTTCAGGGTAGAAAATAGTTCCAAATGTTTTCAGTAGCTTTTGTTTATCAAAGCTGAAGGCCGAATTCAGAGTTCAGGAAAACGCTGTGTGCTTGTTGATTAAAAAGTTATTCTTTCTGTTCAGGGGAGAACATAATTTCAGACAGACTCGGAAAAAATAGGTCTACGACATCAGGTGAAAGTTCGACCAAGTTTGATAATGCCGGAACAGTGCAGTCGTGAGAATGATTGCTATCATCGATGTCAGGATCAGCAATGCTCACAGAAGGTCGTACCTGGGTGATGCTGCTCTCATCTCGTACTTCACTGCCACCTAATCGTAGTGGTGAAGTCTCAACGAATGCCGTCATCAGAATTGGTAGCCGCTGTGAACAACACGATGCATGAGCCGTTACAGGGCTTAGCAAAGTATCTGTATCCAATGGTACTGTTGACGGTAGTGTAAGACAGACGTACAACACGCATTCTTCTCCGCATAGCATACATCGAAGCACAGGTAGGATGCAATTTTGCCAGATTGGTCTGAATGAAAGAAACCAGGTCATATTCAGATCTCTTAGCCGGGCTAATCCAAGGACTTTAGTTATGCGGTCCCGATAGCGTATAGCTAGGATTGTTTCTTCCATCGTTGCTGGAGTCTTGTCGGCGGCTTGGCTTGCCATATCGGAGCAGAAGGATCAAAAATAAAATTCCTGCTACGAGTCCCAAATGTAGTGGTAGGCCGCCAAAGACAGAATGGACAAAATTGGGAAAAATGCCCAGAACTGTTTTGAAGGGTGTTAACAGTCCCGGAAAAATTGTCTTAAATATATGTGGGATACCACTTGCATCAGACATATTTAGGATTTGGCTTAGCATTTTTATGAAATGCATGGAGCAATTTGTTGATAAAAGGGTATGTATCTCTGCCGGTGTCCTTGCAACCAGAAGATCATACGTTTCTTTTGATGACATTAAAGGCACGGTTGTCTGTAAAAGAACAGACTTCATTCTGCTTAAAGTATCAATTCGAATAGAAGAGATATTCAAAGAAGGCCAAATCGTCGCCTCCGTATCTGGAGTGCTGTTTGGATACAATACTTGCATACAGCAAGTGACCATGGAACTAACGCTTACGAGATAGGCTTTCCCTGCCACCATGCCACAACAGCTGTAGTCCACTATTAGAATATAGCTCCCATTAGAAAGCCGTCTAAAGAATGGCTCTATTTGTGTTGCAGGTGTGCCATGCTGGTGACATGAAAGGTTATTTGAAGTCCCCTCACAGGCCCCATGCAAATTAATACCTTGGCACAGAAGTATAACGCTTAGTGATTGTTTACAATTGTTACCACTAAGAAATATATTCTGTTTCTTTTCACTATAACATGTGTGTGTGGAAGGCAATTTCCATGATGACTTGATGTATCCTTTACCCAACCTTTCATACTGGCCCGCTGGTATATACTCTTGGCAGTATTTAAATTGGAAAGTTGTTATCGGAATTGTAATTATTCCGTGTATTATCCAGGTCTTTCTGACATTGTCAATGGTAATCTCTCAACTTTTTCAATGCTCAGAATCGTATAGTCTGCTCCTTTTTGTGCCAAACTGATTTGTTTATCAGTAAGGTTAAAGATAGAGAATAATGACGTTGTGTTTATCAAACGCCATGGCACGTAGCCTGAACGCAGATTTTGTAACGTCCAGCCGAGCTGTAAAATAGAACGTAATAGAGACTGACCGTGTTGTAACATTAGTAAGTCCTGATCAATTATATCGATAGCAGATGATACAATACTGTCCAGTAAATATATTCTGGAGGACAGAGTCATTAACCCATTGTCCACAACAGAAAGTGATTTTTCCAAATTAATAACATCAATTTCTCGTATTTTTTCTGCTGTCTCAATTTGAGTTACTTTCCAAGCTTCGTTTTATGCAGCATATATACCAGCCGCTATGAAACGTTTTTGACGCTGTTTGCGTGGTCCCATTGTGAAAGTCAGCACCGTCTTTAAGTAAAGTCAAGTGTTGCTTAATTTCAGCCAGTGTGGATTCTGTATCCACTCAAGGCATAGTTTCCCTACACTGTATGTTGTTACTATCCCTGGATGTTGTCTCTGGGAGTATCTAGGGTCTGGTCTGGTCATTTTGAACCTCTGTATTTTGTTCAGGAATCTATCTTGACAGTTATTTGTGTCTGTTGGCCGGATCAACCACTTTTTCCAATCAGGATGTGTTCTGTTTTGGTGTAAAATAGGGGATACGTCTATCTCAACATCTGTAGTGGCATTACTATCAGGTATTGGCTTTGGAATAGACGGTTTGTTTAAGTCTTTAATCTTAGCTAGGCCAAGACAAGTAGTCTGTTGAATGGTGTCATTCAACAATATTATTTGTTCTGGGATCATGCAGGCTCTAAATAATGCTTCCAAACCTTGGACCTGCCAATTTTTTGTACCCCAGATGGTTTTCGTTTCAATGTTGTGTTTCCAGAACTCCACAATGTTCCCATTGATTATACTTAAAAACATTTCTAGGTTGAGCAGATTTATGTAAATAGTGATGTGCAAAGTGATTGTAACAGTACATTTGTTCATAATTCGACGAACCCTGTAAGTAACCAAGTTCTGTACATTTTGCTGACATTACTAAATCTGACATCATATTATTTATGCTTTCAAAGTCCCAATCATCAGTGAATGTACTTGGTTTTACAAAGTCACTTAATGAAACCTTGAACTGATGTGGATATTTCAAGAGTTCAACCGGGCCATAGAATTCGTAATCCGTTTTGTCCCAAGCTACCCCACCGGGTATTGGAATGGCTGTGACATTTACTGATGATAGTACTCTTTTCTCGATGTGATATGACTTGTGTGGCTTTAGGACCAAGTTGATGTTTTGACTTGCTGTGTCCATTGTACTGTATTTTCCCTCAATGAATTTTCCCAAACAAAGTACCATGATGAGCCAAAGCAGGAGGAAAAGTACACCTAACACAATCCAAAATTCAATCCATGGAGAAATCAGATAGGTTTCTTTGAGTTGATGAAAGAGTTTAGTTAATTTATTTTTGAAAGTTTTTGTTGTTGGCGTTTCTTCAGGTTCGCTTGGATCTTCAGAAAAGTTATCGAAATTGATGAAGTAGCCAGATGCAGTTCTGTCAATTGTTGGAATTGCTTCCGAATTTTCCTTTGCTTTTTCATTTTTTCTTTCATTAGCATAGTCTGAGGCTACATCGTTGTAGACGAGTGTTTCTTGACGAACTGTTGCAATTTGGGTTTCAAGAGGCACAAGTTCCATGGAATTGTTGCATAGTTCTTTTTTATTCACTGCAGGTTTATCAAATGTGATTAGTCTCTCAGTTTGAACCTCTTGGATTGTAGCAAATTTTGGTATTCTGCTATTTCTTGGGAGTACACTGGGCCTACTACTTATTATTGGCCACATGATTGTGGTTTCACCAGGTCGATGGATACAACTCGGTTCTCCTTTTTACCAGCAAGGGGCGGTAGTACAACTGATCTTGTTCCACTGACAGCTAAGACAGGTACTGCTTTTCTGTAAGAAGGCCCAAATTCCTTCTTCACTGCGATCTTTTCTCTGACCAGATCCCCAATCTTTGGAATCCAGACAGGCCTTTGCTGGGACAGGTGGTTTATCTTCAGTGGCTGTTGGCTGCTGTTTTAACTTTATGTTGCTCAGGGCTTTTCTTGTTTCATTTAAGTCCTGTAAAATATCAAAACATTTTGTTTCTACCACTGAAGTCTGACTATCTAAGTCCTGGATATGCATTCTAGTACTGAACAATAGTTCGTACGGACTGAAACCTTTTAGAGAATTTCTTGGCAGATTATTAAGACTACGTTGGACACTTGTTAAATGTTGGACCCCCCATCACCCGAACCTAATGCCCTCGTCGTTATAGATTGCTTTATGTCCCAGTTTTTTCTTTCCACAATCCCATTTCCCTCAGGATGGAAGGGACAAGAGTACCACAATGCAAAGCCCATGCTGGTCATGGCCTCCTTATAAGCTCGAGAGCTAAAAGCAGGACCCTGGTCAGAATGTAGCATGCCAATTGCGTATGTGCCGATAAAGACTCGTAAATCTTTTATAACAGTTCTGGCGTCAGCCGAGCGCTGGTGTCTGTATTTTTAAGTGAATCTAGTCTTGAAAAGAAATTAATGGGACGCTGGATTTTACGTATAGATAGCCTTATGCTAACTACAAGAAGGTGCATGGCAATACTCCGGTCGGTTTGCTACTGCGATCTCTGTTGCAGTTTGGACAGCTCTTTGCAAATTTGTACTGTTGCAGGATCATCCCCGGCCACCAGTATTCTGATTGTAATTCTTTCAGAGATTCCTTGATCTCTTGGTGCCTTAGACCCAATCCCATGTGTGCGTCCGCTATTAAGAAGATTCTCCTGTTCGTTTTTGGAATTACTCTATCCCCCACTCCAGGGATTCGAGCAAAAGGAACGGAGTTTGCATCAATTATGTATGTATAATTGAGTGGATAGTTCACAGGTAGAGCTGCACAGTCGCCTTTTGAAGACGTTTTTACTGCCATCATGGTTTCCCCGTCTATGTATTTTTCTGAACGCTTTTTTGTGGCTACGGAAGCCGGTTGAGCTGATTCCGCTGTGGCTGTATTAGCCAATGAATTCCCTGCAACGTGAACGCCATCTCGTTGATGACTCAGTGTATGTATCACGTGAGTCTTTCGTAGTTCTTTCTGCAAAAGAACTACCTGTTCCCAAAGCTTCTTATGCTTTATTGTGGCACCTGTGTCATCTTTGTAATCGTTTTGAACCCAGTTCTGCAAGTCATTATTGTAAGATTTGACGCAGAAATGTGAATCGCACACTATTAGTGTCGGGAATTCACAATCGGCATTTTCAAGCGCCATCTTTAAAGATCTGATTTCAGCTCGCTGAGCCGAACAGTTTCTCAGTGATTCAGTTTTTGTTATTTTTGGTCTGAATTTACCACAGCGCCAGCGACCTTTAACAATCGAGCACAACGCATTGTAGGATTTATTATTTATTATCCACATCGTAATGTTGTGCAAATCTATCCATATAGATTACACAAGAGTACTGTTGGAGAGGCAGAATTTCAATTGGCAGAGGATATTCTTCTTCATATTTTAGATCTTTCAGTTTTTTCATGTTCGGGTCAAAATAGTATTTCACGTCTTCTGCAGCAAGAGAATTTTCCCACTGTATCCATTTTGGATCTTATGCCACCGTGTTTAGATTAACTGGGCTTAATAACGCCTCAAGGGCTGATTCTGCTGTATAAACAGTTATTACTTTGCCTTGGGCTTGGGCTCTTTCTATTGCTACAGCACTTTGAACCGCATTTACAATATTTTCTGTAAGACTGAATGTTTTTTCAGCTTGTGTGCACAAATGTGATTTGTAAGCTATTGGTACCGTTTCTCCCTCATTAGAGGTCAGGTACGTGAATCCGCATCTTCCTGGGATGACTCGGATTACAAGGTTGCGTGTGTTTTTGCGGGTTTGTAATTATGTTTTACATGTCTGTTTGCAATGATCTCAAACTTTCTGTGTGTTTCTGAGTCCAATTGATTGGTTTAAAATCAGGTTTTAATAATTCATAGAGAGGTTTAACCCTCTCTGCATAATTTAGAATGTACGTTCTTCCGAAATTCAGGAAACCTAGTATTTATTGTAAGTTCTTCAGCGTTTTTGGTGCTTGGAGTACAGAGCACTTCTCTAAGAAGTTGTCTGCTAGGATTTTGCCTTCACTTGATAATTCATATCCTAAAAACAGGACAGTTAGATGGGCAATTCGTGACTTTTTAAAGTTGAATTTGTAACTCTCTGCTGCGAACCCAAGTATTATGGTGTTCACTCTTTTCAAGTGAGCATCCAGGTCATCATCTGTGAGATGGATGTCATCGACATAAGATAATGCCTCATCATCATATATTTGTAGTAACTCTGTTACCCTTGCTGAGAATAATCCTGGGCTATTCTTGAATCCCTGTGGGAGTCAACAGAAATTTTACTGTGACCCTATTATTGAAAAAGCGGGTAAATACCTGCTTTCAGGTGCAATGTTTTGACAAAAGAATCCATTAGAGATGTCTAATGGTGTTTTGTATTTTTTGCGAACGATGTTATTCATTAGTGCTGCACTGTGTGCGTTTTGTACTGCAAATGTCTTGCAACATGAGTTAAGGTGTCTGTAGTCCAAGACAGGTGGTTGACAGGAAACTGTCTCCAGCTCAATGCCACTAAAACGGAGGTAATGATTGTCGGAAGGGGAGTGGAGCTGTGGGGTGACCAATGGTGGCCTCCAGAGCTGGGACCTACCCCAACCCCGGTATCGGAGGTGAAAAATCTGGGGGTCTGGCTGGATGCGGGCCTTACCTTTGTAGGACATACCAAAAAAACAGCAGCCTGTTGTTTTGGTCTGCTGAGAGGTTTAAGACCAGTACTCAAATTCTTTGATGCCCCAACCAGACAGCTGGTAATCCAGGCAACTATCATCTCTCGCCTGGATTATGCTAGCTCTCTTCTGGTCGGGGCTAACCAGGCTGAGTTAACTCGCCTGCAACGGGTTCAAAATGCTGCGGCTAGAGCGATTGTCGGCCTGCCCAGATTTTGCCCGGTGGCGAGTGTCCTTCGCTCCCTACACTGGCTTCCAGTGAGGAAGCGCATTCTCTTTAAGGTCCTCTGTTTGACCTTTAAGATCTTAGGAGGTATAGGCCCTGAAATCTTGTCCAGCTGTCTTTCTTTCTATGTCCCCACTCGCACCCTCCGTTCCCAAGGCCAGGCCTTTGCTGTAGTCCCAAGATTCAGACTCAGCCGCATGGGGGTCGCTCCTTCAGCGTAAAAGCTGCACTAACCTGGAATTCTCTCCCGGTTGAAATGTGTTTGTTAGAGGACCTTATGACCTTCCGGAGAGCAATAAAAACTTTTTTGTTTTAGCTGCCCCGATTATGTCTTATCTTTTCCTGTTGTGTTATGTTTCTCCTTGTCTATGCGCCGGGACGCTCCTTGGCTGGAGTAGCTGTGCGCACAATAAATTATAATAACATAACATAACATAACTAGACGATATGAATCGTCTGGCTTGGAGACAGGAAACAAATGATTGTTCATTTGAGAGGTGCATGTTTCGATCACCCCTTGGTATTCAAGTTGATCTAAGATCTCCCTGACTTGTTTTTTAGCTTCTTGCTTAATTGGGTACTGCCTTTGTGCAGTGGGTTGACATTTTAACTGGATTTTGTGAGGAGAGGAGTCCTCATCCCATCCATTTTCTTGCATATGTGTATTTTCCATTAATTGGAATATGATTTGAGAAGGCAGGCATAATAATTTCTTCGCCATGAGGGCACTCCCTAACAAACTCTGGTGGCCAGTCTTTCTCAGCTAATAGGATGTCATAGCCTTTTGAAAGGTTATCCCAAAACAGACCCCTCACTTTCCTAGTCTTATCTCCCTCTATACGCAATGTTATTTCGTATATTTAATGAGGTTTGCTAACTCTGGTATCTGCAGTTTCCACCGGAATGTATTCATTCGTGTCCACTGTCTCCAGATGATTCATCAGGATCTTGCGAGCTATTGTCACTTCTGCTGCGCTGTCTAGCATTGTCTGGGCCCACTCTCCGTTTTTCAGCTTCCTACTAAGTTTCGGCGGATTTTAACCTCTTACCCACTCCAGACGTCTTTTGGAGTATTTACGGGAAAAAGGGTCTGTGTGAAAAAGCGCGCTGAGTTACTCTAATGTCTTGCGTTAGATTTATCGCTTTACCAAACGTTGGGTGCCATGTAGTGTAGTTCCTATATTCCCAATAGGCTCTGCGCATTGGAATAATATACTCAGCAGTGTAGACGTAGGACTGAGTTCGACTTGGTCTCTGCGTAATTAGTTTCACCAGAGTGCAGAGAATTGAGAGACGGGCGTTTTCAATAAAAGGTGTAATTTATTGAGCAGTCTTCTTTCTCATGCAATAGAAATGAATTGCCATAATTGCAATACTTAATGTAAAGTAAAGTTTGTACAGTAAAAGGAGTATTATGAAATAATACTGTAAAAGCATTGATATGGTTTCTTAGCCATAAGATACTTTAAAATGGATAAAATATATACATACATATATACATTGACTAACATACTCAACTGGTGCTTCTAAATACGCCTACCCCGGTGTACCTGACCTAAGCCTAATACGTGGGAAGGAGTAAGTAAGTAGCAGTTTAAGTTAAGTTGGTTTTGCCAAGAATCTGACTCAAGAATTCTCTTTAAGGGTTTAGTCAGCTCCGTACCTGGGTAATAGAATGCAGGAGGTCTGGTATCTCTCTTTCAGGACTCGATATCCCAGCAGCCCACGAAGGCGGCTGAGAACTCCGGAGCTGGATTTCTCGGCAGGAGAAAAGACAGCGTCTCTCTCAGTGCGTCAAAAGGGAAGGGCAGCGTCCGTGAGCTCTCGCATCAGCTGGGCTCTCGGGCAAGTAGATAGCTGCCCGGCTCCAAAACCACCACTGTGTGTGGATTTCCCAGGTTGCTGGAGGTTTGGTTTGTTTAGAGAACTCGTTGTGCTTTCTAGGAGTCCGGGGAAGTAGCCTTGCTTAATGTGACTGCATGGGCTACAACTAAATATGGATATGATTCCTATGCCATTATAGAGATATTATTGATTATAACCGTACAAGGGCATAAAATAGAAATATTGATTTCGGTTCCTAGATAAAAACCCAATAAGGCTATGCAGAATATTTCAAACCTGCCACCAAACGTAATATATTCAAAAGACCCTCTATGGGGATTTCCATTTATAGCAAGCATTCACTGAAAATACACTTCACAGAGAATAGGAATCCCTCGGACATGTTCCTGGCTGGCACTCTGAAAGGCCTTAATATGATTGACGGCCCATGATCAATACTTCTGGTTAACGTCTACTACAATCCCCATGGGCCGGGCCCTAAGGTCAAGCTTAAACGGCTAATAACTCAGATTGAATATCTGCTTTCACATGCATCTATGGAACCCATTATCCTTGGGGACTTCAAAATGAAAGCCAACGCTTGGGAGCACCAGGAGTTTCAATGCCTTTATGCGGGCATACAAATTGACAACAACGCACTCTCTATCTATAAAGTTTAAGCCTGGGGCACTCAGTGCACCCACCTAAAATAATCAGACCACAATAGACTACATCCTATTAAGTGAGAGATTACAAAAACTGACAACATATACTGTGCATCCATGGAGTGAAAGCGACCATGCCGCCTTAATCGCTCAGTTAACCATCACAGCGGATACTCAGTTCCTTTGCTGTATTGGTGCATCCAAAGAGGAAGAACGGCATAGACTCCTCAGAAGAAGCAAATGGGGGCGGATGTCAATCAATAAATTTGACTCTTGGAAATTAACGTGGATAGGTTGGCAAGCCGACCTAAATATTTGGGGTATTTTAGAGGAATGGGATAAATCCACCTATGAACGAGCTGCTTTGCTTCGGGTGAGTTCCATATATAGAACTGCCACAAATTCATCATATACCCTAGGACACATCTCAGTGATCAGGAAAAGCGCCAAACAATTAAACACTAAAAGCAGGGTTTACTAGAATTCTGGGTCAGAGTCCGCCAAAATGAAACTTAAATCAGCAACAAAAAGCCAATTACAACAGGTCTGGAAAGCAAAATGTGACCTCACGGAGGCAAAATGGCTGAAGATTTTTGAGCTGCGGGCACGATGTAAGTCCCAAGAATTTTGGCAATAACTAAAAAACTTAATTCACAGGGCCACTAATAGAGAGAATCCACTTAACACGGGCACTTGGGTAGGCCATGTGAAAGCCCTGTACACGGATGATTTGTACGCAACTCCTCTAACTAGTACCACAATACTAGGGGAGGGAGTTGTCTACATCACAGCTGAGCCTATCGTCCCTTTGGATAATTCAATCCTCCCAGGTAAAGGAGTAGTTTGCACAACCCTAAAAAAGATACAACACAATGGGGTGCCTGGCCCCAATGGTCGGCCTGGCTCCCTCTTTAGGGAAGATACAGACTTTTGGATGGACAATTTGGCTCAGTTATATGCCTAATGCAGGCTTTTGGGGCCCGTTTCAGATTCCTGGTGGGGATCACTGCTACATCCAATATACAAAAAAGGGCCAAACACTGACCCCAGGAACTACCGTCTGATCACCCTGTTGGACATCGAGGGCAAGGCTTATGCAAGTACTCATTTGGTGTAATTATTGTACTGCGTTTTACGGAAGGTCTCTTGCCCTTCTTTCAGACCGGGTTCAGACCGAGGGCTCCACTGTGGACAACATCATCGCCCGGTCATACTTATCTCATCAATTGGTGGCCCTTCGTATCCCGCCGCTTTTTGCCTGCTTTATCAATTACTCAGCAGCCTTCGACGGGGTAGATCGTACCATCATCTGTCAGAAATTGGCACTCTGGAACATCAGTCCGTCTTTATTACAAGCTATTAGATTGCTGTATTCACGAACCTGGGTAAGGGTCAAACTCTCCTGCGAGTTTGTCACAGAGAAAATAACCACAGTTAGAGGGCTACGTCCTGTGTCCTGTCTCTGATGCTTTTCAATTTATATACAGCTGACATGGGCCAAGCTGTGCATTGGGCCACTTTAGCCAACCCTAGCATCGGGCACACAATGATCCAATTGATGCAATACGCTGATATCCTGGTTCTTTTGGGCCACACCAAAATTGGTCTACAAAAAGCACTCACAGCCATCGCAGATTATAGTGCCAAAAATAAGCTGGTTGGTAACCCAACCAAGTCCAAAATAGTGAACTGGCTAAGTGGAGGTTGGGTCCGCTGAACTTGGATTGTGTACAACACTACAACTATCTGGGGGCTTGGCTTAGCAAAACAGGCCATCGGTGGGTCCACCTTCACAACCTGCAGCAGAAAGGAAAAATGGTCACCTACACCCTCTGTAAACTATACACTATCCTAGATAGCCCAACAACAATGGCCATTCAAAGAGTACTGACGGCGAAGCTACCACCATCCCTCAATTATGGGCTACGGGCATTTCCAAAGAAATTTGCGCAGGACCAGGAAAAATTACATTGTACAGCCTATAAAAAGTTATTTCGCTTACCAGCCTGCTCCAGGAACAATTTAATTAGTCTGGAATTCAATCTTAATCAACAAAAATTGGAAGAGCTGGTGACTTTGAGGAAATACTTTTATTAAAAAACTGCGGCACCAGAGAACTCTATGAAGGCCGATATAAAATGCATTTTCTTACAACCTGGCATCTTTGGTCTGCTTGCCGTGCTTCAGCCAAAGACCTCCTCGAACTTGCTATGGAGAACTGAGACCCCAGCATAATCAAGTATGCTACTATTAAAACAAAAATAAAAAAGCAAGTACGCCTTCGTTCTCGCACTTTGGGTATGAAATCCTTGGTAGCAAGAGGCTTCCACGAGACCCAAAGCCTCCCCCACACGCTGCTCAGTCTTAAATCCCATCTTACGCAGCCTGTGGGAAGACAAGCCTTATATAGGACCGTAGCAGCCAGACTACATCCTCTCCCTCTTAAAGAACTATATCCAACTGGGAAAGTAGGGATGGACATCATGGAGTGTCGCCCATGCAATTACAAATGAGAGTCTTTGGCCCATACTTTACTCTGCTGCCCTGCCTTGCGGCTGGTTCACAAAATCAAGTCAAGTCAAATCAAGTCAAGGATTTGTATAGCACGCTACATACCCGGAGGGTCTCAAGGCGCTTGAAGAAGGGTGGGGAATTACTTGTCAAATATCCAGGTTTTAAGTTGTTTTCTGAATGCTAGGTGGTTCTGAGTGAGACGAAGGTGAGTGGGGAGTGAGTTCCAGGTTTTAGCTGCGAGGTAGGAGAAGGATCTACCTCCCATGGTGGTTTTATTGATGCGAGGTACGGTAGCAAGGGCTTGGTTGGAAGATCGTAGCTGGCGAGAGGGGGTGTAGAAGGATAGTCGTGTGTTGAGGCATTCGGGTCCAAGTTCGTAAAGTGCTTTGTGTGCTTGGGTTAGGAGGCGGAAAGTAATCCTCTTATTGACGGGGAGCCAGTGGAGATTTTTCAGGTGACTAGAGATGTGGTCTTTACGCTGGATGTCTAAAATGAGTCTGGCTGATGCGTTCTGGATGCGTTGGAGTTTTTTCTGGAGTTTTGCGGTAATACCGGCGTATAGGGTGTTTCCGTAGTCCAGGCGGCTTGTAACCAGTGCATGGGTGACTGTTTTTCTGGTTTCGGTGGGGATCCAGCGAAATGTTTTTTTGAGCATGCGAAGAATGTTGAAGCATGATGATGAAACGGCGTTGACTTGTCTGTTCATAGAGAGTGAGGAGTCCAGGATGACGCCCAGGTTCCGTGCGTGGTCCGTCAGGATGGGTGCTTTTCCAAGGGCCTCTGGCCACCACGAGTCATCCCAAGCGGAGGGGGAGGTACCTAAGATAAGGGCTTCTGTTTTGTCTGAGTTTAATTTCAGACGGCTGTGTTTCATCCACTCGGCTACTTCTTTCATTCCTTCATGTAGGTTGGTTTTGGCGGTGTTAGGGTCTTTGGTGAGTGATAGGATCAGTTGAGTGTCATCTGCGTAGGAGATGATGTTGAGGTTGTGTTGTCGTGCGATGGCCGCGAGGGGGCTCATGTATACGTTGAAGAGGGTGGGGCTGAGTGAGGACCCTTGGGGTACGCCGCAGATGACTTCAGTGGCCTCTGAGTTGAATGGTGGGAGGCGGACTCTCTGGGTTCTTCCGGTGAGGAACGAGGTGATCCATTCCAGTGCTTTTCCTTGGATTACGATGTTTCTGAGGCGTTGTAGAAGGGTGCTGTGGCAGACTGTGTCGAAGGCTGCGGAGAGGTCGAGGAGGATGAGGGCGACTGTGTCTCCATTGTCCAGTAGAGTTCGAATGTCGTCTGTTGCTGCGATGAGTGCACACTGAGGCCCATTGTACTCCAATTGGGCACTCGTACAGCAAATGGGGCAGTCCATCAACTCTATACCTTGGATATAGTAAAGCATATGGCCAATTTTGGCAAATGTGTCCACTACACTCGTACTATATTGATAGACATATCCCCCTAGGCTGTCAGGTATCTGTTGGTGTTGTTGGCTGGCCACTATTTACCAACTGACTCATTCAACCCAAAAGTCTTTTATCATTTGTACTGTTTTAACCTAAGAAGGGAAAGGAGATTTAAAACATTTTTTTGTACACATACTTGCTCTTTTAGATCTTTTTCTTTTTTTTTTACTCTCCTGCCATTTTTTATATGTTGAATTTTGTAATGGTAATGGTTTTTAGTAACCACATGAATAAAGAATTAATTAATTCATTCATTCACTGCTGGCTCTGTGACCTGTTATCACCACAGAGAGCACTGCCCCCCAACCCTGGTCAAACTCTCAATGACACCCGAGCCACTGCTTGCACTGTGACCTGAGGACACTGCCTCACTTCACATCGCCACTGTGGAATCCCTGATAATGCCACTCCACACAGACGTCAACGCGGCTGTCTGCACCGTGGCCTGGTGCGCCACTTGTAAAATACTTGATGCACGACCCATCCCGCACCGCAGCCTTGGCCCAAGGACGCCATCAACACCAGTTTACCTAGCAATGACAACACTTCAGCAACAACTGTGCCACAGCTTGCATCGGACCTGCCATCACCAAGACAAGCACCACCCATCTTCGGACCACAGTGCACCACATCGTTGGTCTCACCGATGCCGTTGGACACAGTGACCAAGCTGCTGCCTGCAGCTTGACCTAAGGGCACCATACCGCTGCACTTCGCACCACAGAGCTCGATCTGCAATGCATGTGACTTCAAGTTCCAACGACTCTTGCATTGACCTCCAAAGCTGATGCCTATGGATGCCACATCTTCAGATACCATTGCAAGGTCAATGATGCCCTGCATTTCCAAAGTACTGTTTGCAGTCTTCCAGACACCGTAGATGGGTTGTGACATGCAGACAGGCTGAACTGTTGGATTTGTTTGTTCACGATACCATGATAGTCCCAGATGAAGCTATTGACTTCAAGGAACTGCATTTTAATTATATTTGTGCAATATTCATATTGTGTTTATTGCATGTTGTATTCTTAGCATTTTGGTCTTGTTTTACCCAGATAAATATTGCCTATTTTTCTAAAACTGGTGTGGTGTCCTTTTGTAGTGTTTTCACTGTATTAGTGTGTGTTATATGCAAATGCTTTGCGCATTGCCACTAGGATAAGCCTGTTCATGCTAAGTTACCAAGAGAGCAAGAAGGGGTTATTTTAGAAGTGTAATCCCCCTTTACCCTGACTAGAAGGAAGGGTTCCTACTTGGACAGGGTACAAATCTGCCAACCAGAGTCCCCAATTTCTTTCGGCCATACATTGGAGGAAGCTGTCATGCTTTTGGGTAGCACCCAGCACCTCATTGGACAGGGAAATGTAAATTTCACTGAGTCAGGTATAAATGGCTTTTTGCGTGGGTAATCCCAGTCTGCATACATTATACCTGACGCAAGTATAATGTGACGCTGGGCTTTACAACATGACGCATCTCCCTAGATTCATCATACTGTAAATTGGATGCAATGTTTGGGCCGTTGTTATGTCAAAAGTGACGCAATGGTGGAGCAAGGAGGCACAAGGGGCTTGTAAATCTGCACCTCACAGTCTGATTCTAAACCCTTGAATTAGGCAATATATACGTTTGCAATGTGCTATCTTTGTGCACCTAAACTCAGCTCTGGAGGGCGCTCCACGACTCCTGATTTGTATAGTGTGATGAGACGTAAATACGTCCAACTCTCGGACTCCTTATCACTGGTTAGACTTGCGCCAGTGTCCTGGCCGCAGTGTTTCTGCAAGGCGGAGTCTCAATAAAATGTTACAAGTGGTGGCTTCTCTTACAGCACATTTATTTTCCTATGCAGAACATAATTGTAGCAAAGTAATTATCACCTCGTATTGCAATAAAAAATGAGTGATGCTATTGTCAATCAAGCTTTCAGATTATTCTCGAGAGTTTAAGTACTTGTGTGGCAAATAGCGCGCTCGCACTCTGGTAATTAGCATGCCACTTTCTCCATTAGAGCCTTGACAACATTTAAGCTTTTAATTTCAAATACCGTACCACCAGTAAGGGCTAATTTTCACAATATTGTCAACAATTTCAGAAATGGTATAATTGTCTTTTGCTTACAGCACTCGTTTTAAAAAGCATCACTTTAGTAATTATGTCATCCGCGTGCTGTCCCTTATCTAATGTAGTGGAGCGGTAGTAATCATCCTCGGCCGGCGCAATCCGTTCCTGCCACTGCTTTCGTTCCTCTCCACCTGCAAAAGAAGCGGAGAAAAAACGCGCGGTGCTAATTGGACGATTACGGAAACGTTTCCTGAAGAGGAAGTTGTTGTTTATTCATAACATATTCTGGACAATTCTGTTACAGGGAGAAAAAAGGGAAAAAGAATATGAAAGTGTAGGCGCAGGTGTCTCGCAAGTCAGGGCGCTCCAGCTGAGTGGTAATAGTGAAGTATTCGCATTCTAAGAAGAGGATAATATTGACCTCCCCATTCAGTGATTATGCACGCACTGAATAATAAAAACACACCCCCAAGAAAATTTGCAACCCGAAAACATTTCTTCCACCTTTTTTAACTAATCTGTGGTGAACATGCGATTACAATTCCGAGTTTCCAAATGTACTAATTTTCGATTACCTATCCTTTCCTTTACCTGGCGCAATTGATATATAGAAAGCGGAATCATTATAAATAAACTAAGTTGATTCTGAAGGATGTAAATAATTGACAATATAATGATACACATCGTTGAACATATATGTGCAGTGCCTCAAAGCCTTTTAAAATCCGCTCATTCTGGAAGCAAGTTTATATCACTTTCCTATGGATATCTGTTCACTAAATTGATCCTGGCTGCTAAAGTGACACTATGCACCATTTGGACCCCTGATGTCAACAGAAGGTTGACCAATTGCGTCATCATTAATCGCGCAACAAACTCCTACTCACTGCTGAGAGGCGAAGACATGGACCAACTGTGGAACTTGTAGTGTCTTGTGAATTGGTAATGACGGACCCCTTGTGGCTACTGATGGGTGGCTGATCATAGTGGTGGCAGCACTGTGAAATTCCGCTGGGGAAAGAAAGGCAGACTGCGAGTTTACTCTTCTGCCCACTCGCTCTCCTGTACTTTAGTTTTATCGCATTTTAAAAACCTTATCTGTACTTTTACACTCAATTGATTAGAAAAATTGTGATGTATGTATTATAATTAATTGGACCCGTTTTTAACCTTTGTGCTGTTTTCCCGGTTCCCCTGTGCCCCGTTCCACCGCGGCTGCTCTGTGCCGATTGCTGTGGAGGGCCAGGTCGGGCGGCGCCATCTTTAGTGAGGTCCGGTCCCTGGCTGGTCGGGAGGTAGCGGTCCAGCTCGGGGAGGGGCTTGGGGGTTAAATAGATCCTGTGCTTCCCTAACCCTCGTGGCTGATCATAGTGGTGGCCAGTAGCGGTCGGCAGTAGGTGTTTCTATAGGGCGGTGACGTGGGCAGGAGGAGGGGCAGGGTGGGGGGAAATAATGTATGGATTACGGAGTTTTACAGGTAAGTAAACATTTAAATACATAAAACGAATTTCGTTGCGCGCACTGCATCACATTTGGTACTGATGGACTCCGTTGAACTGTGACATAAGCATTAGAGCGTAGTATAGTGAATGCATGTTTAGAATATTGAGTTTAAGGTAACATGCAGAACAATAAAGATGTGTTATACTAAGCTCTGTGTGTGGCTTAGTTATTGGCATGTGTCTGGGTTGGGGAGTGCTCTACAACTGGCAACGTGATAGGGGATAAGTAACCCAAAGATTGACAGTGCTCTAACCAAAGAATTTCCCGTGGTCCAGCAAACTGTTTGTGCATGCAATGTGTGCCTCAGTGAAAAGCACAATCAATGTCTGGCGTATGGGGAGTCAAAGTACAGTTCCAGTTCTGTGTAAAGCATTTGAAGATAATGAAATCATCACTGAGACATTTACATATCATTGACCGAAAACATGCTGGGAAGGTCGCAAAGAGAAGGTTCTGCGCTACTCTGCAGCTCAAAGGCATTCATCATACTAAGTGATAAAGACTAGAGGTGGATGCAACCAGGTTTTGAAAGTGCAGCAAATTGCAACATAACACTGTAAACAGAAGTGTTATGAGGCAGAGATGAACCAGGTGTCAGACAGTACAAAGAGATGCCTAAACTAGGCAAAGTGATACAAGAAATGGTCATCTGCTTACCAGTACTGATTAAAGAGAGTCATCATGCCTCAGTGCCGGAGGGAGTTACCCCGGGGAAAACACCCAAGTTTGTGCATGCAGAGCTGTCATTCCAAGCAGCAGCCCATCAAAGCTGACAAATGGGCTCAGAACTAATCCAAAGGTCTATGAAGTTCAGAAAGCCGAAATCGGCAATCGGAATCCTTAAAGTTTGCTATTCCAATGGATCCCGAGAAAGGGGTCATGCTTTCAGTCATTATTGAAGATGATCAATATTATCAAGGGTACGGTCTCAGGCTTTGTTTGCATAATCAAAATGACCAAGCAGCATTGGAAAGAACATTAGTCATCTAAACTAAACTCACTAAATTCCTCATCAGGGCTCTAGCCACCGCAGGTGCAGTCACTGACTTCAAAGGAATGGCCTCTGGGTACCCTGTGTCATGGTTCACAGAGACCAGGATAAACCTGCTGTTACAAGCAGTCTTGAGGTTCAAGGGACCAACAATGTTGATGCCTACCATTTCAAAAGGTATCAGGGGAGCCTTCAGCTTTTTCCCTCCTTTTTCACTTGCCTGGCAGGTGAGCCAAACCTTAAAGAATGCATCTGAGACTATCCCCATCCTGGGCCAGAAGAAGTGGGGGACAAGCCTGGCAAATATCTTGTCCTCCAGGCCAAGGGTACATCTTTGGCCAATCCCAGAAGGAAGGCCCTGTAACACTGGGGGACCACAGCTTATGGGCTGCCCCATGTCCAGGATCCTCGGGCTCATCCTATAGGGGGTAATTCTCTCAATAGGTAGAGTTATCCCCAGAATTATCACATGTTTCCTGGGCCTCAGCTTACCACCTCAAGCCCTCTACAGATGGACGCAATTTTTGCATCTCACAGAATTCCTACCTTTAAGAAACTGGGTTATTGGTTGAGAGGGGTGAAAACCTTCTCAAATAGCAACCATAATTTGTGTGAGATTGAAGTCGCAAGCAAACCCCCAATAAACCAGCGCTCAACCCTCTGGTTGCTTGGCACAGAGCAGTCAGATTTAACTTAGAGACATTGTGTAAAGCATTTATGAAGCATTTATGAAGCACGGTGACCAGTAATAAAGTCAAAATACAACACAAGACAAATTCCACAGCAATTTAGAACAATAGAGAAAAATGTAGCAAATATTCTACAGCAAAACAACAAAAATTCACTGAAAGTGGAAATAGCTCTAAAAGCACAAAGCACCACTCGTGGCTACCTGGTCATGCGAGACTGGGAGATAGTCACAGATACAGGCCTAGCACGATAAAGCATAGTTTGGATGCAGGTACAAGGCTGTTCCCACTGAGTTGCCTTCCTAGTTCAATGCCATCAGTTCCGTTAACAGTGGAAGGGGCAGAGAGGAGAAGGGAGAGTGGCCCAAGTGTTTGTCAAAGTGTCACAAAGAGCTGACTGGGCATTGCAGATGGTCGTGGCTGTAGCACAAAGATCCTGTTAGCATTACGGATGGATGGAGTGGAGCTTTGCATTGACAGTCACCACAGTGGTCGATGCTGTAGCACAAAGAGTTGGTTTACTGAACTTAGCGTTGGTGGTGGGTGAGAATGTCAAGTTTTCTCACCAGGAGGGCCCGTTCACAGTTGAAAAGAGCACACAAACCTCAGGGGAGCTTAAATAGGCAACATCACGTGTCCAGGACCTGAGGGAAAAAACATGAGGGTCAAGAATGCACTCCAACAGAGGCCAGCATCCATTCTGGCAGGTCAAGTTGCAGCTCCAGTTCCAAGCAGCACATCAGCTGGACAGTTGCAGGGAGCCTCTGTAGCTTATTATGTCCCTGTAGCTCAGAATAGGAGGCTAGCTGGCTTACCCTTGGAGTCACTCCAGCCTGGGATGAAGTGTGCAGATTTAAATTTCCTTCTCATCAAACAGGGCAGCAAATCAGCAGAGTAGCAGGGCAGCAGAGTGGGAGTCCTTCTGCCAAAAAAGCAGCACTCCAGTACTTCTTCTGTAGTATCCAGAGGTCCAGGAGGTTTACTGAAGAGTTGGTGTCTGAGTTCCAATTTTTATACCTGGCACCTCCTTTGAAGAGAGAGAAGCTTCTAGAGGTTACCTTTAAAGTGCACGTTTCCTGCTTTCCCAGCCCTGATTAAAGACTAACTAGTAACTGCAGTGGTTATGCAATCCTTTGTATAGAGGCAGAACACAGCCTATTCAAGTGGGCCTGGAAAAATGTTTGTTTTGACAGGTGATAACGGCAGTTTAAAACTGCCCACATAGGCTGCAATAGCATGCCTGAGACAAGTTTGAAAGGGCAAATAGATAGGTGGCACAATCAGTGTTGCAGGCCCACTAGTAGCATTTCATTTAGAGACTCTGGCTTCACTTAGTACCACTTTACTAGGGACTCATATGCCAATTAAATTTGCCAATTGGGGATAAGCCACTGTTATAATCTTTTAAGTGAGCACATGCACTCTAGCGCTGGTTAGCAGTGGTAAAGTGTCAAGAGCTCTAAGGCTAGCAAATATGAGATCAGTGAAAAATGGCAGAGAAAGGCAAAACGGTATGGGAAAGAACACCCTAAGGCAGCTTAGCTAGACCAGGGCATGATACAATTAGCTTAAAAGGACTGTTGGTTCACAATTCTTATCTCCTCTTCCAGTACATAGATAGTGGTACCCGCTTATGTATAGTTTTTTGTTAGAATGTGTTTTGGGGTATATAATTCAAATTTCTCAAACCATTCCTCTGACCAACATGAAAAAGGAAGTTTTCCTTATTAAAGTATGAGTATGGGGACACATGCAAAGAAGCCTCTGATCTTCTTACCCACCTCTTTTAGCTAGACAACGCAAATTATTGTATGTATAAATTGAGCTGACGCCTACGGAAATTTTGGATGGATGCAAAAACTATGCTGACTTTAAAACTGCTATGAAGATGTCCCAATAGGAGAACTAATCCAAATATTATACTCAGACTTAAATATTTGAAGTATTGCCATCTGTTCTTTCCTCAATGATGTGTAAAAAACTCTTTCCTCTTCACAAACAATTAGTTTGCTCAACACATCTGTAATCTATTGTGGTTTATACTACACATATTTAACACGCATGCAAGTATCAACAGTCTGTCAATAACTATCAATAGCTAAAATAAATATCTGCATTTCCTGGACGATGCAGAACAACTACAGTTCATATTCTATTAACAAAAGCATACCCATGCGAAAAAGTACATACAGGCACAACATATTTAGAAATATTAACTTATAGCATTTCAAATTTAAAATACTTATAACCCATACCTACTTGAAGACTGTGGTACAAGCCCTAGAAATCTCTAAACTGGTTAATGGTAAAAGTACACTCTGTGGCCTTCCAAGATTGAAGACAACACCACTTAGGGCCTCTCTCAACTCCGTTGCAAGGCTCATTATTGAACCAAACACTATCATCACATCATGCTGGAGTTGAACTCACTAAAATGGCTCCCATATGAAGCAAGAATACATCTAGAAATTGCATGCATAACTCAAAAAGCTTTATACTGCAACACCCCAATATATCTTACGCTAAAACTTGACCTATCTGCAGGTCTTAGATTATCTAGAGGCTCTATTACTTTACTGCTCAAGCCACCGAAATTTCATAAAAAGAAAACCTGCAACAGAGTATTCTTGGGTAGTGCACCAAGAATTTGGAACTCTTTGCCACCTGAAGTAAGATTTAACAATTCTATGGCTTCCTTTAAAAAGGAAGTGAAATAGTTACTGATTAAGAAGTTTATGGGCTATTTGCCCTTCACTTTAGGATGTGCTAGGTTACATTTTTTATAGATCTGTTATGTCTGCTATGATCTGTTATGTTTGTTTCTTGTTTTTGTTGGTGATTTGGTTTCCACTGCTTCTACCTTCCTAACTGCCAAGTTGTAAAGTGCTCTGATACACATATGTGGTCTTGTTCACGCTATGTAAACCTTTTTAAATAAATAAAATAAATGTAAAAATAAATAAGTTCAATATCACTATTTTTTTTTAATTTTATTACTCATTTATGTTTTTTTGGTGCCAGAGAAGAAAATCAAATACTCTCTTTCCATGATTCATAAACCTGCCTGTTGAAGATGATGAAGCAGAAATTTCATTCCAATTGTACGGGTGAATCATAATCAGGTTTAGAGCTCACCCACATAATTGCTTGTTGTATTATTTGTGAAGTTTTAGGGCCCGATGTAGGTACCAAATACCGATTTCGGCCGTTTCCGACCGGTATTTGGCCTACTGAGATGTAGGGGACCTTTTTTTGTCCGATTCGGTATTTTACCGATTCGGTAAAAGTACCGGATCGCAAAAATTCCGAATCGGTAATTTTACCGATTTTTTACATTTGGGATGTAGGTGGGACTACTTTCAGTCCCACAGGCCCTTCAGATTCGGTATTTTAACACCCAATCCAATTGGGTGTTAAAATCCCGAATCCAGGTGTGCATGCACATGTGTGCATGCACACCTATGCCATGTGACAGACAGACATGCCCTCAGGGCATGTCTGTGTGCCACATGGCTCACATGCCTTTTTTTGGGGTGCTGGAGGGTGTCAAAGTGAAACCCCCTGCACCCTTGCACAAATCGGTAATTACCGAATCGGTAATTACCGATTCGGTAATGCCCATTGATTCCTATGGGCTGCAAGGCCCATAGGAAGCAATGGGGGATACCGAATCGGTGTTTACAGAATCGGTAAATACCGAATCTTACAGATTCGGTATTTACCGAATCTGAAATACCTACATCTCCCCCCCTCTAATTTACCACTTCATAAATACCGATTCGGTATGATTCGGTATTTATGAAGTGGTAAATGTAGATTTACCTACATCGGGCCCAAAGAGTTTTAAAATGGATTAATAGAAATACATGGTGTATTTTAGGCCATTGACAAGTAACATGGGGAAACGATGTAGAAAATGAATGTAACTAGCAGGAAACATTAACATGAAGAACTTGTGTTGTACAACTGAAACATTTGTATATTAAATGTGCTTATTATTACGTTTTTTCATATATAGGTAAATGCATTAGTTGAAATTGCACTAATGTTATGTGATTTCGTAAAGCTTATATATTGTTTCTCTAATGATAGCTGAAAATCATAGGACTGAAATGCAGTACCCCTAGACTCTAGCTTTAGAATTAACAGTTTGAATTTCATGTGGCTGGGTGGCTGCTCTCTCTCCCTTAAACCCTCCTTGGCATGGAACGCCCTTTCATTTGCTCTTTGAAACATTCAAGATCCCTTGTATTTTAGGAAAAATCTGGAAATGTAACTTTTTGTTTAGTGTTAGCTCTTTCACCTCTCTTGGTTCGTGGCTGGACACTCTTTGGCATAACATAACATAGCATAACATAACATAACATAACATTACATAACATAACATGACATAACATAACATAACATTACATAACATGTGTGCTGTGGCATTTGTAATTTCTCATGTTTTGTGTTGCTGTTGAAGAAGCACTCACATAGATAGGGTGTCTTTGTTTTACTAGTCAAGCAAGGAGAGAAGATGTTACAATCATGTGGCTTGAGATGCTAAAGGACGGTTGTTGTGCTTCACACAGGAGAAGGCCTGGAAACCAAGGACAATTTGTATCAAGGAAGGTACACCGTCAAGATCGTGGAAAATTACCATCAGGACTGAACCCAGGGTGGATGGTATGATCCGAAGTGCATCCTGGGATGGCTACCTATGGATAATTGTCTGTTGAAAGTAGGGATAGTGTGCCAGTTCTTTCTTGCCTTCAGAGAGAGCATCCTTGAATGAGCTCTGTCTTTGGTAGCTTTATGCTGCTTGACCCATTGAACGCAGAGAAAGTTTTTAGGGAGACTCCACATGCTGACACCTTTACATCTATCCTCTTGTAAAATGCTTATTTAGGGATGTCACCTGAGTGTTAGTCTATGGATAGATGTAATGCATTTCAGCCACCAACCTTCGATGCAGTGAAATTTGGACTCATGCTTTCTTTATTTCCTATATTTTACTTCTTTAAATAATTGTGCAGCTTATGCTGCACTGTTAGACCTGGCACCATTGGCGTGGGTCTCCCTTCCATTTTTGCTGTTGCCTCATGTGTTTTTGCTGGTGTTAGATGCTTTGGGCACTGTGCCACTGTGCAAGTGCTCCCTATTGTAAATTGATGTATGGATTAGTGATTCCATGTTTGGCCACTTTGTCTTACTTGCAAGACCCTAGTCTAGTATACTGAGTGTGCCAGGGCGTGTAATCCAAATGCTGCTGGTGGGCCTGCAGCACAGGTTGTGCCACTCACAGAAGCAGCCTTGTAAGATGTGTCGAAGGTCTGCCATTGCAGAGCCTGCGTGCAGTCTGGTATTGTCAAGCTGACTGGGCAAGTGCACCCAATTCCCAGTCCCAAACCTTCCCTTTTCTTCATATCAGTCACCCCTATGGTAGGCCCAAGGGCAGGGTGCATTGTAAGTGGAAGGTAGGACAAGCCCTGATGTGTGTGGATTGTCCTAATAGTGAATTACAGCCTTTTTCGTTTTTCACTATTGCAAGGCTACCTGTTCTCCATAGGCCAGAATGGGCTGATAGAATTGTTACATTTTATAATCCTAACAGGCTTAGAGAACATGGTAGAAATTCGAGTTTAGTATGCCTGAACTCAGAATAATAAAATCATCTTCTAGTAAAGTTTATTTTAATATTCTGTGTTTGCAAATACCACTTTTAGAAAGTAGGTATTAGTTTGTGTATTCCTATGTCTGGTTTTTGAGAGTGACTGGGCTGGGGAATTCCAGGAGACAGGCTGAGTCACCCAGTGGTGAATAGAGAGATCTGCATCTTGATAGAAGGGAGGAGTGCACCTGAACTCTGAATAGGGCTGTGCCTGCCTTCCATAAGGCTGGCTCCACCCCCTGGGGAGCGGCTGATGTCTCTGCCCTGCCCTGTGAAAGGAAAGGAGAGGCCTGGTAAACAAAGTACTCAGGAACTGGTTTGGACTAGGCACAGGCCCCTCTCCCCTCTGCGAAAAAAGGATTTTGGGGTATTAATATTGGGACCCTGATCCCATGAAATTAGATCACTTTTGCACTACCAGAAGTAACCTTTACTGAGGGACTTGTGGAAAATGAGGAGAGACTATTCCCAAGCTGAAGTGCTGCTTGGGGGATTGGCCTGCAGTGGTTGCCTTACTGCCAAAGGAAGGAGAAAGGAACTTTGTGTACTTTGCTTTCAACCTGTGAAGAATCTCCAAAGGCTTGGAAAAGAGCTTGCCTCCTGCTGAAGTCTCAGGGACAACAGACTTCACCCCCCAGCTCCCCAGAGTTCTTTTGGAAGTGCCTGCTGCTGTTTTGGGCCGTCTGAGGAACTGCGTGACGCAAGGAACTGGAAGCGCGACTTAACGGGAAGAAGCATGTTGCCGTAGCTGTGCCTGCCGTCACAACTCCGAAGGAGGCTGTCACCGCTGGGACTGTCGCACTGCACCGCATCGAATAGAAGCATGCCGCAACGAAGAGGAAGCGTGTTGCCGTCGCAGCTGCTGCCGTTGCAACTCCGAAGAAGGAGGGTGTTGCCGCTGGAGCTGTCGCACTGCACCGCATCAGGAGAAGAATCTGGCAACGAGGTCGGAGGGTGTTTGCCATCGCTTTGCCTGCCGTCGCAACTCCGGAGAAGGAGGGTGTTGCCGCTGGAACTGTCGCATTGCACCGCATCGACCAAGAGCACCTCG
Organism: Lissotriton vulgaris; assembly: GCF_964263255.1. Classification (NCBI taxonomy): domain Eukaryota; kingdom Metazoa; phylum Chordata; class Amphibia; order Caudata; family Salamandridae; genus Lissotriton; species Lissotriton vulgaris. The sequence goes on along the minus strand of NC_141694.1, from coordinate 1,572,225,725 downwards.
CATCCCCAAGAAGCGCACCGCCGTCGGAGCTGCTGCTGTCGCATCTTGGATGTCGCCGCTGTAGTTGTCGCATCGAGCGGAGGCTTCACGCATCGTGAGAGAAGAGCATCACCGCTGGAGCTGCTGCCGTCGCATCTTGGATGTCGCCGCTGTAGTCCACGAATCAGACCGAGAACTTCTCGCCTCCCCGAGAAGCATGCTGCATCTGGAAGATCTTCACATCTTTATTTCTTTGCACTAGAACTTTGCCGCATTTCCCATCACTGCGACATTGCTTGTCGTGGAAGCGCAACGCAACTTGAGGTACATTGACGCAGAGTGTCGCATCTAAGAACTGAAAGATCTAAGCTTAAATCTATCATCTAATAGTAATCTTAGTGTGTATTTTTTGTCGTTTATGGTCTTGTGGTAACTCTATATATACTCTACTTATTTCTGATATAAAAAACTTGTGTGGTGTCCACTGGGTTACTGTATGTGGTCACAACTGCTCAACTTACAACACCACTGTAAAAAGCCTTGACTGCTCGCTCTACGCAACCTAGAGAGTGAGCAGGGGTTATTTTAGAAGGGTAATCCCCTTTCCCTGACTAGAGGAGAGGGTCCCTATTTGTCACAAGTACCTACCTGTGCCAACTAGAGACCCCCAAATCTAACATTGGTGGCAATGGTGGGATTCCGAATTCGCATTTGTGAATCATGTACAGTGACTGGTGAACACTACTTAGTGAGTGCAGACCATAACGATACTGCATACTTTTTGGTAGATTCCTTTTTGGATTTTTTTTCTATTTTTGAACTATGCCTAATTCAGTTGTGAAAGAGAGGGCAGAATCCATAGCCTCTACTGATCTTGAATGGGAAGAAGAGAAATTGGAAAGCTACAAAGTTGCACAACTGAATTTCTTTTGCAAAAAGTTCAATGTTCCCACCTCTGGATTCAGAGTAAAAGAAGAATTCTACAAGGCGCTGAGGGCCTGGGTAGAAGCAAGGAAAACTCCTGAGATTGAGGAGGATGACTTGGCAATTGTGCAACAAGAAGGGCCAGTGGGCCTAGGAGGGAGGAAAGTACCTTTCCCCGCATGTAGCAGTGCTTCAAACAAAAGTCTGTCCCCAGAGGAGCTGGAGGACAGAGAGAGATCAAAAAGGCAGGAAATGGAGATGACCAGGTTCAAGGTGGATAGGCAGTTGGAATAAGAAAATAGAAAGTTAGATCTTGAGGAAAAGAAAATGCAGTTTGAGCATGAAAAGGTTTTGAGGGAGTTGGAGTTTAAAACCAAAAGATTAACAGTTACTACCTCTGGTGGCAGCGTACCCTCAGTACATACAGAAAGTAGAGTGTATATTCCCAAGGATGTGGTGTAGGAGTTTTACAAAAATGATGATATTGGTCAGTGGTTCAGAGCCTATGAGGTAGCCATGTCTTCCCACCGGGTCCCTGAGAGTGATTCGGGAGCAGGGTGGTGGGGAAGGTTCCTTAGTGAGGGGCCGGATACATTGTTAGACCTGCCTTCTGATGTCCACAATTCATACAGCCACATGAAAGATGCATTGATGTCTAGATATGGTTTGACACCTGAGCTCTATAGGCAGAGGTTCAGGAAATGCACAAAGTTAGAAAACAGTACTTGGGTTGAATATGTCACTTTCTTTTGCAGAACATTGGATGGTTGGGTAAAGGGCATCAAGGTTAATGATTTTCAAGGTCTCTTTGATTTGATTGCATGGGAGCATTTGTCTGATAATTGTTTTCCAGAGCTGCGCCAGCATCTGATAGATAGCAAGCTGACTGACCCTAGGATGCTTGCTGAGGAGGCGGACCGCTGGGTCAGTACCAGGGTCTACAAGGGTCACATGGGAGACTCAGCCAAAGGTGGGCAGGGTCCCCAGCAGAAGAGTGGGGGACAAGAGTAAACAGAAGGAGTTCCGCAAAGGGCCCCAAAGTAGTCCCCAAGGGAACCCTGTGAAAGGTTCCCAGCCTCCCCCTGAGAGAAAGCAAGGAGCCCGACAGGTAGTCCTGTTTCCCAGGGGCCCCTGAAATGTTACAATTGTGGTGATCTGGGCCATAAGGCGAATGATACCAGGTGCCGCCTGTTTGGTAAACAAGTACATACTGGTGCTCTGCCCAGGCAGATGGCTAGTGTAGCCTTGGGGGAGGAGATTAATGTCCAAGGTATGGGGGTCCCGCACAGATGACCCTAGTCTCTTTAGGAAACAATGAGATGTTCTCAGAGGCTCAGCTGCTCAGGAACACTTAGAAATATGGACAGCGAGTGTCCATCAATGGCCAAAAAGTGGAGGCTCTTACAGATACAGAAGCCAGTGTTGCCGAGTTGATAACGCCGACAACACAGAGAGTCATTGTCCAATGGCTCAGGTTCCCTTTGAGTGGGGAGGGGGTCTCTGGTACTGTTCAGGTAGCTGTGAGGCCCCCCATGCCTGTTGACTGTTTGTTCGGTAATGATTTGGAAAGCTCCCCTTGGGAAAAGGTGGAGAAAATTACTCACTTAAAAAGGGTTGGACTGCCTGATTGGGAGTGCGTGACCACCCGGTCAATGTCAGCCAGTAGGGGTTCTCAAGAGGACCTGGAGCCTGAGAGGGAGGTCCAGGAACCTGCCGAAGAGAGAAGTGGCGAGGGTCGGGGGAAACAAGCCCCCAAAGTTCTCACGGCCCAGGAGGAGGCAGACCCTGAGGGGGATGCCCTGAGGACTACTGGGGAACAGATAGCTGAACTAGGAGATCTGTCTGAGCTAACCCATTGGCAGCAAGAAGGAGGTCCCTCCAGGGAAGACTTCTGCATGGAGCAGAGAGAGTGCCCTTCTCTTGTGGGCTTGCGGCAACAGTCTGGAAGGCTGGCAGTAGTTGATCAGTCAGGATCACATTGGATCTACTGGGAGAATGGTCTCCTGTATAGTGTGCCTAAGGTTGATGAACCAGGGTCAGCTCGTGTGCTGGTGGTACCCCAGAGGTTCAGAGCCTTCCTCCTGGGGCTGGCTCATGATGTGCCATTAGCAGGTCATTTGGGGCAGGACAAGACCTTTGAGAGGCTTGTCACCCACTTTCATTGGCCCCAAATGTGCACGAGTTCTGATACTCATTGCAGGACTTGTCAGACTTGCCGGGCAAGTGGAAAGAGTGGAAGGAAGCACAAGGCTTCTCTCTAGCCATTCCCTGTGGTCAGTACCCCCTTTGAGCGGGTGGGGATTGACATTGTGGGGCCACTGGACCCCAAGTCAGCCATGGGCAACAGGTTAATCCTGGTCTTGGTGGACCATGCCACCCGGTACCCAGAAGCCATACCTCTGAGGACAGTGACGGCCCCCCGTGGTGGGACGAGCACTGATGGGAATTTTCTCCCGAGTGGGATTCCCTCGCTTGGTAGTGTCTGACCTGGGCACCAACTTCCTTTCCAAGTATATGAAGTCACTGTGGCAGGAGTGTGGTGTAACTTACAAGTTTACCACTCCTTACCACCCCCAAGGAAACGGGTTGGTTGAAAGGTTCAACCGGACCCTGACAGGCATGATAATGGGTCTTGAGGAGCCCATGGGGCGAAAGTGGGACGTCCTCTTACCGTGCCTACTGTTTACATACCGGGAGGTGCCACAGAAATCTCTAGGGTTCAGTCCCTATGAGTTTCTCTATGGACACCCGGTCAGAGGACCTCTGAATCTGGTTAAAGAAGGCTGGGAGCAATCTCCCAGGAAACCTCCCCAGGACGTATATAGCTACATGCTGGCTTTCAGGAACCAGACCAGGCCCTTCAGTGAACTCACTCAGGCGAATCTGGAGGCCAGCCAGGAGGAGATGAAGCGCTGGTATGACCAGAATGCCACTCTGGTAGAGCTGCAACCTGGACAGAAGGTGTGGGTCATGGCCCCAGTGGAGCCCTCTGCACTCCAAGATAAGTGGACTGGACCTTTTGAGGTTGTGGAGCGCAAGAGTCCAGTTACCTACTTGGTAGACTTGCGGTCTCCTAGGAACACCCTGAGAGTTCTACATGTCAACCGCCTTAAGCCCTACTTAGAGAGGTCTGAAGTGGGCATGCTCTTGGCAACAGATGCTGGGATGAGGGGGAGACTGAGCCTCTTCCTGACCTCTTGTCAGCCTCAGAGCAAGATGGGTCAGTGAATGGTGTTCACCTCTCTTCCACCCTGACCCCTGAGTGACAGAATGACTGCCGCCAGTTGCTGGGACAGTTTCCTGATCTGTTCTCTCTGGTTCCCGGTGTCACAGATTGGTGAGTCCATGATGTGGACACAGGAGACAGCTTACCTGTAAAGCACAAGTCTTACAGGGTAACTGACAGGGTGAGGGCTTGCATTAAAGAGGAGGTCTCAAAGATGCTTGCACTTGGGGTGATTGAGTCATCTAGCAGTCCTTGGGCCAGCACAGTGGTCTTGGTCCCGAAGGCTCCAGTTCTGTGTGGACTACCGAGGGCTCAATTCAGTCACGAAGACTGACGCGCACCCCATCCCCAGAGATGATGAGCTCATAGATCGGCTAGGGGCTGCACGGTACCTCAGCACGTTTGATTTAATGGCAGGGTACTGGCAGATCGCCTTGACTGATGGGGCAATGGAGAGGTCAGTATTCTCCACACCAGATGGGCATTTCCAGTTCTGTGTTATGCCTTTTGGGTTCAAGAATGCCCCTGCCATCTTTCAGAGGTTGGTCAACCAGGTGTTGGTTGGACTGGAGGAATTCAGTGCTGCCTACCTGGATGACATCGCAGTGTTCAGTGTCAGTTGTGAGGAACATCTGCGCCACCTCTGGGAAGTAATGTGGCACTGCGGAGAGCAGGCCTCACGATCAAGTCGAGTAAGTGCCAGATCGGGCAGGGTTCTGTGGTGTACTTGGGACACTAAGTTGGGAGCGGCCAGCCCTTACAACCCAAGAATGAAACCTTCCAGGCTTGGAAACCACCCAAAACCGAGACAGAGGTGAGAGCCTTCCTAGGTGTCACCGGGTACTACAGGAGACTTGTCAAGATGTATGGCAACATTGTTGCACCCTTGACAGAGCTGACTTCCAGGAAGCAGCCCAAGAAAGTGATTTGGACAGACACCTGTCAGAAAGCCTTTGAGGCCCTGAAACCAGCCATGTGCACGGCGCCCGTGCTCCTGGCACCCAACTTCTCAAAAGAGTTCATTGTCCAGACAGATGCTTCAGAGCATGGTGTGGGGGCTGTTTTGTCACAGATGAATAAGGAGGGCCTAGATCAACCTGTAGCCTTTATCAGTAGAAGATTACTTCCACAGGAACAGATGTGGAGTGCTATTGAGCGTGAGGCCTTTGCTGTGGTCTGGGCTCTGAAGAAGCTGAGACCTAACCTGTTTGGGACTAACTTCCGGGTTCAGACAGACCACAGGCCCCTCAGATGATTGATGCAAATGAGGGGTGAGAATCCAAAGTTGTTGAGGTGGTCCACTTCCCTACAGGGTGTGGACTTTACGGTGGAACACCGCCCTGGTACAGAACACGCCAACGCTGATGGTCTGTCCAGATTTTTCCGCCTTAGTGAAGAGAACTCCCAGGAGTTAGGGTAGTTCTCCCCACTTTTCAGCTGGAGGGGACACGTGTTAGACCTGGCACCCTTGGCGTGGGTCATCCTTCCATTATGCTGTTGCCTCAGGTTTTTTGCTGGTGTTAGATGCTTTTGGCACTGTGCCACTGCTATTCAGTGCCACATTGCAAGTTCTCCCTATTGTAAATTGATGTATGGATTAGTGATTCCATGTTTGGCTACTTTGGTTTACTTGTCAGACCCTAGTCTAGTGCACTGAGTGTGCCAGGGTGTATAATCCAAATGCTGCTGGTGGGCCTACAGCACTAGTTGTGCCACCCACAGAAGCGGCCTTGTAAGATGTGTCTAAGGTCTGCCATTGCAGAGCCTGCGTGCAGTCTGGTACAGTCATGCTGACTGGGCAAGTGCACCCACTTCCCAGTCCCTAAACTTTTCCTTTTCTTCATATCAGTCACCCCTATGGTAGGCCCAAGGGCAGCGTGCATTTAAGTATAAGGTAGGACAAGCCCTGATGTGTATGGCATGTCCTAATAGTGAATTACAGCCATTTTCGTTTTTCACTATTGCAAGGCTACCTGTTCTCCATAGGCCAGAATGGGCTGTTAGAATTATTACATTTTATAATCCTAACAGGCTCAGAGAACATGGTAGAAATTCGAGTTTAGTATACCCGAACTCAGAATAATCAAATACATCGTTTAGCAAAGTTTATTTTAATATTCCATGTTTGCAAATACCACTTTTAGAAAGTAGGTATTTGCTTGTCTAACTATTCATCCTTCCTCTGCTAGTTGTGTATTCCTATGTCTGGTTTTTGAGAGTGACTGGGCTGGGGAATTCCAGGAGACAGGCTGAGTCACCCTGTGGTGAATAGAGAGATCTGCATCTTGATGGGAGGGAGGAGTGCACCTGAACTCTGAATAGGGCTGTGCCTGCCTTCCGCAAGGCTGGCTCCACCCCCTGGGGAGCGGCTGATGTCTCTGCCCTGTGAAAGAAAAGGAGAGGTCTGGTAAACAAAGTGCTCAGGAACTAGTTGGGACTATGCACAGGCCCCTCTCCCCTAGGAAAACAAAGGATTTTTGGGGTATAATTATTGGGACCCTGATCCCATGAAATTAGTTCACTTTTGGAATACAAGAAGAAACATTTACTGAGGAGAGGAACCTGAAGAAACTGAGTAGAGACTATTCCCAAGCTGAAGTGCTGCTTGGGGGATTGGCCTGCAGTTTGTTGCCTTACTGCCAAAGGAAGGAGAAAGGAACTTTGTGTACTTTGCTTTCAACTTGTGAAGAACCTCCAAGGGCTTGGAAAGGAGCTTGCCTCCTGCTGAAGTCTCAAAGACAACAGACTTCACCCCCCAGCTCCCCAGAGTTCTTTTGGAAGTGCCTGCTGCTGTTTTGGCCCTTCTGAGGAACTGCACGTCGCAAGGAGCTGGAAGCGCGACTCAATGAGAAGCGTGTCGCCGTCGCTGTGCCTGCCGTGCAACTCCGAAGGAGGGTGTCGCCGCTGGAACTGAATGTGTGAATCAAACCTAGGCATTTTGAACCAACATAGAGGGAACCAAGATTGCAGTAGAGGAGAACAATTGAGGCAAAAAATATAAAAAGTATATTATTTTTAATTAGACATATATATAATAAAAAATACAGTTCATAGTTGACAAATCTAATAGTAAACAATAAAATACATAAAAATATACACAGCTTATCAGAATAATCAATTTAAAATCAAACAGTGGCAAAGATTAGTGTTGACGCGCGTTTCGGCGTTGGGAAAACGCCTTCTTCAGGAGCCACAAATATCTCTGAAAAAAACATAAATAAATGTAACTATTTGCTTTCTACAATAAACAGTTGTATAAGTTTAAAAACCATTCATAGTACTCTTTTTCCAATCTATATTTTCATCCTACGGCATAGCAACCTTTTTCCCTCTGTCAATAACATACATGGTATACAATAATTTCATTGGAAAAAATCATCAATTAAAAATGTATGAGCAGCTGCATTTAACAGAACATCAGGGACCTTAATCCTCAAGTTGCACCACTTATCACGGTGTGTTAGCAATATTAAATCAAGATATTGGGAATCCAGGGGAGAGATGGATGTAACTTTACTCCATTATGGCCAGGTTGGAGGGAGCATATAGATAATGATGTCCAACCAAACAGTAAGGTCTATATAGCGAGACACCTTTTTATATAAAAATAACCCTATTATGTAATCAGGTCTAAGTTTATTGAAGAATATTTAGAACCACCAATAAAGACTTACTTAAAAATAGTCGATGTTGTTTTCAATTATCAGTATTCGATATTATGATAGCGATGGCCTGATTTTATTTAAAGACACAAGGGAGTCTTGTTGGAGATATCACTGTCTGCACCTATTTGCAGTTGATGAAAAAAAATTGAAAGCAATTATTATGTTTCTTTATTTGTAAAGAAAGCAGTGTGAGGAGGATTATTTTTAAATTAAAAGAGGTTCAAACATCATGTGAGAAGTTGGCCTGTGTTAGAGGCAAGATGGCGTCGGTGTGAGAGGTCGCTGCAGAGCCTGCTCCTGTGACCTGGGAAATGCCTAATATAACGCTCTGATTTGAGTGTCAACCTTCAACCTTTAATCTTTAAGCTTTAATCTTCAGCCTTCAACCTTCAACCTTCAACCTGTAACCACCGGGCCTTCAAACTCATAAGACTCTTAAGACGATGCTCTGTGTATGCCAGCGGGGGACTATCGTAAGGCGAGCAAAGCGAGATGTAACTGTTACCACTGTTACCGTCATTGTTGTAGCTCCTAGCTGCGTGGTGCTCTTTCACGGTGCTCTTGTACGGTGCTTTTTCCATCACTTTGGCGGTTGCTGTAACTGTAGCTGAATGGATGGCCAAAGCAACTTGAGGTGTGTATAACAGCGTGGACCTATTGCTCCAAAGGTAGAAGCAGAAGTTAAGGCTTGCAGTGTTTATAAAAAAGACGCAATCACGCAGAGTACACGGAGCATAGCTAGAGCTTCAAATTTCTAATTATCGGTTGCCGGCTACTCTCGGCGACTAACTAACTAATGATTTCGACTGAAACTTCATGCTACCTGGACTCCCCCGGATCCCCTTGGATCCCCCCGGACTTAATGCCTCAGCGACTTAGTGTTTGCTTGCTTGTGATGGTGTCAGCGATTACAACGCAACACAATGGAAGCGCAATAGAGTTACAAGTGCAATAATAGAAATCAACCGGTGGTGCGAGCCCGGGGGGGGGGAAACGCTGTGAAAGAAAAAAGTGAGAAAGTGAAAACGATTCTTGGATTCAAGGGATCCCTACCTGCTTTTCTGCTTTCCACTGTCCTGCCTTCCGCTTAGCGCTGCTTTGCTTTCCCCACTTTGACTAGCAGCAGAACCTGTGTTTTCTTTCGTCAGCTCATTGCTAAGTGCTTCTCACTCTCTGCCTCTGCCTCTGCGCCGCCTCCGCTCATCGCTCTCCGCCTCGCATCTGCTGCTGCCGGACTGCTTGACTGCTTGTTGTCATCTGTCATCTGCAGACACGGCGGCAGGGCGCAAGAAGGCAGGAGATCGCGTCGTTGTCAAGGGAGACGACGTTGGTAGTCCAGAATGCCCGTGGACCGAGAATAACAAAAGGAAAAAGGAGCATAGAGTGCTAAACTTAGTGTAAATATACAGCACAGTATAATACAAAAGTGGAAAAATATTGGACAATAATAATGGAAAAATAATGGAGAAAAAATAGTGGAAAAGTAAGGAAAATCAAAAAAATAAAAAAGCTAAAATCCAAAACATATATGGGCTCTCTGGAGGTTGGACAAAACTTTCAGCTGATCTGTTCACACTTACAATTGGGAAAAAATACAGGTCTAGACATTAAGATTCTTCGGAGCAAGAGAGTGTATGCTGGATTCTTAAGCTTACTCAAACTAACTACAAGGATTAGAGGCGGAGGATTCGGGACCAGAGGCAACGCAGTACTGCTAGTAGCAAATATCACGGAAATTACCATACAGACTTTGAATACAATCATGGAGAAAGACATGGAGAAAATTAAAGAAAAAGATAAAAGTAAAAATAAGGATAAAACCAGCGATAAAACCAGTGAATTTGATACTCGAGATCAAACTCAAACTCAAAGACAGAATCAAACTGAGATAAAGAACGATACAATAACTGATACAAAAGCAAAAGCAAAGGCCCTGGCTCAAGGAGGAGAGGGTGATCAAGAAAATCAAGAAAGTCAAGAAAGGGAAGAGAACTCAGATGACAGAGGAAATACCAAAGAGATCTATAATTTACAAGGATCTCAGAAGATAAAAGAAACACAGAGACGACCCGAAACCAGGGGTTATAAAGCGATGGAAAATAATGACGAAAATAATGATGATGGCAAAACAAGAGCTATTAAGTCTGATGGAAAAGATAGAAACATCGAGAATGGACAGATTGAACAGAAACTGCATAAGGAAGCCAAGAAATCAAAAAGAAAGCCAAGGAAAAACAGAGAGCAAAAGAAGCAGAAAAGGAATTGGCAAGCAGAGAGAATCTGGACCTATTTGAGAAAAAGGCCAAAAGACTACAGACGATCAAAAATTTAAAAGCTGCGGCTAACATAACTGGGCACTCAACAGGTTCCCAACTCAGAATTTCAAACATATTCAGTCCAGCAATTAAAGAAAGACAACAGAATTGCCCTCCCAATGAAGCCGCACCAATCACAATGGATCAACAAGGATTACAAAATAAGACCATCACTGCGGCAGCTGAGGTTCTAGTCCCAGTAGAACATCTAGAACATGAAAATATGAGGGAAGAAAGCGGATCTGGCCCTAACATAGACGAAGACTCAAATATTAATTCATTGGTGAAAGGCAGCACTTCAGCAGAAGTCTCGAATATAAACCGAGCGACGGAGGGGGTACGCTTCAGCAGAAGTCTCCGATTGCTCTGAATCAGAGATCTATGAGACAGGAATATCAATCTCCAGTGAATCCAGCAAATCCAGTGAAGAGACCGATCTTGGCGAGAATCCCAGACAGGAGGAACTGGACAAAAAAGTACCTTTACCGACAGGATCTAAAAATGCCCTATTAAACGATTATACACCAACAAAAAAAATGGGGAGAAAAAGAAGTAAACATAAAAGGCACCCAAATATAATTCATGATGAAACGACAGATCCTGGGAGTAATCCAGAACAAACAACAGTGAGAACCAAACTCTCACGTAAAAGCCCTCATCGCAAAACAAATGCTGAATCTGAAAGAAATTAGAATATCTTTGACAACCCGGATGATATTGAGCAGCTGAAGCATAGAGAACCTACACTTAGTGAAATCTTCGAATCAATCAAAAATTTTCATCAAGACGTAAAGAAAGATAGCCAAAGAAACCATGTTGCTATTCAAAAATTGGAAGGCGCTATCAAAGTTGCCAGGAAATATCTGATAGAATGTGTTCGGTAGAAGTTCGTGCAGAAAACCTGGAATCAGATGTCGGCAGATTACAACTCCAAGCAAAGGAGCACGAGGGAATAATCAAGGACTTAATGATAAAGGCTGAAGACCAGGAAAATAGAACAAGGAGGAATAATCTTTAATTTCTTGGGATTCCCGAGGGCCCGGAAGGGAGTGATCCAAGAAACTTCATGATCAATCTACTAAAATCTTCTTTCCCGGAACTCAATTCCTGGGAATTGGATAAAGAAGTATGCCGAGCACATCGCTTTCCACTAACACTACCAAAACGGTCAGAGAAATCTCCAAAATATCCTAGAGCTTTTTTAGTCAACTTTGGAAACTTTCTGGTACGTGACACTACATATGATTTTTCCAGGCCAACGGCTCAAAGAGAATATAGGGGCTTTAAGTTTTTTGCAAGACCAGATTTTGCACACGCAACAGTAGAAAGACGATGGCGAATGCGACAGCTTTTTGCCCCTTTCAAAAAGCTAGGAGCAACGGTCTGTCTGCAAAATCCGGCGCGGTTAAAAATAATATACAAAGGTTCAACGAGGAGCTTCACAAGTGAAATCCAGGCGGAGGCCTATCTTAAGGAGGTTGAAGCAAGAATGAAACAAAATAATGGTAACTGAATAGAAGAAGGCATCTAGTGCCGACAAACTATTAACTATTATTATTTGATATAAGGTTGACACTCACTACGATCATATAGTATCAGGCCAGGGGGTAGGTCCAGGGGCACAGAACACACGGCCACCAACAGCTGGGTGAGTTTAAACCCAGGTTGCCTCAAAGGGTGGCAGGAGGGGGGGGCAAGAGGGTGGGGAAGGGAGGGGGGGAAAGGGGGTTAGGTGGTGGATGTGGGGGGAGAAAAAAAAAACTGAAGAGAGTTTGTACTGTTAAAGTGATTTTGAATGAAAGAGTAAATTTGAAACAAAGGATATGTTCTTATTATGTATATTGTGTATGCAGCAGTTATCTGGACAGGTTGATGTTATGGAAATATTTAAAAATCAGATATGCTTAAACTAAGGATTGGATCTCTCAACATAGGAGGATTAAATGATTGGAAAAAGAGGGGGAAGCTTGAACAATATTTAAATATGATAAACTTAGATTTAATATGTCTACAAGAGACCCACTTACCCTGGAGCAAAAACACTGGTTGAATTTTAAAGGCTATGAATTGCTGTCATGTACATCCCAGACTTCTATGATAAGAGGTGTGGCCATAATTGGCAAAGTTAGGGGGGGCCAAAAGGTGTAAGGCGGACTCACTAGGAAGATGGGCAATTTGTGAAATGAATTTAGGTTTCACTATGTGCACAGTATATGGATCCAACACAGACGAGCCAGAAATCTTTAGTCACATTGAAAATGAATTAATTGATTGGCATACCCCCATAGTATTATGTGGCGATTTTAACATCTCTGCAAATTTTACGGATGGTAGCGTATACATAGGCAGGAAGCCAAGGGTGTTTAGAGCAATCACGTCAATGATGCAGTCACATGGCTTAGACGATGTCTGGGGAAATTTACTGACTGGAGATCCAGGGTTTACTTATTTTTCACATCCTTTTAATAAATACTCGAAATTGGACTATTTTATGATCTCAACTACCCTACTTAAGAGCGTTCAAATAAATAAGCTTCCCAAAATCATGTCAGATCACAATCCCCTAGTCTTAAATATGATCATCAATAAACCATACAAGGTTCCTAGACCTTGGTCATTTGATAAAAAATTATTAGCGGACGTTGACTACATCACTCATATGAAAATATGGTCCCAGTCCCTTTTTGACGCTAATAGGTATAGTTCATCAAGGGGAGGGGTGTGGGATAGCTTCAAGGCAGGAATAAGAGGAGAGACTATAAGCTATACTACCAACGTATGGAAAAAGGTTAATATGGAAAGGGAAGCATTGATGGGAAAACTGAGTGAGGCAGAGACACAACATAGACAAGATATAATTACAGGCGCTAAATCTGTCGAGAGCCTACATAGAGTAAACTCCCTAAAAGCTGAGATCCAGAAACAACTAGCGAGAAAGGCGGCAGCAAATTATCAGGCACAGAGATCACGCCTTTACGAAACTGGTGAGCAAGCAGGTAGAGCTCTTGCCCAGCGAATCAGGCAGATGGCAAGTAAAAACATTGTGACACAAATTGAATATCAGGGCCAAATATACGATAAGCCAGGTGAAATTTTGGAGGGGTTTAGGAAATTTTATCAAGAATTATATCAGGAGGAAGCAGCTGCAGAGGCCCCAAATATAAGCTGGTTAGACATGGGTAGCAAGTTAAAACCAGGCCAGATCGAATCACTAGAACAAGATATTACAATGTCTGAGGTATTGGAAGCCCTGCAAGATCTTGCAAGTGGAAAGGCGGCGGGCCCAGATGCTATACCGGTAGAGCTATATAAAAGTCTAAGGGAGGAAACAACACCAATGCTTTTAGATCTATTTAATGGTGTTATGAATACCGGAATAATACCTGAGTCCTGGCAAGAAACCAATATAGTAATCTTTCACAAAAAAAGGGAAACCTAAGACCAAACCGGGCTCCTACAGACCAATATCACTGATTAACAGTGATAACAAGCTATATGCCAAAATCATGGCCACTCGCATGGGAAGGATCATTGCGTCCTTGGTTTCCCCCTGGCAGCATGGGTTTATCCCAGGAAGAGGAACCACAAACCATATTAGGAGAGCTATCACCTTATTTGACATCGGTGCTGCTAGGGGGTCGCAATGATCCTCCTCAATGCGGAGAAGGCATTTGATCGCGTCAGATGGAGTTTCCTATGGAAGGTTCTGGAGGCAAGGGGATTTGGCCCTAGATTTTGTCAAGCCATTCAGGCTATGTATTCATCACCTACGGCAAGAATTCAATCAATGGGGGAAAGATCAGATAGGATCAACATAACAAGGGGTACGAGACAGGGCTGCCCATGTTCTCCAATCTTGTTCGCGCTCTACATAGATCCTCTAATTACACAATTAATGAACAGTGCGCTTATTAAACCAGTAATATCAAATGGGTTTCATACTAAACTTCTCGCTTACGCGGATGATTTAGCAGTCATTACAAAAGATCCAGAGCTAGCTATGAGGGAGGTAGTTAACATAACCGGTCAGTTTGGAGATGTGTCGGGCTACCGACTAAATGTGGACAAAACACAGGTATTATGCTCTGAAAAAATAGCCAAAGTGGATGGAAGATATGTAGAATCTGTAGTTTACCTGGGTATAACAATAAATGCAGAACCAGGTAAAATAATCTACAATAATTACACCCCTCTTATCAAATCTATGGAAACAGACCTAAAAAGAATGGACTCATTACAGCTGTCACTGATTGGTAGGGCTAATGTTATAAAAATGACAATGTTTCCTAAGGTGCTTTACAAATTAAGGTCAATCCCATTTAAAATTGACGAGAAAATTATTAAGAAAATTGAGGCCATTTTCATGAAATTTTTATGGCAATATGGTAAAATAAGGCGGTCAAATAGATATATGTCATTACCACAAGATAGAGGTGGGTTGGGATTGCCAGATATTAAGAGCTATCATCTTGCATGTCTCCTCACAGTCATGGCTATCCTACTCCATCCGGGGGGCCCATCCCTCGGGCAGGCGGTGATACCATCAATTTATCAGCTATTGGTGGGAAGTGAAGCTGTAGGGCTTTTATTAAGGAGAACTCAGAGGAGTTATTACAAGGAAATTGGATACAAGACTCTTGAAGATGTATGGTATATATGGAAAACTGTTAAAAAAGTTCTAGATATACCCACTATCCATCATTGCACACCACTTTGATATTCAACACTCTTTCCAAATCTTAGTAGGGATGGAGCGTGGCGTCATTGGGAGAGTCAGGGTATTGTGGAGTTAGGGCAAATAATGATTAGAGATCATTGTGGAACACTTGAAGAACTTACACAACACTATTCACTACAAGGTTATCAAGTGTTCAAATACCTACAGATTGTAAATAGAATTCAATCAATTAGGCCCTTATCATTTTGCTTGGGAAATTTGAACTAATTGAGTATTTGAAGTCAGGGGGCCATAGAATTAGAGATATATATAAAATATTTAACGATGCATCAATTGATGATATAGGAAAAATTGAAACCGCATGGTCAAAAAAATTGGGAGATTCCGAAGTAGACCTTGATAAGGCGTTAGTTATGGATAAGAGGTTTCTGCGCTCCTCGAATCTTAGGGCCCAACATTACAAAACTCTATTTAACTTATACTATACACCCAAAAAATTATTCTCTTGGGGGAAAGCGGCAGATAGCAAATGCCCCAGATGCGGAAACGGTACAGCAGATCTTATACACATGTTCTATGGCTGTGAAAAATTAAAAACTATTAAAATTGAAATAATACGGTTTTTAGAGGGGCTACTGGACGTCAAAATTAACCTATCCCCTACCTTGATAATAATTGGTTGTGATGTGAAATTAAATATGAGTTCTGAGGCCGAAGCTTTAGTTTTTATTTCCGTAGCAGTCCTTAGGATTTTAATTAGCGCAGCCTGGAAGGATACAGAAGCCCCAACTTTTCAAATGTGGTTATGCAGAATGTTGGGCATACACAATATTGAGGAAGCATTATATGATGTAAAGGGAGCGAAGCTAAGGGATTTGGGCAAGCGACTTTGGGCCCCAGTGGCTACTTGGAGGACAGCAAAAGTACAAATGAATGATTTACTGGTTGTGTAGATATTTAACCTGTCAATTGATTCTGTATTGTTTAATATTCTTTCTGTTTTTTCGCTTGACGGTATAATGGTATAATGCTATGCATCTATCTATGTATTTATGTATGCATTTATGAATATGCATTTACCGGTATGAACTCTCAATAAAGATAATAAAAAAAAAAAGACATCACTCAACGGCTGTGACAGTTTGCTGTGAGCTTTTCATACTAGAAGGTATACAGTAAGGTACATGTAAACTTCATTTTCCTCTCATTTGCACTATGAACCTGTCCAATGTGCTTCTTCTTCTTGTTTTTCACAATTCATTTCCTCCCTTAGCCTTATTCTAGAATATGTAGACCACTACTGCCTTGAAGCACTTAAATATCCAACAAGAGTTTTCATGCTATATATAAGTAGCATTAATGTAATTATCATAGTGCAAAGGGTATCAGGTCTCAGGTTGTGGGTGCAAAAGATGACTTTAGTAATTGCTTTGTTGTTTGTGCAACTTAGATCCAGAAATGTTATTGCATCTCTTTCACGTTGTGTCTGGGACCAGAAATATTTTCAAGCTGTTATCTAAAAGCACTACTTAAGGACTACTCTATTGCTGTGAGGTCTTACTTTATGCTTTTACATATATGGAAAACAAATATGTGCTACAGTACTGTTAAGTTCTTATTAATAAGGATATGTAACAGAAACCAGAAAATAAAAATCTTTGGAATTTACAAGTTAAAAAAAAAAAAAGAGAAGTTGGCCTGGTGTATAATGCTCACTAATTCTAGTGATCACTTTGTACCATGCCAAGCAACCCTTATGATGATTGGTTGTAAGTCAACCTTATAGACCAGTTATCCTAGTGGTAACGTGAACAAAGCAGTCTTAGGCTAAACTCTGAAAGGCATGTGAAGCCAGCTGTATTACCACACACAACCCCCTTGAATACCAAATGAAAGGACACCACACAGATATATATTGAAAATATATATTGGTTTATTAACTAAAAGTATCCCCTGGACTCTTTATGAGCACAGAAGCACAAGCGTTAAACACAAGACAGTTTAAAATACACAAAAGTTGCACAATATGGATGAACCCTAGGGACCACCTAAACCATATACTAAGAAAGTGGTATAAGAGATACCAATCTGAAAGGAAACAGGCCTAGGGCCTTGGGAATCACTGGAGCTGTTCGGGACTAGCAGTGACTAAGTCGGGAAAGGCCCGCGGGACTCGGGTGCAGTGTTTAAAGTGCACGCACTCACCAATGCAAAGTCTATGGTGCGTAAAAAGTTCCAAGTTAGTTAGTTCGGAACCTTCCGAGTGACCTAGAAAGCTGAAACTTGAGACACAGGCCCTAGAGATGTGTACCAGTGTAGGAACACTGGCGGAGCTGAGTTACCTCACCCACAGGAAGCGGGTGCATAGGGTCGAAGTAGTGTCGGGTTTCGTCACGCTGGTCGATGGTGCTTGGAGCTGAAGATGCTGCAGGCGGCTCGAGGTGAAGAGTTCCGGTGGACCAAAGGGTGGATCTTGAGTTGTGAAGACCTGAAAGCAGAGGGGACAATGTTCAAAGTCACTAGCCAGTGACTACCGTGGAACCAGATTGGAACCAGGCGATGTCGGGTGCAAACAGGCGTTGAGGTGTAGCTTCTCTCTGCAGCCACGTAGACACCGGGGGTTGAGAACATCCAGGAGTCGGTCAAGAGCTGTCCCACGCAGGCTTCTCGCTGTTGACGGTGTCGGCAACTTGATCAGAGCAAACAGGCCTTGGCTAATGCAAGCCACACAGGAGTCAAAAAAGGCTTAACACTCGGACCAGCAAGGTCAGAGCGGGTGCTCCTTTTTACAGGAGCTAGGGCAAGTCTGGAGGAGCAACCAGACCCACAGTGTAATTCTTCGGTTTCGTTGCCAAGATGGCCACTGACCACGTGGCTAGTGGCCGGGATGGCGCATCGAGTGGCACAATGCAAAAGGGCCCCACGCAGATCGTGGAGATGCTGGGGGGCTGATCTTCGGTGGAAAAGCTGCTCGGTGGTGGGGGTTCTCAGTCCCTAAAGCACAACATCGAGGATGCCTCTGGTGCTGCGCTGTCAGCTCTTTGGGTGACTTCCAAGAAGTCCGGTCCCACGTCTCTCGGTGCCTCCACGGGTCCCTTCTTTGCAGGGACTGTGGATTGGGCTGTGAGAAGTCTGGGAGTCTGGGTCTTGTCAGGCTCTGGGCTCGGGCTTTGGCGGGAGGCGGCGGCAAAGCAGACGTCGATTCGCTGGTTGGTACCTGTGTTCACAGGGTGGCTACTCCTAGGCCACAAGGGAGATTCTCTTCAGTCTTCTATGCAGCAGAATGTCGAAGTCCAGTCGTCTTCTTCGTGTAAAGTTGATTCAGGATGATCTGCTGTGCAATGGCACTGCTCCCACTCTTTTTCCCAATCTGAGGGGTGGATCACCTACTAGGTCCCTCCTCTGGGTGGAACCAGGAAGGGGGGCGGTTACACCCCCTTTCCTTTGTCCAGCTCCTTGCCAGGCCTGGGTCTGGAAAGTCCCAGGACCGGTTTGGACTGGCTTATGCACGGGGACACCTTGTGTGCCCCGGGAATGTCTCAATCTATTCAGCCCTGTCCTACCCAATACACAAAACCCTGTCTGGGGTGGTGCTCCCACCTCCCAAGGCAGGAAACCCTTTGTCCAAGCCTCCCTCGCTGAAAGGACTCCCAGCAGCAGGAGGTCAGACTTGTGTCTGTGGTGGCAGCATCCATTTTGTGATGCTGAGGCTCTGGTTAACTTTAACCGGGGTTAAGGCTACACACAAGTCGTGTCCCTCTAGAAGGGTGGAATGCTATCCCCGTTGACAGAACTGTTGAGGGGATAGTATTCCAATTCGTATGACACCTTACTCGACATGTTTTGATAAAGCCAAACCAAAGTTAGCAAATAACCGCAAGGATTATAATGCACTTAAGAGTATATGGTATGGCAATACCCCGGAACAGCTTAGGGAGTGGTTCCCGACAGCTGCAGACAGGCTCAGCTCATGCTAGAGCACCATCTCACATATTTCCAAGCACTCTGCCTCCAGGATAGATGAGGCCTTCCATAGGAGTGGCTGATAGGAACATATGTGTCCAGTTTAAGGTTAGATATAGGGATACTATACCTAAGTAAGAGGTGATTACACCAACTTACCCCAGCTGAGTGATCAGCCAGTTGTGTCAAATATGGAGGCCAGGCCAGGGGTGGCACAATACATGCTGCAGCCCCTGGTAGGCCTTGGTAACACCTATGCCCTGGGTACCTAGGGTACACTGTTACAGGGGCCAATAAGGTGAACCAGTTCCAATTCGTAATGCACCTAAGGTACATGGAGTCCATTTTAAGGAGAGAGCAATCAGCCTGGGGCCCTGAATAGCAGGATCCCAGGCCAACTATGTCAAAAACCAGCTAAACACCAGGCAAAAAGTTTGGGGGTAACCATAGTCAGATATCCACCTTCCTACACATCATATATAGTGACTCGATATTAACAGCAGTGAGGATAATGTGTTTCACTCACCAATAAGGACTTGCCACTCGTGGTGTCTATAAAAATATAGTCCTTCACGGGGACACAACGACAACGGTTTGCTGATGTATTTTCATCAGAGGGATGTTTTTATTTATGACCACTGTTGTATTTAAAAGGCATACAATTAATTGTTAGAGTCTTTCCAGTCATTAACTAATCGCAACTAGAAGACTAGATTCAAAAAGCATATTTAACAGGTTTACCTTCTTAGTGGGTACGCTTGTTTTCACGATGATATCAGTGTAACTCTACTCACCATAAGAGGTTACGCTATAGTTCCCAGGGTGATCGTGGTGAGTTCGGATTACTTCACATGGGTCAAATAACAATGCACAATTAAAACGTGACTTCCTATTCTGTACTCGGTCGCTGTGACGCAGGCTCGAATAATGCGAGTCTATGTGCGGAAAGAGGAATAAAAACATAGTCAGTTCGAATTCCGACCGTGTCTGTATCTAAGTTTATTAAATTACAACGATGCAGTTATGTGATTTGTAACGCGAAAAAATTTAAAGTAACAACGTCAAATGAATGACACAAAGAGTCGGATCAAAGATTCTAGCATTCTGAAAATGGAAAGACAGGAAAGCGCACATAACCCAATATGCTTAGACAATGTTTGATCATCTAATAATCTAATACGCTTTAATTGGTACTAGATCTCAAATAATCATATAGATGTATACTACACTAAGAATACCAATTATATTTAATTACTATATCTTCTTCAGTATGTATTACAAAGTTATGATTTTAAACTCGGAGTGACTCAAGGATACTAAAATACAGAAGTGCGAATCACAAACGGACAGTCTCAGTATAGTGTATGGATAACCCTGGTAGTTTGTATCAAAAACAGTCACCATATCACATAATGAAGTACCCTGTAGTTAGGTGGTTTAAAATATAGCATTTTCCACTGGAATGTCTCCATTTAATCCCTGTTTGAAAGTATTCAATACAAAAATCCAGTATACTTCTTTCTTTTTACAAATAGCACACCCACCCTTGCTATCAGGTGTTCTAATTCTTTCAAGGATGCGCCATTTGAAATCTTCTGCTTTGTGATTGTTCTCTAGGAAGTGCTTCACTAACGGTGCTGAAAGTTTACTTGTCTTAACAGCTGATCTATGTTCTGTGAGACGTACCTGAATAGGCCTGCAGGATTCCCCAACATAGCCTAGACCACAGGGGCATTTAATAAAATACACAACATTTGCTGTTTTGCAGTTCCAAATTTCACACGCTTTGGTGAGAAGCCATTATGGGAAAAGTGTTCGCCACCAAGAATGTTGGTGCAGGATTTACATGACGAACACTTAACAGTACCATGTACCGGAAGATTATTTAACAACGACCTTTGGCTTGATCCAACAGGGGTCAATTTTTTCCAAATTTAGATTGTACAATATGATCTTTAATATTTTTTTTCCTCTTGTGTGCAAAAAGGGATTTTGCCAAATTATTCTTAGAGGTGGGGTTGCAATTCAAGATATGCCAATTGGCATTGATAATCTGTCTAATATGCTCATTTAAGGTCGAATGTCTTGTAACGCAGACAAGTTGGTCATTATTAGCTGGTGCTTTCAAGTTAATAGAGCATCGTGATCATAAAATCGTGCTTTTTTATAAGAATTTCTGACAAGCTTGTGTGGGTAACCACGATCCAGAAACTTCTTTCGCATAACAGATGCCTGCCTATCATAGTCCTTGAGATTCGTACAGTTTCTATGGACCCTCAGAAATTGTTAAAACGGAATACTTTCACGTTGACTCTTAGGGTGAAAACTTTGGAAATGTAGTAACGTGTTACGTGCCGTGGGCTTCACATATAAGTCAACCTCTAATCTATTGTTCTGATTCCTTATTAAAAGGTCTAAAAATTCCACCTGCTCAGTACTATGCTGAGCAGTGAACCTTAAGTTGACATCGGCAAGATTGATCCACTCCAGAAATTCCAACAGCGATTTCTCCCATTGGTCCAGATAAAAAAGATGTCATCAATATATCTGGACCAATGGGAGATAGATTCAAAAAAAGGGGCAATCTCATTTTCGATAAATTTATTTTCAAAGGCAGACATGTAAATGTTTGCTATTGATGGTGCAACTGATGCACCCATGCTTACTCCCTTTATCTGATGGTATAGTAAGTCTCCGAATTAAAAAATGTTCTCTGTTAAAACGATGAATAGGCAATCAATCATGAATCCCTTGGGGCAAATTATGTTATGTTTGTCGATAAACCAGTTGGTCGCTAAAATAGCTTCATTTAAAGGAATGTTGCTATACAGGGACTCGATGTCCATGGTTACAAGTATATCTCTATTGGCCACAAAACTCAGATTTTCTACTATTTTAATCATGTGGCCACTGTCTCTAATATAGGATTTAATTTTTGGTATGTGCGGTCTTAAATGATGATCGACAAATTTAGATAGGGGTTCAGTTATGGTTCCAATTGTCGAAACAATGGGTCTATACAGTGCATTTTTCACATCTTTGTGTATCTTTGGTAACCCATAGATACAAGCTGTTTTATTCTTATTAGAGTTTAGAAAGTCATGTTCTTCAGTGCTAATTTCTCCGTTCATTAGTGCCTCATTGGTTAAATGTTGCATCTTTCTAGATATCAGATGTGAGGGGTTAGAGTTAATCTTGCGGTTGGTGTAGTTGTCGCTTAACATTTCAATCATGTTATGTTCATAGGTATCAGAATCTAAAACAACAATTCCACCACCTTTATCACATCCTTTAATCACAAGCTCTTTGTTACCTGCTAGTGTTTTAAGGGCCAGGAATTCCTCTCTGCTAAGAATATAGGTGGGTTTAGGAATAAATCGGAGAGTCCTTTCAAGCTTCTGAAGGACCACCAATTCAAACGCTGCAACCTCTGCACCGAATTGGTCGAATCCAGGGCTAAATGTTGATGGTAATGATAACCCACTTTTACTATTAGGTTCGTTGTTAATCTCTTTAGTTGCTTGGGAAAATTTCTTTAATCTAATTTTACTAAAAAATGAAATAATATCTTAATATAATTCAAAGGTATTAACATAGGTGTGAGGTACATAAGAGAGACCTCTAGATAATAAGGATTCACTTTGACTATCTAATCTAGTGGATGATTAGTTAAAAATGGGGATTACATCCCCTGACCCCAATATTGACGGTTGCGGGTCTCTCTGATAAACTGGGGTTCCTGTACTTGATGTTGTTGCTGGTTCATCTGGAAACTTCCTCTGTTTTGACCCTGGAACCTCACTCTCGGGCGTCCTTGACGAGGTTCCCCGTTGGATAAAAAGGCCGTTGTTGAGGTCGGGAGCCTGAATAAGAGTTAAAGACTCCTTCTTGTTCATAATAATTACTAGGGCCTTCTCCCTCCGAGTCTGATGTCTCTGAAAAAATATTTACTCTCTGGGGGGCACTCCTACTGTCGTCAACATAATGGTTTTGTTGATAAAATTCCTTCCTTAGGTAAGGATACGCTGTTTCTTCGGTATAAAATCTTTTATCTTTATGTAACTTATCAGTTTTTCTTTTATTTAGATAGTTACTAAAAGATTCAAGTTCTTTGTTGGATTCCTCTATTCTGTGCATAGCTTCCTCTACGCCATTTAATTTTTTGAGTTTCTCTTCTAACTCATCAATTTCAGTTTTGATGGCAGCAGCTAACTCTCTTGATGTCTCTACAATTAGTATCATCAAGTCACGTGAGCACCTACTTGCTATTTGGCTCCATCTTTCAAGGAAAGGTCTGTGATGGACGAACAGACCCGGTACGTTACGTACTCGTAAACCATTAGGAATAATACCTGTTCTTAGGTAAGCTAACATGAACTCACCATGTGCTTCCATCCGGATGAGTTTCTTTTTTAGATCCAAAAGTTTATTCTTTTCATCATTGCCTTTATTATTGGAACTAGCGCTACTGAAGGTAGCTGTAGTACCAACCAACAGAGCAAATTCGGCATCAGAAAATCCAAATGTCCTAAGATTAGCCATAATAAAAAAATGGGGGATAAAATCTATGAAGAGATAATTAAAATTGGTGAATAGTTGAAATTAAATGCAACTGCTCAACTAGATACACCTTATAATCACAAAAACACGGCCCTGCACAGACAAGCTGTGGGAAATAGTGTGAAAGTAACAAGGACCCCCTATAGAAAGTAGATACAATTCCTAGGACAGGGAAAACATAATGTGTGAATCAAACCTACGCATTTTGAACCAACATAGAGGGAACCAAGATTGCAGTAGAGGAGAACAATTGAAGCAAAAAATATAAAAAGTATATTATTTTTAATTAGACATATATATGATAAAAAATACAGTTCATAGTTGACAAATCCAATAGTAAACAATAAAATACATAAAAATATACACAGCTTATCAGAATAATCAATTTAAAATCAATCAGTGGCAAAGATTAGTGTCGACACGTGTTTCGGCGTTGGGAAAAGGCCTTCTTCAAGAGCCACAAATATCTCTAAAAAAAACTTGGAAAAGAGATTGCCTCCTGCTGAAGTCTCAAAGACAACAGACTTCACCCCCCAGCTCCCCAGAGTTCTTTTGGAAGTGCCTGCTGCTGTTTTGGGCCTTCTGAGGAACTGCACGTCGCAAGGAGCTGGAAGCGCGACTCAATGAGAAGAAGCGTGTCGCCGTCGCTGTGCCATACCGTCGCAACTCCGAAGGAGGGTGTTGCCGCTGGAACTGACACACTGCACCGCATCGGGGAGAAGGGTGCCGCAACGAGGTCGGAGCATGTCGCCGTCGCTGTTCCTGCCATTGAAACTCCGAAGAAGGAGGGTGTCGCCGCTAGAACTGTTGCATTGCACCACATCAACCAAGAGCACCTCGCATCCCCGAGAAGCGCGTCACCGTCAGATCTGCTGCCGTCGCATCTTGGATGTCGCCGCTGTAGTTGTTGTATCGAGCGTAAGCTTCACTCATCGTGGGAGAAGAGCGTCGCCGCTGGAGCTGCTGCCGTTGCATCTTGTATGTCGCCGCTGTGGTCCACGCATCAGACCGAGAACTTCTCGCATCCCTGAGAAGCATGCGGTATCTGGAAGATCTTCACTTCTTTATTTCTTTGCACAGGACTTTGCCGCATTTCCTATCACTGCGACATTGCTTGTCGTGGAAGTGCAGTGCAACTTAAGGTGCATTGACGCAGAGTGTTGCATCTAAGAACGGAACTGAACTAAGCTTAAATCTACCATCTAAAAGTAATCATAGTGTGTATTTCTGTCGTTTATGGTCTTGTGGTAACTCTATATAAAGTCTACTTAATTTTTATATAAAAACCTGTGTGGTGTCCATTTGTAGTGTTATCACTGGGTTACTGAATGTGATCACAACTGCTTAACTTACAACGCCTCTGAAATAAGCCTTGACCGCTCGTGCCACGCAACCTAGAGGGTGAGCAGGGGCTATTTTAGAAGGGTAGTCCCCTTTCCCTGACTAGAGGAGAGGGTCCCTATTTATAACAAGTACCTACCTGTGCCAACTAGAGACCCCCAAATCTAACATGTACCATCTAAACTGAATGCACAGATTTGGCTGATCTCTCTGTATTTCTATACATTTATGGTGAGGTATCTCTAATTTTAGTTGTTTTTCACTTTGTAATACATTAACTATCCTCAGCTAGTTGTCAATGGGTTATTATGTATCACAAGGAATCATTGGCTAATTGATCATCTTCCTAACAACGTTTCTCCTCCTTTACACTTTCTCGCCGTGAAAACCATCCGAGTGTGACTCTCGAACAGCCTAGAACTTTTGGGCCCAGCCATTTCAAAGAGCTTAACTTAAACTGACTAAAAAGAGGACAGGAGTTTCTCAATTACAGGACAAAGAAATGTTGAGGCCATAGCATAATATATGGAAATGGCAAGCTAATTGCAAGCACAAATGTCTGGGAAATTGTGAGCAAGATCTACCACCTCACTAAGCATAATGCGAGGAGTTCGAGGGGATAACCTACTTGTACAATAGTATTGCTGAATGGATCCAGGCAGGTGCTATCGCTATGTGACTCAGTCATCATGCCACAAACCTCCCTGGATTCTCTGCTGCACTCATGTCAGCTCTGGTAACTTCATTCTGATTCACCTATTTCATGAAAATTCAAGTTTGCAGTTCTCATGTCTATGTATTTGCACAATCAAAGACTCAGTTTCAGTGCAGGTAGAGACCAAGACATCCTATCAATAGCCACATCAGAGGTGCCTTTATATTTATGTAACCTTCTACTAAGATCCATGATATGTATAAACTTATTGGTGCTAGGAGATATTTTACTTTTAAAATATTTCTAGAAGCACGGACTTCAATAGGATATCAGTGAGGTACGAATATGGAGGTAAGGGTTAATGTTATCAAAATATTCAAACATAGAACACCTGAGCAAAAATATATTTACAATAATATTTAAAATAAACAGTATCAATAGAGGGGGCAGGTTAGATAAAACCTGAAGGGGGTAAAATAATAAAATGTCTAAACTATTTTTAAGTTATGGGATAATATTTGAGGACTAAAATAAGTACGGAGAGGGAAAACAATAAGAGAGGGTTACATTATTGTTGCAAGAATGTTTATCAAAGAAGAGTGATATTCTAGCTATCATTTAAAGGTAGTGGCCTGAAACAGGTGAAGAGCACTTGGTAGATTAAGATAATATTTATTTGTATGTATTTGTTGAGCAAGTGTCGTCATTTTAATTTGTGTTGTAAGATTAGATATGATTTGGCTAGTCTGATTTCTGTTGGTAGCTCATTCGAAAACAGGGGGGCAATCCAAGAGAAAGAGCAGTGCGCATGGTAGGAGGTAAATTTGATCTAAGATTCCACCTGCCTCCAGATTTTATGAAATGCTACTTTACATTTTCAAACACAGAAAAAATCACATCTTATACAGTTGCCACATATCCTTGCATATAGAAAGTCTAAAGATGGTCTGGATACAATAAAATATCAAGACATATTATACAGTTTCAAATGTTTTCTGCCATTGATGTCTCAATTCCATTTGTTTAGTTATATGAAAGGTAGATAGATTAAATGAAGATGTACACAAAGGCAACAGTAAGTAGAGGTCAAGTCACCTTGTCCAAAATTACCAACTGACTCAACAGACACTCTTTCGAATTATCACTGCTTTCATCATAAAGTTCTACAATGCAGTTGACGAACACAGCATAAACACTACACATCTTCTTCTTTTAAAAAAATTACCATGTAAAAAGATTAAAATAAAACATGTAATAAAAATAAACAACATTGAACAATGTAATCCTTCAAATAAGATGGAGGTTGCTGGACTCTTGTTTGTACACTTCATGAAGAGTTGATGTGATTACAGCAAGTTTATGTACTTCACTTGATTGACCTTGCATAGAGGTGTTAAAATCAGATTCACCACTTGCATTGGTAAAAACATCACTTTTCATGGATGTTATACTATCTTGTTTCTAGAAAACTCTGTTAAGACTCTATGTACTACCATCATTGGTCTTAATAGCAATACTAAATAACCTTACCACTTTTTTAAGGCTGGTGAACTTAGACCATTTTTTTTGCCCTAAAAGGAGTTCCATTTTTTATAAAATCAACAACCGTAACATCTGAAATGTCCTCTCAAAGCCACCTATTTTCTTACATACCATGGGTGGTACCCAAGTGTTCCGCACCTTATCACTGTTGTAACATTCAACACATGTTTTGAAATGTTTCTCCCAATTTCCAAGGCCTTGCCCAGGCCACCAATAGTCATCTTTCAAGCACTTATTAGTCTTAACATTCCAAGATGTCCCTCATGAGTGTTGTCCACAATGTGTTTCCTCAATTCCTCCAAGACAACTAATCTTGTGCCCCTGAACAACAAATCATTACAAATAGATAACTCATCCTTACTTCAAAAAATGTTTGGAAGTCTTGGCACAACATTTTTTTTCTGGCCATTTCTTTCTACTTCTTTACAGTACCAGATCCCCGAGTCACTGCACATACGGTGTCACTACTCTAAACTTCACTATTATCATCCTCCGAAACACTATTTTTAGTTTGCTGCTTCTGAAATTGTCAAACAATGGGCAACACAATTACCAGCTTCTTGAATATATTCAATGCCAAAAGTATACTATTGAAGCTCAGCAACCCATTTGAATTTGTGTTCAGAAACATAATCTAGACTCTTCTTGATGAGGAGGACATGCAGAGAAAAAATCTAGTCCCTTCTTTGTGAGTATCTCATTTATAAGTTTATGATCTGATTTGTGATATAAATCACTAACCCAAAAAAAATAAGTGAATTATTTGATAGGTTAACTCACTGCTAGGATTTCTTTCTCATTAGTAGAGTAGATTAATTCTACTATTTTCAACATTCTCGAAGTACACATCATAAAGCTTTTTTTTCCTTTATTCACTTGTAGACGTATGGCACCCAAAACCTTGCTCTTAGCATCAGTTACTACATCTGTCTGCATTTCAGGCATAAATGCTTGGCAATTAGGAAAACCACCAAATTCATCTCTCAGTTTCTCAAACTATGAACTATACTCCTCATTCCACACAAACTCTTTGACTTTTTTGGTGAAAGGTCTTAGAGCAAAGGATGTATTTTATATATTGGGTACCAATCTACTATAAAATTGAATCATACCCAAGAAGGAAACTACTTCCTCCCTACAAGTAGGTGGTCCAAGTTTACAAAGAGAGTCAACTAATTCTTTCTTTGGTTTAACCTCCATCTCAGAGAATTTGTAGCCTAAATAAAACATTTTATCTTTACAAATTTATACTTTTTATCTTTAACAGTGAAACCTGCTTTCTCCAGTTTTCTTAAATCCTTGTGAGCTTTCCTATTATGTTCCTCCTATGTACTTCTATAAATCAAAATGTCATCTTGAAAATACTTAGGGGGGGCCCTCTAAGTTACTTAAGTTACTAAGTAAATTCAGGATCTCCTTTTGCAATACATACACCGCTGACACCAGACCAGAAGCCGACCTATCAAATATGTTTGATTGCATTGGTGTAATAAAAGATGTAAGAACATTTGGGGCATTCATGGAACCTGACTTAGTGATATGCTAGGACCAGGTCGAGTGTGGTAAAATACTTTGCACCAGTGACCATCAATAACATTTTCAATAAATTGGGGAATAGGGAATTTATCTGACACTAACTCTTTATTAAGACGTTTATGGTTGATGCAAGTCTAATCTGTTCACTAGGTTTGCATGCTTCTGATACTCAAGCTAACCACTGTGTAGATTCAACAGGTACAATGATACCCTGTTCACAAAGATTACTCATATCTTCTTTCACATTCTTTTGTACATTTAATCTCATTCACCTCACAGTCACAAAAAATGGTTCTGCTTCCTCCTTCAATTTGAGCTTGTAAGAATTCCCTTCAAAACAATGCAACTTAGAGTGAAACAATTTCAGGCACAACTTTGGAAAATCATCACATGCAATGCCAATGACTAATCTATGACCACACACTTGATTCTCCTCACTGAGGATCCAGGTACCCTATCAGTTCCTTTTGTTGAGGCCATCTACAAATGTTGTTGCCTTTGACAGCTGCATAGTCCTTAGCAAATGACATTATTTATCTAGAATTTATCTTACCTGCAAAAATCCATTTATCTTAATCACCTGAACTCATTTTTTTAAAAACTATATTTGAAATGTAAATATTTTCACAATGTATCACAGTAATTTATGTTCAACAGTATCACAGTGAATCAGCACCCAGACATAGCAACCCCCCCTCCAAATATCCAAACTCATCATGTCATTAATAAATCATACAATGGAAATGCACAGCCTAAACCTTAACATAAGCATAACAGGGGTCACAATATTGTGTTCAGTGCATCAGTGGTCAGTGTGCATGTAAAGACCAAAGTATTTGTCCCACTTATCTATGGCAATAGGAAGCTCATATGTTATCAGGTGATGCAGCATCCGATTCCACAATACCGTGCGACAATACTCCTTAAAAGGTCTCCAGATATCTTTGGGTTTGGAATCGTATGTGGTATTTTGCTCCTGACAATAAATCAAATCAGCCATCCATTCCTTACATTTCGGGGCATGACCCCTTACCCCATCTGCATGCCACTCTTCGTTTAGCTAATAACAATGATAGAGCTTTATACTTCCTATACGAAGTAGGTATCTGTGCCGTGTATCCCAACAGTGTGAGTAGCGGATCTCTCTCTAAAGCACAGTTGGTCATCCTATCCAGTGCCGTTAATACCTGCTCCTAATAATCATGTACGGCCAGACACTCCCAGGCTAAATGAAGGAGTCCCGCCCCTGCCTGTCTGCACCGTTCACATCTATCTGTGTCCGCTAAATTGAATCGAAACTTCTTCACCGGCGTATAATATAATCTGCACAGCAATATTGCCATTGTTCATAAGTAATTTCTCGCCACAAATCCTCACCCCAATGTGTACAGGACCTAGTGGGTATTCCTGCTCTTTTTATCCGAATGCTGTTGCACAGGCCTGACACAAGATGTTTCCCATCTACTGACCCAAACATTTGGTGCAACAGGGGAAGGCATACTGGCTCTTGAGGGAAATCAGGAAGAATAGACTGCATCCCCTGTCTGGGACGTACATAAAGGAGTATGTCCAGAGGCGTAGTTTGCACCCCTTGAAGAAAATGCTCAAACACGCAGAACGTTCCATCATGGAAGAGATCTCCCCAAGTGGCTATATGTGCACATTTACATAGCCCCTGAAAGCCCCTCTCTTGCAACAGTGATAAATCAGGATGAAACAACAATGGGGGCCACAAGCAAGTCTAGCAATGTGGTTATCTGGTGCCACGCAGCAACCATGCGAGTGACAGTCGTGGGTGACGTCGCCCGCGTGCTGACAGGCCCGTGTATCACTCCAGTAGGTGGCACGGAGTCAGCAAGCCAATATGCTGTAGCTATCTGAGGCATATAGCAAGGAGGGCGCATCCAGTAATATGCATACTGCGCCTGTGCACTTAGATAATATATCTCGAAATCCGGAATGTCAAAACCACCCTGTTCATATGGCCAAGTCAGTATCGACCAGCTAAGTCTCAGCTGTCTCCCTCCCCACAATAGTCTTAGCAACTCAGAGCGTAACGTTTTTTTAAAAAAAACTCCCTGGTGCATAAGGGATATTAAGGAACAGGTAGAGGAACTGTGGAAGTATGACCATCTTAATGAGAGAGGCTCTCCCAGCGAGAGATAGAGGTAGCGATATCCACCGTGTGACATTGGCATTAAGGCGTGTTATGGCCGTACCATAATTTGCTCTCATGGTTTATTCCCTGTCTCTGGTTACTTGGATGCAAAGATATCTCAGTTCCATTTCAAACCATTCTATCGGGAAATCAAGTGGGAACTGCGTTACTGCTAGCGTAAGAGGGAAAACCTGAGATTTCCCCCAGTTGATTCCTATTCCAGACAGCCAACCAAATTTTATAAAGTCGCGTAAGATGGGGTTAATATTCTGTTTTGGATCTCTAACATAAAGCGTGATATCGTCCGCGTATAACGATACCAGAATTTGCCAAACACAGCAGCGAAATACTTTGTCCTGGTGTAGTTGCTGCAATCTACAAGCAGAGGGTTCCACCCCAATTGCAAATAGGTGCGGGGACAGCAGGCACCCCTGACGGGTGCCTCTGGAGATCAGGACAAGTGGCCATTGATCAGAACCTTAGCAGTAGGATGGTGATGCAATAGTTCAGGCCAAGATTGGTACAACTTAGGGAAACCCATCCTCTCCAGCACCCCCAAAAAGTAGACCCACTACACCGAGTCAAACGCCTTAATGGCATCTAAAAATACTGCAGCAAGTTGGAGGTCGGGCGTCACATTCTGGATTAACGAAAGCAAAGTCGTAAGGTTATGGGAGGTAGCCCTACCGGGCACAAATCCCGATTGATCTGGTAGCACAAATCTGTATAGTAATAGTGATACCAGATTCGCTAAGACAATGGTCTATATGAGTCACATGACTCGGGGGGGGCTTTCCAGGCTTTAGTAAGGACGTGACTATTGCCTCTCTCATCGAGGAGGGGAGTATTCCTACTACTAATGATGCCTCATACACCTCCTTCAGGAGTGGCGTCATGATGTCGATATAAGCCTTATAAAATTCAGCCGGGAGGCCATCTGATCCCTGTGCCTTCCCATTCTGAAGCTGCATGATAGCTTCTCTAATTTTATCAATCTCGAATGGAATACTTAGAAACTCCTGCTGGGTATCCCCAAGCCAGCCAAGTGCCACTTCCCCCATAAATTTCTCCAGGTCAATAAGGCCATGCCTTTGAGATGTATATAGGGCAGTGTAGTGCACGGTGAATGCCTCCAGTACACTCTGCGAGTCCCAACGTGCTGGCTTACCTGATTCCTGTATTTCCAAAACATGTCTAGGACCCTTTGTCACTGCTGCCAGCACCCTTCCTGGCCTTTCTGCCTCCTCATATTTACATGCTGTCCAGTACCGCCCTAGAATTATGCCTTCATGAGCGCAGCATCTTTATATTCAGTTAAAGTTGTATGAAAGTCTTTCAATACCTTCCCCACCTCTCCCCGCCCCATTCACCTCTCTAGCCCTCTCAGATTCTGCTCCAACTTATGTATCATGTTTTGTATGTCCCTCAGGACCCCAAAGCTCCTGGACATGCACTATCCCTCGAATCTTGACTTAATATGCTTCTCATATCATTTCCACGCTACTTACAGAGCCTTTATTCCTCACCTAACTCTGTTTGGAAAACCATATCTAATAGGGCCATGGGTTGTAACCGCCAGCTTGGCCTAGGTCTATAATGCCCCCGGGGAAAAGTGAGACCTTAACTGGACAGTGATCAAAAAAAGGTCTGAGCCAAATGTATGACATTACACATAGACGGCCCGAGTCCCCTTGTGAGCAGGCAGTAATCTATGCGTGCCCAGGTTCCTCTATGTGATGTAAAGTGCGTACCTTTATGCTGTAGGGGGTGTATGTACCTCCAGCTATCGACAAGCCCGCCTTCCGCTATTATGCCCTGTAAAACTTCCTGTGCTTTAGTGTGGTGTTGCAGACCTGCATTCGATCAGTTTAATTGTGGGTTCAGAGCAACATTAAAGTCACCCCCCGGATAATGTGAGTTGAGGTATTTGTCAAGATTTTACCCCATAAATTGGTATAGAATTCTGGGCAGTCTGTATTAGGGCCATAACAGTTGGCAATTTTGATAGGATCTCTGCCTAGGCGGCCCCATATTATAACATATCTCCTTTGGGGATCCTCAAAAACCTCCATCTTATCAAATTGCGTGTGGTAACGAAAGAGTATGGCCATGCCAGGGGCATAAGAGGATTAGGAAGAGAACACACTGTAGCTCGCCCATCGACTGGCAAAGATGTTGGTGGCAAGCGATGCAATATGAGTTTCCTGTAAGAGTGCCACATGATCTGCTGCCTATCCAGGTAGGCTAGAACTTGCCTGCGCTTTCTTGGATCCCCAAGGCCCCGAAACAATTCCAAGAGATTACCCTAAGGGTGTTACTATCCTTCTGTGAAATCAAGCCAAGTGCCTATCCCCGGACCCACATATAATAAGGAGGTACATTCCGACATCTGCATGCATAACAAGAGGTATCTGATAGACGAATCCTGCACCTGTGTTTCACTGTGACAAACAAACTTCCCACCTCCCCTCCCACTGGAGCATCCTAATCATGCCAGTAATGAATGGCCCTGCCCCCTCCCTGAAACCCTGTATCTTCTCAGGTAGACCAACGTGGTTGAGTCCATTCCCTCGTAACCCTGAGAGGAAGCTAATGAGAAGCATCAACAGTCTGGTAACAAAAAGGGGGTTCTCTCAATTGGGAAATACACCTAGGTAGCTCATGAATACCTCTCATCAGCCAGCGCGCCATGTGTCACATAGCAGCATCCCAGGTCTAACTCAAGGGTGACCTGCAGTGCATTGGTCTCTCTCACCCCTCTATGTATCTGCAGAGCAAAGGGCCATGGTACAAAAATGCTTAGTGTCTTATCCCATGTTTCAATGACGGATTAGTACAACAGCCCTTTTGTCAAAGCATGAGGTGTGCCTCCGTAGCGCAGTACCTTGGTGTTCACTCTCCTTCCAGTGATTGCGTTGCAGGGGAGTCCTCTGGTTCCAATTGCGATCTCTTTTGTCATTTAAGATGTTTCATGTACTCTTCACCTGTAGTGAAGAATGTTTGCGAGCCCTGGTGGGTGACTCGGAGGTGAGCAGGGTATAACAATGCAGAATCTATTTGAGCTTGCCTGAGATTTTGTGTGACTCCCAGAAATTTGCGACATACTTCCTGCATGAGAATCGTGAAATTCGGATACATCGTGAAAGGTATCCCATCAAATGTCAGTTTATTTTTCTCCCCAGCAATTCGCAATGCAATGTATCTATCCTTGTAGTTTAACAGGTGAGTGATAATAGGTCTAGGATCGCTGCCAGGAGGAGGTTTTGGTCCTAGAGATCGATGTGCCCTCTCAACTATGAAGTGTGGAGAAAGCAGTTCGGTACCCAACACGGCCTTCAGCAAGTTCTCAATATATTCCTCCATCCTACCCGTACCTGTGCTCTCCGGTATACCTAGTATCCTTATATTATTCCTCTCACTTCGTGCCTCAATATCCTCATTTTTCGCCGCTATTATCTTGAGTAATTTATCCATTTGGGCAGTCGCCTTTTTCAGTTGAGTGGTGGTGTCCTCTTCATCCGAGACGGGCTGCTCTGCTTCTTCGAGTTGCGTCTCATGTCCTCCTATTGTCCGTACCTTCGCGTCCATCCTCGTTGAGACTGTGTCCATCTTATCTGCCATGGTTGCAAAGCCCTGTCTAACTTCACTGAGAAGCGATTTACGGTCATCGCTTGGCACTTGTTGTAGATCTGGCGGAGGAGCCTCTGCCCCGGCACCCACCTCTGCATGCTGCTGTTTATTGTTTTTTTTAGCATCAAAAGTGAGCCGCGGTTGGCGGGCATCTAGTTTCCCCATCTTAACCTTGATACCAGTGGCGGTTGCAAGTACAAATGGATCTCCGCTATCCCGTTCGCCAAAATGTAGTTTGTGGCTGTGCCGGCAATCTTACAGTGCTCAGGTATGCCCAAGAGTTGCCCACTGCTGCTCGGTAGTGAGTGTAGCTGGATCTCTTGTTTACACTGATGTGTGCGCGGCACTATGTCCGGTAGTGGCAGGATGCAGGTGCAGTCCTAGCCGGCCACCCCTTTAACGTTACTACTCGTGAGTATTGCTTTTTGTCGCACTCCCCATCAGGTTTTGCCTCTGTGCCACTATGTTAGGTGAGACACCACACCACTCCTTCTATTGTCCTCAATACAGGCAGATGCACTATCGCAGCTCCATGTGCCCACTAAAAATACATGATCAGGATCAAATGCCTCTACCAAACAGGGCAGTGCGGGAGCACATAATACCCACTGACTCTTCATGGGGTTTGTTCACAGCGTCACCTTAAAGGGCAATCAGCACAGTCATAGGCTTGGGATTTATCTCTGCTCCCTATTCCATTCTTTACCTAAGCCGCAAGTCAACCACTCTTCCTGCCAACACTCTGTGTGATAGTGACAGCAGCCCGGATCACTAGGCCTCACCCATTGCACTGGACATAGCTGGCTACT
Organism: Lissotriton vulgaris; assembly: GCF_964263255.1. Classification (NCBI taxonomy): domain Eukaryota; kingdom Metazoa; phylum Chordata; class Amphibia; order Caudata; family Salamandridae; genus Lissotriton; species Lissotriton vulgaris. The sequence goes on along the minus strand of NC_141694.1, from coordinate 1,572,190,744 downwards.
CCTCCCAACAGTCACACCCGCTCCTCTCACCCAAGTCAAGCGGGGGCCAGCGACAGTGAAGTGATGTTCCTTTCGTGCTCTGATTGCCGCTACGGCCGTTATATGGTAGCTCTCGTACCGCGCTTTTGCCTTCTCAGCCCTCTCCATTCCGACATATAGCGAACTATCACACAGAAATTCCAGTGATCAGAGGGCAGGTCATACATGGTCCCCATCCTATTTGCAGTGTTTATTGGCGATACAGAGTGGCACCTGCAGCGTTGCGGTGTCTCTAGTATCACAGACGCAGGCGAGGTTGAGGTCTGTAATATCCACTTTTAAAATGTTCGCCCTGTGCGTTGATAATATGTGCCTCCTTGCTGTCAGTTCCCCGGGACCAGCCCACAGTCCAAGTAGCGCAGATTATATCCAACGTCCCTCTCCGCACTCACTGTTTGACCGCTGTTCTGCAGATGACTTCAGGTGCTCTTGCAGAGGTCAGCCACGCAGTAGGTTTGCTGATGTTCCCTCGCACTGGCCTGAGTGCCGCGTGGGGAGCTGGGACCTCTTGCACTCCGCTGCGCCGCCTGTCAGCTGCAGGGGTAGCAGGATCAGCCCCCGGCTCGCACTTCTCCCACTTCTCAGTCGCCGCAGACACCACCATGAGCCCAAATTTCAGCACCGCTGTGGCTCTAAACCTAGTGGTTTAACACCTCACACTTTGTTGTTTATAGTATGGACAAGAGCCGGATAAATGATGGATTTTCTTGCCGTTCTGCGGGAGCATCACACCATGGCGGCCATTCCGCACGTGCGCCACCTAGCGCCCCCAATCACCTGAACTCATTACCCAGCAGAATTGATGTGCATTTTTTTCAATTTGAATCGCCTCTCAGAAACTTTTGTAAGATTGCCTATGATATAACTGTTGCAGGGACTCTGCTCATAAACAGAACTATGCCAGGATCACAGGACGTCAGCATGTAGGGACTCAGTCACCTTACCAGATCTGTACTTTTGGGCCGGAATCCAGACTAACTCATCGTGTTTTACCTGCCCTCCTAACTTTCCAAAGAGACAGGTAACTGAACACCTCAGAACTCAACATTCTGAGCTCTCTCAGTGATCATGGTAACAGGTCATCCCATTTCATTCTCTCACTCACACATGTCCATAATAAAAGGAAAGAGTCTCGATAAAAGCTTGCAACATTTATTGGAATTAACGTGCTTTATCATGCAAAAATTGTGCTGCAATTAAGAGACAAGCCAAAAATGTCACAATGAATAAACTGTACACAATGAAAAGCCCTGTAATGATGCATGACATATCTGCCTAACTATATAGACAGATTATTTTTCTAAAGATCTCTGGGATTAGTGCTGGACTCCATACCTGAGATTCATATTTATTTGGTCTACTTCTCAGGCTTGTAGCTTGTTTGTTTCCGGACCTTTTATCTGCAGGCCTCATTTTGTTTTATTTTCTGAATGGAAAGTCTTGGCTTATATGATAAGGTTTGCTCTGTTAGAAAAACAGCAGCTGGATCTCTATTATATCTAGTTGTTAGTGTCCAACCACAGAGAAAAAGAGGGTACATTCTTGTTTGGCCTTATATGATGTACAGCCTAAATCCCAGTAGAAATAATCATGTGGAGCATATTTACAAAATAACAATGCGGCACAAAAACAAGAGTGTTACTGTGACTGTGTAAAATGTGCAAAGCAAAGCGGCCTATTATGTGTGTAACTACAGAGAGCCCTGTAGGGTGCTCACCGAATAAAATTCGTGCAAGAACATGAATCAAACATCACTTCAATTTCCACACCCTCTATTAACATCTTGTCAATAGGATTATCAGCAGTTTGTATGACAAACTGTAAAACAATATTCTCACTTTCTACTTTGACACTATCCTTTTACAGCTTATGCAATAATTATCATTTTTTCCACACCGCTTACACACCACCTTTAAAGCAGGACACTCTACAATTTGGCATGTGTCCTATCAAACCATATTGACAACAATTCTCTTTGCAATTGTAAGGGACTTTCTGTGATTTGCCAATATCTTCATATCCACATCATTCATACTATCAAGATGCTTGGTATTTTTATTCACTTATAAACAAAAATCTACATATGTTCAAAATGTATTGCGGTTGCAATAACATCATATAATGGAGGTTCATCCTTGAACCAGAATTCCTCTCTCAATTTGTATAATTGATCATAAATTAATTGCAAATCCTTTCTTCGCTTAAATGTCCAAATCTGCACTTTCCCACCAGTTTATGTAATGCTGTCACATACTCCTCCACCATTTCATTTTCCTTCTGTATTTGACTACCAAAGTGGAATCTCTCTCTAATTGTGCTTAGTTTAGGAAGATAATGATTGTCCAATTTGTTCAAGACAATTACATACTCTCCTCTGGAAGAGTCCCAGCATTGGTCTGATTCGATCTGGAGGAGAGAGTTGCCGAACTACGACCGGGAAACCATATGGCAAGTACCTCTTGCGGTTTTATGGCAAAATGTCAAGGCTGCCTCACTAAAAATTAATTTATTTACTCTCCATAAAGCATATTGGACCCCAAGAAGATTATCCAAATTTGGTTCTAAAAATGCGAAATGCCAAAAATGTGGGGAAGCATATGCGGACGACGTACATATGTTCTGGCGATGTCCATCAATACAAAGTTTTTGGCATAAAGTAGGTGCGACCAACTCCTGTATTGTGGGGTTCGAAGTTAGGGTGAGTCTTTCACAAGTAATTTTTGGCATGACCCCGGACGAGGAAGTTACAAGGCAGATATCTAAAAATCATAAAATACTATTGTTTGTACTCTTTTTACTGTCACGCAAGGAATAATGTATAAAGTGGATTTTGCCTGTTTCCCCACTAGAGTGTGAATGGATTCATTTAATACATAGATTTGCAAAACTAGATAGAGCTATATGTGTGACGAAGAAAAACAAATTTTGGAAGACCTGGGATGAATGGTGTAAAAGAAGATAATAACATAAACTTCTAAAGATATCTTTATGTGTAAGTCGATCTCCAATTTCTTTTCTTATCTTGTATTCTTTTCCTTTTTTCCTTTTTCTTTTGTTCTTTTTTTTGGAGTCCTATGATTATTTTGGCAGACGCACAGGCCAGGAATAGACCATATGGTATGGACTGAATCTCCTGGGCCAGAGCCATATGCAGGACCTGTAATAATGGAGAGTAAATGGGAGGGAGCATGCAGAGATGTGATGCCAGGGCTAGGATGGGACGAGGACCCGATTTGTGAAGTAAACCCACATGGCCTCTGTAAAAAGAGTGATTGGTTGTCCTTATTCTTGAGAACCTTGGAGCAGGTAATAAGATAACCCCGGCTATTGTTGTTCTCTTGCTGCTTTCGCTCGTCAATACTCTTAATTATATAAGGGCTAGACACAAATGAGGACAAAAAAAAAAGACAATTACATACTCATTAAGACCCTGAACTTCTCCAACACTTACCTGTCATACTGTCCATAAACAATTAGTTAAAATAGCCAACTTACCATCCAGATGTGTTCCAAAAACACAGGCATAATTCAATTTTTTCCACTTGTCCAACCTAATCCAGGTTCACCAGTATGATGCTGCAACAAAAAAAACCGTGGTAAAGTGATACTTTGCACGTTCAAATGTGAAGTAATTCTAGTTACCCAACCTCTTTACAGCCTCAACAATGTGGCACCCTATGTACAAGCTCCCCATTAATACCTCAAATTAGGAGTGTAATAAATCATGCACACCGTGTCTTACAAAATCTATATCTATCTATACTACTATTATAAAGGAAGAACTTTGAGGCTTTGAGGCGGGTAAACTCGGGAACCACAGCGCCAATCCACACACCCGATACATTGTTGTAATCCTCAGGGTGTCCAGATGGACATAGGCTATATAAAGTTAAAAAATACGTTATATTTAAAAAAATTACATTATAAAAAAAGTAGTCCCCTCGAAGTAGCGCCGGCCACGACCTGTGTGCTGACGTCAGGAGCGCGGGGAGGTGCGGCGTCCAGGAACGCGAGGGGGAGCGGCGGACATGGCGTGGGGGAGGAGCGGTGATGAGCGGCAGACATGGCGCGGGGGAGGAGGTGAGGAGCAGCGGACCGTCAGGAGGAGCAGTGACCAGCGGCGAGGAGCGGAAAACTGAGGAGGGGCGGCTGAGGTAAGCGGCCAGGCGGGGTCGGGGCAGGCGGGGGATGGGGACTTACACCAAAACAGAAGGAGGAGCGGTGAACTGAGGAGCGGCGGCTAAGGTAAGACTCTGGGAGACAATGTCGGGCAGGCGGGGGTTGGGGCAGGCGGGGGACGGAGCGGCCGGGGGCCCGGGCTGCTGGGCAATGTTAGGGCAGGCGGGGGTTGGGGAAGCCGGCGGCTGAGGTCAGGCTCCCGGAGACAATGTCGGGCAGGCGGGGGTCGGGGCAGGCGGGGGACGGATCGGCCGGGGGCCCGGGCTGCTGGGCATTGTTGGGGCAGGCGGGGTCAGGGAAGCCGGCGACTGAGGTAAGGCTCCGGGAGACAATGTCGGGCAGGCGGTGGTCGGGGCAGGTGGGGGACGGAGTGGCCGGGGGCCCGGGCTGCTGGGCAATGTCGGGGCAGGTGGGGGTGGGGAAGCCTGATTGCTCCCGGACAAGGTCGGGACGGGCTGCTAGTACTAATATAATAAAGAGAGAGCCCAAACCTTTGAGGCGGGTAATTTCAGGAACCACAGCACCAATCACAACACCCAATACAGTGTTGGAAAGGGGAGTTGCAGCAGAAGGACATAGGCTATGCAGACGCCCACCATATACATTTAAAAGGTAAAAGAACTGTGGCAGCAAAGTAGTCCCTTGTGGGCGTGTCTGCGTTGTGCTGTGGGCGTGTGCTGGGGGTGTGACAAACGCTGGGGGTGTGTGATACGTTCCGCCCTTCATGCCATGCCTTATATCGTGTGCTGTGCGTGTGTGCTGGGGGCGTGGGCGTGTGCGGGGCACGGGATTACGGAAAAAAAAAGTGAGCGTTGTGCCCAATATTTCATTGTTTTTTCTTCCCAGGTTCTGTATAGGCCTGGGCAGAGTGGGGCTTCGCGGAGCTACGCGAAGTGGGCGAGAAACTACGCCCACCTCCGCACTCCGCGTAGCCCCACTCCGCAAACACCACTGGCCGCCAGCCCCGCCACCCGCCTCCCTCCCGCCCTCCCTAAATACTTTGAAATAAAAGAATCACATAATTTAAAAGCACTTACCTTGCCGCCGCTGCCCGCCGCGTCCCCGGGGCTCGCGATCTTCCGTCTTCCGTACTAATGCGCATGCGCGGGCGGCCGCGCATGCGCATTTTCTCGTGAAAATGCGCATGCGTGGCCGCCCGCGCATGCGCATTAGTACGGAAGACGGAAGACGGAAGTAAGTAAGCCCCGGGGACGCGGAGGGCAGCGGCGGCAAGGTAAGTGCTTTTAAAATATTTCATTTCTTTATTTCAAAGTATTTAGGGAGGGCGGGAGGGAGGCGGGTGGCGGCCAGCTACGCTCCGTCTGCGGAGTGCCGCCTGGCTCCGCCAACTCCGCAAAATGCGGAGTAGGCGGCACTACGCATACTCCGCAGACGGAGCGTAGCTGGCCGCCCACCCCTAGTTCTGTACATTCCAGCTCCGGGTGTCCACCCTGCTCCCTTTAACTACCCCTGCACCCCATAATCATAACCCACCCTTACTCCTTAAAATACCCCAACACCCTCAAACACTAACCCATCTTAACCCTATAAATATACCCTGTACCCCAAAACCCAAACCTATTCCTAAACCCTAAAAATACCCCTGTACCCCAAAACCCAAACCTAGCCCTGACCCCTATAAATACCCCTGTACCTCAAAACCCAAACCTAGCCCTGACCCCTATAAATACCCCTGTACCTCAAAACCCAAACCTACCCCAGAACCCTAAAAATACCCCTGTACCCCAAAACCCAAACCTAGCCATGAACCCTAAAAATACCCCTGTACCCCAAAAGCCATACCTATCCCTAAACCCTAAAACGACCCCTGTGCCCCATAACCCAAAACTATATCTGAACCCTTAAAATACCCAAACACCCCAAAACATATACATCAGTACCCCTAAAACATATTTCCCTATACCCATACTTACCTTATCCAAATTTTTTTAAAAAAACATGCTATTACCATTCATGCATTTACAACGAATTTCGTTGTAAATGTATGCGTGGTAAAAGCATTTAAATGTGATGCCATGCGTTAGAATGGCATTGCGGAGTCATGGTACTTTCGTAGGGAAAGTATGTGGAGTGATGGTATGCGGAAAGAAAGTTGCGGAATAATGGGTGTTTGTTTACCCTCCCCCGGTAAGTACATTGGTGGCACGGCGGCCCACATCTCCAGCAACACACTCATATTTTTTCACCACCGATTTAAAAAATGCACAGGTCTCTCTCATTGATGGCCAGCACCGACATACACTTTTAGACACACCTCCCGCCACAAGTTCTAGAATTGCGAACTTTAGAGCTGGGGAGCTACGTTCGAATCTCGGTATCAGATCAACATCCTGTGATTCCAGACAAATCGCTTTGTCTCCCTGTGCCTACCACAAATGAATGTGTTCCTGGGTAATGTAAATTGTGCTCATGCCATCTTGTCGAGTGCACGCTATATAATATTGCAAGGAAAAAAAATATAGTAGGGAAACTCGAGTTCCCAATCCTTACCACACAGCTACAATGCGTTCCATGCACTGTTCCATGCACCGTCGACTTTCCTCACTAACAACATATAGGCGCTATGTCCATTTGTGCTGCCACTTACCTAATACTGAAGCACTGCATTGCACTTGTGAATATTTGTGCTTTTTACTGATTATAAAAGAAAAAGCACTAGTCCCTAAATTGTTTCTCACACACTAGGGAGTGCAAGCAATAGACTCCTTGTTTACAGGAAGACAAAAATATGCAGTTTCGCTGTACAACCCTGCTTGTTCTTCTGTTAAATACAATGGCAAACCCATATTACCATATTACCGTCACAACTATAGAAGCGGTAAGTCATGTTGAGATGAATGCTTCCTTCTGACTCCACAGCAAAAAGTTTTGTGGAGTCAGCAGGAAGTTTTCATCTCAACATGACTTAACGTGTCTTTAGTTGTTGTGACAAGGATACAGTTATTTGGGGCTTATCATTACCGTAAGAATAATCTCGGTAGCGGAGCAGCTTCTTTGTCTATTCATTCAGTATTCCAGTAAATTAACAAGTGACTCCACAGCTCACCAGGGTAAAATAGATGTAATAAATACCTACATGCAGGAAGCAGTAAGTTGAGGGTTAATCAACTCTGCCACAAACACCAACTTATTCAACAGTCACTCTTTAGAATTATCCTCACAATCATTATAAAGTTCTAGAATACATGAACACTACATTATATTTCCTTAACTTTCGGTAAATACTTATTTATTTATTTAGAAAGTTTTAGAAAGCGCCAGCATGACCCTTGCGGGTATCAGAGCACTGTACACATGGCAAAAGCATGAATAAACTCCGTACAATAGAGGTCAGCAAAGTGACACCACAAGGAGTACACAAGCAAGATCAGGGACCTGGTCGTGGGCCACACTGGATCCATTTCTCCTAGGGTGTAAAATATTTCCTATAACAGTCAGCAAAAACAAGCAAAAGTGTACTCGACACACCATATTAAAATAATGTATAAACCTGTAGGGTGAGGACCCTCTGGTAAAATAACAATTAACAACCAAACATAAAATAAATGGAGAACAATGTCAGGTCTGTCAACAAGGGGACATGTAAAAGAGAACACAATGATGCAGTTAATGATCACTCAGGAAAATCAATTTGACCTGTTTCTTGAAACAGGCAGAGGAAGGATTGACTCTAATCTCAGTAGGAAGACTGTTCCAAATTCTAGATGCAAGGCAGGAGAAAGCACGTTTGTATGTATTTTTTGAATTTGGTAGGTTTCAATATAAGTATGGATGTACTCGAGCCTGAAAGAACGAGCTTGTTCGCCAGATAGGCCAGAGTGGTGTAATGCGAGGCTTTATGCATGAGGAAAGCTATTTTAAAAAGAATCCTTGCTTCAATAGACAGCCAGTTAAGATGCACAAGGTCAGCTGTAATGTTATTGTGTTTTTTGGAGCCTTTCCAAAGTGCTGAGAGTGGTTCTGAGAGGGGCCAAGCTCGCATTAGCAGCCCCGCAAGGGTCATCAGACCATATTCAAGACATAAGATCACCAGGGATTGTACAGCAGGTTGTATTTCTGCGGTCTGAAGGAAAGGTTTGATTTTCTTGAGGGTGTTAACATGAATGTTGGCACCCCTAATAGTGGCACCGATGTGAGCTTGCATATTAAGTAATTTGTCCAAGGTGATGCCTAACAATTTAGCAGAATCAACCATGTGAGGGGTGCAGTTAAGGGCTGTGAGTTGCTTTAGCCAGTCCAGGTTAGGTGCAGAATCATTGTTGGGGCAATCAGCAGGATTTCAGCTTTGAGGGTATTCAATAAAAGATGGTTATGGGTTAACCAATGTTGAGTTTGCGAAAGGGACTCATTTAAAGTTTTAATGCCACCTAGAGAGGAGATCTTCAAGTAAAGTTGTGTGGCATCCAAAAATATTTGATAATGAATGTTAAACTGGTTCAGATGACAGTGAGCGGTTCCATAAAAAGGTTGTAGAGCATGGGCATTAGTAGGGAACCTTCCAAAATTCCAGTCCTGACCTAGGTACTAGAAGCAAGGGACTGGTTGAGTTTAATTTTTATGAGTGCGGTTGCGTATGAAAGAGGTAAACCACTTTAAGACCAGTCCCGCTGAACCCATCTTATGTTGTAGAAGATTAATCAAAGTTTCATGATTGATGGTGTTGAAAGCAGAAGACAGGTCCAGAAGGAACAGAAGACAAGGGACATTAGATCAAGGGTTTTCAGGGTGTCATCCACAATGCGCAGTTTAAGTATTATGCCCTGCTCTGAAACCGGATTGATAGAGGTCCAGTAGTTGAAATTTCTCTATATGATTGCAGAGCTGCTTGTGGATGCATTTCTTGAGAAGTTTGGCTAATGTCATGATGTTAGTGATAGGTCCGAAGTTGTTGGGTTTTTAAAAAATGTAGCAGGAAATGGATCATTGAAGTGATTGGCAGGTTTTAAAGTTGTCATCCTGTGGGGTTTTTTGTGTACTCTGGCGGGATAAAGGAACTCCAAGAGGCGTCTTTTTTGGGAGAACAACCGAGAAACAAGGAGACTGCAGAGGGAACTACCAGCTCCTCTGGAGATGTGGTGGGTATTAGGGGCGGCACCATGGGAGTGACAAGTTGGAGCGCCAGTTCAATTTTCCGAGTTTATTCAGAGAAGTGCACTGTGAAGTCCTCCCTGCTAGGAAGTGGATTATCGGAGGACATGTTGGGGTTGGAAGTGTGGTTTGCTTGCTGTTTGATGATTTCAAATAGCATCTTGGGTCTGTTTTTGGTGCCGTCCAGTTGCGCTTTGAAATGGTCAGTTTTAGCAATGCTTATTTTTTAATTGTAAACGCTTCTCATTTTCCTTAGCTGATAGAGACTGGTGATGGAAGGCTCACTTCTCCAAGACCTCCCTAAAAGCCTACGTTTACAGCGTTCGTCATTTAGGGAACCATTAAACTAAGGTTTGGATTGTTTGAGAGGAATCCTTTTAAAATGTTTTGGCGCAATGGTGTTCAGGATATTAGTCACACTGCTAATGTAATGGTCAGATACATCATCCAGGTTAGTCATGTTGGGGAGAGGCTGAAGCCTATTCATGGTGATGAAAGTAAGAGCATTGATGTTTACATCTCTCATGTTGCAAGACCATTGCTTCGCTTAAAGAGGTTGTCCCTTTCTGCTGGTGGTCTTTAGCAGTATGTGGAAGGCAATTTGATGATGATCCAACCAGTCGCAAGGTAGGATGTCCTTCATTTGAATGATATTGTCTCTAGCAATAATGAGGTCAATGGTGGTGCCTTTGGTGTAGGTGGGTCCCTTACAGAACTGAGAGAAGTTGAGATCGGAGAGGAACATCTTAAAGGAGCTGACTAAAAGGTCATTGGTGTCATTCCAATGGTGGTTAAAGTCTCCAAGGAAGATATAGTATGGTTGATTAGAACATGAGCTAATGAGTGCCATGATTTTTTCTAGGAAGATCAAATTGCCCCCAGGAGGATGGTAAATCGTGTGGAGCACACAGACAATCTTGCTCTTATTCCACATTTCTGTCATTAGTAGCTCACAGGAAGATGGCGAAGGCTTCCGAGATTGCTTTATGGTTACTCTGGAGCGATGAATGCAGGCAATGCCACCCCCCATTTTCCCTGGCTGATCACATCGGATAATGACATAGTCAGGCTGTGCTAAAATGTCGAGAACATGGGAGGAGGCATCATTGAGCCATGCTTCAGTGAGAATCAATAAGTCCAAATCTTGTGCTCAGATGAGAGCAGAAATGTCAGCAGCATGTTTCACAGTCGATCTACAATTGAGCAGCATAGAATAATATGAGGGGAGGTGCTAATATGAGCAGTAGTTATTTGTAGCAGGTTTTCCTTATTAGCCGATCTGGAGTTAACCCTGGGCCCCCTGTCAGGGTCAGGGGAAATAGGGGGATGTTAATAACGGAGTTAGAGGAGGTGAAAGACCCTGAACTACTATATGAGAATACAAGAGCGCAGATGTCTTCAGGCGACAGCATAGGCTGAAAGCTATGAGGTCTGTAGTGATGGTTATGCAGAGGCATAGAAATCTACCTAGAACTAAATGGGGATCGGGTAAAAGGATTCATTGTCCCCATTCCAGCATACTCCAGGTGTTTTGCAATGCACATTCACAAGTGGAGGGTGTAGATTCCATATCCTCTCCATCTTCATGGAGAACTGTAGAAAGGACTGCATGAACTCTTTGACAATGAGGAGATCCTGCTTGAGGTCAGCAAACTTCTCCTCCTGGTAACGCCCATTAAAGCACTCCTCCACAGACCCAGTAAAAGACCCAGGGTAAGAACCTGAAGTTAGTAGGCAACTCTGAGGAACAGTAGGACCCTTACCACAGTTACAAGGGGCGCTAGAGTTCCACTTGAGCGGAGATTTGTCACCAGCCAAGGATAGACTATCAGCAAGACAAGAAATGATGCAAGAGGGAGCTGCACCGAACCATGGTAGGGCTTTGTAGTTGGCATGTTGGTTTCAAAACAGGCAATAGGAGAAGCACAGGAGGCAGAAATAGGTGTTAAAGGGTGACATGGATATGGATGTATGACGGTACGATGCATACCGTCACAACGCGTGCTTTTACAACGCGTCCCTTACAACGCAAGTTGTTACCACGACTTGCGTTGGGTGCACGGATTGAGAATAGTATAATTGACTATTCTAACACCAGTCCCCGTGGACACTAGGAAAGCTGTTGGAATAGTAAATATACTATTCTTAATCCTCTAGCGCCCTCCAGAGCAAGTCGTGGTTACGACTTGCTTTAAAACGGACGCGCCGTAAAAGCACTGCGGAGTAAAATCCGCATTGTAAAGGATATACCCCGTGGAGATGGACCAGCAGCTAGGTTCAGCACCCTGGAGGTTGTAGTGTCTGAAAGAGGGGGACGAGAAATAGGGTTATCATAGTTAAAAGTTTAGGGGGTGTTATGCACAACCCTTATCTTGTTGTTGTTAATGGGTCGACCAGTTTGTCGGGCCGGTGATGTGACATTAGACGTCCAGAGGGGGAGAAGAGGAGAATTCCTAGGAGCAGCCCCTGTGTGGAAGGCACTCGGACCGGTGCTCCCGGAGTCAAGTGGAGGAATAATCTGTATGTCAGTGATAGTGGTGTGCGTGCTAAGAGTGTCCTCTGTGGTATTGGAGCAATCAGATCGGTATACAGGTAGATGCATGGGCTCAGCCAAGTAGGCAGAAGAGGCATAAGGTGCAGACAGTGCCATTATAGACGGTAAGCCCTTGGTAGTGCTTTGTACATAGAATTGAAAGAAGTAGAGGAGTACGATGCAGATGGTGAAAATATAGATGTGAGGTTATTGTGCTGAAGATAGGTAGCAGTCAAGTTACTAAGAGTGTTTTTAATCCTCATAAAGATATTGTCAAAAAGTTTGAGATTTCTGTCCGTGGCTTGAATAAAGATGTTCCCATTATTATATAAGGAGATGGTCAACTAAGCCTTAAGGGCAGGAGAGGTTAACGTGGTTAAGCGGAAACCGTGTGGAGTTTTGGCCGGTAGCTCGGTACTCAGCATAGAAGTTAGAGTCTTTCTCCACAGGGCTCTTCTATTAGTGTAGAAAAAAATTTGGTCAGTCACCACAGAGCCCTTAGAGGTTTTAAATGTGTCCGATGTAAGTGTTTACAGCCAGCTTTTGAGGAGATATTGTTTGTAGGTCTTTCTCAATTTCAACGATAAGTTGGGGGTAGATGATCTTACAAGCATTCAGGTATAACTGAGCACGGAGGTCAGAGGCCCTTGCGGTGCGTTGCAAAATGCTGATGTTAGGTCATAGATAGTGCTGGAGAGATAGTTCAAGTAGAAGTGGGCACTCTAAATAGAGGGGGTAAAGTAGTAGTAGCCAGGAACTAAATAGCAGGCATAAGTACCCCGAAAAACCATAAAAGTCAGGAGTAAATCTGACGTCCTCCCGCATAACGATGGGCTGGTCGAGGTGCACTCCTTAGCCTTTACAGCGTTGCAAGATTGCTGCCCCTATATCCATAAAAGGGCTTGACGGCCGAGAGACAGTCCTATTTTAGTTTCTAAGACAGGAAAGATAGAAGATCCTAATTACGTTGACGTGCCCACATAAGTGACAGGGGAGAAGCAGCATGTGATGATTTTAGGTGATTCCAGTAGTCAATGCAAGAATGTCATTAAAGGAGATCCCATTATTCTAGCATGTAGGAATTAAGTCACCTGACCTATCCAAGATGGCCCCCAAAGAATGAGGATAGACCATTCCTCCTTCTATTTCCATAGTCATCGGTGTAAAGGATCAGTGCGATGAGTGTGTACCTCTTCTATTTCTATTTGTGATAGAGGAAGTGTAAAATGGGTGCCAGAAACTAGGAATCTCAAAATAGGTTCCAATCACAAATGGAGAACCTGAAAAAGCAATTAGAAGAGTACATCAGTGGCGATGGTGTGGTCCAGATCTGCCCGATGAACCTTCTGGTTATCGCCAACCGCACCCTTGGTGCTCACAGTGGGCGGAAACAGTGGCATAATTGCCGGAACATTAAACTTGTAGAAGAAAGTGTGTTTTGGAGAGCACGCCAAACATCACAGCGTGAGGGAGCAGAGCCAGAATCCCAAAGAAATCCGACAGCCGCTGCTTGAGCCTGCAGCTCAATACCAGTTCCGTGTGACAACGACAGTGACACTAAGTAGGAGGAACAGCGTTGATACAAGGTAAGGGCAGCGTGTCTCTTGTAAGCCTTGATCAGAGCATTCAAGCAGCCCCAGTGCGTCCGGGCCCACTGACTCAATTTGCCAGCCACGTTCCGAGAGGAGGAGGGATCCGTAACTCCGATGCGGGAAGTCGCAGCCTTAGAAGGCAGCAGTCCCAAAGAGTCGATTCAGAAGCTGCGTGTTGGGTCAATCATCCAGCACTATGTCCTGCAGACAGATTGCGGCAGCAGATTCCAGCAGGAAACCAACCTCTGGGCAACAGGAGTCAGCGGGCATTTACTGTATGAGAGTGCATTTCAGTCCGTACAGGAAACACAGGTGTGGTAGTTAGAATTCAGTCCCAGAGGCACCCACTATCAGAGTTCAGGTCCATCAGGCAGATGGCATGCGGCAGCAGCCTACTGCAGGAACACACAGCAGGGCAACGGGAGTCAAATGGCAATCACAGTGGAGGAGCAGACTCTGATTAGCACGGTAAGAATCGCTTACTTACTGAAATCTAAACACCAGGGGCCAGTTATATAAAATTGTCATGTAATATAACGCGGCAAGACAACGCTGAGTGAAAGGGATATGTCACATTCCTGCTCTCTGCCTGTGCTGGTGAATAATCTGCTGCGTACTGCCAACGCAGGCAGCCTTGCTTCATTGTGCAAGGATGCCCCTTAGTGCACAAAAACAATCTTCAGAGGCATTTTCCTCTTTCCAAGTGTGTTGCAGAAGGAAGATATATCTCATTGTTGTGACTCCCCTGGGAAGGCGTAGCATTTTGGCGCATTCCCAGGTTTACCAGTCTTGGTAAATCTGGGAATGCCACAAAATCCATGGGTGTATTCCTGGGAACACCTGTGCTCGCCCTATGGAATACCTTCCCAGGGCAGAGTTAAGCAGGGCAGCAACTTGTGCGGCCTTGTGTTAATCCAGATTGGCCAAACAGCACGGGGTCACGCAAAGTGGCCTTGCGTTGCTTTGTAATTCTGAGTTAGGAATTGTGTTGCCCTTGCGACACCCTGCAGGACACAAGGGCAACGCATTCCCTTTATAAATCGGGCCTCAGAAATGTTTGTTTGAATATCTTTATTCGGTGAAAGTTGTTCACCATAAAAGAGTACATATACACAATAAAATTACATTTCCTCCGCTAGAACAATGATAAAATATAACAGTATAATTAATATAGATCTTAGCCAAAACATCCTCAACAGTTCACTATGTTAAAAAGGAGAACCATCAATTAAATACAGTCAAACAATTGGTAGCCTAGAGTGCAGCTTCAATATCCTTGAGCGCGTCAGCCATGCACTGCTCAAATATTTTGCCACCCCGCATATCATGGCAGTGGATGATGAGTCAGTAGAGAGTACACGTAAGGCCTGTCTGTGACACCTCAGCCCCAACTCCCTGCATACAGGTTTCAGCCAGATCTTCCATGCCACTTTGTAGGCGGGGCAGGCAAAAAGTAAATGGGCCACAGACTCCTTAGGGGCTGCACAACCAGGGCACGAACGCGAAGGGCCTCCAGAGTTTGACCACCTCGCGGTGAATTCATGCACCGGGAGGGTCCCGTACCTTAGTTTTAAATATAACGCTCTGTCTAGAGGCTTGGTTATAAGATCAAAAGGGGGTTCCAGCTTTCTAGCCCATTTGAACTCTAAGAACCGTTCAGTGAGTGAACCCCCAGCCCCACAGCGTATTGCCTCGCCCTGCACTCAATCCCAGTATAACTTCTTGATCACTAGTTTGGGCGGCGGCATTTGGGTCTCTCACACATCTCTCAATCCCAATTGGAGAACCAGGTGTCTCACATTGTTCAGCCATCCAATCTTGTTGCCAGTATCAAGCAATAATAGGTCATCCAACCCTTCAGCATATTTGGCAAGCTCCTTGGTCCTTCTTAGGCGGACCCAGAAGAGCAATGGACGCAGCCTCACTAGGTCCTTTAGGGCTCGTCTGCCCAAATCTAGTCGCAAGGGGGTCAACGGGGTAGAGGCGGGGAGAGCCACCACCTCCCTCAGAAACGTATTTTCCGCTAAGGAAAGTTCCAAAACGTTTTCGAACCCCCAAAGCTCAGAGTCATATGATGCAGCCGGGAGTATCTGGCCCTCATAAATGGCCATGACCGGAGACACAGGTTTACTTGTTGACTCTCGATACTCCCTCAAGGTCACCCCAGTTACTCTTTTGTGACCAAGTAACATTTTAGCCAAGTGGTCCTTCCAATTCATTCGACTATTTATCCGCACCCCTAAATAATCGAACGAATCGACCATCTCCAGGGGTGCCCCATTGAGCGAGAATTTTTTTTAAAAATCTTTTGGAGGGTGAGAAAGCCATCAGCTTGGTTTTCGAGGTGTTGATGGTTAAGCCTCTATCTATGCAGAAGGAGCTTAATCGATTCAAAAGCTTTTGCAATCCTACTGGGGATTTGGAGATCAGTATAGTGTCATCAGCGAAGAGTAAAGTGGGGATTCTTTCCCCCGCCAGGGATGGAGCATCCGTCTCTTCCCCTCTCAGATGATCCACCACTCCATTCACAAACAAGGAGAAAAGAGTCGGAGCCATAACACAGCCCTGGCGTACTCCACTCCTCACGGGGACCCTATCGGTCAGCTGTCCCTGGGTACCCCATCTGAGCCTCGCGTAGTTCCCCGCGTGGAGCTTTACAATTAAACTCAAGAGTATACCGGGGAGGCCCATCCTTCCTAGAATCTCCCACAATTTAGCCCGAGGGACCAGGTCAAAAGCTGTTTTGAGATCTATGAAGGCCATATAAAGACTGAATGTAAATTCTCATTATATGAGTCCGAGCTGGGCGCTAGTTATCAGGTCTCATGTTTGCAAATGGTATATGGTAGTCTCTTGCGAGTCCTGTATTGAAGAATGCCCTAAAGATATTTACTTTCAGCAAGTATATAAAGTTAAGTTTATTTGCTTAAATGTTTTCCACAGACGTGCACGTTATCATGTACAGCGTTACAATAAAAACAGAATCAACATTGAGTTAATATCCCAAACTTTAAAAAAAACAAAGATGTTATTCTCTTCTCAGCCCCAGGAGTGTAAAAACAAAAGAATTGAGGGGCATATTACCAAGCAATAGCGATAATTATCGCTATTGCTTGGTTAGAGACAAAAATTTACCGCTGAGGTGCGGCGATTTTTACCGCAAATAAACCTTGGTATTACCAAGGTTTATCGCAAATGCGATAAAAATCGCCGCAATGCATGAATATCGCTGATAAGTCAGCGATATTCATGTATTACCGAGCTAATGCTCTTAGCCATGTTATCCACCTCCCATTGGATAACATGGCTAAGAACTGCTCAGGGCAGGTGTTAGCTTTTGGAGATATTCGCGCATAGCACGAATATCTCCAAAAGTTGGTAATAGGAGATAGCGATGTTAGCGACTGTTTTCAGTCGCTAACATCTTGGCACGCCCACTTTGCATGTCATTATTGATAAATATCACTGACATGCAAAGTGGGGCCCAAGATGGTCGCTATCTCCTACTAGCTGTTGCTAACTGGTGTTAGCGACAGCTAGGTAATAGGGAGATAATTTTATCTCAGCTTTCTTGGCTTTTAAAGCCAAAAAAGCGGAGATAAACCCCCTTGATAATATGCCCCACAGTTTGATCTGCCGCATATTAGTTGACATGTTTCCAGTTCTAGTGTGACAATGCCTTGAAAAGTCACCATTTCGGTAAACAGTGATGGGATATTTGTCATCTGTAGAAGAAAAATACATTACAAGCTGTCCAAACCAACATGGGATTGCTTACACTTGCAGCATAGCTGGTGTTATTTTCCAAATGTAAGCATTGATTACATCGCCTTTAAATTACTCAAGGAAACTGTTTGGCTCCATGCTTTTTAAAAGTTTGGATCGCTGATTGTGTACCAATATTTTAGAATGGGGGTCTTCTAAACAGGCGTAAACACGTTTCTGTTTAGATAGTGTGCCCTTAATCTGCCAGCAATACCCTTGCCACTATGGTCTTTGTCAGGCCTAGAAAATACTGAACTATTAATATATACCCCATTGTTTGGCAAAAGTACAAGTTCTCGTCGCTCCACATGTTCTATTAGATTCCAGTTGTAGTATTTTGAAGCAGAATAGTATTCTTCACAGTGTCAAATAACTTCCATGCAGCATAGACAACTGCACTGCTCCCTGAAAGCTTTAGTGCCAATAGGCCCTGGAAAGATCATTTCAGAAATCCGGGTAGTGTGACCTCATTTAATTCTGGGACTTAGATGATATGAACTCGGTTTCTAGCTTAAATTAATTTAAAAGCATAAAATATATGTAAAAAGTTTGTTCTGCTTTGCCAGGCCAAACACACAACCCGCCTGGCAGACGTGCCATGTACACTGAGAGAAATATAGAACAGGCCACTGGGGGGACTGTGAATTCCTGAGTCAGTTTAGGGAACAGGTGTAGGCGTGTGAAAGGGTATAACCTTATAAATTGTAAAAACACAAGTTGTGAGTCACCTTCTTTGCAACTTGCACAATCCTAAATGCAACTACAGTTTCATATTTTGCTCTGAAGTTCAACAAAGATTTGTAACAACTAATAGTAAGAAGGCATTTAAATGTCCACAGTGTAAAGCTTGAAGGTGTATGCAGTAAAAGCCTGTCAGGGATGACGTTGCAATGCCTTTCGAGTTTCTAACCCAGAAAAAACCTCCTTATGGTTTTGATAGGTAAAAGTATATTCCAGAAGTTGTGCGCATGCTCATCATCCATTTTTCGATCCTTTATATGGAGCTTTATCCCACAACCCACACACGTACGGAAAGGTAGACAGAATGCCTACATATATCTACTTTTTCATTAAATTAATTTAATCAGTCATCACAAAAGGAGGTATAGCATTTACACTAGTCTGGCTATAGGCAGTTCCACTGGAATTACGTGGCAGGGTTATATAATTTATGCGGCAATAAAAGGTACATTATATGCTGTTTTATGGCACATTTTGTGACAGTAAAATTTATTTTTCAGGTTTACACTTGTTAGCAATATCTGAGCATTGTTTGTACCTCATTCGTTCTAGTTTAACTCTCAAATATAGCAATAAACAAAAGAAATGTGACACGTCAACCTTTTCAAAGAGCTTTCCACTGCGCTGTAACGTGTCACTGCGTTTTTAGTAACTTTTGAACTGTGAGCCCGAAAAAAAATATGTTTTTGTAAAAGTCAGCAGATTATGTGGCAGAAGAACGGTTTAGTGGCGATCGATTATATGGCCAATGTGGCAAATCTCTAAATATGTGAACACACTGCAGGTGCACAATTGCATAATTCCAGTGGCCCTGAATATAGGACACTATATGATCTTCACTTTACTGAAAATGCTATTGAAGGTATTGTGGCTTCTCTGACTCCCGACAATATCGACGTATTATATGACAATGATACCCATGTATGGTGTGAAAAAAGAAAGATCCAGAGACTTTGCATTGTGGTCTCTGTTGTAAAACCATAAATCCCGAAAAAAGCTTCACTGCATCCCTTTGTTGTCTAAAAAAATACCTTTCTTGAGTGTTCAATCTGCGTGATGTAAAGCTACAAACATGCTGAAATTGATGCCTCGACCACTCTATGGAATATCAGTAATACTGATAATTATGTGGTCCTGCGGGCGCAAAGAAGACAGGCATCTATTGGGAATAAAGGTAGGTATGGTAATTGCACATACGCTCATTAAACATTGCAGCACTCATTATATTTAATGCCGAATAGAATAGAGCTCATGCGTTGTTCAATTATGCGTAATGTTCTGTGTGCCCCTTGGTGAATACTTCCTAAATAGGCCCCTTGGCTTTTAATTGGGAATGGGGCATGCTAATTTCAATGCTTAAGGGGGCCTTAAAATGAAAATACAACGTTTATAAAGAGCATATGGAACTTCCATTGGCGAGGAACTCTCAAAATATATGGCTGTATTTCTCTGCAGGAGAAGCGCATTGCATGGGTTTCCTTATTGTTTATTTGTGCAAATGTTTTTCAGCCTTAATAGTTTTCCATGGGCTTCCGCGAGTATGCCTCTGAGTGACCGACAATGAAGGCGTGAGCAATATATGCAGTAGGTTTAAAGTACTTGCTGAACGAACATTGTGTGTTTGCTCTGCTTGATTTATGTAAATAGTGGGGCATATTACCAAGGGCATTATCGCCGCATTAGCAGGACTTTTTCCCGCTAATGCGGCGATAATTTTATCGCCCTATTACCAAGCTGTCGCTAACACCAGTTAGCGACAGCTTGTAGGTGATAGCAGGCATTTAGGAGCCCACTTTGCATGTCAGCGATAATTATCGCTAATGACATGCAAAGTGGGCGTGCCAAGATGTTAGCGACTGAAAACAGTCGCTAACATCTCTAACTCCTATTAACAACTTTTGGAAATATTCGCGCTAAGCGCGAATATCTCAAAAAGCTAACGCCTGCTAAAAGTAGTTCTTAGCCATGTTATCCAATGGAAGGTGGCTAAGAGCATTGTCACGATAATGCATAAATATCGCAGATTTTTCAGCGATATTCATGCATTTCGCAGGATTTTTACAGCTTTTGAGATAAACCTTGATAATATCAAGGTATCTCAGCGGTAAAAATCCTCAGTGCTCGGCGATATTTTTTTCCCGCTAACCAAGCAATAGTGATAATTATCGCTATTGCTTGGTAATATGCCCAAGTATTCTTTCTTTGGCAAGATCGTCTCCTCCTAAAAGCGAGCTCTTCACCTACAAGAGGTAGGCTAAAGTCTATTGAAAGCATGAGGTAAAACACCTCAGAGTAGTTCAGCTTGAGTGGGCCGTAACCCCTCCAGCCAGCACAGCCAATCCTTTAGGCAAGTTACATCTGCAAAGTGAGAGGAGTGTGAACTGCCTTAAATTACGGTGAATACAAAACACTACGTGGTGACACTGAAAGCCCTTTGGGAGGCAATAGTCATGCATCTATCTAAAACTAAGGAGGATTTTGCAATGTATGTGATGGACCTTCTGAGTAGTGATGTATCTGACATCCTCTTCATCACATAGACCTGACTCAATTCCTCATAGGCACCCCACTTTGCTATGGCAATCCCAGCGGGCCACAAGATCCTTTGACTGGACTGCCTGCGCAAGACAGGAGGCCTCACTATCACCACAAGGAATCCATCAAATGCACAACATCCAAAGAGAACTCCAGCCCATGGAGCACTTGGACTTCAAGCTGCAAATCTCCTAAAACTTTCCCCTGAACAGAAACCATGCCAACTGACCACACAAACAAGTCACCTTTACCAACCTCTTTACTGACTTTGAAGCTCCACTCACCATCCACTCCAGACCCTACATTCTATTCAGTGACCTCAACTTTCAACTGGAAGATCAAAATGACCCCAGCTCCACAGCACTCCTCGAAAGCTTTAACAACATCTGACTCACACAGGTTGTCAAGAACCAACACACAACGCAAGACAATAACTGGATCCCATCTTCACCGCAATTGATAGCATCCAATAGAACTCCACCAAACAGCTCATGTGCACCAACCACTCCACCATACACTTTCAAATCAACAAACCTCAATTGAATACCCCTACCATGTTCAGTACTTCAATCTGTAGCTGGGGCAATGTCACAGAAGAAGACTGACTCAGCACTGATTAACCTACCTAAGCAGACAACCTCGACAAGGACATCAACAACTTCAAAAACTAGACCAAGAACTGAATGAACTGCCTCGCACTCATCAAGCCCAACAAGCATAGTAGATCAAACAAGCAGGCCAACCTGGTACACCTGGTACACAGAAGACCTCAGAGACAACAAACAACACTGTAAATAGCTAGAAAGGAGATGGAGAGGCAGCCACAACACCACCAATAGAACTACCTACAAGGCTGCATTCAAATGCGGTCATACAGCACACATTCAAAGTAGGAACAATTTTAGTCTAAGCATACAATTTGTTTTCTGGAAGGGCACCTAAATCTGGGCCTATGTACTGTTCTGTGTAATGACTTTTGGCCTGCATAAATATTCAGCTTTTGGCAAGTTAGCAAAGGGTGCATAGCTTTACAAGTGATGCATGTTGTCTTCAGTAGCTATTGAAGAATGTTTTACATTCCAAGGCAGAGTGCCAAAGCATGAGGAACTGTCCTCAGTGGTGCACTTTAAGGCAAGATGATTGCATAGGATTCATTGACAGAACAACTGACAGATTAGTGTATGGTGTTCAATTCTTGTTCTGGTAGGATCTGTCTTATCCCATCACAAATACTACTAAAGACACAATTAGAACAGCCCAATTGATAGCAATACTTTGTAATTGTAGTTTTAGTCTTTCGTAATGAATGATGCTCCATGATTTTGAACTTGCAATGGTAGTTAGATTACATTGCCCTGATTATGAGTACTACGTTCCAAAGACCGCCAGACTCACAGGAGCATGGTGGTCTCCCAACCACCAGATTACTACTCGGTTGGTCAGACCACCACAGCCCTGCTGTAGCTGCCAGGGAACCACCATTACCTGGCTGTGTTGCGATGGTGTAGAAGCATCCATATGCTTGGCGGGAGTTCTGCAGTCCTGTCAAGCATATTAGGAATTTGCTCTCCCCCAGCGTTTTCATAGCAGTTCCTCCTCCATGTAAACCCAGGTGGAGAGGAAACAAAGGAGGACCTGCATTTACGCCCTGTGGATGCCCACAGGGGGGCACAACATGTGCTCCCCCCTGTGTGTGGGCACACCAGTTAATCCACAGAATGGTCTTTTCAGGCCATGCCGTGCAGGAATTGTTTTTGCCATTCCACTGCTGTGGCTGTTTTTAGAGGCACCATGAGAAACACCCAAAAAAATAGCCTGTCAGGAGGGAAAATCCTAATCTGGTAGATGGCCCAACCATGGATTTGGCAGTGTGGCAGCGGGGTCGACACACCGCCACACCGCCAAGTCATACCCAGGTCCTTAGACGGTTGCAGGAGTCAATTCAGGCTTTCAAGTTATCATCCACTTAATGCACCCAGAATATAAGGAATGTTGTTACCACTTCACTTCAACACAATTGGTGCTGAATCACAAACAGTTGATGATTCAATTGTGTAAAATAAATTGCAGAAAACCTGTGTCTTCAGAAGAATGCATACATGATGGACAAAAGAAGGATGAGAAATAGAAATGAACATTTTTGCAATTAAAAAAGCACAACCAGCACTTAGATAAGCCTTTTTCAAATCCAAGCAGCACAACTTGATCTGGTTTTATCAGTTCATGTTAACTCTCAAATTCAAAAGTCACCTGCATTTCTCTCAATGACGCAGCATATTCTTCCACAGTCTTATCACAAAAGTTGTGTCTCTTTAAAACCACATTTTGGATTAAAACGCACTTTAATACAGTTCACACAGTCCTTCTGTCTGTACCCAGTCTTCCGTAAACCTAGGCAATTGTTCCTTCTTCATCTTGTCTCCACTCCAAAATAAAATATAAGCATAACACTTCTTTATTTACTTTATTTGTTTTGAGGCACATCATCAAAATAATGATGAAATATATGTATTATGTTCCCTTTTGAGTACAGGCTTGTTTCAAAGGTTGGAACACTAGATTAAAACAAGCATTTGCAATGCAATAGGTCTCGCGTTTGCGAGAGTTTTAGCTATTGGCATTGCAAATGATAATGCCTTCTATTCATGTGTTAGTTTTTAAAGGAGAGTGGAAGCAGGCAGAGCTGTGGAGATGGGAGAGAGGAGAGTGGAAGAAGGGAGAGATGTGGAGAGAGGGGCGAGAGGGGAGTGGAAGCAGGGAGAGCTGTGGAGAGAGGGGCGAGAGGAGAGTGGAAGCAGGCAGAACTGTGGAGAGAGGGGCGAGAGGAGAGTGGAAGCCAGCAGAGCTGTGGAGATGGGCGAGATGAAAGTGGAAGCAGGCAGAGCTGTGCAGATGGGCGAGAGGAGAGTGGAAGCAGGGAGAGCTTTGGAGAGACGGGTGAGAGTAGAGTGGAAGCAGGAAGAGCTGTGGAGAGAGGAACTAAGGAGGAGATGCCCAGCAGGAACACCTGTAGAGTGGGACCATAGCTGCACGGGAGAGCTGGAAGGCAGAGAAGAGTGGGATGATAAAGGTCAGGAAAAGCAGGAAGAGCTGTTGACAGAGGGACTATAATCAGAACCACTGTCATTGTGCAGATCTGCTGTTTTGGTGTTTCCCACATAATTGTGGATGTGGCGCATTTGCACCAAAATCCATCATCTACAGCATAATCAGAAGATATTAATAAAAGACAGTTTTTAGCTCAAGTGGATGGAAAGTTGCTAACAACACAGTGACCGGTGTTGCGCAGCGGGAGGCCGTTCGCAAAGCCTGACTGCCAACATTCTATTGCTTAGTGCTGTATTTGGATGAAACTTTCTCTGAGAACTCCCATCGGATTGAAACTTCTTATCCCCTTTCTTGTCCAAAGACTCCTTATTAGATTTTACAGAAATTTTGTTAACCGTAGAAGTAGTAGTTCCAGACTGATCAGCTAAAGTCCTGTAGTGTTGTTTTTAACCTTTGATCGTGACAGACACTAATAAAATTAACAGTCTGTTCATGCATCAATTTTAAAATAATTTTTTCACTTCACGCTTGCACTGCACTTTTATATTTTCCCCATACACTCCATTATTTACATTCTGCTCACCAGGCGAACTCCAGCATTGCCACTCCCCCCACGCTCCTCCCCTACTTAGGAGCATCTCCGCTCCTCTGTCAGTGATAGCAGGCGGCCCGGTGGCAGTGGGCTTGCCTGTGACTACTGAGAGCTGATACTTATTTTAATCACTTCGCCCCGCGGCTACGAGCGGTGGCGTTTTATTTCACGCTGAGAATTTCTTTTAATTGTGTACTTCAAAGTTAACAGGTTACTAACCTGCATCTTCCTTTTAGAGGCTAAGCTGCTGAGCGGTTGGCTGGGGGCCGATCGTCCAGGCGGGCTCCCAGTCGGTTGCGGGCGCCATCTTTGCTTGGGCTGACCAGGCAAACTCCAGCATTGCCACTCCCCCCACGCTCCTCCCCTACTTAGGAGCATCTCCGCTCCTCTGTCAGTGATAGCAGGCGGCCCGGTGGCAGTGGGCTTGCCTGTGACTACTGAGAGCTGATACTTATTTTAATCACTTCGCCCCGCGGCTACGAGCGGTGGTGTTTTATTTCACGCTGAGAATTTCTTTTAATTGTGTACTTCAAAGTTAACAGGTTACTAACCTGCATCTTCCTTTCAGAGGCTAAGCGGCTGAGCGGTTGGCTGGGGGCTGATTGTCCAGGCGGGCTACCAGTCGGTTGCGGGCACCATCTTTGCTTGAGCTGACCAGGCGAACTCCAGCATTGCCACTCCCCCCACGCTCCTCCCCTACTTAAACGGTCATTATGCGTCAGCGCAGCGGACGAGTGCAGCGGGCACGACGAAGGCGCGCCGGAGTTGCGCCTGAGTTAAGCCCGTCTGCGCCCGTCCGCGACCAGACGGGACCAGGGGCCACCCCCCCTGATCAACGCAGAGCAGAATGCGACACACCTATACGGTATGATTCCCTTTCCCTAAAAAAACTAATGCCACCCACGAAAGATCTCTGTCGGCATTCAGTTCACCCTAGCACAACCACCGGCACTTGTTCTCACTGCAAGTTCCTACTTACTAGCCATAGGGGCAAATCACATACTGCCAAACCTTATAAAATGTTTCTTTTAAACTGCCGCTCACTTACAAAACACGCTGTTCAAATGTCACTCCTTTTAGAAGTCACCAGCCCTGATGCTATATTTCTGACAGAGACTTGGCTTAAAGACGCGTCTGACCCGGACATTACTTACCTTATGCAATTGGGATACATACTTCAGTGGGTGGACAGACCAGAGGGTAGAGGAGGAGGCCTAGGCATTCTTTTAAAAAACCACTACCAATGCAGGACCAGCCCGGCCACAATTTCTAATTGCGAGAGTATGCACTTTGCCCTGGACTTTTCACCCACGGCCACCTTCTCAGGTATTCTCATTTATCGCCCCCTAACCAAATGGGAGAGTTTCTTGACTCGCTTCAATCCACAGTTGCAGAGTTAGTGGTCATCAGACCTCACTTCTCCTTATTAGGAGACATTAACATCCATCTGGATGACCCAAACAACCCAGTGGCCAAATCCCTGCTGGACAATCTGGCGGCTCTCCAGATCACACAGCAGGGCTTTGAACCCACACATGAACAAGGTCACCTACTAGATGGGGTATTCAGTAACGATCACAGACTCGAGGTAGGGATCCCTCTGCCCCTTACATGGACAGACCATCACCTGATTCCCATACAGTGGCTGCCAGTTACCTCGGCCCTGGCCCTCCCTCGTACCATCTTACAAGGGAGAGAATGGACAAAACTCTCCACTGACCGGTGGATCAAATCTCTGTCCCCCGCCCCTTCTCAAGTCGAGGTTGACCCTACGTCTCTTTATGATAATTATACCAACTGGATGCGTACGGCCCTGGACTCTATCGCACCCCAGAAAGCCCTTAAAGAGAAGACCAAATCAAGGGACTCACCCTGGTACACCCCCAAACTTAAAGAATTGAAAAGAGCTTGCAGGAAGCTTGAAAGAACTTGGAGGGAATCCCGCAGCAATTTAGATAAAACTAACCACCATCAAGCAATCAAAAAATATAAAGCCGAGATTAGATGTACAAAATCTTCTTTCTTTGAAGAAAAAATCACTACTGCTTCCAACTCACCTAGAGAAATTTTTAAAATAGCAAAATTCCTTATCGACACTCCTCCTATTCCCCTTGACCCCAGCAAAGCTTAGACTCATTGTGATAATCAGACTGAATATTTCTATAAGAAAATACAGAATATTTCTTCTGCATTTGACTCACCCAATTTGGTCTATGATGAAGGAATCACCTCACCGCACACTACGCCCCACAAATTGGACGAGTTCCCTCTGCTAAAAGAGGATTCTCTTGACCTCCTCATGCGGAAAGTCAAATCTGGGTCACCCACTGATCCCGCCCCCACTTGCCACCTAGCAAAGATTACTGATACTATCAGACCTGTCATCCTCAATATCTTAAACACCTCCATCACCACAGGCTTAGTCCCCTCTGCGTGGAAAGTTAGAGCGCTATTGAAAAAACCCACATTGGACCCAGATAACATGGCCAATTATCGACCAATTTCATTACTTCCTTGGGATAGCAAACTATTAGAAAAACATATCAATGCCTCCATTACACAATTTCTGGAAAACAGTCATCTGCTCCACGACTCCCAAGCAGGTTTTCGTCCTAAGTTAGGAACTGAGGCTGCCCTTTTGATGGTGACTGAGTTGGCTAGGAAACAGATGGACCAAGGCGGCACTACAGCAATTATGTTGCTCGACCTCAGTGCCGCCTTCGACACTGTTAACACCAGTATCCTTCTCCACCGCCTACGCCAAATAGGAATTTCAGGGACGGCCATTTACTAGCTTCAGTCCTTTCTGGAGAATCTTTCCTTTGAGGTAGTAGAGGGCACCACCCACTCAAAAATCTGGCCCCTTGACCAAGGCGTGCCCCAGGGCTCCGCCCTGAGCCCTACCCTTTTTAATATTTATATGCAACCTCTTGCTGACATTGTGCATTCATTCGGTCTAGGCATTGTGACCTATGCCGACGATACACAATTAGTCGTATCCACGAATCAGTCCAATAACCCCCCACCCCCCAATCTCAGTAATTGCCTGGTAGCGGTCACCCAGTGGATGGCCACCTCGCACCTGAAGCTCAACGGCGAGAAAACGGAGCTCATGAATTTGGGCAATTCAATTATTCCCAGCCCTCTGCCGGACTGGCCCCCATGCATGGGCATCCCGCCCCAACCTAAAACCCAAATAAAGAGCTTGGGCATTTGGCTGGACGCAAATTTAAACTTCACACAGCAAGCAACCATTTTGTCCGCCACTTGCTTTGGCCTTATGCGCATGCTTAGGAAAGTGCTGCCACTCCTCCCTTCTCAAGCCCGTAGAATAATTGTGCAAGCCATTATCTTGTCCCGCCTGGACTACGGGAACTCCTTATACCTCGGGGCTCCTGCCTCTACAACAAGGAAGCTCCAGGTTACCCAAAATGCGGCAGCCCGCCTTTTGCTGGGCCTTAACCGGCAGGAATCAGGCACAGCGGCTCTGAAGAAACTTCACTGGCTTCCGATCAAGGCCAGAGTATTGTTCAAATCTATGTGCATTATGCACAAGGACATGTGGAAGACCGCACCAGCAATGATCTGTTCTTTAGCGACCCCCTACCTCCCCCATAGATCACTGCGATCTAGCACAGCGTTCCTGGCTACCATGAACAAAATCAAACGTACCAGGTGGGGCGAGCGCTCTTTCTCTTGGAACGCCGCCAAGGCTTGGAACTCCTTGCCTGCTACCCTTCGCAGCGAACCTAACCTTCTGAAATTCCGGAAGGAACTGAAAACTCTTCTTTTTATCTAATCCTGGTCTTTTCAGCTAACATTAGTCAGACTATACTCAGCGCTACGAGGCCTCCGGGTTGTTTGCGCTTAACAAAACACAATTAATAATAATAATAAAGCTTTGGAGCTTCTATCCGATAACTCAGCTTTTTTCAATAAAGTTATTACATCCTTCAGACTAGACTCTCCCTCAATCCATAGTCTATCTTGAATACTCTTATTCCTGGAACACACAACAACTTGATCACGAATGAGTTCGTCGTGTAGTACTCCAAATTTGCAGTGCATGGCAAGCAATTTCAATTGGGAAACATATTCTTCTACTGACTCATTCTCCAACTGTTTCCTTTTGAAAAATGCACGTCTGGTAACACCAATACATACTATAGGTGAATAATGCTCAGTTAAATCAGAAATTGCAGCTTTAAAAATATCAATATCACTTGCTCTTTCTGGTTTTTGCATCTGGTTATAGACTCTTAAACCTTCTGGACCAAGACAATGTAGAAGCATTCTCAATTTACGTTCAGGTAACAAAGTTCCAACACTGTCTTCTAAAGTGGCTATATAATTGAGAAAATATTCCTTCCACTCAGACCACTTTATACTTGGTTCACCAGGTGAAGTTAAAAACTCTTTAGGCGTGCTAATATTTATATTGATGCATGAAGAAGTTGCAGAACTGTTTGAAGAATTACTTGTGGAAGCAGAATTGGTGATACTCATGTTGTTCGAAGAAAATTAAGATAATGTAAGAACAATAAAAAAAATGAATAAACTTACAATGCTGGTCGAAATTGTAGAAAATGCTGGATAAATATGTGTAATTTGAAGAAAAACGAAGTACTGATGTCCTTCAATGGTTAAATAACCTCGTAATTTGGTTCGTATAAATCCAAGATGGAGGCACGTACAAAATGTGGGGTTACGCGACGTGACCTCTGATGTGCCAATCAAAGCGCTTCTTGTGCTGTGCCAATCAAAGCGCTTCAATGCGTCACACTTTACCAAGCAACGACAAGCCGTGGAGATGCGAGCGCTTGTTTCATGCACGCACGCGCTGCTAGGCAGTAAATTGAAGAAATGCGCAGCAACGGAAAGGCACGTTGAAAGGTAAACATGTAGACAAAGTTAATATTTCGGATTGAAGATATTAAATATGAATGAAGAACAGATCGAACATGAAGCAGTAAATGTACTCACGATTTCCTTAGAAATACGATGTTACCAGCAATTGTAGTTGAATAACAATCAACCTTTAACACGAAGAGCAGAAAACAGTTAAACAAAAAATTTTTTTAGTAAGTCGTAGAAGTAGATTTGAAGAGGAGATCGATGAATCCTCGAAGAAATTGAAGAATCCTACTCGAAATCAGAGTACAAATAACGAAGAAAGAAGAGAAAAAAATAATCTCAAAAATAGTTAATGGTTCTTGAAAGTATCCCGATCGTCGCCAGTTTCTAATAATCTCTTTCACTCAATAATATTGCCAAGAAGATGTTTAAGTGGTAGGTTTAATCCAAGAAGAAAAGCACATCCATGTACTTCAGTGTTAAAGGGTAGAATCAATATGGGTACAACACAGCATTCTAACAGTGCTCTGTAGAACACAGAACACTAGCATTTCAAAGGATACACAGGAAATTCATGCATGCAAGAACAAGACATTTAAAGGGGAAACACAGGATACTACACATACTGAATAATGAAGTGAAACATCATGTGTAAAACTGACAAACCAATGAAGTGATACTATCCCCCCAAAAAGCTGCCTACACACACATATAACCTTATCATCCAAACTCCACCAAGTTTGCATCTGCAGCACGGGGCTGGCGATGTTTACACCGAAACTGAAGGGCTTTTATGAGCTTGAGAGCATTCAGGATAAGGTTTGGTGTCAGAATAAGAGCTGTGGGGTCTTTCCATGCTGGCCACTGAGGTGCTCGGGTAGGGTCAGGAGGCTGTTTGGAGAGCTTAGATTCCATGCCCATCCTGTTATTGACCTCAGCTTTGACCATCAGCAGGTGCCCCGACTTTTCTCACAATGGTGCCAACGATGGTGGTTCTCTGGGGGCTAGGGGGACAGTTCAAATGAGAAAGTGGAAGCTTGTAACAGGGAGTGGCGGTGGGGGCTGCTGAAGGCGACAGTAATGTCCACAGGTGGAAACTAATGTGAGAAAAGCAAAGGGGAACACATTGTTAGTGGAGCATGACTGTTGTGCTAATATTAGTGAATCCGTGACACACTGCCGCTGTTCATGTAGCGCCCAAGTGCCTCTTTCTCAGAGTTTGTGGCTCAAGAGACCTCTGCTCCAGTGCCTGTGTCACACAGGCTGTGTCTCTATAGTTGTACCATGTTGCAGTGTTCCTCAGTCATTCTCCACGACTCTACAGTGTGTGTTCACCCCGTGACCTTTGCTATGTTATAACCAATTCTATAGCGCTTTCTACAATTAGGTCATGGCACTGAAGCACTTTTTTGTCCGGCTAACATTTTGATACACTTTTGAGATTTCCTTCACTTGGCTGTATATGCCAGTTGGGTTGGATATGCTTTGTAAAAGATTAGTTATGTTTGTGTTGTTAGTGTGAAACAAGCTTACTCCTGCTACATGTGAAGTGCACTGGGTTGGCGATGGCTTTGCTGTTTGTGGCTGGGCCGGGCTGTCAGGTTTTTGTAGCCCTCACCCTGAATGTACAGCACTCATTTAAGTGCCCTCCACAACAACAAACTTTGACCCTTTCATCGGCAAAGCTAAGGATAACAGGTACCAATCTACCGCTCCATGCTGTGCTGAGAAAACCCTTGCAGCTGGAAGCAACCAAAGATCTAAGAAGGATGTATAACAACTTGGAAAAAAAATGCAATATTCCCCCAAAACTAGCACAGAGGAAGGGGTAAGGTAAGTACTCGCTTTTAGAGTCTGTTCCTGAAGATCTGGCGTCATCAGAAGAATGGCCAGGTAAGAACGCATGGCGAGCATAGCAAACACACGACCCAGTAAGCACCATATGATGTAACCACTTAATGAACAGGCAATGGTGCTCCCCAAAACCTAGATCAAGACCCCCGGCTGCACCCTGTAGTTCGTGCACCAGAAGAGATAGATGTACGAGAGAAGCAAACAACAAAATAAAACTCCCCTAAGCGACATCCAAGAATTGTCAAAAAAACACAGCACAAGACCACACAGGAATACCAAAGCAGGACGTAATCAAGGGTAGCTTTGGGGTCAGAACAGCTAAAATTAAGGTGCCACTCGACCCCAGAAACTAATCTCCTAGGGAAAGAGAGGCAAAGCAGTCTGCTTAGCATACAAAGCCCGGAGGTTCGAGCGGCCCTGGGAGACATTCCTCCGAACACGCCAACAAAAGGTCCATCGCTACGCTCGACCTAAAAAGGAGGAAATTCCACATTAGCATTTTAGGCAAAGGTATTTGCTGCTGATGTGTTTCTACAAATTGGAACTTCCGCTGGTCCAAAAGGATATTATTGTAGATTTCTTTGAGAACTAACTTTCCCCCAAATAAAATTGGGGATTGTTCGTACTTAAACATGAAAGGTAAGGTGTTTTTTTCATTTGCACAAGAAGTTTATCATTTTAATTGCATGAAAAGAGCTCCAGCATAAACTTCAGGTCTGGTGCAGAGACAGAATTATATCGAATCTCATGAATTTTAAAATATTATCGAGCGAGGTGCTTCAGATGAGCCTCATCCAACCAACACATACTTAGAAGTGGTGTTCACATTTTACAACAGCCAACATAGAAGTATGGCCTCTTTAAGATATCCAGCCATGTCATCGATAAAGCTGATTGTCATTCCACATGAGGATAGCATAAACAAATACTCTATAACTGCACAACAGTCCTCCATGGGCTGGTTAAGTCATTCTTGGACAGTGAGTACAGAGATGGCTTGGGTGCCCCCACACAGCAGCTGTCTATACACTAAAGCTGTCTATACACTGTCTATGCACTAAAGCCCTAATTTATGGTATTTTGGTGTAGGCCAGGAATGCACCGTATTTATTCCATACAGAGTGTTCTGTCCTTTTTCCCTCAGATAGCTTTGTGTTGGCATTCTAGCACCAACATAGGCACACTTGCACCATGGTGCAAGGGTGCCCCTATTGCATGGAGGATTGTTTTTCTGCAGCCCATGGTGCAAGGATGCCCCTATTGCATGGAGGATTGTTTTTCTGCAGCCCATGGTGCAAGGGTGCCCCCTTTGCATGGAGGATGTTTTTTTCTGCAGGAAGGGGTACATTCCTGTACCAAAATCGTCCTAAGAGGCATTTTCCTCCTTTTATGTGTGCTGCAGAATGCAGCACACATAGACAAAGGAGAAAACAAGGAGAAATAAACATATTTCCTCTGGAGGCGTAGGAATCTGGTGCTTCCCCAGGTTTACGTGATTTTGTAAATCTGGGGCAACATCAATATCCATGAGTGTTGCTTGGAAAAATCGACAGCAATGCCCATGGGACGCCTCCCTGGTGCGGAATAAGATGACCCAGCAATTTGTGCTGCAATACCTTACTCGAGATTAATGAGGCCACTCAAAGCCATTCAGGGTGCTTTACGTAGCTTCATGAATTGGATTGAGAGCCCTGCGTCATGCATGTACCACTTTACGAGGTGCAAATGTGAAGCAGGGCTCTCATAAAGAAGCCCTTCATAGCAGAAGTAGCATTTGAGGCAGTCTTGTACACCAGTTGCTAGCTAGGCTGTAATTATGTCACAGCTATTAGAAAGCACTGCAAAGAAACATGTGTCTCCATTCCTTACTGAGGGTCAGAACAAAAGATCTGCATGAGTTCCAGTGGAATGTGAATTTGTAAGGCAATAGGGCAGGAAGTTATTCAAATTCTCATTGGTTTAATCATGAATTTGTATGTTGATGACATATTTAATTGATAATTATGTGAATGAAATAACTAATGTTTATGTATATATGTGTTGTATTTGAATTTATTAATAATTCATTCATTGTGTATTTAATAACACAGTTTGTAACATGTTTTTGATATGTTTTATTGGTTAGGTTTTCAAATATTTTAATTATTGTTTGGCATTTGTTTTTTTTTTTAGAATACTAGGGATGGAAGGGTATTTATTATAGATTTTTTAATTTTAATTCTTAAGAGGTCATTAGGAAGTCAGGCGGAATCACTTCTGCTAGACACCACATCGGTCATGGGACCACCCGACATCCAGTCAGTGGTCCTGGGGACTTATTAGGATGCGACTGAACACTGTTCGGTCACATTCCCACAATTCACTATAGCAGCATGCATTCCGGCTGTAAACTGGCCATAATGCATGCTCCCATAGTGAAATGGGCGGTGCAGTTCATTCCTGCACCCCGTGGCGGGCACCTCAAGATGCCAGCCACAAGGTGCAGGGATCAACAGGGGAGCACCATAGGTGCCCCTTCGGCCTCCACACAGAAGGCGTGCATCCAAGGGGCCCTGTTAGGGGACCCCAAAGATGCTTTCTGACATGGTTTCCATGTCCGACGGGCAGGCATGGAAACCATGTCGGAAACCATCATTGTAATTTCAAGAGTGTAAAGGCCCGATCTTAAAATTATGGTCCGGATTCCAAATGTCAGAAGCCAGCCAAAATGAACATCTGGGTTCCTGTTCAACTGCCTCCATCGTAATGAGGTGGTCGGAAAGGCAACTGAACAGCCCATTATGATGCAGCAGCAAAAGCTCCAACCACAGGTCAGAGCCTTTACGAGCTGCATTGGGATCAGCCACTTAGTTGTTAAATCACATTTCTATCATTATTTATTACATTTAACTGTATTTATTTTATATTTATCTTTTTTTTAATATGATTCATTAATTTTATTTTGTGAGATATTCAAATGGATTCTATTTAATGATTAGTAGTTAGAATTATGCATGTAACCTTTACTAAATGCATCCCTATTCATGTTTTGAGTTACGTTGCAGGGAGATTTGAAAATGCTACTCTATCAAAGTCTAATATTTTCCTTACTGTTACTTAGATTGTAGTGTGAATATCAGATCTAACCAAACTAAAATATAACTTTCCCTACTGTTGCTTACATTGGAGTGAGAACAAAAAATCTACCCCCCTCAAAGTCCAACACCTTTTCTGTTGCTTAGATTAGAGTGGGAATGCCATCAGGAAGACAGAGATGTTGGGGGTCCATTTTAGGACTTGGGGATGTGGGCCTTATTATGAGTTGGTCCAGTGGATCACCAAGTCCATGATGGTGGTCTATCGACCGCCAATCTGGCAATCCACCTGCTGCATGTGGACTGTGGTGGGTGGACTGCTATGAGACCATTGCTACCGTTATGGATCTACAAGTCCGGGCACTGGCTCAGCTGTCTGAGGCCCCTAATAAGCTGGCGGTGTGTCTGTGGCCCCAACAAGCATGAAAAGTGTGGCGGCGAGGATCTTGTGCCTGTGCGGCATTAGGGGCATGCGGGGGGTACATTGGTTGCCCCCGTCTGCATGCACCCTCATGTCCCTGCAGGGAACAAAATGCATAACATTATTCATTTTGCTCTATGCAAGAACATGTTTTGACGTTCCCATTGCGGCACCTAATTTAAAGGCAGCAGTATGGTGGCCTGCTCTCACATGGCCAAAGTCATAATAAGGACCTAAGCGGCAAATGCATCATTGAAAATTGCATTTGCAATGGGTGCAAATTGCAAAATTCGGCCATTTGCGAATGCAATTTCATTATTTGGGATGCATCACAATTTTTGTACTGTTCGCAATATAAGAAATCGCAAAATTGCGATTTCTTAAATTGCGATTGCAAGTAAGGAATCTCAAATTGAGATTCCTTTTTATTTTATTTTTCTGTCCTCATTTGCCTTTTCTTCAGTAAGGAGCATACCAACCACCTTGCACGGCTTGTAGACGTGATTTGATATCTTGGTATAGAGATGTCCCATAAGAAGAATTATAGTTGCTTTTTACTCAATCTAGGTATATTTCAACCTGTATGACCTTCAACACGACTTGGCTGGCCCTGGTCCATGAGTATAAGAGGCATAATCATTGGACCCGGGAAAAAAAAGAAAAAAAAAAACCCGGGTTCATCTCCAATTAATTAGAAGGTTCCAAAAAGCCATGTGTCTCTTACTAGTTGTTCTTTTTAGGTCCATTTTAGATGTTTCGTATAAGTAGGAAAGCCACTGAGAGTGTAATGGGGGTGTCTTCTCTACCCAATTTATACAAATTTGTCTTCTCGCCAGTAGGATTGCGTAGAAGAGAAAGGACTTTGCCAGTCCTTTGATGTTATCTTCCAGTCCAAAAATGACGAGAGAAAGGGTGATTTCTAAGGATGTATTTAGGATAGAATGTAACGTTTCCTTTACGCCAATCCAGAATTTTTGGATGTCTGGACAATCAAAAAACATATGTATGTCACAGGCCCCTGGCCAATTGCATTTGTTACATTTTTGATTTGGTAAATATTTGGATAGTTTCAGTGGGGTTATATATGCACGATGTGCAGAGAATAGATTGTTTCGTCTTAGCCATGAAGGCTTTACTGTTTTGTATAGTAAAGAAAAAGAGTTTTGCCATCTTTCCTCACATGGGGTACCAATTACCGTTCCCGATAGATCGTCTGGGAGTGGGAATTCCCCATCAATTTCCTCCAACAGCTGCCAATACCAGGTAGTTACCTCCTTTCCCCCCATAGCTCTTTCCATCAATTTTTGTTCTGTTAATCTTATTTTCCCTAGGTTCGCATCAGTACGAGTCTGAGATCTCACCCAACTATTTAGTTGAATATATTTAAATCTTGACAACCCTGCACCAACCAATTCGTGTAACTCATCCCAATCTATAAGGTTGCCTTCTTTGAGTAGTTGACCCCATCTTATAATGCCTGTTTGTTCTATTATGGTGGAAAGACTATCCCTCAGACAAAGTGGCAATCCTGGTGAATCCCAAATGGGGGCGTAGTTGGAATAATATGAGAGACCCAGTTTCTTTCTGATGTTGTACCAATTTTTTGCCCATGATTGTACGATTTTTAATTTGATGTTTTTGAAGTATTTCTGACATCCAAATTTAAACATGAAACTATCCGATGTTAGATTAGCCCCGATTAGCATGGCCTTATACATAGAATCAGTTGCAAGATTAGATGGCATCTTCAAAAGCATTCTTGAGTGTGATAGCTGGAATGCCCATGAATAGTACAATAGATCTGGCAATGCAAGGCCTCCTTTCTCTCTCCTTCTCCTTAGCTTTTTCTACGCAATTCTTGTGGTTTTGTAGTTCCATATGAAGGAGTTTATTTCTCTTTGTGATTTTTCAATCATTTTTGAGTCAAAGGTAATAGGAATAGAATTGAAAATAAAGGTGAATTTTGGGAGAATACACATTTTAACCAGGTTCACCCTGCCTATAGTTGATACTGGTAGATGTGACCAAGATTTTAAAAGTTTTTTGGTCTCAATGTGTATCCTTTCCAAGTTAGTTTGCCCAATATTTGCCACTTCTTGAGTTATTCTAATTCCCAAATAGCGCATCGATGTGGATATTTTTGCCCCCAGCTGGATATTGGGTATATTCCAAATCATTATCTCACTTTTACTAGAATTGATGTCATATCCCGATATTTGTCCAAATTCTTCTGCCCGATGGATGACTACTGGGTATGCTCTTGCCGGGTCTGATGTAAAAATCATAATGTCATCTGCATACATTGCTACCCGTCTTTCCCACTCTCCGAAGCTAAAAGATGGAATATTAGCCTCGTCCCTTAAAAGCTGAGCAAACGGCTCGATGTATAGATTAAATAGGAGAGGGGAAAGCTGGCAGCCCTGTCTTGTGCCTCTAGTTATAACAAATGGTTCGGTTAAACATTCATTAACCAATAACCTGGCAGAAGCAGTGCTATATAGCTGTTTGATTATCCTGCAAAAATTCTCCCCAAAGTTGAATTTTTTCAATACATCGCTAAGATATAGCCAGTTAACCCTATCAAGCGCTTTAGTTGCGTCCAGGGTTAATGTGGCCAGTGGTAGAGAGAAAGCCGTAGCAATATCTATAGCTCCCACAGCTTCATATGTAAGCTCCGCTAGTTGTCTGCCTTTGATAAAACCTTTTTGGTCAGAGTGAACGATCTTTCCAATGACGCTAGCCAGTCTTGTAGATATTATAGTTGTGTAGAGTTTGTAATCAGTATTAAGTAATGATATTGGTCTGTATGACCCGCAGTCCAGTGTTGATTTCCCTGGTTTCGGGATGAGCACGATTGTTGCTTCTCCCCAGGTTTTTGGGGGCTGCTTCCCTTGTATCAATATGCCATTAAAAAGTGTCGTAAGCACTGGGGCTACTATATCTTCCAGAGTTCTATAGATTTCTCCAGGCAGACCATCAGGGCCTGCCGCCTTTCCTTTTTTAGAGTGGCGAATTGCTTTCTTGACCCCGTCTTCAGTGATTTCGGCCTCCAAAAGGTTGCTCTGGCTTATTGATAAAGCTGGGAGATTTATGGCTTCTAGCCAACTGTCCCTTGCTAGCTGATCATTAGGGAGATTCTCTTTATAAATCTCCTCAATAAAATCAAAGAAGGCTCTCCCTATCTCTGAGCTAGTAGATCTTGTTTCTGCTTCTCCAGGTACCTTAATTTCTCTGATGTAATTGAGGTTTTTTTCGGCTCTTATTTTCCACGCTAGTACCTTCCCTGCAGCTTCTCCAAATTCAAATTGAGAGGATTTACTCACTTCCCATCTTTGATTTATTCTTTCCTGTAGGATGTTTTCTAATTGAGATTTCAATTCAGCCATTTTTTCATAATCATCTGATGTTGCTAGAGACGGATCAATCTTAGATTCCAAAAGTTTCATTTCCTGTTCTAGGTTTTTTATTTTCTGAATATATATTTTCCGCCTATAAGAGGCTCTGTTAGTGATCTGCCCCCTTAAAAAGGCTTTAAAAGTTTCCCAGACAACTGTTGGACCTGCGGAGTCTTTATTTCTATCAAAGAAAACTAAAGATTCGATTGACAGAAAGTTGACTTCTTCATCCTCAAGCAACAGTGTCCGGTCAAAAGACCAAGACGGGTGGTTAACCAAATTGCAAGATTTTAAAGTAAATTTTATTGCAGAGTGATCTGAGAGGTGTGATGGTATATAGTCAATCGATTCTACTATGTCGTTTAGACAGTAACTAAAAAAGACATAGTCAATTCTAGATTTATGTTTGAATCGGCTATTTCTCAGGGACACTCCTGGTTTATTGCCGGCACGTTCTCTCCATACATCCGCCAGACCCAGGGGTGTCATGATGTTTTTAAGAGTGTCTCTAGATCTGACAGAACTAGAGATTCTAGATTTAGTTGATTTGTCTAGTTTAGGATCTAAAACTATATTAAAGTCTCCCATCCAAATTATTGGTTTCTGGACTGATATTAATTGCTCTCTTACAGCGTCCAAGTGTGATTGATCATCTGAGTTAGGGCCATAATAACCTATCAGTGTCCTCATTTGACCATCAAGAGAGACTCAAATTGAGATTCCTTAAATGCAATGCATTAAACTAAAAAAAATTGCGATTTCGCTAATAGGGGGAGCAGATTACCATGAAGTTGACCTTCAAGGTAATTTGCAAAAACTTTGAAAAATGCACTAAAGTGCATTTTTCAAAGTTCCATTTTACAAACACACACATGCCCTTTGGGCATGTGTGTGTGCAAGATGTACTTATAGGCAGATTTCAGGGGTGCAACAGGGTGTCCTTTTGACACCCTGGCACCCTTGAAATTGCATTCTCAATTTGCGATTCTCTAATTGAGAATCGCAAATTGAGAATGTCTTCCCATTCATTCCTATGGGCCTTTAGGCCCATAGGAATGAATGGGGAGGTATTCCTTAGTTGCGATTCACAATGTGCGAGTCGCAATTAAGGAATTTTAATAAATCACTATGTTTTTGCGATTTCTTCATGCATAGCCTTTTGCAATTCCTTATTAGCGAATCCTTATTTCTTGCTAATAAGGAATCGCAAATGGCATTGTTGATACATGTGGGCCTGAGTCTCCAGTTTGTAAAAAATTGGAAAGACTATTTAGGGGGGGCAAGTTAGGAATACCCTCACCCCCTAGGACTCCGAGAGCACCAGCAGCCCTGGGAGAGGGTGCAATTGGCAGCGCATCGCTGCTCTGGGGTCCAGCACACCCAAATTCAGTTGGCACACCAGTGGTCAGACATCCTGGACTGAGAGCAGGACCTGCGGGACCCGTTGGTGTTAAGTCCATTGAGGCTCTGTGAGCAGCTGAATAACAATATTATTATTACTTGTGTGTTGTATGCTATTGCTAATAATGTTTTCCCAAATAGGAAGCATGCTGCTCACACGCAGATAGGTCAGGCTTACAAATGTTATATTATGTGATTCTTATTCTAGGCACGTCCTCAGCACCACCTAATCTTACTTGTTGTCACTTGCTAGGGCTGATTATGTAAGAAGTGAAGCGGAGACTACTTTGTCCTGTCACTTACTCAGTGGTAGTTAGTATTAGTAATTTAGAGGTGCAAGTCCTCTCACTTAAGTTCTTAGAGCCTCTTTTGTAGCTCGCACAGTGACTAGCGACCATTTTGGTGTATGCTTGTGTCCATCTATACATTTAGAGAAAAAATGCAGAATTAGTGAATTGGCCAGTCAAAGGGAGTTGGCATTGCGAATGAGATAAGAAAAAGCAAACACAATTCATTGCAATTTATTAGTAATTCCAAAATATAGTTTACTAAATTTGGAATAGGGCTAGGTAGGTTTAGGAAATTTGGAATAGGATTGTATGATCCGCAATACTAGTCTACTAGTTGATCTAATTTAGCAAATGTCAATGTTATTGCAATCGTCTTTGCCTTTCAGAGAATATTTTTAGAGAGATTATTTATTTACCACCAATCTTTTTTTGTCTTTATGTCTTACATCAGCATCCAGGGGCAAGCAGAGTTCTGAGGTGGGTGAGGGAGCTCGAGGTGCCTCTCAGTCCCAACGTTCCTTGGCCGATGGCTCTGCTGACCCCAGTAAGTACTCCTGTTGTTAACATTAATATTTATTTCCCTAACTATTATTACTCCTTATTTTGAATTATTTCTACCTGTTTTCTAATTTGTTTCTAAATCCTCTTTGATCTATCCATTTCAAAATTCTTGTTATCCCCGCATTATCCAATTGACTTATTTTCTATATTCCTAATGTCTTTCCTTTACTTCAAACTGTCTCTGTACTTTTCATCTGTAGCTTCCTTTCTTCTGCTTTGTCACTCAGCTTTCCCTCTCCCCTTATATTATATTTTGTGGACTGCCTAGTTGTGGTACAGTAAGACTCAGAGAACCCATTGATCATGTACTACTACTAATCCTCTACCGTGTATATTGCATGCTTGTTTGTTGAGATTAAAAAGGAGAGAGATGCCTAGGTCACGTTGGACACCCCAAAGTTGTGTCTTAGCAAGGCCTAGTATTATTAGCAGCAGTTGGTGAACTAATGACTGTGGACCATGGCTGGAAGGCAGCATGAGGAGGACGGCTCCATTGCATTTCCCAACCAAGATCATATGTCCAGTTGTCTACTCTTTCTTTTCTTTTCAAAAACTCAGATTTATCAACAGCCCTAGCCACTCCTTTACAGTATATCTTGAGGCTTTTCAAAAATTGCCACCAACAAAATACCCAACCTGAAATATTTGATAGAAGATACCGTCTGTTTCCGAATTGTAGTGATGTGTGTGGTGTATTTTGCTATAAAAAATATTAACAGGAGGAGGCGTATCTGGAATCTAAAAAAATGGTATTGTGTGTTCTGGCTGCACCAACCGCCAGGGCCAGCAGTGACGACGTAAGCCATAAACAGATGCAGCAGTGGTAGAAGGGAGCCAGCTGCAGTGATAAGTCATATTGCTTGCTTATTGACAAATAATTTCATACTGACTGCAAGGGTGTACTGTTGACTTGTGAACAGTTGAAATCAAACTTCTTTATTTAGCATATGCAGCAGGAGGAATTGAGCTGAGTAACTAACGGCCTCTTCTATCTTCAACTCAAGAAAGTTTCACAACCTTTAACTATGATGGATTGATGGAAAAGGGAAAGAAGGATGGAAGGAGAAAGGACTGGTAAAATGTAAATGTCTACTAACTATAACGGCCAAATTTCTCTGGTTTTGTACGAGTGAAATGTCCAACTAACTATAACGTCCCTGAAACCTATGGTTTTTTCAGTGAATTTTTAAAGGTTTTTTAAATGCTAATTTCTAACTATAATGTCCCTGAAAGATATGGTTTTTTCAGGGAATTTCTAAGGTTTTTTAAATGCTAATTGCTAGCTATAACGTCCTTGAAACCTATCTTTTTTTTGTAAATTTCAAACGTTTTTTTAAATGCTAATTTATAATTATAATCTTCATTAAATCTCAGTTTTTTTTCAGTAATTTTGAATTAGTTTTACTGATATTTTGTAACTTTAATATATTAAAAATAGTGTTTATAATTTCTTGTGTTTGTTATTAAAAGAATATAATGTCTTCTTTTTTATTACATACTAAAATATCCAAACATTTTTAGAAAAAAGTGAAGTTGTGCATCCATCGTGTACCTATCTCAGTGGGTGCGCAGATTCAAACCGCCATATTGGTGAAGATGTGAAGGATCCGCGTTTCAGCCAGCCCACTCTGCTTACGCTTATAGGGAAGGAATAACAATGCTACATGTCCCAGGTCGTCCCTGTAGTGATCTACTGATCACAGGTCTAGTTGTCAGCATGTCACAGCCACTGCCTCACGGCTGGTTTACACCCACACCACACCCATGAAGCAAAGGCATCACAGGACATGTCACCCTGCCAATAAAAAGGGCTGGGTGCACGTGCTCGAGGCCATTTCCATTCTCTCCCATGACCTGATGTACACAGAGTTAGTAGCAGCCGAGGTTGCCCAACACAGGCCTCCAGCCACGTGGCGATGACTTCAGTTCCACTGAGTTAGTGCCACCAGAGGCGAGCGGGTGTGAAGCCTGCGATGATGCGTAGGCCTCGATACACCATCCTGGCAATCAAGACCCGATTTGAATTGTGAGTTCAGCTTGACTGCGTGTGTGCCACACAGACATGACTCCTCGGCGCGGTGCAGCAGGATGAGCTGGGGGCCTGTGCCGCAGAATCCAGCGACAACTAAGGAGGTTGCTCCAGTAAATAGTGGACCCTCTTGGAGACACACCTGTGGCGGCAGGTGAGCTTTGAGGTCTGGATATGCTGGGTCAGACAGTCATTGCTGGGCCGCGGACTGGTCTGGGGTCTAGGGCTAGGATGCTTGCGAAAGATGTAGGAATCATGCACACTGCCTAAGAAATTTGTGACAACATTGGTGTACAGACCCCGGTAGTCCGGTTTTGGCTGCACATAGTTAGAATACGCGTGGTTTCTGCTGCGGTGATTCTTGTGTACAGTGTCGACAGCGGGCACAAGTAGTACATGTGTGCAGTCAA
This sequence comes from Lissotriton vulgaris, assembly GCF_964263255.1. NCBI lineage: Eukaryota > Metazoa > Chordata > Amphibia > Caudata > Salamandridae > Lissotriton > Lissotriton vulgaris. The sequence continues at coordinate 1,572,148,322 of NC_141694.1, read as the reverse complement.
TTGCCCCCAACACGTGCAGGAAGCCTGCTATGGCGTAGTTACCTTGCTTGGTCTCCAGCTGTTCCTGCGCAGTGTGTGAAATGAAGATGCAAGTGTTTCAAACTGAAACAAACCGTGATACTTACAGGTATGATACATCCTGCATAATGAGACTGTAACAGAAGTGTGTGTGCTTGTAACACTCCTTTTCTTTCTGACAAAGATTACAACCACACAAACTTCTGTTACGGTCATTCTTTGCAGGATTGATCATACCAGTAAGACTTTCGGTTTGTCCAAGTGCAATATATTGTACCATATTACATTTGTGACCATACTAATGCTTGACCATTCTCACCATTTATCCAACAGGTTTCTGAATGTGGAGTATGGGGATTTCCAGGATGCTCTGCAGTTATTAGGATCCACAAGTTGACCTTTTGATATTCCCCGTTGGGAATGTCACTCATTGTTTGATGTGTTTGTGTTGTAAATTTATTGTTTTTGTAATAAAGTTCTGTTTTTCCACTACTGTTGGCTACTGGACTTTATGACCTGGTGCACCCCCATTTCAGTGACTACAATCATGGATCTGGAACACAGAGGCATCAAGCAACGGTTGGGGTTAGTTGTGCTGGAATACTACAAATTGGGACGAGCGGTGGTTCGAATACAGGGGCCCTACGTTGCTTTTGTGGACAGGCATCCAAGACATGTGAGGAACTTTAATAGGGTTGGCTGTGAGAGTCCTCCGACTCTCCCAGTTGCTAGTTGGAAGGTACTAGAGGCCAACAGGTGCAGCACAGCCAGCAGCTTTGTCTGCGGAAGTTAGCAGGACGACTACCTACAGTATGAAAGTGAGCCCTGCCCAGAGCCACATCTGAAGAGCAACACATGTCAAAGAGATACTGATCATGCAGCTCCAACACCCATGAAGGCGCCAACACCCACCTCTACTATCCCCAGGACCTCCCCCTGGACTACCCCCTACTACCACTGAGGCAGCGCAGAACAGGACAGCAGACCATCCCAAAACAGCATGGCCCCTCAGCCACAGAATAGCTGAATGTTTGGAGACGTGGGAAGCAAGTATGTGTGAAGGAGGCAAGTCACCCATCAATAACAATGCACACAATGCAAAGTGCAACGGTGATGTGCTGGACAGACTTCACTATGCACATCTCAGACCTCTCCATGTATAGATAAACTGCTGGTGCTTGTAGTGTTACGGACAGTGGACGCAACCATGTTACCTCAGGCTGTGGGGAAGATCTCGGTCATGTAACTGTGTCGTCCCCCTGTAAACGGGTGGATGCTTTTTGTTGCTTCTCATACGACAAACTGTAGCTCAAGTCCACCTTACGTAGCAGTGGGCCCTTGCTGACCATTCTCTCTGGCCTACACTGCAGACAGCAGTGTTCACAATTAAGATCAAGTCGCTATTGTAGATGATGCAGTCCTGTAGGAAAAGACATTGCTCCAGCGTGCTTTGTCTGCACCATGCATACGTGTCATTACAGGCCCCGCACACACTTTTTATTTGCTTCGTGTATGACAAACTGGGCAGCTCAAGTCAATGCCAAGTTGCTGTGTGCCCTTGCTGAACGCTCTCTCTGGCCAACACTGCAGACAGCAGTGTTCACATTTGAGATTGAGCCGGTATTGTAGATGACTCAGTCCTGTAGGAAAATACATTGCTCTAGTGCGCTCTGTCTGCACCACTCACACAAATCATTGCAGGCTCCGCACATGCTTTTTTGTTGCTTCGCGTATTGCAAACTGTGGAACTCAAGTCAATGCCATGTGGCTGTGGGCCTTTGCTGACCACTCTGTCTGGGCTACACTGCAGACAGCAGTGTTCACAATTCAGATCGAGTCTCTATTGCAGATGATGCAGTGTTGATGGCAAAAGATATTGCTCCTAGTACTGCCCGCCCGCCCGCAGCACGTATCATCGCTGGCTGTGCAAATGCTGAATGCTTTTGATGTGGCTATGTGAGTGCACTAGAACTGATGGAGCGTTTATGATATAATCTTTATGTGTATTATTTCAGATCTATTGATTGTGTCTTAGTATACCACAAGTTGTGGTTCTTTTACGATAGCATTTTTTCTTTATTATTTCAAATCTACTGTCCCTACCTTACTGCAGCACATATTATTGATTCTTTTAATATTGAATCTCTGTGTGTGATCCAATGATTACTGTTCTAGGTGATGCTAGCAGCAACAATTCCCTGAGGGCTGCTTTACACTCACCCCACACGCATCCAGCACAGACGTCACTGGATATGTGACGCTAGTAATAAAAGGAGTCGAGCGCACGTGCCCGTACCCACTTCCACTATCTATCTGTGTCCGTGTTTTCATTATCTATGCATTATACTGCCTCTGGGCCGTACAACATTAAATTGTGCTGTGGACAGCATATGCAACCATGTTACCTCTGGTAATGTAAGTTTTAGTAGTATGGCTATCACAGGTGGAAGGCTACTTTACAAAGTATGAATATTGATGAAGATGATGGTTGCATGTTGTGTGTAGTGTAAGATATGTGTACATTGCAAAAAGTTTAGAAAAAAGCTCTCTAAGCAGAAGAGGTGTGTCTCATCAAATGCAGAGAATGACTAAAATGGGTGGCGTTTTCCAACTGTTACAATGGGAAATGTTATGAACTAATGAAAAGCGCTTTTTTATGGTCACAAATGGCAATCGTGCACCCAGCATGCAAGGAGACCACACCCAACGTAATTTTGAGAAAATATATTTACTATGATATAAGTTTATTACATTTAGAAATATATAAATGTTTAAAATATTTTTGATTATCGCTTGCTCTCATATACACTCATAAACACTTTAAAATTATTTAGATATAGGTTTGAGACAAAAAAATGAGGGAATAGCGTACGCGGTACGACACCGTGCATCTATGCCGTAACACAGGGCGTGGCAGAGTGCACTCATCGCATACGCAACGTTCAGCGGGCACTACCCCATACGTATATGACATAATGCGCGGCTTGGTAGTGCGTACCTGTTGCATGCCAAAGTAGCAGCTGGCGCGATCTCATATGTTGTTGCATGGGATGCGGTGCCACAAACCCGTCAGATACGCAATGCGCATCAATTAAATGTGGTAGATAGGATTCGCGTGCTGATCAAACTTGGTAGACTACCAGTACGGGACTGTAGTTTTCTAAAAAAAAAAAAAAATGATATACATATTTTTGGGGAAGATATAAAACATTACATACATTTTAAAGTTAAAAAAGGATAATAGAGTAGTAGGTTTTACAGATGTTATAGTTAGCAATTAGCATTTAATAAACCTTAGGAATTTACTGAAAAAAACACAGGTTTCAGGGACCTTATAGTTAGTTGGACATTTGACTCATATAAAACCAGAGAAATTTGCCAATTATAGTTGGTTGAGCTAACTCTAACTCCTGTGTCCGAAAGGCACTGCTGATGACGTCACAAATCACTGATGACACCACTGATGACATCTCAAATGACATTACTGATGACATCACTGATGACATCATCCACGTGATAATCTGATGCACATACTGATGCTCTAATATAAACTTTGATACACCCACTCTAAAATACAGAATTCCATGTTTGAAACCATACGCACAAAAATGCCAGATACTACATACCGCCGACTATTTCCTAGGTTTATACACACATCCAGTGACTTATACATACAGTTACTCATCAATACAGTACTATAAAATGTACTCATACAACTATACATACAGTCACACTCTACCACTCATTCATAGAGTTACTCACTCACCTAGTCAGTCATGCAAATAATGAATTACATACTCATTTACTCTTGTATAAAGTTATACACACCAACTGCGTTATTTATACACACACCACATCACTTATTTATGCAGATACTAACACATACTTACTGTGTTATACAATCACTGATACAAGCAGACACTCATTTATACACCCACTCTTCAAATAACTTACTCATATGTATAGTCATTTATATACTCCAACACTCACATATACTGCCTTAAAATATATGTAGTTACTCACACATATACCACTGAGACATTCCTTTACTCACCAACACACCCATACACAAACTAACTCACCCTTACAGCCATTTGCAGATGCACTTTTGAATCCATACATTCAGTGAATCACCCACTCAGACATCTATGCACAGAGTCACATCCCCCCCACCCACCCACACGGACACTCAGGCAACCAAATAGATACTCAGACAACTAATCAATAACCCATATAGACACTCATGTAGCTATTCACCAACCCATGCAGCCGCTTACACACCAACTGAGAGACTAATACAGACTTTCACACAGTTTAGTCGCTAACCTATGCATGCAGTAAGACACATTGAATCATTCACGTATACAGTCAGTGATGCAGCTACTAAAAAAATCCCTTCAGGCACTTGTAAATCCACTCATTCTTCAATATACCTCGGCAGAGTTATATATCAAAAATATAAAAGTTTTCCAGAAACACACATTCACTGGAAGATGTCATCAGTGATTTTATTTGAGATGCCATCAGTAATGTCATGAGTGATGTCACTGACCATGTCATGAGTGATGTAATATGTGATGTCATCAGCAGTGCATTGCGGTGGGGCGAGGTATATTAAGCTCAACTAACTATAACTGGCAAATTTCTCTAGTTTTATATGAGTCAAATGTCCAACTAACTATAAGGTCCCTGAATCCTATATTTTTTCAGTAAATATATATATATATATATATATATATATATATATATATATATATATATATATATATATATATATATATATATATATATATATATATATATATATATATATATATATATATATATATATATATATATATATATTTATTTTAAAACCAATCCCGCTATGTAAATTTGTAAATCAATTCCGGGACACAGACTCTGATTCAATTATACATATTTTATTGCAGCCTGTTCGCCGTGAGGCATTTCGGCCAAGCCTGGCCTTCTTCTCATATGAGCTGTGATGTAAACTATTAATTTCATAGTGCACACATGATTTGTAACCACCAACAACCGACTATGCTTTAATTAACATCATTTCTTAAGGAAAGCTGTTGTGGGAAGGAAGTATTTTGTCACCTATACACTGAAATTAAAAACTGTTATCACTTTAAATATATGTATATAAATAGGCATAAGATAGAAAAAAAGACAGTAAATAATTATTGAAATGTGCAAAATAGGCAATTACATTTTTTAAATATCATTAGATGATGTCATTGGGTACTCATATGCTTTTTATTTCAATCTTTTAACAAAATCGTGCCCTTGAAGGGCTTGCTATCACCAAAGATCACCAATGCTTAATTCACTCTTAATTTATAAATTGACTGCCTAAAAAGAAATCTAATTAGTAAAATCTGCTGTTTCAAAACTATCAATAAATATTTCAGTTCGTAAAGATACAATAAAAGTTGTGTGCAAAAACTGTAAACTTCCACTCGTTCCATTGCTGTTGCTCTCATTTTAACCCTCATTGGTTGAGCAAAAAGCAAGAAAAGTTATCGCTGCCAAAATACAGAAACGCCTCTAACACATGAAATAAAACCCTGATATACGTTAATTTAAATGTACTAATTATGGTTTTTCTCATTGTCGTTGACCCGGGGTTAGGATAGGTGACTACATCTCGCCAATCTCCTGACGAAGTAAAGCACGGTGGAGCACTTAAACACGAAGCTCTGCTAGCTCTAATTCTTTTTGCAAGAGCACTTCCACCAGCCCATGCAAGAGCATTTGAAGGAAGCTACACAAGCTATCAAAGCCCTTGATCTACACACAAGTGGGCACACATCTGTAATTTAGAATGCATTTTAACAATGCCACCACATTTCGAAACGAAGCGCCGCCTCCTGAGTTCGCTCAACCCCTTCGGTGCATCCGACGGCCCTGCCGTCCTCGAACATGCCACAGGGAATCCCTCTAGTGCGGGCACAAGAGGGATTTTCTTTACCCCCCAATAGCCTCGGGAGCTGGGGAAGAGCTTCCCCAGCTACAGAGGCTGCCTGCTTTGTTTTCCTGAAATGACGATCAGCGCGCACGTCATTTCAGTGAAACCACAACTGAAATGACCAAAGAGGCTCATTTCAGTATTGCTTTCTATGTGCTCACAGGGCTCTCTCAGCCCCCTGAGCTTGTAGAAAGTCAGGCGAGGTATCGTTGGAAAGGGGAGAATCTCCCCTTTCCAAAGGTACCCCTCCCTAGTGGAATTCCTGCTTGGCCGATCCCCAAGCAGGGATCCAACCACTAGGCACCAGGGAGGGGGAGGGGCGCAATGGGCAAGGGCCTTTGCTCCCCCATCATTATTTTGTGCAAATTCAGTATTCCTGCCCCCCCAGGGGGTCAGATGGGGGCAGTAACTTTCCCAAATTGAAATTCGAGAAAAAGTTGATTTTCTTTAGCTAAATTTGAGGTTTGCAGGGAAATCTGGGTAGGAAAACTTTAGGTGGGTCCATACAAGCCATACCTCGCTGGACTCCCCCAGGTGTCTAGTTTTCAGAAATGTGTGGGTTTGGTAGATTTTCCAAGATGGCCCCTGAGCCTGGGGCCAAAAACTCATGGCACCTTGCAAAACCAGGTTGTTTTTGTGATAGGTAATTTTGATTTCTCCTCAATACGTTTTAGACCCTTGCTTGTTGCGGGTATTTGACCCACCCACTCAAGTGAGGTACCATTTTTCTTAGAAGACTTTGGGGAATGTGGGGTGGATGGAATTTTGTTGATCCACACAGATTCCAGAACTTTCAACCACAGAAATGTGAGGACAATCGTTTATTTGGACAGTTTTGGAGGTTTGCGCGGGGATTCTGGGTAACATAACTTAGTGAGAGCCAGACACGTCCCCCATCCTAGATTTCTCTTGGTATCTAGTTTTCAAAAATGTATAGGTGTGCTAGGTTTCCCTAGGCGCCGGCAGAGCTAGGCACTTTGCAAAAAAAGGTTCAGTTTTCACTGTGAAAATGTGGTGTGTCCACATTGCATTTCGGGCTGTTTCCTGTCACGGCCACTACACCTTCCCACACAAGGGAGGTATCATTTATATTGGGAGCCTTAGATAACTCAAAATTGTAAACCAAATTTTATTACCTATTAACTTTCAATACATTTCTGCCTTCCCAATGTAAGCCAGTGTGTGAAAAAGAAGTCACTTTTAAAAATTACCTATAATTCACATGCTGGTTTGGGTGCCCACAATTTCTGAGATGTGCAAATAACTACTGTTTCTCAACTCTATATTTTGTTGCCACTTCATAAAAACAGGTTTTTCCCTGTTTATATTTTTCCAAATGATTTGCTATATACCCAGTACACAATAAAAAACCATTGCAGGACACTGCTCAGTTATTGGCTCTGGGTTCCCCGGGATCTTGGTGAACCTACAAGTCCTATATATCCCCACAACCAGAAGGGTCCAGCAGATGTAATGGTATATTGCTTTCAAACATATGTCATACTTAGTAGAAGTAACAGGTGAAATTGTTGGCACAAATGGCTTTTTTCTTTAACTCATTTTCAATTTTGTTTGTTTTCTACTGTTTCTATACAAAAACCTTGAAGAATCTACACAAATGGCACCTTACTGAATTCAAAATGTTGTCTACCTTTCAGAAATATACAGCTTTTCAGGATCCATAATTGCTTTCATACCCATTTTTACCATTAACTGGAAGAAGGTTCAAAGCACAAAAAATTGCAAAAATAGTCTATATCCCAGAAAAATGCCAAAACAGTGAAAAAAGCGTTGGGTTTCTGACAAAAGTCTGCTTGTCTCTGAAAGCTGTGAAGATGGTGATTTCAGTACCACAACCCCTTCATTGATACAGTTTGCAGGGAAAACAAGCAAAATCTTTGATCTGTACCCCTTTTTCCCATTTTTTCCAAAACAAAACAACATTTAGCTGTATTTTGGCTCATTTCTGGGTCCCCTCCAGAAGAGTCAACAAACCCTGGGGACCTTTAAAATCCCTATGATGTTGGAAGAAAAGGACGCAAATTTGACGTGGATCCCTTATGTGGTTAAAAAGTTACAGGGCCTAAGCGCAAACTACCCCATATATCCAAAAAAAGGCTTAGCACGGTGGGTGGAAGGACTAGCATCAAAGGGGGTTAAGAGCACCCAAGTACAGTCTCTGCAAAAATATCTTACATGATGATATCACACTATCATCTCACATGATCAACACACACACATGAGTCTTAGGGGCAGATTTATGTCGGACTTGCGCCACGTGTATGCTGCCGTTGCGTCACGCAACGGTGCGGAAACATGGCGCCTCCCTGCGACCTATTTACAATGTGATGCATCTAGGCAGATGCGTCACGTTGTAAAGCCCTGCGCCACATGAAACCTGCGTCAGGTTTCCTGTGGGTGTTCTGTCGCAGGGCGGGCGTTCCCTCGTAGGAAAGCCCCGTAAAACTGATGCCGTGAAATCTACAAGATTTCACTGAGTCAGTTTTACGACACTGCTGGATCAAATCCTTACGCCTGCTTGAAGCAGGCGTAAGGAGTGATGCACCACGTTATGTATGGGTGGCCTCTGTAGATTGCAGGAGTTGCGTCGCACTTGCGACGCTACTCCAGCAATGCGCCGCCCGTACACCATAAGATGCGTCACGCATCTGCCCTTCCTTGCACCATGGTGCGCCGCATTTACAATGCGGCGCATCTGTGGTGCCGCAAGGAGGGAATTGCGTGACGCATCAGTTCTGGCGCATCCCTGCTGATTTGCAAAGATGCGCCAGAACTCATAAATCTGCCCCATGGAATGTAGGCAGACCAATATAGTAGATGTTTCACCTCTATGAAAAAAATTACTTCGGTTACATATGTGAAGATTTTTTTGAAAGAGCCAATAAAGAACATGACTTACCATGATTAAGGGTGAATGGCACATTTCACAGCATGTATTGGTGTCTTGCATTTGGTTTTTGGTGTCCTTTTAATTTAAGCATGATTAATTGTGGCCTCAGCAAGCACACAATGGCCTACATCAACTTTTTTATATCTAAAAATAATCATAAGTTTACGTAATTTACCTCAAAACAAAGAGCTTTGAGAAATTATGTTAATACGGTACCACCAAATTAGAAAAATAATGAATGCTACCATGGGATCGGTATGATGCTATAAATGTGTATTGTTCTGTTTCTTCATAATACCGATTTTTTACCATTAGTGTGTGACTATGGAAGAGGCGCCCGTACACTTTGCTATGGAGCCTGCAATTTAATATGACTGGGGTAAGTGATTGTGCCGAGCAGCATGCGCAAAAAACAAGTGTCCGGTGTACACTGTAGATAATTTATTAGACGCTGAATAACTATTCTTTTTTTTCAATCAATAGGTTCTCGTTGCTCTTTCCCCCACCTTACACCCCTTACACCCCCTTATTTTGAAACAATTATACAGATGTAATTGGTACATAATGGAATGTTTCCCGCTATGGTTGGTGAGACAACTGTTATCATGTTGTCTATTATATAAACCAACAGGCATTTTTTGTATCATTCATGTGTCAAGAGAAAAGTATGTACAGTATTGATAGGTTTTAATGAAAAAACTCCTCACGCCCACAGTTACATTTGCCCCAAAAAAGTGGGTTTCATTAATTTATATCTCATTTTGTCAATCTCCTTTCTTTCTCTTTTTCCCTTCAGGTATTCTCTGAATTGTTAGAGGGGCCAGTAGGATGCACATTGTTCATCTTCTTGCATGGTTTGAATGTACACTATTGCCCTATAGTTGATCTAATGTGAAGAAGACCCTAGACCATTTTGGCTCATACAAAGGTTGAAACATGTTGGTAAATACAAGGTCCAATAATCCATTGTATTTCACCTAATGCCTGCTTCTTTTTAAGGTTTTTAAACATACTTTAGGTATATTTCATATTCACTTTTCTCCCCCATAAAAACAGGACCCAGTTCATTGTCCTGATCTGAGATTTTTAAGAACTCCCAGGGATGACTAGCTTTCCCAGATTGAGTCTGCCAGGGCGCCATTGCTCCTAGCCCAGTGTGAGAAGTCGTCAAATTATGAAGCATGCCTTGATAAGTTAACAATATAGGCACAACAACGGGGCAAATGATGGCCATCCATTGTTGTGCCTATATTGTTAACATAAATCAGGTAACCATCACTAACATGCCTCTTTACTTAGGTACGTAGCTTAACCGTTTTGTTCAATACATTTGAATATCACCATCATTCTTGTTATTAGGTTTCCTATTATTCATCCACATCTGGTTAAAAGTAAAGGGAACCGAATATCATTTGAAGTACTATATGTACTATACTTTATAAACAGGTATATTTGTGTTATACTCCTTAATCCATTGTAGTTGTTTGTGAAGTTTTGAAGCATAAATGAAATATATCGGTTCAACCACAGCAACGTTTTTCTCTCTTTTTGTCTGTTATATACAGATATTAACTCGGCCATCTGTAGGAAGCTTGTTACATCATTTTAACTGGCTGTCTGATTTTGAGGTTCTTAACTACAGGTAGTTATTGCATGTTATACCTTAGATCATGCCGCTCAATACTGAGAACTCAATTTACATATTTTTTTGTTATTGTATTTATTTAGCAGTTTTTAAAGAAGACATTTTGTTTCTAAGTAATGTTAAAAATAACTTACATGAGTATCTGTCACAAACGATCTTATGTTGATAGAGCATTATCTTGATAACAAATAGAGTGAAAGCCCTAATCTAAGAGTGTTGCCTCCTGAATTTACATAGCCTATTGAAGGAACGGGAGGAATTTGTCAATTCGGATATTTATCATAATGTATTAATTTACCTCATTGTTCCTTATGAAAACAACAGTGTAGAACCTACAGGATATTTAAATGCAGGAACATCCTTACACCTGTCTCTCCTGTTTTTTTCTTTTCTTTTTCTATGTACACATCTGGCTATATTGCAGATGATGAGTACTAAGGTTTTATTCCATACGATGAGGAACTATATAATCAATGCTTTCTTTATTATTGTATGAATTATGATGTTTTCCAGGGAATTGCAATAACGTGTACTGTATATAAATACTTGTGCACTGAGATTATTACATATTTAGATTATTTTTATAGTTTTTAAATTATTTATGTCTATGAAATGTTTAAAAAGATTATATGTATAAATATAGAACTATGAGTGTACCGAATGCTCTTTTATTACTGTTTTTAGGTGAACCTGTGGCCCTCCTGAAGAAGGCGTTTTTAATTATGCCAAAACACGCGTCGATATGATAGATTAAGAATATAAGATTGCCATTTTTTTCTTTCTGTAAAATTGATTTAAATTGTAATGAATTTTAATTGTGTGTCCAACACAAATTTTAATCTTATGTAATTTTTAATATGATTAAAGAAAATGTATACATTATTTCCTTATTTTCCCGTTGTTTCCTTTTCCCTGTTTTAAGTTTATTATTATTTTTGTTTATTGTGTTACATATAACAAATTGACTGAATACATGGATTGCCGATGCACTCTAATTCAAGTATATAAATAGTTAAGTAACACTGTCACAGTATAGGGCTGGCTGTATACTCCATTAAAGACTCCAAGATTCACTCTTCTGCTGGAGTTCTGTTTAAAAACTTCTGTCATTTTGTGTTGAATTTGTTGTGACAGTGTTACTTAACTATTTATATACTTGAATTAGAGTGCATCGGCAATCCATGTATTTAGACAAGTGGTAGTCCTTCTACTTAACCGAGTGGTTAAAGGTTTGTCCACTCGCCGATTAGCACCTAGGATATTAGTTTCTTTGAAATCTCTGTGCGTATAAACTGGCAGTGCACCCATCCTTACTGATTTAAAAACCTTCAGAATCCCTATTAAACAAATTGACTGAAATTGCCTATGATTGATTCACTCAAAAGTTATTGTTGTATTCCAGTGCTTGCTTTGATTTGCGTTGGCCAATGCTTGTTTTTTCCCAGGGACTGTTCAGCTAACGTTCCCAGTTGGGCCATGACTTGGTTTGTGCTTGTTTATTTAGGTTGGAACCTGGCAAAGTTTGCAAAATCCAACGGGCATGGTCGGAAGCAATGGCTATTGATACCATGCACATTTAACAATGCACTGCTAGCTAGCTGGAGATCCACCCAAGTGCACCAGCTTGGATCAGTTCTCTTGATCCTGAAGTGGCTGTTCTCGTGCCTTTGACCAGTGGTGTCAGAGCTTCTCTGGCTATCAGTCCTGCTTTCCAGTGCACCACACCTGTGAACAAAAAGTAAGAGAAAGTCAGCAATTTCCACAGCGGTAATGCGTTGTGTTCTCACTTGCCTTAATTTAACGCTTACCAATGGAGTTGTTGATACAACACACTTTGAGAACTCCTTGTTATTCCAAGTGTGTTGTGACATTGTCATAGTTACCCACATCTCATTTATGTTTATGTTTGTCACATCTAATTTATGATTACAGCCCGCAGCTTGAGAACACTACTTAGTGAATTCTGTGCTCATAACAAGAACCAGTAGTTCTGTGGACATAGCGCTCTTGCCTTCATGGTATATGAAGTGATGATCAGACATCCAGGTGGAGCAGGGAACCAATACCCTGGGTCGACGTTGTGTCTCTTTGGGATAAACATGTCAGAGCTTGACAAATACATGCATCGATTTACTCATGTGTAAATGTATCTTTGTGATTAGGTCCCAAAGAGCCTTCTGCCGCCCATCTGGGTAGGTTTGTGTCCTGGGTTGTCAACTTTGAGTGCTATTGCATTTGATAACTTTCTCCACCAGTCTTAATGTAGGTATTATTTGGTTTGCCCTGTTCCCATCATGCACTGGGACAGGAACAGACTAATTTGCATATAGCCAGGTTCTGAAGCTGGGATGGTGCAGTGAGCTAAAAAAACGGTGATGGATCACGCCCTGAGGGTATACTCAGACGTGAGTCCCTTGCTCATTGCACCATCAGGATTCAAGCAAGCCGGGCCGACGACGGCTGAAATGCCAGAAACCGGTCCCCGGTAGCTTGTCTCCTTCCCAGTATAAGAATTGGCTTGGCAGTTTGGTTTGCCCTGTTCCCATCATGCACTGGGACAGGAACAGACTAATTTGCATATAGCCAGGTTCTGAAGCTGGGATGGTGCAGTGAGCTAAAAAACGGTGATGGATCACGCCCTGATCTCTTGACAGGGTAGGAGTATTCTGCATCATTCAGAAACTCTGTCCATCACCTTTTCCAAAATTGATTTTATCCACACTAAGTGTGGGAGGGTATACTCAGACGTGAGTCCCTTGCTCATTGCACCATCAGGATTCAAGCAAGCCGGGCCGACGACGGCTGAAATGCCAGAAACCGGTCCCCGGTAGCTTGTCTCCTTCCCAGTATAAGAATTGGCTTGGCAGTTTGGTTTGCCCTGTTCCCATCATGCACTGGGACAGGAACAGACTAATTTGCATATAGCCAGGTTCTGAAGCTGGGATGGTGCAGTGAGCTAAAAAACGGTGATGGATCACGCCCTGATCTCTTGACAGGGTAGGAGTATTCTGCATCATTCAGAAACTCTGTCCATCACCTTTTCCAAAATTGATTTTATCCACACTAAGTGTGGGAGGGTATACTCAGACGTGAGTCCCTTGCTCATTGCACCATCAGGATTCAAGCAAGCCGGGCCGACGACGGCTGAAATGCCAGAAACCGGTCCCCGGTAGCTTGTCTCCTTCCCAGTATAAGAATTGGCTTGGCAGTTTGGTTTGCCCTGTTCCCATCATGCACTGGGACAGGAACAGACTAATTTGCATATAGCCAGGTTCTGAAGCTGGGATGGTGCAGTGAGCTAAAAAACGGTGATGGATCACGCCCTGATCTCTTGACAGGGTAGGAGTATTCTGCATCATTCAGAAACTCTGTCCATCACCTTTTCCAAAATTGATTTTATCCACACTAAGTGTGGGAGGGTATACTCAGACGTGAGTCCCTTGCTCATTGCACCATCAGGATTCAAGCAAGCCGGGCCGACGACGGCTGAAATGCCAGAAACCGGTCCCCGGTAGCTTGTCTCCTTCCCAGTATAAGAATTGGCTTGGCAGTTTGGTTTGCCCTGTTCCCATCATGCACTGGGACAGGAACAGACTAATTTGCATATAGCCAGGTTCTGAAGCTGGGATGGTGCAGTGAGCTAAAAAACGGTGATGGATCACGCCCTGATCTCTTGACAGGGTAGGAGTATTCTGCATCATTCAGAAACTCTGTCCATCACCTTTTCCAAAATTGTCATAGTTACCCACATCTCATTTATGTTTATGTTTGTCACATCTAATTTATGATTACAGCCCGCAGCTTGAGAACACTACTTAGTGAATTCTGTGCTCATAACAAGAACCAGTAGTTCTGTGGACATAGCGCTCTTGCCTTCATGGTATATGAAGTGATGATCAGACATCCAGGTGGAGCAGGGAACCAATACCCTGGGTCGACGTTGTGTCTCTTTGGGATAAACATGTCAGAGCTTGACAAATACATGCATCGATTTACTCATGTGTAAATGTATCTTTGTGATTAGGTCCCAAAGAGCCTTCTGCCGCCCATCTGGGTAGGTTTGTGTCCTGGGTTGTCAACTTTGAGTGCTATTGCATTTGATAACTTTCTCCACCAGTCTTAATGTAGGTATTATTTCTTCTTTTAAAATACTGCACAGCTTCCTCTCTTGTGACCAACTGTAATTGCAACCCAAATGTTATTTGGGTCATTCAGCTAAGGGTGAATTATATTGCAGAATGTATGCCTTGCCCACATTCCTGTACAGTTTAGTAGGGCACCAGTTATTTGCTCGTTGGTTTGCACATACACACTGCTATGATGTACCTCTGGCTAGGTTGTCACTAGATATATGCCTGTTTTGTTCCTATATCACAGGACAGAGTAACATACATCAGGTCTCATTAGAGAAACATCTAGATATCTTGGGGCTCAATTGACAAAATATATTTTGGATTGCAATTTACAAAAACACTAAATTTGTATCATCAAAATAACTTAATAAGTTATTTTGTGCTTGAAATGGGGATGCTAGTCGACAGAGTGTCAGGCCTCCAGACTGCTCAACAAACAAGCCAGGGAACGCAACAAGAGAAGAAAAAACAGAACTCCAGTTTCCTCCTGGAACATGTGTTGTCATGAAAGGAACTTAAAAATGGCCGCCGATCTCTCATCCTAAAATTGCGGTCTAGTTGTATTTCCCTAGGAGCAATTTAGACCCTTTATGAAGCGTGCATTACCCAAAGTCTATGCACTTCACTGAGTTGATTTTTGGAGTTTGCACCTGTCTAGAATGCTCAGTGTAGTCTTGAGGTATTTCCCTTGTTTGCAGAAGTTAGCTCGCTTTCAGGAATCCCTGTTTGTCCTGGAGCAGGTTGAGTATTAGGAGCCCCTAGTGTTCGCCTGCGCACTTTGAACGAAAGAAGTTAGTCGTGGGCGTTTTCTTGTCTTTCTAGTGTTCCTCATCTGACAAGGTGGCTCTGAGTTCACTGAAGGAATAGCTGTATTGGAATGAAGAACGACTTGACAGTCTTGAGACAGTTCATTGTGAAGAAAAGTTTATTCGCAGCTAAGTGACTTTCTCATTGCAAATATTGCTGCAGCTTATTTCGCAGCGCAGCGGCATAAATATAGAATGTATTAGTACGCAGGTCCATACTGTTGATATTTTTTTTAAAGAAGTTATAAACATAAATATGAACTTGCCTTGGTGTGAAAACATCCACGCGGAATCTGTAAGAAAAGAAAATAGAAGTTATAAAAAAGACATTTATTAATTTCTATTTTGCAACATATGTTAAGCAGCATAATATGTCAATAGAAAGAATAGAACAATGCAGTAAAAGAAGAGAAGCTCTGTACTCAGGATGTTTGGGTATGGTAAAATGCATTAAGGATAATAATAGCAAGAGTTAGATTAGGAAAAGAGTAGAAATAGCAGTAATTGTTGTGTGCTTAGTTTCTTCAGATTTTTCTCTGACTGAACTCGATGCTGAATAGACTAGTACCAGAGGGAGAATCTGGAAACCAGAAGTCCTGGACGGCCTCTTCTTTTGTTTTTTTTATCCACTCCCCCTTCCCCTTTGGGGTTATTTTGGAGGCTTGGTGAAATAAGTGCCTCCGGATTATCTCTGAGAGGGAGTTGGGAATTTACCAACTTTGATTCCAGTGCAAGATCCTGGTAAGATGGCATCCTCTTGACACAGAGATATGCACCCTGTCCAAGCAGGAATCACAACTCTAGTCAGGGTAAGCTAGGTACACACTAAAAGATAACCTGTGCTCAACTTCTGGTAGCTTGGCACAGTGCACACAAAAAGCAAATGTGTAAAATATGTGTGCAACACACACAGTAACTTAATGAAAACGCAACAAAAATACTCCACACAAATGAGTAAAACAAGACCTAAATGACAAAAATCCAATTATTAGAACTGGAGTTAAGAATTTTGTAATATTTAGTCAAACTATAGTGCTTAGAGTCATAAAGGACCACCCCAGAAATATCCATTCCTGCAAGTCCCTGGTAAAACCAAAGTTCAGGCCAACCACGATGGACTGCAGGCCAGCTACATTACACATGCAGGTCCCACTGAAAACTTACCTTGGATGGAGGAAGTGTTGACATTGAGGACCCAATGCAAGAAACAGAGGAAGCGAAGCGTCGTTATCGATCGTGTGGATGCAGACGATGCATTGTTTCCAATCCACGTAGTCAGTAAGATGGTTTACCAACACCATTCCCAAGATACAAAACATGATTTAGCTAAATCCTTTCTAATCAGGAAGTACAGGTTAAAAGTAAGCCTGGGCGGAGTTCATAGAGTTCCACTATGTGGACCTCTGCGAAGTAACAAAACAACTCTGCCGTGCTACGCAGAGATCCTTAAGTGGCAGATTGTGTAAGGGTTATGCCTTTCAGGGTGATTTGCAGTGCCAGGGGATTGTCCCACATTAGAAAATCATTGTGAACAGCACCATGCACAGCACTAGAGGGTGCTGCTTTCTTTCTGCTGCTTGGGTACATTTTCTATCCGAGCGGCAGCTTTCCCAACGCGACGCACGTTTTCTAAACATGAAATGTTGCGAGCATACGCGACCACTCGTATTGAGAAAAAGACTGCCGCATTGAGAATCTCACTGGAAGGTTGATTTTCCTAGCTCGCCCTCACCAAGTGGAAATTGACGAGCGCGAGTCAGGAAAAATCTCACCGGGAGGTTATTTTCCTTGCTTACGCTTGTCAATTTGCCGTTGACAAGTGCGAATGAGAAAAGAAACTCTGCTCCGTAGAGTCACGGTTTTCAGAACTCTGCTTGCTCTGCGGAGCTCGAAGAGCAGAAAACTACACAAACTCCATGAGAAGAGAGCAGTTTACTGCCCAGGCTTACTTAAAAGTGTATTAAGGAATTCACAATGTTAACCTATGAGAGGAGTAGGCCTCAAAGTAGTGAAAAGAAATATGGGTGTTTGTCACTACCTTTCCCTTACACAGTACCCTGTCCTATGGGCTACCTAGAGCCTACCTTAGGGGTGACGAAAATGTAATAAAAGGGGAGTTTAAGGCTTAGCAAGCAGTTTCAAATGTCAAGTCGAAGTGGCTGTAAACTGCAAACATAGGCCCAGCAATTTCAGATTGAGATAGGTTTGAAAGGCTATTTGAGTGGGTGGCGCAATCGGTGATGCTGGCCACTAATAGCATTTAGGTTACAGCGCCTGGGTTTATGGTATCCCACTTTACAAGGGACATACAAGTAAACTAAATATGCCAATTGTGTATACATCAATGGGACCATGTTTATTGGAGAAGTACATGGACTTTAGCACTGGTCAGCAGTGGTAAAGTACTCAGAGTCCTAAGGTCAACAAAAAGATACAGTAAAAAGAGGAGGTCATTAGGCAAATGTTTTGGGGGAGGACAAACTTTAGGATGACAGGTCTAACTTTTGGCTAGTCAGAAAAGCCATTCAGCATTTTGATTTTCCATTTGCAATGTTCACAATCACAAATAAGAGGAGGCATGAAAGAAACAGTGAGTAGTCTAATTATTGACTTTTTAATATCGATGGAACTAAATATTGTGTTAAAAAGGTTGAATGTAAAAAATATCGAAATTGTTAATATCGATGGTAAAAATATCATTTTTTGCTGTTGAAATAAATGTTGACGTTAGTGATATCATCAGTAAGAATATCGACATGTTAAAATAAAATATCGTAATTGCATGTTTTGTTAATATTTTAATATTGTTTGTTGGTATAATTTGTTCAAATGTATACAATATAAAAAAAATGTATATTGTTTTAGGAGCGGGATGTTGGTTTATAGAGGATAAGGGTGGGTAGTGTTTTAAAAAAGTGTATTTATTTTGTAATATATAGAAAATTTTGATTATGAATAATATACTGAAATTAAAAATGAACTCATAATTTTAGGAGTGGGAAGTTGCATTTATAGTGTATAAGGGTGGAGAGTGTTTTATATAAAAAATTCAATTGTAATTTTTAAATAAAAAAATAAAAAATGTAAAAAAAAATTGGGGGGGGGGGAATTTAAATTCATGAGCTCTATTTTGGGGCCGATTCCGATTCGAAAAAATCCCCTACGAATAGCTGTACGGAGCTTATTTCCCATACGAATCGAACACCTTCAACGTCCCCGTACGTACGATGAAGTACGATCCGTACCCAAAGCAGATCTCCGTACAAATCGTACCAAACACCGTACGACAAAAAAATATGTGCAAATTGTATACGGAACACGCATTACGCGATGTTCGTATGTAAACAAGCAGCAGTTTCTGGCCCAGCAAGTACGATTCGTCTCTGCGACACTCCGTACGTTTTCTACGGGAGCTCAAAACATCCGAAAAAGTAGAGTCCGACCCGAACTGCATTACCCGTACGCGACATACACGCCATGAATCCCATCTTCTGTGTAATCCCAGTCCTGCACGCCTACGACCTGCTGCACAGAAACCGATGACGGCGCATACGGTGAGAACCTACTGCAACAACGGAAGTGTACTTGCATGGTGTGTCATACATGCTCACGTATAGCACCATTGCAACAGTAATATGAGACGCACACACACGCCATGAATGTTGGGGTACGGTGCGTTTCACACGCTTGTGTATGGCACCATTGCAATAGCGATACGATGCGCACACACACCGTGAATGTTGGGGTACGATGCGTTTCATGCACTCGCGTATGGCACTATTGACGAGAAGCGCAAACACGCCATGAATGTTGGGGTACGGTGCGTTTCACGCGCTCGCGTATGGCATCATTGAAATAGTGATACGATGTGCACACACACCATGAATGTTGGGGTACGGTGCGTTTCACATGCTTGAGTACGCCGCCCTCACAATACTTATACGAGGCACACACACACCATCAACCCCATGTGGCCAACAGTATGAGGATGGGTGTATATGACTCCCAGCAGAGGCCAGACATATGATGGGTGGGTGCAGAGGACTCCCAGCAGTGGCCAGACATATGAGAGGTGGGCGCAGAGGACTCCCAACAGTGCCCAAACATATGAGGGGTGGGTGCAGAGGACTCCCAGCAGTGGCCAGACATATGAGGGGTGGGTGCAGAGTACTCGCAGCAGTGGCCAGACACATGAGGGGTGGGTGCAGAGGGCTCTCAGCAGAGGCCAACAGTATGGGGTGAGGGCAGAGGATTCCCAGCAGAGGCCAACAATATGGGGGTGGGTGCAGAGGACTCCCAGCAGAGGCCAACAGTATAGGGGTGGGTGCAGAGGACACCCAGCAGTGGACAGACATATGAGGGGTGGGTGCAGATGACTCCCAGGAGAGGCCAACAGGATGGGGGTGGGTGCAGAGGCCTCCCAGCAGAGGCCAACAGTATGGGGGTGGGTGGATATGACTCCCAGCACAGGCTAACAGTATGGGGGTGGGTGCAGAGGACTCCAAGCAGAGGCCAACAGTATGGGGGTGGATGCAGAGGACTTCCAGCAGTACCCAGACACATGAGGGGTGGGTGCAGAGTACTCCTAGCAGAGGCCAACAGTATGGGGTGGGTGCAGAGGACTCCCAGCGGAGGCCAACAGTATGGGGGTGGGTGCAGAGGACACCCAGCAGTGCCCAGACACATGAGGGGTGGGTGCAGAAGACTTCCAGCAGTGCTCAGATATAGGGGGTAAATCATCATCAGCATACCACACCTACATGGGGTATGTGCACATCCCTAACTTGTGACTATAATGATAGTGCCATAGCAACACATCACTTACAGCAGTGTCCCACTCCCTGGAGGATGGATTACTTTCACACACTGCGTGACACACCACATGTGGGTGTGATGTCAAATTCCACATGCACACCCACCCATGGAGGTTGCTGGCGAAATACACACCCTACCATCATGAAACAATAGTGTATAGTGATGTAACAGCCTACCAAACAAAAAGAGCGAAAGGGAACACACAATGTCACGCACACATCCTAGGACTGATATGAATGTCCAGGTGGTGGTCAGACCACCAAGATGTAGTCTATCATGGAAGGAATAGGGTTGAAACCCCTTAGATACAATGCACAAAATTGTGAGTCATGTGCCCAAATACCCTGCATAACATTCCCCAACATAGGGGTAGGCTGTGATTATACACATGCATAGTGGTGAAAAGGTTGAATGTGTCCATGAAGGCATTTGTACATACTCAAAACACAAGTACAGTGATTTGAAAGCATGGCACAGACGAATGACCAATAGACATCTGTGAGCAGGCATGGCCATTGTTGAAAAGTGTGAAAAAGCTTCTATATGATGTCGGCCTCAAAGAGGCTTGGATTAATAGAACCTCCCAACAAAAGGCAGAAATTAAAAAGGTATACTGGTGGTGGGTTGCCTCGAGCAACCTCCTTAATCCTAGACTTGGAAGGTTAACAGAGGAATTTATGCAGCATAAGCATACAATGAACCTGGAATCCTACCTGGACCTAATACAAAAACCTTATGAGAGAGTACTGTATTTTAAGTTTAGGGTAGGCATACTCCCTTTGCACGATTTGACTGTCCAGTGGAAGCCACCTTACCAAACCTCTGCCTCCTGTCCAAGTTGCGATGCCGCCACTGAGTCAATTTCACATTTTTTGTTCACTTGCCCAGCTTACAAAGCTCCAAGGAGGCACTGGCTGAAACAACTTTGCAGGGAGTAAGGAACTCGCAGTCACCAAACAGCATTACGCATTTTAAGGTCCGATCAAAGGACCTGCCTGTGCAATAGCCAAATTTATTAGATGGGCATGGAGTATCAGAGCGGGAAACTTGAGCATTAATTCCTAAATAATTACAATGCTCAAGTGGCGTTTACCCTCTAGCACAAGCACTTTCTCACTTTTAAGTATAATGCCTATGCAACTTTTGAATCCTTTTATGTTCTTAAATGTTTCTTCAATCAATTGTTTTTATTGCATACTGTGCCCAAAATATATCCATGAATCTCTTAATACTTCCTGCGATTATGTATAGCTTTTAAGATAATTCTTGTATCGAAATAAAGCTTATATTGATGATGATGATGATGATTCTTTATAATGGCTAGAGTTAAGATTATGAGTTGGAATGTCTGTGGGCTCAATACACCCGGCAAAAGGCGATTGGTGGCGGAAGTATTTTAGTGGTGGTGTGACTTTGTTGACTAGAAGAGTGAGCAGTTTTTTTTGTACTTGTACCGGGTGTGTCATTAGTGCTGGTATTAACTGTATGAAGATAGCAATAGTGTTGTTACTCTATCCCATATTCCTCATCCATCAGAATTAGGAGGCAGTTTCTTGGTACTGTGTGTGTAGGTGGTGGAGATGGTAATAGAGATTGGGTTAGTGACACCTTAATAAATCACACAGCCCAGGGGAAGAGGGCTAGGAGTTAGATGAGTGGATGGGAAAAGGGATTTGGGAAAAGAAGTGACAAAGACAAATACTACACAATAATATGCATCAGGGCAATGAGCAGCACATTATAATCATTAAATATGTTTGTGTATAGAAATGAAGGAATGGCAGTATAATTTAATGCATTGTATACATTGATTCAGACCTAGAGACACAAGGTATTATACATCTAAATGTTCAGTCATTTAGATTTTAAAAATACAGGAGACGTTAACCCATACATTTCTGAAAATTATGATTGTTGAAAGAAAAATGAGAGGTGAATCTGCATTCTTCTCACAATGTCTGTCTTGGGTGCCTAGCTAAACCGTTCCGGTAAGGTAAGCAGGTGCTTTCACCTTTCATGCAGGAGAAGAGAAGGCCTACGGATTGTAATGCAGAAACAAAATTGTAGAGTCAAGGAGAAGGACAGAAGGTAAGCTTCATGAGGAGTTTACCAAGACTCAGAGGCTGAGCAAGAGCATAGACTGCAACAATCATTCATTTTCTGACTCATGTGTGATCAATTAACTGAGAAGTGAGAGCAATTTACAACCAATCACAGACAAGTAACTGCATGTACCGGCCTGATCAATCTCACAACTGTCATCATAACATTTATCCGAGTGCATGCATCATGTGATGGTAATAATTTGACATCACATGTCAGTTTCCAGTTACAACAGGCCCTCCTACCACAACCAAATAATGGAGAAGTTTTACATTTGAGCCAGCTCACACACTCAGCAGCATTTCCCAAATCAACGCAACTCTATCTATTGCACAGAGCTGAAAAGGCCTCTTAGAATAATTATCATGTTGGTTTCCATTTGAAGTCAATAACTTCCTTCTTTTGGCTGTAGAAGTACTCTTGCCCTTAGTCATTCCATCCTCTAAGCTAACTCCACGAAATGAATAAGTCCAACTCTGTCCAGATCCAAATGAGAGACCTGTAGTGTACTGCTGTTGATGAACAAGAAGAGAAACAGAATTTGAGTATTTTGTGTAGACGTGTGCTTGTTAAATAAATTGACTGGTTTGGTCTCCGAACAATCAGAAAAAAGGAGCGGACAATGCAAGTAAATCTCGCAAAGTGTGAAAGGGCCTATCAACTTCAGGAAAAATTATCACCCATCAGGACTCAAACATTACACATCATTGAAATCAAGTCTACAAATGAGTTGAACACCCTCCCTCACTGTCTGCCACCACATGAATCATCAATCATCACTTACGATCAATCAGTTATGTTTACTCATTGGAACAATAGTTACCTGTTTGAACCCAAACACAGTGGTACACAAATGTATTTCCTCTTTGATGCAAGCAACGCATTGGCAGTCTGGTAAGTCAAATGATCTGTGATGGGAGCATCCCTGATAGGGGTTGAGAAAAAGAAGGGTAAGCATTAGACAGAGTGGGCGTTGTCTTCAGTGTCCTTGAAGAGAATTGGAAGGTTTCTTCACTGCATACTGGTTTAACTCCAATCAGGACATGCCTGTGCTTAGAAATGTTGCGTGCATATGTCAGAGACAAACAAAATATATAATGTTCCTTTATCTATATCTATTTATTTTTTGGGACAATGCGCTAAGCAGTTCAAATATAAATTATAAAAAAATAATATGGTGGCATACTCAGGGAAGTAGAGTTCGTCCTCAGACTCAGGAGGTTCACCCAGAAGTTGAAGAAAAGAAAATTGGTGTACCTAAATCATGTGGAGAATTTACTTTTTTAAGGATGAATTCCCTCACCCACAAGAGATAGCTTGCTTCATCAAAGGGACTTGACGTGTATCACTACCCGAGAGCAGTTACGACTGGGGAGAATTTTCTCTGAGCCTCATACCAGGGTCTGAGTTGAGGCCTTAATCCAATTATTAGCGAGAGACGACTAGTGGAATCCTACTTTCTACATACAATTGGACCACAGGGTTTGTAATTTGATATATATGTTTTTTGATATATTTTGCTATATGCCTTTGAGCACTTGAGCAGGTGCATTTGCTACATAGGATCATGAAGAATGCTGTGACACCTCAGGATTGTCATAGGCAGAAACATGTTGACCTACTTCTTTTAATAATTCCAGCAGACATGATTACCCCAGCCCTCCCCTTTGCTTGATTTTATTCCTTACCCACAATGCATGAATAATTTGTATTGTTTACCTTGGAAATAGTTTTAGATCACACATTCTACATTCACACCCTGCTGTTCCCACACCACTATCTGCTCATTAGTAAGGTATTTATCATGCCTCTGAAAACATCGCTGAGCTCCTCCCTCTAGTGGGGGGGTTGTAGCCCACACTGTGACTAGGCTTCACAGTTTCAGGACGTTCGATATGATGAAGTATGCCACTTCTTGTGGGTAAGACAATTTGTTCTTAAAGGGGAATACTCCACATGATTTTGTTATACCAATTCTCTCTTCTCTTTCCCATTCTCTCCCTATTAGACTCAGTTGTTTTTTTTGTGGTTAATATAAGGATTTGGGAGTCAGATCCTGCTGGTCGTAAAATCTCCTCTGGCCCTTTCTCTCTGTTTTGCTCTGTTTTTCACCCAGAAGTTGGTCAGCTAACACACGTAAGTCTGAGCAATTGCCCTCATCTTCCTGTGCCCACTGTGGTATATCATGAACAGTGTAATTGTGTGGTATGAAGTGTTAGTTCATTTTGATAATGGTCAATCTCAAAGTTTTGAGGCAAGAGTCTAGTCCTTCTCACTGTAGCAACTGCACCAGCTGACCCACTGCCTAATGGACAAGCCAGATACTTTTTTGCCAGCACGCTGAGCTCTAGCAATTAGCACATCTTCCCACACCAATAGACCAATTTGTGAGCCATGTAGACCGCGTTTCGGTCATCCAGATAGTCCTGAAGCATCCTTTCAATGGTCATTGGCGCTGCCATTTGCTTGACCTCTTTTGCCTTTGACTCTGTACTTGACATAATCTCTGCCACTTGAAACCAGGCCATTGCAAATGTTGGATCTTAATCTTCTGCTACTGTAGTTTTTTTCCCTGGGGTTCCTGTTGCTGGTGTTGGTGTTGTCTGATCTGAGACAACATCCCGCCCTCTCTAAAAGTTGAAGGCTGCACCCCAGAACATCTGCCCAGGACTCTAATTTCCTGCTTGGTCTTCTTCCAGGATCTCTTGTTTGATCAACAATCCACGTCTTATATAGTGCAACATCTTTTTCAGAATAATGAATGCAAGGGGCCAGTATTGTGGCCACAGATGTAGACATTGGACAATACAATGTCTCTTTGCAGCCTTTGATTAACAGTCAAATAAAGAATTAAGCTCTCAACCAAGCCATGCATTTCTGCACTGCTGTCTACATCTGCAACACTTGGCATTACCTTTTTTAACTGGTCCTATCTCATATGGAATAACTGGTTAGCGTGGCTCATTGTACTGTCCTCTTTGCTGACTTCCTGGGGGAAAACCTCAAAAGAAAGTAGCATCTGTGTGGGGCATTTCACTAGGCTCCATTTGTCTATCTCCATTGTCATGCTTTTCCCAGTTGCAGCCCCTCCTTCTTTAATTACACAGTCACTGATTGATTTGTACGGCTCAAACAGACTTTGCAACATGTAATAGTTCGAGTTCCAATGTGTTGGCACCTTCTGTGAGAAGGTTTTAATTGGTACTCTATTAGCATGATGTATGATCTTCAAATGCTTCTGGGTTTTAAAAGAATGGCTGAAACTAGTGCAGGTTCTTCTGCATGTGGTCAATATATTGCAGACTATGTCTTCTTTGAGAAAATCCTGCACATGTGATGCAATGCACAAAATAAAGTACCCTTAAGTAGCCTATTATATTTAAATTAATTAACTATATTACTGCCATTGTCCATAGCAACAAATGCAGTTCTACGACCTCTGGGTCACCGCTGTTCAAACACCTTACCATTAAAGTATTCCAAGAAGTTTGCAGCTGCATGGGATTTTTCCGTGGCAAACATGGGTGCTGTTGCATGCAGCTGAATGCCCTTAAATCTTCATCAGCGCTGAGACCTGTAGATAGTTTTTGCCTGACCCCGTACAAAAGAGATCCAGTTTGCAGTGATACACATGTAATCAGTGGCTTGACATCTGGTCCACATGTCTGTCATCAGGTGGATAGTGTGAACAGCACTCTACTGCAAAGTTTTTCCATCCAATTGCTGCATATTGCGATTGAACAGCAACTCTGGCAAAATAGGTCAGGCTGGAAAAGTCCCATTTTGGGCAGCTGGCTGCCACAGATTCTGAAAATCCCACTCCTTCCATAAAAGAAAAAAGGGAGGTCCAGCAATAACATTTTAGCCAGCTTCCGATTGTACAAACGTGCCATTGGGTTGTTGCATTTGTAGGGCATTTGTAGGGCCCCTCCTGCCTAAACATGCCTGTTATTATAGCTTGGATTTTTTTTGTGGTGCCACTGACACAGTCTCAATGTGTAGCTTGGTGCCATCACTGTATGCGGTGGTGTCTCCAACTGGCTCTTGTGCCATTATAAGGTTGTTGAGGCGGGTGATTCTGGTGACAGGGCTGCTTTGCTTAAGGCTGTCACCCTCTTATTCCTCATCCATTTCACCTCCCACTGGGATCTTAGCTGATTCCCCTCTCTTATCATCACCACCACCACCTGCAGCAATTCTTTTAAGGTGAACCTCCCTCCGGATTCTGTGATGTTTTTTCATATGGGTCATTGGCCTCCAGTACCACTGTGTGAACCGGACTTACTTTGAAGCAAAATCATTTAGCAAACGGAGCATATTGCAATTCTATCATCTTTCTTGCCAATCACAAAGAAGTCCCTAACTGGACTGGAGAGGAGAACTTTCTTAGTTTTTCACTGCTAATGCATGAAGAAAAACTGGAGGTAGATGGGGGTGCCATCTATTGCCTCTCCGAACTGTCCACTTTGACTGAGGTAATGGTAGGTGAAGGTCTCAGCGGAAGCCTTACAAATATGGAAGATACATGTCCATCCAGAAGGGGGGCTTGGAGAAGATGGTACAGTACCCTCCTATAACGTGCTGGAGAAATTGAAGCCAATGGTTCAATAACAGGTACATCTTACTCAGCAGAAAACTCAACCTCCTGTTCTGTTCCTACTTCAGGAATATCTACTATTGCTGGCTTTGGCTCCTGTTGTCCACTTGGCTCAGTTTTCTGCTATGATAGGGTACTAGTTTGTGGTTGAGACACATTCAATTCAGACTCACTCCTCGTTTCCATGATTACAGTGGTTGCCTCGCCAATGGACATAGCCTTGGGCTTAGTTTGGTGTGGTGCAGTTGATAAAGGAGGGCTGCTCCCTGCTTGCTCCCCAGAGGACGGTGCAGCAGGCACACATCTCCTAAAAAAGGTTTTGAGCGGCACTCCTGTGGTGGCAATCTCCTTTTTCTTCTCCTCCACACTAGCCACTTTCATAGTAGCACCTTTCATTGGGGCCAGAAACTGTCAGCCTGGTTACCAAGAGATTCACAGAGCGGGAACCACAGTAACAGCGTACTCGCTAAGATACCTGTAATGGGGTCCTAATCGGGGACATTAGATAATATTAAAACTGAAGATCGGAAGATAATTTGCCATCATCCGGTGGGGATTTTTATTGAACACAATATTCTACCCTATAATTTGAAGAGAGAACTGCATGCTAGCCGGCCGGGACGGAAGTAGAACCGGTCAAAAGAACATTAACAACACTATTTCTAGAAGAGTAGCCCTAAAGAAGTCAAAGGATCCATCCCCACAATGAAACACATGTTGGCTGGACAATCTTTTGAATAAAAGAACAAGGGAACACCAAACAACTGTGATTGCTTTAAAGAATTTTATGTACTCTGTCTCTTAAATATATGTTTGCACTTCCTGTACACTTATTGTAAGTAGAAATAGGAATAGCGTGTGTATGGGCCTGTATATCCTCTTGTTGTTTGGACCGTACGGTCTATCCAGAAGGCTCAGGGTGTTTTCCCTCACCTCTTGCACTGCTTGATTGGTCTAGTCTAATCACGCATGGCTGTGGGACTTAGCTGCACAAGTGAAAGAGACTGGAGGACTTTCATCAAGTGTTGTTGTCACTGCACTTTGTATAGGCCTTCTGTCGGGCAGTACTGTGGATGATGTCTCTTGGGTACCTAAAAGCAGACAGGCAAGAAAAATATTTAGTGAAACGTGGTATCCTACATAATTAACAATAACAGTGTATCCATTCCATAGTCAAACCACACAACCATAAAATGTAATTTTCAATCAGGATAACAACATACAGATGTAACTGTTTGCTTTATGTGCATTTCAGGGAAATACCTGTGGCAGTCAGGAAGGAGCAGGGAAAAATTGAATATTCATTAAAAAATTAATTCTGTTAAGTGCACCTATGGCAAGCAGGGGTGTCCAGGGTAACAATTGAATAATCCTTAACTATCAATACTGATGGGTGCCTATTGCAGGCAAGAAGGTCCAGTGAAAAAAGGAATCCTCCTTAAAAAATGAATGCTAAATTGTGCCCATGGCAGGCAAGGGGGCCACAGGGAAAATGAAATAAAAATGAATGCTGGTGTGCGTGCACCTATGGCAGACAGGGGATCCAGGGGAATATGGAGTAATCCTTAAAAAATGGATGCTGGTATGTGGCTGTGTGCATATGGCAGGCAGGGGGTCCAATGGTCCAGGGGAAAATGAGTAATTGCAATCCTCAAAAAATTAATGCTGGTATGTGGTAGGCCTCTATGGCAGATAGAGAGTCAGCCATTCCATGGAAAAATGAGTAATGATAATTAAAACAAAAGAATTCTGGTGTGTAGCAGGAACTTATGGCAGACACTGGTGGATGGAGGGGAAAAAGTAACAAAAACCTTACAAAAACCTTTACTTTAAAACAATATATATAACATATAAAATAAAAATAATTTCTGTAATAGAAGGGGATTGTGAGAACCCAAAAGGAGGCAAGGAGGTGCAGAGGAATAAAGTGAAAAATAAGCATAATATGAACACAGTTCTTGTATACATATACTAAAATGACCCCCAAGCATAATAAACTGATTTTAGGGAAAAGTTAAATAAATGAAAAAAAAACAAAAAGGAATAGCCCTCTCCTATTTATCGCTCTCGAAAATATCTTGTAAACTGGGGGAAAAAAAGCATTTACATAGTGGCAGGCTGTGCAAAATGGCCGCTGGCCACATGTTCAACCAACAAAAACTACAAACAAGGAGGCATGGCCACAACAAGAAGACATGCAGGTCTATGGCTTAAGCACACTGGCTGGCTACCCAAACTGGCCACTGACCACATGGTCAAATAACCGCAGCACGCAAATAAATATGGCTCCTACAAAGAACACATGCAGCCCTATGGCAAGAGCATACTGGCTAGCTACACAAAATGGTCACCCGCCACTTGGTCAAACATCATTGCAAGCAAGGAGGCATGGCCTCAACAAAGAACACATGCAGGTCTATCACAGAAGCACAATGGCTGGCTACACAAAATGGCCACAGGTCACATGGTGCATCTACAACAACATGCAAGGAGGTTTAACACTATAAAGAACACATGCAGGCCCATGGCAAAAGCACACTGGCTGGTTACACAAATGGTAGCCAGCCACATTGTCAAACATCAAGCAAGGACGTATGAAAAATAAATAACACATGCAGGCCAATTGACACTGACTGCCCAAAATGGCCACCATCCATATGGCATGGCGTTCAAAGACAATTGGTGGCCTATGCCAAACTTACACACACTGTCCAGACACAGGAAGCATGGCAAAATTGGAGGAAATGCTACTATTTATTCAGCAATGCTAGATATGAAAATTAAGTGAGCCATGAAAACTTTTACAACACACATCCTCCCATGGCATCAAATATTATCCCACCAATATACACTTTTTGCCGAAAGATTTGTGAAATATAAAAAAAAAACATTTTATTCAATGCAGTGCCATCCCTACCCTAAATTATGTTTTATAACAGCATATACCACAGAAACAGTTGTTTCATGTACCCATTCCTAGTACTGGGCCACTGGTTAGATGTCTTTTGGCCACATAGTAAAATGAATGAATAGTTCACATTCAACAAACATGGAAAAGATTTACTGAACTATGCAACCCTTTTTCCCTTAAAAAAAAGATCAAAACCACCCTAGCAGTCAGTTAATCTCGCTCACACTCACTGACGGCAAGCAAATCTCTTTGTGTTCACCACAATAATTCTGTCACACACCAGATGGTGGAATTTAGCACTAACTCTGCTTTATATGCATAGTATGGAGGTCCTGAATTCCACTAACTCTGTGAGTGCGATTATATTTCCACCAAGGTATAGCTAGTGATGAATTCCTCCTGCCACCCTCGAACTGTAGAGGTGAAGATGAAGTAAAGAGAAGGAATTCTATTTTTTTATAACATTTTATTGAAGTCCTTTAGTGACATTTCTGATTGTCGTCACAGAATAAATTCATCAAAAGCAAAATTAAACCTTCAAGTACAGCAAATAATTAGAGTTGACTTCACTCCCCAGTATCCCTCCTAAATTTCAATCAAAATAAGATCCCCAAATTTTGTTAAATCTTCTTAATGCCCCTACCCGCAAAGCATAAGTTTGTTCACTTTTCTTAATTCTGCTCATTTTCTGTAACCATTCATGCATGGATGGGATCTGTTCTGACCGCCATTGCTGTAGTAACAAAGATCTAGCCACTGCCATTGCAATGTAGAATAATTTAGCTAGCTGATCGGAGAGCTTAAGATCAAAATCAAACCATATAGCATCAATTTTACGTTCACCGAAATCATAATATTGTAATGGGTCTCAAAAAAAGAAAACATTTAATCCCAGAACTCCCCAATTCTGCCACAATAAACCATTACGTGGGACCAATTAGCT
This sequence comes from Lissotriton vulgaris, assembly GCF_964263255.1. Classification (NCBI taxonomy): domain Eukaryota; kingdom Metazoa; phylum Chordata; class Amphibia; order Caudata; family Salamandridae; genus Lissotriton; species Lissotriton vulgaris. The sequence goes on along the minus strand of NC_141694.1, from coordinate 1,572,117,466 downwards.
GGAGAGTGGTGTAAACATCTAAAATAATTTGATGGATAATTAACGTACATTTTAGATATAGAAGCAGGTGTATGGTATAACAACCATTTACCAAAGAATAACATTCTACGCCAATTGGCGCCCCGCAGTGTGCTAAAGTAAAATTTATTGATAGTTGTCCAGGTATTCAAAGACATTAAATGGTTTTCCTTCTCCTGCATTTTTATGATGCCTTTTGACTTAGATCTATCTTCCTCCTCTGCGCTATACATCACTTCCAGTCCCCAGGTTTTCTATCAAGTTCGTTCACAAGAAGATCGTTGATAAATTGATTTGCTTGGTTCAGCTGTATGGTGTCCAGTTGCACCAAGAACTTATACACCATATTATGGGACCCTAACAACATACAGTTCCTATGGATTAAATGTGACATTTCTATCGGGGTTATCCATGATCCATTTCTCAAAAAATCTGTAACTTTAACAAATCCTGCCCGGGTCAATTTTCAGCTAGGTCTGCCCCTTGTTTGATCCCCATTAACGGTAATATGCTAACTAGTAAAGTTATTGAATTGATGGGGCGAAGTGAGTATCTTTTAAACAAGGCACATTGTTTTTTGAAAAACCATAATAATGACTTATAGCAAACTAATTTGGGAGATTTAAGTACCTGCAGGGGGGGAGGTATCTGAGTTTCGGTGTGTATTAAATCAAAAAAGAAATTTATGAATACATTTTTACTTTGGGCTTGGCCTTTGAATCTTGATAGATACTGTGGGAAGTATGCATTATAGTAATCCCTAAGATTTGGTAGGGTGAGACCTCCCTGATCCAGCTCCTCATATACGGTACCTATTGCAATACGGGGTGTCTTCCTTGCCCAAATAAAGCCCGAAAACATAGATTCTACCCTGGAAAAGAAGGTCCCTGGTAAAAAACATGAAATAGTGGAGAACAAAAAATTGAATAAAGGAAGAACGGACATTTTTATCAGGGGGACCTGACCCAGAATCGTCAATGGCAGTGAATTCCATCGAGGAACATAATTCAGGTTTATTTAGAAGCATAATATCATCTGTGTATAATTTAACCTTAGCCATTGATGGAATCGGGGGAAGAATATCCGTGCAGTTCCTCATTGCGACTGCCAATGGTTTGATAAAGAATGTAAGGAGGACTGGCGATAGTGGGCAGCCTTGCCTTCTGCCACGTTTGACTAAGACTGACCCAGCCATTGCCGTATTTATAATAACATTGGCTTTGGCATTGGTATAAAGATTACGCATTAAGGTTATGATTTTGCCTGAAATACCAAAATGCTCCAAAATAATAAACAGTTTCTCCCATACCACCAAATCAAAAGCTTTTTCTGCATCTAATAACAGAACCAAAGCGTGCATCTCTCGTGTCTTAAAATAATCTAAAGCTTCAATCAAATAATGAGTGTTTGTGATCAATTGCCTACCGGTGATGAAACCATTCTGATCCGGATGGATCAAATCTGTTGGGAATTGAATAAAACGTACTGATAAAAGTTTTGTTGCTTTTTTATAGTCAGAGTGTAATTAGGTCCGTGAGGGACGAGTGAGAGGTTAGCTCCAGAACGGCTCCTCTCTACTCTATACAGAATATCAACAGAGAAGCGGGGAAAAAACGCCGCAACAAACCCCTGATGACGCTCTCACCTTCAGCTTCACCTTCGGCCTATATTGGGGGAACATCGGCATCGGACAGGCAATATTTAAAATACTCAGGAGCGTCAGAGCGTGGAGCTGATTACAGCGATGACTGCAGCGGCAGCGGTATTGTTGTCACGGAGGAGCCAGTCACGCGGACCCAGTGAAAGCTGATTCCCTCTTCTTGGAGCGCTTAAAATCTACAAACAGTGATTGCTATATGCTAAGTGGGGAGGCAAAATCAACATTGAGAGACCCCAGGACTGACAAACAAACCTATCTATACAACAATTCATAGATGCATTCTGGTCCCTGAGGTCCAAGTAGATGCACAGCTGCATTGTGGTTCTTGTGGTCTTTTGGTGGCTGGAATGGAGCGCCGTGGTATCAGCTTGAGGATCCAGATTACAGACAATATTGCGGTAAGCCTGTAAAGCATAAAAGCATAAAAGTAAACGCGTATATAGGCTGTATATTAACACTGAGCAAGTTTCTGATTTGAGGGGCTTTTTCAACATCGTGGTGGAGAGACCTAATAAAGGACAACGGAGATTAAAACTAACCAAAAGCAGCCTGAAATATTTTAAAAGTGAATGGATCAGTGAAGGATACGGGACAATAGAGCATATACCTATAATCTACAAGTTACTGAGATGCCACGGAAAACGGCACGAGGAGGAAAGAGTAGAGGAGGGATGGATACTCCACTGGGCAATCGCCTTCAAGATCCTCAAATAGGCGGTAGTAGTAGCAAAAGAGCCCTGGAAGGGGTGGTTGGAGAGATGAATCCTCTGAATGCCAAAGTAGATGTGAATGAAGGGAAAAGCAAGTGAGTTCCTCAAATGTTTTCGGCAAAGAAGGATAAGAATAAAACACCGCAAGATCTGTAGATCCAGCGAAGTCGCATACTAGAAATTGCAACACAATTAAAGAATGTGAAATTAACAGAGAAGCGGCAAGCTGGAAACCAATGAGAAAAAGAGGATCAAGTGACAAGGGCAATTTTGCAGTCTACAGAAATACTAGACTCTCATAATACTGAGAAAACAAGCACTGGTCTAACAGCAGGAAAAGACACGAGCATAATTAGTGAGATTGATTCAAGCGAACCCTTCTTATCACTCTCGGACCATACAGATACCTCAGAGGAGGAATACGACGAAACACACAACGGGAGTCATTGGATGGGTCATTAAATAGTTTAGCACGTGAGCAAAATGATTCAGCTATGGACTCAACGTCTGAGGAGAGGACTCCAAACGCTACCATGGTACACAATGAAATGATGGCCAAAGAGACTCTGAGTTCAGACATAGCACAATCTGGAGCAGGCAAAAATCTAGCCTAGGAAATATCTCTCTCTCCTGAAGCTCGAAGTGACCCTGAAATTACTCATGAGACGGCAAAGGGAGGAGAGGGAGCAACAGAAGATGCTGCAGCAAACACACTAGCAATATCTAGTAATCCCAACGAGATATCACTGAATGCAATTTATCAACTAATGGTGGAACATAGAGCAGAATCTCACTCCGAAATCCAGAAAACATTGCTGCCTGCCGCAAATTACAGAACGCAGTGAGGAGAGTCGCTAAGACCTGTAGTGAATTTTCAGAGAGGATGAATGCGGCAGAAGAGAGAATATCTACAATAGAAGATGAAATGACGACACAAAAAACTTATATAGACGTGATGTCTGCGGATCATGAGGATATGCAGATAAAGATTGCAGACTTGGAAAACCGACTTCGGAGAAATAATCTCAGGACTTTGGGAATACCCGAGGGGGCGGAAGGGTCGGATATTCGTAAATTTGTGCTGGATCTCTTTCAGGTGGCGTTCCTGGAGCTAACAATTTGGGATTGGGCCACAGAGTTACAGAGAGCTCATAGATTTCCTTTTAAGCTCTCTGAGAGGAAAAAAGGATCAACAGCAACAGAAACATTTCCTAGAGCCATTTTGATTAACCTGAATAACTTTCTGGCAGGAGGCACTATATGATCTCGCACGGCCCAATAAAAAGCGACAAGGGAAAGGGTTCCAGTTCGTTGTAACACCTGATTTTTGCCACCATACTGTGGAGAGGGGGTGGCATTTAAGGCGATTGATTACTCCTTTCTAAAACAAGGGTGCACAGGCTTTTTAGTTAAACCCTGCAACTCTAAAAATAATTTGTAAAGGTCATATGCATTTTTTTGTAACAGAGATACAAGCTCAAGACTATCTGGATACACTCTGAGACATACAAAATAATGCTTGTCAGATAGAGAATATTTAATAAATAAGACGCCTATGTATTTAATAGGGGTTAAAACAATGTGCAGTGCATAGAAGATGAATATGATCAGGAACATGAAGTACAATGTTGTTGGTATTCTAATTTAGTGTTCAAGATGTCAAGATGCAAAAAAAAGGGAAAAAATTAGAGTAGAGATGGGACTGGAGTAAAGTCTCTTCTCATCAACAAGGGCCATAAGCCCCTTTTTCCTTAGCTATGGGGTGGAGGGTGGGTGGGGGAAGAGGAGAGAGAGCACAGGTGGAGGTGGTGAAGGGGAGGGGGGAGAGGTGGGGTCACGGAAGGGGGAAAGAGGGTGGGCAATAGGGATAGATGGGTTGGGGGGAACGGATAGAGAGAAATAAAGAAAAAATTTAACTCTGACAGATGCAGATGGATGTAAAAGAGGGTATGATATACTATACAAAGATGACATATACAGGGATAAAGGAAATACAGGGTATCCCAAATAGAGAATATGGCTAAATTCAGAATTTGCTCATCAAATGTTGGGGGGTTAAATGACAAGGTAAAACATGCAAATATTTTTGAAATAATTATTACACTGAATCCAGATATTTTATGTCTGCAGGAGACACATATTCCGTGGGGGAGTAAAATGTGTCTTGAAATTAGAGGGTACAATCTAGCAGTATGCTCCACCCAAACAACAACAACAAGAGGCGTGGCCACATATATTAAACAACAGAGGGGAGCAGTTAATCGAACGAAAGCAGATACGTGGGGTCGTTGTGCCATAATGGAGGTATCATTGGGATTTTCTGTAGTTAATATATATGGCTCAAATCTAGATGATCCTAGTATATGGGGGGAGTTAAAGGTGGAACTAGCACAGTGGTCACGCTCTTTGATTATATGTGACGACTTTAACATACACATGGAAGGGAATACCAGTAGTAATAGGTACACAGGGAGGAAATCTAAGGTGTTTAAGGCACTTTCCGCACTCAAAAATACCCAATGGGTTACGGATATATGAGCAGAAAAACAACAAAATGACCCAGGTTTTACATATTATTCACATCCCCACAAAAAGTTTGTCCGTCTGGATTATTTTCTGGCACCTGTACAATGGTTAGATAATCTGGATATAGAAAAACTCCCACAATTATATTTTGATCACAATCCTTCTGAGGGGAGAAATAATAGGGTTTGTTGCCCATAGTCGCAGGGGACAGAAAAAACAAATGGATCAGTTAGTGAATAAACTGGGGAAACTGGAATTAGAACATGTACAAATAATTTATAACAGGGCGCCGGAAGATATATTAAAAGAGCATCTATCTAAAATAGCACTGGCTATAGCTGATATCAATCAATATTTTCATGAGAAAGATGTTTAAAAGTTCCAGATTTATCGCAAGGAGCTATATAAATATGGAGAGACAACGGGGAAATTATTAGCATTGAGAACGAGACAAAAAAGTGTTCGAAATATTATATCAAAAATGAAAGATCTGAGTGGGACATTGACATCAGATTCCGAGAAGAATATTAAAATCTTTGAGGATTTCTATAATAAACTATTCCAAGCAGAATTCTCGGTAGAGGATCAAGGGGAGCAGGATGATCTACAAGATATTGATAACTGTGGTATACTTCTTCCCAAGTTAAGTAGGGAAATGACCCAGGAATTTGAGCCGGAAATTACATTAGAGGAAGTAGAGCAGGCACTATCTTCTCTCCGAGCTGGCAAAGCTGCTGGGCCAGATAAAATTCCAATTGAGCTATTTAAAATGATGTCAATACAAATAGCACCTCTTATGCAAGACCTATTTTTGGATGTACAATATCATGGAATACCCCTAAGCTCATGGCAGGATACAGATGTTGTGGTCTTCTTAAAGAAAGATAAACCCCCAGAATTACCATTGTCATACCGCCCAATATCACTTATAAACACAGATGCAAAGATATACTCGAAAATCATGGCCACCCGATTACATAAAAACATTGCTGCAATCATTTCACCATGGCATCACGGCTTCGATCCAGGCCGGGGGACCACAAACCACACTCGACGGGCAATATCAATATTAGATATTGCTGAGGTAGAGGAGAGAGCTGTGGCTGTAGTCCTCCTAGATGCTGAGAAAGTCTTTGATCGGGTGGCCTGGAGCTATCTGCGTGATAAATTGGCTGAAAGAAGCTTTGGGCCAGGATTTATACGGACTATGCAGGCCATGTATTACAATCTGCATGCCAAAATTCAGATAATGGGGTATACATCTAATAGACTGAAGATAGAAAGAGGTACTCGCCAGGGCTGCCCTTGCTCCACAATCCTTTTTGCATTTTATTTAGATCCTTTTATCTCTCTGATTTTAAATAACTCTATAATCAAACCAGTAATTTCTCATAACTATGAGACAAAAATATTGGCATATGCCGATGATATCGCCCTACTAACACCAGTACCACAAGAAGCAATCGGAGAAGTAGAGAGGTTGGCAGAAAGATTTGGGAGGAGATCAGGCTATTTACTAAATAGCTCAAAGACACAAATCATTTGCTCCTCTCACTGTATATAGGACGATCCCCATGTAAAGGAGTCTGCAGTGTACCTGGGAGTTAGATTAACAGCGAAAATGAGTGATATCTAGACAATAAATTTGGATCCAGTTATGACGTCAATCAATAGGGAAATAAAAAGATTAGATCATCTGCACCTCACAATAATTGGCAGGATTAATGTAATTAAAATGAAAATCTTTGCAAAAATTAAACTATTTATTAATTGGCAATTGAGGAAGCTGCAGGTGGTCTATTCCAGCGCCAAGATGACATGAGAAAATATCAAAGGAAAGGATATAAATGTATCGATTGTGCAATCAAAAACTGGAGAAAAATAGTGAAGAAATGTGAGATTAACCCCTTCACTGCGGCGGCAATTCCGCCGCAGTGCTACGGGGTGAGGTCGCACGGCTCACCTGCGCTTGTGATGGAATCGCTTCGTCACGCGCCTCGGGTGAGCTGTGCTAGTGACGGAACGGTAAAACGTGCTGCGCAGGCGCGAAATCAGCGCCGCGCAGGCGCGTCGAGCAGGCCGTGACGGAACCGTTCCGTCACTAGCACAACTCACCCGAGGCGCGTGACGGAACGGTTCTGTCATAAGCGCCGAACGGGTTAACAGATTCACTAAATATTCATCACTCTGGCATTCCGATCTCCTTCACGCAAATATGTATGATGACATGGTTAGAAAATGGGAAAAAAGGGGATTGTAATGCTGACAGATGTTTATGCAAACTCAGAAATACGTGGATTTATAGAAATTGCACTAAAATACTACCTACAAAGCGACTCATGTTTTAAATATCTACAAGTTAAGTATTGTATGAGAAGTGTTCCAAAAGAGAATATTAGTCTTGACCCAATACCAATACTTCACCTTATGGGTAATCCCAAAAGTAGAATAAAAGACTTTTATCAGGAATTGCAAAAATGTATCCCTAGTGGTCTAGAAAGAACAGAAGCAAATTGGTCAATCAAACTAAATGATGGGGAGGTTGATATAGATAAGGTGTTGTAAATAGGTAAAAATGTATTTATGTCATCTAATCGTAAAGCACAACAGGTTAAAATGATCTTTAGCCTATATTATACACCAGCGAAGCTTTATAAATGGGGGAAAAGAGAGCCGGATAGGTGTCCAAGATGTCAAAATGGACCAGCTGACATGATATATATGTTTTACTCAAGTGTTAAATTAGATGAGTTAAAAAAGGGAATTGAGTCATTTATGTTACAGACACTGGGGAGGAATATTTAGATCACTGCTACACTAATGCTACTGGGCTTTGATGTAACAATGCAATTTGATGCGTCACAAAGAGATTTCGTGTTCCTAAGTTTAGAAATAGCACGTCTCTTGATTGGCACAGCATGGAAGGATTCTGAACCACCAACTTACTATCAGTGGTTAAATCGATAAATCTGTTTTGGAAAACAAGAACTTGCTTTATAACAATGTAAAGGCTTAAAAACTAGGAAAAAAGGTATGAATGTTTGGAAACCACTCATTGTCTGGATGGAGGAACGAAGCAGACAAGGGGTAGGTTAAAGAAATAGATCAAATGTGTGTTTTAACGCGTAGTACAATCAAAGGATAACTTCAAGAGATATGTTTCTGTATGCTCCTATTTTGGTGTTTATTGTATCTAACCTATACACTACATAACGTTATAACTTTATATTTTTGATGTACTTCAATGCAGCATGTCTGATTTCAATTCAAAAAAAGGAAGCATGGCAACATTGGAGAAAACACTACTATTTATTCAGCAATGCCAGATGTGAAAATTAAGTGAGCCATGAAAACTTTTACAACACACATCCTCCCATGGCATCAAATATTATCCCACCAATATACACTTTTTGCCGAAAGATAAGTGAAATATAAAAAAAACATTTTATTCAATGCAGTGCCATCCCTACCCTAAATTATGTTTTAAAACAACATATATCACAGAAACAGTCAAGTCAAAGTCAAGTCAAGTCAAAAAGCTTTATTTCGATAAAAGTAATTATCATAAAAGCAGCTCAGTTATTAAAAAAGTTACAGATAAGAACAACAGTAATGAGTTTAAAAGATTTTTGTATCTCTGTACAAGACATTTAGAAAAGACAATAATTTTCAGTAAAAACAATGTTTGTTCAATGCTGAACTAGCCAACTAATTGATTGAGTTCTAACAAATCAAGCAAGTATGGCAGTATTTTCAGTTTAAGAAATTTACAAGGAAGAATTAAACAGAATGTTTTAGCTTTTTGGCTCGTATAGCCCAAGCCCAAGATAAAAATGTGGCTAGGGCGCAAGCATAGGGTACACTACTGTCAGAAATAAGTATCCTGATTGCCTCTTCATGACTCCTAGTCCCCAGCTGACGGCATAGGTTTTTGAGCCAGACCCTCCTTGGTGTAGCATACTCGCCGCACACGAACATGAAGTGTGCCAATGTTTCCGGTTTAGCAAGACATGTAGAGCATAGCTCGGACATTTCCATACAGGATTTCCATCTTTTGGTAAAAGTGTTAAGTGGTAGAGTTCCCACTCTAAATCTGAAATACAAGGCCCTATCAAAGGGTTTTCCAATTGCATCCAGATACAATTCTCGTCTAGGGCAGTCCTTAAACCTCAAAAAGTCCTCTGTGAGCCTGCCCAGGGAGGTACTAGAGTTTCTTTGTGAGCAAATCCAGTCCCAGTAGAGCTTTTTGAGTGTTTGCTTTGGGGGTGAAGTTTTATTCAGCCATGATTCAAGTTGTCCCAACTTAGTAAGTAAGATCTTCATGTCTTTTAGCCATTTAATTTTATGCCAGTTTGGCGATGACATGATTTCCTTAAGGCCCCTGGCATATCCACTTAGTTCTTCTACACGCCAGATGCGAGCCCATAATAGTAATGGGCGAAATTTTGCAATTTCGCCAATCTGGGTGCAGCCAAGGTCCATAAATAAAGGAAGTGTGGGAGTACCTTGTGAAAGGGACATTATTTCTCTGTAGAATTTGTTCTCGGATCTCTGCAGAGCATCAGTGGTCGAAAAGCCCCAAAGTTCGGCCCCGTAGAGGGCAGAGCTAACACCTTTGGCTGTGTAGATCTCAAGGACTGTGCCTATAGGCCTTGATGTACTGGAACGGTGCTCTCTCAAGAGGGCACCTGTGATCCTTTTGTGGTTCAACAGCATTTTATCTAGGTGTGGCGTCCAGTCCATTTTGTCCGATAGGCGTATCCCGAGGTAATCAAAGACCTTTACCCTTTCCATGAGCTCAGCATTTAGGGTGGGGGGACGCACATGTTGTTTCGGTGGGTTAAGGACAAGGTACTTCGTTTTGTTTGTATTTATTACCAGGCCTCGTTTAGTACAAAAAGATTGGAAATTGTCCAAAAGTCTCTGGAGTCCCATTGGGGTTTTGGAGATTAAAAGCGTGTCATCCGCGAAGAGGAGTGTTGGAATGCGTTCACCAGCCAGGGATGGCTCATCAGATGGATGTTTGAGGAGATGCTCAACCACCCCATTGATGTAAAGAGAGAAAAGGGTGGGAGCCAGAACACATCCCTGGCGGACTCCTCTCTCGACCGGAATACTACCCGTTTTCTCCCCTCCAGGACTCCACCTGACTTGGGCAAAGCTGTCCTGGTGCAATCTGATTAATAAGGATAGCAGATAGTGGGGCAGCCCCATGTCAGCAAGTACTTTCCATAATGAGTCCCTAGGTACAAGGTCAAAGGCAGTCTTTAAATCGATAAACGCGAGATAAAGACTGCCCTTGCCTATAACCACTACCTTCCAATATACCATCATGAGCCTGAAGGCTTGCTCAATTGTTCCAGTACCCACTCTAAAGCCTGCCTGGAAATCAGAAAGGATTTTATTTTCTTCTACCCAATTTAAAATTCTAACTAACAGGACTTTACCGACAACTTTTTGGCTGATGTCTAGCAAGCTGATCGGCCTGTAGTTAGATGGGTCATCCCTCGAACCTTTCTTGTGAATAGGGACCACCTCAGCCCCTTTCCACGATGAGGGAATAGGGGCACCTTTACAAATGGCAACCAGGAGGGAATGAATCAGTTTACCCCATTTAGCACTGTCGGATTTTAGCAGGTCTCCGGGAATCCCATCGGGTCCGGCCGCTTTTTGTGGAATGATAGTGCTTATTCCGTATTCCACTTCCTTTGGTGTAAAGTCAGAGTCAATGGGGCACAGTGCATAGTTTGTTGTGGGCGAAGGTATAACAAGCCCTCCCTCTTCCAAAACATCGTGGCAGGAATAGAGTTTAGAGAAGTGATCCTCCCATGCCTGACTTGGGATATTGCAGGTTATCAGATCGCTGTCTGGTCTGTTACGTGCCCTTATAGTGTCCCAAAACCATTTAGAATCTTTTTTCAGGCTGGCTTCTTTAAGGGTTGACCAGTAGGCGTCTTCCCACTCCCTTTTAGCTAACCTCAAAACCTTTTTGTATTCCCTCCTGGCTATATGTATTGGTAGTTGGGACTTTCCTTTGACTGCCTCAATAAGACGTGTCTTGGCTTTCCTGCACGATGCGGAATACCAGTCATATCTACCTTTGGGTTTGGTTGGAGGCATGCTTTTCCCTATAGTCCCTTTTACCCAAGAAAGGTCTCCTATAGTTTTTATGGCTACTTCATAGATAGGTGTTACCTTATCTGCTGCCATAAGTGGGTCTATGGAGCTGATTTCGTCTTGTGAGCCTTTGATCACCTCTTCAATAGTGGACAATTTATCAACATTGCACAAGATTTTATTCCACTTGAGGCGTCTTCCACAGGGGGCGACAGTAATCTCCTGTGGGCAGTTCGGTGGTACTAAACAATCACTAACTAAATCACAGAAACAGTTGTTTCATGTACCCATTACTAGTTCTGTGGCCACATAGTAAAAAAAATGAATAGTTCACATTCAACAAACATGGAAAAGATTTACTGAACTGTGCAACCCTTTTTCCCTTAAAAAAAAGATCAAAACCACCCTAGCAGTCAGTTAATCTCGCTCACACTCGCTGGTGGCTAACAAATCTCTTTGTGTTCACCACAATATTTCTGTCACACACCAGATGGTGGAATTTAGCACTAACTCTGCTTTATATGCATAGTATGGAGTTCCTGAATTCCACTAACTCCGTGAGTGTGATTATATTTCCACCAAGGTATAGCTAGTGATGAATTCCTCCTGCCACCCTAGAACTGCATAGGTGAAGATGAAGTAAAGAGAAAGAATTCTATTATTTTTTTTATAAAAATGTTATTGAAGTCCTTTTTGAACTCTCCTCATTTTCTGTAACTATTCATGCATGGATGGGATCTGTTCTGACCGCCATTGCTGTAGTAACAAAGATCTATCCACTGCCATTGCAATATAGAATAATTTAGCTAGCTGATCGGAGAGCTTAAGATCGAAATCAAAACCATATAGCATCAATTTTACGTTCACCAAAATCATAATATTTTAATGGGTACCAAAAAAAGCAAAAATTTCATCCCAGAACTTCCCAATTCTGAAACAATAAACCATTACGTGGGACCAATTAGCTGGAGAGTGGTGTAAACATCTAAAACAATTTGATGGATAATTAACGTACATTTTAGATATAGAAGCAGGTGTACGATATAACAACCATTTACCAAAGAATAACATTCTACGCCAATAGGCCCCCCACAGCATGCTAAAGTAAAATTTATTGATAGTTGTCCAGGTATTCAAAGACATTAAATGGTTTTCCTGCTCCTGCCATTTAATGAATGCCTTTTTTTTTTTAAAGACCTTTATTGTACATTTCTAAAATCACACAGCTTATGGCCTACAACCACTGGGGCCGGTCGCATTAAATCAAATTCAAATTTATTCAACCGGATCAACACAGCCCATCAGCCGACATCCCTGGGGTTCGGCGGCGTATTGGATTACTGCACGTACTTCACTTGCACTGTCATGCCGGATAATTTATAGGTCCGTATTTTCTGTTATGTAAAACATTCTAACTTAAATAAGAAACTAACGAAGTACACATTGTAAGGTAGACAACCAGATTGGCACATATCATCCTTCTTGGCCTACAAGTGACAATCACTACCCTAGGGTTCTTGAAGGCTTTACGCATAGCAGAGGTATTGATCAACACTACAACATGCGGGCGTCCCCAATCAAATGCCGTGGTGGCTCAGGCAGATAGGCCTCTCGCAACCCCCCAGCCAGGTCACCTTTCCTTAATGGAGTACCTGGTCCCTATGTCCGCCCTCCCCCTCCCAACCCTCCTCACTCCCCCTCCTCCTCCTCATCCGAGGTCAGCTGTTCATCCTCCTGCAGCGGTTCGCAGATCTCCCCTCTGTAAACGTTCCATTGGGACCATATCTTATTCCACTTGCGTGGGCTAGCCCTTGTTTTGTATACCTCCCTCTCCGTGATCATCACCCTATCCATGTTTGTACACCAATGTGCCAACGTTGGGGCCTCGCCGCACCCCATTTCTGGGCTATGTCTCTTTTCGCTAATAGTATGCCTAATGTGGACCACGTTTGGCTGTGTCTAGTGAGGTCGTTTGGCTCCTATATATTTAACAGGCATTTGCGCGGCTCAGGGACCAGTAACAGCCCCATCACCTGAGACAAGGTGCGCATTATTTGTCGCCAAAACTCTATTATACGAGGGCATTCCCATATGGTATGTAAAAATGTACCCTCCTCCCCACACCCGCGTAGGCAGTAGGGATGTTGTGCCCGTTGTATTGTATGCAACGTCGTTCTCGTGTAGTACACCCTGTGCAAGATCTTGAGCTGCACCAAGCGGAGCCTAGCCGATATGCCCACCTCCTTCAGTGAGGCCAATGCCTCGTTCCACTCCGAATCATCAATGTCGCCCACTTCTGCTACCCATTTGTCTCTAAGTTCAGTGTAGGGTCCGGCATGTTGATGAGCAACTTACGATATGTGAGTGATGTAACTCGCTGTTGCATGTAGTCCGTGAGAAGGCAGTCCTCAAGGGGGATGCCTCTGGGACCTCCGAGTCAGGCGGTGTGGCCGAAAGCAGCGCATGTCTAATCTGTACATAACAATACGATTCTGTCTCACCTAGCTCATACTGTTGTCGCAGCTGAGTGAAGGGAATCACTGTCCCTTTGTCCCATAAGTCCACCACCGTTGATATTCCAATGTTGTCCCATTGGGTGAAGCCCTTACAATGTCTAAGGTTCCCCAAGGCTCTAGCGTCCCAAAGTGGGGTGAGTTTGGTGATGCGACCTTTGCACCCTAGTTTAGCCTGCGCTGCGTGCCATATTACGGTCGTAAGTCTCGTGGGTCCCACCATCTTGTTTACGAGGCGTTTATCGTACAGGGCCGCTAACATACCATTGGTGCCCAGCTGCGCTCTGTCAGCCCTGTAGGCCGGGTCTTCCTGGGGGCCATGTAACCACTAGTTGATTGGCCTCAATTGGGCCGCCCAATAATATAACAGCTGGTTTGGCAAAGCAATCCCTCCTTCGTACCAACTTCTGTTCATTTTAGCCTGTGCTATGCGTGCTGGGCGATTGTTCCACAACAGGTTGGAAACCAGCGCCGACACCCGCCTGAAGTACCCGGGCAGTACCGGATAGGGCGTGTTTTCTAGGACATAAAGAAACTTGGGTAACAACATCATTTTGTGAAACACCGCTCTGCCTAGTAGCGTCAGTGGTAATGTCGCCCAAAATTTAACATCGTGTTTCAACCGTTCTAACGGCGGTTTCAGATTCTTGTCAAAAAATTCTGTAGGGTCTCTTGTGACATGTATACCAAGATATTTAACGGAGGTTCCTGCTAGCCGCAGGGGGCAGCCGGCCACCAAGACAGGGGGGGTCCCTGCAGCACATAGAGTTCGGACTTCGCCCAGTTTATGGTGTATCCCGAGATCTTCCCATGGTCATCACACAGAGCCAGCAGTTCCGGTATACTACGGTCCGGGTCTGTCAGGTAAACGAGCATGTCATCGGCGTAAAGGGAGAGGCGATCCTCCCACCCCTCTGCCCAGGTGATCCTTTTCAGTAGAGGGGTCGAGCGTATCAGTGTCGCCAAGGGCTCCAGTGCTATCGCGAAGAGTAGCAGGCACAGGGGGCATCCTTGCCAGGTGCCTCGCGCCAAGGAGAACTGGGGGAAAATGTGGCCATTCGCCACAACTTGCACTATGGGATTTGAGTACAGCAATCGAACGCAAGCTATGAATTTAGGGCCAAACCCCATGTGTGACAGAACCTCAAATAGATATTGCCATTCAACCAGGTCAAAGGCCATCTTAGCATCAAGTGCCAGTATGACTGCTGGGTCGGTATGCAACGGAGCGCCAGCCAATACCCCATGCACCCGTCTCAGGTTGAGGGCGGTGTTCCTGTGGGGCATAAAACCCGATTGATCTGGGTGTATCAGGTGTGGGAGATGGGAGATCAGCCTGGTAGCCAAAAGTTTCGCCAAAATTTTGACTTCTGCGTTAAGCAGGGATATGGGGCTGTAAGATGTACATTCCGCAGGCGGTTTCCCTGGTTTGGGGATAGCCACAATTGTGGCTGTCCGTTGATCCAGTGGGAGTTCAGCCGCATGCAAACTCTCAGTGTACATAGCCAATAAAGGCCCACTGAGTTGATCAGACATAGATTGATACCATTCCATTGGGATGCCGTTAGGTCCTGGTGCTTTCCCTTCCCTCACCTCATCAACGGCCCGTCGTATTTCCTCTGTCGTAATGTCTACCTCTAGCTCCGTGGCAGCCTCAGACGGCAGTGTTTGTAGTACAATGTGGCTAAGTGACACTTGCGCCATGTCCGCCGTCACAACCCTATCAGGGGTGTATACAGCCTCAAAATGTTCTGCAAGGGCCCCCACCACCTCCTCCGGGCTCGTGCGTGCAACTCCCTCCTTATCGTACACTTGTTGTATCCCCCTCATGCTTCCCCCTCTCTTGTCCAACCAGGCCAACATTTTCCCGGCCTTGTCTCCGATGTCATCGATTCTATGTGCTGTGGCAGTAAGCCGCTCAGCGTCTGATGTTGTACATGTTCCCTATGCTGCTGTTGTCGCAGGAGCAGAGTGCGATGCTTAGCCGGCGTCGGATCTGCCGTATGGGCGACATCTGCTTCGTGTAGCACCAGTTCTAACTTGGTTAAATCTAGTCCTCTCACGCTTATAGCCTGTAATGGACGCTATCACCTGCAGCCTTAGAACTGTTTTGTATGCCTCCCAGAGGACAACGGGTGACTGCACCGACGTCCTGTTTTCTGTGAAATATTGTTTAGTCGTCATCTTAAGTGCCTTTTTAACCATGGGGACCTTGAGATACGATGCATGTATAGGAAAAATCCTTCTACAGGACTTCTCCTGAGTGGACAGGGTTAAGAGGACTGGGGAGTGGTCTGAAATCCCCTGGGTAGAATTTCGATGTTGTCCACATGCTGCAGGCTATCTCCCAGCACCAGAAAATAATCTATCGGAGTCAAACTGTTATGTACTGCGGAGTGGTAAGTGTACTGACTCGCGTGAGGGTGTATGTGCCGCCATATGTCCACCAAACCCAAGGCCTCCAAGAATCGCTGGAAGCGGGAAGGTCCGGGGGGGGTTGGGCCATGACCGGGAATCTACCCGCTGTAGCGTCTATTGTCGCGTTGGAGTCTCCACCGATAATTATATCCCCCTCCGGGAGCGTCAGGAGAAAATCCCCCCATGCCGGTAGCATAACTGTGTGAAGCGCCGGAGGTATGTACACTGAGACAACATTCACCAGCCTCCCCTCCCAATGCCCCTGAATCGCCGCGAAGCAGCCCTTGTCGTCCGTTTTGGTGCTCAATATTATGAACGGGAAGGATTTCTTAACCAGAATGCCTGTACCCCGGGAGAGCCTGATGTGAATTCCGAGTGTACCGCCATTGTATACCACCTCCTGTCTAATGCCTTAGACGCCCCTCCGGTGAGGTGTGTTTCCTGCAGGAGTACTAAAGCAGGACCATGCCTCTTCACCGCGTGCAGTACTAATCCGCGCTTTATTTTGTCCCCCAGCCCTCGTACATTCCATGTTAAAAGTTGGAGGGGAGCGACTGTGGACCTCAGTGTCGCACCCTCAGGCGTCGCGGAATGTGAGTCTTGCACGTTCGCCATAAAAGCCTATCTGGTGCCCGGTGTGTCCCACCACCCGAGTGTAGTGCCCGTCGCGGAAGCCTGTTGAAAGTGTGTGTCACCTGTTTCGTCTTGCCCCTACCTGTGTAACTTGAGAAACAACAGAACTGTCCCCCCTCTCCCTCCTCCCTGCCCCCCTGCTTAACAGACATAGAACCACCAGCCCTCCCAACTTAGCAGAGTGCCTTACCCATCCCATTAACAGTGTACTTGCTTGTTGGAGTGAAGTGTCCTCCGGTGCAGGTGGCCTTCCTGCCCTCTTCAGAGTCCCCCAGGCCAGTGTCCAGCCACCAACCAACCAGCTATGTCCTCATCTTGTGGCGCTCTCGGGCGCTCAGGACTCCACGCCACCCTCTGCATCAACGTCCCCTTGCGCCTGCGATCGGGCCATGCCATCTCTGCCGGATGCCTGCAAACCCGCTTGGCTGCCCTCTGTTTGATTCCGGGTTGATCTGTTCATGCGGCTGGGCCGTCCTCCTTGCCTCCATCCCTCCAACCATTCTCGAGCCGCATCAGGCGTGTCGAAGAACCATACTTTATTGTCCGCACCACTCTCAACCGAGCCGGGAATAACATTGAGTAGGGAAGCTCCTTCGCTCGTAGTTCCTTCTTAACCTCAAAAAAGGTCCATCTCCGTCGAGAGACCTCCGCCGTGTAGTCCGGAAAGTAGGCGATGGTAGAGTTTTGAATCTGAATTGAGTCTGATACCCTCGCCGCCCTCGCAAAATGGCATCCCGGTAGCGAAAGTTAAAGAGCCTTGCGAGTATCGGTTTCGGGGGGCCCCTGGTTTTGGTTTCCCACCAGGGACTCTATGCGCCCTCTCAACCGAGAAGAAGTGCGAGAGCCCCTTGGGCTGGAGTTTTGACTTGATCAGCTCCTCCACGTAAAGGTCCATTGCGCGGGCGCCCTCGGATTCTGGAATTCCTAAGATGCGGACGTTGTTCCTTCTCGAGCGCCCTTCTTGGTCGTCCAGTTTCTCCTTAAGCGCTTTGTTCTCGGCCTCCACGCGCTGCACTGCAATTTGTAGTTCCGAAACGTCCTGTACCAGGGATTTTGCGACCACCTCAACCTGCTTCACTCTCTCGCTCATCTTGTGAAAGTCTGCGTGCAATAAGTTGACCTCCGTGGCATTGGACCCCACCGTTGCTTGCACCTGCGCCAGGGCTCTCATGACATCGTCGAGCGTTTTCTTCTTTAACCCCTCGCCTTCTGGCGCCTTTCCCATGGACGTACGGGGCTCCATGTGGGGAAGGTTGTGCTCATCATAAGCAAATTTGTCCAATCTGGATTGCGTCAAGTGGTGCTTCGGGCCTCTGCCAACCATGGTTCCCACCGGCAGCGCTTCCCCTTCGCCGCTTCTCCTCTCTGGTTTGCGGGAGTATGGGCGATTGGTGCGTAGGCACTATGGTACTTGTGTATAATGCCCCGCTATCAGCCCGACCGTATGCGTGCCTTCTTCCTTGGCTCTCACTGTTCAGGGCGTCACCAGGGCCAACTCCTGGGTGGGTGCTCTGTCTGCGCCAGCAGTGTGCAAGGGGGTCACCTCTGAGGCTATGGACTGGCCTCCTGATGCAATTGGCAGCGTGCGCCCCGTGTAAGCATGTTTGCTGGCTCACCTCAACGTCTGGGGCCCGCAGATTGTCTGTGCCGCAGCTCCGCTGAGCTCCTCTGGTGTTCCCTTCAGCGTGCGACCTGGGGAGGCAGTAGATTCACTCCTGCCGGGGGCGCTATATAACGATGTACTGAGCCTCTATGCCTCACGCTATTCTGGGATTCCTCCCACTGTGTTCTGGCCTCCTGATACTGCCGCCGCCCATCGTGATGTTGCAGCGTTCGTTTGGCCCTTACCACACTACCGGGGGCCCGCTGTACGCCTCCTCTGCGGCTCAGGTGAACTCCACCGGCCTGATTCACAGTGCGGGTGTCTAGCGAGGCGCGGGGGCCGCTTCAGTCAGGCGCACCCTCCGGCGCGTTCTTGTGTTGTCGTCCCTGGTGCTGTTCCGGGCGCCTCTCCGCAGTACCGGTGTCAGCTTATGCCGGTGTGCAGCGGGGTCTACGTGGGCAGGATTCGCACTAATATAGCCCCCACCACCGCCGTAGCTCTCCAGGTGACCTCGTATGGGGCGGACTTCCGGTCTCCTATTGGCCGCTGTTCAGGCCCTTCCGCCCGGCTTCAATGGCAACTGTGCTTCGGTGCTATTCGACCCCTCAAGGCCCACACCAGTCAGGGCCAACGCTGGCTTCTTACCGATCCTCGGCTCCATGTAAATTCGTTCTGGTCGGACGATGCCCGGCCCTAGACCCAGGGCCCTCTCCTCCAAGGCTATTTGGTGTTGGATATGTGTGCAGGTAGTTGGTGAAGGCCGCCTTACTCACGGAGCCTCAAATCGATGCTGCCGCCATTCTCGGCTGCTAGCTGCGCTACACTTTATGATTGCCTTTTGACTTAGATCTATCTTCCTCCTCTGCGCTAAACATCGCTTCCAGTCCCCAGGATTTCTATCAAGTTTGTTCACAACAAGATCGTTGATTAATTGATTTACTTCGTTCAGCTGTATGGTGTCCAGTTGCAACAAGAACTGATACACCATATTATAGGACCTTAACAAAATAAAGTTCCTATGGATTAAATGTGACATTTCTATTGGGGTTATCCATGATCCATTTCTTGAAAAATCGGTAACTTTAACAAATCCTGCCCCAGTTCAATTTTCAACTAGGTCTGCCCCTTGTTTAATCCCCATTAACGGTAATATGCTAGCCAGTAAAGTTATTGAATTGATGGGGGCAGTGAGTATCTTTTAAACAAGGCGCATCGTTTTTTGAAAAATCATAGTAATGACTTATAGCGAACTAATTTGGGAGATTTAAGTACCTGCAGGGGCGGAGGTATCTGAGTTTCGGTGTGCATTAAATCAAAAAAGAAATGAATGAATACATTTTTACTTTGG
Organism: Lissotriton vulgaris; assembly: GCF_964263255.1. Lineage (NCBI taxonomy): Eukaryota > Metazoa > Chordata > Amphibia > Caudata > Salamandridae > Lissotriton > Lissotriton vulgaris. The sequence goes on along the minus strand of NC_141694.1, from coordinate 1,572,097,920 downwards.
GTTTGGCCTTTAAATCTTGATAGATACTGTGCGAAGTATGCGTTATAGTAATCCCTAAGATTTGGTAGGGCGAGACCTCCCTGATCCAGCTCCTCATATTATTATTATGTTTCTTATATAGCGCTTGAATCGACCCCCGAAGGGGTATCTCCGCGCTTGCCTTGGGAACCCATCCTGGCTTTTCCCTGTGAGATAGCCCCTACAGGGTATCCCCGAGGTGAAAGCCAGGCATCCTGCCACGGGGGGCCGTTGTGGAGATTAAGCAAGCTTAATGCCCAGAGTTGCCGAGTGTGAACCCATGATTAGGTCAGGCACCGAAGCGAGAATTATCGAGTCCATGGACATTTGAGCTCAAGACCCTGCCGCGTCGGGAATTGAACCCTGGTCCCGGGTCTGACCTCTGCTTCAGGGTCTGCCTGCTCTAACCAGTGAGCCACACTTCTCCACATATAAGGTACCTATTGCAATATGTGGTGTCTTCTTTGCCAAAATAAAGGCCGAAAACATAGATTCTACCCTGGAAAAGAAGGTCCCTGGAAAAAAACATGAAATAGTGGAGAACAAAAAATTGAATAAAGGAAGAACGGACATTTTTATCAGGGCGACCCGACCCAGAATCGTCAATGGCAGTGAATTCCATTGAGCGAACATTCTCCTAATCTTCTGAAGAAGGGGATCAAAATTTAGCCCGTACAAGTCTTTAACTGATGCTGAAAAAAAGACTCCAAGATATCTCTTGAGATTAGAATTATTGCAGCTACTTATGTCGGGATGCAGTTCCGGATTCCTATCCCCACATATCAAACTTTCTGTTTTCTTTTTGTTAATGCGGTATCCCCCAGGGCTTCAAATTCCTCAAAAATCTGAAATACTCTAACTTGGGAACGTAATTCAGGTTTAATTAGAAGCATAATATCATTTGCGTATAATTTAACCTTAGCCATTGATGGAATCGGGGGAAGAATATATGCGCAGTTCCTCATTGCGACTGCCAATGGTTCGATAAAGAACGCAAAGAGGACTGGCTATAATGGGCAGCCTTGCCTTGTGCCACGTTTGACTAAGACTGACCCAACCATTGCCGTATTTATATTAACATTGGCTTTGGCATCGGTATAAAGATTCCGAATTAGGTTATGATTTTGCCTGAAATACCAACATTTTCCAAAATATTAAACAGTGTCTCCCATACCACCAAATCAAAAGCTTTTTCTGCATCTAATAACAGAACCAAAGCGGGGATCCCTCATGTCTTAAAATAATCTAAAGCTTCAATCAAATAATGAGTGTTTGTGATCAATTGCGAATTCTTCTTAAATCTAGCTGCTTTAAGTATGGCTACATCCTTGCCTATAGCGAATCCACGGATAAAAGCCTTTAAAGCATCCCAGACAATATTGAGTGGGGCTGACTCAATATTACGAGAAATGAATTCTCTGATCTCTATTTTCAAAGAGTCAACCCATGTTTCGTCATTCAGATAATGTTTGTTGAAGACTCAACGTTTAGGGTTTTATACATTTTTTCCTAAAAGAAACTCATTTACTAACATTGCGTGATCGGATAACCCATTATGAAGAGTCCTCTGCTGATTAAAGTTAAGATGCCTGGAAGCCTGAAAAAAATCAATCCGTGAAGAGGACTTAGATCTCCCTGACCACCATGTAAATTCTTTTTGAGCCGGATAATGTGTGCGCCATGGATCACAGAGGTCAAGCGTTGTTTTATAGTTAATGATAGTTTTCAGTGATTTTGATATCGGCTGTTTTCTTGACTGAGTAGTAGAATCCAAAATTGGATTAATAAGAATATTAAAATCCCCTCCAATAATGACGTCTCCTATCACCGTCAATAGAGATTGGAATAGAACTTCATAAGCTCTAGAGTTATCTTCTACTGACGCATAGAAGCTCACAAAGGTAATGGGTGTCTGTTTTTTTTTAATTTTGCAAGTAGCCCAACACCAACGCCCTGAACTGCCATGCTCAAAATTTATAATTTCAGCGTGGATTTTCTTATTTAAAAACATCACAACCCCCCTCTGAGATTCCGCAACCGAAGAAAAGCCTCGATTCGAGGCCCATGCTCTAAACATTGAAAACTCAGCCAGTTTTAACATAACAATATTACCAAGGGATTTTCAGTCTTAATCCACGTTTCTATGGCCCACATTTTCTTTTTATTATTTAAGCCATTAACATTAAATTATACTATTTTCAGATACTCCCTCCTAGACATCCAGAATAAGGTCCATATTTTTCACCCAACTCTCTCTCTTCATGTTTTTAGATAACCCTAGATCTACCAAGAAAGAAATAATAAAACAGAAAAACACAAAGGACTTCATTTTTTCATTGGTTTTTTCCCCCAACCACCCCCTCTGTCCCCTTCCCTCCCCATTGTGCTCCAACGCTTACCCGCGACCCCCAACCCCCCAGCCTGCAGCCTTCCTTCCTCCCCCGCGCCAGCCACAGAACCCTACTCCCTAACACTTGGGTGTCCTGTTGTTACACCCCTGGGGTTCTGGGACCCCTCCTCCCCACCTCCAACCCCCGTGATGACCCATGTGCGGCTCTAGAGAAGACAAACGAGCAATTCCCTTTGGTGCTCCCAATAAATATTGCACCTGAAATCTTATTCTAGTTTAGGATAAACCTTTAGCTTTAGCTAAAAAAGAGAACACTTAATTTCTAACAAAACATTATACGTAACAGGTCAGTAACTTTTTCTCTCTTTGCCCTACAAGGGATTTTTTCTTTTTTCCCCCTTTTTTTCACCCCAAGTCTTGTGCTTCATCCAAGTCAGACAACATATAGAATTTGCCCTTCACCAGTACTTTCAGTTTAGATTGCTGAGCAATCATGGCCTGGGCACCATTGGCTTTAAATAGATGAAGGATTTTCACGAACTCCTACCCCCTACGTGCTGCAGCTGCGGACATATCAGAAAAAATGTGGCACTTAGTTGTCTCATTCACTGCGAATTGTCTTTGCTGAATTGCTTTAGATAGAATAGTTTCTTTTATCCGGGCATCTGAGAAATTTAGCAGAATTGTACGAGGTAGTGTGGAATTAGGAAAAGGTTGGGCCGGTACCCGGTGCACTCTAGTTATTGTTAAGTCCCCTTCATATTCTGGGATTACTTTATGTTTTAGAAAAGAAGTCACCCACTGCACCGTATTGAATCCCTCTAACCCTTCAGGTACCCCCACACCTCGGAGGTTCGATCTTCGGGTATAATTTCCAAATCGTCTAATTTTATTTCCAGTGCCCGTCTACTCTTATCGATCACTTTGACATCTTTTTTAACCTCCGTCATCTGATCCTCCAGGGTTGAGATTCGAGTCTCAGCTTCTTGGAGACAAAGTGGAAAGCGAGAGACTGAGTCCTCGATCTTCTCCAGTCGCTGATGGATTGAGGCCAGTTGGGCTTTTTGGAACCTTGTCAGCTCCTAAACCTCATCCAAAATTAAGTTCAGCATGTTGTTTACTGTCATCTGGATTTCACCTGGATTCATGTCTAGAACGGGGCTGAATGGATCAATTAAGCATGTAGAGTGGGTGTCCACAGCTGATGGTGAGGGCAACTCCCTTAATATTGTTTGGACGGCTTTAAAGTCAGAAGGGGTTCCAGATCCTGCTTGATTACAGGCTTGTGATGTTTCTGCATTCTCTGATTCATCTTCCTTTTGCACTGTCAGCAATGATGTTTGTTCATCTTGGTGAAGAATCAGAGCAGGGTCTGAGATAATATTAGATTGGACGTTATAGAGGGCTCAGCGAGAGCAGAGTGCAGAGTTAATAATGACCAATGTTTCTGGTAATTGGATAGGTGCCGATGGAGTTGCTGGTTGAGTAGCCCCTAAATTACATCCTATGTTTAACCAATTTTGAGCAGGGCTGCTTAAAGAGTGTATGCTGGGTTTTTTCACAAACAAGGGGAATTGTTTTGATCCTTTAAGCGAACCAGCCATTTTATCTTTTTTAACCTCGTTTGGGCCGTCGTGATCGAATTGAGTAGGATGCGCAGATTGAGCAAGTTGAACAGCATCCGGACCGATATTTGACATCCTTGTTTCACCCAATACCGAGGTTTCTACGGTGCTGGTTTGATTGAGCTGTTCGGTGAAGGGTCCCTCTTGTTCATCTGTACTTTCAGAGGACTCCTTACCAATCAACTTGGCGGCATCTTTCACTTCCTTAGCCTGTAGCTGACGAGCTTTCGCTTTAATCTGTGCGTTTAGGAGCTTGCCCATATTATCAAGAAATTCTGTACTCTGCTCTTCTTGGTCCTACACCTCACTCCACGGGGGAGCAAAAGTTGCTCCTAGGGGTGCTAAAACTCTCTTCTCCCCTCCGCTGAGGCCAGATAAACTGTAGGTTGTGAAATGAAATAGCCTTGGGATACTTTATGAGAAGGGGGCAACCACACTCCTGCTTAACAGCTGTATCCCACAACACAAGAAACATCAATGGCATCCAAATCAATCCAAATCAATTACAAGTCTAACAATCCATTGATAGCCACAGGATCTGAGATAGTCCTCCAAAAAGGTGCCCGGGAAACAAAAAGAGAAGCCCCCAGACCTCAGCCGGCAGCCAGCAGTGGAAAAGCAGCGATAACATTACCAAGCGGGTGGTCTGAGATTGCCTGCAATACCTGCAGTAACCACCGCAGCTAATCTGCACACTGCTCGGAGCTCCGCTGGGAGCCACTGCAGCCTCAGTGTCCGCTCTCACCTGGTCCCGGCGAGGTCCCGACCAGGAACACACAGCTTACTTGAGTCCCAAGTCCTGGATTCAGCATCAATGTAGAGTGTGCACTGGACAAGCCTCTCCAATCCTCTCTGTGTTAAAAGCGATCCGTCGCTGTTTCCTTCCTCATTACCAGCGGGTCAGACGCTGGCCGCACGCACACTATCATTGGGGGTGGAGCAGGAGTCCCAGGTGTCTACTAAGAGACGGAATTCTAGGTATTTGAGATTTAGCAAGATCAGACTAGTTCCACAAAACCTGGCACGGATCTGGAATGGATGAGTATTTCTGAATAAAGTCCAATTGTATAGAAGTCAGTATATGTATACAGCGGAAGGTCTGGAAGTTTATTATAACACTGGAAAATTCTACAGCGCCCCCTGATGATGCGCAGATGTGCACAGGGTGTATATTGTAACCCAATGCTATAAAAAGACATTCCTTAATGGGGAAGGGGCTTGGAAACTATCAGAAAATCAAGAATTTAAGGAAGTGGAAGAGCATGCTAAGGCAAAATGTCAAAGAAGGGTAAGGGAGAGATTACTGGCATAGTAAAAAAAAGTGGGTAAAAAAGGAAAATCAAACGTGACAGGAGGAAGTAGGATAAAGAAATGGCAGGGAATTTGAAGGGAAACAGAAAGAGGTGTGTGGGGAAAACATTAACTAAAGTATATAAAGGGATAGGTAGTGAAAAGGTAGAAAATATACAAAAAGCACAATAAAGACGGTCATACTACATATTAGTTAGATTAGTTAACCTTTTCAGTGTGAGTGTCGGGTACGGGTTGATGCTCATGCTAGCTTTACTATGCGAGACTCGACCAGTAGTCAACACCCACAGTGGAAAAGAAAATAGTGATGGTTTAAAACAAAAGACATATTTTCTTTTCTCAATATTTTTATTTTATTTTCCCTCGTTTTCCTTCATTTCTACATATGAGAACACCTCAAAATACATGGTTTCAGAATGTGTGCTGTGCAAAAACGTCTCCTGTGTTTCATTCAATGAACTATAATGTTGTTCATGTATGATAGCAACCCCAACCACCCGAAGGGTGCACATAAGAATTGACTTTCATTGTAGTTCACTATTGGCTTTGTTGTGAGGGTGGTGGGGGAGCACCCATGTTTTTAAATTCGTGTTTTATAACTGTCACCTATTTTAAATATATACTTCTGAATGCACTGATAAAGTCTGATTTACTAAGGTGAAAGTTTCTGCATGTTAAGAAAATGCGCTTTGTGAATTTTGAAGAAACAATCATATTTTACACGCTTGCTGCACTGTGTTTTTATAAATCTAGGTGTTCCTAAAGTTAAGCCAATCAGTACACCCTAGTTAATTCCTCTATTTTTACTGCAATTAACATGAAAATAAATGTTTGTCTTGTTTATTTAACATCTTTTTATTGTTAGTTGCTCTGCTGAGTTAACAGCAGCCCAATGCTGCTGTTGACCTGAGGGCCACACATAAAGGTCTCTGAGGTCAGATTAGGGTTTGCCCCAAAATGCCTAGGGGCAAAAGCTCAGTAGACATTATGGATTTCAAAATGGCACCAAAAAAAGGTATGTGTAGTCCGTACCGGCATCCTGTCTAAAGCAAGCCAATGCTACTGACCAGGTCTCTTATTTGATAAACCAATCATCTATCCCATTCAGATCTTCACTCACAAAATTAACTTATGGATTCATGCAGGGCTCTTATATGAGCCAAATGTAATTCAATGCATATGTTCTTCCACTGGCCATGCCTGCATGAACTCTTCTTCCAGCTAGTCAGAGGTGCTCTCTTCGACTAGACTCAACTCTCTTAAAATCAATACTGACAACATGGAAATACTGATTGTTGGCAAAGATCCTTGGGCCTCATTTATGAAAAGTGACGCATCGCTGCGTGAAAACAGCGATGCGTCACTTTTCACTGCGCACTCCTTGCGACACCAATGATGCATCATATTTAATGTATGACGCATCATGTCGCAAGGACTTACAGATACGTCAGTATTTCTGACGCATCTGTAAGCGCAAAAGTGACGCATTGCTGGAGTGTGTCACAAAAGTGACGCATCTCCAGCAATGCGTCCTTTCACATGGGGAAAGCCCCATGTGAAAGGGCTTGCGTCAGTCTTACGTCTGCTGTGAGGCAGGCGAAAGATTTTGACGCAACCGCATCCTAAAAGTGACGCAGTGAAATCTCATAGATTTCACTGCGTCACTATTACGAGGCTTTTTGCGGGGGAACGCCCCCTCTGCATACATTATACCTGACGCAGGTATAATGTGGCGCAGGGGTTTAAAAAGTGAAGCATCTACCTAGATGCGTCTCTTTTTAAATATGGCGCAACAAGGCGCATGTTTTACGCCGCAGATGCGTCACAAAAAGTGACGCATCCGCAGCGCAAAACTAACGCAAGGCCTCATAAATGAGGCCCCTTCTATTTTCTCTGCTGACTGCTGGCCCTCTAGGCTGGCCCGTGCTCCTAATTAAGCCACTGAAGTCCCGAAGTTAATCTTTTCTTTCAAACACTCATTAACCCTTACCTCACAGATCTACAAAATCTCTTATTCTGGCATCTCTCACTTGCATATGCTTCATAAAATCCTTCCCTTTCTGTCTTTATCAGCCGATGAAATACCAGTCTGAGGTATGAATCTTTTCCACTTGTATTATTGTAATTCAATTTATTTTGGTATACCTGATTTTTCCCTGCCTCAAATTTCTGTTATCTAGAAGTCCACTAAATGTATAATTTTTCAACTTTCTTGCAATGCCCACATTTCTCCTTTGCTCTTTACACTGGTCACATACCCCTTGTTGGATCTAGTATAATTCACTCTTCCTAGTTAACTAAGTTTTCCATCATTGAGGCCCAAGGCATCTTCGAAGTAAATTTGTTTACTATAGTAAATCTGTCTCTCTGCATCTTTTATTGCTATCCACTATTCACCATTCTTGGCAAGGAGCCACTCTTTTTCTTAAGTGCCTGTCAAATCTTGGAAGTCTATGCCACTATACAGTAGGCCTAGGTGAATTCTGCATTACACTGGAGTAACTATTGTAATTTCAGCAATTTCTCTTTACTCTTTTTGTTCTGCAAAATAACCGAAAATATGCTATTAGGCCATGTCGCTTACTTACTATCCTTTCACAGTGAAAATTGCACCAATCATGATAAAACTGTACTGCTTATGCATGGGAACAAAGCAAACAATTGAACAAGATCAACTGCTGCTTTTGTTTATTTCCACTGTTTTATAATTGCAAAATGCACCCGCACAAGGACATATTTCACTCACAATTACAGCACCAAATATCACGTTTACATTTTGCATAATCAGACATCATTTATCTTTTTTTACCATTCTGCGTAATTAAGCAAAAGCGAATAACGCAAATTTTTCAAAACCCCACTATATATAGACAAATTAACAATCATCTTTTTTTCTGTGAACTTTAAACACATATAACTTTTTCTCTACATAGTAATCTTCCCCTACTCCTCTCTTGTAACCACTTTGCCAGCTCCTTCAACTCCAGGATGCCCTTTAGGCTGACAGTGAGATTCACAGACTAGAATAGCAAGGTGTAACATGACAATCTTGTGTTATTGCAGTTGATGCACAGCAACATGGTCTTGGAGGCTCTGTAAGAGGAAATTGTATTCCTACTCCATGTAAAATGTCATGGAATATGTTCACCGAAAATATTTTTGCACCTTTACTTAACTGATCTCAATGGAGTCATATTCTTTTAACTAGTGAAATGCCTCTGTTAATGAGTATAAGCACTAGCATTGTGTGTTAACGACAAACTAACATCATGGGTCGGAGTCTAATGGACAGTGTTTTATCCATAAACAGGGAGACTCTCTGGAATCTTGTTTCCCTTTTTGTAGAGTTGGGCAACTGTAAAGGTTAGTTTTTTTAATTAAAGAAACCCTCTGATGGTCGATGATTGCCCAATGCAGGCACGCGTTAAGCTACAAGCTGCTGTCATTCCTATTGACCAAACACGGTCTCTCCAGCCTCCGCTTGAGAAGATGAAGTGCAGAGCAGCCGCTTATAATGCTACCAGTGTGCATCGAACCTGAGGACTTCCGGGTTCATATGTATTCAACTATTAGGGCTGCCATCTTCAATGGTTACAAGTCCTTCAGTTTGAGCTTGTGTGTTAGGCATTATTATTAAAAAAAAAATAGTACTACAGGGGAGATACCTCCATAGATGCATTTTGCACATATACAAATATAGATTTGGTTAAGCGTAGTTGAACCCATGGTTGAAGGATAAGATAGACTCTCGCCTCTCTAAAGGCACATCATGAAAGCCAAAGTGACGCACTCTGCCTCAACACAGCAATGTATCAAAAACAATGCGCCGCCACTGCGGCAACGGAAATTGCCAAGGTTGTGCCATATTTACATCTTGGAGGACCATGGTGCAATGCTGCAGCCTGTGTCAGAAGAACTGACGTTGGTGCCGCAAAACTGCTGCAAGTCTGCCTGAGCAACTGCTGAAAAAGTGACGTAAGGCAGATTTGTGTCACGCAACGCTAGTCCGAGCAGACTGTGACACTTATCACTGCGTAAAGCAGCAAAAACCCACCCCAAAAGTAACACAACTCCCCAGAAAACTCCTTGGGGACCATAAAGGAGTCTGCAGTGGACCAACAAGGACACTCCAGTAGTCAGGACCCTCAAACAACCAACCGGGAGAAAAAATCCTGATGCACATTAGGTGACCCAGGCAAAAAAGAAGAGCAAATGTAACTTCAGTCGAGAGGAGAATGAAATACTGGCCACTGAGGTGACCAATTATCAGCACCAGCTCGAAATGAGTTCAAAGTTGCCACTTTCCTAAAAGGAGGCAATAATGCAGACCATTTTCCAGGAAATAAACTGTGTCAGACAAGCAAAGAGTTGTGGCTGACTGTAAAAAGTGCTATCATGACTGCAAGTGCAAAACAAAGGAAAAACTAGCGGCTAACCACAAGGCAGCATTTCCGACAGGAGGAGGAACCCCAGAGGAACAGGAGGTCTTGGATGCCCTGGAGGAGTGGGTGGCAGCTGTTATACCGGAGGGGTTGGTCACAGGAACCTAGGGAGAGGACAGTGCAGCCTTACAAAATCAACAGCAGTAAACGGGTAAGTCACAAGAGGTGAAAATATGTGAGTAATGGGTCATTGTGGTAATCTCAGCTAGATATGTCCTTGTGCCACAGTCTGCTGTGTACATCTTGATTTACTTGAACCTGTTCCCAGTCCCACCTATCCGTAATGGTAGTAAATCACATATGTCAATCACACTTTGCACATGCCAAAACAGCCCTGCCATGTCTCACTCAGCTGGGGCAGATTTAAAATCCCCCTGTCCCGCCCGAGTGACACATTGCGTTAGGCACCAGTGGCATAACACGCTGCATTATATTTACAAGGACAGGTAAAGCCACCTTGCGTGGCTTTACCTGTGCCTGTAAATCTCATCCTTTTAATGCTACGCTTTGCGTGTCAGTGGTGTGACATGTGTGTTACTATGGGTATTTTCATGCAACACCAATGTCCACTGATGTATGTTCAGATTAATGAACCATCGTTAATCTGCAAATGCATCAGAATGCAATGCCACACTAGGGCTGGCCTAGCGAGGTGCAACAAGGAGAAATGCTCATATGTTCCCAAATTTTTATCATCTTCAAATGCTTACTGCATTCCACAGCACACATCGGAAGATGACTTCACCTCAATTGATTGTTCATATGCATGAAGGTGCCCCTTCCTGTACAAAAACAATCTCCAGACTGGCATCCCTGCACGATGGTGCAATGGTGCCTGTGAATCATTTTTGTGCAGGAACATGACCCTTCCTGCACACAAGAACTCACAATAGCTGGCTCCCTCACTCCATGTATGTTGCCGAAAATATGCATCCATTGAAAGTTGAAATGTCACAGCAAGTCCATTAAAAGCCCTCTAGTGTGCATCTATATGCTTATGAAATGTAGTCTTAGGCCGATGGTGTATACCTAGATCTAAAAGTTGTCAGATTAAGTGTCAGCTGTAACATGTGAAATCACAAATCAAGACCCATGGCATGGACCATACACACAAAAGGCCATTCTTACAAGCCAAATCCCAACCCCCGTCACCTAATAGGAAATTCCCCTGGGAGTATGGTCCTTGGTTCAATCACAAAGTAGTGTTAATCCACTTCACGATGCTCTACGCAGTTTTGTAAATATGTCACTCATTCAGGCCTTCAATTATGTGAAAGGTGCAGGCAATGGGTGTCCATGTGAGTGTACCATTGCAACACCTAGTGAGTGCTGACGGTGACACATAAATGAACAACTTGCTGCAAAAGCCTGAAAAACAAAACAATATTACTATTGATAACCTGGTTTGACATTTGACAAATGATGGGAATTGTGCAAATATTCCAAATCCTTTTATCATGGTGTTGCCATGTGTGTTGTGTTGTGCAGTCCACAAATACATATACAAATGCTATTGATTGAGTACGTGCATGAAGGTGTCCCTCCCTGCACATAAACAAAATAACCCTCAATGCAGACAGTCATGCACTATGGTGCAAGGATGCCTACTTTGGCACCATTCCTACCCATTTAGATGGTTATGTATAAGCCACTTATCCCACCAGTGTGTCACTTTTAACATAAGAAAAAGTGATACACTGGCAATGCAAGGTGCTTCAAAATAATTCTCAGTGCCTGTGCAGGTAAAACATCTTTCATGCACCATCATTCTGTAAAGATATGGCAGGGACAAATAACAGAAGGGGTGTAGTATGGTGTGCTGCAAAGGAGGCCAACACATTGCAACACCACTCAAAGAAAATGTGCCTTCATAGTGTTGCCTGCAAAGTGTACATACCATCAAGATAAACATTAGCAAGGCAGTGTGTTTTCATGTGTCTGAAAATAAGTACCACCACACTGCACCAATGGACTTACGCTCTCTAACATAACTGAGGACGAGTTGAATTTCTACAACACGGCCAACAGCAAATTCTACATTTCTGATCCCCCACTCTTTCTTACTTTCCCTGAGCTCCAGCTAGAAGAATCGCTGTCTCTTCTTCAAAGTAGCAAGCCAGGCTCTCCTTCTGATCCCTGCCCAGCTAACATTCTGTTCCAGATTTCCTCTACAATCAATCTGATTGTACATCAGCTTTTCAATACTTCTCTTTCCACAGGCATTATGCCTAAATCATGGAAGCACACTTAAAGAAGACTAATGCTGATCCAACAGATCCGGCTAATTATAGGTCGATTTCCCTGCTTCAGGCACATGCAAAGGTTTTTGAGACGTTCGTAAACAAAGTCTTGCAAAAAACATATCGAAGAAGGGAAGCTTCTCCATGAATCCCAATCTGGAGTCAGAGCTAACTTCAGTACTGAGTCTGCGTTGTTGGAAGTGGCAGAGTTCATCAGGGGTAGACTGGATGAAGGAGGCAAGGCCGTTCTTATACTGTTAGCTCTGTCGGCTGCCTTTGATACGGTCCCACACGAGAGGCTTTTGAATAGAGTTAAGCACATGGGCCTCCGTGGGACCATCCTCAAGTGAATGTCTTCCTATTTGGAAAATAGATCCCAGGACATCTGGCTTCCACATTTTTCCTCTCCAGTCCCCGTTGTCAATGTCGGAGTTCCTCAAGGCTCCATTCTTGAACGAGTCAACCATTACTCTACATCCAGACCCATGTGGTCCCCAAACACTGATTTGGCTACTGTGCCTAAAACACGCCTTACTCGTACAGACAGTAGATCTTTTGGCTTTCTGGATGCAAAATTATGGAACAACCTGCCGGAGCCCTGAGGTTTGACCCAACTTACTTTCTTTTAGAAAGTGCTTGGAGACATGGCTGTTCAATAAATAACTGGTTTTCTTCACTCCTCTTCTATCGCTGCTTAAGCGCCAGGACACTCTTGTTTGAGTAGCTGTGCACTCTATTAAATATCCGTTTTCATTTAATTTCACCTGTGCCTCACCATCATGTGTGTCCTTATGTGTTAAGTTGAAAACATTATGCCGCTAATAATGACTTACCCACAACACAACAACTTGACAACATGATTTGTCACTCCTCACACCCCTGAAAACATGCCTGCAGCATACCAACTGGTGCTACATGTGCAATGTCCGATTCTTCTAGGTTTTACCAATTTCCTTTTGTTATTTTATTTGAGACATGTAAATAAATTTGAGCACCAGTGAGAGCGTGTGTAATGACTCGATCTTTGTCTCTAAAGTATAACTATTTGCAAGTTGAAAACCATGTTCATCTGCTGCCATTTGAAACAGGAATGATGCTGTGTACAATTATCAACATAGCCACAGGAAGTGAAATCAGTCATATCAGTAACCAGGATGTCTGCAAAATTGTTCTTGTGTACTCCATACACCCTCACTGCCACTCAACTTGTCCTGCATACAGCCATTGTGGTGAGCACTGCTCTGAATGTACTACTTGCAATACATTAACTTGTTGACCATCATCATGAAATAGCTGAAACAACACCTAGTCTGACAATGTATTGTGTGTATGACCTGTCCATCTGTGTAAAAAATAACACTTATCTACAAAAATAGAATATCACTCACAATTAATGACACAGAATCTTGTTACATAGACATGCAAGTATTCTCTGCATTGCCCGGTGAAAAATTATAGCCCTATGTATGTGAACCCCCAAGAGTGTCTGCCCCAAACTGTTGAGTCTCAAGAGTTGAAATCACATCACCAAAAACAGTAAAAGGAAGCTTCACCATACTACATCTTGCTATGCCTAATCACAAAAACACAAAATCTAGATTACATTCTAAATGCCTAATGACTCAAATAAAAAACATATTCAAATTGAAATGCTGACCATCAATCAACAAGATCATAAATGGCAACATTCTAAATAGTAATAACAGTAAAAACAGTACTTAAAGGATCTATGAATATATTTAAATTCCTTATCCTAACTAATCATAAAACCTATATCTCTATCTAGAAATGTGTCTAACCTAATTATGACTAACCTACATACCTTAACTTAACTTATGCTATGCTATACATGTATCACATTCGAGCACTAAAACAACGGCCTCCACCCATCCTTAACATATCAATGCATAATGGACACATACTTAATCTACACATAAACCAAACTAATACGTCGTAAAACACATATTTGTTTTGTTTTTGTAAAGTTGGAAAAATGTAGTATTACACACTCACTCACCCACCCTGAAATATCTAAGAATAAGAATGTAAAAAGAAATGTAAACCTATTACATATTAAAAAAGTTATACCATACCCAACACTACCTAATCTAATCTACACTACATCTACACTATAACTATTCTAAAGTGTAATAAAACAAATAAAGAAATATACACAAAATGGCCACTAAAGTTGTGCCAGGATTGTGTCCACAGACTGCTGCAGTTGGTCCATCGTTTGTAACATTGTCGCGATTTCCAGTTCAAAACAGCGTATTTTAAGTTTAAAAAAATCCACACCTTGTGCGCCCATTCCCTGACCGCAAGATTGTCCAGCACTTGAGTGTGTAGCATGTCCGGGGGCTGGTGCTGGAGTTGGGCGGATGAAGGTCCAGCCTGCAAAGAATTTCCACCTCCATTGCCTTTGTCCTTGGAGGGAGTCTTTCCATGTTCATGTTGTTTTCTTCTTGACTGGAACATTTGTGACCCATGTTTTTGCTGCCTTTCGTTTTTCATACAGACATGACATCCAATGGAACCCCTTTGCTACCTCACAGATGTGAGAATACCATGTCTTCCTTATTCTGAAAGCCCGTTCCTCCTCAGCAGTCATGTTATCTGTTGGACAAGAAGTACACATGGACAGTCAATATGCACATAACTGACATGCCAAGATAGACGATGCATGACTTCATTGAGACGCTGTATAGGAAACTTGTGCCATGCATCTGATCACTGTGTGGGCTACGCACAGCAACAGCACACCACAAAGTTTGTGCATCACATATTGTGCTATCAGCTGAACTTTATAGGCTCATGAAAATCATAAGATATTATTGAAGTCAATTGAGAACAACACTCATATACATAAAAAAACTAGTAAACATACATCATGGTCTCAGAAGAGTGTCCACATACCGTACGTATATTGCCTCACCATGATACATTGATCCATGACCGGAAATTTGAGCTGTAATCAGAAAGTGCCATAGTGTGTTGATGGCAAATGTGTTATTTACAAGCCACTTGTGCCTCCTGTATGTCAATTTCGTCCTTTACAAATTTATGCACGGGCGCAAGGGGCCTTGTAAGAAGCAGCAATGTGCTCTGTGGTGCAACTATGATGCTACATCTCTTGAATGCCACTCCAAATGTTGAACGACATGTAGACTGCCATGTATTACTAGCACGGTAAACTACGCATGTATTGATTATGTAGGGATACATGTCTCTACTTGGAACACAACACCCTTGGATATTGGGTTCATGGTTCACTCAACAACACATCACATTTGTGCAACAATCCTGACTAGTGCATTGTGTACATACACAAATCCTTTGTAGAATCACTATTTGTTGACAACTAATTAGGCCACATGCTGATGCCCCAAGCAAACACTTGTGATTGACAAAATCAGTCTCACACGGTGAGGACTCAGAAGGCAGTTCCTGACTACAAGATGTAAATCTATGGTGTCAATACACAATCAAATCTTGTCCTGACACTGCACAAGGATCATATCATGACATGCCACAAGTCAGACTGACAATCTAAGACATATGTTGCTTACTATTTCGACCAGTCTATTTTTGGACATTGAAAGTGCTTGTTTGATCAAAAATGTCATTACAAAAACATCTGAGATTTGATGGATGTACCACATCTCACTGTTCAAGATGTCGAATTGCCCACACGTGAAGTTGCAAAATTGTTTAAACATAGATGTCCAGGATGCATACTTTGCCTGTGCGGATTTTGCGTTGTTGTTCTCTGCATAATTACATGTTCGTACAGCAAAACTCTGTTATATTCCCTGGACTTACTTGGCCTGGCAGACTCAAACATTGCACCCCCACTGCAGCCCATGACCATCCTCCCATTAAACAACTGTACACAACCCCAACCCCTCCCGCGTAGTGAGGCCTGTTGGTAGACTTACCTTCCTCACTAAATGTTATCCTCCTAAAGCTGCTGTTTCTACTTGTCTTCTGCTACTCCAGTCAAATTGACAATAGGCACTGCCTTGTTCATTGTGCATTGATTACTGCATGAAGGCATGTCTCACACTATCATGGCCTTTCATAGGGTCAGGCATGTCTTCACACAGTACACCATGCACAATGCTTTGCCTCATGTAAGTAGAACTTGAGTAGTATAAACCGAGTGGAGACATCAGCTTGATCTGGAGAACAACATTTTTAGGAAGGTACAGACAGATACAACTTTTCACACTTGCCATGTTCATCACAATCATTGATAAATGATACTCACTGGTAGCGTTGGGGTCCTCGAATGAGTCTACCTCCCCTTGCGTGTATGGCTGTGGTCCATCTACACAACAAAAACAGGCGTACAATGAGCTGTGAATGTAGGACAAATATACAGTGTATTTATTGGGCACAAGACATTATCATTACATATGCAGGTAATTCACAGACCACGCAACTCCTTAACAATAAAGTCCTGCAACGTGGCTCAACTGGCCCTTTGACTGTGCCAATTCTGTGACACTTCCACAGCACCGTCTTCTGTAAGTTAAATAATGATGTGCTGCATCCCTGTGATATTGCCTGTGCTGGGCCAGAATCCTCCGACATGCCCTGATACAGGCACACATGTGCAAGGATCTCTACGTTGTTAACATTTTTGTGTTTGTGCATGAATGGACATCTTCTTGCACATAGTAATCACCATAGTAGTTTGACTCGGAACATGTTTCAGGCAGGATGCATCATGGATTGTAAGTTGTTCCGACAAATGATAAATGAGTACATTTCTCCCCGTTGTGCCTACTCATATCTCCCAAGGGGAGGTGTGGCACTGCAATGCTGTTCCAATATTTTGAATTTCAACAACTTCAACAAATGTTTGATATTCCATGAGTGTTTAGTGGGAACACACACAGCAACACCAATGAAACGGGCCTGGGTGGGAAAGTGCACGACAATTATGTGCCATATTTACATGGACTGTGAATGACACATATTTTATGTTTACATATCAATGGTAATATCATGGTGCTACAAGTTCTTTCGGTGCTTCACACAAAGCGATCCACCCTCGGCACTGTGTGCTTGTGAATTAGCAACTATGCCATTTACATTTACATATACTTACTGTTGGGTATCAGACATATGGAAAAACAACCTTCAAACATGTAAAAATTAGCGTATGAAATCATGTGCTCTTTTCTCTAAGACCTTTGTGCCACCAGTGCTTCTCATTTAATTATGGAGTGAGCAATGTAAGGCGTTGCTGTAGAACTGTAAACAAGCCATATATGTGTTATTAGCTATTGACTTACCAATTAGCCCACCGACTTCCAGTCCAAGATGGTTCAGCAAGTCTCCCTCTCTGCAGATGACATGCTTCCAGCAGTGTTTCAATTGGTGGACTATTTGCTCAACATCATGTATGCGGGCCATGCTGGACCTTTGACTACCTCCATTCATTTGGGGAGTATCCCTTGCTCACTCTGCCCTCAGTGCTGATCATTCGGGGCAGGAAATTAAAAATGGGCCAAGCTAGGCCCCCAAACTGTCTGTGAGACAGGTTTGTAGACCTGCCAGAAATATTAAATGAAACTTATTGTTAATAAAAAATAAACTTACCCAAAAAAACAAAAATCCAACCCTTATAACTGACCAACACCTATCTACCCCACAAAAGCACTCACACCCCAAATGACAACAATTAGGACAACCCAAAGACTTTAAAGGAACAATTTACAAACAAATATATGTTTAAAGTTCCAGAAAAAACAGACAAAACATAGTACAAAGTCAAAAAACTAGCACCAAAATCCACAACAGCTTCCTCCACCATGCACACTCCTAGGAATAGTAAGTGAAAGAGAAAATAACTGTGTACTTCCTGATTTGCAGTATGGCTGAGTCATTGCATCATGGATGCAATACGTTTTTACATTTTGCATCACATTTCTGATGAAGTGTTGTAATTTAGACTCAATGGCCTTTTACAGTTCAAATATGCATGCGTGACGTTTCTCAGTGTTACGGACGTTTCAACTTTGTTGCCTGATGCTTTATGTGGTAACAGGCATCAGTACAGGAGATGTGACCCGTTTTTCATTTTGTGTCAATATTCACCAAGATGCAGCCGTTTTTGTGTTTCAAAGTGACTCAACCCTTACTTTATGTATGAGTAAAGGGAGATGATTTGTACTGTGCAAGTGATGCCTCACGTAATGCCCATGTATGGTTTATTTTCAAAATGTTTTTTACTGTGTGGTGGTCCATTTTGGTTCGGACATTCACGTAAATCATGGGATATGTGTCCAAACATTTTTTGTCATTGACATGTTGTGATGTTTGTGGTACATATACAGGCAACTTGGGCAACAGGTGGATCACGTTGCGTCATACACCAGCAGCACTATCTGCAGGCCACATCTTACCATTGGACAGCCAAGCACCTTGCGTGGCTTTACATATGCTACTGTATTTTGCCACTTAACATGCAAAAATGTGCATGCTGTGTGGGACATGTGTGTTCGTGTGGCTTTAACATTCAACAAAAATGTCCAATATTTTTTTTTTTTTTTTATAATCTTTATTCGGCAATTTTCACCATAAAAGAACACAATATAAAAACAGTTCAGTTAGATTAAAATACAATAGGAACAGTGTGACAACCTTCACAATTTGCTGACCAATAAAAACCATCCTTAACTAGAGGGTATTCCCGTTTGGAGTCTCGACAACCGGCAGCGTATCCTCCACGCACTACCTAGGAATTTAGCCACCCCACAAATCATACTAGCAGATGAAGAGTCTGTCGTAAGGACTCGAAGTGCCTGACTATGGCACCTCAAACCTAATTCCCTACAGACGGGTTTCAGCCAGAATTTCCGTGCCCCTTTGTAGGCTGGGCAGGCGAAGAACAGGTGGGCCACCGTTTCCTTGGGGGCCGCACAGCCAGGACAGCCATGTGAGCTAGCATCTGTATTTTTCCATTTACTCGTAAACTCATGCACCGGGAGTGTCCCATACCGTAATTTTAGGTACAGTGCTCGATCCTGCGGTTTAGTTATTAAGTCTAAAAAAGGTTCCATATTGCGTGTACACTTAATGGACAAAAATCGATCAGTGAGAGAACCCAGTTTCCTAGACCGCATAGCATTGTTCTGTACCCAGTCCCAGTATAGTTTTTTTATAACCTCTTTCGGAGGGGGTGATTGCATCTCCCATGCCTCACTGAGGCCCAGAGTAAAAACCAGCTCCTTCAGGTTGTTTAACCATGCTATTTTTTTACCGGTGTCTAGTAAAAGTAGTTCATCTAGGCCTGCTGCATACTTTGCCAGCTCTTCAGTTCTTCGTAATCGGGACCAAAATAACAACGGGCGGAGCCTCACCAAATCCTTTACTGATTTCCTCCCCAGATCTAGTCTTAATGGGATCATGGGGGTGGATGTGGGAAGGGCTACCACTTTCCTAAAAAAATTGTTTTCCGCTGTCATCAAGTCAGAAATCCCTTCAAAACCCCACAACTCCGATCCATAAAGTGCTGCAGGTAGGATCTGACCCTCGTATATGATCATCGCTGGGGAAACCGGTTTGCTGGTTGACTCACGTATCTCCTTCAGCGTCACTCCGGATACTCTTTGATGGTTTAGAAGCATTTTGGACAGATGATCCTTCCAGGACATGTGGCTATTAATTCGGACGCCAAGGTAATCAAAGGACTCGACCAGTTCAAGGGGGGCGTTGTTAAGCACAAAATTGTTTTTAAATCTTTTCGAGGGTGCAAAGGCCATCAACTTGGTTTTCGAAGTGTTGATAGTTAAGCCCCTGGCGGTGCAGAAGGAGCTAAACCGATCCAGGAGTTTTTGCAAACCCACCGGGGATTTAGAAATTAACAGGGTGTCGTCGGCGAAAAGAAGTGTGGGTATTTTTTCCCCCGCCAGGGATGGGGCATCCGACTCCACCCCCATTAGATGGTCCACCACTCCGTTTATGAATAGGGAGAAGAGAGTCGGAGCCATAACACACCCCTGACGCACTCCTCTTCGTACAGGGATCCTATCTGTAAGTTGACCCTGGGATCCCCATCTCACCCTAGCATAATTCCCCTCGTGCAACTTAACAATTAGGCTCAGAAGCCCACTGGGAATACCCAACTCTCTTAGGATTCCCCATAGTTTTGTGCGAGGGACCAGGTCAAATGCGGTTTTAAGATCAATGAACGCCATATACAAGCTACCCTTCATGATAACAACCGCCTTCCAATATATGGCGAACAGACGAAAGACCTGGTCCATCGTACCTACCCTCCTTCTGAACCCCGCTTGTAAATGGGAGAGGATACTAGCCTCCTCTATCCAATCACCTACTCTTGAAATGATGACCCTGCCGACTACTTTCTGAATTATATCAATCAGACTAATCGGTCTGTAGTTTGCAGGGTCATCTCTAGCCCCCTTCTTGTACACCGTGACTACCTCGGCCCCTTTCCAAGAATCTGGGACCTGATGTCCCTTCATGATCAGATTCATAATGATCGCAATTAAATTTGCCCAAGCCTCCGGATCTGCCAACAATAAATCCCCCGGGATCCCATCCTGCCCAGCGGCTTTTTTTGGTGTTAGGTGTTTAATTGCCAAAACTACTTCACCCGTAGAAAAGACAAGATCACTATTATCCATAGGATC
Organism: Lissotriton vulgaris; assembly: GCF_964263255.1. Classification (NCBI taxonomy): domain Eukaryota; kingdom Metazoa; phylum Chordata; class Amphibia; order Caudata; family Salamandridae; genus Lissotriton; species Lissotriton vulgaris. Next base: position 1,572,077,265 of record NC_141694.1, on the reverse strand, counting down.
CCCTTCATCCTGACTATCCATCCCTAGGCTAGTTAGTTCTTCCGAATCGCCATAAAGAGATGAAAAATGTGCAAACCATTGCTGACCCGGTATATGATTAGCCAATGGTTGCGATCTTCTCTGCCTAGATCTATTGACCAATTCCCAGAAGAGGTTGGGGTACCTGCCACTCGCAGCATTGGCAAGATCCAACCAATGCTGTTCCTCCCACTCCCTCTTGGCCAGTGACAATGCTTTCTGGTAATCCCTCCTGGCCGCTCTAACCAATGTCGGGTTCCCTGAAAGCAAAGCATCTGTCAATTTTTTCCTATAATTTTTACACTGGTCATTATACCATACTTTACTAAGAGTAGAGGGTGTAGCAGGAGCCCTATTACCTTTCCTCTTGGAGATAAAATATTGACCAACTTGGTCTATTGTCCTTTTATAGGCAGAGTCAAGGGTGGAGTAATGGGGGGTGATGGTCCTGTTTACACCAACCCATATATCTAAGGTGGAAGACAGGTCTTCAACCAGTGCTTTGATACTCCCTATATCACCCTCATTGAGCCTGGCCTTATCCCACTTCAACCTACGATTATTATTAAAAGGAATCACTTCTTTAGTTATTTTTGGGATGACCACCCCTCGTCTAACTTCCCGTGGTCCCCACTGGAACTTACAGCACAGAGGATTGTGGTCACTATCCTGGCTTGGGACGACCTCCATATCAATCAGGTCCGGCCAGGATCCAACATCTATCAGGATGTAGTCGATCCTGGACGGGCCCGTGGGTCTATTGAAGGTCCATGCCCCTGAGTGGTCGGATATTGTCCTGCCGTTCAGGGCTCTTAATTTATGGTCCCTAGTCAGTGCATTGATTTGTATAGCTCTGGACGACCATTTCCTAACAGGGGGCAGGGTAAGGGATGGAATAGACCATTTTGAATCCTCCTCTTCGATTCCTAGAGGATCGTCTCCGAGGAGGGGTTCAAAAGTACAGTTAAAATCACCCCCCACCAGAATTTTAGCTGAGCAGGGGCATTCAGCTAGAGTCAGATCCAGGGTTGTTAGGGTCAAGGAGGTGGAGTCACCCTGTGTCCCTCTTGCGTAAACATTAAAAAGGTCGAGCCTGACAACGTCCTCCCCTCCTTTCACCGAAAGATGGAGTATATCATTGCACTCCAAACTGTGTCTTGTAACCACCCAATTTAAATCGAGTTTTATCCATACTATCAAACCGCCCGAGGGTCTGCCCCTTCCCTTACTACTAACGGCAGGCACACAGTAGGTAGTATACCCCGATTTATGTAGCGGAACAAAACTCCATGTCTCCTGAAACAGGCAGACATCGAACTGCTCGATTTGTGTGTGCCACTCCGGGATATCTAGATTCCGCTTTAGCCCAGCAATATTCCAAGAAAGGAGTTTTATTACCCTCCTTCCTCCAGGGATAGAGGTATAACCCATCTTGGGCAACCTCTCTTCAACCACCCTGGGTGGAGAACACCTCCCCTCCTGTGTTAGTGTAGTGAGGGTTGCAGAGCAGCCAGCCGTGCTCATCACGGGCTCAGCTGACCTGGAAACCTCTGGTGTTACAAGGGTGGTCATCATACGGTCTACAGCTAGACTAACTTCTTTTTTACCATTACTTTCCCGACGAGAACAAGAGACTTCAACCCCAGGAGGTTCATTGTCATTCCCCCCACCCCCTAACCCCCCCCTTCAATCGCATTCTTCCAGTCCAGATAGCTGGGAGAACCGGTTGTAGGTTTCCAGCGGGGTAAATGGCATCAAGTGGTTCATGTTAGGCCCCTGATTTAGCATGTGTCTATGTGGGACGATGGACCAGGGGGGGTGTAGATCTGGTACCCTAGGCATCTGATGGGCATACTGAATTTGGTTGTTGATATAGGGCGGAATAAGGAGTGGCCTATAACCTTGAGGTCTGTTCGTGTGCTTAAAGTTAGTAACTTTTGACCTAGGGTAAAAATGTGTTAAGGCCCGTGGGATAACACAGGTTTCCCCATTCCCAGGTGGCCAGTTTAGAATGTAATCAACTGCCCGAGGGTCTCTAAAATTGACCACCACTAGGTCTCCCTCAATATCTTTGGTTCTACTCCCCAGCCAATTGATCCGTCTAACATGAACTATATCCCCGTCTATGTTAGGTGCTATCGGCCTATGCAACCTTAACCAATGGATAATTTTGTTTTTGAGGTCAGAGAATCCCTCCCTCTTGTCCTCTGATAGTTGCGGGACTCCCGTTAAGATTACCACATAGGGCACGGCTTCTGGGGGAATCTCCACTTGTGGGATCTTTTTACGAGTCATTCTGCTTTTACCCTCGTCTCCTTGTGCAATTTGATTATTGCTCAAGGGGACCTTTGGGGGTGGTTTTGAGGGCCCTGCTCCCAACTCGGTAGCTGATGTTTTAAGTTGTTTGGCTGACGGTATGTTATGAGTTGGGGGCACTACTCCCCCCGAGGGCTGACCAGGTGGCTTAGATAACACAGATGCGGGAGGGATACTAGGTTTATTTTGCGGTATGGTCGGAGGGGATATCGACTGTACCGCCGCGCTTCCTTTATTTTTGGTATGGACAGCCATACTAGTTATGGCGGCTTCCAGTATAGTTAATCTAATTTCCACCTTTTTAATAGACTCGTTAATTGGTAGAAGGAGAGATCTTAACAAAAATTCCAGGTTTGCTGATGCCGCGGCCGGCAGTGGAGGTGATATGATAGTAGGGGTAGCTCTACTGGGGTTATCTGGGACCTCGTCTTGTCTAGTTGCTAAGGCTGGGCTAGGACACAGTGTAGCAACTACCTGAGGGGTATGCTCCTGCTCGACTACTGTGGGAGTCTCGGATGAGGTCTTGGTCTTAGACCCTTTACCAAACTCAATCTGTAGTGCTTTTGCTTTAGCCGTGGACACCCTATGTTTCCTTCTTTTTTTACTAGGGGGCGGACGATGTATCTGGGCGACTGGGCAGATGTTAACTTTCTGCTTCTTAGCTTTAATTGCATCAGTCGCCTGGCTAACACTAGGAGTGGGTGATACAATTATAATATTATCCTCGGGCAAACAAGGAGTGGCTACAAAGTCACGAAACAATAAAGGGATACCATCTTGACTTACATTGTCCTCGCTTAGGCCATTCGAAGCACCTTCCTGGTTCAGTTCGAGTAAACTGTCAGTGAGGGGCCTAAGTTTCATGTTCTCAACAGAGCGGCGGCGCTCTGCCCTACGCTCCGCTAAGGTGAGATCCTTATCCCCCTCAGTCCTCTTGGGAAAGTAATTCTCCAGGGAACCATTACGTAGTCTAGATTTTTTCCCCGGGGTTTCTATTTCGGTAGCCGTATCCATTATGTGGTACACTGTGTCCTCCGCTGTGCAAAAGACAAATGACCTGGCCCGGCCCGGCCTCCTTCGGCCCCGGACGGCCACAGACGGTCCCGCCCTTGTCCCGGGCTTCTCCCGGCGCCCTCCCGCGCGCTCCCGCGCAGCGGGAGTGGCTGCTTCTTTTAAGCTAAACTAGGGGGCGTGGCCGGCAGGGAGAGGAGCCCAGCTGACACGGGCGCGCGGGGACTCCTGGAACTCGGAGTCCACCCGCTCTACCCTCGCAGCCCTGCCGGTGTCCCACTAGCCCCAGGCAAAGTCCGCACTCTGCAAACCGCGAAGCGGGACCCGCGCAGCGGGTCCGGCGAGCAGCAGCGGTCAGCAGGCGGGATTCAGCGGTGGTCCGTGGTTCAAAGGTCCGTGGCGTTTCAACAGCAAAGTGGTTCCCTCTGATGTGGGAGAGGACGGTGATTAAGTACCGCTGTGAAGGGGGCGCGGCCGGCAGGGAGAGGAGCCCAGCTGACACGGGCGCGCGGGGACTCCTGGAACTCGGAGTCCACCCGCTCTACCCTCGCAGCCCTGCCGGTGTCCCACTAGCCCCAGGCAAAGTCCGCACTCTGCAAACCGCGAAGCGGGACCCGCGCAGCGGGTCCGGCGAGCAGCAGCGGTCAGCAGGCGGGATTCAGCGGTGGTCCGTGGTTCAAAGGTCCGTGGCGTTTCAACAGCAAAGTGGTTCCCTCTGATGTGGGAGAGGACGGTGATTAAGTACCGCTGTGAAGGGGGCGCGGCCGGCAGGGAGAGGAGCCCAGCTGACACGGGCGCGCGGGGACTCCTGGAACTCGGAGTCCACCCGCTCTACCCTCGCAGCCCTGCCGGTGTCCCACTAGCCCCAGGCAAAGTCCGCACTCTGCAAACCGCGAAGCGGGACCCGCGCAGCGGGTCCGGCGAGCAGCAGCGGTCAGCAGGCGGGATTCAGCGGTGGTCCGTGGTTCAAAGGTCCGTGGCGTTTCAACAGCAAAGTGGTTCAATATTGCATTTCCACAATTATTGTCCATTATGCATGTGCATAAGCATAAAACTGCTACACCACACCAGCGTTGGTGTTACAAGCGGCAATGAGGTGACAATTCATATGTGTCCATAAATGTACACAATTGTAATGTGCCCTGCATCAGATGGCAAGCATTTTAACGGGTGATCTGCATAGATGAATGTTGTATCTGCATGAAGGTTCCCTTTTCGGCATCACAACATGCCATTCACACCACACAACCATCCTTGTACCGTGGTGCAAGTGTGCTTCTGACAACACATGCCAACAGTTTGTGTGCATACACACAGTAAACCCCAGAGAATATGTGTTAGCAAATTAGTTGCATGTTTATGCCTCACAAATGACCCTGCTTGAGTCTGCAAATTTACTTTCGGAAATGTGCAGTGTTACTTTATCGTTCACAAGGACAGTTGTGCACAGTATTACCACTTTACATTGGAGTTGTTTGAATTTGTGATGTGACATATCACACTATTGTTCAATATGCACTTGCTAATGTTATGACATTGCCTATTGGCATACTGTGTCACTATATGTGTGATATTTCTATGAATATCTACCATGAGGACTTTTTACAGTCATTACTTGAGGCAGGTGACCATGCAATGAAAGACTAATGCATGCACCCATTTACATGTTGGTGTGCGCATATACCAATCTCTGTTCCACCTCTGTAGATGTTGATAACGTGATGAATGTACATGTCCAATATGTAGCAATGTGTTGAACAGCCAAGAGGATACAGCACCTTCTTGTACATGTTATGCGATGTGGGAGGCGAAGGTATATGGACACACATGTTACATACACATCATTTTGATGATACATGACATGCTATGTTAAATGACATAAAATATGATCACATTTGATGCTGCAGTATCTTATGACCTGTATACAAAATGAACACAAATGAGACACTTTCATGTGTATTTGTGATATTGTGAATGGCAACATCATGTGAAAAAATGAATGACAATTCCTCTGAAGAGGTTACGGTGAGCTGTAGTGTGCCACACGGGTCCTCTCTTTCCCCCCACTCTTTCAACATCTACATCCAACCTTTGGTCAGATCCTTTAAGATGATGGAAGTAAACATCTTCAATTACGCGGATGATATGCAACTGCTGTTCGGGATCGACGACAGTGATGCAGCTAGACTGCAATTCCAAAGCAACCTTGCGATTCATCAGGGGATGGATGAATGATAACCAACACAAACTTAACTCATTCAAAAGTAAGATAGTCCTCATTAAGAGTAGAACCGTATGTTGGAACCAGGGGTGGTGGCCTTGCTTGGGTGTGATCATCGACCAGGATCTATCATGTAAACCGCAGGTCAGTGCAGTGACCTCGGCTTGTATCCTGCAACTACGCCGGATAAAAAAGATTATCATCATCATCCGTTTGTTCTGGAGGCTGTTCCTCTTCATCCCAAGGCACATTTGTCTTAAAACATATATTATGTAGTATTGCACATACAATGATCATCTTGCAGACCATTTCTGGTGTATGCAGTAGCATTCCACATGATAAATCCAGGCACCGAAACCTAAACTTGAGCATGCTAAAGCTTCTCTCTATGTTTCTTGTTCGACAATGCGCATGCTTGAATGCCTTTGTGATTCAGTCTGGGATTGCCAAATGCTGTCATCAACCATGTCTTTAGGCCATATCCTTCATCAGCTGTAAGTGGAAATTAAGACAAATGTGTCGACTTTTGGGTCGGGTAACTATAGACGGCATGTGGTGTACATCATGTTTGCAAACATTTTTTGGTGTGGTAACTATTTGTGTTACTCATGTGTTGTGTCAAACATTGAGTGGAGATGCACATTGTGACACATGTCACTTAATTTGTTATCTATTGTGTAATGGGCATGAGATGGGATGGTGCATTGCAGTGCATGATTTGTTGAATGAAATGTGTGTGGTCTTGCAATCTGTGAGTTATACATGGGTAATGATTAGGTTTGATGCACACTTTCCATGATTTTGCATGGCACACCTAGATCAATTTTACTATGAACGCGCAGCAAATCATTTGGCTGTACGGAAATGAGTCAGTTTAAAGGCACAGTGATGCAACACATTTCTGTTGTTTATGTTATTCAATGTGCTTTCCCATTCATTGGCACACAATCAGAAGACATGGCCCTGCACAGGCAGCCTTGTACCATGGTGCACAGATACCTGGGTCATGTGTAGATTGTCTTTGAACATGAAGGGACACCTTAAAGCACAAAAATAATTCATTTAGCAGGATGTGTCTTTCTAGACATGCTTTGCAATGCATTTGACATTGAAAAACTTAAATTGAAGTATGTGAGATGTAAGCATATATATCAACAGTGTGACTTAGTGTGCAAAATATGGGTTTGAAGGACATTCTGTGGCATTTCCAGCTTGTATCTTTTTGCTCTTTCTGATGTCCATCAGGATGCATGGTTGCTGCATCCATGGACCCACAACAACTACCATGTCACACACATTACACACATAGTCTTGCATGAAAGTGACAGTATTAGCTTGCACACGGAAAGACACAAATGGTGAACTCATGTGTCCATGTACTTGTGTACCAGCAGGTTACACCCCCCTGCATCACACAATGTGGCGTACCAGCTGCACAAAGATCTTGACATGTCACATTGATTGATTGGCACACATGCCTGACACCCATGCTGCCATGGGGTTCGAACATTATATTAATATGCATATCAGCTTTTAGTGATTGTGCCTACGTTCCACTTAGCAGGTACTTTCCAAAAATAAAATGTTTATAGAGGTGTTATTTTCCTTTACAGACATGTGCTGTGACTAGGTGCAAATGCATGCAAGGTGATGTCTGTGTTAGCTAAAGGACAACCGTTAAGGCATTATTATGAAGTAGTGTGGCTCACTGGTTAGAGGCGGCAGACCCGAGAGCAGAGGACGGCCCGGGACCAGGGTTCGATTCCCGGCGCGGCAGGTTTCTGGACCAGGGTCAGCGGACTCGATAATTCTCTCGCCTCGGTGCCCACTCTGATCAGCGATCACACTCGGCAACTCTGGGCATTAGCTTGCCTCATCTTCACTAACGGCCCCACCAGACCGCCGGGGATGCCTGGTCTCACCCTGGAGATACCCATTACGGGACCATCTCTCAGGGAAGCCAGGAAGGGTTTCGCAGCGGTCGAAGCGCCTTGGGACCCTCCGGGTAAGTAGTGCGCTATATAAATGCCTATACATTACATTATGGGTAATCGTTACAGGCACACTTACAGTGCCACATCTCTGAGGTGCTGCAATGTTTTTGCACATGATGTGAACTTTTGGTACTTTGCTCTTATGCCTGTAGTACTGTGCAGGCATTGGCACAGGGTATTTCATCATTTGCATGTGTTCACACACTCCATGCAAAATGGTGAATAATTTGCCTACGAACAGCACCGTTGCTTTATGGGCACAAGTGCATTTGTCATTTCATGAGGTAGGTTACATACTTCTGTGCCCACCTCTGTACTCACAATGTGCTCTGTGGGCCTCCTGTTGCCGTATGGATGTGAAATTGCTGCAGGTAGTACCCGCTGGACATTTGTGCAGTCCATTCCATCAAGTACATGTGGGAAGCCAGCAATGGCATATAAGCCTTTTTTAATATCCATTTGCTGCTGTTGTGTGTTGTGAAAATGGATGTCCTGTGGTGTGAACGGAATTATGGCATTCAAGACAGAAGGGAAGACGGCTGAGAAAGATGGCTGTGAGACACCTGCCTCTCATGTTGCTGTTGCTTGGAAAGATCTAGAGGACAACATGTGTAAGACGGCCAGGAGCTTTGTCTGCTGTGGAATGTTACAGACAACGTCAGTTGGTGGCTGTAGCCGTGGTGAGATCTGACGCAGCAGGGTCACAACAGACTCCCTTTTCAGCTGATATATTTTGATGACTTGTTCGTCCCTTAGCCCAATGAGTCTGGTCCTTTAATAGTAGATTTGCTCCCCTGTCCTGCCCTGCCTTTGTGGTGATGGTGGAGGCTGCAGTTATGGCATTTGGTCTGGTGGTGGATGTTATCTTCTTGGTCCAATTCTCAGCTGCAGGATTAGTAATTCCATGCTGTCTGATCTGCTGCAAGATTGCTCTGCTGGTCTTGTCTTTTATTCCTATGGTACATGTGTTATTTTCTGCACATGGGTTTGTGTGGCACAGCATTTTGAGCGCAATTAAAAAAAATATGTGATGTAGTCAAAAGATGCATCACCACGGGGTATATTTGTAAATATCCCTGTGTCGGAAATGCGTTGGATTTAATGTTGGAACTCCTACCTTGCATATTTTAATACTTATGTAACACAGCTGACTTCCTTGACATGTGGCGCATCTCCCTAGATGCGTCACTTTGTAAATCTGGCATAAAAATAAAACCACTGATGTGTCACAAAAAGTGACGCACCGGTGGCGCAGGGGGCTTGCAATTCTGCCCCTCGATATTTTAATGAACATTTTAGCATTAGTTCAATCTCTTTATGAGTGTGACAGCATAAGAATGTTGTGTATTTAAAATGACGGATGTCTTGATGGTCTCAGTGGATAATTATACTTCACACATAATGTGATGTTATAGTGAGATACAATCATAAACATTTTTGTGTTTTAGTAACCTATGCATGCAGTGTTGTTTTTGACCTTAAGGGTGGTCATTGAATAGTAGGTCTACATGGTTCTGGTGATTAATATTATTGTCTTGTAGTTATAAACAATAACTGTCCCCTCTTGTTGACCGTAAGTAACAGTACAAACCTATTAGTAGGTCTTCAATGTAATTCAAGCCCCTACAATTGTTGCTGCAGTACATACAATTAGTCAGTCTAGTACACACAGACGTGACTTCATATCAGTAATAACCAAAGTAATATTGGAATTTGCATTTCCATAATCTACTGCAAAGCACCAAAAACCTGATCGTTCTGTTGCTCTTTGTTACACAATGGATATATTACTTCACTGGTTTTCTTATGTTACTTTATTCAAGGATATGTTTATTTATCTCTATGTAATTTTGTCCTGTAGCTAGTATAATTATTGAAATTTCATAGATTACA